>NC_059540.1:4545000-5795000 GCF_905220415.1 Colias croceus | reverse complement strand
CTAAGCGTCAATTGAATTTTTCGCTATTGCTAACTATGGTAAACTATGTCAATGGGTTCAGGATATATGAACTCATTTTGTCTCGAACTCAGTTCTTTACATCGGTGAAATTTGTTCTTAATGATTCAGGCTTGTTGATGCTCATGATTTTAGAGAAAAGCCGGAACAAGGATAGGAAATAAACATCTGAATAATTGTTGTTTGTTTAATTACAGATGTTTAATTTTATGTATATCTAAACAACAGGAAAATGGACAAAGTTTTCACGGTAGGCTCTTCAAAATAACTTTTTCCGCGCTCAATTACATCACGACGGAGACACTTTTTGTTTTATAAAATTCAATGCTTATAAAGCCGGTCGTTAAGGCATAGTAATTACCTACATTTAGAAAAAAAGAAAATACGTCATACACAATCTTATTAGTAGATACGTGTAGATACAGGTATATTTTACCATAACTGATTAATCTATCATTAGAATGAGATCATGAAACATGCACCTTACCTAAGTTTTCACATATTGACAATTAAATTAAACGATTAAGAAAATTATTGTAACTCATGTATTAGGTATAAAACGCTATACAAACGTTCAAACTTCCATCAGCGCCTAATACGTTTAACCCCTGCGTGATTATATTAGATTGAGATTGTTATGTTTAATGTGCTTCAGAAAACTGAGGAGGGCGACACAGAAATTCCATTAACAAGGATCCAAAGTGAAGAAAGCGAAAGTGCCTTGCGCATTTTAATAGTACCTAACCTATTATTTTCCGAAATGTCGAGAATACGTTGGATGTGGATAGTTCGTAATAGACCAGAATTATACCAGGAGGAGCAATTAGGTTAATGCTTTACAGTCTACAATAAGCCAAACTGACATTGGCCAAAATACCCACTACAGTCTACATTTAAGAATAAATAAAGCCTACAACCTATATCTCCAGCCATCTACAGCCTGAAACCTATATCTGTTATTGAATTACCCCTGAAAACATCATTTAGACTATAGCTAGATCGCATGCGATGGATGGATGGAATTTGGAAAAAATATTTATGGGTTCGAATTATAGATAGACGATCAGATTATACAGCTGACTAATGTTTAAAAAGTACCATTAGGTACTATTTAACAACAATAAAAAACAACAACCTTCACACGTCCTGTAAATTGTAGGTACAACTTCGTTAAAAATATAACCATTTTACAAATTAATAACGTTCCTTTCTTTGCTTTTATGTTAAGGATTTTCATTTTACCTGCGTTATACAAGGGCCCCTAAGTAAAAAATTCATGTCGGTAATGAATACGCTGTAGAGATTTAAGATCATAATGAGCAAGGTTGAGAGTTTAGATTGTTGTAGGTACCAACGTATGAGTAGGTATGTATGTTGGAGAAATTACCTACTTGGTCCAAATGAGTTTCCTTAGAGGACATGAATGTGAAAAGCGGATGTCATTACTGGAATAGCGAAGTTGACCTAGAAGTGGGTAATTTCCAGAGAATTTATAATTACCCACTAAATCTACCTACATGTGAAAATTTTTGAAATATTTATATGTATAATCTCTTCCATTTAGATCCAGATTTAACACAGAAAATATATTAGCAGGACTTCTCCGTATCCGACCTTTAAAAACCTATAGTTTTTAACCGACTTCAAAAAAAAAGGAGGAGGTTATCAATTCGGCCGGTATATTTTATTTTAATTTATCTACCTAATGTAGTGTTTGTATTGAAATATCAAATAATATAGGTAGTAAGAGTAGCGTTAGCTACTACATATTAAGTATTCTGTGGTAAGAGCCTAGGTAAGTACCTATACCTAAACTAGGTATTTCTAAAGTTCATCTAACAAACTTCGTACCAATTATAGATACATGTAAAGAGATTTATTACCACTTACTTGCTTTCCTTAATCACATTAGCGAATGCTTTTCAGTTATTAAATTCCTCAGTTTAATCTTTGCTGAGCTTTATATGCGGTAAATTAAGGGACGGGAATAAACACGGCGAATTGTATGCAAATCTCACTAATCCGATTTAATCTTCTAGTACGCTTAGAACTATAAGTACACGAGACACGTTCTTCACAATAGTTAAACGTTATTTAAAAGGTGGTATGTAGGTAGGTAACATTCTGCAATATCGAAACCTCTAATCCTCGGATGTAGAACTTTATTTCATCTGGTTCTAGAATCTAATAATTGCATGGCTCTCTTTTGTCCCAGATTTGTTTCGCAAGTAATGCTATAACAATATAAGTAGATATCTAGATATATACGAGAAGAAGAGAGTGCTCTTCACTATATTCCAGAGCTCACTCGATTAAAATAGGATTAAAGAAAATATTCATTATATTATATTGATGTCACGAAGTTGAAAACATATTATATGGAGCTGAAATTCATCAAGATACAAGATGTGTTAAAGTTACTTAATGCTCTAAGGTAAGTTGTAATCATATAGACCTTCTGCTATTAGTTTACATTCTTTTAGAGGAGTCCTTCAACATGGTTAAGCTTTAAATTGATATTAATTTATCTGAAATATAATTAACTATTTATGTATCTACGTACATATTATTTGCCATTTCTCATTCAGATATACCTGGTATACCTACATCAGGTACAGATTTGAATGGACCACAGAACATAATATAAAGAGGTTTTCTAGTTATCCAAACGGTATTGAATAATTCAGATTTTTATAGCATTTGAATAATGGTTTCTATAAATATAATTTAATTACAATTTTCATAGTACAAAAAAGTTACTTTTAAATTATTTTAAAAGAGAGATTTTTTTATCATAGACAACTTCCTCTTGTAATCCCAAGACTATCAAAATACACAGGAGTAGGTATGTAATTATTGAGCAGGGACGTTTATAATATGCAAATACGGTCTAAGATAAACGTTAATAAATTATTTATTGCGTCTAGGTTTCATAGATACAACTTTGATACTATCAAAGTTTAAGCTACTAGCGTTGAGCCTCAGCGGGACTCAAATAAGATTTGAAGTAAGCAAGATTTTAATAATAGCCTCTGAAGACCGTCGTACCCACAGGTCGTACCATAACAGTACCTATTAAAATTGTCGTAACTTGATTTTACTAGCCATTTCTAGCATGATTTATTTAAGAATTGTATAATTAAGAATCTTAATTAGGTTGGTGGAGGAAAGTTGTAAATAGTTTAAATTATTTTTTGTAAAATTAATAGTATTAGAGATACTTATTAAAATCGGTGGGCCCACGGCCTCGTGGTGCAAAAAGCCTGGAGCCTCACAACCGAAAATAAATTAAAAATAAAATCGGCCAAGTGCGAGCCGGATTTATGCTCGGAGGGCTCTGAAAATGTCAGCAATTTATACGAATATAATTAATTATAATGTTTGATTAAAATTATTAACAGCGCAGCAGTATAATATCACTTTTACGTATTTATAAAAAAATCTATCAAATGATTTCTTGTTCGGTTGAGAAGTGAGGTAAACTGTAAGCACTTTTCGGCGAGTGGTTGGGAAAAAAATTTCAACAAACATTTTATGATTCATATTATAGTAATTGAGGGTCCAATAATTGGGTATTTTAGTGTTGGTATCAAATTACGGTATATTTTTATCTTATCGCAAAAAATCCACAGTACAATCACACCTTATACCCTTTTATACGCTTCGCTTTTCCCCTTATCACACCCATCACTGTCAATTATCCTTTATCTTTTATCAAGGCTGTAACATGAATTGCGTAGGTATAATAATCCTTCAGGTGTTATTTAAATAACAAATTCTTTATACGTTTTTTTTGTGACAGTTGTAAGAGGTAAGTTAATTTGCATCTTTATTTTTTTCTTTGAGTATTTGTCAAATCTTAGCGAATATTTTTGCAGTTTCCTTACAAAATAATAAGTGAATTTAAACAATTTAATAACGTTATTTAAAAATTAAGCTTTATAATTGTAAGTGAAGGGAATAACAAAAAAAACTAGTACCATAAAACTGAGATATACGGGCTTGTTTAAAAAATGCGCTCCAGTAATTTAGTAACGTAGCGAACTACGTTCGGTCGGTGCATCTGGGGAAAATTGCATTTCACGCCTCGCGGCGCAGGCTACCCGGTCCAGAGTCTTCAGTCTGGGGTGTGCATTACAAGAGGGGGTTGTTCAGTGCTCGTTACTAAGTTATGCGTCATATATAAACTGTTAAATCGATGTTCTCACACGAAATGAACATATCGTACTATCCGTCTAATGGTAACTACGAACGTTTGTGAGGATGAATGGTAAGATTGTAACTCTGTCACGAAAAATATACTGAATGTTTTGGGATATAACTTTAGAGTAATATAGATTATATGTCAGAATATCAAATGATCTACAGAAATAGTATTTATTAGATTTAGCCCGCCGCGCGATCCAACTAGCTCGTATATAATATACATAATAACTCAAAATTTAAATCGCTACCATTGAAGAAACATATTTTGTGAACAGGCCTTCCTCTGATTGCCTTCCTCTGATTCCTCATGCAATTGTTAGTAAGTACATCAGTATTTTCAGGTAGCCACAAGAATGATCTACAATCTATGAGTAGGTACGAATGTTTTTTATTCTATGTGACGGTTACATATTTGTATGTACTATGTACCTACTCAACGTAACGTTAGGTACTTAACCTACGCGGGGTTTCGTTCTGATAAATTATTAGCGACAGTCTAACATGCTAATGTACATTGCGAGCTTATGGGTTAATAAAATTAAAGTGAAGACAGTCAAGTTAATCCTTTCATTCAATAGAACGAGTACTCACCTCGTGTCGAGTAATCAGTTTTAATTTGTATTTTAACTGTGACGTGAATCCTTTCACATAAACCCTTTAGTATTAAATGCTTAATTGTACTTTCCTTATTATTATGTATAAGTTTAGTGTATTCAAAACACCTACACAATTTTGTAGAGTTAAACTTTATGATCTCAAAATGTTCAAAGGTCAGATACGAGTGTTTGAATTTGGTGGAGCTATTAAACACCGAGTTTACCAAAGAGAATTGGGGCTATCAACACGCAATCAACGTTTGACTCTTCACTCATGTTGCATGTTGCATGTTGTAATAACTTCCAAAATCCAACGTACCAAAAGCAAAACCATTGTGTAAACAATAGATAGGTAACTTAAGTGGTCTCTGCAAATGGGTTGTCGATTTTTAAAGGTAAAGGGGTAGAGAAAGATGGAAAATAATTGATTTTAGATCTCAGACCTTAATTATTAATTTTATCAAATTTTTGAACCGAAAAGGCATTGTTTTTTTATAAAAATCACCTTTGATCACAAAATCGTATGCCAATCGATTGTTATCAGCATTCAAGTTCTTAAATACCTTCTAAGTGAAAAGCTTTTATTATATCAATGATTGGCTGCTGAATCATGAATGGCGGTCGACATAAAATTCTGATTGTTATTTTTTTATGAATTTCTTTTTTCTCGATAAAATAGAGAATCAATCTTACTTTGACGATTCTCTAATGACGACATAAACAAAAGGAAAGAGGTAAAATAAAAAGAACGGTGCGAAACATCAAGTTGTCTTTATTCAAGTTTACAATACTAATACTTTGTACTACGAGAGAAAAATCATTAAGTTCATTCTATGTACAAAAAATATGTTAGTAGATATGCAATCATTTGATGCTTATCTTCATTTAACACAAGAATAAAATCTCAAGAATAATAAACCGAGTAAATAAATAAAAATTTAGGCACTGTATCTTAAATATTTTCTCAACATATCACATTCATTGGCTCTATATAGAGTATATCATACACATTATTATATAATTCATATTTTATACTAGTAAGCGTTTCATTCTTAAAGAATTATTATCAAAGATTTATTATTAACACATTTTAAGGACCTGTAGGGATTTTGCAATAGGTATTAATTATTAAACCTGTACCTTCAGTACGTAGGTATCAGTATTGAAATGTCACGGCAGAGTGGAACATTGAAACTTTGACCCAAGGTTCCTTAAACACAATGGCCACCGAGTAATTACTACCCTCTACAGAATTATAAATCGACTTCTTTTGATTTTGTGCGAAATTAATTTATGTATTACATATTTCATTACTGTGGTATATAAATAAATGAAAGATATCACAACCAATGCCTCGATATAAAGTTATTGACAAAAACTGTGTTTTTCAATGCCATATTCATATGAATATGGCAATACATATGTGTTGATTTCTAAATAAGTATTATTGCATGTAATCTTATAATATAAATATTAAAATACTTACACCAAAAATTTGACACAGTTTCATACTACTTCACGAGATTAGTCAGAAATGTTCATCCTTAGATTTTAAGTAATATTTGATATATATTTTGATGAATTATCATCGTTAACAACTTAACATTATCATATCAAATATTTTTTACACATTACAATCAGATAGAAGACATGGGAAGAATGTATGTTGACTTTATAACTCCTTTGCTTGGTTGTTTCACTAGAAAATATTTCATCGAATTGAGCTCTAGGAAGACTGCATTTTCTCACATTTTTGGCACATCTTGTTTATTAGTATATAGGTACGTAATAGGTAAGTATTGTCAGACAAGTTACAATAATTATTATCAAACAAAAAACAAATTACGAAATTTAAATAGATTTAAGATTATACGAAAGTAGGTACTAAAGGTCCCATTGTGGTGAAATAAGTATAAAATGTAAGGTCTTAGGATACAACATTTAATTGAATATAGGACTATTGAAAAACTGTAGTCACTAATGAAATCGTTTAACTTACATCAATACCTAATAACATTCTTTGTTCAGAAAAACACGACTAAAAAAAGAACAAAGAGATTTAATGGCAATATTTTAAGAATAACACACTGCCGAGAACATCTGCTACGTATCACACATTTAAATGACTATAATCTAAACAGTGACTAGATAAATAAACAACTTTAACCTAATAATCAAATTATTTATATGATTTCTGATATGTACATTTATTATTGAAACAAGTGAAAGGAAATTTTATTTCGCCGACAGGAATATTTCACTATATTATAAAAATAGAAGCTTTCAATTAAACTTGATGTACTAACATTGAGAGTTAACTTGAAATTATCTACTAATGAGCATATTGGAATAAATAATCTTAACTGTTAAAATTATTTTTGAGACTGTACGTGCTCTGGTTGGAGGCTCTCGTCGGTAACAATCTTTCGGACACTTCACTTATATCACTAGCAGAATACCTATTTCTTTTCATATTTGCACCTTTACAGTCTTTGTCAAATAGTCTTTTTGCCTCTGGCTGTGTATTAACACACTTGGCGCTGCCGGTGGGACTTATATTCGGTTCGGCTTTATCACTGGCCGTACTGGAGGGAGATTGACTTCCGTTTTCAGATTCCACGATCTGTTCTAATCCACTGGGCCGGCGACTTCGAGGGTCGTAATACTCTACAGCTGGAGCCATAACCGGTGTTAGGTTTGCCATGGGATCTAAGCCGAGTAATAGCATCACGGTCGCTGGATGTTCCATTATGTATTGTGTGACACAGTTCAAAAAAGGATCCGTTTGCGTGCATCGATTTATTTTTGGTCGCTCCGGAGTTATTGGCCTCTCCTGCTGTAATGCAATATATTTTAACATATTTGTCAAATAATATCATTTGTTTATATTGTGTTAAGAATATAGTATAAATACCTGATCCCAACAAAACACATCAGGCGGATGACTGCAGCTGCGAGCTAGTTGATTGGGTGGAGTATTCCACTGCAAGTTAGGGTTAGAATGTGCGGCATGCCATACGGGACCTGTCATCTCCTGTAGAGCGTGGATTGCATTCCGTACCTGTTTACAAAGCAAATTTACAGTTGGAGAAATATAAACTTGCGTGAGTGTTCAAAACGAATAAAATAATAATACTACCTATTCTAAAGGCAAAACAAGGCAAAAATATTAGAAGATAAATAAACAGCTCTACAAATTCTAATGACGCTCTTATAAAATTACTGTTTTAATAAAACATTACTTACATATGCATTTAACTGCAACAACACGTTAGATTGAAAAAAAGATTAATAACGTTTGTTTCGTAACCAACGGACACACCTGTTTTCACTAAATGAAATGCTGAATAAACGTACTGGGTTTACGAGTATCGCACACGTTATTTGATTGTTTACCAACCTCCATGCTGAGCGCAGCGACGTCATGATGTAAACTGGATACCTGTGTGTCGAGTCTCTCTACAGACGAACGTATTTCTAAATTTAAACCTTCCAAAGAGTCGGCTCTATTAATTTTGGGCGTTGCTACGGAACGTTGTCTTTCAATTCTCTCCCGTAATTCTCTATGAGTTAAACGGGCTTGCCCGTCCGACCTGTAAAGAAAATGTGTACTATTGTTTTGATCACGGATTAGCGATACAAAGATAAAAAAAATGTAAGGTTATTAACCTAAATCTTGCGTGACGGGGACTACTGGTACTCGGAACTAGCGGTTTTTTCGGAGATAAAGCCTGATCTTCTGCTGCGTTTTCATCATCTTCCGATATCGATGGTAGAGTTAACGAGGGGTGTCCATTTCCATCAGATTCCTGTTCTGCCTCATATCCCTCTCTCAAATTGTACGTGAGGTCATGTTGTATATCGTGTATAAATTCCTGCTGGTATTCTGGATATAAGCGTAGTACCTCAGCGAGACCAATCATGTTAATGCACTTGAGATCGCAGTAAGTGAGCGCCTGTAATATTAAACTTGCTCCATTATCAAGGCCTTAATTATTCAAAGTTTAAATGCAAATTTCATGTTAAGGGAAATTATGTGTACCTTCACATCGCTACTAGATTTGACGACGACGTCGGGGTTATTAGACTGCGATGTACCCGTACCGTTGTAAGCTTGTAAGTGGGTATTCATATCACAACCCACTAAATCACCCTTTCCTGACCAATAAAGATTGCACTAATTAATACTTAACGTACGGATACTTCAACTGCTTAATACTTGTGTATTCTTGTTCAAATATAATACATTACAAAACATCAATTCACATAATAAACCCTTAAAACAGCTTTTATTCTAAATTGCCACTTGTATAAATGTCAAATAGCAGAAATAAGTCTTAAATACAGGAAATCTCGACGCATTGTTGTACTGACTCACCCAATATAGCAACAACCATATCGTTTTGCATCACTTCCATTGAGCCGTTACAAATGTAGTAAATGTATGTCAATGCATCGCCTTTGTGCACGAGATATTCGCCGGGTGCACAGAAGTTGTTTCGAATATGCAGAGACAGAAGCTTGAGGCAACCCTGAGAGGCGGACTCGAATATCGGTAGCGACAGGATTTCCCTATGTAAATGTAGCGAAACGTCGCCTCTCAATTCTTCGGGGAATTCTTTTAGTGTCTAAAAAATAATACACCTACATTATTTTCTTCAAACGCTTGAATCGTAAATAACATCCATAGAAATTAAGAAAAAAGTTCTATCATCTTGTTCTTTGTTAAATTTTATCTTTATCTTATTAAATTATAACTTAATGGCGAATGATGTTATTATCCTTTTTCTTAAAAAAACAAAAAAGCTTAGACGGTGCAGATAAAATAGACCGTTTTGTATTTCCACCTCATTTAATTCCGTTCAAAGCGGGAATTTTTTTTCAAAAGAGACAATAGAAAATGCTTTTCATTTTAGGCTCACGAATAGGAAAGCGATTATGTATAATATTTCTTATTAGAACAGTATGTATTTCAGATCTCGTTTACAAATGCTATTAATTTTGGCGAAACAAATTATTAACTTTGTAGGAGGGAGTGTGGGAGGAACTCTATTACAATATACACTCTACGATATATCGTGTACATGAAATATTTCTGCGCAAATCTCCTATTAAAATATTTATCAGATATCTGTATACTTATATAAAAGTAATCAGTGAGCTTACCTCGTGGATATCAATACCATGGTTGAGAGACCACATCGTCTGAAAATAGTCTTGCATGCGTTGTTTCAGCTCCTTAGGGACTTGGTTGATTGTTAGGAAGTCCTTCAGATCTCGCCATTTACTTTGATACATCGATCGGCGTGAATACATCCGTTGTATGATTGCGGTTACGTTACCGAACACCACGGCGTGCATTAGAGCTGATAAAACGATATAAATATTATGTGTGTGAGCATTCTATTTTTTTTTATCTGGTGGTATTTACGCGAATATTATGAAGTAATGTATATATTAGTAGTAAAATATATTATAACAGTAACAAAAGTTTGTATAAAATTAAATCTAGTGTGAATGTTCACATATTATAAAATATATTTAAAATATTCTAATTCAATTTATCTAATACTAAAAGATTGAGATATTGAATAACAGCGAAGCTGCCAACAGCAATACAAGAGAACAAAAATAAGAGAACTCTCATTTATGATTTCGGTTTCATTTTCTCTACTATTGATCCAAGCAACGTCGTTATTGCATTGTGAGATTAAATTAATATCTGAAGGGTTTCGTTATGTAATCTGACGCGCTTAGTATCACAGATGCTGAGCGAACAATACTTTTAAAAGTAAGAAGTTATATTTAATATTAAGTTACATTATGCTATTATTTACAAGTTTCGTAGTTTAGGAGAAAATATGTCTACTTTTAGAAAAATATTAACCTTGAGGTCTTTTGAACAACGAGTATTTTGAACGTTGAAACATTTTACTCTCCTTTTATAATAAATATACTTACATTAATGTAAATTTGAGATAAGAGAAAGTGATACTCTATCAAAGTGATATTATCTTAGACCTTAATAAAATGTACTAAAATAAATTAATAAAAACAAGAAGGAAAACGTGCACAGTAAGTAGTTTTGGAATATTGGTGACTAGTGTTGTCAGTCATGATATACCATGGTCCATGACTCTAGTCATATGGCAGAAAAGGTATAATGTATAAATATCTTCCTCCTTTGTTTCTATTATTTGCTAGAAACACGTTAACTATTTATTTTTTCTGTAAGTAAAAGAAAATCCTCTTTATAAAATATGAGAAATCTCGTTATTTTCAGAGGGTGAATAATTTCCCTTTCGCAGGCAGCAAAATCTAAACAAAAGACTAAATCCTTCTCTATATTTAGCCAAGCAAGACTAAAGTAAACAAAGTAATAATGAAATAATGTTGACCTCATATGAGGCAATTCATGTATAATGTAGTAATTACATAGAACTAATTTTATATGCCCTCGGATGTAGAGCACAATGCCTACTACTATACAAATGTAAAAGCTAAGGAAACCTCTTAGCCTATTATCTCAGTTTATTAAAATAACCTAATACTAACTATACTTTTAATATAACTACGTATTTACGAAGGTATATAAGCTGTTTAAGTTAAAGTTTTAAATCACTGAAATCAGTGAAATTCTAAAAATGACCTTTAGGTAAGTATAAGTAGATAAGAACTAAATTTATAGTACTTATGTCGACCTCTGTAACAAACAATCAATATAGCTAATAGCTATCGCAGGTCTAATATTATTCAACAAAGTATTAACTTTACATCTAAATAATCGTATCTTGTCATTCACACGCATACGATATGTAAGTAGAATCTAACCTCCGACCAACATAACCAGTATGCTGAAAATTTTCTCTGGCAAAGTGTTCGCTGACACATTTCCGAAGCCGACGCTCGTTAACGACGAGCAGGTGAAATACAGCGCCGTCACATAGCTTTCGCTGTGTGATATGTTCACTATTGGTATTTTCAATCTTTCCGCCAAGTTATTGATCCAACCTTAAGAGACAAAAAGAACACGTAGCGTTAATGAACTTCGTTTTTGTTGCTGAATTCAAAGGATTATTTATCCTACACATTATCGTAAAAAATGATCTTTTGTTTAATCAGTAAAGAGAAACATCTCGATCGTTAATCGTTATTTGCTTATGCATGTAAAATAACAATTTGTATCATATAAAATGGAAATTATTATATTACCTAAATCCCAACTTTCATTTTTGTGATGTTCGATCTCTTTTTCGGCAATGATAAACCAAATGCATGCGAGCCAGTGAGCGACTAACGTGAACGACAACATGAGTAGCGTAAGGATGAGGGCTGAGTATTGCGAGTAACGGTCCATCTTCTGCAGTAGTCTCGCGAGTCGTAGCAAACGGGTAAGCTTCACTAAGTGAACATTACCATGCGTTGACTCCTATATAAAACCGAAAGATTAGATTACCATAATATATTATAGATTACCTTAAAGATTAATTTAAAGATGTAATTTAAAACGTTAGTGATTACCTTAAAGATGTAATTTAATTCATTAGCGCACTAGTATCTTAAAAATTTAATTTAACGGATGTTAATTTATAAATATTACACGTATTTTTTCATAAGTGCCTATACGTGACAGTATAACAATATACGTTAACATTTTCGTTTCATTCACACTTTGTAACCTATTGTGATAAAGTTTCTATTTTTATCCATTGTAGGTAGGTACTTCAAACATAAGCGCTACGTGAAACACTGTATCGATATATTACGTATTAAAATCACGTGTAGCAACAAGTTGATTTTACAAGAGCTTTATGGATTTAACTCTCCTGACTCTAACAATAGCTTTTGAAACATTTAGTATTCACGATAACTATCTATGATCTCTTATGAAGTGGATCGAACAATCGATAATTTCAAACGAAGCGCACATGTTCAGAATCTAAACAGTTGCGACAGCGCTGAAACCGTTTGAAGTTCGTTGATACAACAATAATTAAAACTTCGCTGTTAAATTAATTAATTAGTCGGCATTGCTAACGTGTCTTACCGTCCCGCTGTATACGTCTGAAGCGTAAAGTAGGTCAAAAGGGAGCGCGGCCAGGAGATCCACCACGAACCATGAACGTATATAATTAAGAGCTATCGCTTTGGAGTCAGATACCACTTCCCCTTTCTTGCTTACAAACGTCGTTCGGAAGTTAAGGACGATATCTGAATATAAGAGACATCTTAATAAGCTGATATTGAAATCATTTTAATTGGATTTTGTATAAAATTTATATTTTACCTATAATAAAAAGTGCTTCCACTATGACATCGCTCGTTACACTTATTCTGGGGTGGCCTTCGTCGACGAAACTGGCGTTATATGGCACAACAACCGCTACATAAAATGTCGCTATTAGGATTAACCAATCCCAGAAGGTTTTAAAAACGCCATAATGCGAGATAATAAATTTGGACTTTTTTATCGCTGACGTTTTGTACTCGGGAAGCGGGGGATCCGACGAATGTAGCAGGTTCTAAAATGTTCATAAATTGTTATTTATACATTCATTACCTACTTATGCAAATGTAAATCTTAACTAAATGCAATTCATTTGTTAGAAGCGATCGGGGTACCTTACTGACATTGTTGAGTTTTAGTTTAGACTTCATTTTATCCGGTTTGTAGTGTCCTGAAAGCTGGTAAAGAACAGCCCTGGAGCGCCGCCTGCCCATGTTAGCGGGTGAAGGCGCTTCGGGGTCAAGATTGCCATTCGGGTCTGGAAGGAGGCAACTAGATTCAGCTCGGAACCGGGCGCCCAAGAGTGCCGCTGCGGGTACAAATGGGGACAACGCTAGAGTTACCACGCCAGCCGAAGGCCGCACCGCGGCTCCTGTACGCATAAACCACCCTGTTACTAAACTAACTGTTTGTTTGTAACCCTTCCACACGACTTAAAAAAATGGTTCAAATAACATTAAAATTCAACGCGATGAATCATTATAAAGGACGTAAAATTTTATCGAAATAATCTAAGCGCTCGTGTGGAAGGCTCCTAAAAGCTGTTACATTAAGTGCTACAGACGTAAAAACGTTACAAGTACAGGATTTTCTTTGTGCCGTAAGCTATGAAAAGTTTTTGATGATGGAATCACTCGACAGTCATGCAAAGGATAAGCATAATGAATATTTACGAGAAGAAATGTGAATAAATGAGTTCGGATTATTTGAGGGTATTTCTGTTTTGAGGTAACGCTAACGTTTGAAAATAAGAATCATTTACTTTCTCAGATCATAAAGAAAATCCCATACGTGTTTATTTTACTCCAAAGAAATAGGAATGGATGAGATAGCAAAAAGTTACAAACATGCGTCAGACTTACCTATTAATAAGTTTAATTTTAAGATTAAGACGAAAATACATGCGCATACATGCGCAACATACCAACTTAGTGAGTTATTCACGAAGTAGGTATGTTTATCTAAAATATTGTGAAGGGCTGTTCCTTTTTTTAATTATTCAGAAATGAAGATTTAAAGAACAGCATCACTTAAGTAATTTATTAAAATAAAAATTATTACCACGATGCAACTTTAAGTTAAAATATATTTTATACTTTTTAAAAGACCTTTCTCAGCACTAACATGCATTTTGATGAGCAATTTGATGCAACCTACTTGTTAAACACATTCGATTAATATCACTTTTCAATGCTTTCAAATATGAGAAAAGTAAAAAGAGTGTAAATAATTTCAGTAGAATGTATTATAATTTATTGTATTAATATAATAACGAGAAAATTCAACGACTTGTTACTAAAAATCAAAAGGTTTTATTACTTTGAAAATTCAGCTAGACATATTTGATGGTAACAAAAGCAATTTATGTACCTATTTTTACCCCAAAAATTTATCACTGTTAACGAACCTGACACTTTTATTGCAATACTAAAATAACAGGCGTATTATAGCACGCTATATAAGTGTTTATTACGCTCATATTATCTACGGATATTAATTACCTGAATTTTCTTGAAGAAATATAATATGTGAGCGACAGATTCACTAACAATGGTCTATTAATTTTCGGTAATTACAGGGTGGTTTCCGTAGGTATCACATATGAAGCGTTAATAATTTTATTTTTACATAGAAACATTGTAAACGATATATTCTACAAATAAATAATGGGAGTAATCATAAACTTTCCTTTCTGATCACATAATGTTTAAATATATTTACTTATTACCGGCTCTATAATTGAAGAGAAGTTTTTCCAGGGTTCTACACTAATCTATACTACTGTTATGAAAAACGTAGGTACTTAGAATAAATAAAAATAAAGGTAATCACTAATTACCAAACCATACCTACTTCAAATATTAGCTAGCTAATTGGCTACCTAAAACATAAATTGAATGAAACACCTACGAACATTTAAATGAGTTTTTACCGTGCGATGACGATCCAACGAGGGGTCTAATGTCACAACAACGTGCTCGGAACACGTAACAGGATTGTAAAATGTTCATTTTAAAGAATTATGTTATATCAATAATCATATTAGTACTAATCTAAAGGTAGTGTCCCACTATATGATTGCTAGAGCCTAATTTGTAATTGCTCGGTAGATCTACGTGGTGGATTGCAATATTTTAATTGTTAATAATTATCAATTGGTCTATATATTTTGTAGTCATGCTTAAGTACTATAGATATCCTTTATTACTAGTTGGTATATTTTAATTGGAAGTAGAGGCTTGAAGAGAATACACGAGTACGTATAGGTACATTAAATATTTACACAGTCCTTTAAAGGGTAGGTAGGTGTATATGCAATTAAGGTATTATTCAAAATATTGTTTTAGTCTACTTACCGCTATCGAAGTCCTCATTAGTATTCATGGCGGCCATCTTTGTATTTGTGATATCCTTGAATGAGGCGAGAAACAACACGACCTCCCGTTTCTCATTTTTAATTGGAACGATATCGAGCAGGCACCAGAAAGGTGTTCCTGTAAAATAAGACTTATGTAATGAACTAATGGAATATTAAGTATTGAAAAAAAGCTGTAATAGTAGGCCAACCGTTAATTAATAATTTTATGTTGTGGAAAATCTCTAATAATCTTTAGTGAATAATGTAGGTACTATAAAATTAAATAATTTACTAAACTATAAAACTATTCATTTTAGAAATGTTTACAATGCCTACTTCTCTTATTAATTACTAGGTTTCCGCCCGCGGCTTCGCCTGCGCAGTCAAAAAAAACCCGCATAGTTCCCGTTCCCTTGGGATTTCCGGGATTGCGTCATTTTTCCGGGATAAAAAGTAGCCTATGTCCTTTCTCGGGTATCAAAAAAAATATCTCCATACTAAATTTCATGAAAATTGGTTCAGTAGTTAAGGTGTGATTGAGTAACAAACAGACAGATAGAGTTACTTTCGCATTTATAATACATATTAGTATGGATTATTGCTAATTATGAATGAAACGTACATTAATTTAATTCAAATCAGAAATGAACAACATGAAACCTACAGTAACATTTTTTCATTATTTTAATAACAGACGATGTTTACAACGTTCTACTGAAATACCAACCCGTGTCGATAATTACGTCCACATTCTTCCCGAAGTTCTTAGATTTGAGTGAATGTTCGCATAAATTAAAATGTTTGTAACAGCTTATTTATTCTAAGTATTTTACCGAGTTTATTTTGTGTGGAGATGAAAGCAAGATGATATTATGTATGTACCCTCCAAAAAGATATTAATTTTAAGGTCTTTATATTCAGCAGCTGAATTATATCTACTATAATTAAATTATTTAAAACTCCAAAGACTTGTTTGTATAAAGAATTGTGACAACGCACAACTGTGTGCTTGTAAAAGTTTAATTTTGACGAAAGGAATCGTAAAAATAGGATTTTGTTTACGATAGCGGCTTGGAACGCGTTGAAAAGCTTTTATGTACACAATTAAAGTGTTTTCATTTACTGCTAAATATTTCCTTCTTATCTGACATAAGTATGTATATTTGTAAATTTAGAAATTAAAGACTTTTTAACGGATTTTAAACGCGATTTATTTATTTATTCATTATATTATTTTCCCGACATTTCGAACACTTTACAGCGAGCGTGGTCACGGCGCGGGGAGGTAATGAATAAATCGCGTTTAAAATCCGTTAAAAAGTCTTTAATTTCTAAATGTATAATACTCGCGTAAAATCAAACCCTAGAAAATACTAAGTATATTTGTGTTTGTGTGTGTGTACACTTGATACACGTTTTCCATCTATTAAGCATATTAATAATTTATGTATTTTGGTCACGAAAATCCTAATCATTTTCTTTCCGTCATAAATTTAAGACCCTTTTTACATTTTTCCGTCCCAATAAAGCTCTTTTTCAAACTGTGACATAAAAGGTTTGTTATTCTTGTAAATTTAAACGAAACGACTAATTTACTGTGAGTGGCAAGAAACTCGACTAAGAGTAATTAGCTGTATTTCAACTTCCAGGGTGGCGATGACAACTTGAAATAATATCCTCTACTTTTCAAGTGAATTTTAAAATGCGAAAATTTGCTTAATTTATGAAAAAAAAATCAAATAAAAGTTAGGAATTTGCGTTACGATATATCAAACCGCAGCTGCTGTAGTCATCAAAATGTACTTATTTGTACCATATGGCATATCCTGTTGAATATTTGAAGTGTAATAATAAAACTCACTGAAAAAATTGTATATTAAAAAAAACTAGAAAGTTAGTATTTATTTTTAATGCCTGTAATTTTTTGTACGTAGGGATCTTTAAGCATACCTGGCTTTTCGATTTTAAATACCTCCTGAGGCTTGAAGTTTAAATTAAACATTTACTGAGTATTGTTATATCCCTATTGAATACATTTAATCATTATAGTAGTTTTTATTAGAGAGATAAGAGAACAAAAGTAATCAATCCAATTGGGGTGAAGAGAACAAGACCAGATAATTAAAGCCTTATTTCTAACTAGCTTCCGCCCGCGACTCCGTCCGCGCGGATGTCGGTCTTCGCGTGGATGGTTTATTTATCCATCTTGAGTAACTCTGACAATGACATCTTATAAATATCTATTGGACCCAAATACGGCTAGGCCTACAATAATACGCAACGTGTGTTCGCGGTTCTACAGAACAACGTCTATGGATAACTGAAAAATTAAGATTAATTTTTTTCTACGTATTTTTTCAGGATAAAAAGTATCCTATTTTACGCCCAGGATAATAAGGTATAATTATACCAAGTTTCATCGAAATCGAACCGGTAGTTTTCACGTGATGTCTTCACATACAGACAGACAGACAGACAGACAGACAGACAGACAAAAATTTTTTTAATCACATATTTGGGTTTGGTATCGATCCAGTAACACCCCCTGCTATTTATTTTTTCAATATTTTCAATGTACAGAATTGACCCTTCTACAGATTTATTATATGTATAGATTGAAATGAGTGATTGTTGCTATAATTAAATATTTTGTTAACAATTTGAAAGAAATATCTGAAGAATTAAAAGGAACATAAGCGTAGCGTAACCTAAATCTTAACGATTTTCTTCACAGTCATGTCAAGTCCTTTGACAGATTTCTAAAATCACTGGGATTAAATCAAATATTAAAGATCCCTTTATATGCGATGAATTCATTTATACCGGTTTAACTAAATATAAATTTTAATTTTAACTCTACATTTTTTCATATCTCCATAGCTTCATTGTGTTTTAATTCATAATTTAAGTATTTGTTATTAAATTCCTATAATGTAATGGATAAATGAAACTTCAAA
This sequence comes from Colias croceus, assembly GCF_905220415.1. Classification (NCBI taxonomy): domain Eukaryota; kingdom Metazoa; phylum Arthropoda; class Insecta; order Lepidoptera; family Pieridae; genus Colias; species Colias croceus. The sequence goes on along the minus strand of NC_059540.1, from coordinate 5,776,358 downwards.
AGATTTGATCAGAATTGGCTTTCCAATTTGCTTTAAATTGAGCCTTCAAGTGCAATCCAAAGATAAGGTTGATCCTTTCTTTAGTATTCAATAGGGAAGTTTATCACCGGAACTTGCTATTACAGGAACCGTCATAATATTATTTGGCTTATCTAGTGTTTATCTTATTTGAGTGTTTTTTTATTTAGGTAGATTTTTTGTGTATAAAACTCACAAAAGATAACAATTATTGTTTAATTAAACATGCACAAATTCAAAAAATATTACAAATATTTAATAGATTTGAACTCACTCGTTAGATGGAAAGTGATGAGATAAAGGCAATCAATAGATCACCGAGAGCGCGCTAATCCCTTCGTGCTATAAAGCTTTCTGCTTGACACAGCTAAACCAACTCCTATCCTAGTTTTATTTAGACAAAATCGGAAAAGCAAATAATGCACCTCAACGCAGAAAGAGCAATACACAGATCTAGCTTTGATAAGTTCACTGATGCGCGTTTGACCCGATTCGACTCACATGCACGGATGGCGTTTAACTTGACCCAATTTATGTCAAACATCAACACTTATTCAAAACACTCATTGCTTTATAAGATTTAAGAATAAATAGTAGTAAGAAAATCTAGAATCTAAAGAACGATCCTATTGATACCTATGCGAATGTTTGTGAGTATGTATGGATATTTTTTACTCTTTAAGGCACACACATGGACGGTAACTTGGATAAACAGTTAACACATAGGATTGGTTTTATCCCGGAAATCTAACAGGCACGTGAACTATGCGGGTTTTTCTTTGAAAACGCGGGCGAAGCCGCGGGCAGAAAGCCAGTTGTATAATAAAACAAAAAGTATAATGAAATTACCAATTTTCTTATAGAAGATGAGCTCCAGCTTGAGTTCATGTTTGGAGTCTAGGGCTGCGTCGATCTCGCGGCGGTGGTCTTCGTGCGTGTCGGGCCCATGGAGGAACTTGCACGCGCAGCCCTTCTGCATGATGTGCGCGCGCGCCCACCCCGTCAGCTCGCAGAACCCGTCCGAGCAGTACACGATGGGGTACGACGGCACCTGCGCGTTCCCCAACACGAAGTTGCTGTCTGCATGCATAAATACACATTATAAGATATTTGAGCTTCGTATTTTTGGTTGTAATATAAGTATATCTAGTAGTGATCATAGTAGAATACTGTGTTTGTTTTATCAATTTCCAATCAAATTTTTACCCGGTAGGTCAGAGGTCAATAACGTGACCGCGAATTCAATCCCTAATCCTCTATAATAACATATAGGTTACCTACCTACATAAAACAAGGTTGAAAAATACTGCCTACGTAGGTTATTGTCTAGCTCTACGTAGGTACTTTTAACTTCCCTATTGTTCTGATGAAACTGATTTGGAAGGAAATGTTTAACAAATATCGCGTTGATTGTGTAATCAAACCTATTAATTTAAAATCCAGAATGGCTTTTAATTTAAATATTTACTTTCCTTTATAAATAGACCGAGCAAAATTGGACCAGCTGTTGCTCGAAGTATGAATATCTGCACTTAATTTAGTCCAATTGGTAACCAGATTCATAACGTGAATTAATTCAATGCGAATGCTAATTTTAACTCGATGTGTTCTCAGTAAACATTGTTACAATACCATGCATATGTTATTTTAAGCAGAATAATACAACGTGATAGCTATGAATCAAAATCATCTCAGTTTGTGGCTTAGTGACTACGCATGCATGAGAAATTATTCCACAATTTCGCATCTGTTCCATTGTAATTGTGCCCTTAACTTTTGAGGCTTAATATTGTGTGGCAATATGAATACCGAATTATTAAGTGACAGACGTCTCATTTGTTATATAGAAGCGTCGTAAATTGAAACAGTTCAAACGTGTTTCTATGCCAGCAACTTTGAGGTCTGTGATTGATGCGGGTAGACTCTATCTACTTTACCCACGATTAAGCCTCTTGTCGTATTTGCCGTTTTGCAGGATGTAATATCAATTACGGAAAATTGAATCATACCCGATGTTAGGTATCTGATGTTTACGGTGAAAGACTAAAATACGTTTTTCTCACAGTCGAGACAGCATTTACTATCGCAGGACAAACCTTTAATTTTTTTAAGGAGGAAGAAGAATTAAAATTGACTTACGATCCGTTCTTTTTTCGCATCGTTTACTTAGAACCAATACTTCTACTTAGAAAACGAAAGATCTAAGCTATATAGGAGTGGATTTATTATTGAAAGCTTGATAGACGTATATTCGTATTGTAACTGTTTATTAGAGCTCTTATCGCTAATCGTTCTTTTAAAGTCATTTTTATTGAGCAATAATTTATATTTCGCTGTTACGAGACTCTCATATCTACGCTTTATTTATAAAGCCATTACAGCTATAAGTAGATTACGATGTAGAATCTATATTAAGATTCATTCACTCTTCTGTAATATCTTCCTTTCATAATCACTAATGAAACCGATAATATAGAGTATAAGTAAATTACTTAGCGGAACATCAAATGTGGTTTATACATGTAAATACATCCTTATATTGATTCAATTATGAAAATTCATGTTTAGTATAAAAAGTGAGGGACTGTGGTTTAGAAATGTAACCTTCGCATCGAAACAACTTTTGTAATCAATTTTGGTTAGGCCTAGACCCTACATATATCCAGAGCACTTTACAGGGACGAGCAGCCCACGCATTGTCAACTAGTTTGATGAAAATGAATAATGAAATTGTACGCCTGTAGCCAGAAAATATTTATATTTTATCGGATTGACGCTAAAGCAATTACGAAAAAAAAAAACAAAATCAATGCTGGAAAAAATATATAGCCAAGATTAAAACGGTGATTTATCCAGAAAATATTCGACAACGAGGCAGTAATGAATCGAATTGCCCAAATTACAGATACTTTTAGTATTAACGAATACGAAAATATCTAAATCTACGATCATAAAAAAATTACAAATTTATTTATTACCTACACGTTCGTGCGTAAAAGCTCTTCATAAAATATAATTAACGAAATATGGAACGAACTATAATTTATATAAAGACGGTATAAAACTAAAAAACCAGGTATCCACTAATCTCGTGTCTATCGAAAGTTTTCTACTACATTTCTGAAATTCTTTACCTATAGGTAGTACATTGTTTCCATCAAAGACACAGCTCCGGGCTTAGGCGGGTCAAGTACGTTTTTCCTATATACACACTGTCTATAAAACCTTTTTCACCCCACCTGTAATCTCAAATGTTGTTCATCTTCCCAAAAAATGATATAAGGTCTTCTTTGGTTATTCGCAATTGCCTTTCATACGAAAATATACCAAATGAGAGTGGTTTATTAATTGAATCTAGAAATAAGTGTATTTATAATTAAAAGCGTGTTCTAAAAATTATTAATTTTATAGTCCGTACCATTTTCCCCAATTAAGTAGGTGGCTCTATATTTAAATCTTTACATATTTTTGGCATTTTTATTTTTTAAGTACCATTTTAAAAATAAATAAAATCTTTGTATAGGTTATGTACATAGCGACATAATATTACTATTTTATAGTATTTTATAATCAAATTCTCTTCAGTTATCCAGTTGAATAATAGATAGAAAAATATGAACAGAGCAACTTGAAACACTCCCATGAGAGAGGAGAGGCTTCAGTGTAGGTATAATTAAATAATTTCAAATAAACATAACGGATAAATAACTTTCCGAAGGGCAGTCTAACTTGTGCAGTGAGTACTAAAGTCTGAAGCGCAGCCAACCTTCAGGAATATTACAAAGCGATATAAGTCCGAGGGATAAGTTTTGATTGCTCCACCCGATTCTCCACGATCACCCACCTGCTAACGGCGCATTCAAACTCATATACCTGAATAAGTATATCATATAATATAACCTTTTTTGATGGACTTGCGAGGTCCGATAGCGACAACAAATTTGTTTGAATAGCTGTTTTTCTTAAACACGACGAGGGAGTTTCTTTGTCCAATAAGTTAAACAGGTGTTCGTTTAGGCTAGTTCAATACCATAGCTTTTATTATAATATATTTAAAATTGATCTTTTCAACACATGTGCATACTTTTATTGTTTTAACGTAATAAAATATGAATTATAATTGAGCATGTAGTTATGTGAAGTCGCCACATATTTTTATAATATCCGTAGTATCGTGGTAATATCCATTTAACACCATTATAATAATCCGTATTAACTACCATATAACTTTTACGAAAAAAGCTGCACGAATGTGTAATTCTTTTTAAATCCGCTCCAATCCTTACAAAGACCTGATCCCTTGGGAAAAAAGGGAAAATTGATGACACTGATGCGGTTGAATATAGCTTCTCTACAATGTAACGAAACTAGGATATTCATCTTACTTACAGGTCAATTCACTTGGTGTATTGTACATATGTCTATAATATACACGGAATGGGTCGCATTTTGTTATGTAGATTTTGATCATAAAATATTATTATGGAAATAAATATCATAGTAGCTACTTATGTTATTTTAACCCGATTTGGTTCTCAAGTTGATTTGCTCCGGCTCGTACCTATTTCATTGATCTTTGCTAATTGAATATATATATTATTCCAAGAGAACACTTATTGATTTGAATATTCAGTAATGGGGATGAAAATTATTAATTAACCAGTTTGAATGCAGTGCATTTCGCGGAAATTTTAGAAGTTAGAACTGCAACTGCAGAACTGTTAGACCTCCGTGTGACCTACACTTACACAAATATTTACGTACCTAAGTATATGAAGGTACACGACTTTCCAATTAGAGACATTCGTTTGATATTAATTTGAATAAAATATTGAATAGAACGAAGAAGTTATTTTCGGGGTCAAATATATTTATTGGAACCGCTGGAAGCTTACAAAAACTTTCTCAATTAGGCGAGGCGAGACTTGATTCAGACGTGAAGAGAAATGAAGTTTTACACATTGGTTGTTAATTAAAGTGCTTACCAAAATGTTTTACTGGGTAAAACATTTTATTATGGTTATAATAAAGTGTTAGATAAGCATTGTTTTCACAGTAGGTACCTAAGTACTTAAACTTTATAATAGGTATTTCATTTAAATTATATTATCTTAATCCAATTACATACTAACATGAAGAAAAATTTAATACTTACGCTAACAGAATCCGTTTTACACAATCATGTTTTAATTATATTACAATACATAGACTGTATTATAATATCTCCTCACATTTCAATAATTAAGAGTACATATCTAGCACAGAACATATAAAGGTATCTAGGTACCTAGCTGTGAAAATTACAATGCATATGTTTGTTTTACGAGAAAAAAGAACGTACCTACCTGTTTTATTCCCACTCGCATTTTAAAAGTTATAAGTAGAGTAGCGTTTCTTTTCACTGCACGTCAGGTTTTTTCATGGAACTTTTTTGCTTTTAGCTTTTGTGTCAACGCGACAACTGATAATTGCGAAAGCTCTAATGTCTATTTGCGTTTCATATGAAATACTTATAAAGAAACTGTTTGCTTACAATATCGGGGTTCATAATTGATTTGACACAAATAATCAAAAAGTGTGTGTATAGCTTTTATTTTCATCGGCATTTTGGTGTTTTTTTTTTTTTTTTTGAATAACAAACAAGAGTCAGTTACCTAGTTATGACTTAGGTAGTCTAGTTTATCGTGTCATTGTATGCGATTTTAAAGCTAAACCTGTAGTGTACAACGGAACTACATTTCATTTAGACGTTTAATAGCGTGGACATTTAGTCTTCTTAACGTCTACCAAAGTCTATAAATCAATATATATCAACATAATGCATTTCTTCGAAACCACCGTTCAGTTTGTGTAGAAAACGCTTCACAATTTTTAAGAAAATAAAGTGTTCTATGTTCAGGAAAATAACAAGAATGTTATAACTTAAGTTTATTTGTGTTTGACAACATATAACACTACGTTCTAACTTGCTGCAACTTTCCAACATTCACATAAAATATGTAGCCTCACTTAAAACTTAGGTAACTACTAAATTTTCAACCTCCTTAACGTCAAACACCAAAAAATATATATTTTGCCTTGGAAATATAACTAATTTGCACTTTGAAATGGACTAATTGTTATTTCTATTCAATATCTTACTAAAACTAAGTATTTAATTATATTTATATATAAGAACAGCCTGAATGTTTATAAGATGTTGAAATAAATCTAACCATTTCATAAATATGAATACATTATGCAAAATTTCTGTGAAAACACGTTAATCATCAGTGCGTTTAATTTACTCACATCTATTTGGTGACTAAATCAAATACCTATAATTTAATGTTGGAATCAATTGATTTTCAATTTATGTTAATCGTAGCCGTTTGTGATAAACTGACCGTTTTGGTCAGCGCTTGATAATAAACAATTGGCAATGTAAATAAAAAAGGGATCTTAAATAACTAAAGCTTTACATATCGCATCACTGGACTTCATTTTAATAAGGCAATAATTATTATATAAAACGAAGAGGTGACGCCCGCTATTCCATTCGCCCTAAGTACCTAGCCTTTATTCCTCCTTATAAATAGCTAACTAATAACTGGCTGTATCTCACTGAAAATCGTCAATATCGAATCATAATAAAATATAGAAAGACGAATAAACATATTGTGTTAGTTTTATTAACAGCCGTACTTATAACATTTTGATAGATATTTCATGCCGATTTTTCAGTATAGACAGCTCACATATTCGAAAGAGAAAAAAAAAACAACGTATGGCCCTCGGGGACTGCCGCGGCCGCGGTAAAGCTATTGCATGCTATGCCTTCAAGCCACACCTCCGCCCGTCGGAGTGGGGAGCGTGAGGTTTTTTCGTTACGGAATTTCTCAATTCAGTCCCCGCGCTCAAGGCCCGCGATAGAAGCTATGCAATAGCTTAAAAAATGTTCGTTGAAATTATTTCATCCGTAGTTAGCTATGTAATTCCAGAGTTACATAGACTATATTTTTCATTGCCGTCCTGGGCTAAACCAGGCGCAGCGGAGTAAAACTAAAATTAAAAATAGTTAAAAGAGATATCTCAACTGAAATTTTGTTAAAGTGTTGCTTTAAATTGTGAAACAGTAATGTTATCTTGATGTAGTTATAGTTAATTAGTCTAGCAGACGTCTGCACCGCCCTCCGTACTCAGTCACCATTCGATTATGTCTCCAGTCTACGGACAGGTGCTTAACGACTTCCAGTTATAATGAAATTTAACGTCCCGCCACAATCAAGTTACCTAGATGATATTTCCTTTATTTATAGTGAAACAAGTTACGCTATCATCTTGTTAGTTAGGTTAGTGTAAACAAATTTGTTTTGAGCAAAAATTGGGCATGGCGATGACGGGTGAGAATCTGCCTTCCGCCCTGGGGGACAAGTGTAGGGATACTTTCTTTAAATATTGTAAATATATTGTAGAAGTAGTCAATAAGCGAAACAATGGCGTGTGATGTGATTCTGTGATATTAGGTATAGTTTAAATTTTTGTAGCATTTATTGTATTTATTTTATTAGTATTTATTTACAATACTGGGTGTACTTATTTTAATTTTGTATTTGTAAGTAATATTTTAAAGTTTGTAATAATTTTATTTTTAATTTACATATTATGTGGCTATAAATTGTGTTTGTAAATAAATTAAAAAAAATGAAAATAATGTCTCTGGACAATATTCCAGAGGTGGCGCGAACACCCTTTGATGGCGGGTGCCTTTAAAAAAAAAAAAAAAACAAATTTGTTTAGAATATAGTACATTAAATGATACCAACGCTATATAGAGTTGTCGGTCTATGTATAAATTGTATACGTACTATTTTTTTCAAAAATACCCCACAGAATGATTAAAAAATACAAACAGAGAGATAGTAACGGGGTACGGTATTTTATATTTCACCCTAAATTCTTCGTAATTCTGATCTCTCTTAAAATTAGAACAATGCGATGAAACTCGCATTCATTTAACTTATTCAAAAGTGAAGCCTTAAAGATGAACCGGGGACGGCAAAATGATTTTCTCTAATACCCATGGATCAATGAGACACGACCTTAAATCTTATTTCATCCCTGTTGAAACTTACCATGATATTTTCATAAATAATCCCAGTTCCAAAGTTTTCGTATAAGAACAGAAAGAAAATATATAATAAAAACTTTGCGGTCATGAAGCGGATCTCCAGGTACGTCAATATTTGTTCACCAAAATTGAAAATTGATGAAAATGTGTATTGAGCTTATTATTATTCTCTTTCAATATTCCACAGGCCTTTGTGGACGAAAATGCCATTGTGTGTTTCAATCATTACTTAAAATACTTGATTGTAATTCATGGAAGCAATTTATAAGTATTTACCATCGCTGATAATGCTGCATACGAGTGTATTTTTTTCTCATATTTGTTACATATATCCAATATCCATACATTATATTACAGGAAGTCGCTCTCCAAGTTGTTAGACTGTTTATTCTCTAAGGCAAAGTGACGGGTAATAAAACACACATTAATATTCAAGAAACACGCATTTTCCATCATGTATTTTTTTCATGTATGATTTATAAATATAATGTATAATAAATATGGAGTATGTGTAAATAATAAAGATAGTTCCCAGTCTTAACGCTCAAAATGAACATAAGACGTAAAAGGTTTAAAACGCAATAGATTACAAACGCTCGTTATTTTATAATATAAGGATGTTTATTTAGGAACTCAAAGAAGATGTAAATGGTCAGTATAATAAATGCAATATAGATTGGTTAGATTCTACTTCAATGATGAGCGAAAATGTCAAGTTAAGCAATCAGAGAATACTTTTTCTACAAGCAATGCTCTTAGTTTGTATCTGCAGTCGCTTTTTATTCATATAAAGCTGTTCTTGTTTGCAGGAAAAGAATTCACGCAGCGAATAGGCCCATTTAACTAGAAATAACTTTATTGCGGTCATGACTGCAATATGGTGCACGTTGGCGAATCTCTGGCTTATTTTACTGGAGTACCTACGGTCAATGCGCTGAGGATTCGATTGTATCGAAATAACACTCAGTTAATTGAAACTGGCGCCAATTGCTACTCATAATGTGCAATTCGACCACTTCAATTAAATGTTGCACATCAAATTTAAAGCCCTAATACTCTTGGTTTTATTACTCGCATCACCATCGCGTTTAGAACGCTGAAATGAACAATAAAATCAGCTATCTCGAAATGTAGAGAAGTAATGATTTATTTAATAGTTGTTATACGTATGTCACTGTTCGCTAGCCACGCTCATTAGTGGTTCACTATTAATTAATTGTGTAAATATTTGGTTAAACTAAATAAATAATGGCTACAATCAAACAATAAAGTGAAGCTAGGCAGTATTTTATTTACTTTAGAAATAAAACTGTGAGTGGTTGAGTTAGCTCCGTGTAAGCAGTACCTAAATCGTTTGCAATTCAAATAATATTATGTAGTTATAGGAAAGCTGAATCGTTTAACAGAACGCGACGTTAAGATTTGCTTTCCATAGATCTCGATTGTTACAAGAATTATAGAGACTTGCTCTTCTTGGAAACAATGTTATCTTGATAACAGTTTACCTCTACAATATACCTACCTAATTATATTTTTAACAAAATACTTAAATGTTTTGGATACCTGACAATCCTTAAAATATACGAAGTCTCACCTCGATTCTCTACACTCTACAGACTCCATCGACCTACACGTCTTATATATTCAATATTCATATAATATATTATTATACACCCTTATTCGCATGTTCAGTGTTCACACTTCACCCTCTTAATAGTTATTTTTATAAGTAGTCTCTCATATTCATGAAATGTTTGCTGAGCTTAAGGATACCTATAATAAGGTGAAGTATGTCTGAAGAAGGCTGTTACCTATAAGATAATAACAAGATACACGTTTTGACATAGAAGGTATTCGATTATATTATTTGAAATTAAGACCTAAGCTATAAAACTATTTTGTAAAAAGACAATTAAGTTATAAAATAGGTGTTGTGTGTATCAATATACTTTGTAAATAATATGAACTAATCAGAAGTTATTGATCATATAGGCATTTGGCATTAATCAATATCCTACTAATATTATAAATGCGAAAGTTTGTATGGATGTATGGATGTTTGTTACTTTTTCACGTAAAAACTACTGAACCGATTACAATGAAATTTAGCACACATATAGAGGGTAACTTGGATTAACACATAGGATAGTTTTTATCCCGGAAATCCCACGGGAACGGGAACCATGCGGGTTTTCCTTTGGAAACGCGGGCGAAGCCGCGGGCGGAAATCTAGTTTTACAATAAAAGCAAGTTTAATCCCTGGGATCTTTCATAACGAAATATTATGAATACAAATATAATATTTCAAACACCGTTAGATATAATGAAACGGTTACTGTTATATTATATGTAAATAATGGAATGCTTGTTTTTCATATGTATCTACTCGACTAATAAAAGGCCCAATATGTACGTAACCCACAGACCCCTTTCATAGTCATTATTCATGTAAGTACGCAGAACAAACACACCCAAATGCTCTTTGTGTGGTACAAATGCGGGAAAGTATTTCCCGAGCTCTATTAACCCTCCAGATATCTGTAATTAATGGAACTTTCTTCCTACTTCCTTTCGATGTTGTGGATCAAATAAAAACGAGTTCCCGATATCGTTGTCTTCCAACGATTTCAACCAATTATTCTCAAGGGTGCTCTCTCAGAGAGTATCTACTATTTTTAAAATATAAACTTATAAAGGTTTGCAATGCTGCACGTAGTACTTAGGTACCCATTAACTATAATGTAATGTTGCTACAAAATGTTATTTTATAGTTTGTACCAGTTTGTATTCTGATTTTCTATTTCGATAAAACGGAAAAAGTAGATAAATGTGCCTATATTTAACAACAGCCGAAGCGCTTAATGAAGAAACATTAACAGAAACGCTATTTTTAGAGACTAAATAACAAATCCTACTTACTGTTCAAGAATCAAGAGGAATTATAAAAACTTATTTTACACGTGTAACAGTGAATTATAGTCTTCGTTTTAATAGTTTTTTAACAACTTAACTGTTTAACAATCCTTTGATTTTAAAGGGCAGCAGTTCATTTTCACTTCGTGTTTTTTCTCTTTTCATTTTGAAAACTATTAATTCTAGAATATTTATTTACTAAGTAACTACACATAGTTACATACCGTTAAAAATTTTCATAACGTTGGCTCGCTCAGAGGCTCAGAGCGTGTCATTTAATTTTAAAATATTCAATGAATGTTTTATCTTCTACGACCTACATGGAGAGTGAAATGTATGATGTGTAAAAAAGTATTTTTTACAACTTTATTGATATTAGCACATTAATTGCTGAGCTCGGCCACAAAAAATTAATGGAAAACATGAAACTGAATAATGATTTAAGATAGCGGAAAATGTTTGAATATTTTACTCGTGATATTGAAAACGAAAGGAGCAATTTAATACATCGTAAATCTACCTAATTTCTTTATTACTAAATTTGTCTCATATTAAATGGGATATTTATAAAAATTATAAACCATATTATTGGTGATAGATAAACACGAACTTTGAAGAAGTGATTGAATACTATAATTGAACCGTGTCACGCTACAGATCACATACAACATTTCTATAAGACCTTTTTTCGACTTTTTCATATAAAAAAGCTTACGTGTTCCATCGAAGCGAGTGGCGATAGTATCGAGGAAGGTATTCTGGGGCGCGAGCAGCCCCTTGCGCACCGGCATCACCCCGCGCCGCGCGCCCCGCGCTTACTCCCCCTCCACCTGCAAAAAATAACATTACGCGATATTACTATCCAAATCCATCAATCTATTTCAATCACAGAACAGGAAAAACGTTTAAGCACGCGGTAAGCGCAATAAATTTTGCTATATTCACGGCTGCTCTGTAGAAAATCCTTCGCGATCCCTGTCAAAACCAGCTTCTTATGACTGATTGTATAATTTAGGTGATTTCCATCATTGATACATGATAAAATAGTGCAGCACATTGGTGCAGCACGTGGAAATTGTTTATACTGTAGTCACAATAAATACAAATAGTCAGATGTACTTAATCTATACATATAATAAATCTGTAGAATTGAAAATATTGAAAAAATAAATAGCAGGGGGTGTTACTGGATCGATACAAAACCCAAATATGTGATTAAAAAATTTTTTGTCTGTCTGTCTGTCTGTATGTGAAGGCATCACGGGAATACTGACGGTTTGATTTCGATGAAACTTGGTATAATTATACCTTATTATCCTGGGAATAAAATAGGATACTTTTTATCCTGGGAAAATACGTAGAAAAAAAATAAATCTTAATATTTCAGTTTACTCCATAGACGTTGTTCTGTAGAACCGCGAACACACGGTCATATACGGGTCTAATATTAATTTCGTGAGAAACGTCTTCCCAGTTCAAAATGGAGGAATAAACCATCCACGCGAAGACCGACATCCGCGCGAACGGAGTCGCGGGCGGAAGCTAGAAAATAAAAATGAATGCCCTAACATTAATAAATTTTCCTAACAATTAATTTAGATACTACTTATATTGTTTCTTTTGAAATGGTATATTTTTTGTTATTGACTGTTTATTTTATAAAATATATTCCGACACAAAGTTTAAAATGGAAAACGCGATAATTATAGCGTTTGTATGTATAAATAAACAGTTTTGTTTATTTTTTCCGCTCCGGCCGACACGTTTCAAATCAAGAACGAGGAGATAATTTTTAAGTGCTGACATGAAAAGTACATATTATTTCGCAGGTGATTTATAACGCAATACCGGCAAAAAACTGTGATATAAATTTATGATTTAATATGAATTAAGATCTTATTGTAACGGATATACAAAGTATAAAATTTTATGACATATTTTATGCCAGAATAAATATTTAATACGACGTGTACCTAACTATTAGATTAGAGAACGAAAACAAATCTTATTATAGATTATGGTATAACAAATTTTAATTTATGTTGTCGGTAGCATCGGGATTTTCATTAGCCGTCGCTATAAATCTCCCTGTATAATTAAAGCTCTATTTAAGGTGACCCATAAACTGAGCGGGCTAGAATATGCCTGCAGCCTATTCGTGCTAAAAGCTTACGTGTTCCATCGAAGCGAGTGGCGATAGTATCGAGGAAGGTATTCTGGGGCGCGAAGTTTACCTTCTCGTAAACTTTTTATGTTTCATAAATGCGCGGGTAATAAATATGAATTAATGGGTTTTCGAGGTTACGCCCTTTGTTAGATGCGTTATAGGTTCGCAATAAGATGCGGTGGTAGCTCTTCATGTGTGTCGAAGTGCATTGCAATAACGTCTAGTCTAGTCTAGACAATATTTTCTTATAAACGACGCTATAATAAGAAATATAGCGTCTCATATCTGTCACATAAAAGTAGGTACGGAGTACGGACCCACTCTACTAGTATTAACTCTTAAGTATAGTCGGCGCAGATGTATTATATATTGCTTACCTAAATGATCGATTTCTTTAGACGAAAGTAATTGAATATGTGAAGGTGCAGATCAAGACTTTTTATAAGCACCATTAATTAATGAACATAGAGCCAATTTGTTCTTTGTTCACTTTATTATTAGCACTACGCAGAGAAAAAAGATGTCAGATATATAGGTATAATTATTGTAACTAATTAATTATTGATATGACTATAAGTTACAATGTGTTTTGTAGTAGTAGTTTATACCTATGCAGATGGATAATATACGTCTTAAACGCAGATATCTATTATTCAAAAGTATCTATTAGGTACTATTGTTAAAACGATGACTTAAAGTATAAGCCAAATATTATTTCAACTCTATGAACGTTAATCCAATCTTTTAAGTTGAAAGCTACAAAATAACGATGACCTAAAAGGTAAAATAAAATGTATTTGTTTGAAAAAGGTTAAAATATCACAGACAATTAATTGTAAGCGCTCTCTTTATGAAAAGTAAAAATTATAGCCGGTTCAAAGAAATGTTTACGTGCGATCGAGTTGGATCCTTATTTAATTGCAATAAAATAGGGATTAAACAAATCAGACTATCTCAATATTTACAAAGGCAGAAAGTTCAATGACAAGAAGCAATAAGATATATCAATTAATTAAATACCTATTCAGTACCCTTCATATTCATATTTACATATGAAAAGTATTGTACATTCTATACTGCATTTTTATAATACTACTTTTTAATAATAAATCAGATATAGAGGTAATATAGGCAGGTTCAAATAGGCATTAATTTGTTTGATTTACATAAATTTCGAATGGAATATCTCTTAATGGAATCGTAAGTAGTGATATAGGTAAGTAGTGAATATATCACTTTTAATTCTATGATACTCAATAATAGTTCATAAATATATTACTGAGTGTCAATATATTTGGTATAAAGGAAAAAATATTGTAGGTAATTTACTATACCTAAGAGTAATTTGTATTGTGGTATTAGGGACTGAAAAGGATTTTGGTTTACGAGAGATTCAGCTTCTCCAACTAACCGAAAACTCAAAGACATAGGTAGGTATAGATATATAGAATAAGCCCGACTGGTCACAAAGGAATAAGACGGGACACTTGTGGGTTAATCTTAAACGTTTATTGTAGCATTTTCGATTTACCTTGCCGAACCTACATTGTAGGATAAGTGATATTTAAGATAAAACACATCTATCTTGTAGAAACTAAAATATATAAAAAAACTCTATTTACGTTTCCAAAATCAAGGAGCTTAATTTTTTCATACGTACCTCTAAATTTTCTACGAGATACAAAATAGTACCTGAAATATAACTGAAGATTATAACTTGATAGAAAATGTCAAAAATCACCCAGTCATAGCATTTAATGTGACGACCACGGGCACGTGCTTTTTGAATTCATAAGAACAGAAAGTATAACAGCCTTTTCTATAGTATGACATGTACCGAATACTTTGGTAGATAGGTAGGTACTTACTGAACTAACATTTCGGCACTTAGCCATTGACCACATATTGATCATTTCTATCACAGAAAGATAAAATAAAATAAAACGATAATATTGAAAATAACTGATGTCCTTTATTTAGTCCTTCTGACAAAACTTCCATTACGAAACTTCATATGTAATTAATTATAACAAGTTTTATTGGATACAAAAAGGATACAAAAACAAACATAACATTCATCCAAACAGACATTACGCAGATATGTCATATTGCTTCAATTAATGTGTTTGGAAGTTTCGCTATTGTAAATAAACTCATATATGATATAGTACATTGAAAATATGGTAGTAGATACTAGATATACCAGGAGTATGTATTTAGGAGTGTCCGTCAAAATTCAGTATTGATAACGGCCGGTGCAGCGTCGTGTTTCTATTATCTGATGATAACGTTGGTTATAATTTATTGGCAACACAAATCGTGAATTGACTAAACGTGAATAGAAATGTAGCTATTATGTACCTACATTTGAGTATGAAAAATATAAATAACATATAAATAAAAAGCTATTTGATTTGAGGAATACAAAAAGTTATTTAAGTGATGCAAAAACATTTTTTTAATAATTTAGCTATTTTTCGCTTTGAGAAATTAGATGACTTTTTAAGTTCTGTTGAGAAATGGCCAAACGTTCCTAATTGCATTATATTCATCCGCCGGTTTCTCTTCCACAGTTGTAATTTTATGTATTATCTCAATGGTTGAAAGTATGAGTTGATTAACATGAGAATTAAATTTAAGAAATATTCACCTTCAATTTGAACCTTGCTTAGTAAAGAACTAAAGATACACCTGAATATTCAAAGCTTCAATTTTTATTTAGATTCCATAAAAAAAACACACACAAGATCATGATGTAACCGATAGTTCTATGACCTATTTATTTCAATTTTGTTGTAATAATTTAAAATATAAAATACAAAATCAAATACAAAAGTAAATTAAGTTAACCAAAAAGCCTCAAGCGCTTTATTACTACATGAAAAACCAGATGAGACCGGGAACAAATGCAAATAAAAACCCGAAATATGTATATGAAATAGGAATAATAGGTAGCCTTAAAAATGCTATAATTTTAGAAAGAAGAAAGAAAGAAAAAGCATTTAATCCAACACACAAAAATAAAAGAAATAAAACATACAAAAAAAAAACACCAAAGTAACATGCATCGAACAAAAACAATATGAAAATTACAATAAAAAGAAGTATGCATGCCATTTACATTATACAACAATAGGTCAAAGGTATTGTGTGGTTGAGTATATGTGTGTTGGATAGGGATACCACTCAGGAAATCTGTGGCTTTAGAGCCGCAGCACTGATTTTCAGTGGTTCCCATATCGCAACTGACGTTTGCAGTGCTACAAAATTATAAATTACTTAAAATTAATTAATAAATTATAAATCTAAATACACATTTTAAAATATACATCCATTATATGCGTATACATAAGAATATTTAAATATACTATTTACTTATATATCATATGCTAATACTATTCTATGGTAAAAAATTCAACACACTGATAAAAATAATAAAATAACAGATAAAGTAAAATAAATAGACTAAGATAATATTGCCTTATTTTTATATACATAGTTATATATATATTTTTTTTATTTTATTAAAGAGCAACTAAGGTTGGCTGATTTGTTGCTGTATTATAAGTTTTTTGAATCCATTACGAAAGCTCGGCAAACTGCTTTTATTTCGTAATGGTGGAGGCAAATTGTTCCAACATTTAGTTGCTCGATATTTAAAGGCACCTCTGAATGCCATGGTGTGGTGTCGAGGCATAGCTAAACCAAATAAAGACGCCCTCGTTCTGTATACCGTGTCCGAATTTCCCAGCCAGGATAATTTTTCGAAAAGGGATGAGGGTACATTAGACCGTATGACTGCAAACAGCAGAACGGCAAAATGCAGCCTTCGACGATTTTGAATGTTTAAAATCCTGGCGTTGTTCAGGTATGGCGTTATATGGGATCGGGGGGCACATCCCAGCAAAAGCGGGCGCACGCATTTTGTACTCGTTGTATAGCTTTCTTTGAACGCGCGAGTATTCGATCTCCATACAACGCGTCCCCATAGTTAAATTTGGACAACACTAAGGCATCACATAGTCTAATTCTGAGCTTGGTCGACAAATGGCTTCTGATACGGTAGAGAACTTTCAGCCGTTCTTTATGGTTTTTACAGTAATTAGCGACGGATTTATTGACACGCAACATATACAGGGCTGCTTGAATGTTAAAGATGCATATTAATTTTCATTTCTATAAATGTGACCTTAAAGATTTCTATCTTTCTCAGAACCTCAAACGCAAATAGTACCTATTATTAACTAGCCTCTTAGCCTTTTTCCAAAGAAATGAATCTCCTTTAGAAATTGAACCTTTTATGCGAGGTAGGAGGTAAAGCTTTATTTATTTTTGTTGTTGATGATACTCTATTGAAACATTTTAGATATTTCATTGAATAGGCTCCAGAAAATATAGAGAAAGACTATATATTGATTAATGATTTTAACACCTTCTTAATTATCTGATCTTTCAATACTACGTGACGTGCGTTATGAATCGATATAAATATTAATGACTAGCTTTCCACCCGCAGCTTCGCCCGCGCAGTCAAAGAAAAACCCGCATAGTTCCCGTTCCCGTGGGATTTACAGAATAATACATATCCTATGTCCCGGGGTAAAAAGTAGCCTATGTCCTTTCTCGGGTATCAAAATATCTCTATACCAAATTTCATGCAAATTGGTTCAGTAGGTAAGGCGTGATTGAGTAACAGACAGACAGACAGAGTTACATTCGCATTTATAATATTATAGTATGGATTGATCGAATAAAAAGCCAGTCAACTGTATTATGCAAATAAAATTTGTCTAAAGGAAAAAGTTTTTGTAAAGTTTGACGTACCATCCAAGTTCCGAACAGCAAATAGAAGTAGCTAGTACTCAAATAAAAATCAGAGTTTTAAAGTATTTTGCATTGCGATTTGCGACCAAGAACAAAATAGAAACGGGCGTGTAGGTACATATTTTCAGATATAGTCGGTAATACTGAAGTGGAACATTAGAGCGACCCAATTGTAGAGAGTTTTTGTAATAAAACTCAACGTGGATTTGTTAGGAACTTTTTTCATAAATGTCTTAGAAAAATTTACTTTAACTTTTTGTTTTCGTCGCTAAGCGTGAAAAATAGAGGGACATTTGTGACGTGGATCCCTGTTATTTTTCTTAAGACATGATCAACTGTGTTCAGAATTAGAAGACAGGCAGACATATACGCAGTACCTACGTATATTATATAGATAGTATAAGTAGTACAAATTATGACGCTGTTGGTCAAGCAATACGTCTTTTTGAAAATTATGATGAGTTTTGAGTTTATATATCACCTACAACCTAATATACCTGTTTTATTATTACACATTATTACTACACCAGAATACCTTGCTTCCGTTTCTAAAATACCTACACTATTTTACATGAGTTAAAAATATAGGTATACTTTGAAGAGCAAACGGATGAAACAATAGGATGTAATAAACATTATGTTTACATCATAAAATTAGATGCAAGTACTATCTCATTTGAGTGTTACATAAAGTTCTGATGACTTTCAAGTACTTTATGTTCTCTTTATCTCTAACAATAACATGGATTTTACAATATAAACATTTGAGGAAATTCCTTAAATAAAAGTATTATTTATACAAAATAGACACTATGTAAAAATTGAAGTATGTATTTTTGAAGTGAAACTTCTTTATCGGGGTTTGAAAAAAATTTAGTGTAAAATTTTTTCGTTACGCGTGACATTTTTCCGCTACGTGCCATCTTTTTCTTATAGACCGGGAGATACTGACACAAATTTTCGAGTCATTTTTAACAGGATGGCGGTTCTACAGGGGTCTTAGTACGCAATGACAAAAAGAAAAACGATGATTTCGCTATTTTCCGAAGAGTTCGACTAACGCCCACGCGACTAAGCCGCCGGTACCAGCGTTCACACTATCGTTTTTCTTTTTGTCATTGCGTACTAAGACCCCTGTAGAACCGCCATCCTGTTACAAATGACTCGAAATTTTGTGTCAGTATCTCCCGGTCTATTATCCCTACCACGCGTGATTCGACGTGCCTATTTCTGTAAAGTTGCATATAGTAAATTATTTTTTGAAAAATAAGGTCATAAAGAAGTTTCACTTCTCACGTGTGTACATACTCGTACACGCACACATTTTTTTTTTATTTGGAATCAATCTGTAAATTGTTTGAGTGATACCAATTCTATCATTTATAATTCGGTCCCATGTATAAAGTTGATGGTAATCTGCTGCTGATATAGCTGTACTCATAGAAAGTTAAATTAGATTTTCTATTCCGTCTAATTCAACTGTGAACCCATTTATAATAATTTACATTTAATGAAAGATAAATTTCTCTCTCATGCCTCACTCTCGGTGTAAACCATTTAACGAAATGACAAATTTTGCGAGATCTTGGTTCTGCTCGTAAAGTGTGCACGGTGTTAATTTCAGATTCGAAATAATTTCTGAAAATGTGATAATAAAATGCTCGTTTGGCCCAAATGGGCTTACGGATCATATTTTATATTTAATCGTTAAGTCACTGATCAGTAAAGTTTATATGACTTGCTAATTCCATGGAGTCAAGCTAAATTGTTTCATCTAGATTTTGTCAATGGTATATCGTGTGTTGAGGTAGGTACAAACTTCCATGCATAGTAATATGGGCATTTATCCACAAATCGATGTCAAGAACCGTAAGCTCTAGCACTCCTGGGCTAACAGCGATCCTCGACAAAAAAAATGTTCTCAACTTTTGATCACAGGACCTTCTTTTCTCTTCTTCTGAATTGTAAACAGCTGAAAGACATAACACAGGGTCATTTGATACTTTCTTAGGTACTTATACCTACCTAAAATTGAATATTCCATTCATAAATAACTTTATTTACTCACTTATTTTCCTTATTCGCATCTACAATATGGAACCACCAACCAGCGAATTCAGTTCCACTGGGAATAGCATAAGCTGGTGTATATTTTACGTTAATACAATTATATTTGTACAATAAATTTTAGGATAAAACCCAATATTTAAGGCCAATCAAAATGATCGACCATCTATTATTTAGGAAACCTTTTCGTATGGAATTTCGTATAAAATAAATTACGTTGAGGATTACAAGAGTACAACACATGGTATTGTTTAGGCTGACGTTGATTTAGAGATTCCTTCACAGATTATGCTACTTAATGGGAGAGCTTTTGTTCAAAGGTTGTTATAATTTTAATCCAAAATCTTAAGGGAAACTGTATGTACCTTTACGTGGAATATTATCTATGAGGGTTAACCCAATTTATAAAGGACCAGATTAGCCACTTAGTAACGAGATACCTTTCTCAGCTTCACCTTATATTGATTATTAGGCACGGGTGATCATAGCATTAATTACCAATGTTTCATGTTATTCAAACCAGTTTGTTATTTTTATCATATTTTATGCACAAAAAATCCGCAATGTATTTATATTTCCAGCTTGATAATAATAATAAATGTATTTATCATATTGTTTGATAAATTTATGACGCAATCAAAACTTTATCTGGGTTATTGATGCGTATTATCGCATTATTACTATACCTCATTGACATAATATTATATTCATAAAATATAGTTTTATTATTTACCTCACTCGAACCTACTTAGGAATCGACATATTGCTTTTTCATCAGTATTTATTGCCTACTGAGAAAAAATAATGGATCTACATGAAATGATATATTATGTCTTTTATGAGTTAAGTAAATTAACATCTAATATGCTACAAACAGTCTGTTTAATCATAGAATACATAATACACAGAATTTGGTGTGAATTACTGCAAGTTAAGCATATAATCACTGAATTAAAAATAATTCAATTTTTGCAACATTAAACAACAATTTTGAGACGTTTTTTATTTGGTCGCTTACTTTAGACCTTTTAACATACCTAATTTATTTTGATACGGATTTATAATGCCCGCTTTAACTTTGTATCTGGTCAGTTCACATCTAAACGAGATCCCTTTAGTTCATTGTGGATGCTGTTTCAACTCGAAATGGGGTATAACGCGTAGCAAACTGCAGGCTCAAAGCTGTCCGGAGTGACAGGGAGGCTTTAGTTCTTATCATACCGTAATAGCTCTGCGTAGAATTAACTGTGTTTAATCTGATTGTGTACTTACTAAGCTGTTATTTTGATGCCGACCATTCGGAAATGTTAGCTTTCATTCGCACTTTATCGAATTGACATTATTACATATTTTCATGTGAAGATTTATAATACTGAAAATGATGCAAATAAAATAATATATCTGTCAAGACTACTCGATTGAAAGGTGTGGAAAGGAAAAGCGTGAAATGAGCGGTAATATTTCTGCATTTAAATTTCTCTCTACATAAATAACAGCAGCGAAAAATATGAAAAAGAAATTATTTTAATACCTATTAAAAATAATATATTACATTACAAGAAACCTAGTAGAGTCCAGGCGTCATTTTGTAAAAATAAGAGGGAGGGAGGGAAGGGATATAAATATCTAAGAATGCGGAATAAGTATATAAGAAATGATTTCTCACTGCGCTTTCAATTACTGACTTGTCTTTTGCATAAATATTTACTGGCCATACATTTAAAGGAAGAGGTTATTATACACCATAGATAAGTTGGAGAAAAACTTATACTCCATAGTAATAGATATATACTTATGTAGATATTTACTCGTTCAAAAACTCAAATCTTGTTTTTCAATTATGTTTGTTCTGCTTCTATCAGGTAAGTACTTTAGTTATGGAAAGCTCATAGATGGTATTATTATATTATTATCTGACTGTAGCACAAAGTGAACGAAGATCTCGCAAGAAACTCGTGTATTTGCTGTTTTATGCTAAATAGTTAGGAAGTCCGTAAAACCGATATTATACAGCAGCATCATAAGAAGATGATTGATATACGAAGATTATATTAAGCAGTTTGTTAAGGATACACGACACTGTGGAACAAAAAGTTTTTATAATTTTTTCCAAAAAAGCTTATGAAAGCTTCTTAAAATTTTGTTGATTAATACCAGCTGTTTGAGTATGTATTGTTTAAACCAGATGTAGTGAAAGGTGAGAGTACGGAAATCTTAAATTAGTTTGCAATTAAGCTTAATATATAAGACGGCCTACATTCGAGGCTCGAGCATGAAACAAAGCACTTCACAGTGTAAATACGGAACACGTTGCAACAACGGCTATCTTCTTTTTTACTGATTGCTGAAATAAAAGTAGCTAGGTATATTAAAGTACTCTCGATGTGCTGAATGATTAGAAAGACAATTTATTTAAAAACGTAGGTACAGAATTATTATGGATACTGCCCAAGGCCAGAAGTTTAATTTTCTTATCCGGATAAGTAATGAAAGCTTCGTTGGTGCGTCATAGTAAGCATAAAAGAACTTTAGTATATTTATTATCTTTGTTTTTCTCGTAAAATTGAACAACAAGGTATTGTCCCTTAAATAGAAGCTAATTAGTAAATTTACTTATTTCAAATAGAACATAGTATAGGTATTTGTTTTTTCTTTCTATGATGAATTAAACTGATGATCGTTACCTATGAGACATGCTTGTGTCTATAATCTATAGTATAAAATAACGAATGAAAAACAATAAACATCTCAAACAACATGTATGTACATAGAAAAACAGATTTAAAATACTTATTTTTAATTAAGAGCCTCAAAAGAATTGTGTAGAGCTCAAAATGTTTCAATATTAATAATTAATCCAGTCTTAACGAAATGTTTTCATTTCTAGGTTACCCGAAAATACGCTCAGATTTTAATTTTTTACAAAATGAAACATATTCGAGGAATACGGAGGGAAAATACGAAAAATATCCACAGATTTTTATACCCTCCGTGCTTTATAAAACTCATTCAGCTGCGCAAACTTTTCCACTAGATCAACGGCATAGTGTAAGCTCTAGTGCAAGTCATCAACTCACAAAAATAATAGGTACCTATGTAATCTCTATCTCTTACTCTTTTATCTATAACCGAAGCCATACAATATTTGTATTATTATTTATTACTAACTGGAGGCCGCGGTTTCAGTCGCGTTGTACTATGACAGATTAACGACTATAATAATCTATCTTTGGACCCTTACAAATCCCTACCTGTTTTTAGTCTGTAGCAGTAACGAACGAACATATTATGCATATCGTTACAAACTTTTGCGTTTATACTATGAGGAGGATTTTAGCTTTTAACAAAAAACTTTACACACTTAACAATTTTTTGAGACCACATATTTTGATAATAATTGAATTGAGCATCATCGTAGCATAACCGCAATATTGGAAATTAGTTCTTATTTTGTTACTGTTAAATATCAAATGGAAAATGATAATATAAATATTATCAACACAATAATCTAAACATTGAACCTACATAATATGAACATTTTCCAAGTCCTACAAAAATAGTTCTAATCACTCGCACCAAGGTAAACAGACTAGTATTATAGAGTGCAAAGGAATTGCTATTAAAAGAAATGTTTACATTATAAAATCGAATTAAATTTTCAGATATATTATGCCCTTTACATTTTTCTTTTATAGCTTCAAAAGACGTTAACGAGTATCTCAAAGAAAACTGTGTTAAAATTGTTTTGTTATTTTAAAAGCAGTAACAAGCAACATCTGTTCAAAACCACAGTAGACGCAATCATGGTTTACCTACATTCTACAAGTTTATTACATTCGGAAATCATTCGGCCCCGCTTCTAAAGTGCGGGAGGCGGACGTTTTTCCCACATTTTCCTCTCTTTATAAAAAAAATAATTGTACCTACATATTTTAGATGGCAGGTTAATAAACTAATGAATCTAAACAAACTTAATTGTTTGATGACAAACGGGTGATAAGAAGATAAAATGGTGTATCGTATCGTATCGCTCTGGCGTCGCTCCAAACAATTTTTTCTTTCACACTGTTTTATTTCCATTTTAATCATACGAAAAGGGTTAATGGCACGTGTCACAGAATACGTTCGGGAATGATAATGCCATTGCAATGATATCATCAACTTCAGGTGGATTAACGAGATTTCAAAGAGATACGCTAATAAAATGTTACCAAGTGTTTGCATGATAATTGATAACGTACCCACGCTTTTCTACAAAGTAATATCTGCGCCGCATTACAGCTATTCCAAAAGTTATTTGTTTGGACGCTGAAATATTTTAATAATATAAATTGGTGCGGTTATTAGTTTATTCTTTTATTTTTACGTATGGGCAGGATTATAATTTGATGAATATATACATTTTTCTATCATAAAACCACATTTATGTAGGTATATTGTACCAACTATAGCATATATTAAGTTTTAGAATTATTTATCAATAGCAATTGTTTGAAAGACTGAAAAAGAACCTTCAATATGATTGCTGCGACGTTATAAACCCAAAATATTTACCTATGGGTGTATGGATGATGATTGGATAGAGGTATAAAGCTCCAATTGTTTTACTATTATGTTTATTCCAAATATACTTGAGACAATGTACGCAGAATCATTCAAATTTAATTGAAACTCAAATTGCTACACGTCTACAGATTATTATCAATATTGTAAAACATAGCTTCGTAGCTGCGTACACAAAATGTAAGGCTTTATTTATACACCCGCTACTATAATCTTATATAAGTTACAACGAGATAATATAATTGAACATGGCTCGTTCCAAGATTTCATTATATAAATTTTACATGATGAAATCACGATATATTTTTAAGATAATATGTATTTTATCACTTCTTTTACTATATACCTAGAAAAAATATTTGTATATGTGTTAGTTACAATTTAACTCCGACAAAAAATAATATAGAGCGATAAGAAGATGAGATAATTTAATAGCAATTCAACAAAAATTTATAACAACGACTACAACGAAACGTGTCCGATATTTTCGCTTGAATACTATCAATTAGTTACCAGTTTACGTGGGTGGGCAAATTGCCAAAATCTGGAAAACACTATTGCTTGCCTTGACTCATTCTTCATTAATTGGTTTACTTGTTGGGAATAAAATTTGGAAATTGTCAATAAAATGCTGAAAATAGAAATTGAAACGATTGTTGGTAAAAATTCTTACTTATTTTTTCAGTCCTTCCATTAAGAAAAACTTATTCGAATTAAATTGGTTTTGATTTCAACGCTTAATTATAATTTGGAAATATTACTATTAACCCTTTATTTTATAGCATAGGGCCTAAACAGTTTAATTACATTTTATACTCCGCATTAGAATTTGGATGTATCAAAGTATTTTAATAAAACGAAAATAGCTTTAAATTCCATCGCGTTCCCGCTGACTTCACAATAGCAATTTGTTTTGTACTTCCCTTAGCCTAATCGTTTAATGTAATATTCCTCGCTTGTGTACATTTCTGTTTAAATCTAAACTTGTTTATCATGTTATTTAAGAGCAAGTCCTGAATCAACCGCAGACAAATGAATTACCCGTGCAGACATATAATTCTGTTTAAACTTCGTGTGACAAACACAAATAAATGTATCTCATTCTCTATTATTTCTGTGGACTGTGTATCGTTTTCAGCAATCGACGTTATGTTATTATTTATAGCTAGGTAATCGATAATAGTTTACTTAACTACAGATTCTTTGTTCTTATTCTCCTACAAGTGTTTATTTACGGGTCACGAGTTAATTTCTACATTTACCATTTCTGTGAAAAGGAGACATCATACCTACATCAAAAGTGAGGCATACCTTACGAATTTCATTCCAAATCGCTATTTGTCAACGCTAGCATGTCGTCAAATTGATTGTCAAAGGCTTTACCTTTTGCAAATGATCAGAATCCCTTTTTGTGGTTTACCCATATACATGTTGATGTTGATACGTTATTCCCTTACAGAATGGAATTGACGAATCGTTGCTTTGTACAGGAGAAATAAAATTAAACATGCACAAACCACATGAACCAATAATATGAAAATACGTTGTAATAATATGTTAAAGCCTAACTACTTAATAAATATGAGGAATGACGATGTTAGCGAATTTATAATACAAAAAAATTAATATAAGAAATGGATAGATAATTACGGTTAAAGTCGCTTATTACTGTTGTTTGTAGTATGTAATGCTTTTTTTTCAAAAAGTCTTTGTTTTTTTTTCTCTCTTCGCATGGGAACTAGTTCATGTTCATTTTTTTATGGAGATAGTAAGGAGGTTGAACAGTAACATATAGACAGGGCTACTTTTTACCGCGATGAAAAATCTAGTTTCATTATATTGACATAATAATATTAGTGTTTTGTTTTCTTAAAATTCTCGGATTTTCGTTCAATTCTATTACGTTTGCCTGTACTTTAAGATACCTCGTTCATGGTTAGAAGTAATGGTCTTGGAGAATTGTACCGTATTTTTGAATAGAGGAAACCTTAAAAGTCTGTCATTTTTCCTTATTTTATGGAAGACGTACCGCATTACGTTAAAGTATATTTTCTCAGAATAGATATTATTCCATTAATGTTTTGTTGAGTACATATCCATACAATATACCTATTACTTATAACAACAATCAGAATGATCATTTTGTTTGTAGATTACTTGTCACGGGAAATTGCAATGTTAGCTGTATTAATATGTAGACCAATATAGCTGTAAAGTTGTGTACTAAGAATATTTATGAATAAGAATAAGAATATTTATCGTAATTAAGTAGGTATATTAACGGGTCCCAATTATATTTGGTCAACATATTAACCCGACATCTAATAATTCTCCAACTGCTTAATTAACAAGTTGTTCCTTTAGGAAATTCAACTTCTAATCTGCAGACAACAAAGCGTTTAGATCTTCTGTGAAACATTTCGATTTATTTACGACTCTATGAACTGAGATAGGTAATGTGATCTTAATTAAGACAATTACTTATTCTCTTAAAAATTACTTAGGAAATCAGGATGAAAAAGTCAGAAAAGTATATAACTTTACCAAAACTAACTTTCAAGCCACCATAAAACATCTTCAAACAAGAATTCAGTTCTGAAAATAGGGAACGGTTTAAAATAAAATGTGTATGTGTTTTGCAGTTTCTATAACAAAGGAATAAGTGGTCTTTCATAACAATCGATTTTTATTGATCATTTGTCGGGGCACCTCCCGTAGCCGTAAATTTCAGGGTAAAAATAACGCCTTTGGTCGAAAAGTCCAGTTGACTGGTCTGTACAATTTTTCCGCTGTCCCTGATCGTATAGAAAAGCTTGATTTACTGGCCTAAGGCTCACCGCAAATATTTCTACACGTCTGCGAGTAGTGTAGCGTAGTGTAAATAAATATTTGCTACCCACCATGTTGCTTTATGATTGTGGTATTTATTCAAAGTATTTTTAAATTTTTATTAGGATCTGTGGCGGCTGATTGTGTCGGTAACATTTTAATATTCTTCATTACTTCTTCTTTACCTACAATCCTAGATTCATTAATATAATGTGTTAAGCTTATGACAGTCCGAGTGAACCTTAACGTCACGTCGGACAAGATCCGCCCTCAGTTCCCTGAATATTCAAATTTATTATAACATAAAATTCAAACTTAATACTGATTAAGTAGCACCCTGTCTTACCAAATCGATATTTCCCTCAATACTTTTTGCTTAATTGATAGAATTTGTTAACTATAAAATTTCTCGTTTAATAACAACACAATGAAATACTTATAATAATATGATTCATTGTATTTGGATTCAAATTCTTTTTTTTTTCGACAAAAAATTTCAAATCAGGAAGCTGTTTTGAGTTTGAAATGAGGCACACGTTATCGTTAAAAACAAAAGTAACAAACATTTAATGATTGAGCGCTATAACTCTATTAATAGTCACATTGCTTTGCACCTAAACAATTGTTCAGAGTACGTTGAACAACAAGAATAATTATACGATTTTCATAATTAGCACGAGACAAATCATAAACTTCTCATAATCCTGTTTAAGACTTTATACTGTATGTACATGTTATCTCCACACGTATGACAAGTTTATCTTGTGTCAACCTGAGTAATGAGATTGCTAGGCTTTGTGGCCCTGGAAAATCACAGCAGGATAGCAGAGCTGTATGAATATGCACGTGTATGCACTCACTCAGTGGGTCCGCGCCGGTGTGGCGGGAAAGGGATCGATGGAGCGCAACCCGCCTCTATCGGTCATTGGTTCACCCCCCACCAACTAATCACTTCACGTTCACTATCAAAATATCACTTTAAAATCGGCAACTACTCCACTACACTAAATTCAGTGGGAAAAACGGTTACACAAATATTCCTCATGAATTTAATTCGATGAATTAACATAAAAATGTATTTAACACTGCCAAATTCTATACTATCTGTATTGATCGGAGATAGCGTATACAGATAAGCATTCCACAACTTTACTTCGGCTCTCTAATCATCGGGGATTTGTTGAATTGCTTCGTTCTGAATAAGCAAATTTTGATTGCCGTGAAGTGAATATTTCTAAGAGAAAGTTTAGCATAAAAGGTAAAATTTAATCTCGTCCCTATAATAAATTAAATTTGTTTGAAAATGTTGTAAAGCAGTTTTATTTATAACATAGAGATATTGATATTTTGTATAACGATATCATACAAATTAGTCGTATCTAAGTATGTTGAATAATATGAACACATGATTTTAGTTCAAAAGGGTTAAATTACTGCCACTTCCGAGACACTTCACAAAGGTACACTGTACAAAGGAGCTCTTTTTGGTAGGTTCTGTTTACGCTTTACAAAGCATTGTCAAACTGGTTAAAAGGTTCCTAGTTCCATGTTAAATAAAAAAATATAATAATTATATACGATTCAAAGAATTAAAATAAAATCTAAATTCAAATACTTATTTAACATTAAGCTTAATTTCAACATTTAAAAATGAGGAAAATCAAACAATATATTCAACTTATAAATAAAATCATAGATTCTTCCTTGGAACCGTGAGTTTCAACTAGCTTTTATTAATTAATGTTATCGTAGCCATACTGCGTAGGATCTATTCATGTGTAAATAATAGAGAGATTATTTATTATGGAAAATTTTTAATATTGCTTTTATAAGCGCACGCTAACATAACATAGTAAATTGTAAGTCCCACCTTTTCCGCAAATTGAAAGATTTATTGAAAGTACCTATTTGAATCATCCTTATGATAGCTACTCCCACAAAAAAAATGATTTCTAACATAGGATTATTTATTTATTTTGGAAAATCAATAATAGCAGTTGCAGTTTCAGTAATAAAATACATTCGCTAGCAATAAAATAAAAAAAGTCCACAGAATACTCCAAATGCTTTACCTTAATTATAACCAATCGGTTTAAAGTTCAAAAATTCAGTGCGCGTACACATTAAACACGCGATATGTTTTTGTATGCATCGTATTTTTAACACAAAGATTTAAGACACGTGCGTCTGGTTTCTCGAGGCGAGACCGCGTACGCGGCGTGACGGGCAGCGCGGGGACACAGACTGCCTGCGGCTCGGCCAGGGCGGGCGGCAGGCACCGGGCGGGCGCAACAGATACGCTACGTTCTACAGGTTCCCCGGGCCACCTCTCGTCTCCCCTAGCCCCAATACTTCCTATCGGGGACTTAAAAACACCCTCATTAGTGTCACGATGTATATTTGTCTATGACTAGTTATTGTTTTCGGGGTTTAAAGTTATCGTGGAAGAATATAGTCTTAATAGCCATCAAAAATTGTTTTTTACTTGTTCTACAGTAGTATAAATTAAATATATTGAAGAGGATATTGTAATAAAAAAAACAAATATTAAACAATAATGGGTGCTTAAGATACTTGCATATGAGTTTATACATATATGTATTAGAAATAGAGTTTATTTTTTATTTTCATAATTCCTACTATTTTCGCTCTACATATTTGATTACGTTATATAATTATGTCTTTAATATTAATTTGATAATGGTTGATAATTTCGTGGGAAAATTATATTGATGGCGCGTAGGATACAGGATATTATGATTCGGTTAGGCTTAAAATATTAACATAAACAAATAAGGTGAAATCAACGATGATAGGTATGTGACTGTGTATAAAGTAACAATTAGCAACACGTTAAACGTCTACCCTTTTGGCTTCAATTGTTCATATAGCATGAGATTGAATTAGCTGAGTATACTATACCTTAATAGAATTGCCTGTATGGCAACACGTCGACCTGTTATTTTGATAATGTGGTAGATATGTAATATATAACCTTTATATTGAATACCAAAAAAGTTGTGACGTTTATAAGGTTTCTTTATAGGAATAATAATTTCATCATAGTAGTTTTAGGTATAGTGTTATAGCAGCCCGGCTCCTTCCAGGTTGACACTGATGAAAAAAATAGAGCCTATTCGCTCGGTAAAAATGTATGTTATAAATCAGTTGAGAACTTTTCCTTTATCATAAGAAACAAACCTTTTTAATATTCGAATAGAAAAAATAAAAGTATAGTAGCATTATGGAGACAGTTAAAGTCCCTGTTACTAACAGGCCAATTTACATCCTCATTATCGTTCCCATCATCAGAACTAGAAGCAACCAATAAGCGTTCAAGATAAGTCACTTGCCAATTGCATAGTTTATTGCAGGAAAGGGTATTATGTGGTTTTAAGTATAGCCTATGACTACTAGAGTCATTTTGTTATAACGATTGTGAAGATGTTCAAAATATCTTCTCTAAGAGAGTGCTTTTTAAAGCGCTTATATAGGTTAGACTTTAAACGGATTAGTTTTTAGAAAATTCTTTAACTACTTTATACATGAGACAAGTTAATAATTAATACGTAGGTAGATTAATAGACATTGTTATAATACTTTACAACTTAAAAAAAAAGAAAGAGGGACGTGGAAGTGTTTAAAATTGCTTTTCGTGGTTAATTTTCTGTAAAAGTATCTAATTGATGGATGGTGAGGCGTCCACAAATTATTAACGTCATTTCCCATTTTCTTTGTTGTATAAATAAAATTCAGCAGCGAGCAAAAAAATCACAATTCACGTAAAATATTTACACGTTACAGGATTTATGGCGCACTATAAACAATTTGTTTTTAAATAATTTATTTTTTTCGAAGCATAAAAGTGTGTTGTTACAAACCGGCAATATTGAAGTTCCTCGAATAAATTTTGATGTTAATAAATATGTGATATTTTAGCCTAGTCTAAAAAAGACAATCTTTTTTTTTATCCTTCGTATTTAGATACCTAATGCCGGACAGAGACATACGTCTCTGTCCGGCATTATCTTTGTAACGGCTGAATTTTTTTAATGAACAATGAACATTAGAGAATTAAGTACCTATCTATTTACTAATAAATAACATTTCATCTCATTAAAAAAAACTCTTAGTGTCGTCTAGTATATTATAGTTACGATTCATATTATATCAGTTTATTTAAGGTCAAGCAAATAGTGAGAGCAGGTACTTATTGATCGGTTTTCCAATTACACGTTGTAAACGAACAAACATTCGGCAATATGTTTCATGAGAAAACACACCGGTATATTGTTCGTTACATGTGAAAATGTTTATATTTGTACAGTCGTGAGTAATAGAGTAGAATAGATTTTATAAGAGTTAATGTATCTATAAATCAATCAACAAACTCACTCACTTAAAATTTCAACCTGTGAAGGTTAGAGGCAACTATTAAATAGTGGAATAGGTATAATTATCATCAAAGATGTCCATTTGAGTTTGATTTAAGAAAACTGTATTATAAGTAAGTATTTGGTGCTTAACTGCTTAGACCTAAGACCTAAGCGAGGTCTTAGGTTGTAGTAGGTATCTGTTGTTTAGTAACAAGGCTCAGTCAGCTATAGCGTAGATTTTGCAAATGAACTAGGGGTAAAATAGCCCCAAATATAATAAGCACATGGCTTATTATAT
Source organism: Colias croceus (assembly GCF_905220415.1). Taxonomy (NCBI): domain Eukaryota; kingdom Metazoa; phylum Arthropoda; class Insecta; order Lepidoptera; family Pieridae; genus Colias; species Colias croceus. The sequence continues at coordinate 5,744,193 of NC_059540.1, read as the reverse complement.
TTGGGGCTTTATACGAAATTGCAGATTTGCGGGTAGGTATAAAATACCCAATATTAGCCAAGTCTTTTGAATAAAAGCTTAGAAAACATGATACGAAACTGTCGTAGCAGTGCTATTCATACGATGAGTGATGAGTGTGGAACGAGCAATCTCTACCTCCCTCAAACATTTCTAATCAGAAAAGGGATTCCTATTTTTTCGTTCGTTAGAATATTTCTTAAAGTATTCGTATAACTCTACATAGCAAGCTCTACACAGCATACGTTACCACTTTATCTATAGATATAAAAATTAAAATATTTATTTTTTATAATTTTACTTAATTTACCGATTTTTTTAATAATATTATATGTATCTGTTTTTTTTAGCAACGCTATAAAACAAAAGTTTATTTTTCTTGTAGTCTTTCTTTACGTTCGTATTATCTAGGTCCCGAGGGACAATATAACCTAACCCTTTTTAAAAGCTTTTTAGCACCTGCACCAGGAAACTTGTAAAAGCTCATACATGCGGTGGTGATCGGTCGCTCACTGGGCGACACACCGTTCTTCGCCGCTTTTTTTTCATATAAAAAATAAACAAACAAACAACAAAAATACTTTATTGTGCACCAATAAGTAAAAAAAAATTACAAGAGTAAATATATAAAATAAATAGACACAGTTGAGCACAACAGGCGGTCTTATCGCTAAGACAGCGATCTCTTCCAGACAACCTGGTGGTCAAGGAAAAACAGTGTAAGTATTAGTTTATGGGCAAGAGGTGCATTTATAAAGTTTAAAATACATAAATAAAATAGTATAAACACAGAGAACATATATACATCCATAATATACCTACATAAACCTACATACACATACATAGGTACATATTATACATACATACATAAAAGTAGTTTAAGTAGATAAAATAATATAAATACAAAGTACATATAAACATCCCTATTATATACATACATATATACACATACATACAGACACATACGGTGACAGCATCAATATTACAATATTTAACTTAAATGAAACTATAAAAATACTTCAGTTACAAAGTTTCAGTTCTTACCCACTTCTCATACAGAAAAAGACTCAATACAACAGTCAGTAAGCGCTTAAAAGCGCTTAAAAGCAATTATTCATACAGCTCTACCAATTTATACATTAAATATAAATGTCCGAAACAAAAGACCTATCAAGAGATTGCGATATATCTATGTATACTATATAGCAATCAGTAAATGGATACAAAATGATTTACAAATTGCAATGCTCGCTCAATCGTTGTTTCAGTTATGGCATGTAGTTTCAATCTGATTCAAATTCCTATCTGCAGACTAGGTAATTAATCAATATTCGTTGTTTGTTTTGGCTTACTAGGAATAGTTTATAGTACATTTAGCATTTAGCAGTCTTTTGATATGATTCTTTCAAAATATTTTCATTTGAAATCATGTTCGTCAATGCATTGGTTGTCAATTGTGAGAAAGGTATTAACAAAATAATATTTCTTGCTCTTATTTTGTAGACTACATTGTTTTCTACTACATAATATAATATAATCTACGCGTATGAGCTAGTTTCACCATAAAGTGCCACTACTCTCGTCTCTCAGAGAGGGTAGGTAAAATGGCCGGGCGGTCGGAACAATAACAAGGGTTCTATTTCGTCATCAAAACGAGCCTTAAGGAATAATTAAAAATTTATTATTTAGATTATAGATATAATTATGTTAAACGTATTTTATAACAATAATATGTTGGTTACCTACATACCTACATCCTCCTAACTTCACTCAATCCACACAATAAAAATCGGTGTTAATAAATAATATACCCTTTTACTTTCGTAGTTATCGATTCTCAATTGGCTTTTAGTGTAACCGTTTTCGTTGGAACCACTGGTATACCAAAATTTATTCGAAAGACGCTAAAATTCAATTTTATGTAGCCCCTAGTCCTCATAAAAGTAAAGCAGCGGTTGGGATAAAGTATTCAATGCGCAGATTTTCTACCCACATTCCATTTATATCTATAAAAGCCCCCATAAAATGACTGTAGCTTCGATTTCCAATAGAAAACAGTGGCAGTAGATAGGGAGGCGAAGAGGGGAATTTTCTGTAATACTCGAGCGTGGCAGTTTAAGATATGAGAGATACCTTCGACCTAATAGAACAACCTTGTTAACTATTTAGCTCTATATGTAGTGACGCGCGCCTAGGATAGACGATCAGATTAGTAAAAAAAAATCGATAGTCTGAAATACTCGAGCGCGTCAGATTAAGATATTGGGGGTTGATTTTAGTGTTTTAAGACTAAATTTAACTAATCTGACCATAAGTCCTTGACGCCGCCGAGTTATAGGGTCGCGAACTTGTAAAAAAAAAAACGTTAATCCGGCATTCTCGAGCGCGATTGTTTTTATTTTTATTTTGAAGAATATAATCTAAAACTTACTAAAAATACAAAATCTGCCGGTTTCCGCATGACCGGAAGTCTGGAGGAGCCATTTCATCTTCCGAAAAACGCGTTGCAGCATATAAGTCGCGAACTTTACTTTTTCCAAAAAAAAGTTTAAATAAACAAAAAAGGTAATTTTATTTTACAAAAAAAGGTCTCTTTTCATTTTTGTCCAAAGTTAAAACTTTTTTTACTTGAAGCATCGTAAAAAGTCAAACTCCCGGTTTTTTTTGTGTATATCTCGAAAACTGAGGGAGTTAAGAAAAATTGATATGAAATAACGATGATTAAAAAAAAGAAACCCACAAACCTTTTTCGGTCAGATTAAGAGAACCCACCAACATTTTAATCAGATTAAGAAAATATGCTTTCAGGATACCGAGATAAACCTCCCCTATGAAAATCTGACGCGCTCGAGTATTTCAAAAGGACTCTTTTTTTCTGCATTTTCAAAAATTCATCATAACTTATCGTCATGTCGTATTCGTCAGTTTTTTTAAGGGGAGCTTCCTTGGGGCCTACTTAACACCCCTTCCGAAAATCTGACGCGCTCGAGTAAATTTTTTTTTTGTGCATTTTTGACGAATTTTTATGCCTAGCCCCACCACGCAAACCGGCAGATTAGTATACCGTTGTTATCAGAGGGACTTGGGGCATACGTAGTATGAATATCTGACGCGCTCGAGAATGCCCAAGTAACTGTTTTTTTTTTACATTTTTGAAAATCCGTACACGCCAAACCCACCGCTAAAATGGTTTTTACCATAGAAGCTTTTCTTTTCGAAATTATTTTCTCTTTCGATTTTGATAAGTCTCGACGACGCCGTTGAATTACGTCATTTAGCTACCTCGCCTCCCTATCTACAGAGAGTGGACGCAAATGGAAATAAAACAAATCACATGAGTCAGCACAACAACGCGTGCATTGCATCCGTTGTTCAATAAAACGTCCATAAACCCGACCATTCCCGGGACTTTTTGCGTAATAAAACTAGTTAGTGCCTTTTACTATTATTATATGTAGGCGTTCTTGTACCCAGAGACTGCAATTTGAATGAACACAGATTATTTTAAATATAAAAAGGGTACCTACTTATTTACAATTACAAATAATGTCTCTATATATTATGTATGTCGTGGCCATATCGTAGATTTGCTCATTTCACGAAATGGCCGCATTTCATGAAATGGCCAACATAGTTTGATCAGAACATTAAATCGTCAACGTTTCACTATTTGGTCATCCACATTTGGCCAGATCGTATAAAATAGAGAGTCCATAAAACATTAAAAACTGCCGGCACGGCAGTGGCCGGCGAATGCCAGAAGCGAATCGCTTTTAAAAAAAGTATATATTTATGTAAAGGATTTTAGACGCATTTTTCCATAGTACTCGAACCTCTTTGTCGTCAATTATTTGATATTACTTTCTTCATATTGTAATAAAACGAATTATGAAGTTTTTAACTGCGAATAATTAAATTTTCGCCAGCGGCCGCCGTCTTATCACATAAACACAGCGCTTTCAGCGCCTCTACCAATAATTAATGTAACTATTTTACGATATTATCAAATAATTTTGATCATTTCATGAAAAAACCGCGCGTTTAGTTGGCCATATCGAAAAACGATTTCTTATCATTGATCTGCTCAAACCACATCATGATGTGGCCAATAGACATTCGACCATTTCATGAAATGCGACCATTTCACGAAATGATCGATCATTTCATGAAATGAGCAAATCTACGATATGGCCACGACAATATACATAGTACCTTAATTAACTATCTTTTGTGATCCATGTCCCCATCCCTTCTGCCTCATATCCTGCAGAGCTAGAGCAAGAGAATTATTTCGTTCGTTTTCAGTTTTGTTCAGTATTTTATTTATTTATTTACATTGCATAGAATTTTTTCGAACGCACTAAGAACAACGAAAGAATGCTACTACGCCTGTTTAGACTAAAAGAATTTGCCGTAGCGTAAGCCATAGTAAATATAAAAACGTATTAAATAATACACTGATCTTATTCATTACTAGCTTTCCGCCCGCGGCTTCGCCCGCGTTTTCAAAGAAAAACCCGTTCCCGTAGGATTTCCGGGATAAAACCTATCCTATGTCCTTTCTCGGGTATCAAAATATCTCTATACCAAATTTCATGCAAATTGGTTCAGTAGTTAAGGCGTGATTGAGTAACAGACAGACAGACAGACAGAGTTACTTTCGCATTTATAATATTAGTATGGATTGACATGAAGTGACATAAAGAGTAGGTAGTTAAGTGCCTATGTATATTACTTGGGCGTAGTGGATCATCATAATATTAATATTCCATATTGAGGTTTCAGTTCGGCTGCTATCCTGAATTTTCATTTCGAGTTTAATTTTCAGGTCATATTTATCATAATTTAATAATTTTTCGCATGAATTGGAATGTGGATGAATTGTAATGTATTTCAGAATTGCTCTCATCAGGAACATACAAATGGCTCAATTACAATTAGAATTATTTTATTCCTACTACTTTATACTTACTTAGTATATTATTATTAGTATTTAGTCTGTGCTACTACTAATTAGGTAGGTAGTTACCTACTAGTTAGATTAACATTATTTTGTTTTTACTAAGGATTTTAATTGTAATGTTTAATAACTTCGTTAACCATTCCATTTATAGGCATTAGGGAGTTTTATCTAAGTATTGATCGCGCTCTACCTATCTATAAACCAAGTTGGTCTAGACTGTTTTTAATATTAGATACATAAGTATATCTCTAATCTCTATCGACTACGCATACAAAACCCGCTTTTTGAAATAAAAAAAATATATTATATTGTTTCAATAATATCTAGTAAGTAGGTATAGGTACTTTATAGTGCCTATAAGTTATAACCCTTAGGGCCTTAGCTATAACCACATACCTACTAACCTTTAGGTATAACGAACTGCATAATATGTAGGTATCTTTAAGGGAGCTCCTTTACAACAATAATTAAATGTAACTATAACTTTATTTGTAGTCTTTTCTTATTATTAAGTATTGATAAGTAGGTAGTAGGTAAACGATTTTTTTTTAATATCATGGTGAATAATATTTGATTTATTGTATTTTTTTATTTTTGTTTGTACCTACTTGTGTAAGTTGTACATAGTCATTATTTGTGTTTGTGTATTATAATAAATACAAAAAACTCTGATGTGTTTTTTTACATCAACCTTACAAGAGTAGGTAGGTTACATAACTGTTCATCGATACTATTAACTACTACTATATAATATTATTTACTATATAATATTATTTACTTATTTCTATTACCCATAGGGAAATAAGAAAAGGGGAATTAAAGTGAATTTTATATCTTTGATATTTTTTGCAAAATGTCGTAGACGGTAGAATATGACACGTTATGAACCTTGTTAATGAACACAAGTAACCACAAAGTAACGCTCAGTTCAAGCTAATAAAAAGGTCGACATTCACTCGTATTGTATATCGTATATATAGGCTACAATTATTATTTAACAAATAAAATTTGTCTATGACCATTTACAGCTTGAGTAGGATTTAGGATATTTCCCATTTTATTTTTTAAAAGTTAATAGTGTCATTTTTCTCATTAAATAAAGTAATATCGATATCAATCTGTGGATATCAATTTAAAGTTTTCGATATCTGCAATAGTTACGAAAAAATTTCCTGTGCACACTTATACAGACATGAAGTACGTAAGACAATGGTCCCGAGGTATCCATTTTTGAAAAATGTTTTACAAAAATTAAAAAACTCAAAAAAATGTAAAATAGAACGTAATTAGGTAATACGTAATACTATACAGAAATTATTATTTTTTAATTAAAAACAAAGTGCTGAATAAATCTGCTGAACCAAAGTAAATGATCAGTTGAATCAAATGCATCCCATGGCCATGAAGATGAAATAAAAATGTGGAACCTATGTGGAAATTAAAACAACTTTACTGAGAACTTTTATTTTTACGGCTTCTTTGCTCTTCTTTTTTCGTAATTACCCCCATTTTTACACTATCATGGCTTCCGTCAAGAAAATTGAATATTTTAAAATACTAGATGGCACGCGTGAAAATTTTTCAAAATATTTAATTCAGATAACATTATCTTTACTGAAATAAGGTCATACAAATACTTCATATCAAAGGAAATTTGCAATAGCATCTAGTTATATACTTCATTTTTCGTATCTTATTAATCATACTAGCTTTCCACCCACGGCATCTCATCTCATCATTTCTCGGGTATCAAAATATCTCTAAACCAAATTTCATGCAAATTGGTTCAGTAGTTAATTCGTGATTGAGTAACAGACAGACAGACATAGTTATTTTCGCATTTATAATATTAGTATGGATTTGTCTCAAAATATTAGGTCCCTATGTGGTGGTGGTGCATAATTTAGTTGTAGAAAGGCTATGTTGTGTGCCATTTTATAGAATTTTATCCCTTACTTGAAGTGAGCACTGAGCACTATTTGTAATGTGTTTATCACTTGTTTATCATATTATTCTATAATTATTTGGTTTCTTGGAAACAGCGCCAACGATTTTGATCTTTTTTATATTTATATACCTAGTCGATTAATTAAAATTGATGTAAATAATTCAAGATAATTATGACCTTCATAAGATTTTATTTTTATACAAAATCACAATAATTGTTTTTAATGAATTAACATAAACATTTTCAAACAGCGCCATCTATCTTTTGTTACTTACAACTTACTTAAATAAATTCAAGATGCTGCTGAGTGCTGCCATCTGCTATTATTACTCAATACTAATTAAAGTTACGTTATCTAAGACAAACGGTAATTAAAGATTTTGCTTTATTATTCTGAATTTGATAGCCGATACCGCATTATCACCGGAACAACACCACAACATAGAATGAATAATTTGAGGAATTGTTATAAGTACATAAAGACATAGGATCAGAATCCAAGCTCACTAAGAAGGCTAGATAGATCACAACTAGATTGTATTTGCATAACTAAGTACCTACTCAAAACTGTACAAAAAACGAATTAAATGCTTATTAGGTACTGACGCTCCAGTCCCGCCCTGACTTCGTGATAGATTTTATACCTACAGCCTATATAGCACATCCTTTTTTTTTTGTAAGGTTTTTCTCAATGTTAGCCAGAAGGGCTTCTACATTTTAACGCGGACGCGGGGGTGAACTGAAGGTTCACCCTGGTAGCGACATGCACAAGGGCGTCCCCCCTTGACGGGGATCTCGAACCTCGGCTTGGGCTGTCGCTTGAGTGGAGGAGGCCAGAAGGGCCCTAATCGGACGGGATAGCACATCCATCATACACCATTAATAAGACTTTTCAAATCGAATCGGTAGTAGGTAGTTCCTGTGATTTGTGCTTCCAAACAAACAAACACAGTACATCAGGTCTATATTATTAGTGTAGAAGTATAGATATAATATAATGTGTAGGTATACATATCGATAATGTATATTATTTCAATCTATGAGCGCATTGGAGATCGACCTTCACCTATTTGATAAGCAGATAAGAACTATTTTTCATGATAATTATATTTTTTTTTAAATAAAAATTGTACATATTACAATTTCTCAACTGATTTTTGGTTAAAAGGAAATGTTAGTTATAGTACTTATAGTCATGAACACTTTTTCACGGACTAGCTATCTTAAGCGTATTAATTATTGATTGATTAATAATAAAAAAATACCCGGACGGAGAGATGGAGAATAGACCGGAGAAGGTCGATCTGCTATAAATTAGCTATAATTCTGTATTATTGAGTATGAATAGAAAAACAAATGCAAAATATTTTCATAATTGTATTTATTATTAGAAACATCACAATATTAAGTTACGAAATAGATCAATCGTTACGTAACTTTCATAAGGCCGCCAATACACTATCACAAATGCATAGATGCTTGGAAGTTACAATATTGAAAACAATACCAAGATAAAAAAATAAGATAACCATAAATGATAATGTAGTAGCAGGCTTAATACTCATTTTCACACAAATCCTCAACTAAAGGTAAATTAAATGCAAGTTATATGACAACAGTTTCAAACACGCATTTGAGATTGAAGAATAAACCGATATTTTAATTTGTACGATATCTAACCACCATCTATATCAATTTCGATTACCATATAAAAATGTGCATTATTGTGTTTTATATCCGACTTTTTTATCTATCATTAATAATTAGTGCCTGTATAACTAATTTGTACTATTTGTATTCCCATTTAAGTCTGTACCTAATATTGTCTAAAATGAGCATACCATTATTATAAAAAGTGTAAACAAATATAAGTACCTATATGCAACAAGAATAATTCTATCACTGACACTGGAGCAGAAATTTTCCTAAATTTATTCACTTATTTTACCTAAAACCATTGACTTACTTATTTTTGAAACAATTTAGTTAACAATACACATTATTCCATGATCTTATTTACTAAATATTATTATTAGGTCAATTTTTTGGGTCTTCGACTTTAACTATTTTTTTATTTATGTCTTGTCAATCACTGAGAAAGTAAATTCCACGTTATTTTATAAACCTTAGGCACTAAACATTAAATACGCATAATTATTGGCTTTAAAAATATTAACCGACCTGAAGTTAAAGCCAATCATAAGTATAATAATAGTCATACCAATGAAAATATTTTAACTGGTTACAAAAGAACACAATAAGAACACATTTCAAATAATTGACACTTTTTAAAAACCAACATTTTTCCCCACAAGTCAGATTTTAAGGGTTATATTATTGATTTGCAGCAAAAACTTATCAATTTCATGATTTCAAAATAGTATAGTACTTAATATTGACTGATAAAGAATAATTAATAAACTATATATATAAACCATTGTCATAAACTTCTACAATATTATTAACAAGACATCACTAGGGAAGAAAAGGAACATAATTTCATGGAAAAATCTATAAGGTAAGCGCACAATATTCATCTTCTATGAAGGTAAAATATTTAAAAACACACATTTGTTATTGTTAAAAGAATAAACAAATTGTGCGCCGTGATAAAATATTTTTAAATTAAAACAAGAAATCACCACTGGTATATTAAAAGAAAACTAAACACTACAAAACAATGTTACCTTCTTGTAGATGCTACATAAATGGCAAATATTACATATCTAAATCGAATATGAGATCATTTTTAAACTTTATTTCCGAATATTGACCCTTGTTTAACTTGTCCGGATTATACATGTTACAGTTATGCTTGATATTTTCACAAGTCACGGGTTCGTGTTTTCCCTTTCTAGGTGTTTCCAAAGATTTACTTTTACGGTGGGAATTTCCGTTGGCCATACCAATGTCTTGATTTTCGGTACTGGGATTATTTTCGTTTCCATTTTCATCTGTTTCATTTGCAGAATTGTAAATGGTGTCGAAATCAGACATGTTATTTTTGTTTTCGTGTTCAGCATCAGAAGTATCCGCCAGCCCGCTGTCACGGCGTTGCTTCAGCGCTGATTTTATTCGAGGTTTTGAAGACTGCAATTAAAAAATTAAATAAATAATTAAAATTATAATTAAAAGTTCATTACATACAAAAGAAACCCACATTTGTTAAAGGTTTAACACAATTTTATATGGACTTAGACATAATAGTATACTTGTTACTAAAACTGTTTTATTAAATTAAAAATATTGATTTGTGTATTAATCCATAATTCCAGAGGGCTGTGCATATATCTAATTTATTTATTAAACAATATGGGTTAATACACGAATCAATATACATATTAATAATGACTAACATCAAGGTAAACAGCTTTAAGTGAAAAAAGAAAATTCAAAGATTTTCGAATATTCGCATGCCATACCCGGAAATTGAAATGACAGTTTTTTTTTAAATAACACACTACTTTTATTGCATCAATCATTAGGGTCATAAGGATGAAATCTAGGGAAATTATTGTTAGAGACCAAACCTGATTATTTAAATGAAGAAAACATTGAAATCTGGACTTATAAATTCAAATTTCAAATCTTAAACACAGGCGATAATTTTGGCAAGTTTTCAATCGCCCATTAAAATATCCACCATGGCAATGACATTGTAAACATGCTTAGCATATAGATTACGTAATTAATGGTAACATGCTAACAACCTAGACTGAGTCAATGTTTACTATGGAAAATTTGACAATCCCTCCTAATAATAACATAAGTATGTACATTTCCACTGTGTTAATAGCTTATTGATATTGTTTATTATCACCATAATAGACATATTTCATGATGAAAATTAGTACAGGATGTGATAATGAATGTTCTGAATAGTGAGATGCATAATTTTTAATCATGGTAGTTAATCGAAAATAAATTTTCATAAAAATAATTTATTAGAAATTTTTAATGGGTGGTTCTCAATACAATTCAAAAAGCTCACCTGCATAGAATTTGACAAATCATCTTCTGCTTCGCTCTCACTTTTACGTCTTTCTGAATTTCTCTTTTTACTTTTCCTGCGTTGATTTTTTCTTTTTTGACCTTCTATAGATGAATTATACCTGTAAAATTTTGAAGGGCTGTTTTAAATGGTGTAAATTTTAAAATAAAAACAAGATATTGTATTTAGTTTGTTTTTTACAATATTAAAGTGGAAAAACTTTATACTTTTATTAATGGTAGGTATATAATAATAATAAAAAATTACAATACTTACCTATAAAATTGCCTTGCTATAACATCACTAAACCTAACAGTCTTTTTTAAACTTGATTCTTCTGGAATACAATCAGAACTTATATAATCCATGGAGGATGCAACATCTCCATAGCTTGACTCTGAAAAACTTCTCATTGGGATGTGTTTCACCAATATACTTTTTGCACCATTTTCAATTTTATTTTGCTCACTCAAGGTAAGCTCTGTTTCTTTTACATCTTCAATATCTTTGCTCTCTTCATCATTAGACTCTTGGGTCATAGGAGTTGATACAAGAATATTCGTTTCCGTTCCCAAGTTGGTAACCTCAACAACGGGAACTACTTTTTCTTCTGGAATTTTTGGTAAAGTTTCACTGGATTCAATCTTTGCAGTAGTCTTTATCATAGAGACATCTAAATACTCTTTTTTCATGGAGTCCTGGCTTAAACCAATAGAAAATTCAGTGGGCACTTTTCCAACCACTTCTAGCTGTAGGATTACATTGTTGTCCCAAGCTTCACCTGTAGCATCATTGAATTTGACATCATCAGAAAATGATAGCATTGCTGCATAATGTACAGGAACAAAGCCTGAACCTATAGAAGAAAACTTTATTTGCACATTGTTTGAATCATTCTTTACCTGCACTGATTCCGGATCAGTGTTTTTAACATGAAAAGTGAAAGCAACAATATCATCTAATACATTGAAAGTATAAGCAGGTAGAGTATAGCCAATAGAGGGTAGAAGGAATTGTTCTTCATTTGGTTCATCTTTGTGCACTTCTGAAGGAACTGTGGCTTCATTTGAAATTGAGTGCAATTCTTCAATTAAATTATCTCTTGTCTCCTCTTCACTATGTGATCCAGAAAGCTCTTCACTCTCTACACCACTATCTGTTTTTGTACTTCCTTTATTTTCAAAATACAAAGTCCTTTTTACTACTGGCAGAGTTACAATCAACAAATGTTTTGTTGTATCAAATTTAGCATTACCCCTTTCATCATCCACAGGATAGGGAAGTTGAATGTCAAGTTTATACTTTGCTGGTTTCTCAGAAGACAGAGTTAATTTTTTTTCTTGAACATCTAAAATGCAATCCTTAGTAGATGACAGTAATGGGAGATTAATTTCCACAACAATTTGACTAGGGATAGCACAATATTGTTTACTGTCTTTACTAAATGTATAATCTTGGAAATCAACATCCTTTTGTTGTTTAATTGTATATTTTGGGACAGTATAACCATTTTTACTGGTATGTGTAAAATCAATTTTCTTAGATTTTGTTTTGGTTTGATTGGTATTCAAATCAGTAGTTTCACTGGGTTTATTATTTTGATGGTAAATATGTTGTGGATACAGCTTTTCTAATAAATCAGGGTCAGTACTGAGATTTTCATCTTCATCTTGTGGTTTAAAATCAGGATCTTCTTTTCTTATAACAGCAGGAACAGACATACCTTTGTAGTAAGATTTGGGAAACCGAATATTATTTTGATCTAAATGAATATCATATGTTTTTTGGAGTCCATCAAAAGCCGTCTTATTTACTAGGTCACGAAAACGCTTATTTACCTGAGCCATACGTAAGGTATCGGGATGAAATACCACATCATATATGATACACCTTTCTTTTTTGGAATTGTAGTCTTCCCGAGGAGGTATTATTGAGTATGGTATCTGCCAGCTCATACCTTTTTGCCCATTTTCTTCGTGAACCTTGCACGATGGCTTCTCTACATTTTCATTACTGCAGATATTAATAAATGCTTTCCTATCGCCCGCTACGCTGGTCTTAATAACATAACCGCCCTTTGGATTGATAAAAGTAACGTCGTAGCCACGCTCCTTTTCAAGTTGGGTCATTTCTTTCTGATACACGGCTTGATTTGCCGGGTCACGTATCTCTTCACAATATTCACCCAGTAAATCTCGAAATTTCTTATTCTTCATAGCATCCTGTATTACTTCTAAATCAGCCCGAGTTAGTTTAGAGTCTTCATCACGAGGTTTTACACCCGTAGCCATTATGTTGTTTTTACTGTTTTAAAAATAAATACGAAATAGCACGCTTATCGTCGCAATTTGTAGTGTTCAGCTGACTTTTGTGTACTCCCAAGTCAAGTTCGAATGTACCACAGAATACAGATCAAAACTCAAAGATTACATCGACCACACATTTCATCTGGTTACCACAGACAACCTAAGCTCACAGCACAGCTCACAGTTATATAAACGTCACATTGTGAATTAGGTGACAACCACTAGAACAACAAGAATTGAACGCGTTGAATGCTCTGATTGGCTTATTTGAATAGGTAACTCATAATACACATTACACGTTTAAATAAAATTTCATAAAAGTATTTTTAAGCTACCTATTGCATAGCTTAAAAATACTTTTATGCATAGCTATCGCGGGCCTTGAGCGCGGGGACTGAATCCAGAAATTGCGTACCTAACGAAAAACCTCACGCTCCTCACTCCGACGGGCTTGAAGGCATGCTATGCAAATTGCAATAGCTTTACCGCGGCAGTCTCCGAGTGCCACACGTCTTTTTATATATTATAATGAAACGAAATAATTTAAAATCCAATTAGTATACTCTGTCCCCAAAGAGATTTTTCTTTTAATAGAGATAATATCATTTTTTTTATCAAAATGAGGTATGAATTTGATTTATGGAATAATAACAAGAAGTATAATAATATAATATGGATAAGACTGAGGGATAAGGTGTCAGAAACAAGTAGTAAGGTAGGTATGTATTTTATCTAGGTTAGCAAAATTATATCGATGTATTCCGTAGATGTAATATAGATTATTAATTAATTATTACCAAGATTATTACACATGTCTATAATATGTACCTAATATTATTATGTGACCGCACATTCTAAGAATTTTTCTGTCAGATAATTTCGGACGCCCGTCGATAACATACCACACCGCCTAAGAGCGTTTTCACATTATCCGATCCGATATCGGATATCGGACGCCGATAGCCGATATCCGATATCGGATACAATTTGCTTTTTCACATTGTCCGATAAAATCGTTCCGATATCATCATGAGTGTTGCCAGAAATTTTTAGAGAAAACTAAACTAAATTGCCAGTTGTTAAAAAAGGTATAATTAAAAAAAAAACAAATGATAGATCATATTTGTACATACACATTAAAAATAAATTCGTTAAAAATAACAACTACTAAAAAAGAAAAGTAAAATGTAAAAAAGATTTTATATCATTAATTACTGCATATTATTTAGATGTGCTATTTACTAAATAGTTTTGATATCGGTCATTTGTATAGTATAAATCGTATTTTTAATGCCTATAAATACTTAAATGTGTGTTTTCTTAATAAAAAAAGGTTTCTTTTAATAGAAAGGGTTTTAAGTTAAAGCAAAGAATTTCTTTAAAGATTTAGCGCCCTATAAGACTGAAAATACACAAACTAGAGCTTTTTTGCTGTTGGTATACTGCCTTTTCGAAAATTGAGTTGGCAACACTGAACATTATCATCCGATAGCCTCTGGCATATCGGTGTCGGTCCGATATCCGATATCGGACCGGAAAATGTAAAAGACAGGTACATATTTCATACATTTTACTTCCCTCCGATATCGGATATAGGCTATCGGCGTCCGATATCCGATATCGGATCGGATAATGTGAAAACGCTCTAGATTGTTTATTGTCAATGACGTAATTGACGTACCTAGGTATTTAAGTAGGTAGGTACAAGATTACGACGTATTATTATGTCAAAAATATTAAATGCCAATATTAATTGTCAAATCTGTGTAACTTGTATACCATTGTTGTATACACAGCTTGTATAAGTTTGAAAACTGAAAATAAACAATTTCTCCTTTATTATGAAACAGTAGTCTCGCTTAGTATGTTTTATTTGTAAAATCTGTAAACAGGAATTTTTTAAAGAATAGAAAAAATGGATCACGAGGCGGGATAAGTTTAGTTTATCGTAAATTGTCCAAATTACTTGCTTTAAACACTTTATAAATAAATAAAAAAATGTTTTTTTAGCAAATGCAGTTGCAATATACATTTTTATGCATGGAAATCAAGTAACACAATCCTAATCAGTGCTGAAAATAATACCTATATTACTATTAAATCTGTATTTAACACACATTAATTGCATTTTCGCCTTAAATGCTATAAGTAATGAATCAGTGTTCCGTATTGAATTGTGGTGTCAATGTTATTAACAACCCAAATAAAGAGACTTTTCACAGGTAAATGTGAAAAATTATAGATTTTTATTAGGTTGCTAAAAAAATCTGATTTTTAATTGTTATTTAAAAATTAAAATACTTTATACAATAAAATTTGTTTGAATAAAGGCAGTCTTTGTGAATTGCATCTTTTTTTTAATATAGATTTCCTGTTGAGTCCGTTTATAAAGAAAAATGGGTACGAGTTATTAATCGATCCGACTGGGCACCTACCAAATATTCAGTTATATGCAGTAAACATTTTAAAGAAGACTGTTTTATGACCAGGAATGGCCGCCGCATTTTAAAGAGAGCATCCATACCTACTATAGCTGTACCGGTAAATATCTACTGTAGATTAGCAGGATTGTTTGCATAATTTTTCAGGTTAGTCAGTTGTAAAAATGTAAATATTATTCTTAATAAAATTGTTACAGGTAAATTTTAAAGTAAAAAAGCCAGAATTAGATATAGATATTTTATCGGATCCATCACAGCCCAGATCTTTATCCCCGAGGAGACAAAAATTAATCGTTCAATGTTCCAAATTAAGAGAGACTATAAGAAAAAAGCAAACACATATAAGAAATTTAAGAACACAAACTAAACGATTAAGAGAAAAATATGACAAGGTTGAGGCAATTGTTGTGGAGGTGCTAAGACATCCATATTTACAAGATCAGGTTATAGAAGTGGAATCATCTTCACAATCATCCTCATCTTCATCATCATCATCATCATCATCATCGTCTTCATCTGAAACAGAAAAATAAGGTTATAAAAATCTTTTCAGCAAGAGTTGATTAAAAAATGAATAAAGACAGGGTAACTAAATACAATAGAAGTGTAGGTGTTTTCATCCATCAACTCTTGCACTATAGATTTGAGTTTGAGGATTATAAGGATAAAAATTTAATGTTTTATATTTATAGATAGGTAGTTAAAATGATGTTTTCTTCAAGTAAGGAAAGACCTGCTCACAAACAAAATATTAAATATTAGTTTTTATTTTAGTATACCAAGTAAATAGGTACATTAGATAATTATCAATGCATAATTTATTTTGTGAATTTGTAGAGCCAAAATGAAGGGGTTGCTTCACAAAGTACCAAATCATTGGCTGAAATTATGTACAGACTAAATTAAATGTGTTCTTACAAATATCTTATTAATTCTTGAATTGAAATTTCTTTACACTAATTATTACTAATATATAAAGCATTTACTTGTAATGTATCTGGCACAATGTTTAATACATAGTACCTACTGAAAATAATTTTAGTCTATTTAATCTAGTCAAACACGTCAAAGTTAAAACAAAGACAAAGATATAATTTATTGAATTATAATTAGAATACTTATTATTTTTTGTTAATAAAGCTTGTAAATATTGCTTTGCTATAATTGTTTTCTATATTTTGTGGTAATAGAGAAGGGGTAACGTCATCCATGTCTATGCTTATCCATAACCATTTCTCAAATTATTTCCTAAGTCAACATAAAAGTAATCAATTAGAGACTATCTTTTTATGAAAAATATAATTGCACAACAGAAAGTGTTTGAATACTTATTTGGATAAAACTCCTTATTCCTTACCACCTTTAATTTTGTTTTAAATTATTTTAAGTACCTATTTTTATTTATAAGTATTTGCTATAAAGAATACAGTTTATAATAACCTTATGTAACAATTCCACAGATAGATTCAATAAAAAATGAGTACATAGGTACTTAAGTACCTACCTATCGATACTATATTACTATACTATAAAAATATTATAAGGAGGAAAGGTTTGTATGTATGTATGTATGGTTTTCACGCACAAACTACTGGACCGATTTTGATGAAATTTGGCACAGACAATCTTAAGAACATAGGCTACCTTTTATTGCGAAATATGTAGCACGGGCAAAGCCGGGGCGGACCGCTAATTTGTAAATAAATGTAAATATAATATATTCTAATTTCTAATATAAATGAGAAGTTAGAGTTTGCCCTTGGAGATAGTAAGGAGTCTAGAGAGTGACAAAAGCTACTTTTTCCCGCGGTGAAACATCTTATTCTTCATCCCATGGGAATTTCCTTTGACTATGCGGGCGAAGCCGCGGACGGTAAGCTAATTCCATACAAATATGGCAACTTTTAATTATTAAAACTATGAAATACCCTTATATTAAGGATTGGTGACCGCGCGACTTGCGAAGACCAATCCGTAATCTAAGGAAATACCTTTTTAATAAATGGTATGGTACATTAAGCTCGGCTTAGCTAAAAAGTCCGATTAATTTTCATTTGTTAATCTCGTTTATTTTAGGCATATATTAAGATTTAACAAAACATAAATTTATCTTTTTTTAACTCATTAATCGATTATATTATCAAACAGGCACAATTATTGTGCTAGTTAATGGGGGAAGGCGCAGAACTGTCACTTACAAAGTACAGAAGTGGTTGTCACTGTCAGTTGTCAATTGTCGTGAATCTAATTTCTAAATAGAAAACAACAAATTATACGAATTATAAATTTTGAAACATACGCTATCATGCTCGTAATCGTCTACTTTTCAGGTTTGAATATATTGAAAGTAACTAACTTAATTTTGTCTTTTTAGTTCACTCATATAAATATCACAAGAAAAACTACTATGTTTAGCGTACGGTCTGTTAGGTTATATAGCAGGTGGATGCATAGAAGGCCTGCTAAAGTGATTATTCCTTTCGAGAAAGAGTCTAATGTTCAATTAAAAAAAGAAAAAGTGATAGATTTGAAACCTGTATTATTGGAGAAGGAATTAAAAAAAACATTGGATAAGGATAATGCAGTAAACATAAAAGAAACCTCAAAAGTTCAAGAGAACATTACTGTTAAAAAATTAAAACCAATCATACCAAATGATGTTATAGAAAAACGAGAAACAAAAATTAAGAAAAGGAATTTTTACCTCAGTCAGAAAAAAGTCTATGATGATAATGGTGAAATACTGTATGAAAAGTTAAATGAAAATGATAGTATAATAAGGTATGTTTTGTCGCTAAAGTCCCTTTAATATACCGTGATTATCTAGATCATACTGAAGCCTATGTTATTGTGTATTTTTATTATTCTGTTGCATTTTCAGTTCACTCTTAGTCAAGTTGAAATCCAAAAAGGAAAGAATGCGGACAAATCAAATGCTTGTTGAAGGTTGGCGCTTAATTGTTGATGGATTGGAAGCTAAATGTAAACTAAAATATGTTATGTTCAGTCAACTTCAAGATTTACAGAATCTTCATCCATTTCTTCCGAATTCTGGTGTGCAAATATATAAAATACCCTACAAAGATATTACTAAGTGGTCAGATCTTGAAACTCCACCAGGAATTTTTGGTAAAGTATATATTATGTCACTTCAATTCCACACTAGTTATAATTTATAGTAAAGCTTAATAAAATTGCAAAATTAGCCGATTTATCTGTAACACAAAAAAGGAATTCAAATGTTAGATGTACTTATATTTTGCATTATAAAGATGAAGAGTTTGTTTGTTTGAACTCACGAATCTCCGACAGACTGGTCCGATTTGAAAAATTCTTTCAGTGTTAGATAGCCTATTTATCAAGGAGGGTTATAGGCTATATATTATCTCGCTTAGACCAACAGAAGCAGAGCACTGCGGGTAAAACTATGGAGCAGAGCTAGTTAAAAAGTGAAAAAATGTGATACTTCTGTAGTGATATGTAGACATGAGGAGACTCAAGTCAATTATAATTTTTCTACTACTATATCTTTTAATAAGTGATCAAATCAAATGATGGAATTCATATGAATAAGCTGTACTTATAATTAATTTTTAATAGTATGTTCATAATTTGATTTATAGGTGTGTTTGAAATGCCTACTGTTGAAAATGTAAAGAGGCTTTCAAGACCTCTGCCGATGGTTTTAATTTGTGACAATATAAGAGTACCTGGTAATCTGGGTGCAATACTAAGAGTGGCGGTGGGAGCTGGCTGTGAAACTGTGTTGCTAACAAAAGGTAAAATGATTGTATAAATACATTTTATATTATTATATGTGATGACATGTACATGACGTGAATGCTGGGGTTCTTTTTTAGAAAAGCAAATATAAAAAAATAAATTATGAAATATTTCACACTGGTGCAGGTGTGAAAAAGCAAATAGACAGCACTTTTAGTAGAGTTAATATTTATTTTATATACCAATAATAATATTTATTTTTAGGTTGTGTCGATGTTTGGGATCCAAAAGTAATAAGAAGTGCAGCAGGAGCTCATTTTAGACAGCCAATATATACATCATTGGACTGGGAAGAAATACCAAAGCATATGGTGCCAGACTCTTCACTGTTTATAGCTGACAGTAATATTACCACAGATAATGTAGAAACTCCAGATCTTACAAGTAATTCACTATTGTCACAGATACCTGTGTTACCATATTATGGTGTTGAATTTTCCAATTTGAAACATATTACACTAGTAATAGGTGGAGAAACAGAGGGTATAAGTGAAGAAAGTTACAGGTAAAATTCATTAAAATTATTTTAAATATTAATTTCCATAAAAAGGATATGTAACATAAAAATATAATTCTCAAGACATCCATACTAATATTATAAATGCGAAAGTAACTCTGTCTGTCTGTCTGTTACTCAATCACGCCTAAACTACTGAACCAATTTGCATGAAATTTGGTATGGAGATATTTTGATACCCGAGAAAGGACATAGGCTACCTTTTATTGCGATATAATATTATGTACCACGGGCGAAGTCGGGGCGGACCTCTAGTTGTTAAGTATATAAAAAGGTTATCCATTTAGTTTTGGTACTAATAAAAATATTATAGTTTTTGAATTAGAATTGTAAAGTGGATATAATTGATGCCTGCATATTGTTGTCATAATATAAAAATAAATTGTATTTAAATTATCAGTACATAGTTTCTTGGTAAAAGCTTTATTTTGAAATTATATTTTATTTTTGCAGATTAGCAACAAGCACAAATGGCTTGAGGCTAAATATTCCATTACAAAGAGGTGTAGATAGCTTGAACACAGGAATGGCAGCAGCTGTGATAGCTTTTGAAATAAGAAAACAGTTTATACAAGCTTGGACTAAAGAAAAACTCGAAAGAGAAAAGGAGCAAATCATTTAGCATTTATATTGTGATCAATAATAGTATTAATTAAAGATAATTAAATGGAATGTTGTTTTTTATTTTCTTTTAGATATGCCAGAGTCATTTGTTTTACTCTGTGAAGTGATGGTTATAATAAGAGCCAAATAAGGATTAATAATTTTACAGTAGGTACATTCAACACAGGCCTATGTTGAATGTACATTGCCATGTACCTTCCTGTATAACAAAAACGTATTCTAATCAGGTTGAAGAAGCGCGCGCGATAAAAGTGACAAACTGGCAAACTATAATATAGCGCCCCTTTCTTTCGAACCCGATATCATCGGATAATGTGAAATCAATGTTTATAACATAACTAGATTTCCGCCCGCGGCTTCGCCCGCGTTTGCAAAGGAAAACCCGCATAGTTCCCGTTCCCGTGGAATTTCCGGGATAAAAACAGCTATCCTATGTGTTAATCCAAGTTACCCTCTATATGTGTGCTAAATTTCATTGTAATCGGTTCAGTAGTTTTTACGTGAAAGAGTAACAAACATCCATACATCCATACATCCAAACTTACAAACTTTCGCCTATTCTCTTCTAATATATAAAAATCAATGCCACTTTTCGTTGTAATTCCATAACTCGAGAACGGCTGAACCGATTTCGATAATTCTTTTTTTATTATATTCCTTGAAGTACGAGGATGGTTCTTATGTAGAGAAAACGTTAATATGTACCACGGGCGAAGCCGGGGCGGACCGCTAGTAAAATATATATTAGATATTAGATTAGATGGCAGTGAAAACGCTTGTCAAGTCTGTTACACACTCAGTTACACACGTAGACAGACATTCCTCTTTCTACGGTTACACCGCTTACACGTCTGTTATTTTGAAGGACAGTGTTGCCGGGTAAAATAGTTGATTAATACCTGTGATTAATACGAATGGATTTTTATATTTATTTTAGTTTTATATAGAATTCAAATGTAAATAAATCAAAAATAGAAGTTACATAATATGTAAGTTCTTATTTTATTTTGAACTTTTTAACACGCTATTTATTCTATGAAATAAAATATTATTATCACAGAACAGTAAGAACATAATAGAAGTGCTATAATGTCATAATTAGTATGAAAACCAGTGTCGCCAAACCCACACATTTAAACCGATAGTTATACAGTACACTACAAGTAAACTATGCCTTTGATTGGACAGCTTAATTTGAGTAAAAACCGACTAAGGTTATAAATTCAGCATTTCAATATGTACCCTAAATCACTATGTTACGGTTTATTTTAGTATAACATCCCCAGGTATATTAGCTGTTTTGTTTCTCTTTGCTCAGAAATTCCAAATTCGAAAACATTCAGCTACTCCACAACAGAGGGCGTTAATTTTCGATAGATATAACTTTGAACCTCAACACATAGACATAAGGTTGAAATTTGTGTCACTCTAAATTAATGACATTAACTTGACATTAACCTGATGCTATGCTCTAAGGGATGTCAGCCTTGTTATCGATAATTCACAAATAAATATATTTTTGTGCATTTTTTTTTCTTTCTATTATATGAGTATAGGATAATGTGTCACATTTTGGAGTATGTTTATTACTACTAAGTACGTCTTTTCATATTATTATATTTAAATAAAAAACGGAATAGAATAGTATAAATCTATATTTACAAAACAAACAGAAAATATGCATTATTTTAAATCTTGGAACTGCCGTAGGTTTGATGTATCGGTGGCCTTTGTTAGACTGCTTATTGCTGTTCGGCATCCAGTTAACTCGTCACGTTGCATTTATTATCCATTTCTCTTTTAAATTAGGCTCTTTCGAAAATCTATAAATTAAGCGTGTCCCAGACAGACGCGGCCTGCGGTGGCGGTGGCGGTGGCGGTCAGTTGGATGACTTGAAAGTTCTAGGAACGACATAGACAGACGCGGCCTGGACGCGGTCACAGCGCGGCTTACCGCGGCCGCAAGCCCCGCCCTCTCCGCCACCGCTTCTGTGTGAATGAGCGCGCGGACATGAGGCGGTCATTACGCGATCAGTTGTAAATTTTTGCAACAAGCCGCGTGTACCGCGTGAAATTATGCCTATAAACACTGAGTTGTTTATTCAAACAGTGCAAAAGTACCCAGTTTTGTATGATACATCACTTAAAGACTTACTACTCTTACGTACTCTTAAGAAATAGCTCTGTATAATTGGCGCATGCTGTGTTAACCTCTAATTATTTGTTACTTTATCGCAAGAAATATATGTTATATAATAATTATATTAAAGAATCATTGTAAACAAATGTTGGTTGACCAAATAAATAAATAAATAAATAAATACTAAAAAAAACAACAGAATTAAAAACAAAATATGGGCAATAAAAGCAATAAAACTTCGTACGATTGGCCATTACTAACGTCCACTTGCAGGTGAGACTCGAGAGCTAATGTGCCGCTGTAGGTTAGAATGACCGCCACCGCGGCCGCGGCAGTATATTGTTATCACGGTCAAGCAAGAAGGCAACAGCAGATCGCCACCGCAGGCCGCGTCTGTCTGGGACAGGCTTAAATAGGACAAATGAAAGCTAAGGAAAAATAGAATAAAATTTAATATTTATAATGTTTGTCTTTTCTAAAGTATCGATACTGTCGATATGCGCCACATGCATCACTAATCCAACATTCGTTTGTTTATTGCAATAATATTCCAGAAAGTCTTGTTTGCTGTTCAATCTATATTAGTACTTATTTCTTATGGATTAAGGTTCATTTTGACTTAATATTTTTATAAATTTTTGACAAATTATGACGAGCGAAGTTGTAACGTAATGCGTCCTCCACACTACTCGCGAAGTTCCTCGGCGAAGTACTCGGCCGAAGTTGACTGAAGTCCGCGGTGCTACACTACACACTCGTTCAACTTCGCGAAGAGCGCATTCGTGTAGCGTTACCGGTACCCTGCGGACGTTTATTAAAATGGACGCTCAAGTAGCAGCTGCCGTAGCAATGTGCTCTCTAGCGTATTATAACTACGTGCATACTTATCTCATGAAGAAGACTACAAAGAAAAGAAGAAAAAGAAGATGGTGGATGATCGCAATGCATCGGAACAGAACTAGGTAATATTTATTTAAATAATTATGATTTCCAATAAGTTAAAGTACATTACATGGCAAGTTAATTAACTGTAGGTATATTTTTTTTTCAGACGTACTATGGAACAACAATTTCTTGAACTCATACAAGAACCATCAGGAGAATTTGAAAATTTCCACCGAATGTCATTGGACGATTTTAATTTATTGCTTTCTAAGATCGAACCCTTAATCACTAAACGAGACACTCATTTTAGAGAAGCTATACCTGCTAAGATTCGATTATCAATCACCTTGAGGTTTTTGGCATCTGGTGACAGCTATAGATCTATGCACTATTTATTTAAAATTTCAAGCCAGTTGATTTCAAAAACTGTAGTTGAAGTCTGGGTCCGCCTAAAGCAAAGGGGGCGCAGGACTTAAAAAATTTTTGATGGAGTTGGTGTCATTATAACACCTATTTATTATTGTTTTATCGTAAAGATTACGCTAATATAAGCATGTTTTATAGAAAACTTTTTCTCTAAAATCAAAAATGGCCGAGATATTCGCCCTGCGCCCCCTTTGCTTTAGTCCAACCCAATAAAGAGTAAATAAATAAATTAATTAATTAAATCAGTGATTTAATATATCATTTTATACATTGATACAATGCCTTATATATTAAATCACTCTGATGTGTATTATCTTCTGGACAATAAGATTGAGTTTGGGTCTTTGGTATATAGCGTGGTTCAATAATTTGATCTCTAGTAATACATATCTTTTTTGAAGTACAGAACGATTCACCCGATGGAGATCTTTTATTAGGTGATTTCCGAAACAGAGCATGTATATCGAACATGATATTATCCCTTTCATGTTCCGGTAACCTCTTCAGTTTTTTGGCAATTAGTTTGCCGAATACGTCGCACTCGTCATCATCATCCTTTGAAGGATTATTTATCACTTTATTTAAGTTATTGAAGGCTTCTGTCATCTGCCTACTGGCAACTTGCAATTCCGGCGGGTTATCACGCCGTCGGATGGTGTGTTTATTTTTTCGGGGCTCTGGTTCTTTTGGAGTTGGAGAAGCAATTGGTACATCCTCTGAAGCGTTGGTTGTTTCTTCCTCAATCGAATCAGTTCCATGATCCTGAAATAAAAATAGCAAAGATTTATAGGTATATATCATGACCTATTTAATAATATATTTTAGTGTGAGTGTATGTCTCTGTATTTTATGAAAAACTAGCGGTCCGCCCCGGCTTCGCCCGTGGTACATATTAACGTTTTCTCTACATAAGAACCATCCTCGTACTTCAAGGAATATAATAAAAAAAGAATTATCGAAATCGGTTCAGCCGTTCTCGAGTTATGGAATTACAACGAAAAGTGGCATTGATTTTTATATATTAGATACATGAGTGCTATAATTAATCGGCTTTTTATTATTTTATTTATTTAAATACTTTATTGTACTGCCAACAAAAAAATTACAAAAAAGGAGGTGGGTAAAAAGTATACGCAAGAATTATGTAATATAATACTAATAAATATACTGTAAATAATACATAGATATAATAATAGATATCATATATTTATACATAGGTATATTTACCTTTCATTATATTAATATAATATAATGATAGGTATCATATCATTATATTAATATATAATGTAGGATGTATAATTACATACCATAAGTAAAATAAATACATACAATACATAATTATCATATGCATGTACATAATATTGAATTATTTTAGAATATCTTTTTTAATTATTTATATACAATTTGAGTGTCGGTCATGAAATTGACCGTGCCTTTTTACATATTATTTGATGATAATATTTTTTATATTATATACTTTTTATTTACAGATGCCGTGCAATGAGCAGCAGTGGTTGGAAGTTGAAAACGGATTCAAGGAGAATTTTCCACATGCCCGTGTGTAGGGTCATATATTTTTTAATAATTTTGTAATGTGTTTTTTTGCAATAAATTTATTTACTTTCTTTCTTTCTTTCTTTTCATTTCGCCTGTTCGTTACCACATTAACTACATACTTTTTATATTGAAACTAATGCAGACATTATTATGTTCTCCCTAAAGTAAGCAACTGCACTAAATGGACGCAAACTGGCGAATCGACCTTGCTGTAATCTGTACTTTAGTAATAATAAAACAAATTATTGATAATAAAAAACTTACCGTGGTTATTGTTTGTTTACATTTATACACGCACCCCAAAAAGCTGTTCATGAACTCAAATGCGAACCAAACTGGACGATAAACATCATCTGCGCCGGCACCACTTTTTAAGGAAGCTTCTATTTTTCTGTAGTAGCCCCTGTATGTCGCAAAAAGTGAATCCTTTTTTTTCTTCAATTCTTCTACTGGTATTTCAAAAACGTCCCGAATACGCACCCAAGCATCATTTACTTTTTTCTTGTCCTTATGACTTTTCTCACTGGGGTCCCAAATAAAAGGCTCTGCTTGAAGTGTTTCAAGAAACAACATAGTTTGCTCCTGTGACCACTGTATGCCGCTCATAATAGTCTCGCATATCAACGAAAAACACATGAATTCAAAACGACCGCGACGTCTTGACGCGTAGTCGTACTGAAGTCGGCCGAGTAGTGTAGAGAGGCACTTCGAGAACGCACTTCGGGTAACTTCGCGCCCTTTGACTCGGGCGCAAAAACCGACAACAAATGGAAGTCGACCGAGGCGAGGTAAAGTTGGACGAAGTAAGCCGAAGTGCCCCTCTACACTATTCTATTCGTCTAACCTCGTTCAACTTCGCGAGTAGTGTGGAGGACGCATAAAATATATTTAAAATAAATTAAAATAAGACTTACCGATGGTATGAAATGCCTCGATTGCTGATATTATTTCGTCTGCTATCATTTTTCCACTCTAATACCGAACAACACGCTCTAAATAATGAATAAATATGGAAATAAGGTTTGACAGCTGACAACCGACTCGAATATTTTTCTGCGCACAACTGAGAGCGAGTTAGGTGATCTTACCTTACTAGTGACACGTGGGCCACGCCCACATCGCACTTCTATTATGTTCTTACTGTTCTGTGATTATTATTCACTTAATAATTCTTATTCTGAAATGTAGCTGGCAGCCTAGCACACAGAGCAAGTAAGCCTAGCAACAATTTTAATAAGAATGTCATGTTTCTTCTTCTTCTTTTTAGCAAATGGCAACTCCCGATATGTCATGTTTCATGTTTGTCGTTTGAGTTTTGACGTTTTGGTTTTCGTTACCTACCTTACCTACGCGACGTTACATTCAATTTTGTGCGTCTGATTTACTTGTTTTCTTCATCTTTATCGACTTTCGCTCCGTATTAAGGGCACTGACGAACCCTGGTATTACTACCAATCTGCGCTTGCACACCGGACTTTGATTAGTACCTGCCTTTACTACTCACACTACTCCTACCCTACCTGGACACCGACATTGCAACCGATTTTTCATTTACAAATATGAACTGCATCAACTGTGGGATTAATGCTAATCGTAACAATGCTATACGTATGCATTTGTTACAAGATAAAGCAATAATATCAATTATACAACAGTGGACTGCCCCTCTAACGGTTAGTGGATTAGTATTATCTAAATTCTAAAGTATTTAGTACTACCTATTGAAATCAAACATAACGTAAACACATTGTTTTTAAATATATATTCATTTTCGTTTGTCCAATTGTAATATTATTTATTTGTAGATCACTCACACTGATCACATATGTGATGCATGCTGGAAACTTGCAAATGATTCTTTGAGGATTGAAAATCATGAAGATGACACTCCTAGTACTCTGGGTCATCAACGTGTATGTGTTTATTGTGGACGTTCTGTATTGCGCACACGGTTTCATTTACTAAGAACTGATTCTCAACGCGAACAAAGAATTAGAGAAGTGATATTAGAGTGGATATTACCTCGTCAGGTAAGTTATTGAGTGTTTTAATAATATTTTAAGTAATAAGTAATCCATAATTTTCTATTAAAATCTCAAAGTGATAATGAAAGGTGATTTAGCAAAGTATTTCTTTACAGATTGGAAATAAGGCAACATATCTATGTCATTCTTGCTGGGTGAGGGCTGACAGAGCTGCATCTCATTTAAGTTCCAATCCAACGACATCAACCACTTCAGAACAAGATGTAACTTCTACTTCATCTAGTGAAACAGTCACCTTACCTAACTATATAAGACCTGTGGAAACTGAATCTCACTGTTTTTTGAAAGGATGTGAAAGAAAAGAAAGAAATCGTGTTCCAGTCAGCGTAAGAAGAAATTTACTGACCAAATACAATTATTATGTACCAAAAAATAATAGGCTGTGTGATTTTCATTCCAATACTGAGACATTGGATTTTATGGATAGAATTATGGACAATTATATAAATGTGTTTACAGCTGTTCATATTGAAGATATGCTGCAATTAAAAGAGAGCCACTCTTAATCCGATTTCAGAAATATTTTTGATATGCCTGAAAGTTCTTTTTAGAAGTTGTTCGGCTTTACAAAAGACCTATTTAATATATGTAATAGTAAATGACGTAGAACAATTTAATAAAATGAATAATGTTGCTACTGCACTAGCCTTATATTTATTAAATCTGAGGACAGGGGATTGCAATGAAAGATTATTTATCAATGTTATTTAAAATTCCAAGGAGAATTATGGAAGGTTGTATCAATAAAGCTAAGAGAATTACTATAATATAATTATTTTGTACCGCATCATTTGGGTATAAATCATATTAATAGGCAACAAATAATTAATCGAAACTTGATTTTACAAAACGGGTTATTTGGTTTATATGAAGATAATATACAAAAACCCATTTTAATTGTAGGTGGCACAAATTGTTATGTTCAAAAAAGCTCTAATTATATATACCAAAAGAAAACATATTATAGTCTTCACAAATATGAAAACTTGGTAAAGCCACTTCTAATAGTTTGTGCTGATAGTTACATTATTGAAGTACTGGGCCCCTATCCAGCAACCACTTCAGATGCTCAAATTATGCAGTGGTTTGCCGTTATTGGAGCTTCAGAGATGCCTTGCCCTTATTAAATAATAATTTTGTGTATAGTTTGCCTGTTTATAAAGGTTTTTTCACAGGCGGTTTTTGGAATTTATGATCTAAGCTTTAAGGTGGACTTCCGACCAGCGCGGCTCTATCGCAACGGCCGCAGCGTCTAAGCCGCTGCGACAGTGGTGCTTAAAAATAACAAGAAACTGTATTAGACCTGAAGAAAAATTATTTTTAACTATGAGGTATGTATTTATTATCATATAAACTTAAAGTAAATTATTGCTATTCTTAAAAGCGAATCAAACATAGATCAGTAGCTTCATGTTACATAAACTTACAAGTAAATTATTGCAATTATTCGAAGCGAATCAAAGAAAGATCATAGCATCATTTTATATATTTAACTTAAAATTATTGTAGTTCTTCAAAGCAAAGACAGATCAGTAGCTCTGTGGATATCGGTGGACGAGTGGGGAATATTGTTTTGATAAATTTGTACGGAATTTAAGTTCGCCGAATTTGAATAGTGCACAGAGGTAGCTTCTGGCGCATGTGACATGGAGACAGCTGTCAGTGGATCAGTTGTATTTTGTACAGGAGAGTAGGCGCCTTGTTCTGGTAGTATGTATCCAGGCGAGTATGGACTCGAAGCAGACGAAATATTATGGGATGGTTCAAGACTTAACAATTCATATTTTGTGAGGACACCATAAAGTTCATTTTTTGCTTTAATTCTTAAGATTGGTGGGAGCATTTTCAACACACTTTTTAAGTGGTCTGAAAATGAAACCAGTAATTCCTCGTCATCGCTTATTTTATCTAAAGCTTTTTGCGGAGACTCTTCTCTTTTTTGAAGGTAATTTAATATGTCGTTTTTTTGCCTTTTATTAGACTTAGGAATTTTTGCAGAATTCTGTACATTTTGGGAAGGAGTGACTGTTGTGGAGGTAGTAGTAGTACAACTCGTTTTTGCAATATTGTCTAACTGCTCTTGAAATTCCGTGACGTTCTCAATCTGTTTTTCAATATGTGAATCAGAAGATTCATTCAGTTCATCAGGCATTTGGGTATCCTGCGTAGAAGAATAATCATTTTGGATATTACTTAATGTCAACCGTTCCCTTGGCGCGGTCTCTAAGAAAGATAACAAATTAGCGTATGTATAAAATTTTGATCTTGGGTTTTTAGGCGCTGCTGATCCAGTTCCTGATTTATTTTTACGCTTTTGACGGAAATACGTGTCCTTAATATTTTTCCAGCGCTTCTTACAGCTGTCACCTAAAACATTACAATATGTTAAATAAGTATTTGCAAAATATTCTAAGTAAGAAATAATTATCAATATCGGTTTACTTGTAAATAATTAATATTATGCTTATTCGTTCGCATTCGCCTTTATTGATACAATACTCGCACATACTATAACCACACACAGCCAGACACAAGTTTATAAAGAAAATTCTTTTCAGATTCATGGCAACAGGGGAGAGCTACTTACGCATCTTTATCATTTGCATATAGAATATCGGATTGTTATATTTCTCGAATTTTACGACAAGTTCTTAAACTACTAAAGGAAAAACTGACGCCTGTAGCAATGCCACCTCCTACTAGAAATGATTTCAAGCGAATCGAAAAGGATTTTTGGGTAAAATGGAATATGCCAAACTGCGTCTCCACTCTCCAGCATTGATGGAAAACACATTCGCGTTCAAGCGCCAGCGCACAGCGGTAGCCTTTATTTTAATTATAAAAACTATTTTTCAATTGTAATGCTTGCTTTAGTGGACGCTAACTATAAGTTTGTGGCTGTTGATGTTGGCTCGTACGGCAAGGAAGGTGATAGTAATATATTTAGGAAGTCCGCAATAGGAAAAAAACATACCGGCCGAATTGATAACCTCCTCCTTTTTTTGAAGTCGGTTAATAAAATAACAAGCAACAATTTCAATATTCCTGAGGCAAAAGCATTGCCCGGCACGAATGTGGAGTTGCCCCACTTTTAGATAGGTGATGAGACGTTTGCTTTAAGGACTTAGGTATATGATGAAACCCTTTTCGAGAAGAACAACGCTTGATCGCGGAATGGAGATTTTTAATTACAGACTATGTCGCGCTCGTCGTGCTGCAGAAAATTCCTTTGGGTTACTAAGTTTTTAGAGTATTTTATACTCCAATTGCAATAGCGCCAGATACTTGCACTGACTTAATAATTGTAGCCTGCTGTTTTCATAACCTTCTACGAGATGCGTATCTTGAAGATACAACTAGCCCATATTAAGTATGTACGCAATGAACCAGAAAACTACTGAGAATATGTTTGATCTAGCAACATGCTATACATGTTCGAAATCAACTCAAAGTGTATTTCAACACTGAAGCTGGTCAAGTATCCTGGCAAGATAACCATATTTAGTTTTAATCAAAATAAAATAAAACTATTATTAAAATGCACTTACTTACCACTTTTATTTAATATTCTTCCAATTTCACCCCAGATTTTGTCCTTTTTAGGCTGTTTTTTGTAGCCCGTTTCACTTAAATCGTACAAAATTGCATGTTGAGACACTAAATTTATTAGTGCCTCGTCTTGCTCATCCGTAAATATGTTACTAACGTCCATTTTTTAGATATTCTCTCGAAAATAACTCGATAATAACCTAAAAACAACGTGCTTTCGCAGCCTGCCACGCGACAGTGCTTGCGCGAGCATTGCACGGCCGCTACGGCCGCGCGTCACTGACGCGGCGCCACTCGAACGTTCCATCATACATTTCCGTATATACTATCGCTCTGTCGCCGCGTCAGCCTAAGCGCGCACCACGATTTTATGCAGCGTGATTATTTTATCGCAGAAATACAACGTATGAGTTACTATGAGAATGCGCGCACATGCGATTAAATAATCGCAGCGATTTTAAAATTGTGATTTGTCACATTTTGCTGCGACTGCTCGCGACGCGATTGTCGCGAAAATGAAATGCAGAATATGAAATTGTATGGTACCGCGCGCACTGCGATAATTAGGCGATAATAAAATCGCACACTCGGGCCCGGCTGGCACTTCACTTGTGTTTCGTCTGTCCAACAGTAAACATCGTAGTGGTATAGGTAGGTACTGTTTGGTAAACATAAACTCAGTAATCTGTCAAAGGCTTGAATTTATTTATTTATTTTACACTATATTGTACAAGAAACAAAATAAACATAAAGGTTACAATAATAAAAAAGCACAAAGGGCAGCCCTTTGGCGGAATTTTTAACCGACTTAAAAAAAAAGGAGGAGGTTATCAATTCGGCCGATATGTTTTTTTTTATGTATGTACACCGATTACTCCGAGGTTTCTGAACCGATTTACGTGATTCTTTTTTTGTTCGATGCGGAATGGTGTTGAATTGGTCCCATAAAAATTTCATTCGGATAGGCCCAGTAGTTTTTATTTTATGAGCATTTTTGTCTGTAGGTATTTGTAAATTTTGCAAGTGCAAGTTTGAAGTCGGTTGTTTTTAACGCAGTTATCACTTGTCATTCTATAATAGCCAAAGAATTTTTTGGGATACATCCGAAGTTCATTATATTTCTGACTAGCTTTCCACCCAATATAACTTTTTTTTTGTGTCGGTTTCGTAACATAAGTTTTTTTACGTGGATGGGGTGTTAACCCATCGCACAACCCCCATATTGCTGGAGGACCACACCCTTCGTTGGTCAGCGAGGCCATCGGCCTTAGCTGATAGTGCAGCTGGGCTGAACTACCGGCCTTCCCCCCATCCGTGAACCCAACATTATTGGTGAGACAAAAGCTGCCCGCCTTCGATGGATCGGTCACCTAGAAAGCATGCCAAACGATCGCGCTGCGAAGAGGGTGTACATGAGCAAGCCGATAAGTAGGCGCCCCGTCGGCCGACCTCGTCACCGTTGGAGAGACGAAGTCCAAAAAGATCTGGACATCCTTCAAGTAGAAGACCTCAACACCAGGGCGCTAAGGCGCGAAACCTGGAAACTTTTGGTGTCGGAGGCCAAGATCCTCTTTGGGTCGTTGCGCCGTTGAAGTAAGTAAGTAAGCTTTCCACCCGCGGCATCGCCCGCGCAGTCAAAGAAAAACCCGCATAGTTCCCGTTCCCGTGGGATTTCCGGGATAAAACCGATCCTATGTCCTTTCTCGGGTATCAAAATATCTCTATACCAAATTTACAGACAGACAGAGTTACTTTCGCATTTATAATATTAGTATGGATAAAAGAAACTTTTGACAATTCTATCTGCTGTAAAAGAATGAGTCCAATATAGACGAATTTTCTTTTTTTTTTCTTCTTATCCTCCGAAGTAGTAAATAAAGACAAGCAACTTGTACGAAATCCATGATGAAAGTGAGTAATAATCACTATTAATTATCGCTGTGCGCGCACCGTACTCTCTGCGATTTTCTACAGCGCGATTTTGAAATCGTGTCGCAAAAATTAAAATCGTGGTGCGCGCTTAGCCTCAAAATTATTAGTCTGTTTTGACGTTATATTTCAATAAACCGATTAATTTACTAGTACTTGGGTGAAAAAAATACACCTATATAATATTTAATTTTCAATCAAAAACAATCCACTCAAACACACATATTTTTGTAGTTACTTTTTTGAAATAGTTCTGCGATATTTTTGTTTTAAAATGCGTGATACTTATATATATGTACTTATATGTATTTTTATTTTGTTTGTGTCTACATTTGAAAGTGTAGGTATAATATTTAAGAATAAAATTTTAGTAAACAAATGTGTATTTTTTATACTACGAATTATTTTAAATGTCTCTAAATACGGCTTTTAAATGAACTCGCGCCAAAGTTTTACAATAAACATTTTTGTAATGCTGTTTTCGCGCTCAGTAACGGCCGGTACTACGTATATCGGTGCATCCACACATGCCGCCGGGTTTAGGATTGCTCCTTACCGCGGAATACAAGCCGCCGGCTTTACTGGCGGCTGCCACTTCGTACTCCACTCCGTAATGATAAAATGATAAAAGGGCATTCAGACATTTAAAAGAATTTTTATGGTGATGTCGCACTTGCACTGAGCATCAGCGGGGTCATTTTAAAAATTTCTGGTAATTAAACACCTTTTTATGATTTTTTTAAGCATCATGTTAATTCAATTTTTGCACTTACCACATTTAGATTTCAATTTTTCGATTGAAGCCTTTACTATCGTTAACTAATAATAAAATGAAATTTTCAGGGTAGCTACCTGACAGATAGAGCAAGTTTTTAAAAGCCAAACGGAAAACTTTTTCATGTGATTTTATTTTTTTACGGGCTCTTGAATTGGTAAACATACTGCAGGGTAATTTCATCTTTCTTGGCATTTAATTCTTTTTTTTATTCCATTCAAAGATCTAACGATAGTAAATGTTACCATACTGAATTGGCCTATCTTTCAGACTAGCAAACAAAAAAAAATCAAGCATCTAGCACAATAATTGACGTCAAAATGAGTGAAAATATCATCGTACTCGGCGATAGGTGAAAAATTGATAAAAACTTCATACCTCCGAAAATACGAAAAATCGCATAAAATACATGGGGGTGATTCGGATAGCCCTCTAGGTCCTCTACCTCCCAGCTTCCGTTCATCATTACTTTTTGGGTCACCCTGTATCTGTAATGGTTACGTATAAACGATTACACCATGTATATAAAGGTACTAGCTGTACCCCGCGGTTTCACCCGCATTGCTCCGTTCCTGTTGGTCTTAGGGTGATTATTTATAGCATATAATAATCTTCCTCGATAAATGGGCTATCTAACACCGAAATGGAAATGGATCGGCCACACTCTCAGAAGAAACACATCGCATATACCCAGGCAAGCCCTGGAGTGGACTCCTCAAGGGAAAAGAAAGCGTGACGAGGCAATCCTGGCGATGTTCGGTGGCGGCGGAAGCTAAGGCGATTGGGTTGACGTGGCTGGAGGTGAAGAGCGTAGCCCAAGATAGAACGCGATGGCGGCGCACTGTGGACGCCCTCTGCCCCACATAGGGGACATAGGACAATAAGTAACACCGAATTAATTTTTGAATAGTTCCTGAGATTAGCACGTTCAAACAACAAACAATCAAACAAACTCTTCAGCTTTATATTATTACAAGTATAGAAATATAAATGACTACGTATTTCGAGTAACTATAATTACTATTAAGAACTTATTATAACAAAAAGAAAATGTCAAAACAGGTGATGTAATTATAATTAAACGTAAAAAGACACATTTATAAAATACTAGCGGTCCGCCCCGGCTTCGCCCGTGGTACATATTAACGTTTTCTCTACATAAGAACCATCCTCGTACTTCAAGGAATATAATAAAAAAAGAATTATCGAAATCGGTTCAGCCGTTCTCGAGTTATGGAATTACAACGAAAAGTGGCATTGATTTTTATATATTAGAGATAAAAAGAAGATTGCTCTAGAAATCTCGCTTCCTTCGCCCGCGGTAAAGTAATTTCGCGGAAACGCTGCTTATAATTTTCATGGGCGTGAAAACATAAAAGGTTTTTTTTATACAAATCTGGCGGCTAAACGAAACATTAAAATCTTCATTTCACCAAGAATGTAAACTATAAACTTTTATATTAGGAATTTGATTTGATATTTCGATCATTCATAGGATAATTTTCATTTCGATCCTGTATGTAGAATATGTACCTAGTTATGTATATTTATTTGAAATCATCAAAGAGTTCACTCTGGCTCGTAGAGTTAAATCTCGCGAGGCATGACTTATGTATATACTTATCATGAATAGCCTAAGAATATAAAGAGATTAATATAAAATCTTATACTAAGTTATTGAATGGTCTGGACTGGAGCCATTGTTCTAATTTGTATTTGGCATCAGTTGTGGAAAAAATACGTTCCCAAATATGAAGTGTAGGTACTTAATCAATTTTATGTACGATATATTATGTACGATTTTATGTACCTGTAATACGACAAATTCATGAAACCGATCCTAAATATGTGTCCAAAATTAAATCAGTCCGTTTAATGTGGGTCAAAATTGAGTCCAAAGGAATCGGTTACTTACATATAAACTTATGAACATATAAGTGAAACTAATGAAAACGTGTTAAAAACGAAGCTCCTTACATAACAACACACATTTTGAAAAAAAAAAATATAGAGTTTTACAGACATTTCGGATAAGTAACTTTTTTAATTGTTCATATTCCTGTAACCATCAAATCGAGTGATTATTTGAATAATGAACAAGTATAATTAAGGTTAAAGCGTACGGAAAGCTTTTCGAGTTCAACGAAACATCCTCATACATTACCTAGAGTAATAAAATAAATTTGGTTCATAAAGGCGCCTTCAACATATTAAGTTATTAAGTACCTACATTATAATTATCCATCCATCAAAACAATAAAAAGAAAAAGTCGAACGTGTTTGCTCTGAATTGATCGTTAAATTCGCATATCTTTGCATTATGAATTTTTATATTAATAATAATATAAAAAGTTGCAAAGTTATTCATTACAACCAAAGAATATAAACTGCATTAAGATCTTTACTAAAACCACGGATCTTTTGAGAGTTCTTTGGAAAAAAGTTTAGTTAAATTTTATATCGGTGAGCTTAGCTTATTTTCTCAAGTTTTATAAAAAATGAAGATCATGTTATTTTTGTCCATAAAAATATTTTTTATCGAGGTAAGTTAGCTCGGTAACTTTTTATTAGATACTAAACAACAAGATGGTTCATTGAGCTCACAGGCAAACAATATAGATAATATTACCTAATATTAGATACCTAGGCCTTGAAAGTTAATTACAACTGAATTCAATTCCGACTGATTTTACACTAAGGTACCTACACCTATCTTTATATCTACCTACACTTCAACACTAATATTTATGAAAGATGAGAAATTTAATTGTTTGTATTGGATGTAGTCAAAAAGTACCTACTCTAACGGCTTATTGCGTTTGAAATCGTCGCGTTCTCTTACCAGTTACCAGTAAAAAGAATCTGCTCTCCTCTCCGATTCATAATTTAATAAAAAAAAGTTCAAATTAGACAAATTAAGAAAAATATTCTTTATTTTTTAACGAAACCTTTTTTCCTAATTTGCTCTTATTATCGAATCTTCATTCTTCAGGAAATTTTATAAAAGTCTCTTTAATTTAAAGTTTGTTAGCCCTTTGAAATTAAAGTATGTAATTATATTCTACAAAATTATTAGAGCGAAGTAGGAACGTAGATACCTATTTTGAGTTAATAATTGTATTCATTACGTATTATATTATGTAGATAATTATTACCTATGTCCTATACTAACCAAGTAGGTACAATGTTACGCCGCGCCGTCCGCGCTTATACCAATACGGATGTAAAAATCTTAGAAAAGTGAAAATTATTGCAAGAGTTTTTAAATGGTTCCTTATTAATTTTTTTCTACAAGTTCATTAATAATAATAATAATAACCCCATCACCGTATCTCTACGTTGACGACGTGATGGGGCTTGTGTGTTTCAATGACTCTCGGGGCTAAGCCGGTAGAGCTACTCATGCCGGATAGGCCCAAGACGAGAAACCAGACCAAGCGAGATACAGCCCAATCCAAGGTGGAACAGCAAGCGCCAAAGGATGCGTGGCTAAGGGGAGCTTAGTCGCTAGTTTGCGAACTCCGGAGACCAGGGGAAATCCGGTTTAAATTACCCTTGCCACGGTGAACGCGGGGCTCTGCCGTGGTGGACCGATCGTCCCTAGCTACTCGTGGGAACACAATGTAACAAATATGGAGGAGGTAGGCGGCAAACGAAGATACAACCTACGGTCGCTACCCGGAGGGCGCCGGGGTGCATCTGGAGCCAGCGCTGGATGCTACAGCATGCGATCCGTTGGCGAAGAGGAACTGAACAGGCGGGTTCCCCTCGAAAAATTGACGACAGCCGAACAATCATTATCACCTTCATGTTTATCTTCATCATCTAATCAGTCCCCTGTCTCTAATATAACGACAACTACAGCTTACAGTCCCACTAAATCGCCAATTTCATTACAAGAAACATCACCTTCATCAATATGTTCATCTAATACCAATGCTTCATCAACTTTCTCATATAAGTTACGTAATCGGCCCAAAGTAAGGCAACTCAATATTATTCATAAAACTACCACCAGCAGACAGAATTTAATCACCCCAAATTCATTATCAAATCCTTCATTATCACTCGTGGATGTTGCACAGACAGCAGATAGCGCTGGTATTACTGTGCCCACCTCAAGTGAAATAACAACGCGCAGAAAATGGTCAACAGAAATGAATGAATTCATTCTGCGCACCTACCTAGAAATTACAGCATTAGGAACAGACAATAGAACATACTTAGAGCCACTTTACAATAAATTTATTAACAGATATCCTCACATTCAAGTAAGCCGTCAACGTATAGGAGACCAAAGACGAGCCATAGTCCGAAATAAATTATTGTCAGATGAACGAATAGCCGAAATAACTAAAGAGGTACAACAACAAAATAGTCTAACACAAAACTCTAATAATAATCAATACTCAAAGCCTACTGAACCAACTACACACGAACAATCACAACGAATGAGATGGACACAAGAATATAACGAAGCCATAATTCGCAGCTATTTTAGGGTTACTCATTTAGAAACCAATAAAACATCATACAGGAAACAAATGCATCAAGATTTTATTTCAAAATTCCCACACCTGGAGCATATATCAGAACAGAGAGTAGCTGACCAGAGAAGGATTATCATCAACAATAGATACTTAACTAAAGAAAAAATTGCAGGTATTAAGAAAGAAGTTGCAGCGGAACTAGGAATAACTAATTATAACGAAAATAGTTTTGAAAATACCAATATATTAACTTTACAGACAAATGTATTGAACGAAGACAACCGCGTGTCACACGACCGATTTATAAACAGCCAGCCTACTACTACCAACGAAACAGAAGCTACACATAATATAACATCACAATTACTAGAAACTAGATCAACCAACACTGTAGAATTACTGAACGAACAAAATAATTTACCATTTATCTATAGTATTTTGAATGATGAACCCACAGGTCAAACGCAAGAACAACAACAAAATAACCCGGAATCAATTGAAGAAATAGATACCATATTTAACGAAAACCTCAGCATTTATTTACAAACAAGTCCTACAGAGCGTGCATATATACCGAAACAAAAAGTTACTAAAAAATTAAACACAGCTGTGCAATATCTAAACCAAGTTATCCTGCCCAAACATATAGACTGCAACACCGATTTTATTTCATTACAAACAATAATTTATTGTAGTGCACTAACAGCGGCTAAGTATAATGGATCTAAAATACACACACCATCTATAGATAGTACACAAGTTAGAAATAAAACCCATAAACCAGCATGGCAAAGGAGATTACAAAAGAAGATAGAAGATTTGAGAATTAAAATAGGCAGATTGACGCAGTACATAGATAATAATCGAAGTAGAAAGGTAATGAAACATGTAAATAAAATACTAGAAGACTATAAAACACACGCAACTTATGAACCAGAAAATAATAAACCAGTACACGTATTAGATACACTCAAACAAAAATTATCAGTAGCGTCACAGAGATTAAAAAGATATACAACCTGTACCCTCCGTAAGACACAAAATATTCAATTTTCTAATAATGAAAAACTATTTTATCGGAATTTACATAATCAACAAGCCAATCATCACCATAACAGATACCCGACGACTGATGACCTTCGAAACTTCTGGGCTAATTTATGGGAACAACCACTCGAACATAATGATAGAGCCGAATGGATTACCGATGAAGAAAATAGATATTTAAATTTAGAAACAATGCAATTTGAAAATATAGACTCTGAAATTTTTGTAAACACACTATCGAAGCTAAAGAATTGGAAATCGCCAGGTTCAGATAATGTTCATAGTTTCTGGTACAAAAAATTTACGTATATTCATCCCTTTTTACTAGATCATATTAATAACTTTATTCTCCATCCTGAAACAATTCCTCCATACATAACAGAAGGCATAACACATATGATACCAAAAGATTCTACAGACCCACTGAACCCAGCGAAATACAGACCTATTACTTGCCTACAAATAATTTATAAGATAATTACTTCTTGCATAGCAGAAACTATAAATAAACATGTTTCGAATAATAATCTAATAAGCGAAGAACAGAAAGGATGTAGAAAATTCAGTCAAGGGTGTAAAGAGCAGTTGATAATTGATTCCGTTATACTTAAACAAGTGCTTAAAGAAAAAAAAGATTTGTTCACAATGTACGTAGATTATAAGAAAGCATATGACTCTGTCCCACATTCATGGCTATTTAAAGTTTTAAATATATATAAAGTTAACCCAATTTTAATAGATTTTCTTTCAGCTGCGTCAAAACAATGGTCAACCCGCTTAAAGATTAACACTTGCAATGGACATCAACTAACAGATAGCATTAAAATACAACGTGGCATTTTCCAGGGGGATTCTCTCAGCCCCCTTTGGTTCTGCCTCGCCCTCAACCCACTCTCAAACATTTTAAATTTCTACGACTTAGGTTTTCCTCTCATATGTAATCCTCATGTAAATACAGAAATATGTTCAAATAGAAATAACAACACCTTAAAAATTACGCATCTACTTTACATGGATGACATAAAACTATACGCATCTTCCCAAAATCATATGAATAAGCTTGCACAATTGACTGAAAATTTTTCAAAAGACATTTGTATGGAATTTGGAATTGATAAGTGCAAAGTAAATTCTGTCAAAGCCGGTCGCAATCATGAACATTTTTACCTTTTAAGTACAGGAGAGAAAATAGATCCACTGGACCAAAACAGTACTTATAGATATTTAGGATATAATCAGTCAAAACAGATTTTGAACAAAGAAACTAAAATAGAACTAACGAACCAATTTAAGAACAGACTGAATATACTTCTAAAATCCATGTTAAACGCAAGAAATTTAGTAAAAGCAATTAATACATACGCAATACCTATTCTCACATATTCTTTTGGAATTATAAATTGGTCAAAATCAGAATTAAAAAACATCCAACGCATTATTAACGTAAATATGAGCAAAAATAGAAAACATCACCCCAGATCATGCATTCAGCGCTTAACTTTACCAAGAATTGATGGAGGCAGAGGATTTATAGATATTGTCAACCTACACAATAAGCAAATAACTACTCTCAGAAAGTTTTTCCATACTAAAGCACCCACAGTAATGTTACATAATGCCATTGTTCAAAATGATATAAAATTAACTCCGCTTAATCTAGCAGACAATACAACCCAACGAAATGAGACCTTAATTAGTAAATGTGATAAACTTGCAGCATGGACCCAAAAGTCTCTGCACGGAAGGCATATACAACACCTTAATCTGCCTCATGTAGATAAGGCAGCATCAAATGCATGGCTTAAGAGAGGGGAGCTTTTTCCTGAGACTGAAGGTTTCATGCTAGCTATACAGGACCAAGTTATTGAGACACGTAATTATCAGAAGTATATTATTAAAAATTTACCATCAGATATTTGTAGAAAATGCAATAGTGCTCCAGAGACCATTCAACACATAACAGGAGCTTGCAAAGCAATAACCCAATCCGATTACAAGCACCGGCACGATCAGATAGCTAACATTATCCATCAAAAATTAGCACAAAAATACAAACTTATTTCGTACGATAAAACACCATATTATAAATACATACCAGAAACAATTTTAGAAAACAAATCATATAAATTATACTATGATAGAACTATTTTAACAGACAAAACCATACATTACAACAGACCTGATATTACACTCATTGATAAACATGAAAAAAATGCACTAATAATAGATATAGCTGTACCCAATACTCACAACCTCCCAAATACCATAACCGAAAAACTTACTAAATACACAGAACTTAAACAAGAAATTACAAAAATGTGGAAACTGCAAAATGTTATCATAGTGCCCATAGTACTCTCCACTACAGGTGTTATACCCACTCAACTTCAAAAATACATAGAATTATTACATTTACCAAAACATACATACATGCAATTACAAAAAGCTGCAATATTAAATACATGTAGAATAGTACGCAAGTTTCTTCAGACAGAGAATGAATGACACACAACCAGTTTAAAAATATTTTTATATAGCTTACACTTGGTTTACACCCGTGTATTCTATTACTACCAGCAGATCATAAGCTGTGAATGCAAAGCATTAATAAATAATAATAATAATAAATCCTTTATTTGCATTTAAACATGGTATTTTAAGGTGTTATAACTTACAATATAATGTTACAGCATGTTTAGCCGTTATTTAACAGCGTGCAAAATTATTTTATTACATAATATCTATATTCAAAGTATCCAATTAATTTGTCATTCATTCACATTATTCATTATACAATAAAAATTTCAAAATTTATTATACCTAACATACATCATAAAAATCAAGAAACAAATATACAATCATGAGTCCAAAAATTCCTTAACACTATAAAAACATTTCTGTTGAAGCCATTCGTTAAGTTTTTTTAGAAATAATTTAGAGTCTAAGTTTTTTAATTTAGTTTGTACCTTATTATATATTATTACACTCATACAAAGACAATTTTTATTATATTTTTTTAGTCGAGGATTATCTTTTAAAATTAATTTATTTGCATCTCTGCGACTACGGCTATTTAAATCACTTGCTTTTTTGTATAGGTACATATGTTTAGTCACAAACACGCACATCTCATAAATGTAAAGAGATGGTAAAGGCAGCAGACAATGTTTTTTAAATATCGGTTTGCATGACTGGTCCGACCTCATACCATATAAAGCCCGTATACATCTCTTTTGAGCCAGAAATGCTCTTATTATATCAGTACTATTACCCCAAATAACAAGTCCATAACGTAAAACAGATTCCACATAAGCATGATAAGAAATAAGTGCGGTTTTTACGTTTGTAACACTTCTTACTTGCCTTAATGCAAAAACAAATTTATTTAATCGACTACAAACATTTTCTATGTGTAATTTCCAGTCTATATTAGTATCTATTGTTACACCTAGAAACTTTATATCATTGTTTGATTCAATTTTAGGAATGTCAAAGTTTAATTTATTAAATTGTAAATATTTTGATTTGTCCAGATTTATTTTTAAATCATTACTGTCAAGCCATTTTATTATGTTGTCAATACTATAATTAATGTCATTTATGTGGTCATGAATATTATTTTTGTCAGAAGTTACAATTAAAGAAATGTCGTCAGCAAATAAAATGCACTTGTGATTTGTTACATTTACTATGTCATTTACGTATAATACAAAAAGAATGGGGCCAAGGACACTGCCTTGTGGTACGCCATATTTTATTATTTCATAGTTTGAAAAATAATGCGTTATTTCATCGTCTTTATTTACTTTAGAAACTACTACACACTGCTGCCTATTTTGAAGGTAAGATGTTATCCAGTGTAGCGTTTGCCCCCTTATACCATACAATTCTAATTTTTTTAATAGTTTAAAGTGTGACACGAAGTCGAACGCTTTGGATAGGTCAAGGAAAAGAGCTGTAGTTAGTTTGTTTTGATTTACGCTACCTAAAACTTCATCCATCAGGGAGTATATAGCCAAAGTGGTTGATTTATTTTTCTGAAACGCATTCTGATCCTTAACAATAATATTGAATTTATTGCAAAAATTAATCAACCTTTTATGCATACACTTTTCAAATATTTTTGATAGAATGGGTACCAAGGTAATAGGACGATAGTTATTTACGTCATGTTTGTTTCCTTTCTTAAATAACGGCTTTACTATCGATTTTTTTAGAGCCTCTGGAAAAATCCCCAACAAAAAGGAGGCGTTTATAAGATAGATTATAAAGTATTTAAGTAGATACCTAGAAAAAATAAACGCCAAACAGCTTATGTTTTGTAAAAACAAATCCTACGCAAAAGGGTTCGAAATTAGACGGGCGTGTAAAATTAAATTGATATTCCAATTTATCTGTTCATACCTTAACCCTATTTGTTGACTGTTCCGATCACAGGTTCCGATAGACCAAAACATCATGAGCTAAACAACGGTTTTTAAGTAGGTATTATTTTTTTATTGCCTCCGAAAAGTTATTTTTCAATTTTCATAAAAATTAATTATTTTTTTTATAAAATAAAAGCCTGAAAAAGATGCGTCATTGATTTCTAATGTATCGAATTATTACCGAAGAAAAGAAGAGATAGTAGATAACTATAGGAGCCACGGCCTTGGCGCTGGGGCAGTGCCTTTTGTGGCTCAGACGGGAATCCAAGTCTGGTGATCGTAAATAGTGTCCAATGAGGCAATGACGTCGGTAATAGCATAGGCTCCAGTCCAACTAGGTCTCCGCTAGAAATATGTTCAAGCACATATGACTATCTATCTAGCTAACCCTGACATTATCTGAGTTTAATTTGTATTGTTATCTGTAATACACTTGGAACTGAAATTACCTAGCTCCTTTAATTGACTATCTAACAGTGAAATAGTCTTTCAAAGCGGACCCGTAGTTCATGAGATTAGCGCGTTCAAGCAAACCAACCGAGAACCGACAAACAAACTCTCCAGCTTTGCTCCACAAAACGCCCAAACCGCTTGATCTATTTTGATGGAACTCTCACAAATGGATAGTTTAAAGTATAAGGAGTATAAATTTACCAACATAATAAAATACGTACGTGCAAAATATCTTCCCGGATGATATTATAATTTCCATAACATTTGCTTTATTCAAATACAGATATTTATTATTAATAATTAATTCCACGTCATGTTCTTTACAGATATTTTCTTTTATCGCTAAGTCTCTAATGTCACTATGTAGATATATTATTAATTTT
The DNA here is from genome assembly GCF_905220415.1 of Colias croceus. Taxonomy (NCBI): domain Eukaryota; kingdom Metazoa; phylum Arthropoda; class Insecta; order Lepidoptera; family Pieridae; genus Colias; species Colias croceus. The sequence goes on along the minus strand of NC_059540.1, from coordinate 5,699,496 downwards.
TATTTAATATTTTTTTAAGTATTCTATTGTAAGTGTTTGATTTATAAAAGCAAGATTCTAGATTCATGAGATAAATTCATTACGACTCTCGTAATGAATTTAGCTCAAATAAAGTCAATTAGGACTATTGCTACATATACAAAAACGAAATATAATTTATAATTGTTTTTCTGTAACCATTCAAACGATGTAAAAAATCCAAATGATACATCAACATATCAAATTGCAGAAAAATACTATGTTGAGTCAAATAGGGGAGAAATAAATAATGACAGGGTATTAAAATCCTAACAAAATTAAATTTAAAAGATCTCGACATTCCTGTAAAACTTTGTAAGTTGTTACTGTCCAGAGAGAGAACAAGTGATAACTGCGTTAAAAACAACCGACTTCAAACTTGCACTTGCAAAATTTACAAATACCTACAGACAAAAATGCTCATAAAATAAAAACTACTGGGCCTATCCGAATAAAATTTTTATGGGACCAATTCGAAACCATCCCGCATCGAACAAAAAAAGAATCACGTAAATCGGTTCAGAAACCTCGGAGTAATCGGTGTACATACATAAAAAAAAAAAAAAAAAACATACCGGCCGAATTGATAACCTCCTCCTTTTTTTTGAAGTCGGTTAAAAAGAGCTAAATTCGTAAAAATCTTAGAGCTTTCAAGTACATGGAACTTATCTGACAATGACGGCGTTGTGTAGCAAGGAGTACTTATGTTACATAAACGTTTGGTAATAAAAACTTTAACTAAATAAAAGGTTTAAGTTCATTTAATTTAATAAAATATCTGAAAATCGAAGCCTTCCCAAGGAAATTTTAAAAGAACAAACAGTAGGTAGAGCTATATAAACTACACGTGGCCTATCTCTCTTGAAGGAAGAAATTGAGGGATTTTTCAAAGGAGAATTCGTAGTGCCTAGTTAAGGATGTTCGTTGTGGGAAGGAGGCGTCGTCGGTCAATACTAGGTGGTGCGGTGCGGGCGCGGTGCGCAGGCGTATCCCCCGGCCCCCGCAGTTGCCGGCCCACTCGGCCAACTCGCGAGTCAGCCGTCGTGCGCTGCGATCGCGCTCGACTGAGCTCTCCTAGTCATTCTCGAGCCATGTGAATGTTTTCATCACAGAAGAGACCTGTCAACTTTTGTTTCCATCGTTTGGAACAATGAATAATTCCCTGGATAATTAGACTTTTTCTGAGCGTCTGCTCCTAGACCTCGAAAGACAGCTTTCGCCGGGTGGCTAGTTTTTCTCAAGCTTGTGGCCGTTGACACTGCAGCGTGCGGGTCCCGCAGTGCGCGAGTGTGTGGTTGATTGGCAAACGAAAAGACGACAGCTGAGGCGCGTAAACATTATAGAGTTTTAATTGACGAGACGATGGCTACAGTTCCAGCGTAGGTCCCGAGACTTTCATCAAAAACTGAAATCATGTGGGGACTAATACTACTATTTATCACAGGTAAGTCATGTTATGCTGCTTTTTTCTGTGTTTGTTTTTATTATTTATCCGAATAGCAAAAAGAAATGAAGGTAATGTGTACAATAAAATAAAATATATATCTACCTATATTGGGAAGGTACCTTCAAACTTCTTGTCAGTTACCTATGTTTGATCGCTTGTTCTTAATTGTTTAAATTATTATCTTAACTTCACTCATTGAAAGTACTTTCCACGCTGCGCTGTTGTATTTTTTTTTAAGTAGAAAGATAAAGTACTTATGGACATGGATTCAAACCGCGGAATGCAAAAAGTTCGCGAACTAACTTTAAAGGAACTCTACTACTATTAAATTTAATTCCCATGAAGACGACTGACTCATCATAAATTGGTTTCGCGTCGTTTGTTTTTTTATGTTGCAAAAAGGCTTAAAGTTGATTACTCCCATACAAAGTTAATGCTTGTCATTTTAAAATGAATTGCCTCCATTATTTCTGGAAGTGGCATTTGTTATTTCACGCTAAAGGATTGGGAAAGGTAGCGTATCAATTATGTTCCAATTTATGGGATTCAATTTCGTATTATTTAATTAAAAGAAAAGTACTCACCACTATTCAACAAATTATACCTATTATAAAGACATCGATAACGTATTATTTACTTGGGGTAACTTAATATTATGTGGATGTTATGATTTCTAAAAGGGCCGATGTGGTAAAAGGAACAAATTGGATCATTTCTAAGAAAATAAAACATTTTTTGCTTACCCAAACATAATTTTAGCATTATTAAGAGGACGAAAAATTTTGGGGTTCTTCAGGAATTTTTTATACTCCTTTATATGAAGGACAATTTAAAAGATCGGAATGAGTGGATACGGAAATCGATCAGCCGTTGAGCAGCTTTTTTATAAATAAACTATTTTTTATATATTGTGCATGAATTACTTTTGTGTGAGATACATTCTTTATAATATGTACTTCTTTAAAATTGTTGATATGTATTCCTTCTTAAATCTGGTCAAGATTTGGGGAAAACTGACAGGTGTTCAACGCAGGTACCAACCTAAATTAAAGAAGCTTAGCCCGCTCGGCAACTCTTAACAAAGATTTGTTTAAAAATGGACGAAAAAGATGCCAGATGCGATGAATAAATTTTACTTGAACATTGTGTAAAAGTTTCCTGATTGAACAAAGTATTATTATTTATGAGTTTGAATAAAACAATCTATACATATATATAATAAATCTGTAGAAGGGTCAATTCTGTACATTGAAAATATTGAAAAAATAAATATCAGGGGGTGTTACTGGATCGATACCAAACCCAAATATGTGATTAAAAAAATTTTTGTCTGTCTGTCTGTCTGTCTGTCTGTCTGTCTGTATGTGAAGGCATCACGTGAAAACTAGCGGTTCGATTTCGATGAAACTTGGTATAATTATACCTTATTATCCTGGGCGTAAAATAGGATACTTTTTATCCTGGAAAAATACGTAGAAAAAAATTAATCTTAATTTTTCAGTTTTATCCATAGACGTCCATAGACGTTCTGTAGAACCGCGAACACACGTTGCGTATTATTATAGGCCTAGCCGTATTTGGGAATTGGGTCCAATAGATTTTTATAAGATTTTATTGTCAGAGGTACCTACTCAAAATGGAGAAATAAACCATCCACGCGAAGACCGACATCCGCGCGGACGGAGTCGCGGGCGGAATCTAGTTCTTAATAAAATAATACTTTTAAGGTACTTATATTGTTAATATTAAAAACATTATTATTTACCTAAATGATGACCTTAAAAATCATGATAAGAGTAAAATAAGTTATGGATCCCCAGAGAATGTACCTACCCTTTTTCTTCGAACAAGTTAGAAACTAAGAGAAATTGCGTTTCGATAGTTTTTTAGGGCGTACCCTTTTTAATTTTCTTACATGAATTTTTTCTTCTAGCCAAATACATATTATGTACTCTATTATTTATTCGTATGTAACCCCTTTCAATCTGACTAACTAACATTTATTGTAGGTAGCAAATATTGGAGCGTAATGTAATAGGCGTTCCAACTCCCAAGCTGCAACTAGTTTTTTCTACAAGTTTAAACTCAAAGGCGGATGCTGGGCGCACCTGGCCTTTACAGTTTTTTTGTAGGCACAAAAATGGCTCAGATTTACACTCTTAAATTGTAGGTAGATCGATTTACGGGTTATATGAAAAAAAACATAACTATGATACGGAAAGGTTGTAAGATATAATTTTGCAAAAGACATAGTAATTCAATTTTCCAAAATTTATTTTATTCATTTTCCCTAAAGATTTGGATATATTTGATCCATTCGTTGAATGTTAAACTAAACTGTATAAATTGAAGCACATTATACAGTTTCGGTTCGTTAGTCTGGTTAAATGGTAGTTGAACGTACTAATAATGAAACTATTGACTATTGAATGTATGTGAAGACACAGTAATGGTACTGACTACATTTTGTTTGCTAATTTGAGAATTTGCATTTCGGTTTAGGATACAACATTAAACGACAATAATAATAAATGTAATGTTGAATCGTATCAAACAATGTCGGTATGGCATAAGTAAAGCTAAATAATTGTAAAGCTTAAATAATTGTAGAATCTGTAACAACGACGTCATGTCGTTGGTCTCTAAAGTCCATATTGCTTGTATAGACTAAGAAAGAGTTTATCATTGAAATATGTACTTTTGATAATGGGACGTAGTTAACATTAAAATTCATAGAACAGATAGGTACATTAAAACTATATTGCATACCTATATATATATGAAAGGAAAGCAACGCTTTGAGTCGAGAGAATGGAGATGTAAAAAAAGTCTAAAAAATAGAGAAATATACGCAACATAACATTTATGGTAAATAATTACAATAAGTACCTTATTATATTTTAAGAGCTACGAGAAAGATATGACACAGAGAAATGGATCCCGAGTTAAAAATAAACGCACAAGTATGGAAACATGCATTTTTGTCATTGTTCTCATAATAATACAATATCTATTTTGGGGTGGTGACAGAGTCTGTTACGGAATGAATGTAGGGAGCCGATAAGTGGTCGGGGCGCCAGCTTTCATCTGGTTTGAAGATATGTGTTTACAATCTTCGCGCATTGGTGTGCGTTTACGCCGGGTATACATTACTTACTAAAAAATACATTTGCTTTACAATATCTTACTTCTTATTGCAGATAAGTTATTTCGGAATTATAAATATTCATTGATGAGTTCGTTTGAATAACTCTTTGTTATTACTAGAGGTTATCGTAATTTCACGGTCATAAAAATATCTTGATATACCTAACTAGTATTGTGTAGAGTCATTTTATTTTTGTAGAGCGAATAAAATATTTGTATGATTTTTGCCTAAAAATTAGAATAACAATGACTAAGCACAACTTAAAATGCGCAAGATTATTTTTACTAGTTCGAGAGATAATACCTTAGTAGTTAATTTGCTCCCAAAAACTGAAAAATCTGTGCTAAAGTTGATTTTTTAACAATATTTCGCCGATACTTCGAACGCAAATTGAAAAACATTGTATGATGTACTAGTGACTCCATAGCTCAAATATTTGAGATCGGGGAACACAGAGGCGGCTGCGAATGGTATTTACGATTACAGTGTCCTCCCCGCTCATTCACAGTAGCGGTGACGTCGGCGACGGGACTTATCTCATAAGATAACCTTTTTATTTATTACCTCCCTCGTGTATCGATATTCGACAGCGCCAAACGTGTTTCTCGTAATGACAATACGCGACGCTTTTGAGCCCTAAATTAATTAAAACTTATCATCTGTTGACCCTTTTTTGTTATATTTCGTTTACATAAAAATCTGTCCCAAGAATATTCGTAGTAAATTGCTTTTTGCTCTTGTATTTCGAATCTTATTTCGAACAGCACGCGTCGGATAAGATTTCCCAGAAGCAAAGAGATTTTATTAAATTTTCTTATTTTCGACCGTAGTACATATATCTCGATGTTTTCGACCAATTGTTCGTTGCTTTAATATTATCAGATGTAACATTATTTAATAAGGCAATGTCTTTTGTTTTGGCCGTATATACATATTATGTTTGTATAAATATTGATACCTACTACATTATTATTTTTTTTTTAATTCTCATATAAACTATCTTTTTGTTGTTGCAATATTTTAATATTGGCCATTTCAAAATACAATAGCAAATTGTTCGTATTTATTTAAAACAGAAATTCTTAAGTAGGTGCTATATAAACAAACAATGAACTACAAAATTTGCTCCTTTTGTTATTTCTGACCTTGAATGAGGGTTGTACAGCTAGTCTCGGCACGTGCATAAAGTAAAGTGATAATGATAGAGTGGCTAAAGGGGACTCTTAATCAACTGAATAACTAATTGAAGTCGGAACACTCGAATATGGGCAGCGGCCCTTTTGCGGCACCCTATGTGCTTTTGTTGTACTCGTAGCGTAACACAGAGCAGTTGGAATCGTTTTATATGAAAATACCTACATATTATGGAAGGCTCATTTTGTTGTAAAAAATGGCTTATTTAAACTTTTGCGTGGAATTTCACCAGATTTACGATGCCGTGAAATGCCAAGCGTTTACCTCGGGCTAGTTTGAAAACAGTATTTTGTGGTAATCTTGATAAGTGTGTCAACTTGTAGTTGTTTATTAAATTAATTAACAATCTGTCATGTTCAGAGCGACGGAGCGCAGCGTGTGACGTTCGTGACTTATTGGGTCAGCTTGTACAATTATAAACGTTTGGGTGGGAAAAGTAAATTAACAAAACTATTAAATTGTCGGACTTATTGGTAGATTTGACTGATAACATGAATAATTGCGTCATCCTAAATAGAGAATCTTAAAAAAGAAGTCTCGGGTACTCTACAGAATGTGCTCACAAGTCACAACCTATGTAGGTACCTACTTGCTCGAACAAATTTTACGGCAAATCGTGGCGAACTCAATCCGTGTTAGTAAATTTACTATCCACTGAAGATTATTTGTTACTAAATTAATTAAAAACAATTTTATAGCCGCGGTCTCAGAGCAAATATTAATAAAGATGGGTGCCGGAATGGGCGTCTCATAATTAATATAAGCCGTTATTTGTGCGGTTTAAAAATGTAATATGTTGCACGTAATTGGGTCAAAGAGACGGCCAAAGAAGGTCGAGGAGGATAAGAAGAGGGTGTACGAGCTTCGTACTGTGCGTAGAAATGTTTATATTCTATCCGACGCGACATTATTACAACACTACATTCCCACTGAAAATTTTATGGTAATGCGACTCACAATCACGACCTCGTTGGCAACAGATCCTGGTATTTGGATATTTCATTCATTCCATGATACTTACATAAAGAAAGCACACATGTCGTTACGTAATGGCGTTGAAATAAATAGTTTTTCACATGGCGCGCTCTTTGAAGTGGAATAGTAAACGACAAATTTCCAATTGCTATTAAAGCACTATGTATGTTTAATGGTATGGGGTCGTACGGACGATAATAAAATTTGATTACATTTGATCATAAATCTTTTTTTTCTCATTATCTCAGTCAGTAACGCCGGGCCGTCGCAGGCGCGGGAGACAGGGCCCAAATCCCCATGTTTTGACATACATACCCGTCGTATTTATGACACACAGCCCGCTTGTAGCGATCTGACACGAGATTTATGAAGTCACCATGTGTGCTTAGAAGATTGGATTGCTTTTACGCAATAGGAATTATGTTTTGTTATTATATCTATATTTTCAACGTCGCGTCGCTTACATTGTCCATAAAAAATTGAATTTGATATTGAAGGTGTTTAAACAGTTTTGGTGTAAATTATAATTTATTAAAGTTCACTGAGAGTAGTTATTAATTTAAATACTTCGTTATTTTTATGAATACCTACAACCAATCATTACGATGCGATAGTTAAAGTTCAGCACGTTTGCATCAGCAATTTATATTTAAAAGTTCAATTACTGACCGCAATCATTCAATAGTATGTGTAAGAGCAGAATTGTATAATGACTAATAGCCACTAATTGAATGTTTAAATTAAAAACAATTATGGTCTAGGAAATAACTCGTTAAATATAAATCGCCTTTATTTGCTATCTCTACTAATAAAGGCGTGTCAAAAGCTGTATTTAAACATGGAACAAATAACAATTACCGTAGGAAAAGGGGAACTATGGTCCTAAACTAAATAATCATAATTTATCAAATTTTACGTAAACAATAGCGGGATTAAAAAGCATAATTAATAATTAATAATTATTTATCATAGTGCTTTGAAATATTTATCCGCAAAATAAAAAAAAAAATATATATATTGAAAATTTCCATAACCAAATACACGAATTTATTGTTGTTTGTACATTTCGTATCTAGTGGTTTGTTCTTGTAGTAAATGTCTTGCAGAATTATTTCTCACGTATTATCTTTTTGAACATATGGATCCACTTGTTACCAAGCTGCATTTATTTGCTCTCATATATTTAGATAAAAAATATTGCACAACAATTTGACTTACGCAGAGTAGGTTGAGCCATGAGTAAGCTCTATTCTCTGCCAATCCTTATTGTGGAATGGATCCATTAGGGTAACATTCTGCAGAGTCATGTAAAACATTTGGGTCGCTACAATTCAAAATTGTCGTACAAAATATAAGAGTAAAAAATGTTTGCCTACTTTCCTCAAAAAGTCAAGAAGTGTTTATTAATTATAGAGCTCACGAGCTCATTAAAGATATTGAAAAAAGCTTGCGACTAGAAAAAATATTAAAATATGAGGGATGGGAATACATTTTTGATATGGCTAATATTGGATACATTAATTAATGAATGTTTACTTTGCTTATCTTACATTTACGAGTAGATTGTATATACCAACATTTGAAGTTTAAAAACTACTCTGAGTAAGAAAATCATTTAATTAAAACTAGAAAGGTTTGTTGCATCATCTATTGTGACGATATAATATTTTATTTATCCCATAGAAAGTAAACTAAGAATAAGAGAAATCAATTACCATAACATTAACTTCGTGACCCGCACAGGTTTATCTCGATAATCGCACCCTCATCTCACATCCTGTTCTCCAGTGAAATTAATGATTTTCTAAACATGATTTATTTTCATTAACTGTTATATTTGTGTACAGATAAGGCTCACAAATATATTACGTTAGTTCCGGTGTAGGGCGAGCGGTCGGCGCGTCGATACATGGAAAGCATTTTAAGCAATTCCAATGATATCGCTTCTTCCATTGTTCCATTTATTTTGAGCGCGACCTATCGATCGGCTCACATAAAGAATGACTTCATAAGATTCAATACCTAATACGGATTATGTCACAAAAGAGGAGTACAATGCATAAGCTCCTTTAAATGTTTAATACTGGCCTTTATTAGTTTTAACTTTTATCGTTCGCATCGATGTCTTTTTTAATTATCTATATTATACTGTAGGATTTTTAAAAGTTAGTTAGGCATAATAATATTTTGATTGATAAGAATGATTACTTATTTTAAAAAAGATTTATTTACATTACTAAAAAATGTAGTTTATTCAGATGTGGATAACCTTTTTTGCTAGCATGTTAACTCGCTATTCGTGAAACTTGCTAAATACATACCGAAATAGATTCATATTTTAATCTCGTACTAACCTACATAGCAAAATTACGCTTTCGTTGGGGTTGTATCAGGAAAGATTAAGCCGGGATGGGGTGGTTGCATGAACGTGAGATTAACTTAAATTAGAACATGCTTAATCTAAACGTAGTCCACATTCCAATCTAAAATGCAAATTATCATAATATACATTTTTTATTCATGAGTGGTCATTGGGTTGCGCATAACTGCTTTAATACGATTAATCGGGCCTGTTTTGTAATGCTAAGCCATTGGCTTGATAGTTGATACCTATTAGTGTTCATAATATATGGAAGTAGGTATACAACTTGCGGCATGAAGCCACATAATGTGGGTAACTCGGTAGCAACTTGATACAAATCTCAAACATTACTCTGAGCTCACTTAACATTCTTACGGTTTTCAAGTTTTCTATGAATGGACTCAATTTGTTTGCTAATGTCGTATTTAACTATAAAATTGTACTTTTTTATAATAGTAATGTTTAGGTAAAGCAATTGAGTAGAATTTGTTGTCAAATAGATTTATTTGCTTTTAGCGTAACTTTCCTTGTCGTCTACGGCTCTACGCGAACTTTTTACCATAAATCGCAAAGATATTTGTTCAATACATAATTTATCGATGTTCCTTTCAATGAGGAGTTACGAGTTATCTTTTATCGATACTTTATATCGGGCTTAGCTGTTAGAAATCTGAGTAGACATTTTTTCCCCACGCCGCGTGTCGCGATACGGGCGCCGGGTTTCTCGAAGAGGGGATTATCCAGACATATGAGGGGTCATACAATAAAACACATTCCCTTCATTCTTAAAACTTTGCAACTTTATCGTTCTCCGAAAAAGCTGAGTAAAATTTGCTATTTACTTTACGTTCGCAATAACGATGTCATTACTTTTTATACCTACATAACATAATTAATAATGGAAAATGTAAAAATAAAAAATGACAGAGAATCACACGCTTGGATTAATATAACATAATAAATCTATAATTCAATATATTTTTACGCGCAAAAATGTACACTGAAAATGATACTGACGTAAATGAATATTCAGTAAAATATTTAAATTTGTTGATAAAATATTATTGATATCGATTCGTCTCATTCAGTAAAAAGTACTTAATAAATACCGTAAAAATATTTACTACAATAATTGAACCTTTGGAACCCTTGAACGTTAAATGGCTCTTGGCGGAGGGCGGGCATCTGTGTCCTCTTAAGGGGATAGTTTGTAGGGACTAGGGAGAGCTCTACTAACCCCTCTATTTAGTTTATTTAGTTACTGAATGCCGAGGTCATTGCGAATTTGTTTTATTCTAATCGTAATAGTACATTTAAGGGCTAGATAGAACGAAAACATTGTATGTATGGTGCCTACTGATTAATACGCTTTTGATAATTATAAATAAAAAAAAGATTTATAATTTGTGTTTAGTAGATTTCTTGGTATATTTTTAGTATATTTTGAATGTATACATTTAGAATTATTATTGTAGATATGTATTTTATAAATATTCGATTAATTAAATTTTAGAACGCTTCGAATTCTTCGAACTAAAATATCATGTTTACATTTATTAAAATGTTTCATCCATCCTGTAAGCATGGATAGCGCAGTCCATTAAATTATTGACGTGATAACAATAGTTGCAAATATTTAAGCTGCGGTGGTTATCAGACAACACTGTCATTTTATGCACCGCATATATATACACCAACTGTATTTACGATAATGTAATTATAGCAATTAATGCGGTCAATTTCACGCGTTATTATAAAGAGATGCAATTTTAGATAAGATTAAATACAGTTTAAAATCGTATTCTAATTTGCATGTTTATTAAAAATTTCAAAGGATATATTTGATTACTTCATTATAGAAAGCAATTTGATAATTTGAAATTATTGCAATCTCATGTTTTTAACTTCGGTATGTACCTAACTACCTACTCAACTAAACTAATACACTCTTCATACAAATATAAATGAATATTCTGACGAGTTTTATATGAAGTTACATCATACACAAGAATATATTTTTGCAGTCACATTAATATAGGTTAAATTATAATAAAGAGTGAGGATGGCTTAGCTCAATTAAAGCAACAGTATCTTCAGTGACAACACGGTGTATAGCCCACATAACTTTTGGCTTTCTTTTCAGACCATAAAACCGTATTATCCCCTTTATAACCGATTATATAAGCCTTTTAGGAGGCCTGGCGCTCATTTTGTAATTCTGTAATAATCCCGGCTCAAGCAGTAATCGTTGTCGCTCGATTTTATTAGCCTATGCCATTGGTTAAGCTGCACTTGAGAGCATTTTAATTAGTGAAATGGACACTGCTAGAACTACGGAGTCTATAGACATTGTAGAAGTTTACTCTTCCTGCTTTAATTAAATGAAATGATATAGTTTAAGTTGTATTTTGTAACTGCTTTAGTAGAGTGCAAAATATTAGCTTTGAAATGCTTGATGATCTTCTACAATCCTTTCTATAACATTTGTAATTAGGAGATACTAGAAAAATTTATTACACATAAAGTAAAACAAATTAGAGCAGAACACAGTTGGATTCCAGGAACAATAATGAACACACGCAGCTCATCTTAGAGATGAAACTGTGAAATCTTACATCATTCAAACGGTCACATGTCTAAACAACAAAACATTGAGCTTCGCAAAGTTGGCGTTATTGCATTACTGGATGCAATTTTGAGTCCATTAATCTTTGCCGACCTGTTTCGTTGTTGTGCCGTTTCAAAGCTAACGTGCATTAATAGGTACCTTTCCTATTTCCGCAAACGAAATAGAATATTTTCTTTGCAAAATACGAAATATATTTTTCTTGAAGCGCGATTAATGTGCTTTTTAAAAAGCGTTTTTTTTTCAACCGGTTTTACGTACTCTAGAGTGAATTAATGTTTATATATTTTGGTAAGAATAAACATATACACTTGTGTGGCAGTAGATAACTATACTATATTAAAAATATCAAAAGATGTTGACAGGTATTTATACCTATTCATGATTTTTCAAGAACACCCAATTCTTTCGTAAAAGCTCAATCAATATAAATCTGTTCTACACAATAATAATATTAACTAGTGAAGTACCTATTTCATAAAAGCACTTAAACTGTTAAAATATTTGTTTAAACAACATCACTCCATAATCAAGATCAATGCATCTTATAAAAATAATCATGGCGATGGATCTATAAACATTGGTCGACAGATCAATTTAAAACATCTTTTAGATATACCTACTTTGAAGTGTCTGTTGCAGGGTTTAACGAAAGCCGATAAAGAGAGCTATTCGGAAGATTTATAACCAGCCAAAGTTAACGACATTCGCCATTTGGGACACGCACCGTTTGTAACTTGCTTCAGTCGAAAAATTTACTTTAAAACTTCCAAGAACAGCTTTGTTTAAGTGCATTCTAGTACGTGACGACAGAATAGAATTCTGTCTTAGGGAGAATTTCGACTATTAGGTAGCAAATGTATTGGTACAAGAGTGTTCAGTTAAAGAGTTGCTTTGGTAAAAGCTTACTCAACCGCTTTTAATTTAGTGAATCGAGTCACAAAAGATTTCATCTGCAAGAATGCTAGCCGAGGTTCCAATAGTGATGATCGTGCATATGCATTAAATAGCTTCTTTTGTTAAATGTTCTACAGCCGCTATATTAAGTTTAATCTTTTATTCCCTACCTACGCCAAACCATAACCAATCGAAATGATTCAATCTAAAATAGTTTCTTAATACTGTAAGAGCTTGAAATGTTATATGCATAGTCAGATAGTCTATAAGTTATTTTCATTATTTTATTCATGGTTATTTACCTTTAACAAGTAAATCATAAACAGTCTGATAAATTCCAGTAAATACGTAGAAACTGAGAAGATAATCTTTTGATTTAATGTTTTATAATAGGCTTTGTTTGACCCTTGCGAAGAATGTACTAGCCGCTAGCGCATATACCTATTATGCAAATTATATTTAATGCATAATTTACATATACTTTGCATATCCCTCTTCCTCTTTCTATATAAATTTTAATTTCAGGTATTATTATGCGGGTCTATAATAAATTCAAAATAAAAAAAAAATCCCTTCTTTAGAATTATTGTAATGTACCTACGCAAAGTTATTTTTTTGGCGTTATGTATCTGGGGGCATGGTAGTGCCCCCGCCAAGACGAGCCAAGCGAACAAGCGAAGCGCACGGGCACTACCTACCTTTTCTCGAAGCGCTTCGACGTTTTTTTGAACCCTCATAACTTGGGTTTGGATTATGCTAGATCAACAAAATTTTCGGGATATATTGTCAATAGCGGACTTATTGAACATATTAAGTTTTAATTACATTAGCTTTTATACTTCTGATTTTATTTATATCTAAAAAACGCTAATTTCGTCACTGACTCACTGATGATCATCAAAATTCTTAAGGTATTTCCTAATGTCCTAGAAAGCTGAAATTTTGTATGTAAGCTAGTATTAGCACACAAACAACAAAAAAATTATAAAACTTGTAACTTTCATCCCCCAACCCCTTAAACTAGGGGTTGGGAGTTTGTATGAGACCTGTAATTTTAAATTAAATTTTGATGACGCTAGAGGTCTAATCTAATAATCTAAAACTTGGTTCCCCTAGATATATATGTATAGGTACTCCTTGTTAAATAAAAAATTAATCGACATATAAAATTACGTTACAAACAACTTACAAAAAGAAATGAAATCCCACCAAAAACATTTTCATGTAAAATGTTGCCAAGACGAGCCCATATGACTCGCACTGTCAAAAAGTTATCAGATCTCATATAGATCTCATAACTCTACAAGGCCTTACTTCACAAACTCTACACCTTAGTCAAAATATGTGGCTTGACCGTTCGTTACTACAAGAACTATTATGTATAACACAAAAGTAATGAACAGTGAATTAATTTTTCACCTTACGCCGATGAGAATGTAGCGAAATGGCCAAGCCACATATTTTGACTAAGGTGTAGAGTTTGTGAAGTTAGGCCTTGTAGAGTTATGAGATCTATATGAGATCTGATAACTTTCTCGTTTTACTTTAACTCGTCTTGGCAACATTTTACATGAAAATGTTTTTGGTGGGATTGTGTATTTCTAGTTTCTACGTAGGTATTTGAATGTCACACGATCATAAAAAGTCATCGATGCTAAAAAAATATATTTCACTTTAGAGACGTTATGAAGTAATATATTTTTTATTGTGAACACCAACGCTTGAACTTAGTGGTTTCTCTTTTGTTACGAGTCCTTTAGGTCAAACATAAAACACCATATAAATTCATCATAATATAATAGTAGGTATTTAAAAAATATGTTCTTATCACAAAATTATATTGTTATCATTATTAATAAAAAAGCAACATTAGAAATTTCCACGCGTTAAATGTCTGTCCGTAAATAGTCCGTATGTATGTAGTTTCGACCCCTTTCGGCTTTCGCAAAAAAGGGAAAGGCTGGTTTTCCCTCAAATGGTATCACGATGCGCCCCCTTTGTTTCGTCTAACGTAATTATGGAGCTTAATTACACGACCACAGCGGTGTAGATAACGATCACGATAAGTCAGCGATACGTGTGGATAATAATAAACGAAGGCGTCTAAGGAACGTTGCACTTTGTTCCCGCTGGAAATCACGGTGAATAAAAGTGAAGTCGCTATCTGTAGGTACACATGTCGAGGACTTTAAAGAAAACACCTAAAGAGAAACTCGTTTTCGTAAAGAAGTGGTAATGCACAATGCGGTGCCGCGCCGTCTACTGTCTAGCCATTCACATTTCAGTGACGCCGGCGAGACGTGTCATGTAGAGGGGTAATGAAAAAGTTACGATTTGGTCTCATATAACTGTAACTATAGTCAGTTTTACATCCTGTTAAAATGTTGCCGAACATTCAGTCTATTTTAAATTGAAGACGCGACATGCGTAAACAAACCTTTCCTTAAATATACCTACACAATATAATGCTGGACAATAAATTTTAATGGCAGGTCAATAAAGGTAGGTGTTTTATCGCCATTCTTCAATAAAATAGAGCTATTCCCCGTGAAGACGATTAGACTTTATGTCCTCAGATGATGCAAGAATGATTCATTACAAAAATAATTTATATTTGTACCTACGTACGGAAATTGTTTAAATATTAAGTCGAATTTGTATGCATGGGATTTAAATCTCGAAATAAATTCTCTAAATAGTAACTTAACTTTGTACAAACGGGTTCAATGTAATTAAAAGATTGCATCTAAATCGCGACTGTCAACAAAACGCTCGCTACAAAACGGCATAGCTAAGATTAAAGAACTATACTTCCTTTGTGGAAGAAAATCAATTATTTATAAAATAACTGCAATTTTTGCAATTTTTAAATGTTATTCGTATTAAAAAATCTGTTATTACTTTGAACACATCTCCACAATTCGATGCGCTTTAATTTAGAGAGATTAGTAGAGCTGAAGGGATAAAAATAAATAAATATATCATTTCTCCATCGCGTCTTAAGTATTTCTTCCTATGTATGTAATTTATTTCTGGAAGTAGATATCTACAAGTATTGTACTCGTGTAAATTCAAACACAAGACAATACGAGCACAACTTCTCTTCAATTTAAATACAGTCAACGTACTACGTCTTAATTTAGGTAATACCAAAAGCTCTTAAGAATTTCAGATGCTACTTCGTCGCGAGTTGTCAAGTCTTGCAAACTCTGAAAATTCGGCATAAGGCTTACTTGCTCTACAAACTTTGTTTTGTATATAAATTTCCTTGAACTATTTGTATCCATCGTGTATGCTTAATCATAATATTCAACGGTTATTTACGTTTAATCAAGTATTTGAATTACTTTTTCTTTCTAGATAAAGAGAGCAGTAATAAGCAACGTAGACTATTTAATCATATACTCGTATTTGTAGAAATCACGAATGTTACAAACGTGATTGGGTTTGTCGATTAGTGTTCAATCAGACGGAACTGATTTAAGCTTAGGAGGTCGAATTTGGGATATAGAATAGAACACCTCTTTTACGTAGTGATTAAGCCCGTCTCTGGATTTAATTCAATCAATAGGTATTCTACTAAACAAAACAGTTTTCCTTACTCGGTTTTATTGATCATCATTAATCTTTTTTTTCTGAAAGAGTATTTGTGTTGTAAGTATACCGCACAACAAGAGTAGATTATATATTGAAAAAAAAAACAACATATTAATATCTATACAAATATTATAAAGAGGAAAGGTTTGATTTTTTGTTTGTTTGTTTGTATGAATTGAATAGGCTCCGAAACTACTTGGCAGATTTGAAAAATTCTTTCACCATTCGAAAGCTACATTATCCACGAGTAACATAGGCTAGGTTTTATCCCTGAAATCCCACGGGAACGGGAACTATGCGGGTTTTTCTTTGAAAACGCGGGCGAAGCCGCGGGCGGAAAGCTAGTGTAAAATATACAAAATTGAATAAAACTTTTCTAGATAAACCATAGGTATGTACTGGTTGTCTTTAAAAAAAGAATGAATAAACTTTTAACAATGCAATGCCTCAGTATTGTAATGGGCTTAGCGCTGATTCCATATTGTTGTTACAGGTATTCATCAGAAAATAAATATTCATACTAAGGTTTTCATTGAGCTCATAACATAAGCCTTTCCGCTTCTGTCTAAAATATGGGGCGCCCATTATTTAATAAAATAATAGCCTTTATGGTGTATAGTGTAAGAACAGTTTGTATAAAACGTAATTTTTAAACATTGGAATGTCACAACAAAGACACCGTGTTGTACAATATGATATATTGTTCTAGATACAAGATAATATGTATTTTATGAAACATTCTTTGCTAATAAAAGACTACAATCTCACTGAAGTCGCATATTTCATAGTTATTGCGAACATTAGCTCGTTTCTACGTTACTAATAACTGAGATGTAACTTGCTCTATTTTCAATATTTTTAAGTTTGTTTTATTTTAAAACTCTCAATTAATTTGCCTTGTTATTCTTTTACTTAGAAAAAAGATGGATTGTATTCCGCTTCTGATCAAACACTGCCTCTTTATCAATTGTCTCTACTCTCTTCTAATTTAGCATTCTTTGCATAAAAATGTCCACAGTCATTAAGGGCTATTAGGAAGAAAGCCAACTCATAACGTAATAAGCTACCCTCAGTGTAGGAAATAATGGTATAATTGAGTCTTCGCAATGGCAGAGAGCTCAGGTAACCTTTATGTGGAGCTAATGAAACGGGACCTTTGAATTATACGACGAAAGCTCCGCAAATTACCGTTATGGATTGTTCAGAATCCTCGGTTTTCCCATTTCTGCAAGCAGAGTTTGTTTATCTAACCAATGTAATTCTATTGACCTTTTGAAAATAAAGAAATGGATTACCTCGATGATCTAATCTAACGATATGAGTTACTGAAAAGGTTTGTTTATTTGCGAATTACATTTGCTAACGATTGGTTCGGTTTTTTTAGAAGCTTTTAGAACATTTTCATCAATAAAGTAATCTATCAATACAATTTGCGTGAGCATTGTCTGATTGAATACAGATTGTAATTCGGTGCATTCATCGTTTTAGGTGCATTGGCCGCGTCGACGTTTTAATTAAATTGACTCGTGTCCACCGCGACTCGCTGACCCGCAGCGAGCGCCCGGTGGAATACGACACAAAACCATTTCATTCCACTCTCGTTATGATGTTACAGCCGTTTATACTCTGTGGCCAATATGTTATTATTCCGTTAATTGCTAGTATCGATTATTACGGTTGCATTTCTCTTTAATACAAATAATGAAGTTGATTTAAAATTTTGACCAAACATTTTTACACTATTTTATAAAATTCGTTAGCTGAAACCAACGCTAAAATATAAGGAAATTGAATTGTCAACCCACTACTCCTACTTTATGTTGTGGAACGTAGAAAATTGGGTTACAAAAATTATATTATACTCGACCCGCTCCGTATCTTTGTACAAATATTGTTGTTGGATAAACTAGTAAAGAATACTTCGAACGTACAATATTTGTTGCGGAGGATAATATTTTGCAAACTATTAGAAGGTTTCTAGTCTGGTGTTCTTGTTTAGGTTGTTCTTGTTACTTGTTAGTGCTAAGTTCTTAAGGTTTATAAGTATAACTATACAAAAAAAAATCTAGTATACAATTCAATATGTAAAAAAATGCATTAAAAATATAAAATTAGTCTACACTGTTCTGAGGGTTTTATGTTAATTCAAATTTCATACTAAAATTATGCAAGATACTGAATAACCGTTATATCTTTGACGAAACGCCGTCGAAGTTTCATTAACAACTTCCTCTTCCTCATTACTTAACATCAGTATTAACGCGGGATACGTGTATGAGGAACTTTTAGTTGTCAACATAATATCTCAACTCCCTGAGCGAACAGCTTTTGTACAAAAAGCAGATGTAGGTACTCACGACTAAAGGCGCCCATACGACCGACCAGGGTCAACGGTCGGTTGCGCTTACGTATGGGAACTGAAGATAAATATTTGAATTTCAACACTTAATACTTCCATATGCTTAGCAAATTGATTATGAAGTGTTCGGGTAAGCAAGTGGTGTTTATGTTGAGGATTCTGGGTCGAGTTAGTGCTCATGCGTGTGCGCATGTGGAGATTTATGTGGAATGCTGGTAAAATATTGCACCAGGTGCACTGTTATATTTTACAGGGAAAGTTTAACAGGAAGCGTTAAAAATAATAAAGTACGAACTTACATGTTTGCAAAGCGGAAAGCTAAATATAATACGACGATGTATTGATAGATTCTCAGACAAGTAATTCATACGTCGTTATGTGTATTTTTAGAAGATCTACGATGCATTGTTTTAGAACGAAAATTAAAGAATACAGGTATAATAAAATTTTATTAAAAGTTTCGATGCTTGTTATCAAATCTCTTGTAAGTTTAGGGGTAACATTTATTCAATCGTATAGTACTTATACGATTGAATAAATGTTATATTCACTTTATTCCGTTTTATCTTTAACAGAGAGATAATGTAAAGCAATCTTACGTTAAAAAATATTACACTCTGGAGAATTCAGAAAACGTGTTATGTGACCCTTACAAAATAAAATATAATCTACATAAAAGTTGATTACCATAATATATTCTTATTTTACTTGCATCTAATTGCGTTCCTATTAAAAGAACAATATGTTCCTTTTTACGAGAATAACAGAAGACGTAAATTTAATTAGCCAAGAGGGAGCGTGACGCACGGATCCGGAAGAAAAGCAAACAATTCTGTACTTAACTAGATTAAAGCCGGAGTAAAAAGGTAAACGATCGTTCTATCAATGTGGTCAAATTATATAAAACATAGACAATACATAAGCATCCTATTATTTGGTTATATAGTCGACAAAGGATAAATTGCAAACCGATATATACATTTTGATGATAATTTTCTGGTCATAAATATTAATATGAAACCTCTGTATAATACTGGACTTACGAACTTGGGTCCTTTGTATTGTATAGAAATTGTTTATTACATTGACATAAGCAACAATAACATTTTGGGGTTTTAGATGATGAATGGTGCCATTATTAACAACAATGCGGTACCTATATTGCACGCCTCATAAGCGAAGCGTTGAGGTGGGTACTACTGTCACTTCGCGCAAAACATCTGATTTTTCAAACTTAAAATGTCTTTATGTATCATACATTGCACTTGTAAGATAATACATACACACACATATTAAGAAAAAACACTATTTTTAACATTCATGATATTTTTGATGTCATTTTTGTTATTTAAACTAGTTAAAAAACAGTTTAAAAAAGTTCTGACTTGGACGTCCGTGTGTCTGTAGGTATGTGCGGAGGATTTTCTTGTTAACACGATAGCGACCGAAATACTTTACTAATCGAGTCTTTTTTTTTTCTCTTACGCTTGAGTATGCTCAGGAATAGAACCCTTTCATTTTTCAGGGTCTGATTCGATGTGGTTTAATTGTTATTAAATAAACAAAAAAAAAAATATCGACTGTTCTCCATAATTTTAGTATATCTATATATTATATTCTTTATTTTATTTTATTTTTTTTTTATATTTATAGTGTACTCAAAATTCACCATTATAAACTCGATTCTTTATACTATAAGCCAAGGTTTAAAAAAATAAGTTGGTAGTTAGTCCCTTAAACCTGCGCAGTTTCACATCAGCTCAATTATTACGGTACCGCTTTCTTTACTTTTCCAACTGTTTTATTTTATTTCTTTTTTATATTTATAGTGTACTCTTTATAAATAATCAATTTTATTGTAAAGGATGAGATTATGAGGCGTGCACTTTTGGATTTTCCAAACTATTTTTTACAATGTTACTGATTGACAACATTTTAATGGCACATGAAAGTAATAAAATAATACATTTGTTAATCCCCTTAATGATACCGATAAAATCAAAATAACAATAACAACAATAACAATAAACAATAAACTTTATTTCCAAAATATAAGATGCACAGAAATTGAAAACCCTTGCTCCCACTGTCCCACACTAGGATTAATTAAATGAAGATAATATATTAAAAATAATACTAAGAGAACACAGCTTAATATTTGAGGCGTAATTATAACAGCCGTTATTGTCATGTCTATTCCTCTACACAGATGAGCGTCTAATGAATAGTGAATATGTATCTAGAACAATATTTATATTGGTCTCATGTAGAAGAATGTAACTGGAGAGCAAAGGCACTGGATCTACCCACAAACGAGATACCGCACTGCTTATTCATCGTCACTTAATCATTCGATACAGATTTCACTGTATGCTGTTACTCCTCTCACGAAGGGAATTTATTTGAAAATATGAGCGGTAGAATAAATTTATTACGTACCTACCTAATCCAGCGTTCTGTTACAACATTTTAGTTGGGATGCAGTTTCAAGTTTTTAATGATAACACTTTTTAAACAACTTAATAATTTGTAAGAAACATCTTGTGATTCGTAACTCGTAAGATTTTTCCTACTATGTATTGTTAGAATAAGTTTGTAAAACAAGAAACTATAGGATTCTTCAAAATTATATCTTCTAATGATAAAACAATGAATCGTTATCAATAAATAAAAAATAGTGACTGTAAATTAGAATAAAGATGATATTTAAAATTTGAGAGCTTTTTAGTACCTATTTATAAGTGATGAGAGATGATCTCATAAAAATATTTTAACTAGGCATAGAACAAAGGTCTAGCCAAAATAGTTCAAACAATCGATTTCGGTTGCCTAAAGAAACACAATAACAATTAAATCATCTTGCATATTCATTATGTAAATAGCATGCATATAATAAAGCAACATTTATCTGTATGCGGAATACGATTTGCGTCTATGTAGAGTAAGGACTTCCGATTACGTAATTACATTTCATGGAATCGCATCTGATACAAGGACAAGAATGCGAGTTATGCTGCTTGCATTAAAAATTATCGAATTCCTGATTATAACGTAGCTAGAATACAAATTAGTATACTATCAATCGGAAATGTATGTTTAGCATTGAACTTCCCTTCGCATAAAAGTTTTAAAAGGTAAAAGGTAGAATAATGCTTATTGCTTAGCACAAAAACTAATCTGAGCTATATTTAATTAAAGAATTAAGTTCATCGATCCTTTAATCTAAATTTATATACGTCAATCATTTACTAATAAACATTTAGTATTTACCAACGTAATTGTATTTACAAAGGTTCTAAACTTATCTTTTGAAGTTAGTCTACTCCAGATAACATCATTTGGACTAGTTACCTAACTCCACTTAAATTAACTTATCCAAATTTGGAAATTAAAATAAATTATCAAGACCACTATAACAAATTAAATATCATGGGTAATGGGGTTATGCTTATAAATAACAGGATAACATCTGCTCTTTTCACAGCGTCAAAAGAAGATTCTCCTATATCCAAACTAGAATTTATATTACGTATTGTTGAAAATTCAAAGTGTATTAGGTATGCATTGTTACTATCTCGTACGCTTTAATGGTACTTTATACTCCGAACATTGCAGAGACGAGCTAGTTATGATAATAGAGGAGGTGCAGGCGTGCATGTCAATGGTGGTGCATGTGAGATTACACCTTAAATGGCTGTTTATCACAACACGAGTTTAAATGCTCCTACTCCCACTTTTACATAATATATTAACTGTTCCATATTGTTATTAATAGAGCATTGTCTTCGAAACAAGAAATAACATGAGCCATGTTGTGACCACTCACGTAGTGGTGTTATTTTTCCTTCTACCCCTAGTTACGGTTTGTAATATAAAAGTTATGGCGTAATCGGCATGCAACGTGTGTCCGCTCACGCGATCTTATGACCTTAACAAAAACTTTACTACCTTTCTAACTCCGCAGGGCTTAATTTTCGTATGAAAATACACCCTACAGGACAATAACCACTTCAGCTTGATTACGGCGCTGTTATGCGTGTTTATTTATGTTTTTGTGTTTACTAAAATGCAAAAGTATTTGGTTGGTACTGATAGCGTAATGTTTTAATCAAACCTTAGTAGATAAGAACAAAGTTACTTAAGTGGTGGCTAAATTCTGTAAGATGGTTGAGCTTCTTGTTCATAAAGATCATAAAGAAATCAAAAATATTGGATGTAGCGTAGTCCGTAATTGTTCATACTCCCATTCGTTTGTTAATCCCCTAAGTCCCACATTAATTAACACGTTACGAAAAATTTTAATATCATACATAATAATTATTAAATTAAAAACTGAAAATTAAATCTGAAAATTTCAAAAGCGAGTTGATCTCGACTTTCGAAGTTAGTTACTTGTCAATTTTTGTAGACATTTCTAATTAAACTTTCCAACTCAGACTTTCCTACTTGTTTAAGTTTTACGTTGGCGTTATAACTTTATGCCGGTTCATATTCGTATTTATGATAGATATTGTGTATAATATGTTATCATTTAAAATATTTCTTTCATAATAAGCATTCATTTCATCAATTACACAACCGCATTCTGCACAAGGAACAAGACCGTAAAATTAGATAGCAAATCAGTCCGTTTTTAACGCTTTTCATACGGAGAGCCGCCTATCTATATATTTTAAACTTATCACGGATGACATCAATATTAAAGGATGAATACATCTAATAGAAGTACATATAATATATACCCAGTATAATTATTATTACTACTTAGCTCTTTCCTTACACGTGCCTTATTTTACGTTGTCTAAGAATTTAATTTAACGATGAAAATGTCTGAAAGCTTAATTAACGCCCAGGAAGTGAGGCGTTTAAGAAATATAGCTATGTATGTAGGATACGTAGAAACCTAGGGATCTTCTCTCCCCCTGAGTATTCAAAACGAAACCATCCATGAGGACACGTCGTTAGGAAATATAAAATGTTATGTAGTGCAGAAATAGAAAATGTTATGTAACTCAATTAAGGCTTGAGCTACACACCCACACATATTTTAAGATAAAGAAAAGTGTAATAATAGGCTCGTTTATCAGTACCTATAATAGTCTGAATAATACATGATATTACTTTATATAAATTAGACTAGAAATTTTCTAGTAAGTAAACGAGAGAGATGAATATCGTTTAATATCAAAATGTTAATAAGTACAAACCTCTTTCAGATTTATTTCTACGCTACCGAGAACTTAATACTTTGTAGAGAGAGCTTTAATTATTTTCAGAAACGCCGTGTGCACCTCTGGAACAAGTTAAAATTCGAAACGAAGTATCGATTTTTCTATTTTTATATACGTAGGTACCTACTCTTTATTTCAACACTGCTCACCTCGTTAGCGTCTTTTAATTGACTAACTAAATTCAGGACTGGCAATAAGTAGTTCATGAGGTCAGAATAATTGGTTTATTTGTTATTCCTTAATCCTTATGAGCTCTATGGTTTTTTGTGATATTTTTATGTAAAACTTTCAAAATGTACCTACTAGGTTAATATTTTTTTTAAATGTGTTTTTTCTAATGTATGATACATTTAATTACATATTCTATTTTATTTAGGCTCTATAATGCTAATGCTTCCATTCCGTTAGGTATTTTGCAAAGCGGCCGCGCAGCGCTCTCGGGATTTTCATTTGGTAGCATTGTATTTTAGGTATGCTGAATTATTCAACAATGGGATGCAGATAGTGCAGAAATACGTTTTATTTCACTCTGAAACATTCTAATAATGAATTATTAAAAAGGAGTTTTGGTATAAATAAATGACACGCGTAACGTATTAAAACCATTCGTTACGCGTGTCACATTGATATTTTTATCTCATCCAAATAAATGAATTTTCTATACTCTGAACTCGGAAATTAAATTGAACGTTATCGTCCAAGTTATATGAGGAAGAGAAACATTTTCTAATTAAAGTTTTCCAGTGAGTTTTCGACATACTCTCTCCTAGCTCCTAGCTTTAATAGTTCCGATGTCGATATCACAGTAGACTTCGCCAGGCTTTTACATTATCTATGTAAGCAGACTTGCCGGGTAATGTATGTGTAAATAAGCTTGACGCTACGCGGTTATGACGTGTACGAAAATGCGATGTTACAGAAACGCTGCACGTTTAGATCTTCGAAGTTCTGCTAAGGAAATGACAATTTTAACAATATATTCCTGTGCTTTTGACAAAAGTAACTTCATCATCCTTTAATATACCTGTACATCGCAGGGTAGAGGTAGTAGGTAGGGCAAGCTGGGTATGGTTGCACTGATCGATATTTCGACACAAAGGCGAATAGCCTTTTGTGTCCTACTAACTTGTCCCCACATTCAAGCTGGACTTTGCGTCTATATCTATTCAGATTTGAGACTTAATTAAGCTTTCAATAAAAAATTACAATGAGGTTGATAAATAACTCTATTACAAAACTCTTGAAACAAGATACGTACGTAGGTACCTATTTGTTTCATTAATTAAGTATTCATTCTAAGAAAGTTGCAGAAATGAAGGCGGAACAATTTTCATCTCGCTTTGCATTTCGCAGGCAGCAAATCTTGGCCGCCTCAGGGAATATTATAGAAGTCTCGCGTTCAGGCGCAATATCTTCAAATGAAACCTCCGCCTACGCTGCGTAAACTTCCGTAAACAGGCTGAAATAACTCCAGCTTTTTCTAAAAATATTCTCGTAAAATTACACCATAAAAGCAATATACAGGAGTAAATTAATGTCTTGCCGTAGATATCAAAAATTTTGATTGAATCGTAAACTTCCTCAATTTCGAGGTTATTCGAGCTTTTCTTCAATTGTTATTTTCTTTAGCAAGTTAATGTACTTTTTATGTATGCTTTTCGGTTTTACTTTTCTATATACGTATAACGGCGGCTAATATTTTTATTTTATTTTATAGACAAAAAAAAACTCTAATATTCCCTCTTATAATATTTATTATGATTCATATAAATATTAGCAACTTGTTTAAAATATGTAACGGGGTGTGCGCCTACAATTGTCGAGATTAGAATACATGAGTAAATGCTCACTGAGCATTGCATGTTAGGTATTTCTAATCAATAATTTCAGTTTCGTGACAATGGCTATTATAGTGAGCTGAGTGTCGTCGTAAAACAACCAAATCAATAAAAATTATTTTGTTATGTTATCTTTAGGAACATAGGTATGCATATTAATGGTGTGTCTCTAATCAAGTTGCGAAGTGGACGATAAAAACAAACAACATTTGTAAAGTACCTTTCTGCTTGTATTCTCCAAAACTACAAATATGATAAAATCTATTTTTTGAAATAACCTTATCTAAACTATACCAAATATAGTTACATAATTTTACATAAAAGTTGGGCAGTTATATCGTATACCCAAATCTTTTTATCACTGATCACGTTTCGATTTAGGCCATTCTAGGAAATTGAAGCGATTCAATGCCTTCCACCTTAGGTAGGTATTCCTATTTCATTGTGTATGTATTTGTAGACCTAGTACCTACACTACAAGATACAATTAAATAGACAGAAAATTGGATAGTGGAACGAATCCGTTGTTTTTTAACTAATATTTTGATATAAACCTATTATTATTTACAATATATGAAATTTTGTAATTTGAAAACTGCAAGATGCTAATAGGCCTCAAAAATAACAGAAATAGAAATCTAATTATACTGAGACTTCATCTAATAAAGTGAACTAAAAATCAACCCAAGCTACAGTCAATCCGTTGAAAGCCTCTCAAAAATAGCTTGTAGAAGTCGATATTTCTAAAACCAGTCTTCATTACTTTATCAGGTCTCCATTAGCTTCTCCTGGAACCAAGAATAGATCGACTATATGTGTTGCGGACGGCGATTACATAGACGACGGCGTTGCCGAGCTACAGGCAACGGGGAGCGCGCCTATGTAATGCGCGCTATACCCTCTGGTACGGACGGCAACTACAGGGACGACGGCGGCGCCGAGCGACGGGCAACGGGAGCGCGCCTATGTGATGCGCGCTATACCCAGCGAAAACGGCACCGGGCCGCGGTAGTGGGGTCGAGTGGGCGGGGCGTATTGTGCCCTTACGCTCAAGTTGCTCATTATACCCACTGTTAGTTTTAAGTAGGATAGAAATGTACTTAAGCTGTAAGATTTGTAAATATTGTATGGTAAATAAATCACCTTGGAAATCGCTGCGAGTTTTAATCAACAAGTGGGAACCTCTGCGCCTCACCCTATTCAAGAACATACAGTCCACTGACCGGGGCTATAATTAATAGTGCCTGGTCCATCGACGCGCCGGATTTTGTTGAAGCAAACTTCACTGCGAAGACGACGTGCTTATTAAGAAGAAAGAAGATAATACGCCGAGCTACGAACGTTGCGTATCTTCAGTCTTAAGCACAAGACGCTCAGCCGAACGACGACTGCGCTGCGTGTCTACGAGGCTGATTTATCTAACGCGGTTTACCGCGGCTGTGTGTTAGCCCACCTAACGGTGCCAAACGGGCGCACGCAGTTAACGCCGCAAGGCGGGAGTGACTGTTCGAACGCAGTCACCAGTTCGCATCCAACGCGACTGTACAGTTCGACTTCGCCGGTAAGGCGCGAGATCGTGTGAGGGCCGGACTGTAGGCACGCTGACGGGGCAAGGTGTTCCTCCTTGTCCTCGAGCAACCTCACGCACTTGCGTCCTCTGCTGGGTAGTTCCTTCCTACCTCATCCACCTTTTCCATTCTCACGGTGAGCGAACACTGTTGCTACAGCACCTCGCCGTGGGCTGTTAGGGCTGCTAGGGACGTTAGGGACGTTAGGGAAGATGATGACCCGCAACCGACCGAAGAAGACAGACGAGGCGGATGCAGCGGCCGTTACACATACAAGACCGCCCGCATCACCGTCTGAGCTACGAGAAACGACGACGACAGCACCCGCAGAAACGGAAACGCGAGTAGACGACACTCAGTCACAGGCCTCAGTCAGAACGACGAGATCTGTGAGATCGCGACTGAAGGAAGCACAAGCAGAGGCAGGAAGCAAGCTACTAGCGCTCGAAAAGAAAATGATAGCGCTCGAAAAAGAACAAATACTTAAAGAAATGGAAGCGAACATTGCAAGAATTGCTGACGACGCTAGCGTTGTTGACAGAACGGACGCGCTACCGATAGAGTCAGAAGATCGAGTACAAGACTGGCTCAAAAGACACAGCCAAGAAGCGACCGCTATGCCACAAAGACACGGTGACGCCCCTTTTCCAACACGGGGGGAGTCATCGCGACAAGTCGCGTGGACTAAAGATACGGTCGGGCAACGTAGAGATGAGTTACCCGTCGTAGAACACGACACAACGAAAGTCGGAACACCGAGAGCAAGATCCCGAGATCGCGGGATAGAAAAGCTAACTGAAGTCTTTGAGGAGCTGACGAGACAAAGGCCGCCTCCAAGACAAGGCTTCGATTTACCTCAGTTCAATGGAAACGTAACAGAATGGCTATACTTCAAGGCCGCGTACGAGGACACGACGCGACTGTACAAATATACAAACATTGAAAATCTAGCCAGGTTACGTGCTTGTTTAACTGGAGCCGCACGCGACACTGTTGCGGTTCTATTAAGCACAACGAACGATCCTGAGCTAATAATGAGAACGCTTAACCAATGCTATGGTCGACCCGAAATAATTATCGACCGTGCAATGGACGAGATAAAGAAGCTGCCGCGACCCGGCACGACGGCTGTAGAACTTAACCAATTCGCCGTGAAAGTACAA
This sequence comes from Colias croceus, assembly GCF_905220415.1. NCBI lineage: Eukaryota > Metazoa > Arthropoda > Insecta > Lepidoptera > Pieridae > Colias > Colias croceus. The sequence goes on along the minus strand of NC_059540.1, from coordinate 5,671,073 downwards.
AATATAGCTTGGCTGTTAAACAGCATAGAGGATAGAAGCTACGTTAATAGTACGATGCTCGTCAGAGAAATATTAAATAAACTGAGCCTGCACTATCAAGCACGGTGGACGGACTACGGTCAAGCACATGGCACGACATATGAGCCCATATTTCTCACATTGTCGAATTATCTCATCAAAGAAGCGGATCTACAACTTACATACAACTACAGTAAGAAGACAGAGACAACAACAGTTGAAAAAAGAGAGAGTCGACCGCTACGCCGCGCGAACATTTATGCGACTAATAACGATGATAAAAAGATAAGTTGCTTATGTTGCGGGCGCGAGCATGAAACACCAAAGTGCAAAGAATTTGCAAATATGTCACTAAGCCAGCGTTGGGAACGAATGAAGAAGGCGAGAGCCTGTTTTCAATGCATTGTTAGCACGCACCTGCGATCCCGGTGCAAGCATAAAAGGTGCGACATAGACGGGTGCGATAAACCGCATCACCCGATGTTACATGAAGAAAAAATAGCGATCGAAGAGAAACCGACTGAAGTTGTACTCTCGACTACTATTAACAGCAACAACCAAGCTGTTTTATTAAAAGTATGTCCGGTGTACATAAAATCGGATGGTGAAAAGCAAATCAAAACTTATGCTTTATTAGACGAGGGATCAACAATATCATTGATCGACGAAGACCTCGCACGAGAGCTTGAATTAAACGGACCTACGCAACCCCTACGAATAAGCGGGGTGGGGGCGTCAAGCGACATTATGAACAGTAGATCGGTGCAAATTAAGATAAGCCGACGACACAATGGAGCGACACACGCGATCCGTGTGCGAACAATGACAAACCTAGCAATAGGTGGACAAACAATAAGCGCGAACACGCTGAAATACGATCATTTAAAAGGATTGCCTTTGAAAGACGTCATCGGTAAAGTCAAACCGAAGTTGTTAATCGGGTCCGATAACTGGGACTTGATTATATCAAGAAAGCTGAGAACCGGCAAACGTGGCGAACCCGTAGCGTCACTCACACGACTAGGGTGGGTCATACACGGCACCACACCCAAAACAACATTAAGTCGTGAAAATGTGTTACATACGTATGAAAACGACGATGACTGCGTTAGTAACAAATCATTGGAAAAACTAATGAAGAAAAGCTACGAAATCGACGCACTCGGTATAAAAGTAACACAAAGAAAATCGAGTGTCGACGAGCGCGCTATACGCATATTCGAAGAAACGGCACGTCGCATTAACGGACGTTTTGAAGTAGGCCTGCCATGGCGAACCGACAAACCTACGCTACCGTTAAACTATGAGATGGCTAGAAAAAGGTTAAAATCCATTGAGAACAAAATGGATCGATGCGAAGAATTCAAACATGCATACACGGCGGAGATTCAAAATCTCATTAACAAGGGATACGCCGCACCGGTAACAAACGATGACTTACCGGCGACTACTACATGGTATCTCCCGCACTTCGCAGTCGTTAACCCAAACAAGCCGGGAAAACTCAGAGTAGTGTTCGACGCGGCCGCAAGAGATAAGGGCGTCTGCTTAAATGACGAGCTGCTAGACGGCCCCGACTTACTTCAGTCACTGCCGGGAATACTCTACAAATATAGAGAAAATGAAGTCGCAGTGACGGCCGACGTCAAAGAAATGTTTCTTCAAATTAAGATTAGAAAACAAGATCAAGGCGCGCAGCTTTTCCTTTGGCGAGGCGATGATAGAACGAGCCCTCCGAAAACGTTTAAAATGACTTCAATGATATTTGGAGCTCGTAGTTCGCCATTCATCGCACACAGCGTTAGAAACAAGAACGCTGAAGATTTCCGATTATCGCATCCGCTAGCATATGAAGCGATAACGAAAAATCATTATATGGATGACTTCGTCGATAGCTTCAGGACCGAAGACGAAGCTATACAAACAATCAAGGAGGTCATACATGTGCACGCCCACGCTAGCTTCACATTAGCTGGGTGGAGTAGTAATCGCGACACGGTGATACAACACACGCCGTTCGACCTGCGAACACGGGCGACCGCGAGTCTAGTGGCCACTAACCACGATATGAATAAGACATTGGGAATGGTGTGGATCCCGCGAGAAGATAAACTTTCTTTCAACACATGTTTAGCGAGGATTCACACCGACGTGAAAGAGCGCCGTCGACCTCCTTCAAAGAGGGAAGCGCTAGGAACGGTGATGTCAATCTTCGACCCGCTGGGACTCATAAGCTATTATACAATCACGGCCAAAATAATACTTCAAAATTTATGGAGGCTGAAGCTTGATTGGGACGAGCCCATACCGGCAGAAGACTACGCTAACTTCGATGACTGGCTGAAACGATTAAATGACATCACCAAGCTGCGAATACCACGATGGTACGGCAATACGGGGGGAGTTAAAGTCGAACTCCACGTTTTCTGCGATGCCTCTGAGCAAGCGTACGCAAGCGCCGCCTACTGGCGCTCCGAAGAGCCGAACGGAAACGTACGCATAGCGCTGATATCTGCTAAAGCGCGAGTAGCGCCGTTGAAAACACAAAGCATTCCAAGACTCGAGCTGCAGGCCGCACTAATCGGCGTACGTCTTGCGTCCGCTATACTAAAGGAGCATAGACTAGCCGTGGCGAGTCACACATATTGGACGGACTCAACAACCGTATTGCAGTGGATTCGAAACGATAAAGCTCGTCACACTCCATTCGTGGCGAACAGGCTGGGTGAAATAGCCGAATTAACGAAGATAAATCAATGGCGGTGGGTGCCTACCGCCGACAATGTGGCGGACGACGCGACTCGTATCAATAACGAAGAAAAGAACGAGAACGACCGTTGGTTCACCGGCCCTGCATTTCTACGCGAACCGAAGGAATCATGGCCCGAACAAGCACCGTGGCTAGAAGTGGCGGCTGTTGAACATCACACAGCCACAGAACGAGCCGACATACGACAGAGCGTACCGGATGTAACACGCTTTTCAAAATACGAGCGTTACATACGAGCGATCGCCTATGTGCTTATGTTTATAAATCGAGCGAAGAAAATCAAGACGACGCTCGACGCTAATTTGCTAGAAGAAGCCGAACGCTTAGCAATAAAAGCCTCACAACGTGACAAGTTTGAGGAAGATATAGAAAGATTGACGAACAAAAAGTCAATATGTCGAAGCAGCAGACTAGCCAAACTTGACCCCGTGCTAGACGAATACGGCCTCCTGCAACTGAACGGCCGCTTGAAGCACGCAGCCATACCGAACGTATGCAAGTTTCCCGTCATATTAGACGGCGGTCATCGCTTCACAAGACTATTAGTGCGAAGAGAACATGAAAGAGCGCTGCACGCGAACAATGAGCGTGTGGTTAACGACCTACGGCAGCGATATTGGATATTGCGAGTCAGACCGACAGTTAAGGCCGTAGCGAAGGAATGCTCGACATGTCGTATAAAGAAGGCCACGCCCACTATGCCGAACTTCGGTGACCTACCTGCGGAGCGGACCGAGGCATTCGTGCGACCATTCACGAATTGCGGACTCGACTATTTCGGTCCAATGACGATCACAATAGGACGCCGAAGAGAGAAGCGCTGGGGGGCTCTATTTACTTGCCTTTCAACACGGGCTGTACACATAGAGTTAGTCGGCGCTCTCACTACTGACTCTGCAATAATGGCGATGCGGCGTATGGCAGCGCGACGTGGGTGGCCGCGAGTTATGTACTCAGACAACGCAACTAATTTCCGCGGCGCTGATACTGAGTTACGTCGAGCCATTGAAGTATGGGAAAGTGAACTTAAAGACTATGGCCTACAACAGCGAATGAACTGGAAATACATCACTCCCGGCGCACCACATCAAGGCGGCGCGTGGGAGAGACTTATTCGTTCTGTAAAGACTTCGCTTCTCGCCGTACTTTTCCAAAAAGAACCGCACGAAGAGATATTAATTACGCTGTTAGCGGAGGTTGAGCACACGATCAATGCTCGACCGCTAACACACGTGCCGGTGACACCAGAGGACCCGGAGGCACTCACTCCGAACCATTTTCTGTTGGGTGGCCCTTCCGACATGCCATTAGTAGGCGCATGTGAACATGTAACAAAAAGAACATGGAAGAAAGCTCAAGCGCTAGCGAACGAGTTTTGGCGGCGGTGGGTACGCGAGTACTTACCAACACTCAACCCACGCGGCCACCTGCGACATGATAGACAAGCGCTTAAGGTTGGCGATATTGTCATTGTTGCCGACGCTGCGCTTCCAAGAAATGTATGGCCACGAGGAAGAATTACGCAAACATTTCCCGGACCGGATGGGGAAATCAGAAGCGTCATGGTGCAATCAAGAGGGCATCAATTAAAGCGACCGGTAACAAAGGTCGTCGTCCTTCCCGTAGAAGAGGCTGCGTCCCGAGGACTTCACCGGGGGGAGGCTGTTGCGGACGGCGATTACATAGACGACGGCGTTGCCGAGCTACAGGCAACGGGGAGCGCGCCTATGTAATGCGCGCTATACCCTCTGGTACGGACGGCAACTACAGGGACGACGGCGGCGCCGAGCGACGGGCAACGGGAGCGCGCCTATGTGATGCGCGCTATACCCAGCGAAAACGGCACCGGGCCGCGGTAGTGGGGTCGAGTGGGCGGGGCGTATTGTGCCCTTACGCTCAAGTTGCTCATTATACCCACTGTTAGTTTTAAGTAGGATAGAAATGTACTTAAGCTGTAAGATTTGTAAATATTGTATGGTAAATAAATCACCTTGGAAATCGCTGCGAGTTTTAATCAACAAGTGGGAACCTCTGCGCCTCACCCTATTCAAGAACATACAGTCCACTGACCGGGGCTATAATTAATAATATGCGTGTTCGAGCCTTGTATTTGCATAATGGACACAACATCCAATAAAATAACATAGGGATGCGGAAAACGAAGTAATATAACATTGTAAAACTGTTGTACGTACAGAAATGTCAAAGTTCTGGGGCGGGTTGAAGTTGGAAAGAGGAAAACAGACTGTAAAACTTTCCTCGGTTTCCAACCATTTGTCGAGTCACGCAATAGATTGACCGATTTCATATTAACCTACTTTGTACCATAGAGTTTGTATTTTGAAAGGACGTATTTGATGTTTTAGTGAGTATGTGAGTATTTATATCTGATTTTAGTCTGGAGTTAACGATAGTATGGGCGGAATAATGAACAGAATAATGTAATGAATTTCATATTTTCATCTTCGTTTCCACTATCTAATTCCAGCAGAAGTACCCACGTAGTTTTTACTTTGTATCAACTAATATCCGTATTTATGAATATTATACAGTACTTTTCTTATTATTCCGTAAATAACACTGCTAAGAAACATGCTTTAACAACATGAAAGTCTATAATTTTCTATGCTGGCATATATGTGAAACATGTTATGCATTCAGTAGGTAGTAGGTTGAGAAGATGCATAAAACAACAGTTCTTCGATATCCTCCTATATTTCAACGTTCGTTACATCATTCATATGGGGTTAAATAACAAGGAAATAAATCGAGACTGTCTCCCATGGCAGATATTGTTTTAATGGAAGAAAAAATATTCGAGATTTCTTTGTGTCGCAATCGGTAAGAAAACATCTTTCTTTGGAACGTATATTGTGCGTTTATTATAACGCTTTGTTCTTACATGTAAAGTATATATGTAAATGAAACAATGTAACGTTTTATAGTGACAAGCAATTTTCCTGTTTCTGCAAGTTTCGGGCTTACACACGCTCCATCATGTACGAAGTAAGGGTGTTCGCAGTTTTTATCGCGTATCCTGCAACATCCTCCCGTCATTTACAAAACCCTCGTGGTGTCGACAATGGACTTTTTATCGGCTTGCCGCCTTCTTCACTCTCTCACAAACATGTCGTTTGCCGGTCATAACGTTCCAAGCAATATGGTGTGTATCGTGCCGCAAAATTTTGTAACTCGATTTACACTCACTGTTAAAGTATTCTGGCACATCAAACTGCTTCAATTATCGTAAATTCCAAAGTTGTTACGTCAATAACAATGGTTAGGTTAGTTGTTGTAATATTTTTATGGCGGAAAATAATACACTGCCCATCGAAAATACTTATTGCACACAATAGCACATAAAAAGCTTGTCAGTAAAATATATATGGGTCCAGCAGTTTAAAGGATTTTAACAGCTTTGTAATATGTGCTTCCAATTTAACAAATGATAAATATTTTTATGTCTGTCCTTTTAAATATGGATTTTTAGCGTAAATGAATGAACATTGAACATCGAACCTTTTAATGAATTTGAGATTAACCCAAAATATGTAAAAGTGTCGTGGAATACCTAAGCGTTGTCCAAAATTGAATCACAAATTACTTCGGTGTAAGTATGTGCTTTTTATAGCTGATTTAATACAAAGTGCCGTGAGAAATTGCTCTTATGCAACCTTTGAGAATAAGTTGATAAAAAGCACTAATGTGCCGCATGCGCGTGGGAGATAAAAGTAATTTAGTGGCCCCTCAACGGGAAAATGTTATCGGAAGGTGCTCTAGTTGCGAATGTTTGCTCGTTCACCTTACAAAGCAACTTAATATATCAAACTGTCGACTTGGGACTTACCCTGTGCTGAGCCACATGATGTTACATGAACGTTGTTTGTCCCCGTTTAGTATAGAACTTTGCTACTGTATTTTATTGGACTGTTTTCTGTTTTGTCTGTTTTCCGATATCCACATACGTGTATCTACGAATATTTTGAGTTTAAAATGAAGTTTGTTTGTATTGCTTAGAAGACCTAAAGCCCTTTCACTTCCTTCAGTTCAATATGGGATACAGTTTAATCGAAGCTCATCGAATGCAATTGTATATTGTTAAAATCAGGGCCTCCTGCTGTGCATTCGTGAGCTTGCTGACAGATCAGGTACCTACGTAACCTTTGAAAATAAACGAACATCAATAAAATATGTTGCTTGTGGAATAGGAACATTTATTGTTGTAGCATCACAACCAGGGCCTTCTTTGTGAATAGATTATTGTATGGTGATTTTTTAAACGCTATCTTAACTAGGTAATAATGAATGATAAAGATAAGTTAGTGCCACTAGTAATTATTGGAGTAATTTTTAACAGTTTAATCAGGTAATGTAAAATAATTTGAAAGCTCTAAATTTCAAGTTATTACGTTTTTCATTGGGAATAACATATAGCCATTAAATTAGGTATTCAATAAAAATGAACATAATATAGTAGATATACTTTTGAAATCAATTCCAATTAATAAAATATTTAAACTATGGTCTACCTAATAAAGTGGAAATCACACTCTTCAATATCACCTATTTTAGCCAATTAACAAAATATCACCTTAATTAAAACGCAAATGAAATCCACAAAGCAAGGTAGGAACGGGGTTATTAAAATTTCATAATTTAAAAAAGAGCAAAAATTAACTGTTTGTTGAAAAATGCAAACGTGCAATTTACATAAATTCTCTGAATTGAACGGCACCTCGAAAATCCGCAGGAAAGCTCCACTTTTAACTCTTTACTGGAGAGGTTTATTTACTTAAGCCTGAAAAAGAACTTATTTGAAAACGTGCCTACTAAAAGGAATATAAGATTATACGGAATACGTTATACGATGTGTTTATGTTGCCTTAAAATTGCACCATGTCTTTTCTTTTACGAAAGTAGATAATGGTCTTTGATATTGTCTAATGTGTATGTACTTTATGGATTTTTAAGGATGATGCATTTGAGAAAGTCTGTTTCTGAATTTTATGTGAATATGAACCTACTGGCAATATGCAAATATTATTCATTGCCAGAATTGCACAGAAATTGGTTATGTTTCGTACGTTGGTTTCATATATCGTCTTTACACGTTTCAGATGATTAAATGTATACTTTTAAAACTTAATAATGTTAATGCATAAGATAATTTATGTGCATTACAACCTACGTAAATTGTAAGTCTACTTTCTTAATATATCTTAAAATGGTATGGAATCCATTTATTACAGAATCTGGCGAGAAAATGAATCAAACCGGTATTTTTACCTATATCTGTTTACTCGTTCACACTTTATAAGATGTGAGATATGAGGTTCCTATTGTACTGTGACAAGTTTCTATTTTTTACATGTTTCGTATATTTAAAATTATTATGCTAAACCATCAATATTTTCTTGAATTCGAAAATAAATTAATACATCATTACCTACTTTGAAATTTTATGAAAATAATTTATAGGTGGCTGTAAACCTAACTACAGTCACGGTAAACTACATCACAAAGAAAATTCTAATAAATTAGGTAGGTACAATACTTATAATATTATCTAGTATAAGAATGAGATTAAATTTACTGCGCAATAAAGCGAAATTCTTCCAAGAAGTTTCCGTACAAACTTCATAAAGTACAGCTCGGAGTTCTTTGCATACATTTCCGATCACGAAAGATTTTCAATAAGTAACTCTTTGAACGGGACTGCACTTCTAGTCGAGCAGTAATTTGATTAAGCCGAGTGCATTAGTGATGTCGACGTAAACGGAACTACGCTTTTCTCTCCCAGATATATTCCTGAGAACTCGTTTATTTCGACGACTGGAAACTAGCGTCCGTTGTTTGAGAAGTGTTTGAATCGTATTCTAATTGGAGCGTTTCTGAGAATTTTCAGTGTTAGACGATGAGTTTTTAACGAGAAAATGTTGACAATTTTTCAAACGTGTTTTAAATTTTTAGTGCAATATTTTTAAGTTGATAAATGTGGTGATTTTAAAAAATGATTGTGAAAATTGACTCTTAAAAAGGTAGTTAAATATAATTTTATTCTCTCGTAAAATGGTGTAGAATGTTAACGTAATAGGTACGGTACCTACGTCGATAATTATTGTAAAACCACATCCATTATCTATGATTCTGTACTCCACAGGGTACGCTGAGAGTTGTCGACGCCGGCCTCTGGACCAATTAATAGCATTTACGTTTTGAAAGTCACTATTTAGTAGGTACCCAAATTGTGTACGATAAATTTGCGGTTTAGGCAAACAATTATTTATACCAATTGTACTTAACTGCTAGTTACGAATGAATTGTGAGTTGGCATGTAATGTTTGTATACAATTTATGATGTTAGATTACTTTGTAATTATCGAAATAGCGGAAGAACAATTGGAAATAATCATTCCAAAAGTTCAGGTTAAAATCAAAATTCGTGAAAGCTTTTTCCGGGAACTTTAATTGACAAAATATACCTACAAGCTACAGGCAAAATGTCTTGTCACTCGTATTCTATATTGGGGCATGGCGCTGATGTATTTCTACATCTGTTGCCCTGATCGATTTTACATTAGAGGAGGTTTAAGTTTAGCGCTATGTGGTTATGCAATATGCAATATCGAAGGATTCATATATAGGCTTTTTATATTCATCGCTATTGAAATGCTAACGTAATATAGGGTTGGTTTTATTCGATAATACTGTCTCCTTTAGACTTTGAGAGGACAAATTTAATGTATATACTCGTCTCAGCAAAACGTTCTGAAGATGATTTATAATCTGTACCAAAACAACTAAATGTAATTGGCGTTTTCACACAGGCATCGGGATGGGAGCTCATTTTGCTACAAAGTCGTTTGAAAATGGTAATGATAGGGTAGTGATAGGTGGATTAAACGTGCATGATAGCTCCAGTGGATGGTATGGCGTGTGAACTCGCAAACGTTAGATGCGGCCCTTATTTGCATAACCGGACGTGTCACGAATAAAATGGAAATCACCTAACAGCGAGAGGAACGACGCTTAACTGTGATGCTCTCAATATTGCCTGCATTAGCCAAGTTCGCTATTAACGCGTATTCGCTTTGAATGTACAGGGCTTATTAGCTTTCAGTACTCAGTACTGACATTTGGCTATGAAAGGTATTGTGTGCATACGAGTGCTGCCATGTTATCATGTTCTAATACTAAATTATAAGCTTACATAAACAGCAGGGTGAGGCCAGAAATATAGAGTGATTTAATATATTATGTTTGTTTTTTAATATCTCTAAGGTAATTATTTAATTTAGGATTTATATTTTCCGATTTAATTCCGTGAATACCTGTAAGTATATTAAATAAGATAGGTAGGTATTTGTAATTTAATGAAAAGAGCGAAACAATTTTTTACAAAATAATTAAAACGCATTAAATTATGAACATGATAGATGGGAATAACTTACATACGCAAAATGATAACATCATTCCAATTAATTAATTAACATTTATGATAAACGAGCCGCTCGGGCACACTCGGGGGCGGTTTGCTCTTAAAATATGAAACTTTGCGACATCTTTACCAACCCCCGAATCCAAGTTATGAATTATGGATACTTTTAACTTTTTCTACGGTCATTGAATTTAAAGTAAATTACTCTATGTCAAAATGCTTTTAGGTTTGGTAAATAGCCATTTACTACAATGTTTTTCCATGATAAATAAATCGATTTAATGTGCAGGGCAAAATAGTTATTTTAAAAACGAAATTCGACCCCAGTGTCGACTTGAAGTCAATATCACGGGTGATTTGCACAATCTTGCTTTATTACCCAAGCCTAGCCCAGTGCCAGCAAAAGCTGAAACAAATTACAATAAAGTAAAGTGTAAATGGAATTTTCTACCGTACCAATGTGCTTTGCTCTCTTGAGACCTTTGACTCTAATAATTTTCCAGTCCGTAGTTCTTCGGATTATCTTTGGTATCTTTAGAAAAGTTTAAATTATCCCTTCCGTCTTAATTCTGGATATTTTTTCTATGCATAGTTTTATACTTTGTATTAACTTTAAGTATTATTTCGACAATTATATAAATATAGTATAAAAAGTACCATGTGAAAATATAACAAAAAGTAGATACATACATTTTACAATACGTTTCTTGTTACAATGTTTTTCACGTTTCAATATTCATTTCCAGTCAATGTATGCAATGTTTCTCATCTAGAGTCATTAAAACAACCCTGCAGTATGCCAAAGTAAGCCTTACAAATCCTTATCCCGCGACCCAACAAATAAGGGATATGAAAACAAAGATCAAGGGGTGCCACAGTTGTATTTGCATTTAGATGGCGCGACAAGTTATTATAGAGACGTAAAAGAAACGTGAAAAAGCGCCAGTTATATTTTTCTAATTATAAACAAACCATTTTCCAGACGTTCCCACTTAATGAGGCTTTCGTCTGACTCATTTCCATAAAACCGAATTTTAAAAATGTACACAACCGAGCCTTTTGTTCACAACGAGTGATAAAAACTTTCCCAACAGTTCAAACATGAGTTGCAGTGCGTCACATGAACAGGTGTACAGTAAATCTTTGTCGTCAAACAACAGATAAAGAGCACCGTTACACGACTTGGACCTAAGGGCCTAGGTGTGAAAAGTCGATGCATGTGTGTGCCAAGTTGGAGCTAAGACGGATTAATATGCAGACGTGTGAACAAGACTGCTTTGTAAAGAGGGTGATCTGTCTAGGAAACTGATGGGCCGATTAGTTAGTTACGGCGTTGCGTAATCGTTCGTGAAAAGGCTTCCATTTGTAATTGACCCTAATCTACTTAGCTTGGAATGGATCGGACAAACTATCAGGGATCAGGCGATATTTTCTATGCATACATAGATTCTCTGTTCTTCCGAGTGTCCTTAATTATTCAGGATATTTATCTCCAGTCTTGACCTCATAAATAAAACATTTCATATAGCATTAGTACTTAATCACGTATTTATGTAAATAATATGATAATGATTTTATCTTAAGAACTTTACAGTGTGTTTGACACATTTTATAATCTCATGCAATCGATAGTTTAATGATAGCTGTAACTGTAATGTCTGGTTTTACCACTTCTTGATATGTTCTGTTTAGTTTATCTCTATGTTAAAATTATAATTAATAGTGTATAAATGTTTGCGTCAGAAAATTTTTCCTGAATTTTTTTTTTTATATGTAAGTACAATGAATTTAGGATACCTTTTGGAAAACAAATCATTGAACATTAGAATATGTCTATAATCTTGCATTACAATTCAAACATTGATTTGAAATTATATTAAAAAGCAGTTTAGTGCAAATAGAAACTACGAGAAATGTAAAAGATAAAGCAAATTCATAGTGGTGCTCTTGAACTATTCTCAAGAGGTTCATGTGCTGAGTGGAGACATTTTCGAGATGTCTTCAGTCTTCACCTAAATAATGCTGCAGGGAGCATACAGAAATCTTAGACTTGAAAACTTAATCGCACATTTTCAAAATCTTAATTTCTATGATAATGTAGAATAGATTATTAATATAGAATAGATTTAACTTAGAACTTAAGAAGTAAATGAATATAAATATTTAAAATAAATCAAAGTATCTACTTAATTATTTTTAACAATTGTTCGTGAAAAGGCTTCAATTTGTAATTGACCTAAAATATTTGATGAGTGATTCTTTGTTGCTAAACGACAAATAAGTTTTCTTGGTTGATATTGCTCGATAAGAGAAAAAAAAATAGCAGTATATTACGCGCTTTAATTCATCATAGTACGCGTTTGTTACGCGATAATTGTTTAAAACAAAAAAGCTCTTGTGTTTATGTAGAACGTTTGCTTTATCGAATAACTTTGTAAATATTATCGCATGACTCAGAAAATGCACGGTTCCAAGAAATTTATCTCAAACATACAACCGATTCAATATAAGCACATGACTTTTCACCTGTTTCTTTCTCTTACAGTATGTGTAACAGTGACAGCGATTGTTTGAGATCGATTCTTACAGCGTTGACCGTAATCGTAAGTTATTCGGCCAATCCCTGAGTACATAAAAATCCTTTATGCTGTAACCAGTAATAAATATCGTTCATAAACAGGTTTACGAAATCGTAAACGATGCACAAATGGTTTTGTTCTTTGAGCACTCTTTCAAATACATATAGATAACATAAAAGGATCAAAGATTTACAAATAGCTCAGGTGGAAGTTTTTTCGTGCAGTGTTTAAAATTGATTGCTTTATTGTTAAATATAAGTATTATTTAATTATTTTAATACTTAAATTGTACCATAAATGACTTAGATAAACTAAACATAAAAAACTGTATGTTGCTCTCAGATCAGTTACAAAAAATTACTGTTTTCAGGAGCCTGTTACGCACAAAAAAGAAAATATTATCGTGGTTCAGATTTATTCTCCCATAAATGATTTAAAAGACAAATTACGTTTCAGTATCTCCTGTAAATGTGACAATACGGCAGAAGGTATTTAATTGAATGTGGTACTATAAATATGCTAATGTTGGCTTTCGTTATTCAAATTGAAAGAAACGGAGCAATTTATTTAGTGGCCACCCCGCCATGCACGAAGGGTGAACCATAATTTTTTATGCGCCGTTCTGTTACCTCGATTTTCTTCGGTTTATTGTTATTTTATACAAATTTTGAAAACCTCCATCGGTTTATGTTTAAAGAATATTGTTACAGCTACATTCCGGGGTAAAAGATGAGATAATAACAAAACGATTAGCCTCAAGCTATAACATTTCATTACGAATCCTGAAATTATAATTTGAATAACATTTCGAAATATTATTTATTTGTTGAAATATATCAGTAGGTATTTTACAAAGAAACATTCAAATTGTACCTACATTAGACCGTTAACGATTAAATGAAAATGCGTAGTTTTCAAGTGTGATCATTCTAATGGTAGCTGAATTATTATGAATAAGAATTACATTTATTATATGAAAAGCCGTGTTGTGTTAAAAGTGTTTAAAATAACATTTATTTGATAATGAGAGATAGTCGTAGTATCTAAGCAAACAAAAAAGCTCTTAAAATGAAGACGTCAAAATGAACACAGAAAATATTTATAACAAATATCTAGGTATTTTCTGAAAAACAATTTCAAATTACAAGAACCGCAGATTTTTATTACGACAAAGTATTCGCACTTCGTTAAATTCCCGGTTCGCAGTTTTAATTGCTTTTACTGTTGTCGTAAAAAGAGAACATTCGGGAAGGCTTTAGTTTTTCCGATCGATTGGAGCGTAGAGGGTGATAGGCGTTAGGGTGAGGCACAAAGCATGATCGTTATAGTACAGATAATATATCTAATACTATAGGTAGTATATTATTATTAGTCTGTGCTATAGGTAACAGCTCCAGCCTAATCCAAGATAAAGCAGGCGTGACCGCTATGCGTCTTTATTAGGCTGACCTTTGAAGGCCACTGAGACATTCTCCTTCAGTTTTAGGTTTTTCATGTATAAAAAAGTCGAACTTTATAACTTGCCAGACAACGTTTACAACTTAAGTTTTGCTATCGATATTCTGCAAATTGTGGAAAAATTAATGTCTATTAGTAGTTTCAGACTGGAAGATTTTATCATAATTGATCTAATACAAATAAATAAAAGACGTGTGGCACTCAAGGACTGCCGCGGTAAAGCTATTGCATGCTATGCCTTCAAGCCACACCTCCGCCCGTCGGAGTGGGAAGCGTGAGGTTTTTTCGTTACGGAATTTCTCGATTCGGTCCCCGCGCTCAAGGCCCGCGATAGAAGCTATGCAATAGCTTAAAAACAAAAAATCCTATTCAGTTAAATATTTTTCAATAGCCTGATCCAATTTTGTTTTAATCAACTCGACTTTCGAGGGTTCTCAAATTAAAATAACAATAGCGGGACGGAGTTTAGTGTTATTTATTATAACAAGAATTGTTTTACCACTTATATCATACATTGTCATAAGAAAATTATATTTACAAAGGAATTTAAAAATATGAGCATTAATACACAAATTAAAATAGTCATCACTACAGAGTATAAAACAAAGTCGCTTTCTCTGTCCCTATGTCCCTTTGTACGCGTACGTAACGTACTTTGTTGTATGTATCTTTAAAACTACGTACCTAACGGATTTTGATGCGGTTTTTTTTAATAGATAGAGTGATTCAAGAGGAAGGTTTTAGTATATAATTTATTAGGTTTTAGACAAAGCGGGCGAAGCCGCGGGTGGTAAGTTAGTATAGTATATAGCTTTTAAAGATTGTTAATTAACGTTAAAGCTGTACAGCGACGGAAGATTCCATTAACGTACAAATATTAGCTCATTTATTACGGCTTCGTATTATGATGACAGTATGACCTCATCTATTTCAGAAATTAGCTGTCAGTACATCTGCCTCATTTATTATTTGTCTGTACATTATGTGCCCTGAATGTTTGAATATGAAACCGAATTATATCTATAGAATCATTGGTAAAAAATCATATAAAACTCTATTATACTACATTAATACATTTATAATATTATTAATTAAAATTATTATCTTTTTTTTACTAGACTGGTTCCTCAAAATTAATGAAGCTGTCAGTACATCTGCCTCATTTATTATTTGTCTGTAGGTACATTATGTGCCCTGAATGTTTGAATATGAAACCGAATTATATCTATAGAATCATTGGTACTAAAATCATATAAAACTCTATTATACTACATAATACATTTATAATATTATTAATTAAAATCTTAGATTACAAAATAAAAGACAGATGGAGCGTTGCCGAACTAAACCGAATAATTTATCGTCATTTTCAATAAAGCTATGTGTGCTGTCATTTCGCCGCTGCACTGTACGTACACGGTGCTTCTGTGTGCGTGTAATGTTGCCAGATATTGAAAAATTTCCCAAATTTTTCCCCGACTACGGAAAAAAGAGGGTTATGTTTTTCGAGTTTATGTATGTATGTATAATATTTCTTTGACACGCCCTGCAGTATAAACCGTTGGACCGATTTTGAGTTGTGAGGTTTCATTGCAATGATCTGAATTATTAAGTTAGTGGCGGTAGTGACATAGGCTATATACATAAATGAGAAGTCAAGTTTTAATTTTTATTTAAATTCTTTTATTACATAAAGTACCTGCCTACTAAAGTTATATATGGACAAAATAATTGTATTCAATTTTTTATTAAATAAATTACATAAAAAAAGTTTCAATATTAACTATAATAATTATATTATTTTTTATTTTTCATAATATATGAATACGAATAGCGGTAGTTTTTAGTCGAGAATACGGGACATTTTATTTTCATCATATCCATCATGGAGTTCACATAAATTAAATCGCTAGCGAAAACGACTCTGACGTTTTTAAGCTTTATAAAAGTAACAAAATAATGTATTATGCTTATTAAAATAATCTAATAATTATCATGAACCTTTAGTGCACTATACAAATAATCACATTCACGATAGAAAAATCCAACAGCATTACCCTGAAGATCTTTTAACCATTTTACCGTTTTACCAATAAAAATGGCAAATTCATTTTCAAAATACTGGCAACATACGTTGAAGTTTTGTATTCCTTCATATCTGTAAAATTATTATTCGTATTAAAGAAATAAATCAGCCAAATAATCTACAGAAAACCTGTGAAACGATGTTTTATCTTTTTTTTTTGTTTTCGGGAACAAATTTTTCAGCCTTTTATTATCACAAGACGGCATTTTTTTACTAAAATTGCAAACCCTTTTTGACGTATTGCATGACACTATATGCGCTATAGCACTGGTGCAGCGACGTATTTGTTTTTGATTTCGTATTTTCTTTGACAGGGGCGACGAGCGGTTGTCATGCTCCATCTGTACTTTATTTTGTAATCTAAGATTAAAATTATTATCTTTTTTTTTACTAGACTGGTTCCTCAAAATTAATTTGTCATTGCGTCATCGATGATTAAAAAAATGCCAATTCCATTTTCAAATTTACGCGCCATGACGTGCTAGAACATACAACACAATAACAGACGGAAAATTAGAACACGTACTGATATCGTAGGGAAATATTTCTCAAAATGCAATAAAGAGTACCTATCATATCTTAGCGGGATTGAAAGCCGGGTATTCTTTGTTCTAAGCGCGTCACGTGCTAAAGCTTTTTATTATACGTGCTCTATCCTTGCGACGGTGAGAGCTCTACGGCGCGTGTTCTGAAGAGTCATTCCGTTGCAAATGAAGCCCTCCCGTGCTCAAGGAAACCACTATTATCATATAACATTGTTTTAATAAGTGTTTGAAGTTGGAATTACTTTTATTGCTACTTTAGAAGACGAATGGCGATTCTTTGTGAACATGAGTTAATAAGTGAGTTGATAAGTTGTGACTTTAATTTTTTTAAAGTTTCATATAAAATAATAAAATATGGAACGTTAATATATTCGTGTGCCTGTGTTAAGGTAAATAAGTGCAGTTTTCACGTTTGATTGAATTGTTAGCAAACTTAATTACATACTATAATCAGAGTAAAGTTGTGTATAAAATTCGTTGAACATAACTAAGTATTTACTTTCAGGTTTAATTAACAATTTATATGGAATCATGCAATTTTCACCTATGAATGTAATCCTGTAAATCATTATGCATACAAATGCACAAGTGGAGTTATAACTGCGTTAAAAACAACCGACTTCAAACTTGCACGTTTGCAACATTTACAAATACAGATAAAAATGCTCATAAAATAAAAAACTACTGGGCCTTTCCGAATAAAATTTTTATGGGACCAATTCGACACCATCCCGCTTCGAATAAAAAAAGAATCACGTAAATCGGTTCAGAAATCTCGGAGTAATCGGTGTACATACATAAAAAAAAACATACCGGCCGAATTGATAACCTCCTCCTTTTTTTGAAGTCGGTTAAAAATGAACTTAATGAAGAGCGTAGAGGCACGTTCCAATTGGAGAATGTGACACAAATCCCCGCAATCAGTGAGACGGCTGACGATGCGACGCCTGACGATGCATTTGTCAAAGAAATTGTATTCAATTATTCATTCAATTCAGACCCGCTTTTAATATTAATGAGCCTTTAATTATTGCAGAATGCTAATCATAAATTTACATTAACGTTCGCTAAATGTTATTATTTAGGGCTAGTATAAATTAATACTAAACATTCATAATTCATTATATTGTTATTTCTTGTACTAGTTTGCAACAGCCTTCATAATTAAAAAAAAACTAATAATACATTCAATTGTTTGTAAACACTGAGGCACAAAATATCTCACTGCATTATACGATTGCAGTTGGAAGCTCGCCAACATTTAAAGCGTTCTTTTATCTCTTGTCAACCAAAAAAATAAAAGTGTGCATTTACGTATGTCACGGTATTTACTAGTGATGACAATGTTATTTTATTGTTGTATTCATTTACAATGTTTGTTCACAGGTTCTGTGGTAGCTGTAGAAGTCCACTTCGAGAATAAAGACAGTGGATTTTTTCTAAAACACACGGCGAGATGGAATGGAGCTGGACCTCCACCGGAGCCGATGGGTACCGCTCTACCTGGTGCCCTTCTTTCTCTCGACCGTTTCACGGTTCTGCAAGGTTCAGCTCCGGCGTCAGTTAGAGCGACTTACGGGCCTTTTTCAACAAAGCAGACAGTGCCGGCTCGATATGCCGTACCTGATCCGTTAGAACCACCTCGAAGGAACGCAACATTACTTGAGCTACAAGACGCGACTGCTCACAGGCTCGACGTATCCGCCCACCTTGTATTCAGAGAATTACCACGCGATGCTCCTGTCCTGCGGGTTTTGTTCCACACTGGTGGCGAAGGAGGTGCGCGTAGAGCTGCCTCACGACTACGCAGAGTGTGTATAACTCTACATGCAAGCTTAGGATCAAAAGTATTAACCGCAACATGTGGCCCAGAAGGAGAAGAAGGTGCATGTCTTGCAGAATTGACTGTGCCTGCGGCTTGGTGGCCCGCTGACGGCAAGGGGAAAAGGCCTCCACGAGCGCTTAAATTAGCTTATAGTGCAGCAGAAGCTAATAGCGGTGAAACTGGAGAAGGAGTTTGTGGAAAAGTGTCAGTTCAACCCGCTTGGCCCTTGGGAACTGTGACGCTGGCCGGCGCACGTGCTGGGTACAGAGAGGCTCGGGCAGGCGACACAGCACTCCTTTTGCCACGCGCACCGTTATATCCTCATTTTCGTTTGCACATTCCTTTTGTGGTGCGCCGAGATGCGAGTCATTCGATCGGACATGTAGTAATCAGGTTAGTATTGTTCTAAATACCAATATTTTAAATATCTAATTAATTACAGTTAAAGTGTTAACTTACTAGCTTACTGTTAATCAATTGTTAATAACACATGAATAATAATTATAACATTTATTGAATTAATTTTTATAATCGATATGATTCATATTTAATAAATTTACTTTCAAATTTGAATTAGTATCAAATAAGACACGAGACGAAAATATTTCCATATCCTTGTTTACTTACTTCAAGTAAAATCAATACCAATCAGCGCTACCGAGTTATAACGGCGCGGTCGTATATAGGTCTACCAGAATCTGATGGCATATTTATATTTAAGAAATATAAGATTTTCATGTGGCAACTTATTTGACAACTATCAAAATGATTGTCAAATTATTTGTCTTTTTTGCAGTTGATGAATAATTTTTAGGATTTTGCCTAAAAATTCTTCGAAAATGTCGAAAAAGCCGCTGCGATCACAAGCAAGAGGTGTTGTTTATAATGTGTATAGAAAAACATTCGATGAAGAAGGGTCAAACACATCACAATTTTCAATTTTGAAGATTTTATTGGTAAATTGGACTTACCCGTTTTGATACTTTAAATTAAAAAAGATTATAATATTTAGGTAACTATAATATTGTTTGTTGATTAGAATATAATTTTATGAAAACTTATTAAAGGAGTTTCCAATACGGCTATTCGTCAAATCCAAGCTGTCCAAGTCAATTTTATAATGTGTGTATAAGTTAATACTTATGAAAATAAACATAGTTTTATTTTATTTTTATTTTATTTTATAAAAAATTATAAGCAGTTATGATCTACATTAACATTATATCGATATTTTCACATGGCATACTGGTAATGAATATACAAATATAGGTATGTGTAAATAATAATATGTATTACCTGTATAAAAGTAATATGTATAATTGTATACTATACATGTAAGTATGTACCTTTAAAATATTAAGTGGATATCTCATTATTAAGTACAGTATTGTCCACTTATGTAATGTGACTATTGATATTGAGGACAAAATAAAAAATAAGCAGTATCAAGATCGTTCAGTCCATTTTCCCCAGGGTTGCACACTCAAAATTTTGATTTCCCTAATTGCCATCAGAGAGAGCTCTTAAGTCCTGACATTGACGTGCAAATTGCTGTCACCATAAAACCTCTTTGAGTTGACATCAACTACGGCCCACGCACTCTGTAAAATAACTACATATAGAAGAGGTAACTTATTATGTTGGTACACAAATACCTAAGTGGGTAACTATTTGTAAAGTTACATATTATATGAATCTGTAAGGAATAGTTAATAGCTTTCTATATTATTTTTTTAACTATACCTAGGTAATTTTGTAACAGCTTCCTAATATCGCTCTTGATATTTGTAATTTTAGCTTACATGTCTTCATTGAGATTGAAAAATTAACAACTAGGTTTATTGCTTGAGCCTGAGCCAGAACAACTCGATATTAGAACTACGTTAATGAAGAGCTTTTAAGCAGTGCTTGACTTTTCGTTCAAAATCAGGTCAACGCGACATTTAAAATTCTCGATATTTTTGTCACGTTAATATAAAAAAGTGAAAGTTTTTTTTCTATTATAAAGAAAAACATTGTAGAACAATTATTCAAATATCTGCAAACCAGGTAATTGGAAAAAGTCTTTCATCAAAGGCGAAAAGCAAAAAATAAAGGTTGCAAGGATGAACATCGCAATTTAAATAATTAACTATTCAATCTAGCTTTGTTTAATGAATTACAATTTCAGATTTTTTCCTTCCCGATCGTTCGACCCGATTCGAACATTTTGTTGACTTTACGAGCTGACTTTTACTTGCTATCTTATAGTAAATTTGCAAGTCACTAATTGAATAAATTCCTTCCTTTGTTTATCTTTAATCATAAAGAACGTGACTTAGAACAGTAATGGTGTTCGGATTTGCGAGAGAAATTATAGTAAAGCTAGGATACACCTACCTACATTGTTTACACAAATCATTCCTTTGTAAATATGTTAAAAGATATAATTGTTATTTGTTCGCGCTGATTGAGTTTATTTGATTGCCTATGGAATAGAAACAAATATGTACAACAATGAAATGCCTAAAAAAAATTCACTGAATTTAAACAAAGCGAGAACGCCGAACGCTGTTATTGTTTCTCAAAATATATTGAGGATTAAAAAGCATTTCCACTGTTTTAATGGAAAGTAAAATTGAAAAAAATAAACGATTGTTTTGGCAGGATGAAAGTGAAATCTGGTTTGAGGTTGGTAAGTGTGACAGCGTCGAACTCTCACTGGGCGGTGACCGCGGAGGTGAAGCCTAGGAGCGCTACTGTGACTGCCACCCGACTTGAGCAACCACTTCGAGACGATAGTGGGTTAGAACTGTAAGTTTTTCTTTAATAAGCACAAGAAAATAAGACTTTAAATGTTTTTCAACATTGACTGTAACTTTTTCACAATATGTTAATAAAAATACCGATTTTTGAATGAGTTAATATAAATAAATAAAATTTCCTGTATTAATTTGAAACCTTATATAATAACATTATAATGATCAAAAACCTAAAAAAGCGAGCAATGTTTTGAGTTTTTTGCAATTTTGATTTTGATTTTGCAATTTTTTGAGCTTTTGAAGAATGAATGATCATTGCTAGAAAAGTGACTCAGTTAATGTTAACAGTTGAAATAAATTCGTATGGGTTGAAATAGTTTCGTATTTTCATATAATTTTATATAAAAGTAATCAGTCGAACACGAAGTTTGGTATTTTTAGCTCTACACAAGAATACACATTTTTGTCAAAACGAAACATTTGAATGATAGGTATTCAATGCGAATGGTGCTACTTCGATATAAAAATGAATTTGAAAAATATTGTAGGTAAATGTAATAGTATCTAGCAGATACAATTTCATAAAGTAAACGAAACGCATTCCAATTGAAGAAAAGCAATTTGAGAATATAAGTTTTATCTTCATAAAGTTTAAATAAAGTACAAAGTTAGGCAGATCTCGGTAAATTTCCCCGAGGATACATTAAAGAGAAAACCTTTTGTTGACTTGATAGTAAAATTAAAATGCGGCTTCTAATAATAGGTACGTTATTTTAGACAGCCTATCTTGTTTGTTATTTTAACGAACCGCTCATTTTTTTTTCAGTGTATATCTAATGTATAAATTGCATTATAATTTTTTTATTAACTTTAAAAAATATTATCAGAGATCTTTGAAAATAAATGTCTCTAAACCTAGATGTTGTTTTGAAACAGTCATTGTTTAAACATTCGTTTAAATACATTGTTAATTTTTCACTAGTTTAACATTTGCAATGAACACGTCGTTCTTGGCAGGGTTTATTGGCACAGTGCCTATTTAAAATGGAGTTTAACGTTTTGCATATACAATTAAAACAAACTAAATGTTAAGTTAAAAGTAAGAAAAGTCACTGTTTACAATGATAAATCTAATTATTTATGTACCCGTGCAAAAATATCTTTAGATACATATTATATTAGTGGATGGCTTAGTATAAATTGCACTTAAAACGATTATGAGATAAATTGCTATAGTTATAGATATGTCAATCTAACTCTATCCCAGATATCATCTAACAGAAAGACGTTACCTTGACATTCATAATCCTAAATCAAAATTGCATATCTAAAACAACAAATTAGTTCCACAATCCTTTCAAATATTGAATAGCTACTAATTCCATACAGGGACGAAGAAGACACTAGTGGTGCGGGTGGTCCAGGATGGGAAGAAGTTCTAACATGGTTAGTGGAAGTCGGAGCTGAAGGAGAAGGTGACGCTGAGGGTTCAGAGGGAGAATCAGGTCGTGGTACAGCTCGTATCAGCTGGTCAGCAAGAGTATCGTCTACACCCAGTGGTACTTCCACTACCGAAGAGACTCCTCATGAACATCGAGTGAATACTCGACTGGATATTGAAAAGGATGATATACAAGCTGTATTGCCGATTTCTAAGGTATGTATTTTTAGTACATGTCATTTACGGTTAAAAAATTATTCTTGTTATTTATAAAGATTGTGATGAGTATTGTAAAGTAGACTTTAAGCTTCGAATAAGATTTAAACGTATAATAGTATTATTATTAATAGTACTAATAATTAGTGAAAACAGAACCTATTGTGTTTTTAATAAGTGGATAACTTAATTTTGAGTACATGATAATACATCTTTGCATAGTTATTGAAATCATTATTACCACAGAGTACATTATTATGATTATTACAAAATACCATAGTTCGTTACTCTTGATTAAACTCGTTAAACGGTTATAAAGTTTCCAATGAGCTACGATAATGTTTAAGCTGATTATCATGCTATTATTATTCACTTAATTTTACGACTACCTCGATCGAGTCTGCCGCACGAAATTCACAATTTATTAAGACACCGATAGTAAAGATAAATTAAGTAGTTTCATCCTCAATAATTAATGGATCAGGGGAGCGAAGAGCACTTTTTAAGGTATTAACGCAATAACGATATCTTTATTGACTCTCAAAGGTTCTTAGATTGACCGAGGATTACTAACTAATTGGGTTGTAATGGTATCGTATTGAGAGATAATATAATACTTAAACACTCACCTTGGCTTTTTAGTATTATTACTGTTACACGATAAGATCACTATCGAGTATTAACCTAGATTGCTAAAATTAAATCAATAAGTATCAAATGAAACAAGTCAAGTACGTACCGTATTATTTTATGTACCTATTACCTATCCGCCTAGATGGTTTTAAATTACAAACCTCAACACATTGATATTTTATGAATGTAGACCCTGTGGTAGAACTAAACGAAACTATTTTTAGACAACAAACATATAATGTGTTGACATAAATAATTGTTTAGTTTATAAAAAAAAATAGTATAATTTAAACCTTTAAGTACCAGGTGTAACGTTTAACAGGTATAATATGTTAAAAAACAAAACCACAACGCTATTACCGTACGATCCATTTCCTTATAATTAAATTTACCCGCTTAGTGGACACAGACTATAAAATGAAGCTATTATAATAATCTTCTTGTGTGGCTCGTAAATTGAAAACACTTCTATCGGTGAAATATTTCTCTAAAGTTATTAGCATCAGTTATTAAGTTTCCCTTCGGGCAATCAGCGGCCATGCGGTTTCATTGATGGACAAAACTCATTTCGTGATGGAATATACCTAGATAATTAAAACAGTCGTAGCCGATACAAATGAATCGACAATTGAACTAACTGTAAGTGCGTGCTCTCAATTAGTATGATATCATTTTATTGCCGCAACATATATAGAAGTTATTGTGAGCCGTTATCTTTCAAATTAATTAGGATACATAAATGCCGACACTTAAATGTGGTGTATATTATTGTGGTGACAATTATTTTCTGTTATATTATGTTCTTTGCTTCACTTTACTCGTGTACATTATGTTATATTGCTAAGTAGAAATTTAAAAATACAAAATCTCCGAAGATCAACGTTGAAATGAATTTATTTCCCTAGCTTTAAGCATTTTACATTTTGTATCCAAAATCAAACTTAGACGTAGACTTCACAAAAAACTTGATATGTAACTACATATTTAAACTACCTACATATTTAATAATATAATCGATACTACTCAAATTCTGTAATATATATTTTATACTAAGAATATTACGCTTTTCAACATAAAAAATTGGACTGTTAGACTTTATTGAAAATATTTAAATTAATATTTTTTTACCACAGTAAAAATCTCAGCGATCATCAGCATAAAATCCCGCCTAATTCTAATAAGTCTTATCCTGCCCCGGGATCTAAATTCTAATTTTTTGCCATTCTTTAAAATTTCTCATTTATAAAGAAAAATTGACTGCAGCAAAGCTAAAATTTTAATTTCTTTGTATTTGTTTAGAACTGGGAGGTGTTAAACACAGCAGTGCTCACGGGTCGCCAAGTTTCGCAAGCGATGAAGGTGCTGATAGTGTCGCAAGCGGGGCAGGTCGCTGACGTCACGCTCCAGAGCTCTTGCCACTCGGAGGACGAGAGCGTCCTCAAAGTGAGTAACACAATAATTAATAGTGGCCGTAATGGGTGCGCACTTCAATAGATTGGAGGCCAATTCGATCGAAGGGTCGCTCTATTTGCTGGTACTCTTATGACCACATCTTACACGTACTTGTGTCAAGGTGCTAAGTGATTAATGTTACACATTATCGACCTAAAGGAGTCCATCATCCAGTAAAAATATTAAGATCCTCTTAGGTCATTAAAATGCTGATCAGTACTTCTCCGCACAGAAAAATGTATACAGACGAAAAATTAAGTGTTCCTGACTTGTTAAGTGCTCTCAATAAATTTTCCTCGAGAAGTCAAATGTTAAGGGACATTTTCGAGGCCTCGTAAAGTACGGAAGGTTAATTGCCTTTCTGAAAAGAAAAATCTATTCACAAAATTCATCCCATAAGGGTCATTAACGCCCTAGAGTACGTACTTGTACCAATACCCATTCTTCTCTTAAATAGGTGTCGTCATCGTGCAGTTCCGTCTATGTGGATGGGTCAGAAATTCGAGGATCTTCAAACGCTTCAGTGATTGTGAAGTATGGAACATATACCGGTCTAGCAAGATTCACTGTTTGGATGCCGGAATACCCGCTTGAAATCGACGTGGATGATAATAGACTATCACAAATTAAAGGTAAAGCCACGTTCTATTTAACTTACAAAACGATACACGTAGTATTAAAAATAACAATTGCTCGTTAACAAAACCAAATGTTTTTCTGAACATTTCTGTTGCGTTCCATTTATTATTCGGCCGATGGGAGCCGTTTCGTGTTTCATGTAAGGAAACAATGTTAAAATCGTCATAGTTTTTTTTTCATACGCGAATGTACAACCTACATTCCATCTGCATATTGACCTAGATGGGGCATTGTTTTCTTCCCAGGTTGGAAAGTTTTAGATGAAACGAACGCTAAAGACAGATTAAAAAGGTCTCTTTCGTCGAGAGGGTGGGGTGCAACCAGACCCGATGGCCCTAATACCTTGACGGATCAGCGCTCTTGCCGGCTCAGATACCAACAAAGCAACGTCGAGGTTAGTACTAAATAACGCTAAAATACAAAAGACAATTTTAATTTTTAATAGGCCTCAATATTAAGTCCATGACGTAAGTAGCGTACGAATCAGGTCAAATCAAAACAATAAAAACTTTACTTGACCTAGCCTTGTGTCGATAAAACTCAGCAGTTCTCACTGAAATGTATCGTCATTTCGTATAAAAGTTTCTATTTATAGAATCTTTAGATATAGACAAATTGGAAACTGAATGGCGTTCAATGTCGGTTAAACAGAAATTTTATACATACTTAATAAATATTCAAGTAATTACTACGTAATGAATTTAAACTAAATACTTAGCTTTAGATATTTTTCGCTTAAATTGTAGCAGAGCTTAATAGCTTCAAGAAATCGATTAATACGATACTGGTGCAATAAATCATCTGTGTACTTCAGTATTTTATTTACGACGATAAATTATTGGTAATCTGTGTCAACACATTTTGCATCCTGGAAGTTAGCCAATTTATGCTTTAGACAAAATAAGTCGAACATGGCCATCCACCTAAATTCCTATATTTATAGAAAATAGAATAACGGATCTTTGAAGTGACTATATGAATTTGGCACTCTATCAAACGGGTCCTGTTTTTAGGGATATCTTTTTTGCTTGCATTTTTATTCGATAGAATTGGTTATATCGAAGAGTAACCGGAAGATTATTTTAGATTGATATCGTTGTTTTCTTCTTTCTTACCTACTATATTATTATTAAATGCTATACATATCATGATATAAGTTCACTTTGGATATTAGGTGGATGCTTGTTAGGTACTCGAACACGCAAAAACTATTGAACAAATTTTGATGATATTTGGAGTGTTTATGTATCAGCTTTTGACGACTTACGCTTCGAGTTATATTTTATTAGTCCGGAATGAAGTCGAATACCTTATAAACATACCTACCAGAATACAAAAGATAAAGAATTATTAGCATTCGCCCGAGAATTTGTCTGCGATACCTTGTTGGTATACTTATATTAGGAAAATGTATAAAAAATTAAACAGTACGTTATAATAATAACATGTTCATTCATATGCAGTACCCAAAAAAATGTATATCCACAGGTTTACGCGCGTTTCCTAGCCAAGGACCACGACTCAGGTCGTGTCTCCTACTTCGTGTCCCGTCGCACGTGGCTCAAAGTGACGGAACTAGTGTTGTCACTGATGCGTGTGTCGGACCCGCGTATAGCGTCACTACGGAACCGCGTGCTACAGGGACGCAGTACTGGACGCACTGAGGTGCAAGTGCTGTCGCCGATAACTGGTAATTATATGTGTTTTTTTATTTATTTTAATTCAGATTATACATCCACATTTGGTTACAAAAGTCATTATATAAGCATTAAGCAGATATAATTATTGTTCTCACTCATTCCAGTCCATTTCTTTCCCGTCGTCAATTCTTTCCTTTTTTTAACCCCTTAAAAGTTGGCATTTGCACTAGGTACCCGCAAATGTTTATGGGCGGGCTTGCTCTATATTAAAAAAATTGATAGTCACCTCAATTTTTATTTATTATTCTGTGTTCTCATAAAAATTGTACAACACACGTAATTGTGTACATATTTTTGTCGCGTGTTCAATCGTTATTGACTAGACAGAAAATACGAAAGAAGTATTGAGTTTGCAAAGTAAATTCAATTAATCAATTATTGCTTTCGTTCCTTAATTTAAATTCATTTCGCAGACTCATAAAATATATTATGAGAGAATATGTCTGTCTGGCTTCTTAATTTTCTTTATTTTATTTTCTACTACTATTAACACGGCGTTATTGTATGCAACATAATGTTTTCTGTGAAAAATCAACTGTGTAACTGAAACGAGTCCGTGTAAAAACAAAATGCGTATTAAATTGCGTAACTCGAGTCTAAGTGTTCGTATTACGACTGCTCATAATTACCACAATTATGGCTAAGAAATGCTTAACCTGGAATTCTGAGCTTTTGTACGGTGTACTGTTTCTATTGATTCTAGAAGGGAAATAATAATATGAATGTTGCAAACAAGTCTTTTAATCAAGCCTCGTTTTAGCCTATAATTACCTCCTACTTGTGTCCGAAAACGCCTACCTACTAAATTTACTCTACTAAATTGATTTATTTTAAACATTTTCAAGTATCCTTGAACAAGTTTGAAATTAAGGTTTACTGGACAACAATTATAAAATACCATTTGATCAATAAAGGCTCTATAATATGATATTTTTGAAAAAAAGTGTCTACGTTTGGTTGTCAATAAAATGCTTGGAATTAAAAAGACATAAAAAAATCTTTATTACAGGCCGTGTAATTGGTCTCCGCGAGGTCCGTGTGGTCAACGACAAGGTGTCGATTACCCGACTCCTAGTGCGAGTGATATCTGGTTTACAACTGAACATTTCTCCAGACACGGCCATTGAAAACGGATACGTGTCCGAAACTACTGTTACGAGACGATTGACAGCCCAATACCAGGTGAGATGGGGCTTCCGAAGCTTTAGTGTGATTTATTAGGGCAGGAAATTGATTTATCGGAACGCAGACGTGAAGGTAGAATCAAATTGTTCGATGAATTTTCGTTTCATAGGATGAAGTAGATTTGAAAAATTGATTAATATGCTCTCCTAAAATAGCTATACGCAATTCACATACCATTTTCAGTTTTAAGACGACATAAAAAATGCTGACGTTGATTTATTTATGCCAAATTATACTTTTTTTAAAATAGCATTTTGTTCTTTTACTATTCTAATTCTGTATCTCCTTCTCAATCAATAATAATTATTATTTTTTCTTATTTATTACAGGAAGGGCTTCTAGACATAGACATAGAGTTTTCCGACGGAACTCACACAGCACTGCGCGATGTGGCCACGTCAGACTATCACTTGTTAGTGGAAAGCTTGGATATTGAAGTTGTGGCCTTTGCGCCCATGTTGGCTTCTGTACATCCTAGAGTTATTGCTGTCGGTGAAGGTATGATATCATTTTTTTGAAAGGTATGATTGAACCTTGATATCTTCAGTTAATATAAGCAGTAAAAGTAAACTTATTCTTCATATGAATAATAATGAGAAATAGGAATTTTTCTTTTAGCAGTATAAGGGTTTTACCACTTTCTGAAAATGACCTTGATATACTTTTTGACACTAGTAAACGTGAGCTTCGTATATTATTTGATACTTAAATAAGCTAAGCAGAATATCCAAGGGTAACCATGATGTCTTGCAGCAGAATTATTTCCAGTTTGAGAAAGAGATGGCGCTAGCCGACCTATATAGATAGCGCTCCTATTTTTCCAAACTGGAAATATGCTTTAAAGACATCTAGATACGACCTCCAGCTGTGAAACCAGGAACAAGACTAAATTAAATTTTATTTTCCACAGGTAGCGGCGAACTACTACGCGTAACCCTGCTAACACCCGATCAGTGTCGTTCCGGTCCGATCCGGCGAGTATCTCTCCCCGGGAAAGGCGACACCAAGACTCCAGCGAACATTAAGAACATTCCCGGGGCTCTAGCCACAGCTGCTGCTAGTGTTGATGTCGACTTCAGTGGAACTGATGCTCCACAGAGACCAGATACACCACAAAATGATGATATCATGGCTAGGGGTGGGATCAGAACTGGAATGAACGACCTGACTGATCTGCTTAAAGGTGAATTGTAGATATGTACGGGTTGAATTAGTAGATATTGAGTTGATTGTTGATAGTTCTGTTGAGTAGTTATTTTTTTGGTGTGTCAAATTAAGTCGTAAAGTAGCATAGTCGTATTTAAAAAATATTTTATGTTATCTTATAAATCAATTTTCTTTTGTTTTTTGAGATATTGAAGTAATAATATTGATATAATATAATTAAAACCTAATAACTCATTGTAATTAAGGTAATATACAATCTTAGTTATCCAAATTACTGTACCAAGTAGAATTATTACTAAAAAAACCCTCTAATAAAACCAATACTAAACTACCATTTGTGTTTGTAGATATTTCACGTATTAAAGATGAAAACAACCACAATCCCACAGTGCAAGCGCAGCAATACGGATCCATTCACCGACCGAACGCCGCTCACCATCCGAGGCATATTGCGCAGAAAAATGAGTCGCAAGTACAAATCGGTTGGTATTACATATAAATATATATAATGTATATTACATAAAAATAGGGAGGACGAAAATTTTTTTTATCTAGAGAAAAAAAATAGTAGGTATTATAAAAATATTACTGAACTCAAATTTAACTCATAATTTTGTCGTTACAGGAATGACTATCTTACTGGGAGCATTTTGTTTCGCGATTATGGTAAATATTATTAAGTTCACTATTCATTCTATTTTCGTTAGACCATCTTTTTTTTCTTATTCATATTTTTTTTCTTTTTTTATAGGTATTTGTAGTGTCATGTGTTGTATATGCATACAAATTGAAAAGAGTGAACAGTCCAGGAGGTGGTGGATGTAGAAACAGTCCCGGAGCTACTGAAAGTGGACGCTTACAAGTTACCAATTTGGTTGGCACTACCCTTGGGTTAGCTAAAGAGAAGCCTTCAAGGGAGTCTACTACTAATGCTCATGATTGGGTGTGGCTTGGTAAGATTACATGAAATTTAATGATAAATGAACAACATGATATAATATCGATCACAAATAACAATCTAACTAGATACAATTAATAATAAAAGTTTTCAGTTTTCAATAAATTATCTGTTAAGACATATAACTAATTTTTATTAAATTGTTCATTTACAGGAAGGGCAACAATCGAAAAGAACGGCAACCGCCACCCAACAAACAGAAACTCGATGCAACCGATGCAATGCGACAAGGGGAACAACAACCAAGAGATGCGCATAACGTCCAACCCTTTGAACTACAACTACGTCGACCCAGACGATGCTATCCGAGACAATGGAAACGTTATGGTCACCAGCTTTGATAACCCCAACTCCATAGAACTACCATCACAGAACGAGAAACGTGACAGGATCATAGATTCGACGACATATTGCAAGAAACCCTCGAGACACGCGCGGACAAACTCCGGAGACGGTCATTGGCAGTAAGATTATCATTGCCATCATTTCTTGCATGCTTCACACAGCCACACAGACATTTTACATGCCGACTAGATTTTTGCTAGGTTATTGTTGCATTTGTGTATAATGTGTTGTGTAATTTTAGGGATACCAATAACCAAGACGAGTATCGACCACCCGTGCCACCGCACAGAAACTCTTCGACACCTCAGCCTCAAGTACCGGTGCCTCCACGGAATTCCAATAAAGTATGTTGCTATTTCATTATTTCTCGTACGAATAAAAAAATAATTAATACCAACTTGATCCCTCTTTTCCTCTAGTACGAATGTATATTAAGATTATGTGCTTCTCCAGAAAATAATCTATCTCTCAACAAAATTTTATTCAGATCCGATCAGATGTTTTTACTTGAAATAGTCACTAAATCAGTATGATTGCTTTTCAAACTTTCAAAACTTTATAATAATGTTCTTATTTCAGATTTTGCCGGAGTCAGTCATGCCACCAGCTAGACGAAGCCACTCCAGGAATCATCATAAGAAACACGATCGCGAGCACGAGCCTACCAAGAGATCTCCGGAAAATCAACGCCACCCAGACCGGTACGTTTTTTTTATAATAACTACTTCTACAACGTCAACGATTTATCGAATAATGTGATCAAAACTATTCATAATACGGTGCTTAATTAATAATATGTCTCTATTTCAGAATTATTGATTTGAATAAAGCCGAGTCCCCATACATTCCGAGCCGAGAAATTAAAGACCAATACAAACGCGATTCTTACCCTCTTCGACTCCGCAACGACTTTGACGACGATCCAATGGAAAACCTTACTAATAAGGACGATTGTGCAAGATTATTTGAGTTTGATAACGATGCTCCTCTTATCATGGAGAATAAGGACTATCGAGAGATTGTTGGCCTCAACAGAGGAACTGATGACTCACGACGCACCTTCACTAAGCCGGAAAGCCCTGACTACATGCACGACTCTGGAATCGGTAATAATATTATGTTTTTTTATTATACCACTTTTCGAAGTAAGCTTATTTACCATTTGATATACTTCCCTTTAAAATTTCTATCTTTTTCCTATTATGTTCTTACGCTATGATTGTCTAATATAAAATGTGTAAATTTTATTACGAGCGAATCTTTAAACATTTTTACTTTTATTGACTTAGTATTCTCTGTCATTTCCAGGTCTACCTGATTTGCAAATGAGACATAAGAGTAAATCGAAGGATACTAATGGCAAAGGAGATTTCGTTGAATTGTCCAACCAAAATAAAGGTGAGTTATGTTTCACTACGTACCTACCAATCTATTATTATTATTTACTAGCGGTCCGCCCCGGCTTCGCCCGTGGTACATATTTCGCAATAAAAGGTAGCCTTCGTTCTTTCTCAGGGTCTAAAGATTGTCTGTGCCAAATTTCATCAAAATCGGTCCAGTACAAGCATTGGTGCGTAGAGCTCAAGGAAGTTATACTGCATATTGTATTTTAAACAAATGGTTTCCACCAGGTACCCCATCCCCCGAAGTGAAGCGCGCCACCATAGTGGGCAACCCGATGTACTCGCGCGGGGGAGCTGGGGTGGGGGGAGCGGGGGTGGGGGGAGCCGAGCCAGCCGTAGAGCCGCTCGGCCTCGACGACCTGCACATGGACTACGATCAAATCATGCACTATTTCCATAACCTCAAGGTATAAACCGCCACCGCCCACCGTCCCCACGCTTCTAGTGTAGACGTTGCTGTCGCTTGCGATACCGCTCGGCTGCCGCGCGTTCTGTCATATCGTACCGCGTACCGGTGTCTACGTAATCTACTTATGAATTAGAGCCTGACTTTTGATGCATTTAATGTCGATGTAGTATAGTATTTTATATGACTACGTTTTATACGAATATACATTGTGTCGTGCAGTATTAATTAATGTAAGGACGTGTAGCTGTGCATTAACGGTATTGTCTCATAGAAGTAACGTTAGTCTTGTCTCAGCGAGTATAATGTACGCCTCGGTAGCCCTACCTTTATATTACGTCTAGTACCGCCTCTATATCGTTGACATCATCCCCTATATTTTATCTCGTAGACAGCTAGAATAGAATCCGTCTCTTGTCACTAACCTAGAAGTAGCACATCTCACCGTCGATCACAATAATCAGTAATCACATTGCAATCGCCGCAAACTATGACTCATTCGATAAAATTTTTCGCAGGAATCGAACGCCTGAGTAGAGCAGATCATTGCAAAGATCCGGCAGATATTGTCTACGTTTAAATATCAGCATATCACCAAAGCTGCTCCGATCGACGTATACAATGCGCCCGCCGGAGCGAGCGACGCCGGGCGCGAGGATAGTACTATTGACTCAGTCAACAACAACCTGCCGCCAAGCGCCGCACACACACACGAGAACGTTACCGGTTCTCGTGCCGCGCCCACGCAGGTGCTCTGTGACTCGATAGCGCACAGAAACACCTTTATGAAACGCCGCCTTAAGTTCCTCCTGGAACACTTAAGCGAGGCGTACGAGTAGAGTTGTTGGTCAATATATTATCCTCCGTACAATATGTGTCCGAAGTGGATCCTTGCAGTGATCGAAAACGATATAAACTATGTAATTGTTTTATACGTATACCTTTAACGTTTAACGTATTTACTCTAGTCATCGACAAAGTTGCACATGTTTATGTAAGTATTTAATGATGTATCTGTGTGCATGTAGTTAATACTCGAATATAATATTATAATCTATGATAATGTTGTAGATAGATCGCGTTGTCTGTTTGACGATATGACTTCTTTGGTTTTGGTGTCTCGTTAATAAAATGATATAATATACGAGCTTTTAGCGGTTGGAGCTACAATTATTATCCAAATACCAAAATAAAAAAACGTTGCATTTTTCTCTGAATAGTATGTACATATTTTCCATTATAGATGATGTGAAAACGCTACCTCACTTATGTCTTAACTTATAGCTTAGCAATTACATAGATCCATGAGCAAAGCAAAATGTATTTATATAACAACTATTTAATACGCCTATTTATTATTTTAGGTTCTACATAATTTATTCCACTTCTTTTTCCCTTAACAAAGACATGAAATAGGCTTTAAGACTGCAGTTTGCCAGTGTTTAGAAAATATAAATTAGTTTAGGGACTATTTATAAGACAAACCTAGTCAAATAATGTTTATTGTTTATCTAAGGGCTAATTTTTATTTGCTCAAATTTACTGTTTTCAATATAATATTCTGACTATAGGTAATTTTACGTTCCTATTGTTTCACCACTTCATTTATTGATGTTGAACAAAATAAAATTTGGCCTAAAATATCTTCCACGTTTGTGTAACTTTATAACTCGGGACATTACTGTACAACGTTCTATACACGCGTACATTAATTTATCTCAATCAATATTGTATAACTTTGTGATAATATGGCTGCTCTTGTTCATTTTTGGCGGCCGACTTTAAATTAAAAAGCCATATCATATTATGAAATCTAGTTGCTTGTATCATATATTGTAATGTATCTTATTAATTTATTAAAATGTAAATTGCATTTACTTGTAAGTTAGTTTTATAGGTTTTGTAAATATTGTTATGATGTTATATAATTTATAGGTATGTGTGCGAAGATACAAAGGAAATAGATGTATAAATGTGGTAGAGTTGCTTATATACTATCGACAGAGTAGGCTGCACTGAATTATATAATAAAAGTTTCATGTCTGTTATTATTGTACACGGAATAGTAAATGTAATTGATCTTGTAATTGTGTATTGATGTGACCCTTCTAGAAGATGTTTCTAGCGAAATCTCTCTTTTATGTTAACTATTTTTTCCTTTTCAAAGCAAACTGTTATAACGATCTATTCAGCTTTAACTTTAATCTGATAATATTGATATTATTCGTAACGTTTGGGCTTTTGTCGTTAGTTTAGGGACAAGTCACAGATCACTTATATACCTATATTATGCAGTAGAATTTGTTACTACTTACTAAGTATAACAATTGTTTTTGTTGGGTTTTTCCTTATATAAAGAAGTTTATTAATAAATTATTGCTACAGACTGAGGCTTGTCACGAGAATCCCTTAATGAAATGTCAAATATAATAAACAATTATGAAAAAATCCAGTTGTTTTTTATTTAAATATCATCCGAAACTATGAGAAATAATTAAAAACGCTGAAAGGTGACCGATTTGATGAAAAATAAAACTGCATTATTATTATTATAGTTTTTTGATAAATCAATTATATTCCTTGCCAGGTATAGAACCCGTTGATTTTGAAAAAAAAACTTAAAGTAACTAGGTACCTACTACCTACTTATTAAACCAATTGATGGCGGCAAATTTACGGAAACCTCGGAGCAATTAACAAGCCATTGCTAGTTAGTTAATTGCTCCGAGACGAAAACGGTTTTATTTTCTACACTACATTTTTCGTAATGCCAAATATTTCAGTATCCCACACCCTGTTAATTTTTAAAAGCAGGAAGGGGAATTGGAAAAAGCCTACTGTAAAATATTATACTTACTCTAAGGAAAAAAGGTTTATATTTTGGTATTCAGTAATTTCTATTTTAAATCGGTGAATATGGTTAAACACACGTTAAATATCGATCGTTGTGAGCATTACCTCAAGAGAAGTGTGGCGTAAAGTTTTTTAAAATATTGGGCAATCATATTAGCATACCTATATTTTTTTCGCTAACTAAAACATCTTTTTTTTAATGGAACTAAATCGATCATGAGCTGAGAGTTGAGAGAGAGCGAGGTTGTGCTTTGTTATCACAAAGCAGAACCTCATACAGCTAGTCGCTACCTTTTCTAAAGTAGAAGACGCAATTAATCTAAGCCGGGCGCTACAGCAAACAGGCTCAAGAATATATTGCCCGCATTCAAATCTATGAAGCAGATACTGAATTCGTAGGTATATTCTCTATATTGTAGGTATGAAGAATAGCAATACTGTTTTCTAATGAGTATTTTGTACACTATTGACTATAATTATGCTGATATGAGTCATTCTTATATTTTGCAAGCTTAGATTTTGCAAGTATCAAAGAGTAGTAGATAATAATAATGTCATACATTTCACATTTTAAATATAGCGCCATCTATTGGAACATAAATTTCGGAGTGATTCAAATATTTACGCAGTCTCCAGACACAAAAATCATATCATGAAACGGCTCCGATGCGACAAACAAACTTAAGTTTTATAGCATCAATTAAATACTTTATTAATTAATGGGGCATTGAGGAATTAATAGGCGAAAAAAATGAGTGACAAAAAAAAAATACAATCATTACTATTCACTAAATTATATTGTCTATTCCATTACATCTTACAAATATTTGCAGAACCATCTATGGTCATATTTCGATATATGCTTGTGACAGCCGCCCATATTGTTTTGGATTAAATATTTCATTGTGTAATTATTTTGGTTATTTTCTTCCCTCCACTGTTCGTCGGCTGCATGTTTCTCCATTATTTCCTGTGACACTGGCTCAGCTTTGAAAGGCAGTCTCTCGGCAATGATTCGTAACATGTTTTTTACCTGTAAGATACAAAGGTGTAAAATAAATAAAGACGGTAAAAAGGAGAGATTGTTGTAAATTTATATTTATAAAGCATTTGAATGCCATTAAAACCAAAAAATATAGATTCATTTTAATTATAATAATAATAGTCAAGACAAATAAGGAAACATTTGACAGTTCAACATAATTCAAGAATGTTGCCTTGTCAAATGTTGCCTATAATGACTCCACTTTTAGTTAAAATTCATAACAAATAAGTGTAATTTTCATATAACTACCAAATGAATTTAAAAAAGGCATACACAAAGATATAATGGACTTATATCATGATGAGAAACTAATGCACATTATCTATTGTTTTATTGTTATAGGAGACTGTACTGAAATTCTAACGAATATTT
This sequence comes from Colias croceus, assembly GCF_905220415.1. Taxonomy (NCBI): domain Eukaryota; kingdom Metazoa; phylum Arthropoda; class Insecta; order Lepidoptera; family Pieridae; genus Colias; species Colias croceus. The sequence goes on along the minus strand of NC_059540.1, from coordinate 5,633,798 downwards.
ACATACCTCAGCATATTCACATTTTCCACCGACTTCAAAAATTATGCGTCCATTTTTTATCGGAGTGACATAATGGTCAATAGCGCCTTTACCACCTCCCATACGTTGGCCCTGACCCTTCTTTGTGATTGGTTGCCACGGAGGATCAATACGCCAGATTGCAAACATTTTCTTTTGGTCCAATCTCCTTGCAACTTGAAGACGGACCATCTCAAAATGTTCATGACGCATTCTACCGCCACCCCTTGCCTATTGGAAGATTCCCATGTTAATAAATAAATATTTTGAGGTTGATCCTATTATGGATCAATCTATTAGGGCTGATCTGCAGATGTTTTCTTTATTCCAGTTATTAATCCGTTGTGATGGAGGAATACTTTTAAAGTCAAACTTCTGTAAGTGCAAGTAAAAGTCACTTCAGTAAAAGTTCAAGGTCGCGTCATGGCAATACCGTCACACGGAGTGAGGCGAGGATTTTGGTATTTTTTAATCTTGCCAAAGAGTTTTCACTTCTGACTTTATATGCTTGGTACACACGCCCATTCTTTAGGTGCGTTGAGAGTAAAATTTCAAGGTGGTATCATGGCAATACCGTCACGTCATGCAGTAAGGCACACACTTTTTATCATGAAGTTTGTTTATTTTATGATATTATTTAAAATGAATGATAATAATAATTAGGTCAATGTGGGTAATTGTAAACAGGGGTGAATGAAAACAGTTGTTTTAAAGTGGAAGTAGAGTTCCACTTACACTTTTAATACCAATTCTAAATGACTACAACTGTAAACAATATTTCATTTTATAGATCAGATTATGGTTTTTCAAGTGTTTGGAAATTCATCTGACTGATTATAGAAAAAATCTTGTTTGTTGTTTACAATCACCCCTGTTGACAATTACCCACCCTGACTTTAATGATTGATGTAGCTGAAAAAAAAATTTATGTCATCTTGGAGCTTTTTAATGTAGATTTAATTAACACAACCTTTTTACATATGCATAATATTTATATGTATTATAAAATATATAAAATAAATGTTACTGACCACAACACCATACTGTTGCAACTGCAATGTATTGTGTACTGGTTCAGGTCCTCTCATGTAACGCAACCTCTTTTGCATTTTAGGTGGTTTTATATTAGAAGGATAGAGGGGCACTTTATCATATACTCTCAATCTTTGCCGTTCCGGTATCTGAATATCTGAAATATTTTTAATAATATTTTATTTCATAAGCCCTATTATTAGTTTATTTTTATTTATTACTAAAAAAGTCATACCGTCATAGTTTTTCGGAGGAGGGAAGTATTTTATTCCCGCTGTGAAGATCATCTGAAGTTTTTCAGGTCGTAAAATATCTGTAATTTAATTCAATAAATTAACAAATAGGTTGAGATTGATTATCGAAATATTGTTTCATTTTGATTACACACTTGCTGCGATATTCCACGTACGCCTCATCATTTTGTATGATATTTTATTCTAAAAAGGTATTCAATATTAGACTTTAAATATATTTTTGTATGTAATGCAAAGAAAAATGATATTAATTATTATTTTATTTATGTAAACATTTTAGGTTATGTGAAATTAAATGTAGGCGAGTTTGACGTTTAACCCAATGGGCAATGGCTGTCAATTGTCATTAGTGCCATTTCAACGTGACAATGACATAGACGAAACGTTTTAAAATTGGTTTAATTTGGTTTTGGGTAATTGTGATTCTGTGATAATTATAATAATCGATAAAAAATAAAACAATATAATGAGAACTACGATATATATTATCTGATTTGATAACGGTCCTACTTCTTCTGAGGCTAGGAGGCTAGCAACCTGTGCTAGCAACTAAGCTAGCAACCTTCTGGCAACCAACTAGGTTGCTTAGTGGTTGCCTGTGGTGGTTGCTTAGCAATAAATGGTAAAAAACAAATAATAGGACAAACCTTGGCTCTTGGGACAAACATTATGAATGATAAATTATTTGCAAATAGATGAACCAAATATTAAATGAATAATATATTATGTAGTACGAATAATCTATAACTTTAAAATGTACAAACGTTTCTAACTTCTAATAATAAAAAAGAAAAATAATGAATTATAAAATAATGTTGAACTTACAAAAGTGCTTATTTATCAATAGTTACGTTTATTGTGTATGGACCATTGTTGAATTATTTTATTTTTACGTTAAGGTTTGTATACCTACTAATTTGAATTATTTTTTAAGATATTTTTTCGCGAGAAAAATAGGTAACTAAGTATTTTAGTCAGTGTGTAGAAAAGCTATATAACTATCTAATTAGTTATATGTGAATAGCTGTTAAAAAAACTTACAATTCTCTTTAATTTACAGAATAATGAGTATGATCAGTTAATAAAATATCTATCAATAACATTATTCATAATGTTCACCAGCATAGAAAGCATAAGACTGTATCTTGGACATAGTGGAAATTTATTATATCGGGTAAGGATTTGGTAATTTTAATAATACACAACAAAAAATTAAGGGACATATTATATTACTTATTATTACGGGTGACAAGTGGCAACCCTACCACTAAATAGTACATATTATATAGTATAAATTATTACATGTAGATATTGCCACCACGGTGCAAATAATAATTGTTCCAATTTAAATTATATATCATTTCAGGTCCCAGAACTGGCCAGTTTTTTAATGTTAAGTGTATTCATGCAATTTCCCCTCATAACCTATTTTTTATTCAATCCATATTTAATGAATACACCTCTGGAAGTAACATTGCATGCTATACTCTGGATCACCATTTCGTCAGAAATTCTGCTTAGTTTTCAAGCTTTAAAGCAAGCATCTTCCATAGCAAAAGGGGTTTATTTATCCACTTCGAGAAATAGACTTTTATGAAACTTGAACTTGAACTGGATCATTGAATATCAAAGGTAAAACAATACCTATCCACAAAAAATTATATACCTAAGCAGTCTATGTGAGGAGTAAGAAAATTACAAAATAAATTACATAAATAAATGGAGAAATAAAAAAATTGTATTATTTATCATTTTATTACTTCACATTAAAGCTTCCTCATTGGTTTATTCTGTATATCTAAGTACTTCATAAGCTAAAATAGTACAGAATTTAATAATAAGTGTTACTTTTGGAACTTTACATACAAAAATATTTTAGTACCTTATACACCTTTTCTGTGTTACTTCATACACTACAAAGGCGAAACTCTTCAATGAAAGGTATTTTTAACGTTTGCACAAACAGCACCACATTATTTTTGATTACAAAAAAATAATTAATTTGCTTACACATAATATTATTCAATTGAATTATTTGCACACAACTGTAATAATACGTACTTGTTATTAGGGATTTAATCAATATTATCGAAAACAGATAAATAAACACATATTTTCAATTCAAGGACCATTTTAAATATATTATGAAATGCGTATTATCTTTTCGTGAAATTATTATGAATATTATAATTCTTTAATATAATATGTGTATGTACTTACATTGTAACGTATGAACTGTAATGCCTGCTCCTGATTTGTGCATATCTTATGTCTATTTGAATAAATTAATTATTAATAAATATAATACCATTTACGATTGGGTTTCTGGCCAAAAATTATTAATTCAAACAGTTTTATCAATTTCAATGAAAATCTGGAAGTAAAACAAAATAATAAAATGTAATTTTTATCAGTAGAAAACAAATTATAGGAGCAATGCTTGCCATTATCAAGTTCAATATTTTTTCTTAATTTGTACTTCCAGATTTGTTACATAAAATTTAAAAATACATATTACGATAGAAAATCTTTGTCTTTTCTGTTTTTAATAACTCAACAATCTCAATTTGTTGAATATCAAATTACAATAATTATTGTATTTGTTACTGGTAACTTACACAAAGTTATCATTTCATGGGAGTCAAAATTGCCTACATATAGTAAAAAAAAAGACGTGTGGATGTCATGAGAAACAAAATTTTCAGTGTAACAAAATTTTGGAAAAGATCACAGTGTGTACATTAATAAAGTATCTAAACTTCAAGGAATAAACCACTGTCTTTAAAAAAATTATCAATTTCCGATCTTACAACATGTAAAGATGATGTAAAAGTTGCCATTTTGGTTTCAAATGACTCAACACTGGCCAAGCCTAAAGATGCGATTATTTGCGGAAATGTAGGAGACATTTTGCAGATGACCTGGAAATAAAATATATTTATAAAAAATCTCACAATGAAATGTCTTAAAGTGGGCTATTTAACTAAGTTGGTTGGAGATTTAAAATTGTTAACTATAATGGAGAATTAAAAAGTTTTAATTCTGTAATAAATAAGGGTGGGTCTGTCTTTTTTTTAAATATCAATCAATTTAAAGTATAATAATTTTGCAATATATTTGGAAATGTATGCTACAATTTCATTACTTAATTTAAATTCATGTTAAGTGTAGTAATTCACTAATCTTCAAAGCAATTGCAAAATTAAAAAGACAAACAAATAATGATAAAAATCAACACTATGGATTGAATATAATCTAAATATTATTACTAAGCTGACTTAGTTTAAAAACAGGTAATTACTAATTTAATAAAATGTGTATTTCTATCCACATAATATGTTTCAAGTTAAATATGATATAATACGATAAAATATGATATATGAAAATTTTTGCAACACAATGTCACCACCAATTTTGTGGTTGCAGGGCAGGGTTAATAAAAATATCCAAATATGTACCGAGAAAAGGCGCTGTACTATCCAATTATGATATTTTTTCACAGAGCCTTCATAAGCTGATGAGAAGATAGCCTTCATGTTTATATCATCACTCTTGACTTCACTCTTCAAGCCTTGCAAAATACCATCAAATGTGAGCTCAAAGAACAGCAATGCCCTGAAATTTGAAATAAAGTCATTTTGTAATTATAAATTTCACATAGAGCAGACAGAAAGATTAACAACATACCAACAGAAAAGCTTTAATGAAGAAAATATATGTGAATATCCTAATTTCAATATAATTTTTCTATTTACAATACCAATAACTATGCAAGAATCAATTTAAAAACATCGAAATAAAACCTTGTACACATCTTTTCATTGATACAGTCAAAACATATAGAACTATGAGTGAGATATAAAAGATTTTACAGTCAACCTATATTTAGGTTGAGAGTTGTAGGTCAACAACGGCTACAACTGTATATAACAAGGGCTATTAATTTATATGTACATACCTACCTATTGAGCCATAATGTAGCCTCAGCACCCGTGCATCCACCTTTTGATTTTTCTTTCATTATTAATTCAAATAGACAGGAATTCTCATCATGAGTAAAACTGTTTTTTATTTTCTGGAAAATATAAAAAAAAATCAATCATTTAGTTTTAGCTTGTCATAGATAGGTATAATGATTGCTTTAAAAAATAAATTATACTTACATCTATATTACCTTGCATGTCATTTTTTACAGGACTAAAGATTTTGCCAAGACTATCTGCAATACAAAAATAGAAGACATTTTTTTTTTCTTAGCAGAAATAACCAGATTATTATATGTATGAAACCAATATTGTATATCTTCTTTCATATTATAGATGCTCATTTTCATCAATTCATTTATATCTTTATATTAAAGAAATAACATAATAACAAACAGAATTCAAAGTTTTTTTAAACTAATAAGTCTAACCAAAAATTATTATGATCAGTCAGTCCAATCAAAATGACAAAAATTTTATTTTTTTATGTTTTACTAGAAAACTACTATGTACTTTATTTCCGTGAATATAGAGGGATTCGTTATATCATTAAAATAAACTGTATGTGGTATATATAATATATATTACTAATATAATAATTTATAAACGGTACATTTTAAAGTTTTGTATGTCGATTATCTAACCATGAAAATTACTAGTTAAATTTACTTACCAACAATTGATACTAAATCTGATGAAGCCTTCACAAATTCCATTAAATTAATTCGTCCATTCTGTATAGGTGGAAAGTAATTCAGGTCTTCAAAATCAATTTGTTTTTGCGATTGAGTGGACGGCCCTGCCATGGTAGATAAATAGGGGACATCGTATGTTTCATTGTTAAATAATTTTTTTACAGCTTACTATATTGTTATCAGATAAGCAAAGTGATAAAAACATCATTTCATTGTAAATGAAGATAGGTAGGTATTAAAAAAAATCATCATGCTTTGGTTTGCTAAATTAATATTTTGACAATAATAATTGACTGACATTAAATGTCAACAAAATCTGGTCAATGGGTTGACTGTTGAGCTTAGTGTGTTGCTAGGCTTAAACACTTTAAAATTTGAAAAAATAAAATTTAACACATACATTTACAAAGCCATGTTAATGTGCATGTTAATTATGAAATTATTTATAATAAAATATATACATAATATTGGAGTTTGTCTCTCATAGTAACAATATAAAAAAAATTATTTTATCCGTCTTATGAAGTTATAATAATTATGCTGAAACTTGAAAATATTTTAATGTACAAAAGTTGTATTAAAAAAAAAACACTAAAAACTAATTCACGTTCGGAAAGCAGAGTTATCCCAGTCAAGCAAAATGGTGAAGCACTTCGAAGTTAGTGCAATAAACATTAAATGCACATTAGCTAACTATCAAGTTTAGATGAACACAATATAGCATATGAATAAACGAAATGAGATTTGGTACTATGCAACTACTTTGTCACTGTCGAATATTATTTTAATAATAATTATTGATATTATACTCAATTAGTTAGGTCTAAGCTAAATGGAACAGCTGTATTAGTTAGTACTGAGTACTGACACCCATAATGTTCCGTTTTAGTACCAACGTACTAAGTAGATAATATTCTGTGACCAACGTGATATTATTATTGTATAGGTACATTAAGTATTAGAACTGTCCTATTCGAAATGTAGGTACCTACCTATACAAAATCACGTAGGCAAAATTAACGTAATAAATTACTAGACTTGCTTGCAAAATCCGTGGCGGCTTTTCTTGGACTCGCATTCAGCGGCTGATTTATCTATTTTACTAGGAAGCAACGGAGCAGACGCGTCACCTGATGCTCAGTTTTTTTTCATGTCAGAGCAAGCAAAGGGCCAGGTGGGCCATTTGATGTTAGTGGTCAACACCGCCCATAACTAGTAACACTGGCGGCATTACAGATGCTTTGCCGGTCTTTTATGTACAATTATGCTCTTTTCTTTAAGGCCCTAATGTCGTTGTTGTTCGGGAACACTGCAGGTGGTAAATCGTTCCATAGCTTCAGTGATTAGCGTCGCTCATATGCTCAGTTTTAAAGAACTATCAATAATTTAGTACATTTAAAATAACTTGCAAATGGACCAGAATAAGACACCCGTAAGAATAAATTAATATTTAAGGACAGAAAACGAACGTAGCACTTGCCACTTACTAGGGTATGGTTGTATACACAGGTTGTATATATGCGGCTCTGTTAGAACTCTTTGAGATTGATCTATAAAGAAAACATTTATGACTCTGTTACCTTTAACTTTGATTAAAATATAACCAATAAATACAGCTAACATACAATATTATTCTAGAATAAACTATAATTCTGAGATTAATACTTTAGTACACAGGAGATTTCTTTGAGCATGTAGCTCAAGTAAAGGACATTTTCTCATAAAAAACTTTTAAAATAAAACAAAAGTATGTATAGCCACAGTTATAGTCTTTACTTATAATATCACCGGCATACAGCGAAAAACTTATTCATTTGATAGTTTTAAGCTAAGGCAATAAGTATTTAACATAACTAAGTATAATAGATTTTAGATAATTGCTAAAATATACAGAAAATATATACTTCAGATTATCATAAAAGTTAATCCCTAACCTTCCCTAACTATAATTTCTTCGTCGATGGTAAATCATTTGTCGTTTGTTACACATCATTTTTTTATTTTTAACATACTTGTTTAAAAATAAATTATGTATTAAGGATATTCAATTAAATGTATATTTGTATGGCATTAAATGTATTTTTGCTTACTTGTAGGGTCAAACATAAAATTTAATTATTTTTTGGACTTTATAGATTATTTTTCGAATTTCATAGGCTACACTTAAAAGGGTGGAGTAGTCAGTCAGTCTTATGTATTAAATATTTCGTTTTAGTATGGGCTCCGCTTTGCAATTTTTCTCGTACCTATTACTATTCTAATTTTATGCTTAGCTGAAAATGTTAAATTATAATTTATATTATTGTAAATACGCTATTGCAATCTTACTGATTTCGCCACTTTTCAGTCCTTGCTAACATTTATGTACATGCTCTTTATTGTCACCATAATTGCCACTTTTTGAGTTTGCCAACCAAATGGTTTTTAACGATTCCATCACTATTACACATTTTAGTATGAAAATGTTTGTTTTAACACGTTTCCTAAGTCATCTTCTACAATAATTGTTAATATTCTGCTTTTTGGGGAAAATGTAAACGGAACTAAAAATCTCTTTTCCGGAAGAACATTAGTGAATTCGTATGAATCCAAAACCATCCCACTCGTCTCATCTCTAACTTCCACAATTCTTATTCCGGCCGTCGATAATATCAACATCTTGTTCTTATCAAACTTTAATGATCGTGTTATGGCTTGTCTCTCTCTGCCGTACTCATTGTTAAACCATCTATGGTATGATAACAGAACTGCACAATTTCGGGTCCAATAAATTGAATCATTACCATTTGAACGGTTTGCATTTCTCTTAGACTCTGACATTCTATTAGTTATTGTAGAATAAACACTAGAAGGTCTTGTTATGGGAGTAACGTTGGGACTCCGTCGAACTATATCCGATTTGGACATAGAAACAAAGTTACCAAGGGTCGTCTTACTTCGGGGTCCCAATATTCTCAAGGGTTCGGCCACATTCATAGTGACGTTTATATTTCGTTGTAAAGAAACTGTAGAATGTTGCACTGGCTTACCATTAAAATTATTCATATTGTCTTTTGTTAATGCTGATCTTTTATCTCCGACTAGAAACACACGATCTAAATTGTCGAAACCTCTGCCCATGATTCCATCTTTTGTATGACCAAGATCAAAAGTATGACCCAATTCATGCAAAACAGATCCCAATGTTGTTGCAAAACACCCTCCCCATGTTCCACGATATCCACTATCGTCCATAAATCTTCTGGTATTGACAGGAGTAGGGTCCAACAATTTTGGCACAATGTCTGCAATAGTTGATGGCCATGTGTATAAGCAAGCTGATCCAAACAAAGCTAATCCACCTCCACCTAAAGCCGCATATGCTTCAGTGTAAGATACAATTTCGTCATGGGTAAGAGGTTTATCATTATCGGTGCCTTTAAATCTTGTACAGGAAATAAATCCTAAGAACTTTCTTTCATTACTTCCTAAGTCTGATAACATGAGTTCTCTTCCGAAATGTGTCCATAGCTCATCCTGTTTCATTTTTCGCGCTTTATTTACATTTAAGGAACTCTTAAAAACAATGCATTCGGGATTTTTATTGTTTACTTCATGTTCAAGTTGAAATGTTTTACGGCCGACACCGCTTTCGTAAAGTTTTTCGGCCGTGACACTCTGTATAATCTTTGCACCAATAGCAATGCGAGAGCAGGCACTCTCAATGGAGTTATCGATTTCAGGTGGACATTGAAAACAACCATCGTGGCCTTGACAGACTATAAAGACTGGTGTAACTCTCAGATTCGTCCTGCGCGGTTCGTACCTTAAAATAAGATTATTTTTTTGCATACCGTTAAATTCTAAATCAATGATGTTTTCACCTTTCTGAAGATCAATTAACATTTTAAATTCTCGGTTATATACATCCCAAAACGTCTCGATTTTGTTTCCACTGGTCGTTAGAGCACATTTTATTTTTTCATAATTATTACAAGCGCCATAAGTGATAATACCTTTTAATAAAACTAAAGAATAATTTACGGTTTCACCGTGTTGAAAATTTGTAATAAATATAGAGTTTTGTTCATTTCTGTTTGGTTCATTCGTTCGGTTGTCCATCACCTGGAAATAATTTTATTATTGCATGTTATGCCATTGAAAATCTGCCATTATTGTTAAGCCTCAAAGGCTTTAAATCTTTTTAATGTTATAATTAGGTTAAGCGTAGATATAGAATACACACATTACGTTACACTTATCAACATGACCTTCATTTAAAACATTTGCTTAAACTTTTACTAAAATGAGAACATGCCGACATTAGAAGTAAAGGTCGCCCCAAATGAATAGTTTCGCACTGAAGCATGACTCACCATGATGCAGTTAGCGTCGAGCGCGCACAACCAGCGCGACGGGAGAACTGCGGTGCGGGCGGTGCGGCGCGGTGGCGGTCGGCGGAACAGGCCAGTCAGCCGCGTGCAGCGTCGATCCTCTTCACTTCCCTTTTGCCTGAACGTCGGGATGGACACACTGCGCATGCTCGTAGATGCAGACGCACATAACACAATAACGATTGCGACGCTTTGCGATACAGACTTACTGTCTCCACTGCCACGAGGGAAATTTAAAAAGTCCGATGCAGCAAATAAATCATGAGTCACCGTTTTTAAGTGTCTTTGTTTACTCCAGCGCTCTTTATTTTAAACGGAATATCTCCAATTTATACAGTGAAGGATTTATATAGTAGATCGTGGTAGAACTGAAGTTAAAGATAACGTCATCAAACATGTATCAGCTTTTCATTATTGTTGTGTGAGAGATAATACATGACGTGTTTTGCTAATATGTATATAATCTAAGTATATAATGTAATATTTATGTTATTTTATTAAAAAAATACTATTAATTTGAGACCTAGTCCATATTTGAATTTATTGATATTGGAGTTATTCTATTACATACATAATTATATTCTTGTCTTAAGCATATAAATTAAAGTATTCATTGGAGCCGTATAGATTATATTTATTATTTATTTAACATTGAGAAAAGTAAGACAAAATTAAAAGCTGTTCTATGAAAATGTTTTCTGTTATTCAAATACACGAAAATGCGTAAATTGCTGCACTTTTCTGTTAGGCGCTTTGTTTTTGAAAGAGTTAGAAATAAAATTTGATAGAAAATAATAAAAGCATTGCATTTTTACCTGACTGAGACATAAGGACGGTCATGTTTTTCGAGTGTATATATTTCTTCGGCAAACTTGTCGGACTTTTATGAGAGTAGTGTCACAATATACAGATACATACAGTATAGTAAGGAAACTTCATACAAAATGTTCGAAATGGCTCCCCTCCCATCAAGCGTGTTTTCGAGGGTATCGAGGGGGATCGATAGTAGCGGGTGACACATCCACAGATTTTGAATGACAAAGATACATAGCAAGAAGCTTATATCTAATACACTGGAGATTGCACTATGACCATTAACTTGTAACAAGAAAATATGACGTTGAATGACGCCTGTATGTTTTTTATCCCTTTCACACCTAACTTGGCAAGTTGGTGTGAAAGGGATAAAAAAACATACAGGCGTCATTCAACGTCATATTTTCTTGTTACAAGTTAATGGTCATAGTGCAATCTCCAGTGTATTAGATAATATAAGCTTCTTGATACATAGTATAGAAAAAAGTTTAAAGTGATGTCATTTCACATTAAATAAATATCGATTGTTTCAGTTTGTAGCCCTTTCAATAAATATATTTGTAAATACCGTATCTGACTACAAGTTAAAAAGAGACTATTTTTTAATTTCTATAGATATGGCAGTATGAGTTTTAAATTATGTTGACATATTTTCTACCAAAATGATAGCTACAAATAGTACCTATTAGGAGTCCAGTCTGTTTAAATATCGCATCTATTTTTTACGCAATCTAGAAGAGCACGAAAATATAAAAAAAGGAAACCTTAAAAAAATCTTGTTTAAATTTATGTGCATAATTACGTAAATATTAGGGAAGAAAAAGATAGATATTATAATTATTGTATTTTTATCGATACGTGGCGTCTCCACTTTGTCAAGCACTAAGCCTGTCAAACTATTTTCTTTTTCTTCCTAAAACAAAAAGGTAGAGGTTCTATGCTCGTATAATAATAATTTTAATTTATTTTTGCCTGTGATTTTTGCATATTTTGTGTTTTTTAATTTAATTTAATTTATCGTTTTAAAAATAATTTAGTAGGTATACCTACAAGTATACATACAAGTATTGTTAATTCTGGTTTAAAATAATTATTATTGAATATATGTATCATACAAATATCAAGCATTATAAATAATTTAGGTACATTAAATAGCCTTCGGCGTCCATAACAAAACTAGATTTCGAAATATAGCACTGATAAAAACGTATTTACTTTTACAAGCTGTATTAATTCGGATTGTTTCTTCTTGTAAATTCATATTTAGGCTACACCATTTTTGTATTTTAACGGGTTTTAATCTCCAAATTACCACAAAATCAACTGTGAAAAAAAGCAAACAGAAATATACAGGCCGAATTGATAACCTTCTCCTTTATTTTTCAAGTCGGTTAAATATCAAAAAGTAACAGCCCTATAGCTATACGTCATAATTTCATGGGGGGGGGGGGGGCTTAGTTTCCTAACTGTATGTACGTAGTATATATCTGTCAACTGTGGTAGTGTCAATAGATTCGTCAGCCGTGAGTGACAATGGGTACATAAAAAAATACAAAATCAAGGATTTTTGGCGCCAAAAAGTAATTTGAAAAAACATGACGTTTTGAGTTTTTGAGTTTTTTTTAAACATCCTTGAAGATTGGTTGATGTGTGGTTGATGTACTTAGATACATAAACCAATCTTCAAGGATTTAATAGTGTATAATGACGGCAATCACATCATCACACATCACATCGATACAACTTTGAAACACTCAGTAGGTACCTAGTACTATAATAATTCGTTACTGAATTTGTTACTTCATACCATAATTAAATTTAATATAGGAATAGGAAATGAAATTTATGCCAATTTTATGCAAAAACTCACAATTCTGTTTCTTAAAATATTCCGACACTAAAATACTAACATAATTTGTAGAGTCAAGTGATTGTGATGATTAAAAAATCTTTTTTATTTTCTATGCTTAAAAATAAGAAGTTTATTCGGTCAAGAAACAATGAAACATGATCTTTGATGATAAGAGGGGATCACCATATTTTTATTAGTAATCACTTTCAGTGTAGATAATTTTAATAAATACACAAGCTCTTTATAGGCATAGCAATTTAAGTTTGTTCACTAACTAGGGGGTATGATCTCCAAGTCAAATATCATCATAATAAATAATAATATTAAAATGTGTAGGTACTAAATAAAAAGTAAAGATTCGTTAAACACTGAGTACTGACGTAACTTAATACAGATTGCGAAAGCCTTTCCCTTACATATCTATAATTTATTTCAAGAAATATACAAATACCTTACAAAGACAATATGCTCATGATGGTTGTTGTTGAGCTGTTTCCATACCATTTTTTCCGAGAATTCAGCATGAAAGTCTTTCAGTTCAGCTTGAAAGCGTAACAGATAGAAAACCCAGATATACTTTCACATTTAAAGGTACCATTAGTATTTCAATTAAACGTATAAAATGAAAAAAGAGCAGATGTCGTGTTGTTCGGTTTTTATTACATTGCTAAGATTTAGGTACCTATATTGTGACTGCCAAGATGAGAATATCGTAACATTCGTTTTAGTTCTGGATGCGAGATTAGATTTTAAAGATAAAAGATAAAGATAATTATATATAGATTTTCAAAATCATTAAAGTATATTAAATTCAAAATTCAAAAAACTTTATCATCAAAGTTTTATACAAATATGCAGTTTAAAAAATCTTTAAGCAGTTTCAGAATAATCTAAAAACGTAAATAATCCATTTTCGTTTTCAGAGTACGAGTATGCATATTAATTTAATTGTGGTAACTAGGTAGTCATTTTGCAATTCTTAGTATTCTTTGTGAATACCGAAAATATTTTTCTTGCTATGGCTACATCCAAATAGTTGATTAAGTACCAATCAATTAACCATACGCCAAATTTAGAATCTGCACGCATACCGGCACATAGGTACTTACGGTACGATAGTTATCCTGTTTTTCCCAGTAGACATATCCTGTTGCACGACGATGCGAAGCATCAGAGAGTGCTTTACGATCGAAAAATTTTTTTCGCCTCATTTTTGCAGCTATTCTTATTATTATAGCCTTGTTAGTTCACGGAATCAAGATATTTTACATACTATTGTCGAGATAATTTAATGGAGATTAATCCCATACTTTTTAAAAATTGATTTACTTCAATAGAATTGGAAAAAAACACCGAAATAGGTAAAAAAATTTTCCTGTCCGTCATGTGTGAAACCTGAAAACACTATAACTTGTGAAAAAATCCATCATTTGAGTTATTTTTTTTTTTAAATATTCTAATCGACGATTGTAGGTCACTGAATGCGAATGATTAATTAATTCAGTGTCGTTTAATTGCAATTAATAAAAAACGAAGACTACAAGACTGTATATCTATATATATATATATATTTTTTTTTATATTTCATAATTAAATGAGCATTATGAGTCGTGCACTTTTGGATTTTCCAAATAATTTTCATCACATATCTGATGATCTTAATACGTCACACGTCCCAAAATAGACCTATAAGTTTCAAAACTATGCACATCATGGACATAAACTTTATCGAGTTCTAAATCGTGTTAGATAATATTATGTTGGTTTATGGTACGGCCAGTGAGGTGAATAAACTTTCCTTGGCGTGTGTTGCCAAGTGAGATTATCTGATGACGTTGGTATGATGATGAGTCGGGTGCAGGAAGTGGACAGGGCAGCAGGAGCCGGTCGTTGTCCCACTGAACGCAGCACTTTCGCTTTTATCGGAGAACGAACCCGGCCCATTACTACCGCACTCACGCGGTTACACCATCACGCAGGTCGTTTTTGGCTACGTTTTTCGTATCGGTATGCATACTAATGCCACTTTATTAGGATTGTGATGGTAAGATTTCTCTTTGGTGCATGGTGTGGACCTACTGCTTTGCAATTGCTACTTAGTCTTAGATATGAATTGATCATATATAATTATGGCAGTTAATAAATATTTATTCAAAATGTTTTTTAGGTCGAAAATATGCAAACTCTATTCACTCGTTTGGTTGTCTTAACATTAACAAATAATTGTATGATTTAATTAATAATTTGGTTAAACGATACATAAGACTGTGTTTAGCGATTTTTTTTGAGTCTTGATCTTTGGAATTTTTCGAATTTCATGTTAACAACATTAGGATGAATTTATTCTAATATGAATCATGAAAATACCTAACTGAGTCGTAATAGTAAACATACGTCTTAAGTAGAGTTACCTGAATGGTAAATAATATCGGCTCATTATGCATTCATGCTATGAAAATTACCTCAAATGATATAGCTATTATAATAAGTGATAAATTATTTAATAAATTATATAATATTGTAGTAAATAACGTTTATTATTCGTATATTAATTAATATTATACTGCGACATTTGTGGTACGCTGCTTGTGTGATAACTCATTGATCAAAACCAAGTGTATATCAAAACCACTTTAGATCGGAATTAATTAGGCCTTTGGTATTTTCCCATTCGAGTCAATATTATTACAAAATAATTTTGAAGTACGCAGTTAATAAAATGACGTATTGGAATCTGCCTATGTTATACGATACGAATTATAAGATCTATATATCCTTTGGTATTTTCCCATTCGAGTCAATATTATTACAAAATAATTTTGAAGTACGCAGTTAATAAAATGACGTATTGGAATCTGCCTATGTTATACGATACGAATTATAAGATCTATAAATTTGATTTGAGACCTTTTTTTATAAACTTACAGTTTTCGAGAAAAACTGAAAAAATCTGAAATTTTGACCTTTGACCCCAAATAACTTTTGAAGCACACATGGGATAAGTGGGGACTTTTCAATTTTTATTTGTTATGGTACACTCCAGCTCCTCACCAAAATTTGGCTTTGTCGGAATTATCCTTATTTCAATACTATTTTCAAGCCTAATTTGACCGGATTATTTTAATAAAGCTCCAGTAAAATTATACAAATAAACTTTACTGAAACTTATAGATTTACTAGCAAAAAATCTTATAGGTTATATTGGACAATTCCTTTTACATTTAATAACGCAATAAAAGGTATTTCATTGTCAAACTTCCCACCCATTTCACTAGATCATCTCATGTAGAGCAGAACCTCAGATTTTTGTACAACATAATTACTACAATACCATCTGAGAGTCTCCTTAAGGGGTTAGAAAATTGTGTTAAAAAGAAGGTTTCCACCTGTTTCACCAAATTTTACTTTAATAATAAGTAAGTACCTACACATTAGGCTCAATGAACACGGAGTATCGAGAAAATTAGGTACTTTCTGTAGAGCATTTTATTTGGATAGTTATAAAGTTGGGCGACAGTTGGATTATGCGTAAGGGCCCAGGGTTGCAGCGTTTCGTAGGTTCGTGTCCAACATTTCGAAACGCTGGGCTTTGTTAATAATAATGAAGATCTGCGTAGTTTCATCACAGTGCGCTTGTTGAATAATAACGTCCGGTTGAATGAACCATTGCATCGTGTCCTTGTTTTCTGTGATTTTCCATGGCGGACTGTCGTGGCACGTGCTTAACAATCAGATCTTGGCATACCTTTTGGTACTTACACAGATATCGAAGCCATTCTCACGTGCATCTTGTACAACTGATTTGTATGCAAGATAATACTTACTTCACGTTAATTAATGCTCGATTAGATACATCTACAGTGCCTAGATTTACTGCGCATATGTAATGAATACGTTCGCGCTGCAATGCCAATAGTACAAGGTGTCGTTAAGTGAAGATCATTGTGATATTCTAACCATTTATATTAAATTACAGCTCCTCAACAATGTAGATATTAAATAGCATTTCAGTAAAAGAAAACAAAATAAAAAATAATAAATCCTGGAGGATAAATGGAGCTTTGAGCCACATGACAATATTTTCTTTCAGTTTTATTACTGCTACTGAATTTGCCGGTAATAAGCAACCCTTTCTTTAGCAGAGTGAAATCTTTTAAATTGTTTGGGTTTTACACCAGAAATCATAAATAAGTGAGAGCAGAAAGCATTATGTAATTTTAATAGCGATCCTTAATTGAGTTAAAAGAAAGTTATAATCCCACCTCGTTAAGACACGGAAAAAGTCATTAAGATATAAAACTGATTATAAAAATTAAAATAATTGAAAAAAATCCTTCAGTTACACGTAAATGAAATGAACTGAATTATACATACTCTAGTTTTGTAATAATACATAAGTACATCATAATTATGAATATATTTATGAGTTCTTTAACATAACTAATTCATATTATACAAAACTCGAAACAGATATGTACATAATTTAAATTGGAGATCGGTTAAAAGTGTTACGCATTTTAACTGGTAGCATCCATTTAACCACGTCAATTTTTCGAGAGATCAGAATGATAAATTGTAAAACTTGTTCTGTGAACATAGTGAGATCGATAATAATAATAATTTGACATAGCCTAGAGGCACATTTTGTTGCTAAGCTCTTAGTAGAGCAGTGGAACACTATTCTGTTATGTTTTTAATACGGTTATTTTTTTGACAGACGAAGTTGTCGGGTTTAAGTGGAGCCCTTCGGTATTTTGATTTACTTTTTCTTTATAATGTAAAAACTTTTTTACTTAATACGTGTAAAAACGTTCTACCTATAGTTAACGATTTGGCCAATGTGCGTTGCTTTTTGGTGATAAATATTTAAACTATACTCTAAATATTATATATTACTACTTTATAAAATAAATGAATATTTTGAAAAAAAAAATACTACATTTTTCAAGTTCTTTACAAGATCAGAGACTCAAATTATAATGCAATCAGATATAATCAGAAGTCAAATTTAAAATGAATTATTATTATTTTGAAAGAGGGAAGATCAACTGATATTATACATAACCTTAGAAATACAGAGTTAACAGTTATTTTGCAATGATAGCTTATTTTCCTTAATAAAATGATTACCTACTCAACCATTGATGTACAATTATCTTTTTAATCGCTAGTATTCGTATAGTTGATTTTTTTTTTAGAAATCAATCAATCTAACTGTATTAATAGAAGAATATTCCTCAGTAACAATAGCTGCTTGCTTACTACCTGACCTAATCGCATCGGCCATACAACATCCGCTCAAGAAACTGACCACTCATACTGAATATGAAATATACGCAGTTTAATGTGTCACTTTTTGTCAGAAGTAAGCATTTTCGAGTTCGGTCGTTGACCCTAGAATTGCGTAGGCTAGCTACTTTCTCTTGGTGTTGGGGCAAAGCGGGGTGCGGCAGGGAGGCGTGTAGGGGGTCCTGCCAAAATAAGTACGTGAAAGGCTGCGTAGCCATGCCTTCGGATAGCTACCAATGAGGCGGCTCGAGGCCTACTACTAATCTACTCACGATAGGCAATGCTCTGTAAGGTGTTATGCCTTAAGTCCTTAAGAATTGAAAAAGCATTTCTTTGTGGAATGTTGTTCAGCTCTTCGCAAGCAATCAATTGAGTAACCGAGGTCGGTGAACTTAAGGCGAAGTAGCTGCTTCATTGCCAATCCGAAGACGATTTTGGTAACTCGAGGCGAGTTCTTAAAGAGTTGTATAAGCGCTGTGACGCTTTCTACGGCTTGTAATCAGAATAAGCAAAGAAGTGAGCGGAGAAATTTTCAACGTATAACGGCATTACTGTATGGAAAATAAATGCTGATAAAATGTTACAGATATTTTACAATTATTGAATTTATATGAAGCTTTTTTTGTAAAGACACAACATAATATCCTTTTTCGCTATTCGCCAAGCAGAGTTGTTTTAACATAAATTGTGTCACTGTGTTCATTTTATGTGTCCCTGTTTAAGACTAGTCACAATAATTGTAAACATGATTATGTCTTGGTTATTTTAGGGTTGATTAGCAAATATTTCCTAATTAATTTGTAAATATTATTTGTATCATAAAAAGGTTGAAATATGTTATTTCATGTAGTAAAATAAAACAAATTCAATTGGCAGGAAACAATGATAGTATTTTTTAAAAACATCTCTATCTTATTATTTTATATAATTTAAAGACATACACTTCATAGACATATTATTTGAATGAGTGTATGCGAAAGTCTCTGTTATATTATATAATCAAACAAAGTTGTTTCTTGTATTACAGGGCAATGCTCAATCATGCCAGGACTATAAAACAATCCAATCTGAAGTACATTTAATAACTTTATATAACGTCTGATTATAACGTTTATGGCATATGTTTTATAATTTATTCAAAGTTAATTCCCATGCACAGTTTATGTGGATCACGTTGCGGTCGCGTTGCGCTGAAACGCATGTTACGAAAAGCATCGCCGGCGCCACAGGAATACCAATCGAGCTGAATTGGGCGCCTTACAAAGGTCGAAGGCAAAATGGTTTATAAAAAATTGCGAAACATCTACATAAAAAGAGTTGGCACATTGGACGTGCTTACGGCGCCCCGTTCTCTCTTTTGAAGGTTACACCGCGAAGTTGTGCGTGTGTGTACCGTTAAAACAAAACTGTCATAATTTCGAAGACCTAGTTTACCAACGATAATGTAACTGTATACATATGAAACGCGGCTACGGCGGTTTTTGGTGTGAATCTTTCAAATAACCATGTACTGGGATCCGGACTTGTTCTTTAATTTGAATTAATGTTGCCTTTGATAAAGTTTGCGCTGAAAGAATTTTATATGGTTTCAGAAATGTGCGCAGCGTATGTGTTTATTTTAACAAAATAGGTTTTGATGTACTACGGGTTCGTAGTCGCGTTGTCTACGATGCGCTGCGTAGTACCGTGTTCGCAGCCGCTGGCCGCCGCAACTCCGGCGCGGGCGCTAGCGTGTGGTGGTTCGCGGTCGGGTGTCGTATTTCTAGAGCATTGAACCTCTGCAACCTTGTGCGTTGAGTCCAACCGCTCTCCGTACGCTGACGCAACCGCTTCAGCCCCTTCTCCAATTCTACTATTCACATAATTATCCCTTTAGGGCATATCCATTCTTTATCGACAACAATGAATGATTATTAAGCACCCTTTAATCGGCTTTTGAAAGGTTGCAGTTAATTGAAGGTGATTATTTGCGGAACGTGATAAGATACGATCGGATGTATAGTTTAAATAACATTTATTATACTTAGCGCTTGGCCTGAAAAATCTAATTTATAAACGTTACATTTTATTAGCGGTACCTAATAAAATTAGTGTATCGTTCGCGTTATATTTGCTGTTATTTGTTTTAAGTTCGATGTGATAAACGGCGTACCCATTGAGAGCGTTAACAAGTATGCAAGCGCTAAGTAGTATCGGCGAACCGCAAATAGTCCGCGAGAAGTGCGAATCGTTCGCGGGGCTACAATTGACGGCTGCCCGAGAGCGTTGCGAGGTGACGCTTACGTAAATAGCTGACATAACCGAGTCGACGACCGCTCTTGCGCAACCACCGCCGAACCCGCAACCCCACGCACCGCACCTCCTAGCCGCTCACGGTCCGATCCCCCACCGCCATGAAAATTACCTAATTGTAACCAAAATGCGTCAAAAGGACACTGGTTTAACGCCCGCGTTACCACATCGGCAATCATTGGAGCAACAACCTCAGCGAACTCAATTCTAACATTTAACTTGCGTTCATCTTGTTTAACATTTACTATGCAAAACTGCTGTGAATGTGTGACTATCCAATTTGTAAATGCTAGAATTTCGACATCGTTGCGAGCGACGTACTTATGAACACAAGATGACACTATGAAATAAATGCAAGGACTAAATGAAATGTAATTAAAATGATGCAGCGAGTGCTAAAAATTAAAATATGCGAGCGCTTGCAAATTCTTTGCAGGTTGTAGGAACTTCGATGCCGTATCGGTCGCGAACGCATTTGTGGGTATGCAAGTGACGTATAGGTATGGAACAGTTATCCTTAGTGAACGAAAGTGAAAACTAAATGCGGGTATGGTCATTGACCCCAAGCGGGTCGTCGACCGGACCGAACTGCAAAGGCCGTTTGTAAGTAGAGGCCGTGTACATAACATTTACCAATGATGTGGACGCGCCCTGACCAAACGTGCACGCATCGGTAATGCACCCAACATTCCATTTATTTTATGGGCAGTTTTTATTAATAAAAGTGAACGTAATATCGACGCTCGAAATTTCCTCTATTTATTCAAACAATCGTAAGTGTTAAATCACCCAGTCGTTAATCTATACGCGTACTCTTCTTAGTCGTAAAATAAAAATTCAGTGAAAGTTGTGTAGAGCTATTTTTTACGATAATGTTGTTTTAATTAAGGTAAATGTTTATTCTTAGTTATTACCTAAGTCGAACATGGTATTAATATGATTACGAAGTTAAAAAGCTCGAACTTTTTTGAACTTTTTTCAGTATAAGAAAATTGGTAGTGGATAGTGGTAGTTAGTTTTGTAAAAATCATCACCGATTTTCAAATTGTGATACTTTTGTTCTAAATCCAAATATTCAATTAAAAGCCATTGAGATAATATTAATATGGAGACGATACCGCCTACATCACTTATGTTCCACTCAACATACGTCATGTGGCGTAACTGCACTCAGTCGCTTGCTCGCTCATTGGCGCGAACGTCACGCTCATTTTTTATTTGTTTTAAATTGAAACGCATCAAATATGCCTACGTGTGTGTTACGATATTGCACAAATAATACAAAGAATACGGAAAAGTGCAAAGGATTATCTTTTCATCAGTAAGTAACTAGATAATAATTTTTAAAACTTAGTTAGAGCAAAATTTTTGGCGGGCGACATTTTGTCATAGATTAAAAATTTAAGATATGACATTGGGCATGAAATAAGTGTTGTTAGTAATATTTGCTGGCGTATATTTTTATAGTATAAAATAATAATTTGACATATTTAGAAAAGCATAGACTGGTTGTTAATTAAATTAAATTAATTTATTTGTGAAATCATGAAATATGAAAATCAATTACTCAATCACCAATTTTTTTTTTGTTAATTGATTTTAATCAAGTTTTTAATTGATATTGTATAAGCTACTGACTTGAACGTATAATTGAATTATTATTTATTTATCTGCACTAATATTATAAAGAGGAAAACTTTATTTGTTTGTTTGATTGTAATTAATAGGCTCATAAACTACTGGACCGATTTTTGATGAAAGGAGAATGCCCATTTTTGGTACTGGTTTTTCTCATGCATCAAGACAACAATACTATTAAAAAAAATCTCGGCAATTTAGAGGCCTTCTTACCATCGGAAAATATATTTTGAACAGGGAATGTTTTGTAAAATCTAATAAGACATGTAATTGTTTGGATCCGTTATTATAGATTTATAAATATATACTTAAAAAATGCCAATTGAGTTTTTATTCGGTTTACATGTTGTTGTTGTTGTTGTTGTTTGAATCATTTTTTCACTACATATTCGAAGAAAGAAACAAATAAGAAATAACTGGTTACCTACCAAGCTATGTCATAATAATATTTTTTTTATATATACATATTTATATTATTTTACTTCACTATCTTTGTTAAAACAACCTACAGTGTATAAACAATACCTTAAAGAGTGATTTTATGTTAATTGATTTTTTTTGTAATTCAATGAAAACAATAATCGATATTAATACATTTAGCTATTTACCATAGTAAATGTAATAAGTTACCGCTTGGTTACCGTGGTAACCGGTAATTAGTGTCCATTACCGGTTACTGGTTAATGGACACTAATTACCGGTTACCACGGTAACCAAGCGGTAACTTATTACATTTACTATGGTAAATAGCTAAATGTATTAATATCGATTATTGTTTTCATTGAATTACAAAAAAAATCAATTAACATAAAATCACTCTTTAAGGTATTGTTTATACACTGTAGGTTGTTTTAACAAAGATAGTGAAGTAAAATAATATAAATATGTATATATAAAAAAAATATTATTATGACATAGCTTGGTAGGTAACCAGTTATTTCTTATTTGTTTCTTTCTTCGAATATGTAGTGAAAAAATGATTCAAACAACAACAACAACAACAACATGTAAACCGAATAAAAACTCAATTGGCATTTTTTAAGTATATATTTAGGTTATCTTGAAATCCGTCCCGGAAGATTTCTGGTGCCTACCTACACTAGCCGATGAACAGATAGACTTTGTCTGAAAGCATAAGCTCTACGCATAGATTAAATATGTTAATCGAAAAATAACCTTTGGACGATAAAATGTTACCTAAATCACACATAAACCTTACTAAATCGGGGTTATTTAAGTTTTGAGGTTATTTCACATTTTTCTCAATATCTTGAAAACCCCTGTTTTATCACAAAAAAATCAATTGGTAAAAATCTTTTGAATATCGAAGAACCCTCCAAAACCACTCTGGCATTGACGCAACACTGTACTGTGGTCCATACTTTCATGGGCATTCTCCTTTGGCACAGACAATCTTAAGACCCTGAGAAAGAACATAGGCTACTTTTTATTGCGAAATATGTGCCACGGGCGAAGCCGGGGCGGACCGCTAGTTCAGAGATAAGTAATTAATATTTTTTCTATTCAAGGTTTCCATGTCTGGGCCGTGAAGAAAAGGAAAAATTATTTTTTTTTTCTAAAAAAGGCTCAATTTGTAAGGAATAAAACTTCCCATAGCCCTGACTGAACCTAAAACACGAAAAAAATTAAATTATTCCATATGACGTCACTATTTACATCATCCTATATTATATGCCAGATATTGTTAGCCCCGCGTAGTAAAGTCAGTTTATACCTAAAATAAATATTAAGTAAGTACAAAGAAAATTTCAAGTCAACGTGCATGTAAGGTGTGGCACCCAATAAAATAGACAGAATGAAACAAAGTGTCGCCTCTATAGCGGTAAGTCAGTGACATCGCATAATCTATGACTGTCTAGCCGTCATTCGCGCGCCCCGCGCCGCCGCGCTTGGCGCACAGATTTTGTTCGTGGTGTCTGCTCCATATTAATATTAGCTCAATGTTAAAAGCATGATTTTTTTGCAATACAGAGCAAATCATAAAATAGCAACCAAGTTTTTTTTTTAATTTCAGTATATTTATATCTGTAATTGAACTGATGTATATTTAGTTATTTATTATAAAAATAAACGTTCAAATGTAATTATACTATTATCAACAAAATTGCACAATAGCATCACACACACACCTCGGCCATATTATTATAGGCTATAAATAAGAAGAAAAGTTGAAACTTTTGACGAACTCGTAGAAATATATTTTGATGCCACGGCAACATCGCAACTAGGACGCGATTACACCAAACGGGTTTCGGCTTTTTGTTCATGGATATTCGGAACAGAAGAGAGAAATTTGGTGAATATAGTAGAACTAAAGAGGACACGGTTACAAAGGAATCTTTGGTTCACATACTCGCTCACTATTACTGTGTAGAGTCACTATTACCTTGGTCAAAGTAACTTGCTCTATCTGGTACTTAAACGTTACAATGTAAGCTTTGTGTATGTACCTAGGTGTAAATAAATCGTTTTATTATTTATGCTCTCTACTTACTCGGCAGGTAACTGGAACTTCTTGACTGTGACTATTTGATGTCTTAGTCACCTGAAGTTATAATTCTAATCATCATCACAATTAATGTACTTACAAGAATTGTTGTAAGGTATTATAGCAATACAAGTTTATAATATTAATGCATTAAAATATTTTGAAAGAAATCCCCATTGCAATACCGCAAGTTTCCATAAAAGAATGCATGCAAGGATCAGTTCCAACGGCCGCTTTTAACTTTATCTTAAGCGTATATTTCAATCTTTACAACATTCAACTCGTACAATGTAAATAGATCGCACATCGCAATATACCCACCGATTCATTAAACGGTTTTACACAGATAAGATATTCGGCGACATGAGTTACACGACATGTCCATAGTTGGGTAAAGAAATGCTCAAATTGCTGATTATATTTTCGAAAGCACAGCGAGTCCTTATGTAAGAGTTCAACGTGATACTTCGTGGAGCCGTCGCAGGCCGTTCTGCGGGCCACTTTCCTTCTGACCAAATATTTGCTTAACAATGTTTCATAAAGTATCCCTACGATAAGCGAACACGATTCAACATTAGACATTGTGTAAATGGAGACTCACCAGGCAATAATATTAGCGTTTTATACCTCGCTTCACAACGTTTATTAAATATGTCGTGTCAAAGTTTATGATAGACGAAGGCATTTCTGTTCTCATTCATGCAATAAAATAGTGAAAGCAATATCCCGGGGAGAATCGTGATACAGGTTCTAGAGTTTTGTAGGTCATTCTAGATGTTAGAACGTTTCCTACCTTAATGCCACTAGTGAGTAGCTCTTGTGAAACGTTTGCTTTGTTATGTTTGTTGTACTGCCGAGCAAATGTGCCGCGATATATTCGTACATTTGCTTAAATATTTCAAACTAAGTAAACTAATCGTAAACGGAATCCATCGAAATCTGTAGTGCTATTTGATTAAAAAAAAAGAATCGCACAATTTTTGCTTCTATTAATAAATATTCATTTTTTATTTGTCTATCTTGGTTCTTTTACTCGATTAGCTTTCTTTTTTTATTTCATATAATATTATTTTTGAACAATTACACAGTAGTATCAAGTAGTATCAACAGATCAACTAGTAGTACTATAAATTGCTAGAGGCTAATGTAATTTGATATAATAGCAATAATCTTTAAGTTTTTGTAAATATACAAATACAAATAGGTGTAAACATTCCTAGTTCTATATCACATATATTTTATAGCGTGTGTGTGACACTTATCATAGGCAATCAAGGGCCCTACTCAGCTATTCCAACACGTATCCAAAGGATGTTTATGTTCGTAGATCACCGCAGTGTGTCGAGTATCATTCGAAGAAGAATCTCGCATTGACAGCTGCCACACCATCGGCCCGGTCGTCGACCTCCGGCTTCGCTTTACATTTGGCGAACAATGATTTGGAGTGGCGAGGTGAACGACCGCGCTCGGAGGGGCTGAGCGTGGGCAGTTATTGACCCATATTGGTAGTGAAATGTAGATCAGTGGGCGAGAGCGGCGAAATTTGCTGCGGAGTCGAGAGTCTGCGCACGGAACGACCGGCGCGGGCGTCGTATGCGCTCGCGCGCCGCGTCCGTGCCAGCGCTGCGAACGGCCCGCCTCGCTATGCATTGGTTAATAGCTTTTACATTGTATCAGATACGGGACTTCAGCATACACGATAATATAGACCTCATATTAAATTATGTACCAGTAAAGCAATAAAAAGATATTTAAAACATATATATGATCGTTATTTACATTTTACACAGCATCAACTGACGATTGTTTTGTTTGAAAAATATTTTTATTATATTTTGTTTTCACAATAAGCCTCATTTAGGCGTATATTTTTCATACTTGCTAATTTTATTAGATCACAAAAAACATATCTATTAGCAATAACAACTTAACAACAGTACAAAATTCTTCGCAACTGGAATTGTAACTTACGGATTTAATTAGAAAACTGTGTCATATTCTGAACAGTTGCTTCCTAAGCACTATAAATTGTATGCGTAAGTCTTATTATATGCCTATCATTAGATGACAAAATTTGTCTACTATATACTATTACTATTTTATTTGTGCTGAGTGCTTAGAATTGAGATGTGCTAAGTAACATTTTAACATTTTTGTTTATACAATCATACTCGTTTAATGTTAACAGTGCTGTTATTAAATTCTTCATAGTTGACATAATTTTAATCGTTTAATTATTTTGTTAAATATGTCTTTCTCTTTATTTTTAATATTAGATCAGATTTGCTTGATATTCATATGAAGATGTATAATAGTAAGCTGCCTATCTTGCTTTTAATGCTATCAGAAATAGAAATGTATTTTAACGTAATAAAGTTAATCGGACACAGGTTAGCTTCCAAACTAAGAAAAAAGCCTTAAATTTTATACGTTATGTTTTTATGAATGTAATATATCTAGCTCAAAGGTAAAAGGTTAATACTTAAATGCTACGACTCCAGCCATTGTAGTAAATCCGCCCTTTCCGGGTAATTACCACACGGAGGAAAGATTAGGTTATGTTCACGCTCGTCACGAACCGAAGCAAATTCTGAACAATATATGAACTGTTGAAACTTATTTGAATGACATTTATTTTAAAGGTAAGCAGTATTGTAATGTAGAAAGACATATTAGGGTAGCATATTGTGATGATCTACCTACTTAGTGATGCTATACGATTTTAGTATATAATTTATTAGGTTTCAGATAAAACGGGCGATACCGCGGTTGAAAAGCTAGTAAGAATTAGAAAACAGGCTTATATCAACTATTTTATAAAGGAGTAATAATTAAACTGTGATTTAAAATGACCTGAAATAAAATTTGAATTATATTCAAGATTTTTCTAATGAATCTATGGTCCGCCCCGGCTTCGCCCGTGGTACATATTTCGCAATAAAAAGTAGCCTATGTCCTTTCTCGAGTATCAAAATATCTCCATACCAAATTTCATGCAAACTGGTTCAGTAGTTTAGGCGTGATTGAGTAACAGACAGACAGACAGACTTTCGTATTTATAATATTAGTATGGATTATCATGTCTCAAAAAACGTGATTTGTTATATCATTCATATACATATCTTCTATTTCTTTCAAGGGTGTCTAAAAGTCAAGAAAAAGGGGGTGTGTGGGTGTGGGTGTGTCGATAAGGGTCGATTCCCAGAAGGATTTCTCGATTTACATAACACCATGATCATTTGAAAATGATTAGCACTTAAAATAATGGTATTAGAAAAGAAAGTATTGTAGTATGGCTGTTATATAATTCGTGACAGATTGTTTCGCTTTCTTTTCATATTTTGTTAACAATAATCTCACTGTCTTTAAACGGCTTTAACTAAAATTTTAAATTGATACTCGTAAACGATGTACGTATTAAGGTTGAAAAAATACCATACAAAAGCTATTACGCAATATAATTAAACTGCAAATAAATACTACATTTATGGTAAAGAATTAAATTTTTGGGTATTAGATCTAAAAATGATTTCGTATTAAACGAAAGACAAAAAAGCACTGAAAAAAAGCTCTAGTATCCGATTACTGTAAATCTTAACAACTTCCTCACGCTCAAAGTAACAATGAGTAAGTTCATATTTATAGATGGTTACAACTTATAACTGCATTTTCCTTAAAAGTTCGTTTCGGGATTTTTACACCGGAACGAATGCGATGGTGGCGATTAACTACAATCTCATAAACCCTAGGATTGATTTTTTAGTCTTATAAACATAGAAATAAAATTATATAACAAAACAAAAACAAACAATCTATTATTTCTTATAACGTATTCTTATTATATAATATAACAAATACATATCTAACACCAAACTCCATAGCACATTCAATTATCTCCTAAACTTATAACAGTATTCATTTACTTATTTCGAAAGCTTACTACTTTCCAAATTGCAAGCTATTGAACTGTGCTTTGGTAAACAAATATAACCTTTTATATATCACTGCAACGTGTTATGACAGTTTGTTAATCAATAGTAAATGTAATTTCTATATTCACACGTTCCTCGCGGTGTAGTTGATATATAGATTGTGTTACATGAAAGCCAATAAAATGGCAGATCTAATTATAGAACACACGCAGGGAAACGCCTTATGTCATGTCTCACAAGGTTGGTGTAAGGAAATTGGTACTAAACTACTTTCCGAATGTGGCTTGAAGAAAGTACTTTTACTCGAAGACGTACGCCGTGGCACAGTTTCCACGAGACTAGCTTTTCACCGCAAATTTAACGACTCGAACCAGTCGGGGAAATAGATGGGATCACTAAACACCGGATGAACTACGGCGTAGACACAAGTTTATTAACTTTTCCGACTTTCCAATGTTTATGTTCGGGTAAAATATATGTACTGGTCTAAGGTACTGGTAAACTAGATCTTGCGTTAAAATTGTGAATTATGTTAAAATGTGTACTAATTGCGTTTAAAATCTTTGTCAAAAAATATCTTTTTATTGTTTGGAAATGGAATAAATACCTATTGAAAAGTTGGAACTAATCATTAATTTTATTTTTTCCTTTTCAAGCGTTCTGTAATTTTGCTTAATGCCACCATAATATTTTAAAATTTTTCATAATTTTCATTAAATAACATCCAGTTACACGTTGCTTATTCTATGAAATAATTCTGCCGGAATCTATACAAATAAGGCTTTTCAGATTTTTTTCACGTAAAACCACAGCGTAAAACATAGTCTCTTTAAACTGGTGACCTGAAATCATCGATTTTGATTTTTTAAATAGATTTTCTACACAATCACAGCTGCTGCTTAGGCAAACCAGTTTGTAATTTTAATTTTAATTTATAGTGTTACAAACTTAATTAATACTTTTACTACTTAAATAACAGTAAATGAATAACAGGATATGCAAAGTGAGTTACGATTCGTTCTAAAGACTAAGATCCGGAAATTTTATGTATTCTTTAGTTGCTATGCGGCGGTTCTCAGAATCGTTGGTGTCTTAAATAAAGTCTGACTCATAATACCTAGCCAATGACTCCTATCCTTAAGGTCTTGAACTATCTTAAGGTACTTTTTATTAAAACGACGATACGAGTAATTTTTATCTCGCATTTCCTGTTATTGTATTGTTACTCATAGTATCCTCAATTTTCATTAAATATAAGGTTAATTTTTGTAAAATATACCTACACATAATTCGTCGTATCCTGTCATTGTTAAGACAAAATAACAAACCCATACTTAAAAAATCAGATTACAAGATCACAAAGCGAAAAAGTACTTCAAAGCAGGCACATCTAAACGAGTTTACAAAAACAGACAAAAAGGAACAGCGAAGGAAGGTCGTTTTCGTTACACATGTCTAGTTGAAGCACAATACATGCTCTTAATAATAGAAAGATAAATTATATTCCCACAACAAGTTCTTAGAATGGTCTCATGTTTCCTTGAAGTATACTTCCTTTGCACCTGCTCTTATTCGGACCTCTTTTAATTGTAAGCGTGTAGCGAATGCGACCATCAATTATCGTGACAGCTTCTTTTTGTCTGACTCGACTCGCCTACATGTGTGTTATAATAACTCGTATCCACAGCTTAGTTGTAGGCCAATGGGAAGGTCTCTGATATCATATTTTATGCATGTAAAGACAATGCTTATGTAGGTAGATAGGAATATCTTATCGTATCCCGAGCATTTACAGATAAAGTACTTGTGATAAATACATTTTTTGAAATATAATTCTTTTTAAATATAAAACCTTTTCAGCCATAGTTTCTGTTTAAATACAGTAATGAAAAGCTTCTTTTCATATCCACATCATTCATTAGAGAACGTCGTTTAACACGAAAAGAGTGCTCACCGCTTCGCTTAACATTTATTTTTTTTCTATTTCAAATATTTTAATGGTATTTGAAATTTACAACAACGGCTTAAAGAGTTGCTTCTATGACGTATCCATTCAACGTTCATATTGCACTTTCATACCTTATAAATCGACAACGGTTTTTACAGCAAGCAAGTGGCCACCACGGCTGTCGGACTCCACATGAAAACCTAAG
The DNA here is from genome assembly GCF_905220415.1 of Colias croceus. Classification (NCBI taxonomy): domain Eukaryota; kingdom Metazoa; phylum Arthropoda; class Insecta; order Lepidoptera; family Pieridae; genus Colias; species Colias croceus. Next base: position 5,602,962 of record NC_059540.1, on the reverse strand, counting down.
CACCGAGCGTTATGAATTCAGTGATTGTCTGTTTATCGATTCATAAACAGAGCATGTAGGTGTATCTCTACTCACGCAATCGAGTGACGTTGCGGTCCCGTCCTACATGTACCGTGTACATTTGACGTTTGCGATCGAAGCGATAATGAATGTAAAGGTCATGCTATCACTCGATGAGTGCCCGCTCTGACCTTGCTCCGAATCTCCCGACCTTGTTCTCTCCACCAGGCTAACGAGAACTGTCTCTTATCTCGTAGCTATGCATTAGTTTCAATGGCTGGCCCACTGCGCTTAATTAAGTGGCATTCCCACTCGTTACCACGCATATGCCCGTAGGGTTTTTGACTTAGATAATATACTCAGATACTCAATGTTACAATTTTGTTGTCCAAAGATGAAAGAACGCAGGCACTGTGTCAATGGTTATTGAAACCTATGCATTTCAACTTAAAATGTCGATATTAAGTGGGAGTAATTTAAAAAAGAAATATGCCACGTTCATTAAAAATTGTATCGCTATAATTCTGCGCGCACTTTAAAAGATTTTCACATTTCAAGCGATACTTGAAATCGCTGTTTTTAATAAGCGTAGGCTTTGCTACTAATGATTTCAGTGAATTATACATACGAAATGATATTTATATAGGTCAAATGTGTTTTATTTTCATGCATTTTGATGCTTGTTTAATTTATAATTTGATTCTGTATAAAATTCAATCATATTTTAAATTATTGCGCAGGATGCATTTTATTTTTCTTACATTATTTTTGAAAAATAGTCGATTAAAAAGTTACCGAATAATATATTTTGTGTTAAAAGATGTTCTTTGATTTCTATGTAATTTACAAAAGATGAAAAAATAACAGCATCGTGGTGATTTTCTGAAGGCGTTAGTGAAAGGTGCTTGTAAAGAACTAAGAAGATAGGAAAGGTTTCTTAAAACAAAGTTAGGTACATAACTGAAACTGTAGGTATATTCGAATTGGACAGAAAGATACATCGTATCGATCGTATGATAATAAATCATATGTGCACTTTTATCTGAAAATAGAATTGTCCAATTTTTTTCATTTAAGTATCCTAAGTAGATTTCTCAAAATTTATAATTACTATGTATAATTTGGAACCAGCACGATAAAAACCCCATGTAATAAATATAGAATACATATTTTCTAATATATATGTATCATATTAAATTTAAATTAAATCAGTCATTTTGTATGATTTATCAAAATGCACAAAATTGCATCCCAACTCGGGAAGGCCAATTGATTGAGTTATAAATATTCAAATATCTAAATTCATAAACATTTATGAATTGAGAATCTAGGGTTGAGTAGGTATCCAAGGAAAACTCATTATTTTTAATTTGGAAAAGTTCTTAAGGCGGGAATTCAATTAGCGTGTCTTTTATACTTTAAGCTCATCGCAGCGATGCAAAAGGTTTAGAAGTAATATTTCGCTAGAAGAAATGCTTTAAATTAAAAATATAAATAAATCATATTAATTAGAGGAATCCGTAACAATTTACTTAATAATAAGTCAGACAAATGGATTTATTTGCTTTGAAATTTCATTGTTGATTTTTTTCATTTCAAAGTTATTTAAGATATCTTTGCTAAATGTTTTAATGTCTTTTCCTGAGAGAGAAAGGACAAAAGAAGAGAACGCTGAAAATGCATTTAAATTAACGTAGCGATTTTCACTTATGGCGGAATCTATGCCATGTGTGAAAAGGAAGCCGAGAAACATAATATTATTATGTTGATAATAATAGGTGATTGTTTGCAATAGAAGAATACCATTAAAGCCCATATAGGTCTTCGGATCTTTGAGATCTGTTTATACAACACAGGGATAATATTGAACTTAAATTATCTAAATATAAACTACATGACGTAATGCATATACCTACCTACATCCAATACAATTGTCATTTGACATGCAATGAATGTATTTGAGTAATCGATACTCCGTGCAAACTTCTGCGAGGTGATTACAGGTTTAAAATTAGATGTAGGTACAATAAGAATGCAATGACTCATTCAAAGTTAGGACGTACTTGAAAATATTATAAAAACTCCGTTCTGAATGGATCTTCGAGATTAAACTAAATGAGGGTTAGCATGTCAAGAAAAAACATTACTTATTATTACACCTTCATTTATATTCTGAGAAACATTACGAATAAATTATATAAGACGTGTCTATTGTACCAATTCGTTTGATCTGCGAGTGTCGCAACGCATCAAGCCGATGCACGATGCGCGATGACATCCGTATCGTGAAGGGAAACCTTTTGTCGTCGAAACGTGATCCCATCCACGCTGTGTATTAATTTTCCATGGCTTTCTGTGATCTCTGCACTCCCCACCGCGCGTGAAAGCACCGCGGTCGCGCGCTGCTCCGAAGTGTGTCACGCAGGTCGACGAACGCCGGCCTAGACCCACATACTGCAATTGGGGCACAATCAGCGACAGTACAGCGAGCGCGTTGACCCCGCGCGGTGAAATGCTAACATCTCTCCTACACTCTTTCTCTCGAAGCTGTCACTTAGCAACGGCTTTCCCGGCACCTACACGCTTATAACCTTACACCTCTGTGCCGAGTCAATTGCGTATAGAGAACTGCCTGACTGGTCTATTTTTGATCGACAGCTTGAAGTGCGCGTCACGAATACGATAATGATGCCAATAAAAAACTAGGAGTTTCAAATGTCGTCTGATAAATATCCAACAGAATGTCATGTGCACGAGTTATCGTGCCGGTACCTATAATTTTCTCTCGAATATTCCGCTTGCATGTTGTCATTCGAACTATTTGACGGAAATGACACATAAGAAATTGTCATTAAAATATCAAATAAAACGAAATATTCTTTTTTGCCAATAATCAGTTTATTCGCAATTTACTCAAGGCGACAGGTAATGCACGTGAAAATTAATCATCTCGAACGAATGCTGCGGTTGCATCTTCGTGTGTAGTGTGTAGGTACGTGTGTGTGCGCTGCTAACGTGATCAACGTTTACAATAATTCTTAGAATGTTGAAACCACGTTTCCGTTTCACTTTCAGACTGATATTGTTCATTAAGAATTAAGCAAGCCGGAAAAAATAAATCCTCCGAGTTTTCTTAATGTCAATATACTCCTACTCATTAAATTGACAGCAATTTAAATAATAACGAATTAAAAGGATTATTTTTCCGACCCAAATATCGACCAATAGAATTGCACCATTCGACGTCACGTGGTACAACCTACATGGTATTAAACTGATAATAATTTTTAGAAAATTTTCTCTGGTCGTTGACGTCAAACTGACAGGTTGAATTCAATTGTGAAATTATTGGCCGACATTTGGGACGGAGAAATAATCCCCCGAATACCACACGAGCTTCAAAATTATCTGGCATTTCCCTCAAGGTTCCCTGCAAACAAATAAAGTCGTCAAGTTTTTTTAACCTTGACTAAAAACTTGACTCCTTCATTTGTTTGCAACGAACCTATCGGAAAATACCCGATAATTTTGAAGCTCTTGTGGTATAAATGAAAAATTGCATAACATCACATTGTTTTCTTGGCTTACACTGGCCTACACACGATACAATGATCTACTGTATTTTTTACTCACTTAAGAATTTCGTTTTATTTCTAATCGATAATCGATAATATTACAAGTATTAAATAAACCTGTAAAATAATTGTTACTATCTCATTGAATTTTAATCTAAAAATATAAATAAAGATATATAAAAGAAAGTCGTGTTTGTTTATCACATTTATAACACATGAACGACCGACCGAAATTATTTTTGGGTTGTTATATTTATCTCAGCTTTTATTGGAATAATAACTTCTAAAAAGTTGAAAAAACTTATAAAAAAATAAAGATTACCCGGACGGAGCTGGAGAGACCGCAGCTAGTATGTACCTACATAGGATATATATATACGTTATCATATGTGTTTGTCATCATAACGATATGTATAATATACATCAACATCCCGAATTCCGTTAATTGTATGAATGGAACATGGACTTGTTAAACTGTAATTGTGAATGTATCATATTCACAAAGGACCGACCTATATAATGCCGGCATAAAACACAGAGCTCCTATGTCATTGCATAGGTATTAAAATATATCCTCATATGGAAGCAACTATAGCTGACATCAAACCTTCTTTTAGGATAGCGAGACATAAATGTCTTTGTATAAACCTAGAAACATCTGGCAGTTACTTATTGTTTAATTATTGTTAGATTTCTCTTAGAACGAGTTAGACGCGAATAAAAACTTTTAAACTGCAGAAGTGAAACAAACAAGAGCGAATGAAAAGAAAGTAAAAATAAGTGCAATGATATAAATATAAACTAGGCGAACATGCACGGAGAAAAGTGTGCAAGTGAACGCGGTGCGATTTATCTCTTGTAGGGAGAAAAAGTAATGAGGATTCTAGAGGAAACCGCATTGATTGGGAGCAAGCATTGTGTATCATCACGTGAGCCGCGACTCGGTGCATTCATTGCACTTTTTTTCCCCTACTTCTTCACTTTCTTCTTATGTACACTTTCTAGGTTTCATGGTGAAATGCCTACGCTTTCTAACGTCACACTAGTGCAAGTTTTTCTTACCCGCCTTTCAATGAAAACGAGATGATACCGCTTCATATTATATTAAACACTCATCGCATTTTATGTTGTGTGTATATGTACATTGTTTTAGTTCAATATTCTTATCATGTTAACCATGAATTTGACACAATCTTGATTCCATATTTTATCTGAGTTATAATTTGTAGATAGCAAATGCCCTGATAGCTGAAGAAAAGTATTTATTATATTCTTTATGAATACTGTTTGAATTCTAATTTGGAAACAACATTTTGCCTCTCTCCACGCCTATTAAATATCGTCCCAATATTATCAAAAGTCTCAACTATCAATTATTTTGATACAATCGAAAGGACATTGAACAGTAATACCGAAAGTAGGTCAACTACTTCTCAATAGAGGTTTGCTCTGGAAATCTGCATAGACGGATGTTGAAGTTATTAGATATAGTAAATTTCTCCTTCGGTGAAACTTTCGGAGTGAGTGCATCGATGTCGGCCAAAGTAGTCGTGCACCGAGGAAATGGGTTTACGACAATAAACCTTAAAGCGTGTCTATGTAGGTCATCGCGAGACACGGGATAGTACTCAAATGTTGAACTCTATGCAAATCAGTAGGTACTTTCTTCCGGCGTGTAAAACGATGTCATTGTACGGTGATGGTTGTCGGCCCTCGCAGTTCAATTGAAGCTTTAGAATTCGTGAGCAAAGCTTAGTTAAACTTTCACATGGATATCGATAATGTATTGTATAAATGGAGATTTTATTACAGTTAATATAAACACACATATTACAGATAAATAAATTCCATCGAAATAGTATTTTAACCAAAGAATCCAAATGTAGAGTCGTTCCAACTGATAGATTCTAAATTGGTCGATTATTCAAAAACGTCAGCCGACGTATTGCCATGTGCCATTTGGTATGGAAAGATTGTGGATGTTAATTGGATGGTTTGTTCAATATTTGGGAGGTGAGCGTGACCACGACCCGCGCAATACGCTGCGCGGGCGCTCTCGGCCCGTTGCGGTAACCTACTTGGGGTGCGTTGATCTCTTTGTTTGTAAACATGGCGTCGCTGCCACCGCTTCACCGCGCCCTCTCCAATATGAAACTCGAAGTTTAACTTTCATATACCAAATGTACAAAATTGTACAAATGTACAATATACAAAATTTTTAGCTCATTTTAAGTTTTTAAGAAAGCGGCATAGTTGATTCAAAAAAAAGATAACGCGAATGTCTTCATGTTGGAATTGCAGCGTTGATTGATTTTGATTCATGTTAAATTATTGAAATTATAGAACACGTATAGCTTAAGATAGATATTTATTATTTATGTGATATATCATGTTAAAATATATAGAAAATATAAATGTATGTCAATTTGCTTGTTTAAGTTAAACTTTTCGTATTGATTTAAATATTTTTACTTCTTTTGTGGGCATTAGGTATCTATATAGCTTATCAGTTAATTAAATTTATGTTATTTATTGTTTAGCATACATATGCCATCGATTTTTTTATAATACTAGGTCAGTAAATACGCAGTGACAATAAAATACGTATGTACAGTACATTTAGCAGAAAATTTACCCTTTTTTATAAAATGCAGAGTGATTAATATAGAAAGGGCTTACCTAAGTGGTAAATTATTATATTTTGAAATAAAAAAGCACATACCTACCGCAGTACAGAAAAAATGAATCATATTATTATTAGGTTAAAATTATTACGTAGAGACATCGATATACAACTGACATTTACCCTTATTCAAACAAATTTGCTTCTTATTTAATCTGCTAGTTGCCACTTAATCCCTTATTACAATATATTGTGGTTTTTCTCAAAACTCAAGAAACACTTGATAATTGAAAGTAAGTCGTAAGTTTTTAAATGTCACTATTTATTTTATCTAAACCGGTTGACATGTGCGCTCGTTGTATTTCTTTTCATAAAACTTTTCAACATTGCTTATTATTAAATTGACGTGTCAGTAAAATTTTAATGTTTACTGAGGAAGTCTGTCAGATTACTGCCTTTTATTTAGTAAAAGAGCAAATGGAATTTAATAAACAAGTTTACAATTTCAATAAAAATATTATATACCTACATGTAAAGCTCTTAGCGGCTTAAAAATAGATAAAACAACACTCGGATCGTAACCTTGATATGTAAGTAACAAAGCTTTGTCAGCTCTCAGCCTATACTTGGCTCAATTTTATAGACCACTACAAAATGTCACGATCATTGCAAGGGGCTATTCATTGCGTACTTGACTTTCATTTGCAAGCGGCTGTACTAACATTTCACTAAGAAAATTATATTTCGACTTCTAAAAATGCATACGAGATATTTAATCGTAATTTTAACGTCGAAAGTGAGCAGTGTGTTTATTTCATGAGTATAAGTAACCATGTGGTCATCATAGGTTTAAAACAATTCGTGCGTATGAACATCGCATGAGATTTGACCCTAATTCGCGCATTCCATTTGCCACCATGGTCCACGAGCTGAGTGGACTCGTTAATTAAGATACCTAAATTTGGATACCTCTATATAATCGTTGCATATAAAATGTTAGCAAACACATAACAGTATAGGTAATACTATTTTGAATTATACATCGCTATTCGAAATAAAAACACGAAGTTATTTAAATGTATTTATTTTGGAATTGTAATTACCGGTAAGTTGTGTTAACAAGTATATTTTTTTAGGTCTTTGGCGGTAACTGGTGGTAGAACAAGATAAGAATATGTATGAGTATAAGTAGTATTTATTTTATTTGTTAGTATTCGTATGTCGATGATGTTAATTAATCTACATTCTACATTCACATAGCTAAATAGATTATTTTTAAGAGAATTTAGCACGTACCTTCGTATTGTCTTTAGGTACAATATTTTTACACAGTTAAAAATATTTTATGGTAGAATAATGATAATACAGTACATAAACGCATACCTACACATTTTTATGCCATGGAATGTTAAAGATGCAATCTATATTTTTTGTTGCATATCTGAAACTGTCATGGAAACTACCTGTAAATACACTCTTGATCCCTTCACTAGTCACAGGTCAATGAACCGGTACTGCACTGAATAATGCAAAAGTTTCAACGCTTAAACGTAATGTTAATTTGAGCTTGTTTTAGACTTTAGAGTATGGTTAAATAACAGTTGAAGTAGAGTTTTACTGGTACCTATTCTGAGATAAGCATAGGTATCTTATGTTATCTGGGTTTTTTTAATATACCGGAAAGTTGGGAAAGAACGTTCTTAATTTATGGGACGGCATGTCAAACAAGCATTAACAAATAATACAAAAAGTAAAAGTCGGGCACAATTACTCACGCAGCAGTTTACCGGTAGGGTGAGATGAAGCCGCTAGTCATTCGGTTTTTGCCCCAAGCTGCTCAGCTGCTTGTTTATAAAATATTCACTGAATATGAGATGATGTATCATATCTATATTGTGTATCGATACACAAAAAATGCTTTATATGTTTAATATATTATATAGGGTTGTACTTTCGCCGATTCATTCTTAAGTATCGAAATTTATTATTAATTATTTATTTTTTAAAACGTACAATGAACGAATGCGTTTATTTAAACTGGATATTAAGAAAAAAACAATAATGAAGTATCTGAGTATGTTTTTAAATATTTTCATGGCTCGGATAAGTTTATGAATGCTGGCATGTTTTAACATCAAATATTATCTTCGTAGGAAGTAGGTAATATGTAAATTAATAATATCACTTAATTTTACAACATATATGGAGTAGAAAACTCTACACATTAACATACAGGCTACGTTAACCTAGAAAACTCTACAAGGAACATATTTTTTCCTCCGCAGGTTCTATAAATAGGCTGATTACGTTCGTTCATTGGATATTCCAGGAACATTCTCGAAATTGTGCAACACCTGCAGTGTATGAGGGTAAAAACCTTGAATACATTGACCCGTCTTCGACTACATTTTTCACTAAAGTAAAAATAAAAGAAGGAAGAAATGTACATAGGATTCAAGCATTCCAGACCATAAAATTTTCAAAAGGAAATAAAAGAATCTAAGACGTTCAATGGCCCGTACGGCGAGTAGACGACCGCACTTTAAGTCGACGTTCGATTAAGAGGGGTAATGGGGAATATAGAATTATGTTTTCATACTCATTTAAACTATCCATACTAATATTATAAATGCGAAAGTAACTCTGTCTGTCTGTTACTCAATAACGCCTAAACTACTGAACCAATTTTCATGAAATTTGGTATGGAGATATTTTGATACCCGAGAAAGGACATAGGCTACTTTTTCCCGGGAAAATGAAGAAATCCCGGAAATCCCATGGGAACGGGAACTATGCGAGTTTTTCTTTGACTGCACGGGCGAAGCCGCGGGCGGAAACCTAGTATGTAATTTATAAAAGGAAAGAAAAATTACAATAGATTTTCTAAAAGAGTGATTTTTATTGCAATTTTCTGAAATTTAATGTCACATAATTATTTATGATGTAGTCTGATGCGGTGGTTTGGAATATTTTAAATGCGTACTACGAAAATGTGAACCAGCGAACCGTGATGCATATAAGAAATCTAGGTTTTTTTTTAATGAAATATTTTGAAGTAGTATGATCAAAATAAATACTTATTCTTAGATTATTAATAACAATAGTTTATTATCTAATTAATTTAATTAATACAGTAAATAATTTAATTATCTAAGGACAAATTATAAAGCTAATTATTATCATTGTATTTGGAGTCGAATAATACTTAAGTTTTTTACTAAGATTGTTTAACATATTTATTTATGAAATACAAATATTTGTTATTAAAATTAAATAATTAAAATTGATTACCTTCATTGTTTCTATCTAGATACCGAACATTCGTCACAACATGCACATTTTGGTTCCAAAAAGACTATTCACCGCCTTGTCAGCGGGGTACTACTTAATTTAAATCTGTTTGTGTGGTACGTAAAGTTAATTATGGACGAAGCGTTTGTCCTGTTTCGCGTTCGATAAAGTCGTAAGGTCCCTTTATATTTGTGGGGCCGTGCACCTCAAGTTAGCCTTGCATTGTGTCAGTAACACCGGTGATGGGATAACTGTACGATAGTTGAATGAGAATAACGAAAAAAAAGGGACCACATCAAGTACAGCTCCGTCGTGAGTCCTAGACGTAAGCTATATTTATAGACTTTAAGTAATGCATATAAAACTATTTTAAGATTGAAGAGAAATTGTTCGATTCATCAACGCATTCGAACTCATGATGTGATTTGGGATACGTGTAGAATTTAAGGATATTTTAGTCCTGTGGCGTAATTGGGAAAATTATAAAGTTACTTGCACAATTTAAAGTGATCTGTTTTAATAAGAACTGTACATGTTCAGTAATACTTTTACATTTAGTTTTTCAAGAGAATGAATTGAAACTTAAAAGTTCAAAAATTCTTGTTTGTGATATCTTCATCTTTACATCAATGATAAAATAATTTACTTATTTTGTATCATTTTAAATCTTAGCTTTACTAATTTCTTAATATTAAAATATGTAACCATATTCTAAAATCTTGTTTGAATACTTTAACACTTTATTTACGACTAAATACTGTATAATAACTTAAATATTGCTTTTAAAACAGGCTAACATTTTGATTTATATCTACGTGGAATTAATGAAGGACAGTTTTAACATCTTTAATTACATTGTAGCCTTTTATAACTTGTTTAATGTCAGCGATCGCTCAATTTAATGCTTTACATTTACAGTACTTATCGTATCATGGTCAAAGAAGTTACATTCTCTATTATATGCGCCACGAGTTTGGTTCTGTGCATCTGTGTGCGTTGATATTTGTATGTGTTTGAAATAATGATCCGTGGCGGTTGCGGCACGTGGATAGGCTTATGAGCAATATTTGGAATATTGCTAAGAGTTGGTCGTTATTATTGGTCCGATAACAGCAGCTCGGCCGCTGACCGACCTTCACACTTCACGTCGCCTGCGCCTGTGACTGCGTGACCTCGCCGTCCGTCTCAGGCTGACCAAGCTAACAAGCCCATCTATAAACTACAACTTATTACGACTCGCCTTCCAAACGGAATCGTTTAAGATGCGATGAATATGGTTAAGTCAATATTAAAATTTAAAACACTCACTATGTTAATGCAGATATTTGAACATCACATCAGATAATAAGAATAAAAGGCAACGCTCTTAACTTCTATCCCATGTCTATCCTCTGTACAAAAATAACAAACATTTCCTAAGTATCAGGATTTGTAGGAATCATGTTTCATAGAATTTAGCATAGAAAGTAATCATAACAATAAATTATTTTTGTTTTAATATTTAAAACAAAAATGATGATTAAGGAGAGCCATTTTTGGAGAGACTTTCATAGATTTTATCTGGTAATAATAGAGTAGGATTATTATATTCTTTTACTGTGAGCTCATACATTTACACGTTTAAAAAGAAAAAAAGACCCCGCAGTTATTTATGGGAACTCGACGATGAGCATAAAACGAATATGAATCAGAACCATGAATGGATTCAAAGGAGGAAAACTTAAAGATTATTCTGGAATCATCTGTGTTCTATGAAAATTTATCCTCATTACCCTCATACATTACATAACTTGTTATCTAAGTATGTTATGTAATTAGAATTACCTCAAATATATGTAGCATTTTTTAGAACGCGAACTTTTTGTCAATTTACTCAGAGGCTGACACAAGTCAAGCACTTTTCAAAAACTTTAAAGAGTATGTAAAAAAATTATGTACATTATGGCACGGTTCGGTCGTCTTTCGATCACGGATGTGCACAGGATGGAACTTTGATTTAAAATTACAATTTGATTCTTATGCAAATTAAATTAAAAAAACAATGTAAGTAGTACGATTTTCAAAAAATGCAGTAAGTATGGCATTTTTTAATTTTATATCGCCAACTATTTGTTTTATCAATAAACCAACTAGCTAAAGACTATTTAGAGACATCTATTTAATTTTTAAGTGGTTCAAAACGCCTTAATATCTTATGCCAAACTATTCACAAAACAGCTCAGTATTTTTTTCTCTGTCAAAAGATTCTAAAACAAAGAAGATCGAGATGTTTGAAAATGCTTGCTTCGCAAAAAGTCCACTGTTTGGTTTGCGCTAGGGTCGACGCTGTTGCTAAGGTATTCAAACTGAACTATTTAGGTCAGAGTTTTTGTGTCTACAACAAAAGAATGGAACATCGTGCTTGTCTGCATAACTCAACTTGATATTTTTTAGGAGAGGCCAGATATTTCTGGCGTCGAGCTTTCGAGCTTCCGACCACCAAATTAACATGAGAATATTGTAAAACTTTTCTGAACATTCTTATTAATTGAATGAATTCATAACATAATTGTATTGATAAACAAAATCTTTAAAGTAATACTGCTTAAATTGAATTATAAACCAAAGGTTTTTCCTTGATAATTAAGACCTGGATAATTTTAACGCAAAGTATAAAAATTGTTATTCACAATATGGAAATACGGATAATATTTTAACGCCAACGATGATGATGAGAGCTTCATAATTAGAATAATCTTGCTTGATGCCGACGTTTCCAAACATGTTTTAATTTTAAAATATTTCCAACTATTAAACTAAAACAGTGGAACGGTGAAGTGTGATCAGATACGTCAAGATAAATTGTAAGTATAGTTTGGTTTGGGACACACTGTTGTATCAAAATCATCATCACCTATCAAAAGTTACAAAAGTCGTAAATTAATGTCGATCGGTCTAACAATTGCATGTAACGATCTATCACGATTCACGACCTTGAAAGAAGTTTTTCATCAGTGTTGTACTTACTTAAAAAAGAGAGGAAACAAAAACTAATAAAAATGATTTCCTACTTTATCAAAATGATAACTTTATCATTGTAAAATAACGCACAAATACACAACACGCATTACTATAAGAATTTCATGACTAATAAAATTAGACCTTGTTTGTTTATTAAGTGGTTATTTTCTTTGCTATATTTTATTACATACCTACTTAAGCGTAATTATACATATGATTCGCAATTTTATACGATAAGCAATAAAATAAAAGACGTGGATTGCTCAGGTATCTCCTTACGATTACCGTTTCAAATGCCCATCCAGGTAGTCGTTTGTGCTCCATTTTGGTGTTCTGTATTACATATTAAACGAATGTATTATCATTTCATATTGAGTGATACCGTCAGTTTACTGTCGCCGGGCCACGTGATCAGAGGTCTAAACGATTTTTTAGTAGATTTCGTTGGCTTCGAACCGTGTCAGATTCCAGCGAATCTTTATTGCAGTGATATCATATTGTCGAGATAGATTGCAGCTTGCCAACAAGGTAAGAAACCCACTTTATTTATAGCCATTTACAATCACTGCACTGGAATTAACTGGCGCTTACCGTAAATAGGCATGTCATTTATAGAGAGCTCTAGATGCGTCATACTCACGCGCATGTTTTTATGTTGGTAGTACCGTAACGTAGAAATATTACAAAGGTCATTTAAGTCATTAAGATAACAAAGATTAAATTATTTTGCAGACGATAACTTATTGTAGAGAGATAACATACAATGCCGTGTGAAAACATTTTTGTTAGTATCGTTTTAAATCCAGATCTAAGAGAGCTTTTTTGGGAAATATCATAAACAAAGGCCAAAAAGCTTCAGGAAAATAACGGTCAATTTTATTTTTACTTGATGGTATCGAATTAAAATAAAAACGTTGTTTATGGATTCCAATAAGTTATTTTATCTCTCACGCGTCCTACTATAAAATACAGATTTAGTTACGCGCGAATAACGTGCGTAGGACGTGCGAAGGTAGTATCAAAATATTAGTTATATGATAGCTAGATAATTTGGCCAAGTAATTAAAAATCAATATCCTAACTACTTGTATAGTATTATACCCTCAATTTATAGCTGCTACGTTTTTCGTATTACCTTTTGTTAATTAATTCCAGACACAACTACAGTTTGTTTTATCGCACACGTAGGCCTACTTGGCGGTTAATTGATGGAGAGCGTCTGTCTAAGCTCAACATGTGCAGCTAGCTTCAAGCCTACACTTAATAATTTTCTCGTATACCTAACCTGTTATTACACGATTATTTAATAGGTCGGTTGAACCTATATCTGCAGAATTATTTCAAATACAAAACATTTATGTTCAAAATATAAATCAGTTTATAAATAATTATATAAATCAGTTTGAGTTAATTTTACTTAACTTCTTTCATTATTTACAGAAATGGATTTTATATTTCTTTGGCTGGTTACTTTCGTCCTAGGCTTCTGGATTTGCAAGAAAATAAAGCAATGGAAGGACTTACCTCCTGGGCCATGGGGCCTCCCTGTAGTTGGATATTTACCATTTTTTGATCGCTTTAACCCCCATCTTACATTGACGAAACTAGCGAAGGAATATGGACCAATATATTCAATTGGAATGGGGAGTGTTTACACGGTCGTACTTTCTGACCACAAGTTAATACGAGAAGCTTTTGCTAAAGACAGTTTCTCTGGTCGCGCACCGTTGTATTTGACGCATGGTATTATGAAGGGAAAAGGTATGTATTCGATCTGATAATCATGATTGTGATGAATCTTGTCACATAATAATGGTGTCCGTTGCTTTCGAAGGTATTATTTGTGCTGAAGGAGCCCTGTGGAAAGATCAGCGCAAATCGATAACGGCTTGGCTTAAGAGTTTTGGTATGAGTAAACACAGTACGTCTCGTGATAAATTGGAGAAGAGGATCGCTTCAGGCGTGTACGAGTTATTACAAGTAATTTTATGATTTTATCTGTATCTACTGAATATTTTATATTGGAAAAAGGCACTTAATACCTATAAAGTAATAGTGAACATAACATCAACTAAATAATATAAATAAATTTTTTTAAATTAAAGTCGTTTGTAAAATGATCCTATATTCTTATGATAAATATTAAAATTAATACTTATTTTCATAATTAATATGAAGTAAAACATACGTGAAAGTATAACACAAAAGCTTTAAGTTTGCATTAACTTGTACAGATTTAAAATCTCAGAACTTATTCGGCGATATTGCGGCCCATGCAGGAAAATGCAAACAATATGATTCAAGATAACAAAAAATGACATTAATATTCCAGAAAGTGACCTCTAGGTGGCAACAACAAATCTCAAGACATATAAAAACGACTCAGATACTTTACATTTGTTTTTATAATAGGTTGTTCAACAATCGTTGTGCCGAGCCCGGTTCGAATATTTTTACATAATTTTTGATGAGATTAAAAATGAGATAATTTAAATTTTAGAACGTGAAGGAAGCCTTAGGAGCCCCTACTGATTTGGCCGAAATAGTGACGAATTCACTTGGAAACGTAGTAAATGATATTATTTTTGGATACAAATTTCCACCAAACGATGTTACTTGGCAATGGTTTAGAGAAATACAAGAAGAAGGATGTCATGAAATGGGTGTAGCTGGTGCTGTCAATTTTCTTCCATTTCTTCGGTATGATTATTAACAAACAAAATGACAAGAATTATTAATTTTAAAATAAAACAGTGAATAGGTTTAGTTTATCAATTGAAATTACTTTTCAGATTTATACAACCATCCATTCAGAAAACCATAGAAGTTCTCGTACGTGGCCAAGCTCAAACTCATAGACTTTATGCGAGCATCGTAGCAAGACGTCGCAAAATGCTTGGAATTGAAACACCTGAGGGAGCTGCATACGCGGCACACGACGATCTCTATGACCAACATCCCGAAGGCTTTATCAAATGTATAAAATACAGTAAATATTCAAGTAATACTGAAGAGCATTACTTTGATCCAAACGTTCTAATTGCTTCTGAAGATGAATGTATTGTAGACAATTTCCTCAAAGAGCAAAAGCGAAGATTTGAATCTAACGAAGAGTCAGCCAAATATATGAAAGATGAACAATTGATGTATCTCTTGGCGGATATGTTCGGAGCTGGTCTTGATACGACGTCAGTGACACTTGCGTGGTACTTTTTGTACATGTCTATATTTCCAGACGAACAGGTTGGTAATAATTGTAATATTGTATTGTAATAAATAAAAGTCCCAAGCTTATAACTTTTCCTTTTATTTTAGGAACGTGTACGCCAAGAAATTATGTCTGTATGTCCGGATGACTCTCAAATAGATATTTCAAAATTACCTTATTTAATGGCAACGATATGTGAGACTCAAAGAATTCGCTCTATTGTACCAGTTGGAATACCTCATGGATGCACACAAGTAAGTTGAGACTGTGTTAAATGAAATTAATAACTAAATATTGAGTAATAATAACTGAATATTAAGATGTGTGATGGTGTCTGCTGGTACCCTCAATTTGATCTGTCAATAAGAAAGATATGACCAACCCAATATTTTCCTAATATTGCAATGGCCATTATTGCTTATTTTATAGATATCGTTTAATTTTACTTTTAACTTTTAACTTTTTTTATAGATATCGTTTAATTTTATAATTATAAGTCGATCCAACGTACTGAGTGTCACATGACGAAAAATGATGAACAAACAAAGATCTTCCGAAATGGAATGAATTGTTCCTATGTCTAGACATTGTTTTTCAATAGTTAAAATATAAGTAAGAATATTTAACTTGGAAAAAATATCTAAATATTTTCTCATTTTTTTCTTACACTCGTGTATGCTAAATTATAAACTTAACTTCGATATTTTTAACGAAGAAATCGGGATGGAAATTTTATATATAAGATAGTAGACATAAGATACCGTTCTCGAGTTCGGCATTCTCAACAATATGCGCATTTTGATTACGCGAAAGGTAAAGCTCACGACGCCCTTAGAGATTAGACTTTAGTTTTAGACGAATAATATTTTTATCCTTCTTGATATGCAATAATGTTTTCTCCTTTATTTCAATATTCGTTATTTGATATATTTTTATATAGGTGATGTTCCGACTCTACTTTATTTATGTTATGTTAAATACATTCATTTTTTCACTTCTTTCAAGAAATCGCTTATGACAGCTGATATAGTATACAGGGAACACACTACTAATAGGTTATTTTAATTTCAGGATACTTATTTGGCCAATTATCGTATACCAAAAGGAACTATGGTGGTGCCTCTACAATGGGCAATACATACGGATCCCAATATTTGGGAGGATCCTAATGAATTTAGACCTCGGCGATTTATAGATGATGAGGGTAATCTACTGAAACCACAAGAGTTTATACCGTTCCAAACTGGTAAGAGATAATGTTAAATATACATGTCGCAATTTATTTTTTTAATCTGTCCTTTATCATAGATATACATAGTTATTAGTTACTATATATAAGATACCATCGAATTATGACTAGGCGGAACGCAAACGGCAAGTTTGCATAAGTGACATAAAAATAAGAATGAAAGGACTGAAAATAATTTCACTGGTTTAATTTTAATATCACTGCTTTAATCAAAACCGGTTCACAAGTCATAGCAAAAATATGTGAACAATTCTTAATGAATGCGGATATTTTTAGGTAAGCGAATGTGCCCTGGGGATGAATTATCTAGAATGTTGTCAGTCGGTCTGATTACTAGATTCCTTCGCTGCGTGAGAGTACGACTCGCATCTGAACCACCCTCAGAAGAAGATCTTATGGGCAAAGTTGGACTGACGCTAGCTCCGCCCAAAACGATGTACATATGTGAGCTTTTGTAGGCATCAAAAGCTTTTTGGAACTAATAAAATAATGGATAAATGTGATTTGTTTAATTCGTGAAATTCCTTTTTGTACTTTTTGTACATGAAAGTTACATAAAATAAATGCTTCTGTAAATTGAAGGTAGTTAGAAGTAAAAGCTTTTACTTTGTCATACGACAGGTTTCTTGAACGAGTTCAGTTAATGGACTGCAATTGTTCTGTTTTGATATTAATTTTTTAATACTGTTGATGTCTTTCACTTATGTAATTTGATATTATTATTTGGTATTTATACCATGAATGCTATATTTGACTTAAAAATGTTGAAACTTAAAAATGTGTTTAACTACTATTTGAATAGTGATTATTTGAGAGGTAAAGGATGTATAAATCAAAGAGATAAATATATACGAATTTTTAAAGTTTATTTATAAAATTATCAATCTGTAAACATTTAAAAAAATAACGCAATATCTACAAAGCGAGGGTAAACAATGGTAATTTACTGCGGATGATGCGTCGCTTCACGCTTGTAATGTATTGACAGTAAAGCAACTTGGTTGCTAACAGCTTGTAAACAAAACTATTCAAAAGTTATTTCATAAAGTTATACTTATAGCGACAATATTACCGCTCTTAGACTAGTTGCTGGTTTCTACTCTACCATGGAATGTTACTACGTATATTACTCATGATAGGTACATTTAAACTAGAAAAGTATGAGTGAACACGTAAATTTCTTAATCAAATACTAACTAACACATTCATTACACAATTAACATGAGATCACACTCAACATTCAACACTTAAGTGACACTACTCGCACTAATAAATAATGATCTAGATTTATACATTAATTTGGTATAGAGAAACTAGAGCTTAAAATGTCAATAAACCTGTATCCTATCAATTTTACTCAATGCTTGATTGGCGGCGATCTCTAAGATCGGACATCTATAAATAATACTGTTGACACAAAAATAACATTTATAATCTCAACGATGGGAATTTTAGTACATACATCTAAAGTTAGTTCGGTTTACTATTTAATTGAACACTTTATGCACAGCCTGACTATCGCCGATGCGACGTCGTCACTTATTATTAAACTTAATTATATTTGTCATCGATGCGCTCTAAAACGAGTGATCTTGAATACTGGTGGGTGTGTGGCGGCAATGCGTCAGGGCACTCAGTGCGATCCGACGTGACGTAAGTGCGGGTGGTCTGGCAGGCTGGCGACGGGCGGGGCGGGCGCGGCTGGCGCGCGCGGCACGAACTTCACGCGGAAAGCTTCCGGCGCGATCGTAGCGCCCACCGTGCCCTCCAACGACGGCGGAGCGACCCCGGATTCCATTTGAACGTCGAATTGGTGCATCATGCTTGCGAAAAACATAAACATCTCCATCCGGGCGAGAACGTCACCCAGGCACATACGTCGTCCCACACCGAATGGCATAAAGTATTCAGGTCGTCGAATCTTGCCATTGTCATCGATGAATCTGCTCGGATTGAATTTGTTAGGTTCATCCCAGAGGTTCGGGTCCATGTGGACACAGTTGATGAGCGGTACTACTTGTGAACCAGCAGGAATCCTGTAGCCATTAAGATTGACATCCCTGTTAAATGAAAAAGAATAATGTTAGATACGATATTCATTAAAAGATATGCATCGTTACAGAAGAAAGTATTATACTTACTTAGTAGGTGAATGAGTCGTAGCTAAGGGGACAATGCTCGACATACGCAGTGTTTCCAAGATAGTCGTTTCAGTATACACGAGACTAGGCATATCTTCGATGGTAGGGAGGCGGTCGCGGCCCACAACGGCGTCGAGTTCTTCCTGAACACGTCTCTTCACGTCGGGGTTGCGTAACATGAATACAAGCATCCACAACAGTGATGACTTTATTGTTTCCACTCCAGCGGAGAAAAGATCGCCAAGTATTTGTTTAAGTTGCAATTCTGTAAGAGAAGTTCAAATTTAGAAAATTGAATCTTGACCTTTTTAAATAATAAAATGAAATTAATTTTCCAAGTACTTTTATTTTCAACTATTTTATCTTACCTTGGTCTCTTCCATCGAATAAATCTCCAGTACGACCTTCAGTTTTAGCCTTTTCGATTTCAATAAGATAAACATCAATGAGATCCCTCGCATTGTTGATATCTAAGGTTTCTCGGTGTTCGTCAATCAAAGTTTGATAAAACGAAAACATTTCTTCACGATTTTTAGCCACTTTCTCTTGAACTTGGGCTTTTCCCGGCAAATACTAGAAACACATTACAAATTAGTACTGTAAAGATAAGATATTGTTATGTATTAAAGTTCAAAATACATAAAATTATATTTACATTATATAGTGGTATGTATTCTCCATAATGAATTTGTCCAAACAGTCTCATGCCTTCCTCGATAAGATGATTAAGTCTCGCGAATCGAGCGTCACCGTTACTGAAGCGGACCGACATGGTTATGCCGCAAATCACGTTAGAAACACCTAGCGCGAACAGAGGATTGGCATCAATAGGCGCGCCATCAGCGCAATGCAGATTCACCATTAGTTCTTGAACTTCAGTCTAAAATTTTAATTGATATTAGCCTCGTTGTTCTTTTTATCTGAATAATTTTTAACGACACATTATTGGCATTTAGAGAGTACGAACCTTAATTCTGCCTTCCATAATTTTCTTGCCATTGCCCATGTATGTCATGCCGAATTCACGTAGTTTTTCGTGTAAGAATCGACGTTGATTCTTCCAGAGACGACCCTCACTGTTAATGATACCTGTACAGAGGGAGGAGGTTGAATATATGCATGTGGGCGGTGCTTTGTAGCTACGGGAGGCCTTACGGAGCACGAGACGCCCCGCGCGCATGTGCTTTCCTTATTATTTCTACTATATACTTTTCTTACAATTAAGCTAATATATTGAAATCTATAAAATATTATTCAATTTTAAATTTATATGTGTTATTTATATAATGTTCAATATTTCAAGTTATTGTTTTAGTGCTAACTAACAATTACGAACGTAACAGAAATAAGTTATATTAGTGTTGTAGATTAGAATAGGTACTCAACTTAAATTTTTCTTTTAATGTTAAATAGATCTTTTAATTTTTGTTAAACATTTCAAGTATTGAAATTTATAGCAAGAAATTTAAATTAAAAACACGACTCTTAAAAATATACAGTTGAAAATATTGAATTACTTACCGAGACCATCCAATGTATGCATCAGAGGCGTGCTTGGGCGGCCGGTAAATTCTTCACGGCGAAAAGCTTCGCGAATCAGTTTGTAGTCACTTAACACAACAGTCAGCTGGTTGCCGAGGCGAGCCGAGAACAAGGCGCCGTAGCAACGAGCCAGTTCCAGGAATGTCTTGTGTCGCACTCCCAGGAACGGCAGGTAGCCCACTACGGGCGGTCCCCACGGACCCGGCGGCAGCTTGCGGATTTCACGCACAACGTTCATGAGCCGCATCACCAGATACGCTACGCCGACTGCTAGTAGCAACGGTAGAGTCGTCCGCGAAGAACAATAATTCAACACTTGCCACAAACCCCATAATAACTTTGAATTTGAAAACATCGTTATCATTTTGAATGTCTTTGTTTTTATTTGTGTGAAATATTTTTTATGAACAGTCAACTGAACTGAACTGAACAAAAGTCGTGCGCGTACTTATCGCGGTAGTACGTCGCTGTAAGCGCTAATCGTATACCGCGTGCGACCGTCGTTTGCGCACTGGCGAGGCGCTGGCGTGGCCTTGCGAATAAATACGCGCGGGTGGCGCGCGCGCAGGTTCGTCCCACCGGCACTCCTCTCTCCTCTGCTTTTCCATCGATCGCCGGCTTGCTACGAGGCGTAGCACCACTACACCCGTAGATATCATGTTTCCATTTTGTGAAAAGTAAAAGTTTTTTGTACATTTTAAATGTGTATGATTATGAGCTATTAAGGTAATAAACAATAAATTTGTATAGTAAACCTCGTATAGTTATACAATAACATTTGTGAAGCGGTATTAGATAATAAGAACAAAACTATCGGTGTTGATTTGTGAGTAAGAGATTTGTTTAGCGAGGGGTGCAAGAGGCCAGCGAGGTCGAGCGGGTGTGCATGCAGATGATAAGATTAACGAATTGCGTAAGTTGCCGCGAAGCAAGGTAAAGGCGGGTCGACGACTCAAGCCGGAGAGCCTTGGGCAGAGCTCTACGAGTTTCGACCTCTGATCGACACTCGAATATCGTTTCCAAATTGACTAAATTATATGCATAGTTTCGATACGTGGACATTTAATGTAAGAAGTAAGTAAATAAACTTAATAATTAAATAAATGTTTATATTTCTTGCAAAGGTTGTAATTGGTATATATATTGTGTGTAGTTTTTTTAATTTTGTTGATATAATGTTGAATTATGATCGACGTAAAAAAATGTGTCTGCTGAGAGTTCAGTGTTAATTTTAATTTAGGTAATCGTGAAATATTTAATATCAATATAAATAAATCCCAAACATTGGTTGGTTAGTTATTCAGACAAAACAGACGTGATATAAAAAGTGAAACAGACGATTGTTAATGTTTGGGTAGCATTCTAGGACTAAGATTTTTGATAACAAAAAGATAAATCTAAACCCTTTGTTCTAATTCCAAGAAAGACTTCACAGACGTTAGAATGGTATCCGATATATTTTTATTTGGTTAGGAATTCTACGTGTCTACTTTTTAACTGTCTGCTGCTTAACAATTTAGATGGAAGAAAATAATCTTGATTATTTGCCGAGTCTTTTTTTTTGCTTCAAAATTACATGTTCATTTTCATTTACATTTTTAGTTTAATAATAATTAAACTAAGAATTCATTTTTCGCTAAACAAGTATTTGCATAAATTACAAAAGGAAATTGTATCAATAATATTATCTAGTTAGGTGCACCTTTCACAACCTAATTATTTATTGTATCTTAATTTATAGAACTATCTTTAATAAAAAATTGCAACTAACGAAAACTTATTTGTAAGTGAAGTTATAAGAAGTGTTAGTATGGTTTAGTTAGGTTTTTATTAGTAACGTTTATCGCGATATTTTCACAAATATTAATCTTGTTTGTGACATCACATTTTCAATGAATATATTTCACGCATCAAAAATCACTACTAACATTAAAACTAATAACAAAATTATAACATATACGCTGTCCGTCTACGGAACAACGTCTATGGATAAAACTGAAAAATTAAGATTAATTTTTTTCTACGTATTTTCCAGGATAAAAAGTATCCTTTTTACGCCCAGGATAATAAGGTATAATTATACCAAGTTTCATCGAAATCGAACCGCTAGTTTTCACGTGATGCCTTCACATACAGACAGACAGACAGACAGACAGACAGACAGACAAAAATTTTTTTAATCACATATTTGGGTTTGGTATCGATCCAGTAACACCCCCTGCTATTTAGTTTTTCAATATTTTCAATGTACAGAATTGACCCTTCTACAGATTTATTATATGTATAGATTAAAAAGCGGAAGAAACAAATCTGAAAACCTGACAACGCACAATGTAGGTACCAACAATGCAACACGCCGTACAATTCTGTGAGAGACCTAATTTGGTACTAATTAATATTTGCCTATCAATTACGGCGTTTTATCTATTTGCTGTTCTACAAGTGTGTAAATGATAATAAGTAAAACGCAATTGCACGATAAGATCGCTGTGTAGACCTACGTTGTGTCCGAGATTTTAGACAACGTTAGATTAAGTTCACCAACGAGTGCAACGAGCACTCGGCCAAAAGATCAATGACCGTCACATTGGGTCTTTTGTTGCAATGCTTGTGTCTTGTGTCTTGATATTATAATACGGGCCGAGCTGGGAATGTGTAACCGTTCGCTTGTTAACCAAAATAAATACTAAATACAAACACACAAAGAGATGTTTTTGATTCTTCACGATGTTCAATTGTTTTATCTGAAAATTTTCCTGCTACTGTGTCACATTTGTTAATTTTAAAGTAAATGTTAAACAATTATGAAACTACGATATTCAAATGGACTCGAATAAATAACGTTACCAAAATTTGTACTAAATTTGGATTTTCTTTGCTTCTGCAAATAAAAGAAAACTGTATACAATATGCGGTTACATGCAAATTATTTTGCAAAAATGTACTTTAACGAAACACACGTAGACTCGATAGTTAGTAGAAACGTACCCAATAAGTAATCCTCTATAAAAGGCAGTAATTTATTACAATTAGTTCGTACAGAAGATGAAATACCTTTCCAATAATTTGTGTCGTAGGCATCGTTTGCGTTCTCACAACTTTCAAATGGAGCCAAATGAAAAGTAGGCGTCATGATACTTTAAATATATTTATAAAGCTATTTCCAATAATATTTACTTGAAGAAGTAGTAAACTAATTAGAAATGTTAATATTAATATAAATAATTTCTAAATTCGAGCTAGTGATATAGAGTTTGTATGAAACAAAAATAGGAACACACAAAGCTTTATTATATGTTATGTAACAACTCTACATATTATCATTTATGATAATATAGGTAGTAAAAATTTATATATGAGCCTTACACACCTACATCAGATAGGTAATAGGTACATGAATATACTAGGTACATATCGTAAAAAGAACAAATATTCTAGAAATTATGGGGATCGTCATACCAAGCAACAATGATGACAATAATTATAAAATACATATTATTATATACGTAATACTTGTCTCGACTTCGACTTTTATTTTTTTTTATACATAGTATTTTTTATGCATAGTTAAATTATTATTAAAATTATGAAAAAATATTTATTCATTAAAATCACGCTACTATGAATGATCATGAACATTGGAATTCGAATAAACAGATTCATTCCGGTGTGAATTGCTACTTAATTTTCAAAAAGGTTGACTACAAAAATATTTCTGGAAATACCAAATATATATACATAGTTAATCGTTTTCATTGAATCCTTGAAATACTACTTTCAGTTTATGTAACTTTGTATGAAATATGTGCTTTTGTCCATTCAATTCGGTCAACGAACTCTTTGCAAACATTACGCGAATTACGTATATTCATTGTTTTATATATTCAAGACGCAGATGTGCAAGGGTATTCTTTACTTATCCTCATTAATGATACGCCTTGACATACATTTGTATTGATATAAATATGTAATTTTAATTGAATTTTATCTTCGCGTTGGTGAAAAACGTAGGTAGGTACCTGTATTGCAGACTACAGTTTATTTTATTATATCTCAATCTTTTCTCGAAGTTTTAGTGTAACAAAGCATTGTTGTATAATAATTAAAATGATGATGTTGCTAATTTAACACCTAGGTTACCATGTTTTATATGCAGAAGTATACTTCATTATTTTTAATTTGAGTTCGGTTCAAAAAATAACGTAACTAATGTATAAATCATAAATAACAAAAGCAAATACAAAGTTTATATAGATAATCAAAAAAAACTGATCGTGCATTTTGTACAATACTACTAATTTGTAATCTTTGTTGGACCATCCGCTGTTGTCATGTTCAATATTGCACTACTCACAATAAAAGTGAAATTAGTCAAAACTAGTGTTTGTTCTAGTTATTAAGTTAAGTACCTACGCATGTACGTGATCTCGATTGCGAAAAGCATCCAATCATCACTCTTTACTTGGCGCCGAAACTCCATGTATGTGAATTTTAACATAAACACCTGTACCAGAGGAAGTAGAGGTCGATTGAACATGAATAATTTTCATAAAACTCGATCGAATAATTTTACTTAATATTTCATACGAAATATAAAAAACGGACTAAATGTGTTATATATATTTATACCATTCTTGGTCGGGGATTTTTTATTCATTATAACGTTTGATACTAGAACTGAACATAAAATACAACCCATATTTGAGGGCAACAAATTAACTGATACCAAATCCTATTTGAAGAAAATATATTTGCGATTACTGCTTTTTTTTCACTAAACAACTATCTTGACAGACAATGGCTTTAAGTTTAATCTACTACGATGCCACATATAAACTTAAATACACATAACAACCTATTATACATTTTTCGCGGCGGTATTTATCACTTTAAACGATTAGCATCTATAACTGTTCATATTCAGTACTCTTGTCACCTTGGTTACACAAAGCAAACCCTTATAACAGGGACGCAAGTTTTTTATCAAACGAAAGCCCGCTTTCAATATATAACTGTAAAATAATGAATGAGACGATATTTTGATACTGGTGATACTGGTTTTTCAAACAACACACAATATTATATTTTTACTTTATACGTTTGTTTGATGAAATAATATCAATGTTGAAGCTAAGGTTTCCCACGACTAATTTTATTAGAATGTTTATTTTATGTTTGCTATCAAAGTGTACGATAATTACTGTCATTTAACTATTAAACTTTATTATAAATAGTGTTAATTATTCAATAAAGTTTTTTTAAACGAATAATAATAATACAATAAAAATCAATGTTACATTGAATCATTCAAAAATAATAAATGTTCTAAGTTTATGTTATATTAAATAAGTACTATATTTTGTATATACAAATTCGAACGGACTAATAATTAATTAATGAAATTTGTCTCTCTACAATTAAAATTATATACAAGTAAGAAATACTATAAAATATTGCTAATATTCCTTAGTCTCCCCAAAATCTCTGTGAACACTTGTAAATTTTTTCGGATGTAAGCAAATTATAAGAATAAAATGCAAATCAATAAATTCATTAGAGTAGTCACGTTTTTCGTGTAATGAATTATGACTAATTGCATTGTTGAGGCATTTTAATCTGTTGTACTTTTTAGTTTTTATATTTCATTTATATTGTACATTTTATTATAAAATACTATTCAAAAACTATTACCGACGAATAATTTTAAATGGACATTAACATTTAATATTATGCAATAAATATTGTTTTTGTTGCCATAACTAATCTTATCTATTACTTACATTACGTAAATATTTATAAATAGCGTGTATAATAAATATTTAAATTAACATGTACTATGTAACATTACAAACTATGTTACAAAACTGTTAATAGCTTTTAAGATTTTATTCTTTTAATATGTTTTGAATTTCACTGCCAAAAATGCTGCAGTCAGATTTTAGCACCTAAGATTAGCAATGTAATCACTCAAATTGCCGTTTTATAGGGAAAAAATGAGTATTATACCATACAACAACTGTTTAATTTTGCAAATATATTTTTGCCAATATAAATAAAACTTAATAGTAAAATTATCACTTATAGGTACCTACTTCCATACACCAAATCAAACACAGATAGTTAATGTATAAACAATACCTATCTTTAATTAAGCCAGATATGAATGTTTTGTAGTATTTTCATTTAATACAATTTATACTATAAGATAATGGCACTGTTAATGTTATGTTTCATAAGAGTAAATTACTAAAGTGCAGATAAAAATGTGACCACTAAACTTTTTGTTTAATTTTTTTATTTATGTCGCGGCGATATCAACTTGTCCGTGACACACGTATCAAATAGTTCATTTTGATTCTTATAAAATGATTTGTAAAAGTATCGGTATCTGCGACCTTCAAAGTGTAAAAAGTAGGTGACACATTTTTCCATCCTACCAACCAGTGTGTTCAGATAACTTCGTATTGATAACCGAAGCCCTATAAATAATTCTTTTGCGTAAATGTATGTATCCAATACTCATTAAATTGTAGCCCTAATATACAGTACCGATCTCTTTCATATTAATTTATTATAAAATATTTGCTTGTTCGCTAGATAACTCGATAATCCCCTATTAATATAAAAGAAAACAACATTATGTAAATTAGATAAATAACAGTAAACAAAATGTATAAAAATGTGGTTAAATAAATTTAATAAATATATCGTAATTGTATTACTAAATAAAATTTGTTATAGTAAGACATGATAGATTCAGAGGCGGTGATAACAACGTCCATGCAAGTAATATTGGTGTAAATCTGTTTGTTACGAACACTCGACTAAAACGCTGTACCGCCTTAATTGTCATAGAGATAGTTGCATAAGTGGTCAAATATGGGCAAATGTTCAAATATTAAAAGGCAGTCAATTGTATCGCTATAACTTTCGCGTCATAATAATATGTAGGTAATATCCCAGCGAACCCGCGGGCATAAAGTTAGCGCTAGCCATTTCAATAATCGTAGAGCGAAGAGACTTACCAGAAGCCGCGCATAATACAGCAGGCGATTTCTTCGAAGTGGCATTTATTTACTACATCTGTCTTTCGTTTTATATTACGAGTGGCTTGTTGAGTTTCAGTTGTCACAGCTTCGAATGACCGTACGAAGAATTGCAAAGTTCGATCAGGGTGTCGAAACTTTATTGTTTTCCCGGGAATGCGATAATAACGAAACCCGAAACAATGATCACATTACATAAGATGTGCATTATACGAATGTAAAGGTTAATGACAAAGTATTGGCTATATCCATTGATTTTATGTTGCGATATATTTATTTTGCAAAAAAAATACGAACGTTTATATTTTTATTTTAACGCGACATTGTTGTATTGCAATTACAAATAATAATAAACTTAATATAACTCAATAACCTCTTATTTAATAGACCTTAGAAATAAGTATATTAATAAGAGAATAAAAACGCTCTTTGATAAGTATTTAGGTTGACCATTTTGGTATTATTGAAATATCGGAATTTTATCTTCAGTGTTGTGTACGTTTAATGAAATACAATAAATTATTAACTGATCATATAACCGAAATATAAATGTTTCAAAGATACATTAAGAAATAAACTTACATAAATACCTACATATACATATAGAGCTTAAATGTAGAACTTGATTCAAAATCAAACTCACGGGTCGATGTAGTCACAAGTCACAACTACGTCAAAGATATTAATCGTTGAATAAACAACTAATATTGACGCACAACGTCTTAATTGATAAACATCAAACTTTTGGATGCAGCCTTTAATGGGCCCTCTACACAATGAGCAGCGCTGGCCCAACAAATGATCGTCGATGTTTACCGCCATTACGGATTATGAATAAAAAACAAAGACGGCCGACATTGAGGCCCTCTACATTATCGTAATTGCCTCTACTCGCCCAACGCTGCCTATTGTGAAGAGGGCCCATTATGTATTTAGGAAACTTATAATGAAATCTATACCAATTTATGCAATGTCAGCCGACTGCCGACTTATTATATCTTGTAGCTTAAAGGTAGATTTACTTTTTTCTTAAAAAATAATGTGTAAGTACGGGAAAATAAAATTATGATTCTAAATATATCCATGATAGATAATATGCAATATAATATTAATAAAACTACGACCCGTGACGCCATTGACGAATCCGCCAACGTCACAGGTCAGAAGATAACCTACTTAAATTCTGAATTGCGTTATATTTTATTCGATTAATCAGATACACTTCTTATAGGTTCAAAAATATTATAATATCTTCAGCTACGGAGGTTGGATTTTAGAGGAGATTGGGAGATTGAAAAAGGCAGTGTCAAAGTATATATGTAGTAGGTATTTTTTGCAAAATATAGATTACAAATATTAAATATTATCGATAGGTAAGTCAAGCACGCACACGCATTATATCAAATTACATAATAAATCACACAGACGGACAAAAATCCAGCTTTAAATATGTACGTATGAGATAAAAATATTTAAATGCAAGTGTGAAGTGAAGTTTCTAAAGTTCTTATTTCTTTAATATACAAATACAAAATACCTACATATTTTTAATTAAAAAAAAAGTTAAGATCTATTCTTCGACTACTATGTGCATTATAAATAAATATTAAATCCTCTTTCCATTCATAAATTTTTAAGATAAGTTCCTCTGGAAAGAATTATTATTTTATCAAAATGTGAAATGATCTTTACTTTTTGATAAAATTAATTCAAGCGTTATCTTCAGCTTTATTAATGATTATTTTTATATCTATCGATATACTAAACTAGGTAATACCCATGACGTGGTCCGTGGTTACACTTTACATAATAACTTTAACGTCCTCTTTTGATAGCTTATAGTTCATTGGTATTTCGGGGGGAAAAAGGTCGTTAAGCTGAAACAAAAACTTTTGAATAAATTAATAAAGTTTAACAACATGTTGACTACAAAAGCACGATGAATTCAACCACACACATTTAAATACAACACTACATTTATCGACCTTGTTTATATTATTTAAGTAGAAAAAATTCCACGTCTTTAAAAAAAAAACAAAAACAAATATATGAAACAACACATGAGTAAGTAGGACGCAGCAAAAAAAAATTCTAATATTACGTTCGAATGGTCCGGGGTAATAAGAAGCTATGAGAGTATTTTTTTATAAATTCATAAATATATGACTAAATTATATTTCATAACTTTTATATTATCTAATTTTTATGCTAGGGTGACGTAGATGTTTGTAGATATAAAATATCAAAAGAAAAAGCGCTGCGAAATTGTAAACATATCAAATAACAACGCAATATGTCTTTATTTAAATGGTTTCGGATTCTTCAAAT
Organism: Colias croceus; assembly: GCF_905220415.1. Taxonomy (NCBI): domain Eukaryota; kingdom Metazoa; phylum Arthropoda; class Insecta; order Lepidoptera; family Pieridae; genus Colias; species Colias croceus. The sequence goes on along the minus strand of NC_059540.1, from coordinate 5,572,959 downwards.
TATCTACATGAATCGAATTATTTCAATAAATTATTATCTATACTATAGAGTAAAAATGATCAGTGTGAGTGGAAGGTTATCTAAAAGAACGCACGAACACGTGTCAGGTCGGTCAATAAATGGGGGGCACCTTATAGATAATTTCGGTTATTTTACATCAGGTCACCTTGTGGATATAGCTGATAAATTGATTGGATTCACTCAAACGGCACTTATGCAAATTATTTTAAATGTCATTCCAATATTAATTATGACATATTCGGTTTCATTTTATTATGCGTCAATGCATTTATATGCAGGTGGATAATCCATCTTCATTTTTCTATTTTTATTCGGCTCTAGTTCTAAAGTTAATTACTTAAAAAAATACCGTGAAAATGAGGAAAATAAATAAATAAACTTCTTAGTCACAGCAACAATTATAACATGGTGAGTTAAGCAGTATGCTGTATATTTAGAGACTCCCAACTGCCAAGGGAAACTCATTCGTTATATGTAGGTATTCGGAAACTCCTAATGTGCCGGATTTTTCCTGCACAAAATATTTTTAACATATTTGTGATATTAATATCAACCTAAAATGCAAATGTATTAAACCGACTTTATCTACACAGGTTTGCATTGATGTTATCTTAAGTGCTATCAATAAATATCTTTATTATTATAAAACAAACATTGTAGAAATGATATGTAGTAATTTCTCATTTACATTATTAAATTACACACTAATGTAGGTACGGAATTTAAACTGTGGAAATTTTAGAAACACTCTAAAAGCCAGCCATCATCCAAAGCGCTGCATTAATAGTCTATACAAAGTTCATATACATTTTATTATGAAATTTACAATAATTCAAGTTATATAATAGTAGCCAGTTTTATTCAACATAATATAATTCACGCTTTAATACTATACTGTATACATATAGGAACGGTGGCAATTAAACTAAGATAGATAGAGAGATAATTATTTTGTGCATACAACTTGTTCGTTATTATGAAGGAAGCTGTGAAGCGCGCAAAAGCTATTTTTTTCCAGGATTTTATTATTATTACTGTTAACTGTTTAACCATACAAATAAAATATCAAAAGAATTTGTAATTTTTTCTAAAATTTGTACTGATTCGCTCACCGCTCACTTGTTCTCGAACAACAATTATTATCAACTTGAAGTCTGAGTTGCTCACCACTGAACCATCACTGCGCCATAAGCTACTTAGTGTTCTGTATAGAGCTGCTGATTATTGATTTTATACGATTATCAAAACAACATTAAAACGTAGTGAACTAAAGTTTTCCAAGACATTGAAGGTCTTGATACCTAACATAATTTGTTGACGCACAAAGCTATTTATAAATTACTAGGTTTCCGCCCGAGCCCCGAGGCTTCGCCCGCGCAGTCAAAGAAAAACCCGCATATTTCCCTTTCCTGTGGGATTTCTGGGATTGCGTCATTTTTCCGGGATAAAAAATAGCCTATGTCCTTTCTCGGCTATCAAAATATCCCCATACCAAATTTCATGAAAATTGGTTCAGTAGTTTAGGCGTGATTGAGTAACAGACAGACAGACAGAGTTATTTCGCATTTATAATATTAGTATGGATTTAGTAAATTTATATTCGTTCCATTCGCAAGCTATACCTACTTTGAACTTTTTACCTAAGTTCACGATATGACCCGAAACGTTTATATTAGGTACCTAATATTATAATATTGTAATTTCAGAGAATTCGACTCATAAATTAAAATGAAATCATCGATTGTCGGATACCAATCCAGATTTTTATGTGCGTATTTTTTTTCGGACGGACTCAGAACTGTCAACATAATTTATATATTTTCCTCTACTTTTAAGTTGTAAGCTTCTTTCTTACATATTGAGATTCAAGTTTATAGCTATTTTTTTGAGAAATGATCTCATTAGTTTTGTTGTTTAATTAAAAATTTATAGTTTTTACAAAACATGTGAATGTAACTAGATACTACTGGATTGGAACTTTGTTTTTATCGATTCGAAAAGATAAATCAAGTCAATTTTTACGTTTTCTGTTGTTAATTCTCTGAGGCTACACCTCAGAGAATTCGCATACAATACAAGGCGTTTCGCATACAATCATAAAGCTAAGCTAACATTGGCTAGAGCGTTGGTTCTAGACACTTTTTATCGATTTCCACCCTTATATTGCCGGCACTGCGGCGCCAAATGATTGCTTTCAGGAAATACCTGAACTTCTATTGATCTCAATAACGTTTGTGTTTGGGACGAAGACTACCTAATTAGCTGGATGAAATGTTGTATAGAATAAGCAATAATACTTAATAATAAGATCCATTGTCGTACTGAAAATGGATCTTCTAGAACTTTTTACGCTATAGTAAGCTTTTTACACATGCATTTGAGTTTAATACACTTTAGTAAGATAGATTGTAACGCCAAGAAAATAACTGAATCGCTCAACGAGATAATTGGACAATCGATAGCAATTAAAGCGTATCAATTAGTGACTTTAAAACAAATTTATTAAAAGGATCTGAAATAATAAAGTAAACTGAGCTGATGAAACAATAACGAAAAATGAAGCATCTGTCGGACCACAAAACAGGTAATTTTTTCCTGCTTAGGTAGTGTAAATATAATGCATACATGGGCGTAGCTAGCCATGGGCTCAAGGTGGGGCAACAATAAAAAAATAATATCGGCACGGCCGGCGGCTGTGCCGCCGGCATTTGCGAAGGCATTTGCGAAGGCATTTGCGAAGGCATTTGCGAAGGCATTTGCGAAGGCATTTGCGAAGGCATTTGCGAAGGCATTTGCGAAGGCATTTGCGAAGGCATTTGTGAAGGCATTTGCGAAGGCATTTGCGAAGGCATTTGCGAGGGCATTTGCGAGGGCATTTGCGAGGACATTTGCGAAGGCATTTGCGAAGGCATTTGCGAACGCGCTTGCGAACGTGCTTGCGAACGTGCTTGCGAACGCGCTTGCGAACGCATTTGCGATGGCATCTTCTTTACCTTGAAAACTTGTTTATAACACTCACTTTTTTCTGTGTAATATTTTCTGAAAGTTTTTTTTTCTAAGGCCCATATTTTTTTGAGTTGTATCCCACGTGACACGTTCTTTAGAACGTGAAACGTAAAACAAAAGTGAAATTGGATAAAATAGTGGGGTAACTAACTGTACTACACTCATTTTCTTACAGTTTATGTAACATAGAAGCCTCAGCTATTTTCTTTTTTCGTGTGTAATTCGTTATTCGAATTATTCTTATTCAAAACACCTTATTGTTCACCTACCACATCACGAAATAGATCCAAAATGTGTCTCTATCTTCAGCCGTTTGGTCGCTGGGCGTATGACAATTATTTGTTAATCAGTCATTGTAGAGGTAAATAATACTAATGTTTTGGTCTCATTTTCTGTGTCGACTGTCGACTTTCGAGAATCGAGTGTGAATTTTCTTACGGATTAGTAGTTAGTACCTGGATAATTCAATTTTTAGATTTGGTTGGGTACCTTCCAGGTCAAAGCCTGGGTGGAGCAAGCGCCCCACCCTGCCCCACCGTGGCTACGCCCATGTAACTCTATCGTATGAAGTTATTCTTTACATTTAAATGAATTATAAATACACTCAATTGAAACAAATTAAGGCCGTAATTAGCTGTTCTGCATTTCTTAACATTTTTCATCGTTTAATTTGATCTGATGGATAAGAAGTTTTTGGCAACATATAATTATTAATTAGTAAGATTGTATCGACCATCCGAATAAAGAAAAAATTAAACCATATTTTCTTCTATTTTTTCCACAGGATGTGATTCAATAATGGCCGTTTCGTTTTACGCAACCAATGGGTTTTACGCAAACAAAAGTGATTCATGGAATCATCGGCCATAATACAAAAAATGAATCAAGACACAATACGATCAAAGTTTATTGACATAAAAGGGTGTCTGGTTACATAACGTCATCGCTATTTACGATACGATAAATTCCTGTGAATGAATTATAGTTCGACAACCTTTAATTACATAATTTTTTACAAGTCTGCAAACTATTGAATTTCATTCATCGTAGTAAATAACCCTTATATTGTTGCGTGTAAATGGACGTAAAATGATATTCTAATGTACTACTCCAACTTTTTAAATTATATTGTTTTTATCCTTGATTAAGACAAGTAGGTATTTCTATAAAGATATATAATAAGCGAATCGAAATCTCTTCTCTCTCGAATCCTTACATTGGTTCCCTTTGTCTCAACGTATTTAAGCAGCACTTCATTCCAGACATACCTACATAAAATACATCCTTTGTTCAGTTCATGGAACAAAACTAACGACAATGTTTTGTTATTCGCAATACATAATATTAAGTTTGTTATGAGATTTGCTTGTGAGCTACACAATATTTTAGAACTTATGAAACACATACACAAAAATAGCTTTTATGATGTAAGTGTTCAAAAATAAAAATCATAAGACATGAACTTACGCATTATCAAATCAAATTTAACAAAAATCATTTGTTCTGTTTAATTTCATTCCTAAAGTACATATCGCGCACAAAGACTAAACTATTTACAAATACATGATACACGTTGATTTTATCAATTGTCTATTTGTGAAAACAAATAACAAATAGGAAATGCATACAACAAAGTTGGCTTATTGATATGAAATCTATAACTAGTCGTAGTCACGTTGATTAGTAATTTATTACAATGAACGCCAGTTACCGAGTTCATGGTCAAGAAATCAATAGAATTCTTATTATAATTATCGCAACATTTAAAATTTATTTAAACATTTCCAAGATTTTTCTCGTGTTAACGTTATGGTAATTTATATTTTTGAAGGAACACTTTTCATGGCCGCGTCACTAACGACCATTATTAATTATTATTGAATGTTTTAAATGTGTATTTATTCACGTTATTATTGCGTGATATATCAGCTTCCTCCCAATTCTCAGGAAGTTTTGTTTAATAGGTTTTATTAAAGTAGATATTATATAGATCGGAATATATGTACATAACTGTTACGTAATAATCGTAACTTTCTTATTGACAATAAAAATATAGTAATATTTTATTTCGTATTTAACTACGCTGGCTAGGTCAAGGGTTACAAAGATTAAAAGTAATAATTAACAATTATAACGGCGACATCGTAAATACAATGATGTTCGACGTGCATTATCATATTATTTTTATTTTTATTATAGGCTATAGCGTGTTTTGTATTAAATGAGTAAAAAAGTCTATGCACGTAAATAAGAAAAAAGACATTTATTTTTTCTTATATATTTTATTAAATTGTTTGAAATGTAGTTCGAGAAAATAAAACAATATTAACTATTCTAATGTTTAAATGACTACAATGTCTGCTTAATCATTATCATTTAAAATATTTAATGCGTAGGTGTTAGCTAATAGATGTTCTAAACATTCACACGGTTATTCTGTTGCACTGTCCTCAGCAAGTCTTGCCAGTTATTAAATATGTACTACCAAACGATTGATGGTTTCTAAGAACCTCATATTATTCTCGTTAATAAATAATTATTGTTATTCGTTTTCCAACGTCGGACTCTTTTTTTAATATTTTGTGTAGCAGAAAAAATATCAGAATTATGTATTATTTGTATACGTAGTATATTATTATTAGTCTGTGGTATTATGCTTATCCAACTAATATTATAAAGCTGTGAGTAAGTTTGTTTGAACGAGCTAATATCAAAAATGATTAGTTTAAATTGAGAACTTTTCTTAAGTCCACGAGAATCCACGTAACAAAGCTCTATAGGTATGTGTTATGTACATATTATGTACCTACTATGCATTACGCTACGAGTTACGGAATACGGAAATATAAGAGCGTTTTTATGAAAATGTTAAAGAGAAAACTTTTTGTAAACGGACCTAATTGCTTCAGTCACTATCATACAACAAAAAGTCATCTTAATTTTTAATACGTGCTATTTAACGTTAATTTTAAAAGGAAGAAAACTGAAAAGGATACTCAAATAATAGTAAGTCTCCATGTTCATGTTACTTATCGAAACGTCATTTCTTGTTCTTATCGAAGTCAATCAGTTCAGGTAAGCACTTTAAATAAGTGATGTACGTATATATAAATTATATTTGTAATACAAGGGCAAATTGTAGAATGATTATCGAGTAGCATACACATGTTTTTAACGTTCATGGTCGGTGTTTGAACCCGGTATTGTAAACAAATAAAAAATGCGGAAGAAGATACTGTTACGCAACTGTTTACATTTGGCCAATTTCAAATAGAATTGTATTGTATTATATCTACTGCCCTGTTCTAAAAATAACCTCGGGTATTAAACATAATAAAAAATAATCTGCTCTACAATTGTTGCCTGAATGAATTTTATGATAAAATTTTAACCTGCTGAAATTGCTTATAAGCCTCTTTTTATGGCCTTTTACCAAGTTACTTTTTTACAGGTATCGGATCGATAAATATTTTTTTAAATTTAATTGAACTAGGTGAATTGGACAATTCTATCAACTGTTATCTGTTTTCGAACTATTGTACCTACCTTCTCCTATTTTTTGGTCTCATTCGACCCTATATGAAAACTGAATTAATTTTCCGATTTGTGTTTTTGAAACACAACCGAAGAATTATTACGAATTATCTTTGCCTCGTATATTTTATCATAGGTATTTAATCATTCAATATTCATTGAGCGTTTCCTATCGAGATAAATAGATAAAAAGTTTTAGACGTCGTTATTTTAAAGGATATTTACAAAAAATATTTTTTACTTAAATGGCAGAAAAGGTAACTTTGAACAAAATAAACAGTAATTCGACACGTAGAAATATATTTATTTTGGCAAGGATTCGGCACGAGTTTGCGGACCTTGGCAAACTGCACACCTTCAGAGTTCGGGAGCCACATTGCGCAACACCAGGTCAAGGGTGGGAAGGTGCCCTCAATTTTGGCAATAACAATTTTATCAGCACATATTCAATGCAAATTTTATTCAACTTGAACGTGATTTGAATTCGTCTATGAAGAATTTTCTAGCGTGTCACATGGATGGATGGCTGGAAGGATGACTACTGAAAATAAATATTAAAATTTTTTCTTTGTTTGTATATCCCTAAATATTCACCAATATCTAACATATTTCAAGAATTATCATTAGGTATGGACTTTATTATATGACTAGAATATAAACAAAAAGCAAAAATTTTGTTAGTTGGTCGGATACAATACTATAGGTAAAGACTGACGTCACACGAATCGCGTTTACGTTACAAAATTATGTAAAACTTCGGCTACTAAAACGATTAAATCTTCCTAGAACTTCTGAAGTCTGGCGTCCATGTGTATATGAAGGCGTTGTACCGAAAATCGATTTATTAATATAATTAAATTAATGTCTCTAATATACTTAAATTAATGTATGCAGACAATTTATTGATATCGGCTGACAGTGAGAATGTGCTCGGGGCGCCAAACCGCTTTTTGTGGCGACTCATACGCCGACCTTGACCTGCCTGATCACTGCCAAACTTGTTACAGGCTAAAAGAAAAAAAAAACTTTCGCCATTCATTTTTATCGTTATCATAGTTATTCGAAGCTTTTACAATACTAGTACATAGTGGTACCTATATATTCGAAACGGGATTCACATTTCGAGCCAAGGGATTTTAGGTTGCTCGTATTGAAACATTTTTTAGAAGCTTCCGAACAAATTTTGATAGTTTTTCGGATGCATCTAAAGTTTGTGTAATATTTTGAACATTTTTTTTTAAAAATGACATAGGTAGGTACATACAAAAAATATATCAACATAAATTGATATCAATTTCATAACATTAGTCGCCATGACTTTTAATCCATTTCATTAAGAATACTTACATGATAATAAATTGGTAAGACCAAACCAGTGTAGATAATATTATAATATTTTGAAATATAATCTGAACCTAGTAAGTTTTAAATAATATTAAATTGTTTACGATATACCTAACATTTTTTTTTATTATTGTGTAATGAGGTCGGTAATAAAACTCTATTACAATTTATAATAATCATATAAATCATATTGGCGTTATAGCAATTAATTTAATTACTTATGTAGTAAAATTAAAAGTAATATACCTTTTGCCACCAAAAGACCACGATAATATTATGATGATATAATATTATGTACTGCTAATACTATAAGATAAATATTAAATACATGTGTACATCAGCTTCAGTATGTGACTACAAGTCTAAGCAAGTTTCGATATACATTGGGTAAGCTCGCACCGGGGAAGTACCCACACCACAAGATCGGTGTGATATAGTAGATAGCGTGCGTAAACTATAACTTTGCTATAACTGTGTTACGAAACACACTGAAAACATGAGTGGGGGAGCCGGAGTCCCGTAGCCTGTTCCTTACCTTACCCAGTACTTTCCTTTATACCCCTCAATAATCTTTTCTTTATCCCATATTTTTAAAGTCGTATATTCATTTGCAGAGGCGTACAAATAGTTTTACGACTCTCCAAATGTACATGTGCTGTAGCGTTTATCATCAGGTGACGAACCAGCTTCTTTGCCCACGAAGATAAAAAAAAAATGTTATTAATATAATTTTTTTAAACTAAAATTGTATTTGGAAACTAGATATTTTTGGCATTGAAACTCAACTGCAATTTATAGTTGTCACCATTAATAAAAGATACATGAGCTAGACGCTTCCTTGTTGAGATGCAAGGCCATCCTCATCACTTTTATGAGACTACATTGTGTTAAATAAAGTGCAAATAGATTCTTACATAAATATGTATCTATTCTTTTCAATTTAGCATCGAATTCACAAACACTTGCAATAAGCTAAAACATAATTGAAACTCTATGCAGCTAAAAATTCAGGGTTAACGACATCACAACTTACGAATGCACTTATTACAGTAGTCAGTATGTTTATTTCTTCCCGTGATTCATCATACATTATTATTTGTCTTTCACGTAGGTAGTGTTCTACTCTGTTGGGAATTCCAAACATTGTATTACTTACCACTTAAATAAAGATCTCAGATTCATATGGGGAATGCAATACGAAAGCAGCTGCAGTTGCAATATATATTACTTCCAATACAGTAATGCATAAAAATATTCCATGAAAACGATAACAAAATGGTTTACACGTGGATCTCATATGTCTCTATGTAGGTACATCTTTTTCGAAGAAATGTTATCTCTCGATTATCTTTGCCTTCAGAAAGATAACATTTTATTGAGACCGGCTTACATTTATATATAATATTGTTAATAATTCCCAATTTCCTCTGAATGTTATATTTACGTTAATAAAACAAAAAAAAACTTCATATTCGAAAAAAACTAAGAATGTTATGGAATAACTTTTTTCAAATTACAAAATAATTTCAAAGACGTTTCCCCTTTCCATGAATCCTTACACACAAAAATCGACAGCATAAAGAAACCTTATTGTCTCGACGATATTTTCACATAAAGCATAATATTTTGTTTACGGAAGTAATGATAATATTATAAAACTTAAGGAAATATAATGCGATTATGTGCTTAGTTTTATCTTATAAAAATATGTAATTATAATCTTTTGTATACACGTACAGTAGTATATTTACATCAACATACCTACCTAGAATTTAATCTCGTATAACAGTTGTGTTATTGTTTACAAAACATTGTCTGTACAAATTCTGTGGAAAAAATATAACAGGAACGATTGTTTTCAATGCCAAAAGATTCTAAAATCTAAGCTAATGCATAACAATAACTGAAGATAATCCCATTAATTAGCTTTACGAAAAATATAAACATGATCGATTAGGAAAGAATCAAATAAATTGTTTTTATCTTTACACCTTCTCGGTGTAACGGTCATTTGCATCCAACGCATTTTACATACAAATACGACGAAAATAAATAACTAGCATATGGCAATGAAAATCTAATGCTACAATGCTATCGCAATATTCCTTGATGTAGCCTCATTTGTGTCAAGATATCAATTACTCAATCGCAAGGTTAGAAAACGTGTTGTGCAGGTAAAGCATTTCCTGTGAGAGCATATGATTAGCGAATGTGTTACATAAGCGTGCGCGAGACGTCGAGCGGCGCCGACATTACCCTAAGGTCAAGGCAAGAACTATTATCCTTGTAACGTCATGCAGTTGCATAAGCCAGTGCATGTAGCGTTTTATACTCGGCTTTAATTCTAGTTTTGTGTTAAATCGCTATCTTTTTTGCTGTAAATTGTAGACAGAAAGTTTTACAATTCTACAATTCCCTCGGTTTATTCGAGCACGCGAACGTTCCTTCATTGTTTCTATGAAACAATGAAACAGGGCATTGGCAATTTTCAAAAAGAAACGGGCAATTTATGTCAAGATAAAAAGTCAGTCTTTATGGAAAAGATCGCGAAAGGGCGTTTACAAATTATAGCTTGTATAAATACAAAAAACGTCTAGACTCTATACTTTTCTCCATCAGTCAAATGTCATTGTATCTTAAATTGTAGGTACGACTGCAGATAAACAATGAAAATAATTTAAAAATAACTTTTTGAAAGTTCAAAGGCACATGAATATGAATATATGATATATTTTATAGCACTATTGAACTCATATAAAGTTATTTTGGTGTATTTAATTAAAGTGACTTTAATGAACAATGTAGTCTGGTGCTTTTTTAATTAAAGATAGATTAAAAATATTAGATATGCTTTATTAGATCTAAATTTAAGCTTTTTCTTTATAAGTCTAAAATGTAATAATTAATTAAGTTATATTTTCATAAAACTGCTGTCCTGTCTGTTTTATGTGTTTAAGAATGAAAAATTAAAAAAGAATTCTGGAGACCCTTTGGACCTATAAATATTGAACGTGCAAATGAGAACAATATTTGTTTTTTACCTGGTTCTTAACAATGATTAGATAATTAATTTGTGATCTAATTATAAGCTTATTCTTGCTCTCTGTTGTAAACAGTCGTTACACGTGGCATAATTACATAATTATTATCTATTCCAACCACGATTCCAACGCTACTAATAAAAAAAAACTATTTATAATTCGCCCATTTGCTTCATTATTCTTGTTCTTGCTAATGGCCATATTTTAAAAAAAATTTATGATAAAATATTTCAAGAATGAGTATTAAACTAAGTTTATGTCCGTCATTTTCTGTATTCTATAAATATTAACAAAGTGGTAATCGTAAAATAAAATTTTCAAATTGAAATTTTGAAAAATTTTAAACATTACATTTGTTTTTTAATTCAACACGGATAATGCAACCAAAATATTATTGATAAATAATATTTTATTTATAATACTTCCGCCTAATTAACGTTCCAATATATGTGCCATCACGCTGCCTAATCGTGTAGAAGTAGGACAATCGCATCGCCAGCATATATTCTGGGTCAAATGTAATGCTGACAAGAGGCGGTGCATTTTATGCGATATCACATGGACTGTCACGTGCGTTAGATTAGTACATGGTTAGTGCAAAGATGAGACCTTGAAATTGGCCAGAGAGCATCTGCGACATGATAATACGCGATATTGACCCGATTGTGAGCTGGGTACGTAAACAATGGTGTTATTAGTTTCCCAGTTTTATTTATAGTTAAATCAGTATAGAAAGCGTATTAAGATGTGTTTTTAGATGAGGATAATTTTTTTTTGCAATAAAGTTGCATAAATATAGAGTTTTCCTTGTTTTTTTTTCGGCTTTTGGTAGATAAAGTAAGGCAAGCGTAGCCTATAAATCAATATTTCGAAATGAACCAGTATAAACTGTAAATAATATTTTAATTCGATTTAGTTTTAATGTTTTAGTTTAAATAATTTCTGACAATTATAGAGATTTGATAATATTTAGATACTAGGTTTCCGCCCGCGGCTTCGCCCGCGCAGCCAAAGAAAAACCCGCATAGTTCCCGTTCCCTTGGGATTTCCGGAATTGCGTCGTTTTACCGGGTTAAAAAGTAGCCTATGTCCTTTCTCGGGTATCAAAATATCTCCATACAAAATTTCATGAAAATTGGTTCAGTAGTTTAGGCGTGATTAAGTAACAGACAGACAGACAGAGTTACTTTCGCATTTATAATATTATATTAGATATTAGATATTTAGATAGGGAAAACATTTATTTGAAGTTCAAAGAAGGTGTGATGGATCGATACAAATGACGACAACTGCTTCATTTTCTCGAACAAATCAGAAAATCTATCCACTTAAATTATAAATGGAGATATAATTCAATTGCCTTTTAAGTTCAATTGTATTATTATGTAACATTGTATTCATCGTTGTTTGTATAGAAATATCTGGTTATCCTTATACATGTATCAATGCCGAGGCTGGTCTATAAAAAGATCTATTAAAATAACTTTGTAGGTAACAGAATCGTTTTTAAATATTGTTTAGGAATAAAATAATATAATAAAACGGTAATTATACATATATGTATTGATTGAAGATTAATTCAAACAGGGACGTTTACTTATCTCTAAAAGCAATATCTATTTTATAGATTTATAAAAGATCACACATGGAGACGATTAACAATTACGTATTGATTAACATATCAATGTGACTTTAGTAAACATTCATATTCATTATAGATAGAATATCATAAATACTAATTAAATGAATCTATTTAGCGTGGTAGTAGACTCGTATCATATCGATCATAGGAATCTAAATAATAAGATAAATGTCTTGTTATTTCGATTTCTATGGTTTCGATACTGTGGGAATCAATATTATTGTATTGTGCAAAATTAATAAAAGTTTTTATTACTATATCTATACAATAAAGCTGATGATGAAAAAGCCTGAAACTTAGTTTGTGAGCTGCGCCATATGTTAGAAAACTTTATCTGGATAGATCGAGAAATTTAAGGAAAGATACCTTAACTTGGGCGATTTATCTTGCCAGTAAGTTGTATACCTAAAAGTAAAATAAAATGAAGTTATAAGAAATCATTTGCACTCAGAAATTGCTAATAATTTCAACGATTCTAATATTTAGCAATGTGTATACAATTTTAATATCAGTGACCGTGACTTTAATACTAAGAGAGGACGATCAGTTTGGCAACGTTTGGAATTACGCCATGTCGGATAGCAACACGCATACGTTATGCGGCGGGCCCTAAGCGCTAGTCTCCAAAAACGAAACAAAAAATTACGAAGGGTCCCATACATTACCACACAAACACCGACTGAATGCGAATGCCCGAATTTAAACTGCCGAAATACAATAGACTAAGAACGTTGTCCGTTGTGTAATACCGAGCTTGGCCCTTGCGAAACTGTCTGTGCGTAAGGTCACTAACGTCATTTAATTTTGCACGCTTTCATAACATTTGACTTAAACGACCTCTGAAGATATTAATACGAGTTCGCTAATAATATGTTAAATAGGGATAAACTTAGACCGGCACCTATTGACGACATTAGAAATCAATAAATTACCATAATATTTAAATTCTGCAATCTTCCGCACATGTAAGAACACCGCTTTTTTAAATTATACTCTACCAAATAGACAAATACTAACTAGGTCTGGCCAATGAATTGTAGGCTTTATATTAAAACACTAGGCGCGCCCCGCGGTATCACCCGCGTGGCTCCGTTCCTGTTGGTGTTAGCGTGATGATATATAGCCTTAGCCTTCCTCGATAAATGAGCTATCTATCACCGAAAGAATTTTTCAAATCGGACCAGTTTTTTAATCTCAGTAAATTGAGATTAGCGCGTTCAAACAAACAAACAAACATACAAACAAACAAACTCTTCAGCTTTATAATACTAGTATAGATGTGTGTTAGATATTTTTTGTTATTGTACCTATCATATAAGTTATTTGTATAATATTATAAGCAAGCTATAGGAAAATACATTACATGTGTTTCAGATTATTATGATAGTTGTACGTTTTACGAGTTTCTTAAGATTTTATGTTGTCTAGACTCAGCGCCTAAGTTTATTTTTAGAATCCTACGTTACGTGTCTGTTATTTTTCTAGAAGATTCTTAAGATTTATTTTTTTACAAAAACATTCAGATTTATCGCCTTGATGTTAAAATTACATGTGACAATGCCTCTTGTAAGGCTTGCTCTCCAAAGAAATAATTCTTAAATTATGACGTTTTTGAATTTATTCAAAAATTTATACAACATTCATAAATTAATACGGCATTGACCCAGCAAGTTTTATTTATTTTGATATAGGTAATAATAGTAATACATATACAAACCAGAAGCACATAATATTTTCCCGCAAGGCATAAACAGTAAATTTGTCAGTAATGAATTTCAGTAAATATCCGTACTAAATGACCTTCCTACACTTCTACTACACAAACTTATTTATAAATCCTTATTTTCCTTGCAATTGCGTAATCCGACATCATATAGAAATAGGTATTATGTAATTTGAATAACAATCTTGTCAATGACATTGTAACGATTCTAAATGAAAACCTTGTTAATGGTTGAATGGATAATTTAATCAAAAGAAAAATGCGGAGGTCATTGTGACGTCATGCGCAGGCGCAGGGCCAGGGATACAATTCATCCCTTACGACCTTGGCGTTCAGTTCGACGCTGATTTACACGTGGCAACTTAAAGGGCGGCTCGTTTTAATATTTATGGCTTATATTATACGTATGGGAATGTGTAAATGGTTTGCTTTATTAACTACGGCATGTTAGAAACCTTGTATGACTCATTAGCAACAGCAAGGATGTAGACCAAACACAGAATCTGTTATTCCAAGCATAGATACAATTCTCCATAAATTGACTTATCCATAAATAGTTAAAATATTACTGGATCAGAGGGACACTAGGAATAGCACGTTAAAATTTACAGGCAATGCTCACTAGTTACATTTTGACAAATAAATTGTTATAACTAGGTAGTTATATATTATGTAATCGTAAGACATCATTAAATAATATGTATGTGCGAATTGATCTTGAAAATCATTTCCATATAAGAAAATTCTAAAAGCTTTTGCACAAATTTAGAAAAAAAAATCTTATTTAAATATATTTTCTAATCAACTCAACTGCCCCTTAAATCCTTGAACTTGTCATAAAAGGTCAGATCGATTAAATAACGTTGAATGCCTCCCTTCTGCCCTTTGAATTCCAAATCTCAAGGTCAACAGCATTAATTCATTCTCGGGCTTATATAACATCAATGCCTTTATACTATTTATTAATAAAAAAAAAACCGGTGTATCAGTTCAATACACCCTTTATGTGGCCGAAGTTTTTTAACGGCATACAAAAGTATAATAATAATTTAAGGGGAAGATTAACAATAACGACTGAAATGTATTTATTAAAAAATTTATTGAAAAATTACATATTAGGACACGAATTACAATTTTTTCGTTAGAGAAAAATGGAATTGAAACATTATATAATAATGATTACAATTAATAAGTAGAATAATTGGAATAATATCAAAACATTATTTCATTTTAATGTCACATTACTTAAACTAAAATATAATCAAGAATAATCAAAATAAGTCATGAAATGATCCGATCAACGTAGACCAAAACAGCTGTGGTTGCATAAATTCCTTAGAGATAGTCTTTATGTCCCAAGTTCGAATGGTTCTTTTCACATCACGTTTATAAACTGAAGGTGTTCCCAGATTACATAAAAATTTCCAGCTCTATGGGAATTTACGCAACGATGAAAGTTTACATTGACCGGAATTAAAATAAAAGAAAATCTTAATATCTAAGAGTGCGCCTTGCATGCAACGGACGGCATTACGATATTCGGCAAAAATTCATCATCTTGTAAACAATCGAGTATATAAAAAGTAAATTTAATAAGGTTCTATAAAGCATTTTATTGAATATTTATTACATATCATAACACTGAAAATTATTGAAAAAATTCATGACAAGTCATTAATGCACGCACTCACCATCTTTATTTTGAGACGGTCATACTTATTCTAAATTAAACGAAAATAAAAAGACACAATCAAAAATTATTGAAATTTTGTGCACAGTGCACTAACTTATTAAGTGAAATAAAAAAATGTCACGTTCTTTAAAACTATCCTTAATCTAATACATCAAAATAAGAAAAAAAAATGTCATAAAATTGGTAAAAAAGTTGCCTCGTTGGCACATAAAACTAATTCTAATAATAAAATGAAATAGAAAAATGGAAGATTTCACATTGCTGCTTAATGCATTTGTCAACACACATATCACTGGGACACTCAATAAAACAGTAGATATTTTATTAAAATTATTGGTCACTGGGAACTTATTATATGTAACTTATTCACTGAGTATTTGAAAACTGCAAACGTATTTTGTGCACGAAAATACATTTCCGTTTGTATGGTTATATAATCCGATGCTAAAACTAAACCAACAGGGAATTTGCTACATACAATGGAAAATACCATATTGAGTACAGATTAAGTACAATTGCCTGAGACTAATGCATTAAGCACCACCATGGTTTAAGTAACCAACTTCTTAAACACAAGCTTGTACGGTAGCGGGGCATGGGTAGTGCCGAACGTTCCCTCAAGATCAGGAATAGCTTCCCCTTCCGGCATCGCAATCTCGTAATGGTTCATCAAATTAGCGAAGAACAAAAACAGTTCCATTCTAGCAAGTTGCTCTCCAAGACAAACTCGACGACCAACTCCAAAAGGCATAAAGTAATCCGGAATAAAAACCTTTCCATTCTTGAGGAATCGCTCCGGTATAAATTTTTCCGGTTCAGGAAACAGCTCCGGGTCCATGTTCATTTTATTAATCAGAGGTACGATGATGGTGCCAGCTGGAATCGTGTAACCGTTGATATCCCATTTCCTATGAAAATACAAAATACTTGTCAATTTAAATTATTTTGAAATATTTTTTGTACCTTCCAAAATCTCTTTTTGTATGAAATAGCAATGACAACCCAATGAATTTGATTAAAGCTTGCAAATTACCTGAGGTTCACGTGAGATGTTCCGAGGGGTACAACAGACACTCTACGAAGCGTTTCAAAAATGACAGCTTCCACGTACGGCAACGCCAAACGATCTTCCAAGGTCACCAGATTCCCAACTCCCACAACCTCTGCTAGATCAGACCGCACTTTCGCTGCAACTTCGGGTTCCTTCAGCATGATAATGAGGATCCACACGATAGCAGTTCTCGATGTCTCCATTCCCGCGGAAAAAAGGTCGTTCATTACTTGCACCACTTGCTGCACTGGTGGAACATAAATATTCAAATAAAATTTCGTCCTGACTCGTATATTATTAATATTAATTTTATTTTAATTTTGAGCCTTTTATTATTAACCAAATGATGATTTAAGAGAAGATAATCCTTTTTTTAAGCATTTTTATCGATGGACCATGAGCTTTGTGAAGTCTATCCTTGCAGTATTTAAGACTTACCTTTGCAATTATCCTTGAAGATTGACGGCAGTAAATCATTGTCCTTCTCTTTTTGGATTTGAACAACGTAATAGTCCAAAAGATCTTCGGGTTCATAATGTCCGATTCTTTTATTCAAGTATTTCTCTTCTCTTTTCTTAAGGTGATGCTCGTGAAAATTGCAGATATCGTTCAAGTTTGCTTGTATTTCTTTTAAAACAGCCATTTTCCCCGGCAATTTCTGTAATTGAAACAATTAGGAACTTAGATTGAATGCGTAACTAAAAACTTATATTATTTTATTAATTTTATTCGAAGAATTTTTTCTGTGTTTATTTGTTAGTAAAATAATATTTTTTTAATCCTCATTCCAAAAAAATAATAATTTTAACATGTTGCCCATAAAGTAAAACATAGAAGACACAAAAAGTGATTTGAGAACGTGTAATTAATTATCACATAAAATTTTCAGTTTTAAAATTTCAGTTCGTTTTTTGACAAAACTTACCATATAATGAGACAAATGCTCTCCAATATGCACTGATCCATACAGCTTCATTCCTCTCGAAATACGCTCATTAAATAACTCGAAGTTAGGGTCATTTTCCTCAAAGCGGAAGCTCATCATCAATTGACAAATAATATTGTGCATGTGTCTACCGAAAACAAGAACGGGGTCTAATGCTTGGCCTTTTCGGTTTTCCAGTTGAGTCAAAAATTCTTCTATTTCAGCCTGAAATTAAAAAAGCAACGTATCATACATATTTTAAAATATACATTACTTGAATATTTATGCAATGGCGTGAGCTGAAAAGTAATAAAATGTGCTAAGTGTTCCTTATCACAAATAACTGTAACTATAGATTCCATAGTAATACTTTTGTAGTTTATCGTTCAAATATCCTGAATATTATTATTACATTATTTACAGGTAATTGTGGTTGAATATATTTGTAAAAAATTACTAACAATTATAAACTTTTCGAAGCGCTGGTTTGTCCACAATTTGACTCCGAGGGCTCGGAATTTTTCATGAAGAAATTGACGTTGACGCTTCCAAAGTTCACCCTCGCTAAGAATAATTCCTGCAATTGTTTAAGTATCTTAATGAACCAATTTGCTAAATATTATTTTAAAAATTAAATCGTCGATTAATGAAATTCCATTTGTTTCAAAAGGAATATATTTTTTGTGTTAGCAATTTGTTTTCTTAGCTGAAGGGTAAAATTATTACAATTACAAAATGGATCGAAGCAAGTAAGTCTTATATTCTACATAATAATACATATTTATATTTCGAAAATGTGATCCGAAATATATATCTACTATCAAAATATGTATGTTCTAATATATCTACGTACCAAAACCTCCGAGCAAATTGTTAAGCGGGGTGTGGGGACGGCCAGTTGAGTCAAGTCTATTAAAAACATCCCGTAATATCTTCGGCGACCCGATGCAAACTACCAGATTAGAGCCAAGTTTCAAGGAGAATAGATCACCATAACGAGCCGCAAGAGAGAGATACCAGGAATGTGGAGCGCCTTGGCTCATCCAGGGGAGACAACCCAATATAGGCAATCCCCATGGTCCTGAAATTTATTGAAAGCGTTTGTTTATTTTCTGAATATTTATTGATTATGGTATTATTTTATGCAAAACATATTATGTATATATTTAGTAAAGCCTTCAGTAGAAATATTTCGAATATTCAGGTTCATGGTTCATATTTCATGTGAAGTATTTTGACTATTTTGATAAACTGCGGTTAAATATAGACGTTTTATTATTCTTGAAAAACATAAGCATGACCATAAGATCGTGTAAACAAGAATATTAGAAAACTAGCTTCCGCCCGCGACTCCGTCCGCGCGGATGTCGGTCTTCGCGTGGATGGTTATTTCTCCATTTTGAGTACCTCTGTCAATAACATCTTATAAATATCTATTGGACCCAATTCCCAAATACGGCTAGGCCTATAATAATACGCAACGTGTGTTCGCGGTTCTACGGAACAACGTCTATGGATAAAACTGAAAAATTAAGATTAATTTTTTTCTACGTATTTTTTCAGGATAAAAAGTATCCTATTTTACGCCCAGGATAATAAAGTATAATTATACCAAGTTTCATCGAAATCGAACCGCTAGTTTTCACGTGATGCCTTCACATACAGACAGACAGACAGACAGACAGACAGACAGACAGACAAAAAATTTTTTAATCACATATTTGGGTTTGGTATCGATCCAGTAACAACAGTACAGAATTGACCCTTCTACAGATTTATTATATGTATAGATTATAAATATATATTTAGATTTTAATTATTTAACAGACTTATTCGTTATAAGAAGAGGCTATCTTTTTAAGTAAATGGAAGAAAGTATTATATGTAAATGCACTAATTTGGATTTTTAAATCAAATTAATAAAACTCAAACTCAAACTCAAACTCAAACATTTATTTATTCAATTAGACTACTATTTAGTAGCACTTTCGAATCGTCATTACATAAGTATTTTTAACATTTACCACCGATTCGGAAAGCAGTATCTATGGAGAAGAATCGGCAAGAAACTCCATAGTTGCTCTTTTAAAATCATGTCAATATTACATAATATGTAACTTATATCTAACTTATACATAATATATCATAATATGCCAAAGAACTGTCCTGTGGTTTTTACGCGACAACCCTCCATGGGTCTTTATCGTCCATATATTCCTGAATACTGTAGTACGCTCTCTGAACTAGTACATTTTTTATATAAGTTTTAAATTTAGAATTACTAAACTCTTTAATATTGAGAGGAATTCTATTGTATAAGCGTATACCTTGACCCATAAATGAATTTTTAACTTTAGCTAATCGGAAAAATGGCATTTCAATTCTATTCCTGTTCCTTGTGCCATAATCGTGTCTATCTCCTACTCTTGTGTGTAAGTCGGCGTTTTTGTGAACATGCAAAATATTATTAAATATATACTGTGATGGTACAGTAAGGATACCAGTATTCTTAAAATGATCTCTTAGTGAGTCCCGAGCACGTAAATTATATATAGAGCGAATGGCTCTTTTCTGTAAGATAAATATAGTTTCTATATCTGCAGCCTTGCCCCACAGTAGAATTCCATAGGACATAATGCTATGAAAGTAGCTGAAATAAACCAATCTAGCCGTATCTTCATCGGTGAGATGCCTTATTTTTCGGACTGCATATGCAGCTGAACTGAGCTTACCTGCAGCGGTGTTGACATGGGCTCCCCACTGTAGTTTCTCATCCAATGTTAACCCTAGAAATACAGTAGACTCAGTAGGATGCAATACCTCCCCGTTCAAGGTAATATCTCTGTTCAACTTTTTTACATTAGGAAGTAAAAATTCAACACAAGTGGTTTTTTTGGCATTTAATAATAAATTATTGGCAGTAAACCATTCAGATATGTGTAAAAGAGCACTGTTCACTTCGTCAACATTTGGGTCATGCCTATCCACATTAAAAATTAATGAGGTATCATCTGCAAACAGAACTATTTCACACCTATCCTGCAAATAATAGGGAAGATCATTGATATATACCAAGAACAAGAAGGGACCTAAAATGGACCCCTGTGGAACACCAATGTTAATTGACGCACCGCTAGAACGTTCTCCATTAACAACTACAGTCTGTATCCTATCATGCAGGTATGACGCTATGAGGTTCTGGGCTTTTCCTGTAATTCCATAGTGATTAAGTTTACGTAACAAAGTACAATGTTCAACGCAGTCAAATGCCTTGGAGAGGTCACAAAATATCCCCAGAGCATTTTTTGAGTTTTCCCATGCTTTATAAATATGTGTTAGAAGTGCAACTCCAGCATCTGTGGTTGAGCGCCCCTTTGTGAAACCAAACTGTTTGGTGTGCAGTAAATCATTAGATGCAAAATGACTACTCAATTGGTTTAATATCAACCTCTCGAATACCTTACTTAATGTTGGTAAAATAGAGATAGGTCTATAATTGTTACAGTCTTCTTGATCGCCCTTCTTAAATAGAGGTATAACTTTACTAAGCTTTAGTAAATTAGGAAATGTACCATAGTCACAACACTTATTAAATATGAAAGCTAAATTTTTCGCAATATTTTCTATTATATTATTAACTAAATTTACGGACATTCCCCAAAGATCACAAGTATTTTTTAGATTAAGCGTCTTAAAGGCAGTAACAATATCACTAGCAGTTACGTGTCGTAATTCAAATAATGTACTGCACCCCGCAACATGGTCCCTCAAAAAGGTTTCTGCAAGTGCTGAAGACGAATTTAAACTATTAGTAATAGTAGCAGGGACACTACTGAAGAATTCTTCAAAAGCAAGCGCAACATCAGCACTTTTGTCAATAACCCTGTCATTATATACAAGTTTTATGGTATTACTTGATTTGCTTTTACCCATTTCACCATTAATAATAGACCAGACTGTTTTAACTTTATTATCAGAGTCGCGTATTTTTTCTTTGATATACAAACGCTTTGCAGTAAAACAAACTTTTTTAAAAATTTTTGAGTAATTTCTAACATAACTAAGAAAAGATGGGTCTTTATTATATTGCTTCATACCATATAACTCATAAAGAACGATCCTACACCTATGTATGCTAGGTGTCGCCCATTTACTAAATGGTAAATCCTTGGTAATATTTAAAGATTTAACTTTAAATATTTTTTCAAATTCATTGTGAACTAAATTGAAAAGATTTTTAAACATTTCACAAGGATTATTATTACAGGATTGATCATTCAGTACGGGCAGGTTTTTATTAATATTATCTCTAAATTTATTAATGCCTTTTTTACTTATAGGCCTAACATTAATCCTTTTAAATGTAGGTATGCAATCCCATTCAAAAACTACTTTCTGGCCACAGTGATCCGAAGTCAATGTATTGAGAATATTTTTCTCTAAACAGATGCAGTCACAGTATATATTATCAATACAGGTTGCAGAAGTAGGTGTAATTCGTGTGGGTTCGTTAAAAAGTTTATATAGATTAAATGACTGAAATAAATTAACAATTCGTGTAGCCGTTTGTGTTTGTAAAAGTAAATCAATATTAAAATCACCACATACTATAACTTTTTTTTTACTCCTGCTTAGACGCTTTAATATTTCTTCCATGACTTTCTCAAACATATTATAGTCACTGGAAGGGGGTCTATAAACGCAAACAATAATATATCGCTCCAGCTCCACACAGGACAGTTCAATGGTCCGTTCTACAGAAAGACCAACAATGTCAGTTCGTTCTTTACATTTTACACTATCATGTACAAAAATAACAGAACCTCCGTGAATAGCCTGCGTCCTAAGGTATATACTTTTTAATTTGTAATTTTCAATATTTACTAACGACTGACATTGTTTAAGCCAATGTTCTGTTACACAAAATATTTTAATATTGTTATCATTCAGAAACAATTCTATTTCTAACAATTTGCTAGCCAAGCCTTGAATATTTTGATGCACAATGGAAAAAGACTGCTTAGCTGTTGTCTTATATACTAGTTTAAATCTAGCTTAGGGCTAGATTGTCTGTCAACACTTAACCTAGGTTGATGTATAATATAATTACTACTACATAAAATTATAGTAGATTGATGGTCTGATACCGAACATGTACCAGACTGGTTAATATTATATGCTATTAACATAGCAAGTTCACGCTTATATCTAGATGGCAGATACACTGTATTCCTTGTCAGAGTAAAAGATTTAATACATAAGTTAATGTCAAAGTAAATAAATGCATCACAATGATGATTTGTTAGGTTATACAATTTTAAATTCATATTATGAATTAATCTATTTTGTTCCTGTGTTAAACCAGGTAGGTATGGCAATGTACACAACATAAATTTACATTTAGTCTTACTACTAATATCTAACATTTTTTTAAATCCTACATCAATATCCTTATTATTTATATTTAAACTGTCCCCATATAATATAATTACAATATTATTCTTATTAAAGCTGAAATGATCCAGTGATTTGATTATATATTTAAATGAACTGTTAGGCGTACAAACATTAGTAACTTTAAGCCCTAAATTGTTAAGCATAGCGCCAAATCCCTGACCAATATTATCCGACAACACAATAATTTCCTGCTTTGAAAGGTATTTAGTATTACTGGTTTGAATTGTGGTAGTGGGTTTAACACTATGTATGTCTGTGTAGTCAGACTTATGGGGCGACGGTTGCTCATTGTTACTGTTTGAAAAGGGATATAGTTTCAATGTGCTGTTTAAATAGATAGTTAGATATTATGTGGTAAACAATGTTAGACAAGACATCACTTGTGTAATAGAAAAATCACGACTATCGAACATATTTTTACATGTTAAAAAAAATAAAAGAAATAAACTTACCAGGAGGGAGCTTTTTCAAATACTTGACTTTCTGTATTACATGACAGGAAATTAAAGCCGTAACGAGCACCACCAATGTACAACGTATTATAGTTTGCAAACTTATACTAGAAATATACGCCCACGTATATTCTAGTATGAATAAAATCATTTTGAATTAAAAATCGTCAATTTAAGGAAGGATTAAAATGGATACATTTTATTAAATTATTTTCGCGACCGTAATGGCCGCAGTCAATTATGTAAAAACAATCAGAACACCCGCAATTAGCTCAAATATTTATGATAAGTTAATTCAAGATACCCTCTTTTAATTCATAAATCTGCACGATAAGTAATTACTGTACTACTAAAGTAGTTTATGCGTAATAGATGAATATGAAGGTTTGTATGCGATTTATGTTCTACGATGACAATGAAACGTGCCTAACAATGAATTTATATAAAACCGCGGAAGGCGTGTCATCTTATCGATCTCTGCATATAATGTTGATCACTGATAAACTTCCTTGAACCAATCGCGAATAGGATATTCTCATTAATTACAATTTACAATGTTTTCTAAGTAAATAGGACTATGTACAACACGTAATTATAAGTAGATACCTACCAGTTTTCTAAGTAAATAGGACTATGTACAACACGTAATAATAAGTACCTACCACAGCATCACTCAGCGGCGTTGATATCTCACTAATAGGACATTCACATCTGTTTTTATTGATTTAGCACCTACTGTAAGTACTTTGAAAATACTATAGCTTTTCATTTCATCTTATTGTTTACATCATCATCATCATCATCATCATCATCATCATCAATCATCATCATCAATCAATCAATCATCATCATCAATCAATCAATCATCAATCATCATCATCATCATCATCATCATCAATCAATACATATAATAAAATTCTAGAAAAGTCGTGTCTGTACAATCAAAATATATAAAAAAAAATTAGCAGGTGCTATTATTAAATCGATCCCAATCCCAAAACTGTAGTTAAAAAAATTTTTGTCTGTTTGTCTGTTTGTCGGTTTGTCTGTTTGTCTGTTTGTCTGTATGTTCGTGCACGCTAATCTCAGAAACGGCTTATCCGATTAAGATGCGGTTTTCACTAATATATTGTGGTAATCTTAATTTAACATTTAGTGTTTATTTCATGTCAATCGGTTCGTAAATAAAAATGTTATGACCATTTAAGTATTCACGGCGAACATTTGCTAAGGCATTCTATACACTGTACGATAAAACGTAAGTTATCTGTTACAATCTCATTGCTCTTAGGTTACAATTATTATTCCTGTAAATGTCCAAGTGATCATATCGAAAGTGCCCAAGGGGGGGGGGGGGGTTGGTCAAATTAGAATTATACTTACTTCTAGGTAAGTTTTATACATAAAATGTCCTTTAAATTATGTCGTATTATATTTTTAACCCCCGACGCAAAAAGATGGGTGATAAGTGTTTGACCGCTATGTGTGTCTGTGTGTGTGTGTCTGTTTGTGCCACCGTAGCTCGCTAACAGGTAATCCGAATTAGATGCGGTTTTTTTAGTTAGGCAGCATATTTTCCGACGCTGGTTCTTAGATAAAGTGTATCAAAATCGGTTCATCCATTTATTATACCTAGGTATATTATATTATATAGGGGTAAATGTGGGAATGAAAAAAACGAAAGTTGTCAAATATAAGTAACTAAGTGATATATTAAATGAAAGTGAACGACCTATCAGTAACAAATCGGTTCATCCATTTATTTGATATAGGTATAAAAGTGGTAATAAAAAAATGAATTTGTCAAATATACTCAAGTGACAAATCAAATGAAAGGGCATGACGTGTAAAGTATAATTAGACATACTTTATCAAAATCGGTTCATCCAATTATTATACCTTTATATGGGTAAAAGTGGGAATGAAAAAAAACGAATGTTGTCAAATATACCCAAGTGACATATCAAATAAAAGTGCATAACGGGTGAAGTACACTTAGTTATATTTTTATCCAATTCGGTTTATCCATTTATTAGATTACAGCGGTAAAAGTGGGAATGAATAATGTGGTCAAATAATATACTCAAGCGGCATATCAAAATATGAAAGGGCAACGTGTGAATTACAATTAGTCATATTTTATCGAAATCGGTTCATCCGTTTATTACATTTAGGCCTTTTTGGGGGTGACAGTGGGGATAAATAAACCAAATGGAGCATCAAACTACAGGATATGACGTGTACATATAGGTACAATATTAGATATGGTTTACATCAAAATCGGTTCTGCCATTTACTAGGGATGGAAAGGGAAGGGTTAAAAGTCTGTGAAAGAAGAGGGGATACGGGAACGAGAGGATAGCCACACCCTGGAAATTTTGAACTCTACTCAAAGCTACATAGGCCTGGCCCTTGGCAATATTTTTTCCTAAGTATACCACTTCTTTTGCCACTGTGGTCCATTACAATTTGTGCACGGTTACGGCCCAATTTAAAAGATGTCAAGGAGCAACAAACTTATAGCTATCAATATGATGTAGGAATGTAATATGGAGGTAGAGGTAGGTCTCGCTCACTTGAAAATATTACATGAAAATAAGAAACCGAAAGGAATAAATAATTATTTTACAAACTTCCCGACGATCTTTAAAATTAAGTACCATATATTTTGATAATGAGGTATATTATGATGACGTTGGCATGGCAGCCCCGACGACTTTGTTTTTTTTTTATAAATATTTAAAATGGTATTTATTTTTAAAAATCTTCGGGAAGTTTGTGAAATTATTTATTCCTTTTTCTATGCACTTTTCTTCGTAGCGCTGTTTTTTTTTAATTTAATTTTTATTGCACGGTCTAAACGGTTTAGTTACTACATGTGTGAGACAGGATTCAGGAAAGATCTGATTTGGATTTTGTGCTGGATTTGATAAAAACTGAGTATCGATTAAGCTGATCAGTTGCTGCACGATACATAGTTAAAAACATCCATACAAGGAAGGAAGGAAAAGAAATTTGCTCCCCTCCCCCCTGGTGCCTAAAAATAATATGACATAATTTAAAAGAAATTTTACCTAGAAAATTAATAAGGCATTTTTTTTGTATTGTTTAGCTCAGTTTAGTAATTAATTTTACTTACAGTTCTTTTAATTATTACTCAATAATTTAAGATAAGAAGTAACTACTATGCAGTTACTATTCCACGCGGACGAAGTCGCGGGCACAGCTAGTTTATAAATAAAATTGTTGGTATTGGCAAACCAAGATGGATTGTTGATGTTATTCTAAGATGAAATATTTCGTTAGACAAATATAAACATTCCATTACATCAACTTAAATCTTAAAAAATAAACAAACATGGTATTTCGCCGAGATCGCTTCTCCGAATACAACTCGCTGCATTTTAAGATACGAGAAGAATCCATGTAACAATTTATAAATAGACAATAGTTATACAATTAATCATTGTGCAAAATATTACAACATACTAAATATTGTATTGTTATTTGTACCTTTTATAGCTAAGGATATTTCTATTCCGTTAGCTAAGGAAAAGTTCGAATGGTGCTTATTTTTACGATTTTCTGTTACAAATTGTTCGGACATACATGATATTTTCCGGTCGACTAATGGCGGCACGCCCTGAAAGTAATAATGCGATATATTATGTATTTCGGGAATGTGAGTGTACTGTGTAAGGGAAAGCTACGCCATATTATTATATGATTTATTATAACCAAAATATTGCACATTACATTGCAATATAGTCTGTACAGTTAACTTAACGAAAAGCTCCTTATTACATGCAATACGACACTCAAAGCAGCAATGTAATACAAATTAAATTTAAATAATTAGTAGCAATAAATTGTTACAAAATTTATATTAAATAGGTTATACAGTTCAATATTGATATTATATGAGCGGGTGGCACTATCTCAGACCCCTACCGACATTACTATGCTGTCTGCGCTTCTAATATCAGATCTAACCAGAATAAACTAACTCTACTAAGGCCAATTTGTATTGGAAGAAAATTCCATTAAAGTATATTAATTTGATTTGTTATTTAGTTAGTTCGATTTGTCTATCTTATAACAGAATAATTTATTGTGTATGATAATTTATTTCAGGTTGTGTTATGGACAGTCATGATAAAAGGATTCTACTGTATATTATTTTGATATATATTACAGTTCAGTCATATTCAAAAAATGTAACCATACATTACAGATTGTTCAATCAATAAAACAAATGAATAAAACAATGTGAGTAAAGTTTGATTGAAACAATTACTGAGTGAGTAAGTTTCAGTGTACGGATTCAGTAGAAAATATTTTTCACCTTAACTAAAAACGTTTGTGAAAAAAAAATGGAGTGAGAGTTGTTTATTTGTTTGCTTGTTTAAATTTTTCACAAATGGTATCTACGTTGCAATTTTTTTAATTATTTCAAAAGAATGAGTAATATCTTTAACACTTACTTACGAGTTAGTTTATTAATTAAGTTGCACGTGTGTGTTAAATAAGTACCTACTCCTAGTAAGTTTTTCAGATAAATGTATTTATTTCAATGAATGATTAAAATAGGAATTATTATCTACCATAATCAATATTGATATGCATAGGTAGCCTTTCGGGGAATTTTGTTAAACTAGAATGAACGTAAACATGTCGTAAATTGTTTATAAAATAGATTTCAAACGCACGTAAAGGCATTGACATTTAAAGTTACATAATATTCGCGCCGCTCTGATCACACACCTGTAAATAGATGTGATGTTAATTAGCAGTGTACCCAAGTTGTCACATAAAATTAAAATTATTATGGGTTCATTGCATTTCAACAATGTTCATATCTATTGATGTCAATAGATGCACAACTACGTCATTAACTCCATTTTAATAGGGCATTGACCGCGAAGGTCAAATCATTATCGAGTAGGTATCAGAGGCTTACATAAGCAGCAATCGTGATTGGATAATATCTCGTACTATTATCGCCAAGATAGTTATGTATTCCGGGGTTATTGCTCTCGCAAGGACGTGTAGGGTAAGAGACGGTGAACTATTTATTCTAATGGATTTATTTTCAAGCTTCCGAAGCACAATACCTTAAGACCTACTTCCTGTACTACTTAAATTATGTGGATTCATCAATGGTGTTTACCTAGATTAATTTATTCAACAACTATATTTTATTCATAAAAATCCCATAAGTACGTATGTTTTTTGATTTCCACACACTATTTCAGGAATGTATCTACAGTTTGCAGCCGAGATTTTTATAAGAGTAATTGTTTCATTTTGAAGCTAATTAGTGAAAAAGTGGTCGTAATTATTAAGTTAAAAATTTTAACCACAAAAGAAAAAACATTACATTTAACGTAAAACTTGCTAAATTGTAATATAAGTAATCAAAATGTGACATAATATTATAACAATAATTGAAGTACGTACATTATACGTCGATAATAACCTTCTATTCAAACGTACTATTGATTGATTTAAAATTAAAATGTATACAAGCTTTAATATCAAATAGCGTTTCGCCTGCGGATCAATGCGATTAGTCAAAGGAAATTCCCTCGGAAATAAGATTTTACCGCGGTAATATGCACACAAAAATCACATCTTATGTTCGTTGCAATTCGAAAGCCCAAAGAACACACATTCACATTTTTTTTAACAATAGTATGTAGTGATAAGGTTAAGGGATAATAAGGAAATGAACTTAAATTTTCTGAGTAATAGCATGTAATAGTAATATTCACTAAGTTATTTTTACACGACATCGAATTTCGCGGATTTTAATTACATATTTTTACAACGAATGAAGAAAATAAGAGTACAACATTATATGTACTTATTTATTTATTTATCTTAGTATGGGTACTTTCAACTTATTTGTAAGTCTCATAAATTTTTCCTATTTCTATGTATATAAACACTAAAATATATTACCACGGATAATATAATACTTACTATACATATTAATTACGTTCAAATCTCACTCGCAAAATAGCACTGGCTCTTGGACTTATTGTAACGTATTTACTGGAAATAGTAATTTGTTTTGATCAGCAAAATAAGCACGTGACTTATTATTTTATAAATTTGTTCCACTATGAGCCCCATGGCCTTGACATATGACGTATAATCCCATATACACGTTTTACAAGAATCACTGGAAGTAGTAAATATGTAGTAGTAGAGTTCAATGTCCTCGCACCTGTGATAAATAGAACTATTTATTTAAAATAATAAACACCTGACGTCAAGTTCATTAAAATATTATTATTTATTAGGTACCTTTAACACTTGATATTATTCATAACATTTTAATTTCTGAGTGCATCTAATAATGATGTATGAAGGAAGGATTTTAAATATCTATTAGAAAAAAAATCTATTATTTGTTGAAATAATAACTTATCCATGTCAATGTAGTAATTTCTACGATCAACGATGTTTCTTTGACCCATTTTAAGTAGGAGTAATATTTTCAACTTTTCCATGTATCGGTGATAAGTACCTAAATAAATATCTTCAGCTAAGCAAAGTTGTTTTAAAAATATAAAACAAGACATATTATAGTCTATTTGCATACCTCAGCCAAATCCGTACATCAGGTTTTTGTTTTTTCAGGTTGAAAATGTTCATGTAACTATCAATGCAAATTAAAGACTAAAATGCTAGGAGTATTTACTGAAAAATAATAAATTTACGTCTATATTTTTGGATCGTATGTTAACTTAACCTTTTGGTAGATAATATTGATTTCCTATTGGTACAGTAATAAAAATACCAAATAAAATAATTTTGATAATAATCTTTGAAATGAGCACAAAATGTCACGCTTGTTTTAACATATTTTTATTGATAATAATAAATGGTTATCAAGCGAGTTGTTATACATACATGTACATGTACATGTAGTTGTTTCGTTTCCTAATAATTACAAGCAGTTACATAAGTACAACAATTGTAATGGAAAATATCATGTATAAGACAGTAAGGAATAAACATTTTGCCACATACGTAAAATAATAGAATAGAAGTTGTTTTCTTTTTATTAACCGACTTCAAAAAAAGGAGGAGGTTATCAATTATTCGGCCGGTATATATTTTTTTTATGTATACCGATTACTCCGAGGTTTCAGAACCGATTTACGTGATTCTTTTTTTGTTCGATGCGGGATGGTCCCATAATTTTTTTATGCTATGATGCTACATTATACATAATATGCTACGGATAGGCCCAGTAGTTTTTATTTTATGAGCATTTTTGTCTGTACTCGATGACTAAATTGAAATGTAGCAAGTAACTTTGATTCACTTCCCGGTAACCGATTGAGCTGAAATTTTGTATACTTACGTATGTAAATTGGATAGCGATGAAACATGATCATGACATAGAGCTGATTTGATGATGGAATCTCCCACAAATATAAATAGAAATATATAAATAATATTATGTTTGATTTAATAACATCAAATCTTTTTTATTTTTTAGTTTTTACTTTTCCATTTTTGAAGTCGGTTGTTTTGAACGCAGTTATTTTTTTTCTCTGTTTTAAATTGCATGCACATTCCAAATGGCAAAAAGGTTCCTACTTTTTGCACAGCTCTTTGAAGGTGCATACATTTTACTTCATTTTTATAGGCCTATTGGTTACATAGGTTGTCTGGAAGAGATCGCTGTCTTAGATATAAGAACGCCTGTTGTGCTCAGCTTTTGTTTTATTTTTATTTATTTTTTTCATTTTACTTTTAAGTTTAACAGTTTTTGTTTGTTTGTTTGCCTAATAGAAATAAATAAATAGAACAAAGCAAGTAGGCACTAGGCAACATAGATTAGGTCGAATAAACCTACAGTAGGTAGATAGTTAGTCTACCAACGGAACGAACAAGTAGCAGGAAGAAAAGCGGTCACTTTAATTTAAAAATTTGTTACACAAATCTAATCACGTTATTTGGGTTACGAACTATTTGATGCCAATATGATATGCAATCTGTGTAGAATATTGAGCGGTCGTTGACCCGCAAACAAATCGGTTCAATGACACGTCAGTATTCGCTACATTAAAATATTTTTAAAAACTTATTGTGGTAGGACAGGCACGTAAATGCGGTATTTACCTCCATTATCTCTTCCTTATCGGAATATAAAAATGGACGACCGTTGTACATTTAAATACTGACATAGGTATGTAAAGAAGGAATGAATATGATGCTTATAGTTGACAAAGTTTTAGGTATTAGGAAATCTATTTTAGCAATAGACTACAAATGACAAATCTATATTGCTACCCTTACGAAAGAGAGTTGCATTCATTAATATTGCAAAGTAAACTTATCCCAAAGATAAATTTTGAATCGGGAAATTTAGCAGTCCGCTAGCACGCAACCTACCGACCACACCCACCAACAAATTCAACAAACTTATAGGTATATGTCGTTACGGTTATCGGTTGCCATATACATTTCGAATTTCACTTTCGTTAAGGTGGTGTAAGACCAGAGACCAGTAAACGGTCCTGGTGTCGTCGACCCCGCGTCCTCGCGGCCGCGTGCCGATTAGATAATTTCCGCGCTGCGTTGTCAAAATACTCATGACCCAATGGTACAGTGAATGCGGTGGGTCAATGAACTGACTTCGGTCGTATATATACACATACAGCGTATATTCCAATTGCGATATAAAATTTGTTATCGATAAAAAAACGTAGTGGAAGGATTACGATCCGAGCCTGATGATAAACGGAATCTTACAAGGACACGGTATTTCAGCGCGCAGCGATTATAACGCTTATCGTTTCGATAATGTTCGTGCATTTTCAGATTACTCGGGGTCATTTACCTTTTCAAGGAAAAGTCACTTTATGTAAATCCTATATGTACTTACTGCGACTTTAAAATAAATTCCAATATCTTTATGTACTAGTTTGCACTTTAAGTGGGCTTGTTAAGAGTTAATAATTGTAGATAAATAAATATAATTACATATTTTAGTGCTTGTGTTAATATTAATACTTACGGTGAAGTACCTTGTATAATATTTACTAAGCTATTTAAAATTAATTAGAATGAATCTGTATTATGAAACTTAATCAGATCTTCTCATAATTATAATAATATTCACAAATAATTTAACAAAACCTGAGCGTGATATTATCACATATAGTGGGCAGGGCAGGTGTAGGTAGGTATTCTTCTTGGCATGTGTTTCACCTACATAGTCATGTTTATTTACTTCCGGTAAGTACATGCCTAGTTTTACTTCCGCTAAGTACCTACTCCGGAACATTTTAGGTAGGTAGTTAGATAAATATTGTATCTATAATCTGTACATATATAAAATTGTGTTCAATTTATTACAAACTTGAAAAGTTGTAAGTTTTTTTAATATTTTGTGGAGTTTGCTGTGAAATAAAATATTAACGATTTGATATTATCTGTATCACGTAACAATAAATAATAAAATATCGGTTAGGTTTTTCTAACAATCAATTCCTGTCTTTACCGATACTTGAGTGTATAAGTATAAAGTACTATGCGTAGGTACTCCTTAATTAATAAATATATATACTCCGTATATCCAGGAAACTATTTTCAAAACCTACATAGTCATTCTGGATAATTGTAAACTGGGAAAACTTTATTGGGAGTTGCATTCAATCACCCCTTTCCCAATTACCCTCATTGACCCTACTTAACATTCTTTACGTGCAATGACTTCAGTATGACTTCAGCATTAACTAGCTAAAGTATTAGATCATAGAACAGGGTTCAACAACACCATACCGCGATTCAAATGCACTTTATCTGCATAAATATCACTTCATTATCGACACTCAATGGTTTAGTTACCTTTAGAATTATAATAATTTATATACAAGTACCTACTTGTGTACTTAAGTGCGTCATCAATACAAATTTTCCTACATTAACCTAAATATTTTATAATCAATAACACTGCGTGCCGATAAGAAAATATAGCTGGTGATGACAGTAATCTTAAGAAGCTAATTATGTTTCAAGGAATGATAATTAAACATAATACAAATAGAATAATAATCGTAAGACAGTTCACAGTGTGCAGTAGTTTGCAAGTTGCAAGTCATTCAATTGTCAATCTATTCAAACCTATGGATACAATTTTCGTAAAAATATATCTATTAGGTTCGCATTTGTTACAATACATTTCAGATTAGTATGCGGATTTGCCATTTCACCTACATTGCAACCGTGCCTTATTAAGGCGTGGCGATACGAAACGCATATGAGAATTTGAATATGCATATTCTAATAGGCGGTGAATGCACGCGGCGACCGGCGCGAGGCCGGCCGCTCACCTTCCTTATGTAACCGAGGTACGAACCAACCACGAAGTACACCGCCCACATTTGAAGAAATGATATATGAGCCAAAGAGGGAGGTACCTGTATATATGAAATTTTAGATCTACTGTAAAGCACCGCGAACACAATAATTCAGCGATCAGCTATGAATGTAGTGTACTTATGTGTATGTTTTGAAAACACGTTTGAGAAAAGCACCAATTTCTCATCGTATCTTCAGTTCAGTTGAATGCCAATAGTTTTATTGTAAAATATGATGATCTTCATTTCCAACATTGAAATTACCTATAAATTTATAAAGAATAGAAAAAATTCGATCACGAGGCGGGACTTGAACCCGCATCCTTCGCGCCATTCCGGGGCGGATGCCTAACCAACTCAGCCACTCGTGACCCGCCTGAGCAATCGAATTTATTCTATCCTTTCAGTTTTATGTATCTTAAGGGACACACCGCGCGCCATCTATTGAGATGATTTAACAACCATTTCAACCAATATGAAGCACTTTTCAGTGAATACAATATTGTAACGATGGAACACGACCTTTTCTTGAATTTATATTTTTTGGTTTTTATGGCATTCAAATGCTTTATAAATATAAATTTATAAAGAATAGAAAAAATTCGATCACGAGGCGGGACTTGAACCCGCATCCTTCGCGCCATTCCGGGGCGGATGCCTAACCAACTCAGCCACTCGTGACCCGCCTGAGCAATCGAATTTATTCTATCCTTTCAGTTTTATGTATCTTAAGGGACACACCGCGCGCCATCTATTGAGATGATTTAACAACCATTTCAACCAATATGAAGCACTTTTCAGTGAATACAATATTGTAACGATGGAACACGACCTTTTCTTGAATTTATATTTTTTGGTTTTTATGGCATTCAAATGCTTTATAAATATAAATTTATAAAGAATAGAAAAAATTCGATCACGAGGCGGGACTTGAACCCGCATCCTTCGCGCCATTCCGGGGCGGATGCCTAACCAACTCAGCCACTCGTGACCCGCCTGAGCAATCGAATTTATTCTATCCTTTCAGTTTTATGTATCTTAAGGGACACACCGCGCGCCATCTATTGAGATGATTTAACAACCATTTCAACCAATATGAAGCACTTTTCAGTGAATACAATATTGTAACGATGGAACACGACCTTTTCTTGAATTTATATTTTTTGGTTTTTATGGCATTCAAATGCTTTATAAATATAAATTTATAAAGAATAGAAAAAATTCGATCACGAGGCGGGACTTGAACCCGCATCCTTCGCGCCATTCCGGGGCGGATGCCTAACCAACGATTGCTCAGGCGGGTCACGAGTGGCTGAGTTGGTTAGGCATCCGCCCCGGAATGGCGCGAAGGATGCGGGTTCAAGTCCCGCCTCGTGATCGAATTTTTTCTATTCTTTATAAATTTATATTTATAAAGCATTTGAATGCCATAAAAACCAAAAAATATAAATTCAAGAAAAGGTCGTGTTCCATCGTTACAATATTGTATTCACTGAAAAGTGCTTCATATTGGTTGAAATGGTTGTTAAATCATCTCAATAGATGGCGCGCGGTGTGTCCCTTAAGATACATAAAACTGAAAGGATAGAATAAATTCGATTGCTCAGGCGGGTCACGAGTGGCTGAGTTGGTTAGGCATCCGCCCCGGAATGGCGCGAAGGATGCGGGTTCAAGTCCCGCCTCGTGATCGAATTTTTTCTATTCTTTATAAATTTATATTTATAAAGCATTTGAATGCCATAAAAACCAAAAAATATAAATTCAAGAAAAGGTCGTGTTCCATCGTTACAATATTGTATTCACTGAAAAGTGCTTCATATTGGTTGAAATGGTTGTTAAATCATCTCAATAGATGGCGCGCGGTGTGTCCCTTAAGATACATAAAACTGAAAGGATAGAATAAATTCGATTGCTCAGGCGGGTCACGAGTGGCTGAGTTGGTTAGGCATCCGCCCCGGAATGGCGCGAAGGATGCGGGTTCAAGTCCCGCCTCGTGATCGAATTTTTTCTATTCTTTATAAATTTATATTTATAAAGCATTTGAATGCCATAAAAACCAAAAAATATAAATTCAAGAAAAGGTCGTGTTCCATCGTTACAATATTGTATTCACTGAAAAGTGCTTCATATTGGTTGAAATGGTTGTTAAATCATCTCAATAGATGGCGCGCGGTGTGTCCCTTAAGATACATAAAACTGAAAGGATAGAATAAATTCGATTGCTCAGGCGGGTCACGAGTGGCTGAGTTGGTTAGGCATCCGCCCCGGAATGGCGCGAAGGATGCGGGTTCAAGTCCCGCCTCGTGATCGAATTTTTTCTATTCTTTATAAATTTATATTTATAAAGCATTTGAATGCCATAAAAACCAAAAAATATAAATTCAAGAAAAGGTCGTGTTCCATCGTTACAATATTGTATTCACTGAAAAGTGCTTCATATTGGTTGAAATGGTTGTTAAATCATCTCAATAGATGGCGCGCGGTGTGTCCCTTAAGATACATAAAACTGAAAGGATAGAATAAATTCGATTGCTCAGGCGGGTCACGAGTGGCTGAGTTGGTTAGGCATCCGCCCCGGAATGGCGCGAAGGATGCGGGTTCAAGTCCCGCCTCGTGATCGAATTTTTTCTATTCTTTATAAATTTATATTTATAAAGCATTTGAATGCCATAAAAACCAAAAAATATAAATTCATTGAAATTACCTCTTAATTGACTGATTAACAAATTGTCATACTTAGGTACGCCCAGCGACCAAACCGCTGAAGATAGGGACACATTTTTGGATCTTTTTCGTGGTGTGGTAGGTGAAGAACAAGGTGTTTTCAATAAGAATAATTTGAACAACGAATATAGCTGTGGCATTATAATATGTAATATGTTACATGAACTGTAAGAAAAAGGAATGTAATACAGTCACCCCTCTTAATGAAAATTAAATTGAAAAATCTGATGCAATTTCACTAGTTAGATATTATTTTACATTACCTACACGTTCTACAACTCAAAAAAATAATATGGGCAGTAAAAAAAATAGACAGAATAAAGTGATATCAAAGCAATGATTAATCGATGCGATTAATAGATTAATCCAATATTTATGTAAGTGTTATTAGCCAAAAATGATAATCTGTATCAATAAATAGTAAACTAAGATGCGCAATTTTACTTTCTAAAAAAATCGCATTAACTTTTGCCCAAAAGCGGATTGTTTCCTAAATAATGCCATTGCAAATGCCATTACGAATGCCATCGCGAATGCCATCGCAAATGCAATCGCAAATATCATCGCGAATGCCATCGCAATTGCCATCACGAATGTCATCACGAATGCCATCGCGCATGCCAACGCTAATGCCATCGCGAATGCAATCGCGAATGCAATCGCGAATGCCATAAAAGAAGATGCGAAATTTTACTTTCTAAAAAAATCGCATTAACTTTTGCCCTAAAGCGGATAGTTTCCTAAATAATGCCATTGCAAATGACTTATTTAGTTTTGATTTAATCCTCACTGACACTTGGATTGCACAAAACGCATAAAAACCCTAGTAGTTTAATTTTATCACTGCTTCAAGGGACCACAGTCGATACGAATGAAATTAAGCGTGATAGTTACCAGCTTACAAGCTAACAGCACGTATACCATAAAGGGTCTTGACAGACGGACAACAAGTTGATCCGAATGAAATTCGCGATGCCATTCGCGATGAACTTCGCGATGCCATCGCAAATGCCATCGCGCATGCCATTGCGAATGCCATCACGAATGCTATCGCGAATGCCATCGTTGCAAGTTTCACTTCAAAAAAACTGTGTACACTTTTGTTTTTATATGTTTTATCAATGATAATAATATGCAGTTACGCATCGTAGTCTAGTAAATTCAAGTAGGTAGCAATATGAATCTCATCATGGGTAAACAAATGTATTGACTTATGTTATAACAGACAATATAAATATTATGCCGCGCGTGTTTACGACCCATTGAGGAAAATCACACGCTCGTGTCAAAGAAAATTATATTGGCACTTGCGGCGGGCCACAGTTCAATTACGCCGTACTAAGACAATGCAGTTGTTAGCAGATAATAATCATAAGGAATGTGTCATCATAAAAATACTTATAAACCTATAGGCATATTCATAATCTTCCGTGTGAAGGTTTAATTTCATACGTAGATTAAATGTTAAGAAATACAAATGGGTCCTTAAAAGAAGAAATAAAACCACAACAATCTTTTGTATATTTTTTTTATTTCATAACAATATGGCACTAAATAAGGTTATAAAAGTACAAAATTAAATTCAATTATTGCTTCTTTATCAATTATTACAATTCGCGACACTTGATAAATTCGAATAACTGAAAATTTTAATATCGCTTTGACACCT
The DNA here is from genome assembly GCF_905220415.1 of Colias croceus. Lineage (NCBI taxonomy): Eukaryota > Metazoa > Arthropoda > Insecta > Lepidoptera > Pieridae > Colias > Colias croceus. The sequence continues at coordinate 5,534,292 of NC_059540.1, read as the reverse complement.
CTAATCTCGTTTAAAATATTTATACGCTATCGATTCGTTGTTCTTCTATAAACAATTAAAATATTTTATTATAAACGGTGTTTCATTTTGTTAAATTGGCGCATAGTTAAACCACGTTTAACTAGACGCAGAGAATATTAAACAAAACTCATTTGTTCGACGTCAAGCGGATATTTGAAATACATTTAAGGCGATGATTGAAAGGTGCCATTTAAGATGCCAAGATCTTAAAAGGCAACATTTCTGAATGGACGATTAAACTGAATAGCTAAACGCACCATATGCATAGCAAGTTTTATTTTATAAGTACATAATATAAGTATGAAACTACTTATAAAAAGTATAGGAGCAAAGTCTATCATTAATCTTATTGTTATTGCTAAATTATTGCTTTAAGTCAGTGAAACGTTTTTCGTCTTATAAAGATCTTTCGAGAATACATCATTTGCAGAACGCGAATACATGAAACACAATTTCATTCATACAGAAATTATTCTTAAATCGCCTGCTCATCAGGAATAGCAATTTATCCAATGGATAATTTCCAAAACGAAATCTACAGGCGTGTCAGATTTATACGCATTAATCACATACACGTAAATACATAATATACGAGAATGCCTCACACACATAGAGACGAGATATTATTTAAATGAATAACTAACACTCTTAGATTACAAAATAAAAGACAGATGGAGCGTTGCCGAACTAAACCGAATAATTATTTATCGTCATTTCCATAAAGCTATGTGTGCTGTCATTTCGCCGCTGCACTGTACGTACACGGTGCTTCTGTGTGCGTGTAATGTTACCAGATATTGAAAAATTTCCCAAATTTTTCCCCGACTACGGAAAAAAGAGGGTTATGTTTTTCGAGTTTATGTATGTATTTTCAGGGCGTGTAAAAGAAATATTATACATACGTATGTATGTATAATATTTCTTTTACACGCCCTGCAGTATAAACCGTTGGACCGATTCTGATTTGTGAGGTTTCATTACAATCATCTGAATTATGATGTTAGTGGCGGTAGTGACGTAGGCTATATACCTACATAAATTTGCAGTCAAGTTTTAATTTTTATTTTAATATAATTTCGGGTTTATGATATTTTTTTTTATAATATTGTAAAAATTATTTTATTACATAAAGTACCTGTCTAATAAAGTTATATATGGACAAAATAATTGTATTCCATTTTTAATTAAATAAATTACATAAAAAAAGTTTCAATATTAACTATAATAATTATATTATTCTTTTCAACTTTTCAAAATATATGACTGCGAATAGCGGTAGTTTTTAGTCGAGAATACGGGACATTTTATTTTCATCATAATATCCATCATGGAGTTCACATAAATTAAATCGCTAGTGAAAACGACTGACGTTTTTAAGCTTTATAAAAGTAACAAAATAATCTATTAAGCTTATTAAAATAATCTAATAATGACCATGAACCTTTAGTGCAATATACAAATAATCACATTCACGATCGAAAAATCCAACAGCATTACCCTGAAGATCTTTTAATCATTTTACCGTTTTACTAATAAAAATGGCAAATTCATTTTCAAAATACTGGCAACATACGTTGAAGTTTTGTATTCCTTCATATCTGTAAAATTATTATTCGTATAAAGAAATAAATCAGCCAAATAATCTACAGAAAACCTGTGAAACGATGTTTTATCTTTTTTTTTGTTTTCGGGTACAAATTTTTTAACTAAAATTGCAAACCCTTTTTGACGTATTGCATGACACTACATGCGCTATAGCACTGATGCAGCGACGTATTTGCTTTTGATTTCGTATTTTTTCTTTGACAAGGGCGACGGGCGGTTGTCATTTTATTTTGTTAACTAAGCTAGCACTATAATCAAAGACAATAATCAACAGAGAATTGCCAAGATTTAAAAACTGGTGCCAAAAATAAAACATTAAAGTTTTTCACCTTTGAGTTGTGAAAACTAATCCTAATCATAAACACAAATATATCAGTGTTTTGAAAAATTGCTTAACACTAAAAGGCGGAAGACAAAAATTCGCAATAACTATATGCATTACGATCTAAATCATTGTTTTTTATCATTAATTCTCTAATTGGATTGGAATCTGTGATCTTAGAAGTAAGTATCTATTCTATTTCATATTTTTGTGTGATTTTAAAAGTTAGCATGTCACATTCTGATATCACAGATCATTTCTATTTTATATGGCTTAAGTATTGTTTTCTTTTTGTAACACGCACTAGGCACATTGTCAAGTAAGTATCAAGATTACATTATAAAACCTATCGATTTCTAAACGAGCTTTATGAGAAAAATCACTATTTATTACTAGCTTACTAGGATTGGTCGTTGTTCGAAACTCGACATTCTCACTCAAACGACTCTCACCCCTATTCCTAAATTTATATCGGGATGAAACAAATAAAAAAATCTGCATTGTATTACTATGAAAAAAATCATGGTGATCATAATCACCCTAAAAACTTAGAGTGGAAGACCCACTGGCCACCATTGATTAATACTTATATCAAATTATATTATATTTAATTGACATAAAACGGCATGCTACCAAGCTCCTTACTGGCCAACCTAGCTGCCCTATTCAAGGTGACATTACAATGCGTATGCAACGCTTCCAACATATCACTGTCCTTCTTACTCCATACATTTTCCATGGCCGCCGAGAAAGCAGTACAAGAGTACGTGCAAAGCAAACTTATTAGAATACACACTCTCATTCTAAGAGCGTCGCTCGGTTGTTCTAGAAGTTTCAGGAACCGAAACGATTTGTCGTCGAACAAAATGCGTTCAATGACGTCAGCGTGCTCGGGCAGGTCCTGGAGTATGGTTATTAGAAGACCGACGATGTTGAGCACTATTCGCGGCGTTTTTGTATCTGCAACAATAGCTAAATTTATAATCTTGCAAAGAAGCTTAAAAGTCAAATAAAAATAAAAACCTCAGCTATTAAGGGTATTCAAATAATTTCGACAGCTTTCTAGCGAGAATGGAAGGAGAATGGAATGCTTTAACACGATAAAGTTATACACACGAAAGCTCGCGTGTCGTCACTTGATAGCAAGTTTTACATAATATTATTTTTTTTTTAATTCGCGAGCAAAGGCGTGAGCGAAAAGTTATTCTTTCAATAAAAAACAGTAATTTATCATAGATAAATTATTATTTTTTTTTTTTATTGTGTGATAGGGAAGCGCTTGACCACGATCTCGCCTGATGGTAAGCTGAGATGTGGCCTATGATGGAGCACGCTTCCCTAGAAGGTACCCGTTCACTCGCTCACTTCGCTTGAAGACCCCCATATTGTACTCGTCGGGGAACAAATACTCAGGAAGCATGTTCCAGTCCCTCGCGGTTCGGATGAAGAATGTCGATCCGAACCGCTTTGTCCGGGTACATGGAACGTCCACCATATGGCGATGCCTGCACCATATGGCGATGCCATAGCCAGGCGATGATTAAAAAAACAACTATAAATTATAATGCTACTCACACATATTCAGCAGCCTTGTGAACACAGTATGCGCATTATGCGTCGCCAGCGACGTAGCGAGCTGTCGCACGGCTCGGCACGAGCGGGCACAGAGCCACGCACATACTTCTAGCATGCGACTTACACCACGCAATCTTATAAAAAAACAATCATTTTTATTAGTTAAATTGTTACAAACAAACAGACTATTAAGTTATTATCGTTATAATATAAATTTAGAATATAGTATACCTTTCCTCAGCACCGTCATCCGTGTCCTTTGTATCCTTCATGAGAGTATTTATAGCCGCAATAAAGTTGTATACGACTTTTGCTTCTAGGTAAACCTGGTAACAATTACGTAATATTTTAATGTAAATCGTTTGCATTTGAACAAATTGAAAAACATTAACAATTATTGTTCAACTTTTGAGTTCGAGTTAGCATCAAAATTACTTTGGGCTAAAAAACTAAACTACCTCTAGTCTACTTCCTTCGTATTTCTACTTTTAACAGGAATATTTATCATTTTATAAAATACTAGCTTTCCACCCGCGGCATCGCCCGCGCAGTCAAAGAAAAACCCGCTTAGTTCCCGTTCCCGTGGGATTTCCGGGATAAATCCTATCCTATGTCAAGGGGTTAAAAGTAGCCTTTCCTTTCTCGGGTATCAAAATATCTCTATACCAAATTTCATGCAAATTGATTCAGTAGTTAAGGCGTGATTGAGTAACAGATAGACAGACAGAGTTACTTTCGCATTTATAATATTAGTATGGATTATGTCAAAAAACACTCACATCCTGTATATTAAGCAGCGTATGTCTCGGTAGTGAGTGAGACAGCGAAGGCAGAGCTAACAGCGCTGCGACGGCGCCGCACACACGCGCACCCTTCGCCCCGCGAGCCGCACTACCCACTACACCTACCACCATACTCACCTGATACCAAAATAATACTTATATTACTTTAATTTTACATTTAGGTATCTATGTTACAGTCAAAACCCTGAACCAGTCAATAACTCATCATTTTGTCATTTAATATTGACCGGTAAAATCAGTTAATAAGGTTATTGACTAAGGGCGTCGGTTAATATCGTTATTAACTGATTTTATCTGATAAAATCGGTTAACGATATCGGTTTAAAGTCGAGACATCTAGTCAATATAGATTTTAACCGACGTGCCCAGTCAAAACTCATAAAAATTTAAGGACGTTAGTGAAATTATACTAGAAAATAATTTAAAAAGTGCAATATATTTTAGTTTTATGTTTTATTAATTAATTCGGGGTATTGTTTGTTAACTGCAACCGCGAATACGAAACAGTATGAGTCTTTTATTTATAATGGGAATAACATATTTATTACAAGGGGTGTATACTCAGAATGGTCACGAAATAATTATCTTTGTAATTCTATTAGCTTTCCCGCTGCGGCTTCGCCTGCTTTGTCTAAAACCTAATGGATTATGATATTTACGAAAACTAAAACCTTTGGAAAGCGACTTAATACTATGTAGTGATAGTGATTCTATAAAGTATTAAAACAATAAACTAAAAAATAAATGTCCAGGAAAAATCATCAAAATTACTGCACGAAACTGCAAAATTCTCATTTTGAATGTACATGAAAATAACACAAGTGTGTCAAGAACATTTTTTACTATATTTCAAATTTAACGCCTGAATACACAACCTAATCTTTAACCAAACTTTGGCCATTGTCAAATATAATTTGGCTGAGTACATTATGCAATTAGTGACAAGCCTATTTGGTCAATATTGTTTCGTAAACTCGTTGAAACATAATATTATCTTAACAAAGTGAAGAAATAAAACAATTATTGCTTCTGTAAATGTTTTAGGTGATGATGTAATGATTCTATTATAAACGAATTTACTCTGGATTAATATTAAGCTGAAATTAATCGTAATTTTACTTTTAATATGATTTGGGCTTACCATGTTTAATTGCGTCAGAGATTCCACATCACCCTCCATGACTTCTGTTATATTGGAATTCAAGAATGCTTCCCATTCCTCCAATTCTATAGATGACGGTTCTTTTACTGAAATAAAATAAGCATTCTTGTAAATCCGATTTTCTGCAATGCTATCTTTGCTTATTTACTATTGAAAATCAAGTTTACATTTTTGCTTCATTTAAGAAGCACCAAAATCTGAGTAATATTTTTAAGCAAATACTTCCTTGATATATAGATCAAATATATATTTTTATAGATCAAATACCTTCTTCTTTTTCCTCTACCAAACAAATATCATTATTAGCAATTTCCTTCTCATCAACAGTTTCTTCAATAACTTCAATCTTTTCCGTATCTTCATCTTTATCTTCCTTCCCATATTTCATATTGTCTGTTTCTTCTTTACTTATTGTTTCAATGGCCGGTTCACTTGTACGTCTTTGCGCCTCAGTTTTATTTTTATCAATACTTCTACTGAAGTGAAATGATCTTTTGATACTTCTAGTCAATCTATTACCACCACTACCAAATCTTAGTTTATCTTTAGAGAATTGTAATAACTTCTGTTTATATGACGGAGGTACACTTTTACTTAGTCCAGCACTAACTTCGTCATTACATTTGACCGCACTTTTAGGATTCTCCAAGCTTTGTGAAGCCGTACTACCAGCTTTCTTTTGTTTAACATCTTCAACATCTTGTTTATCCACTTCCAATATTTTTTCTTCTGTTTCTTTAACAATTTCCTTGTCATGTTTTTCTTCGTCAATCTTTTGCATTTTCAACTCTTGTTTGTTAGCTGCCATTAATTGGGCCATGTTCTTTTCGAGGTTACATACAACTAGATTAGAGTTATTCATTACATTGAATTCGTGTCTAAGTAATTTCGCGTTTGCAGCCGTTATGGGTTGTGACTGGTCTTCATCGTCTGTTTTAAGGCTATCTCTAACACTGAAGGCACTAGTCGCTCGAACACTGTCATCATCGGACATAGGTACACACTCCATTGCTTGCATAACACCATGAACGTTTCTCAAATCATGTTCACGACCTTGGGGTTTCGTATTAGTCTCCATTTTGGCCCTTGTAAATAAAAATATATTAGTAAGTACCTTTATAGCTAGGATATTACTTAATTATTTAAAAAAAGACGGGTTGCACTCCGGGAGTGCCGGCAGAAGTGAAAACTTGATTATTAACGTTCAGCATGTTTGATATTTTGGAATGGTATCCGTCTTACGCATGGAATATATGGGCTAAAAAAAAAACATCCGTCTTACGCTTTTTCGATCAGTCCACGTGTCCTGACGCGAGTTTAAGATTTTATACCCAACGCCGCTAAAGAAGTTTTCACTTCAAAATATAAGCATTTAACAAAGTTTCAATATAACAATCTGACAAGTGATAACTGCGTTAAAAACAACCGACTTCAAACTTGCACTTGCAACATTTACAAATACAGACAAAAATGCTCATAAAATAAAAAGTACTGGGTCTATCCGAATAAAATTTTTATGGGACCAATTCGACACCATCCCGCATCGAACAAAAAAAGAATCAAGTAAATCGGTTCAGAAACCTCGGAGTAATCGGTGTACATACATAAAAAAAAAACATACCGGCCGAATTGATAACCTCCTCCTTTTTTTTGAAGTCGGTTAAAAAGTAAAATAATCAGATTCTAATAATTTAATTATTAGACGAAATTTACAAAAAAAATTGCAATATTACAGTTGAAATTAGGTCATAATACACATACTTGGAATTTTTACTCATTTTTTCAGTCTGTAAGAACTTAGCTTCTTGTTGGCTATATGATAATGGTTTCGTGAAAGGTGAATCGCTCTGGACATCCTCAGGCAGAATAAGAATATGGCCGCAGACAAATGGGTGTTCTAATATTTCTGGCCAGCTCATTCTTTTCACTGGATCCTTGTGCAATAAACCCTGAAAATATATTTCAAAAATTGTGGTACATTTAGTATCTCTTTATAAATCTTAATTTTATGTTAGGTCTTACATAGCACTACTACTACTATTTTCAACCAAAAGCCACATGAGTACAATTTCTTTAAGTCTAATTACATTAAAATAACAATTAATTTCATCTTTAATGTTTTATTTTCATGATAATAGCGTAGTTAAACGAAAAATTTTACCTGAAGGAACGACCGAGCCTCTGCACTTATAAAACTAGGCCACTGTACAGGTTTATGTCTAATCATTCTGACTAACTGCCATATGGACATTGTACAAAATGGAGGTTGCCCCGCCATCAACTCATACACTATACAGCCCAGAGACCAGAGATCAGCCTGAAATTATATGAAAAATATCATAAATAATACTGTTAAGAGATGATACCGTATAATTAATTGATTAGGTACTTTCTGCCACCAATCAAATATAAAAATAATAATACATATATATATACATTAAAAAAAAATGTATATTTAAAAAAAAGGGATGTGTTTGCAATTCAATCAATAGTGAATGAAAGGAAATATATTTTAGACACGATACTGCTTAAGTATCAACTATTTTGTTTTTCAATGATTAGAATATTACTGAATCTTATCTAAATACCTGATGGTCATACGGCTTCTCATCAATCAACTCGGGAGCCATATACAGTGGAGTTCCCTTGATTGATGTTAGTATATGAGTTGCATTTGTCATTATTCGAGCTAAACCAAAGTCACACAGCTTTGCCCGTCCTGTGCTGTCTAATAGCACATTTTGTGGCTTGAGATCTCTGAAAAGATAATATATACAGCAAAAACCATTTGAGTTATGGTTTATTTGTAGTGTTGTCACAGTAAAGTATTGAATTTATATTTTTTGGTTTTTATGGCATTCAAATGCTCTATAAATATAAATTTATAAAGAATAGAAAAAATTCGATCACGAGGCGGGACTCGAACCCGCATCCTTCGCGCCATTCCGGGGCGGATGCCTCACCAACTCAGCCACTCGTGACCCGCCCGAGTAATCGAATTTATTCTATCCTTTCAGTTTTTATGTGTCTGAAGGGACACACCGCGCGCCATCTATTGAGATGATTTAACAACCATCTCAACCAATATGAAGCACTTTTCAGTGAATACAATATTGTAACGATGGAACACGACCTTTTCTTGAATTTATATTTTTTGGTTTTTATGGCATTCAAATGCTCTATAAATATAAATTTATAAAGAATAGAAAAAATTCGATCACGAGGCGGGACTCGAACCCGCATCCTTCGCGCCATTCCGGGGCGGATGCCTCACCAACTCAGCCACTCGTGACCCGCCCGAGTAATCGAATTTATTCTATCCTTTCAGTTTTTATGTGTCTGAAGGGACACACCGCGCGCCATCTATTGAGATGATTTAACAACCATCTCAACCAATATGAAGCACTTTTCAGTGAATACAATATTGTAACGATGGAACACGACCTTTTCTTGAATTTATATTTTTTGGTTTTTATGGCATTCAAATGCTCTATAAATATAAATTTATAAAGAATAGAAAAAATTCGATCACGAGGCGGGACTCGAACCCGCATCCTTCGCGCCATTCCGGGGCGGATGCCTCACCAACTCAGCCACTCGTGACCCGCCCGAGTAATCGAATTTATTCTATCCTTTCAGTTTTTATGTGTCTGAAGGGACACACCGCGCGCCATCTATTGAGATGATTTAACAACCATCTCAACCAATATGAAGCACTTTTCAGTGAATACAATATTGTAACGATGGAACACGACCTTTTCTTGAATTTATATTTTTTGGTTTTTATGGCATTCAAATGCTCTATAAATATAAATTTATAAAGAATAGAAAAAATTCGATCACGAGGCGGGACTCGAACCCGCATCCTTCGCGCCATTCCGGGGCGGATGCCTCACCAACTCAGCCACTCGTGACCCGCCCGAGTAATCGAATTTATTCTATCCTTTCAGTTTTTATGTGTCTGAAGGGACACACCGCGCGCCATCTATTGAGATGATTTAACAACCATCTCAACCAATATGAAGCACTTTTCAGTGAATACAATATTGTAACGATGGAACACGACCTTTTCTTGAATTTATATTTTTTGGTTTTTATGGCATTCAAATGCTCTATAAATATAAATTTATAAAGAATAGAAAAAATTCGATCACGAGGCGGGACTCGAACCCGCATCCTTCGCGCCATTCCATTTTTTATGTGTCCCTTCAGACACATAAAAACTGAAAGGATAGAATAAATTCGATTACTCGGGCGGGTCACGAGTGGCTGAGTTGGTGAGGCATCCGCCCCGGAACGGCGCGAAGGATGCGGGTTCGAGTCCCGCCTCGTGATCGAATTTTTTCTATTCTTTATAAATTTATATTTATAGAGCATTTGAATGCCATAAAAACCAAAAAATATAAATTCAAGAAAAGGTCGTGTTCCATCGTTACAATATTGTATTCACTGAAAAGTGCTTCATATTGGTTGAGATGGTTGTTAAATCATCTCAATAGATGGCGCGCGGTGTGTCCCTTCAGACACATAAAAACTGAAAGGATAGAATAAATTCGATTACTCGGGCGGGTCACGAGTGGCTGAGTTGGTGAGGCATCCGCCCCGGAATGGCGCGAAGGATGCGGGTTCGAGTCCCGCCTCGTGATCGAATTTTTTCTATTCTTTATAAATTTATATTTATAGAGCATTTGAATGCCATAAAAACCAAAAAATATAAATTCAAGAAAAGGTCGTGTTCCATCGTTACAATATTGTATTCACTGAAAAGTGCTTCATATTGGTTGAGATGGTTGTTAAATCATCTCAATAGATGGCGCGCGGTGTGTCCCTTCAGACACATAAAAACTGAAAGGATAGAATAAATTCGATTACTCGGGCGGGTCACGAGTGGCTGAGTTGGTGAGGCATCCGCCCCGGAATGGCGCGAAGGATGCGGGTTCGAGTCCCGCCTCGTGATCGAATTTTTTCTATTCTTTATAAATTTATATTTATAGAGCATTTGAATGCCATAAAAACCAAAAAATATAAATTCAAGAAAAGGTCGTGTTCCATCGTTACAATATTGTATTCACTGAAAAGTGCTTCATATTGGTTGAGATGGTTGTTAAATCATCTCAATAGATGGCGCGCGGTGTGTCCCTTCAGACACATAAAAACTGAAAGGATAGAATAAATTCGATTACTCGGGCGGGTCACGAGTGGCTGAGTTGGTGAGGCATCCGCCCCGGAATGGCGCGAAGGATGCGGGTTCGAGTCCCGCCTCGTGATCGAATTTTTTCTATTCTTTATAAATTTATATTTATAGAGCATTTGAATGCCATAAAAACCAAAAAATATAAATTCAAGAAAAGGTCGTGTTCCATCGTTACAATATTGTATTCACTGAAAAGTGCTTCATATTGGTTGAGATGGTTGTTAAATCATCTCAATAGATGGCGCGCGGTGTGTCCCTTCAGACACATAAAAACTGAAAGGATAGAATAAATTCGATTACTCGGGCGGGTCACGAGTGGCTGAGTTGGTGAGGCATCCGCCCCGGAATGGCGCGAAGGATGCGGGTTCGAGTCCCGCCTCGTGATCGAATTTTTTCTATTCTTTATAAATTTATATACAGTAAAGTATTGTTTTTTGAATTTGAATTGATGATACATTAAGTAAAATTTGTAAAAATAAAATACTATTATTAATTAGTGTACATGGGAAACTAGGTATAATTTCTTTGAAAAACTTAGAATTCATGTCAAGTTAACTTTAGTTAACTTAACAAATTAAATTTAGTTCTTTATTTCCTAAAATAAGATAATAGGTTATTCAAATTACCTGTGAAGAACTCTGTGAGAATGTAAATAGTACAATGCTGAAACTAAATCCCATGTTATCTTCTTGACCTGCTCTTCATTCAAGCAGCCCTCCTTTGCAAGAATACTATGTAATTCTTTCTCAGCATATTCAGTGACAACAACTAACTCTGATTCTGTATCAAAACTATCAATCATCCGAATTATATTTGGGTGGTTCAGCTGCCGTTGGATGTCACATTCTTGTCTCAAGTTTTTTAGGTCTTTGGACGATCTCCCTTTCTGAAAGTGATATGAATATACATATTATTGTTAAGTATAATGCTCAATAGCATTACAATAATATAATTAATAAAGCAATGCAATATTCTATTTATATTAGATATAAATAGAATACATTACAGTATTAGATACATTCTAATAAAAAAGTTTTAACTCAACTAAATATGATCATATACAAACCTTTCTTATAACTTTTAAAGCTAATACAACATCAGTTTCTTTGTGCTTTGCTTTAAATACTCTTCCAAAAGAACCTTCGCCAACGAATGAAATAACGATGTAGTTTTCCATTTGTATTTATACATACATTTACCAAATTAATAATTCTAAACCAAGTTTTTACTGAAATAGAGCCGAAGTAAGAATATTGTTTAATTTTAACTTATATTTTATACATTAATAACAACAGAACAACGTGCAAAGTAAGGCGATGTAAATCACATAATTATGCTAAGCTTTATCGTTTATCGTTGATTGAAATTTGAAAACTTTACAACAAAATAAAAACATTAAAATAATTTGTAAACACTCAACACAAATGTCAGCGAATTTGACATTGACATTGTCTGTCAGTATTGACGTCAGGGATGTCCAATTTTACGATTACGATTAATTTTTTAAATACGATTTTCTCTGTGGAAACCGATTTATGAGGAGGAACTAATTTTTATTTCAATGCCAAATACACAAACTTATAGCAATACCATGGAAAATAATATTCTTATTATTATGTTTTTGTTGTGATATGATAATGGATTTGTTATACTTACCTATTCTTATAAAAAATACAATAATCTTTCTCATCAAAGTACTATAAATTACCCTTCCTCTTATTATGTCTGTGTAATTACGTACACTAGGGCTAGGTAATAATAATTAAAAGTCTTGTGGAAAAATCGGAGAAACCGTTTTCGCCATAGGTTGAAAATGAAAAGTAAGGTAGTCTTATTACTTACAAACATTTTTTTTTTTCAAATTTTCTTTAGCATACTTAGTTAGTATTAGGTAGATATTTAGATATTTTAATATTATTATATTGTATTACAATGTATTTTACAATGTATTGAAAGTATAAAATAAAAAGGGAAAATCTTTATTAATTCTATTTAAACTAGTTAAGTATGGTGTCTTAAAAGAGTTTGTAGAATTTTTCAAGAGTTTTTATTGATTGTAAAGATAGATTTTTTTTGTATGTACCTTCTAGAATCTAGAGGGAAGCACTTAATTACGATCTCGCCTATTGGTAAGCAAAGAAGGATGGAGACGTGTCCTCCCCACAGTCCTCCCTATAAAGTTATACGCTTCAAGCTACGTTTGTAGACTTACACGTCGCGTCGGGAAATAAGATTTAGAAAGCACGTTCTAATTATTCTTTTCGGTTTGAATTTAAAAATTAATGGATGTATGTGTGTTTGTTATGCTTTCACCACCACCGAAAATCACTGAACGGATATTGGCACTGGTGTAACTTTAGTGCCAGAGTAACAGCTGATAACAAAAGTAGATAATAGTCTATTATTAGAAATATTTGACTTTTTCTCAGGAGGCACAGCTAGTATTAAATAAACCTAATTACAAGATATACCTAATACCTACCTCCATAATTATTAGAGTATGGCCGCCAAAAATTGTACATTCAAGAAAAAAAAAATGTCCTTGTCATTTTATATAGCACCAGATTTTTTTATATAGTAATTATGGTAGTTTTTAAATAGTTTCAGCTTCACTATGTTATATTTATCATTATATTAATAATTTAAATTAATTTTGAGTGCCTTTAACAAGCTCAATATTTTTTTTTTTTGAAATGCTTATTTTCCTTTCCATACTAAAATCATGTGTCCCACTTAGTCATCTCACACTTTGAAGTCACAAAATTATGCAAAAATCTATTGATACCTGTAAAATTTTGGTATTTCTAAATTATTCTGTAAACTTGTGGATAGTTTTAACAAGTTCTAATAAAAATAACATAAAAGAAATTAATATAAAACTCACTTAAAACTATGTCTCACTTTTTTTCACGAATGATACTTCACGCACGGTTACCATAAAATAACACCCTAAATAACTAGATATCCGATAGATGAGTCGTCGTTCGTTAGTGAATCAGAATAGACGTGTATTACTTTTTACTATAAAGTGCTTTGCGATTTTAATAATTATTTACATGATAATAAGAATTCAAGTTGCATAATTAGTGTTTGGTATAAATTATATCATTTCAATTTACGTTCGAAACACAGCGAGCGTTTCAAGCGGGAGCAAGACAATTGCAATTTTTTGTCCTGCACGCACCGTAGAACGACTCATATTCGTGCACAAATTATCCATTGCGGAGTAAATATGAGTGTACGCAGATCGCCAACACGTTTAACCAGCAGTGGTGCAGTGGGTACTGCCGGTGGATCGCATCCCGATCTATCGAAGCTAAGTTCGTTTTCAACGAGTTCTACGCCAACTGATACTCAAATCACTTACAGAAAACGGAAACAACCGCTAGAACAAGATTGCAGATGTAGTGATGATATGAAGGATATTCGCTCGGAGTTGAGCCGTATTAGTACATTACTTGAAAAATATGTTTGCTCAAACGAACAAATAATAAACAAAATTCATGAAAACATTTCTGAGGTAAAAACACAAATTACCGAAATTAAATCGTCCAACGAACAATCCTTGAATTTAATTCGCCAAAATACGAATCAAATCAATGAAATTAAGTCATCAGCATGTATGATAATTACTGAACAAAACATATTGAAGAGTACTATTTCTCAATTAGAATCCCAGATCAACCAGGGTGAGAGTAAAATAAAATCACTGGAGTTAAATCTTCAATCAATAAATCAGTCATCCAATCCATCGGGTTTTACGTCTAAAAATCAACTACATATAAATGAACACTTAATCAAGGAACTACGAGACAGAAAAAGCCGCGAAAAAAATGTAATTTTTGCTGGTTTCCCAGAATCGACATCTCATCATAACTCAGAGGAGAGGATATCTAAAGACAACTACGAAATTTTAAAAATTACCTCGCTAATAAGTTCAGACCTACCGAAGCCAGTAAAGATATATAGAATTGGCAAGTATTCACCGGGGAAAAATCGTAGAATAAAGGTTTGCTATGACACAATTGAATCTGCTAAAATAATCCTACGTAACAAAAATAAACTACCCAACAATATTAAAGCTTTTAGTGATCAAACGCCAGCTCAGGAAAAATATCTTAAAAGTTTACAGGATGAACTAAACCGTCGCATTGGTGAAGGAGAAACAGATCTCACAATAAAATACGTTAACGGAATGCCTACTATAAAGAAAATTATGTCAAAAAACTAGAAATAAATTTAAAGACAAACAACCAAAATATCAACTCCTACGAAATACTAGACAGCTATGAAAATTTGCAACTCTCCCGATCCAGGCTTAGATTTATATACTTCAATGCGCGAAGCATAAGAAAAAAAGGTAAACTAGATGAAGTAAAATGTATCCTGAGCTCATTAATAAAACCTATCCACGTAATTCTAATTACTGAAACTTGGATAAATTCTGATGCGCAAGCTTCAGAATTAAATATTGATAATTACACACATTATTTTAACTACCGGACTGACGCAAGAGGAGGTGGAGTCTCAGCATACATCCACAACGATTTAAAACACAATCTTATTGAATCACGATACGAGGAAGGGAACAATTACTTATGGATAAGTTTAGAACGATGTAAAATTGATGTAGGCGTTATCTATAAACCGGGCTATACTAACTGTCAAAAATTCCTTGAAATGTATGAATCGCAATTACAACAAAGGCACAGAGCTATTATTTTTGGAGATTTTAATATCGACTTGTTAACAAAAAATAAAAATACCAAACTATACAAATATACTCTTAAGTGTAATGGACATATATTACTCAATAAACTAACTAAAAAATACAGCACAAGAGACTCCTCAAAAAAATCTATCATTGACCATGTAAGTACGAACCTTCAAAATGATAATTTTCATTTCGCAATAATAAACTCATGTATTTCCGACCATAAGCACATATACGTAGAATTAAAAAAATATTTACCCCCAAAAAGTGTTAAAACTCAATATAAAGCAATTAATTACGAAAGATTATCATCCCTGTCTGACTCCATAGTTGATACTGAAATAAACAAAGATTATACAATATTAGAAAATAAAATTAAATCTATTATAGATAAAAGTAAGATTACTAAAACTAAATTTCTAAATCTGCCCCGAAAAGACTGGATAAACAAAGCAATTTTAACAGAAATTAACGAAAGAAATTTATTATGGTCTCAACTAAAAAACAACCCTAAAAATAAAAACCTTCAAATAAAATTTAACACTCAAAAAATAAAGGTAAAAAAATTTATTCAAGACACAAAAGATTCTTACTATTACCAAGAATTTACAAGGAATATAAAAAAACCCAAGAAATTATGGACTTTAGTAAATAAATTAGCTAATAACAAAACTGTAAAATGTACTTTACCTACTAAATTACTTATAAATTCTGAATATATTACCGAGCCAAATGAAATATGCCAGATATTTAATCAATATTTTTCTACAATAGGATCTCGTCTAGCAAATTTAATACCCCTACAATATCAAACCAACTCTTCCTCAACCTTACCTAAATCACCATCAAAAAAGTACGAATTATCCACTTTTGATCCCTGTACACCTAATGAAATTTTAAAAATTATAAATAACCTTAATTCAAACTGTAGTACAGGTCTTGATGGTATTACCACAAAAGCAATTAAATGCATTAAAGAAAAATTAAATCATACCTTAAGCGATTGTTTCAACCAAGCTATAAGTCAAGGACGTTTTCCGGATTCGTTGAAAATAGCGAAGGTAACTCCTATCTATAAGAGTGGTTCAAAATTTGAACCTGGTAACTATAGGCCAATTTCGGTGTTGCCAGTGTTGTCAAAAATATTAGAGAAAATTTTACACACGAGATTAGAAAAATATTTAGACTCATTCAATTTTATTTCAGTGCGTCAATACGGTTTTAAGCCAAAAAGTAACACTCTGTCAGCGACTATAGACCTGACTACTAAAATAAAACAGAACATTGACGCAAAAAATTTAGTTTTGGGAGTATTTATTGACCTACAAAAGGCCTTCGATACCGTTTCTCACGAACTTTTAATAAAGAAATTAGCATCCATTAACATTACTGGTAAAGCACTAGACATGCTGAAATCATATTTAAAAAATCGATCACAAATCGTTAAAATAGATAACTACAATAGCATTCCCTTACCAATTACGTGTGGCATACCACAAGGTTCGATTTTAGGCCCATTGCTTTTTTTAATTTATATTAATAATTTACAAGATTTAAAACTAAATGGTCATCTAACACTTTATGCGGATGACACCTGTCTGCTTTATTTTGGTCCCTCTATACATGACATGATAAAGCAAGCACAAAATGATTTAAATAAATTAAATAAATGGTTTCAATACAATCTACTAACAATAAATATATCTAAAACGTGTTATATTAAATTCAAAGCTCAGAACAAAATTATTCCACCACACGCTCCACTTAAAATTAATGGTGTTGTATTAGAACATAAAACCCACGAGAAATACCTAGGTTTGCGAATCGACAGCTCTCTAAAATGGAATTATCACATCGACCACCTAAAAAATAAATTATCAGCACTTCTTAGATCTCTGCGTAATATCACTTCTTGCATTCCTCATAAATTACGCCACACCATCTACAACACGTTAGTCAAACCTCACCTAATGTATTTAATAGAAGTATGGGGTAGCGCTTACAAAAATAAATTAGCGCCACTACAAATTTTACAAAATAAAATTATTAAAACCATTTTTAAATATCCTTTTTTAACTTCTACAAATAAAATCTACGACGATACTAAAATAATGAATTTAAAACAATTATACTTTTATAATACGTGTATGTTCATCCACAAAGCGCTACATAAAAACATAAATACAAATATAATATTCTCAACATCAAATCGCCACTATCCTAATAGACGAGCTAGCTATCTTGCCCTCCCGAAGATCCGAACGAATTATGGAAGGCGAACGGCAACATACGAAGGAGCACGTTTCTATAACGGATTGCCAAGCAAATTAAAAAGTGTAAACTCATTCATTGTATTCAAAAAACAATTAGCGAAACACATCCTGGAAGACCACACGCTCAAACTTTGAATGCAATGAATGAGTACCTAACCTAAACTTATGTTTATAGTATGTAACTTACTCTAAATTTTTATCTAACGAATGATATTTTTTATAAATACCTATGTTTAAAATTTAAGTTTCTCATGTAAGTGACTTTATGTCTTAATGGGAATAAATGTCTTTAAACCTTTTTATATCCAAGCCACAAAAATATTTTTAAGTAGTGGCAACACCGATTTACATGTTGGCCAACCTTTAGAAAAAAAATCGCCATTTTGTTACTGTCAAAGTTAATCGAAAGGTAGTCGGCATTTTTGCTTCGCAACATTTTTATAATTTTGAGTGAGAATTATGCAAGGTAAGAATACAAATTTACTATATTATTTAAATTATGTGTGTAGCTTTAGTATTCTAGTAACAAATAAAACTATGCGGCGTCTTATTACTACAATACTTTGGCGAATAAAGGCTTTTTAGGTTATGTCCAACCATATTTTTATTCACGAATGATACCATGTGTTACTATTGTGTTACGTAACATCCGTGAGCGGCTCTTAGGGGTAGTACTCACTAGAGAATCTAAAGTTAAAAATTTACTTTTTTACATAAAGAGAACCCACTTCAAAAACTATATATGTTTCGGAAGTTAGTAACTTTTTTACTATAATAATTCGTATTCGTAATTAATATCATAAGTTGTGAATGATTCTTGCATTTGTAAGTCTTATAGAAATACAAAATTTGAGAAATAAAACTTTTTCTTTAATATTTAAATTTGTTTTATTGAGTTTTAAAGTAATTTAATCAAATAATTTAATTAACAATATAAAACAGAAATGTAAAAAAAATCTCCTGCATTATTAGTTGTAATGTACACTACGCTTAACAAAATCACGTATGTTACTATCAGTCACGTATGTTACGGTGTGTTACGATTTCACGACTGTTATTGTACAATATTTGGCGGCCATACTCATTATGGAATTGCATTACATGGGTGAGAATACAAGACTATAACCTCCCGTCATATATTTCTAATAAATATACTTCGACGACGATGTCTTTCTATTAGACTTTATTATGGACGACGACATTATTATAAATATTCAGATGACATTATATTTTCATAGATTTTGCTCGTTGATTGATTTAAATAATACAGCAATATTTACCCCCGTTCTTGTTTCAGTTACTCTGCAGTTATTCATAATATAAAGTGCAGTAGCGATGTTCAAAATGACAAATGTAGTATTTTTTTTGCATATAAATAATATTTTACCTACACACCTACGAGTGAAAAGACTTTGAAGTCTTTATTTTTCATTTTTTTTTTTCGCTTTCATTATGTGCTATTTTAAACGGCTTCCGGCTCAGTATACAGTGCTGATGTGATGTGCTAGGTATAAATGCGTTATGCGAACTATCTAATTACCCGCCCACGCGACAAATGACGCGTCTTTAAATTTTAAGATAATAACTTTAACGTTAGACTTTATGATCTGCTGAAAATTTAAAACATGAGTTAGCACTATGACCATTAAATATTGAATTTCCTGTTGAATATAAATCAAACCATAAATTATTATTTCAGATGAATGAGGACAGAACTTGAAAATAATTTGTGCTTGTACAGACTTTTCTTTGACTGTTTGTGAGCTTGTTTTGTTTCCATGTAGGTTCCTACGCACCTATTACACTTAAGTATGTACATACGTACTTATATTTGAGCAAAATATTTTTTATTTCTATTACCATTGATCTTATACTAATTAGGTATCTAAGTATGCTTATCTACCTAGGTATCTCCGTAGTCTTTGTTTTTCCTTAAAATTTAAATACTTTTGGATTGTTCATCCTTTTCGTTATATACGATCATTTTTTTAATAATAGATAGTTACGTAATTGTGCTTTTTATTTCCATTAGAATAAAAAATTGAAAATGTTTTATATTATGATATTTACAAGTGTATCATTTCCGAAATAGCCGCCAACAGCTGATGGAACAATATTTATAACATCGCTGTCATATTCGTAACATTTGAAAATATTAAACTTCGTGAATCGCTGTAGCTCATTAATGTCAACGTTACAACACATTCTTCCTTCCTATAAAAATAAATATCTGCCAATAGACATTCACAAATTGGCTTTTTTAAATAGCATCCCCGGGTTCAGTATAGGTCGTCTGACTTGTCATAATTTGTATTCTTCTACTTACTTTAACCGCATATAATAATCCAAGCAACCATAATTCATGATTAGTTAAACATAGAAAAGTCAAGACGTTACAGTTTAGACAAAACATACTGATTTGTGAATCATCATACGTGAAAATTTTAATTATGAGTATCTCAAATCTCAAAAATACTTTGATGTTATCTTTGCTATACATCTAACAAATCCTAAACGTGTTACAAAATAAATATAACGAAACCCATTTTCTCAGCGAATTATTTATGATTTCCAGCTGCTTGCAGTACCCTAAACGATGCGTAAGTACTCGGCTACTCGACCAGATGTTTTAATTTACGCGATAATATTATTGACTCGTGTATAAAACGCTCGTAAAGAAGACGGCTTAGTCGCAATATCGACACACAAAAATGCTCTGTGGCATCCAAGCGGGATTTGTTAATGCTTTGTTGTCTATCATCTATTTATACTTTTATTTTGCAAGCAGCTGTAAGATATAAAGCTCCGGATCGCGTACACAATAAATACCAACTGGGCCGTAGCATGGGCCGAAAGCATTTATTTCACGTTTAAACATATTTCGCAGCCGTGCACATTCTGTAAACAAACGAATCAACGTGGGTGTATGTGAGGACAATATGATTTCAATTCTCATTTCAGTGTAATTAAAAAAACAACCTTAGATATGCGTTTAATTAAAATTCCGTCTGACCAGCTGCTATTTTGCTGTGAGAATAGTTATCTTGTGAAAAGAATTAAGTATAATAATCCAAAGCATTGAGGCTATAGAGTCTATAGCCTCAATGCTTTGGATTATATGTCTATAGTATGATATGTCTATAGTATAGACATATCGACAATCCGTAATTTATCATTTTGTCAGAATTTTTCCCCAGACAGAATATTTTTTAGTTGCGGCCAAAAGCTTAGCCAGCATGCTTGTAAAGGATCGTCTTTTCTATCGTGGGTGTTGATTTCTGGTTCAATTGATTAATAAATAAAAATAAACATTGCAAGGTCTATAAAAATGGACTGTCTATAGATGTTGTTTTTTAAATAAAGCTCAAAAATGAGAAGTTTATCTATAGAGATTTGGAAATTTGTTATTGCACTCTACATCTCTGACAATATTAAGAACTTATTAATTTTATGTAGATGATTATGAACAACAAAATAGCTTCTCAAGGCTAAATTCAGTATTACTAAAAATAAATAAACTAATTAGAATATAATATGTAAAGCTTACGTACATACATCGTATAACCATTATTAAGATGTGTTACTTGCATTAATTTCTTGGAAATGATCGTATTTTTATTGGCAACTGCTGGGTGTTAATGGCTTGACTGAAATAAATTCACGCGATACAATAGGCAATCTAACTATTCATACATTGAAATAGCGAATTACTTACGTAAATAAAACTGTCAATTAAATACAAAGGAAAACTATACAAAATTTTCCTAGTTATCATAGAATTTGAAGGTTACCTTCTGAAAAAAGAATTATATAAATATGAACCTTCATTAATATTTTATCTATTTACAAAAATACATTATTCAAATCATCAACTCAAACAAAAAATACCGTCAAAAATTACACCAAAGGTGAAACGCCCAACATATAACATTTCCTTCAGAAGCGCAATTAACGTAAATAAACATTCACAATGTAAATAATAAACGGCTATACTGCAAACAGCTCGACGGGATATAGGTATAGCTATAACATTCAATGAGCGTGTGAGGATAAGACGGGCGCTTGCTTACACATCGGCACCACGATCACCGTGTTTACGTTTTTCCTGACCACGTTTTCGACTAAAAATATGTTAGCATCCTGCCGTTTGGGGGTAACGCTATTGGTCGGATCGCAGGAAGCCGTGGAGCCGCTGTGGGGCCACCGATCCCCCCCGCCCCCGCGCCGCCTCCCATTTTATGTGAAAGTATCTGAAAGGCCGTACTCGTAAAACAGCAGAAAATAACCCTGAACGCTGGAAGTAAAATATTTCAGGCCAGTCGTGTTGTGCGTCTCACAGTGCTAACTAGTGACATCAAACATGGTTCTGGACACAGAAGACTGGGTAGGTGGAGTTATTTAAATTTTTCCTGAAATTTGGAAACTCGATTTGCTGAAAATATTGGAAGCGCATCGTATGCGACGATCGACTACTGCGTTTCATTTAATTTTATGTGTAGTGCTTTTTTTTTTCATTCCCATGTTTTTTTAAATTCTTATTTCAAATGTAGAGCAAACATTTTTTTTCCTTAGTGTATTGATAAAAATATATGGTTGCTGGTGCTCTATGAAAATAAATCCATTACAAAAAATTGTCTTTACTTACAAAAACAAGCCTTTACAATCATTTTAATCAGTAAATATATATTTTTTTTACTATATATTAATTACAATAAAATAAATGAATGTTATATTTTATAGTTGTTTGTACGTTTAAATTCGGAATGAAGATTGTGATTACAACTTAAAAACTAAATGTAATCTTTTTTAATAACATGTCTTGAATTACTTTTAAGCTTATTTAAACATAAATGATACAGAAGCAATGGTTTCTGTAAAACTACTAAATTACACAAACAAATTACTAAACAGAATTGTTATAGTGGAAATAAATTAAATTAACTTAACTAAGGAGTTACTTCAATCAAACTTTTCATTCAAAATTGATTAGGAAAATTACGATCATAAATTCATATTACCTGAATGCTGAAATCGAGAGCACCCAAACCAATGATTCTATTTCAGTTTCAATTGCACGTAAAATAAATTTATTGCGTTCCACCGACGTGTGCGTCCATGGTTAATCCATAGCTATCATATTACGATATAGTCAGTTACATTAAACGAATGACCTGTTACAAATGAACCGAAATTTTGTGGGTCATTTGTAACAGGATGGCGGTTCTACAGGGGTCTTAGTACGCAATGACAAAAAGAAAAATGATGGTCAGAACGCTGATACCGGATACCTTAAGATACTATAACGTTTTATATTAGAGTATCTTAACATAAAATATATAGTAATATAATATAGTATCTTCACCATGTGTGACGCGCTTAAGAGTGGGTATAAAGCAAACATACCAATCTTCTTTTAGATGATACGTGTAAAATCATAAAAGGTAATAATTACCATGCCAGGTAATAATTACCTACCATGCCACGTAGAAATCACAAAAGTGTGAAAACTAGAGGTGACTTTGTGATTTTGTTTTTGATCAAACAGAATCCTCGAAATATCATCTAGTTTGATGTATATTTTATTTTTTAGATTTGGTCTTGAATATTACACGCATCATTTAATAGAAGATTGGTAATTTTGCTTTACTATTAATAAGGGCTTATATCCAAATGGATCAATTCCCAATAAATGCAAAATCAATAACTATCACTTAATCGAAAGAAATGAACGGTAACGTGTTTCGCGCGTTAATTAGCTCGTCTATTAACAACGTTGAAAATAATGACAAATTGTCGTCGCGACGTATTTGTCATGTATTAAACTATTACCATGATTTAGTATAAGACAGGTGGCCATACATTATGCATTCATCTGTTCACACCGAAAATGAATTCGTACCAATGGAAATTAAATAGCATTTCAGAATGGTGTTTTCATTTTAAGAGGTTTTTTCTTTTAATTGAATTTATAAATACTTCTCGAATACCGTCACGATTTTCAATAAAATGTTAAAAGCATCGTTAGTGAATTCTTTACATAAAGATTGTATGAGCCAACTCTGCGACACTAGTTTAGAATTAAGACGTGAGGAACATAAAATAAGATCATAATATCGCAATCGTTTCCAATTTGATTTGAAGGCTTTCTCCTTAATAATTTTAAATAAGGATTTTAATTTATAACCAGAAAGTAAATCTTTATTCGTTTAAATCACTAAGTTAGAACCCTAAATATAGATTTCAGTAGTATTTCCGAGCTTTTTGCTTGATTATATGAGCTTTCATTTATTATGTATAGGTACCTTAAACACCTTAAACCTTTATTAGTCCTTTAGTTTAAGTTTTGTAGTACATATTTTGTAATGATTATCATGAAAATATTATATGATATCATTATATTCGTTGCTCTCAATGATCTATGTACCAGATAGTATTGTTTATTGTAAATTTTACTTAAATTTAATTGAATTTACCTTAGTATATCACAAATTAGTATCGAAACAATGGAATATTTAACATAGATACCTACATCGTTCATTTATTCGTTGGTTTATTAAACATATTATGAAAGATAAATTGCATTACAATGCATCGATTAATTTTTTTGTTATTTTAAATCTTTAGAGCCTCTATTCATTTTTGTTTATTATTTTTTCAGGCTGATGAGCTCCCCCCAGAACAAATTGCCGGTAAGTTTCGAAATATTTCTCGAAAGTTCTACACACTCAAAAACCATTTACATGCTCAATTAAAACTTTAAAGTTAATTTTTGGAAAACCGCCAGGAACACAATAGACTTAATAAATTTTACAGACAAACCTCGCACACTGAATTTATTTTTTCAATTCGAGTTTGCGTTTAATTAGCGGTCTTAAAATAGCTGAAAGCGGCTGGATCGGGCGTGGCGCCTAAACATTCACTACTTGCGTTTATTAGATCATCGGAGTTCGGACACACCCTCACAATATTATATATTCATATAACGTAGAACAATAAGTTACTTTCAAGTTATAGACAATAAAATAATAGTTTATTATAGCACAGATCTATAAATCTTTCTATCTCTATTGAATAATTCGAAGTTTGCTGATCTATCAATGATACCTACCTAGGTACGAGTATTTTTCAAGATGATTCTGTATATAATCATAGAAATATATACAAACAAATACAATTATTGGCATACGCCTTTAACACTTTCTTTATTTTGAATGAAATGAACCCACTTGAAATTTTTATTTAGTATTTATATTAATAAAGTTATCGATCGTTGATAATATTAAATAAGAAAGATACATATTTCTATATTGGTTTCGAATGTTTTAAATAATTAGTTTTTGGTGAATTTTCCCGCCCTACAAAAAATTGAAATTAATTCGCTGAAAATCCAAATATACCTTAACTACTGCATAATTATTTTTCCATGCTAAACGATTGACGTTCGATATTTGTTTACCTCGGCCCTCGAGAAAGTTAAAACAACAAAAATGAATGGTTGCAGCCAAAAGTTTTAAATGACGCTTTCCACAGCTGTCACGTTTCGGTGAGTGACGACTGTGACAGATATATGTTACCGTTTTTAAACTTACGTTTGTAATTGTCATTTTTATGAGGCTTATTTTAAGACTGTCATTTAAAATGTTGCTTAGTTTTGTTTTCAATAATACGCGGGTAGGGATAAAAAATACATACTTAACTGCTAGCGTCTCTTTTCTTATTGGATAAACACTGATAGGGATAAGTTTAATATCTATTGATATAGACTGTAGACATTAAACTTTTGAAAGTTCATAAATATATTATCTTGATTTTATCTAATGAATGAATAAAACCATTAAATTATATGAACATTACGTTGATAATACTTTATAAACTTACTTTCAATTATTCGCCTACGTCACATGCGTTTAGTCATTCTGTTTTAAAGATGATTTATAAATCATTTATAATATTGATGAAAGTAGGTAAACGTAGCCACAGCTCACACCTGTTTCATTGATAATTTATGAAAGATCTCTATTTCTTTTTCAAAAGAGTCTAATAATATTTTGCTTTCGAGAATAATTTGTTCATGCTCATTATAACACGTCAAAAGTTAAAGCGTGGTTTTAAATATCACGAATTTTGAGTATAAGCGAATATATTCGTTTTAAATTATTTTTTTGGTAATTTACCTATTTAATATCTTTTTTATCTGCTCCATAGTGAATTAAAGCTATCCAAGCTCAAACACATATGAAATATGAATTTAAAGAACATGAAAAGCTTCACATTTTTATAGTTTCATTTTAATTCATTCATTCATAGTGTATTTTATCAACTTGATATATTTTTTAAGATACCTACCTTATTTTAAAACTGCAATCAGCTCTTTTGAATTGTTAATCCAAAAGCTTCCTTGTTATTATATAGTATTTACAAACCGATGCAATAATAAGCTTAAAATGTAAGTACCTATAACTCAACCGAATGTTTATTTTCTTGTCTTTGCGCCGGTGATTGACGCATTGGCAGTTATCTAGGGATCGTTTAAACTGCTTCGTGTATTTACATTAATATAAAAATACTCAAACAGAAAAGATATAAGGGGAGTAATTTAAGAAAGCACAAGCTTTTAAGTTTGTTATTTGTAATAACATTAGTTTTGGTGTGAGACCGGTCGTGGCGTGGTAACACGGCTGGATGCTTGCCAACGTACCGCGAAAACTGGCAACATCAGTACACTATCGTCATTGTTTTACCAAAATCGCTTAGACGATAAACGATTTTTATTACAGCGAAGTAACATTAAACGATCTATGTTTACGTATAAAATACAGTATTGATCGACCGTCGATTAAATAGTCTGCGTTTCATTTTTATATTTTAGTAGCTTTTCGCTCGTGTAGTCAAGGGAAAACTGACATAATTCCCCTTCCATTGAGATTTCCGAGTTTCTGGGATAAAATACAATCTGTATCCTTAATCAGCATTATCTTAGAACCAAATTTTATCCTAATCAATTAAGTGGTTGGTGCGTGAAGAAGAGACCGACAAACAAACCTACTTTGGCATTTATACTTCACTTATTTAACTTATTGGATTGTATCAATAAACTAAAATGTAAAAGTCCCACTAAATATATAGAATTTTCATACATCTACCCTACACACAAAAATTGAAATAAATAATAAAATATGAAAGCTCTCCTTTTCCAAAAAGCCCCAAATTTTACAAAAAAAACACATCTTAAAAATACATATAAAATCGATTCATCTAGGTCCAATTAAATAAATAATTGTGTCATGTCACTTTGGTACGACACGTGCATAAATCTCATGCGGATAATCCCATATGTTTTACGTATTCAATTTAGCACATTATTTGCCAAGTGCAATTAACAACGTGTCTTCGAACTACATACAATGTTATATGGCCAAACGCATTAACTTTAAGTGCATGACACTTGACATAGATGTTCTTGAATTTATAAAATTATAGACACTTGACATAGATTTTCTTGAATTTATAAAATTAAAATTAATTATTATCCATAATCTCTAAGAAAATCAAAATAGAACGCAAAATACATAAACAAAGTACTTACCTAGCTGTATCTATATATTATTATGATAAAATACTACGTTCTTGAAGCTCAAACACATAATATGAAATATGAATTTAAAGAACATAAAAAGCTTCACATTTTTATAGTTTCATATGATATTCTCAAAATAACTTGCTTCTGGATAAATTTGGAAAAACAACTGGCACCGACGGCCTCATTTCGAAAGACCACGGGGAGATCGTGGGAAGATAATTAATAAACGGCTAAAATCTAGAAAAAAAACCGCAATAAACCTCATGGGTGTGTGTGACAACTGCCAAGATATCTCGTTGATAAAATTGTACACGACGCTTTGAAATGAAAAAAAAGTTTTACAGAATATTTCGATGCCAAAATATGATACAACAGCTGCTATGTTTTACTGACAGTTCCAGAACTTCCATTGATTAGGTACTCAAATATCATAAACGAGTGCATAAATTATAATGATTTACAAAAAATACACGCTATGAATAGAATATCTTTTTTGAAAAGCCGGTTGATAAACAACAATATTTTAAAGTAAAGTATTGTTAAACTTTAAAGATAGAGCATGTTAATATACGGAGAATAAGATATATTAATACTAAATGATATTGTGAATTTATTTATTCCTGAAACTTAACTTCTTTAAGCTCGAGAAAAATTAAAGGAAACAATTTTATAGATTATTGTCCAATTGCAACTTCATATTATAATCAAACATATCGAAGTACCATCATGTTTTACAAAAGTAAAAAAAAATCGATAAAAATACAGATACCTGTATGAACTTCTTCTACCCTTACTAGAAAAAGCTTGGCGAGCCATCGCAAAACTCCGCCTTGATCCGAAGGATAATATAAATAATACTAGCTTACCGCCCGCGGCTTTGTCTTAAACCTAATATATTATATACTAAAACCTTCCTCTTGAATCACTCTATCTATTAAAAAAAACGCATCAAAATCCGTTGCGTAGTTTTAAAGATTTAAGCATACAAAGGGACATAGGGACAGAGAAAGCGACTTTGTTTTATACTATGTAGTGATAGTCGTGCCTGACCTATACGATATACGTAATTGAAGTTTCCGTCAATTTTTTTTTTCTTTTTTGTGTAAACATTTCTTACAGCGATCTGATGATGATGGTTTTCGATAGTTTGAAATACTGTGAAATGTATATACGTAGATATAATAAGGTAATACTAGGCACTATCATTAACTGTGTGACTAAACTCACAAAATATTAAAAATGTTCCCAGCGATTTATCTTTCGTCTAAATCATTAAAACTGCGAAAGAGTTTATTTCTGTAAGTTTCAGTTGATATTAGCTTATATTTATATAAATAATGACGCACGTTCTGAAATACAACATTCGCAGGCAAATTACGATGAAATTTTATTACAACAAGCAGTTGCCAGCACATATTATAAGTTGTCTTGTAACCTTCATGACTTAAAGATAACTCATGTTTAATTTACTTCTTTTCATCTTTTATTGTTCTTTTAATCAGATGACCGAGTTAAATCAATTATGAACAGGGTCACAAACGTACAAAGCTTTGATCTTGAGTTCCTATTTTTGTTGACTTGTTTGAGTGAAAGCTGATTTGTTTATTCTTATTAAATCCCTTTTCTAATAGTTCTCATTCAAAGGAAGGTTAAGTGCAATAAGCGTCTAATAATAATGATGAAGTCGATACAAAATCGAATGCGTGTTAATATAGTCGTTTGTTATTTATCGTCGCCCTATATACGCCTCACGCACCGCGCGGGGAGCTGCAACCCAAACACCACGCCGATGCACCCAAAATAACTGTTGCACAACTAAACTTATTCGCACTGCATCCAGGAGCATTGAACTGCTGTCCTAATCTAACTGCAACTCGCCTAACGAGCAGTGCACCGCCATTGTAACTACCGGAACAATCTTAACTCCTCCGCTCTTAACGCAAAATTAAAATAAATAAATTAGATAGTGAAACTCAATAATGAGCGGATTAAACGTAGAAGGTACGCGAGAAACGCCCTAAATTAAGAGTATTGTGTTACAGAAATCAGTGTTAAAGTTATGTTTTGTGTTTTTTACAGTCCTCCGCAAGGCTTTTGACGGCTTCGACCACAACCGCTCAGGAAGTATCCCCTGTGACTTCGTTGCCGACATCCTGCGTATGATGGGTCAGCCCTTCAACAAGAAAATTCTGGAAGAACTCATCGAAGAAGTCGACGCTGACAGTGAGTATTAAAAAACTTACACACATCTGCAATGTGCTCGAAGGAAAAATAATATGTTTTACTGCATATGCGCTGCAATACTTTGGATTTTATTATGAGTTGTTATAATTTTATTATCTTTCAGAATCCGGCCGTCTTGAATTCGGTGAATTCGTAACGCTCGCTGCCAAGTTTATCGTAGAGGAAGACGCTGAGGCTATGCAGAAAGAGCTCAGAGAAGCATTTAGGTTATACGACAAGGAAGGCAAGTTTTATCTATTCTTTAAATTTAAATATTTTCATGTTGTTGGGTAGTTTTAACCTAAAATTTTGTGCAGGCAACGGTTACATTCCCACCTCGAGCTTGCGTGAAATCCTTCGTGAGTTAGATGAGCAGCTGACAGAAGAAGAGCTCGATGGCCTCATCCAAGAAATTGACACAGACGGCAGCGGAACAGTGGACTTCGATGGTAATTTATTTTGATTATTGTACTTTTTATATAAATTTTGACACAATTTCTTGCAATTTTTTAATTACATAATAAAATAAATGTTTATCTTTTTTCAGAATTCATGGAGATGATGACCGGAGAATAAACATAATTAATACAAAGCTTTTCTATTATTATTTAAAATACTTTAAGTGTACTATACTTTAATTTAATTCTCGGTACTTCAACCTTTCGAATCTAGGGAACATCGAACAGTAAAAAACTTCAATCCATCAATTAGAAGAAATTCATATAAGTAATATATATATGTAATGTACAAATCCATATTAATTTACTTTCGTTTAATTGATGTGTGTGGCTGCGTAATGTTTATATCTACTTTTTAATAAATCTTTTAATACATAACAAAATTGTGTTTCTTTCCATCATTGTGGAATCGACCAGATGTAAAACGAACCTAGTGTTCCAAAAATAACGATCAAAAGCTTTATCTAACAGATATTTCACGGAGATAAAAATAATGAATTCGCTGTTTTAAAACCGGACGCCAAATTGTCCTAGATTATTTGATGTCATAAAATATAGCAAGTTTGGCTTGTAGCCAGTGGCAAGTAATGGGTCTATTTAAACCCCACTCAGGAGTACGAGGCATAAACTTCTAGTGTCTCAGCATCGCATACTATTGAACTATCAGTATAATTTTGATTCGATACATAAGACATGAATAGTAAATTTTTAAAAGAAGAATACGAGTTACCTATCGACAACAATACCTAATAAACTAGATATGGATTATAGACATAAAAATAAAACATGATAAGAATACATTTTATTTAATTACACAAAACGTTTCGATGTCATTTCGCATAAGATAGGTATGTTTAACTTAATAGTTAAATAGTATAACATACACAATTAGCAGTGTTTCATATAATTCTGTGGTTTTATAAAATACGTATCTAATATGGATATTATAGAAGTCAATACAATCACACGAAAATAATTTAATCGTCCAAATACACGATTCAGTTATATACAAACAAAAACAATTGCTAAATAAATAAAACCTTTATTTATTTAAAAGAAACATCGATTGAGGTTAAATATAAAGAATAAATTAATTTTTGTTTGTGCATCATTTATTTTGCGTTACTATTAAAAAAATGATATTTAGTCATACAATAAAATTAATAACTTATAAGCCTACCTAAAACGTAAGCTGTACTAAATAAAATTCATGATACAATGCTGCATATAGAAGATATTTACATAGTTTAAAAAAAATACAAGAATAAAAGTATCTGCCACATGCAACATCATAAAATCTCCATGCAAGGCGCATTAGAGCATTATCATACATAGAGCATGGTCAAAATTATATAAAAATCATATTAACTTCAACTTCAGCACAAAGCAATATGTATTAAGATTTTAAACCTATTTCAGATAACCTCGTCTCATACTAAAACAATGGCCGAGGATAACATAACTCTTATAAATAGAGCTTTAAGCTCTATTTTACTTTGGAATTTGTTTACGAAAGTTATACTCGATAAATACTTGAATTTTTTTTGCTCTAATCTGATTTTACACTAATGCAGTACATTCTTAACTAATAAGTAGTTATTTTACAGGAATGAAATATAACTAAAATCGAAAAGCGCCATAATACATGAACGCCTTTTACAAAATAAATTCAACTAATTTGTTTTCGTACTTCGTATGTGTGGCCTATACAATATATGAATCTAGTTTATTTAATATATTAAATACATAGTTACATAAATTATAATTTCATGTTGTAATGCTGATCTCGAGTTTTCATCCTAAATTGTATATTTCTCAATTTTTGAATATTTAAACGAAGGGAGAGAACTAACTAAACGATTGTAGCATATTTTGGAGTATATTATGTATATTGTATAATACAAGCAATATCACGGAAATACTATTCATATCCATGTGATATTTGGTTAAATTATTAATTTTAACAAACTTTTGATGGCACGCTACGTATTTATTTCAATAAATACGTCTATATTAAAGTAAATTAAAAATATTCTAAAAATATAACATTATAAAATATTTGTCGTAGAAGAATCATTCAAAATCAATATAAAATTCATTGGTAACGCATTTATAACTAAATTTTTAGTCTTCAAAATGTTACATACACGTATTTTTGGTATATATACAATTTTACAAGTCTAATGGAAAAAATACATTGATTTACTTCAAGAGAATGCTGATTATTTTTTACTTATAATAATACATATACAGTAAATATTATTTGCTATGAAATTAAAAGTTAAAAGTATGTCATCTAAGCATAAAATATTGTAGTTTTACTTGTCATTTGTTCTTTTCATTACGAATTAAATAGCTTCTTTACTTCGGCTACTATAATATTCTATGTATCTATATTTCGAAAACTACCTAGGAATGAGATCTCAATTTGAACTATGTATTTAAATCGTCTATTTGAAGTCGTAATCAAAAACTTAATATCACATAATTTGATAATAATTCAATATAAACACACTTTCATCTTATGTTAATTTATACCTATGTGCCGTTTTCAATTGTATATAAATTCCCCTAAATATAACAACCAGCAAGAAGCAATAAATATTTTTGATACAATTTGTTTATATCCAACGATAAAATTAATTTTAACATTATGTATATACGTTTTTTCAAGACAAAGTATTTCTTACGTTACATATTTATACGCTTATATTAATAGAAGCTGGTCGTTAGCGAGGTAATATTGAGCTATAGGTGGTGTTATTATTACTATGCATTTGATTATTACCTAACTATAAGTAGTTCTACGAATACTGTTTAAGTAAAAAGATCTTCATTCCATAATCAAACCCGTTGCAACTTTCAGCCGCAACTGGAAGGCAGTGCGTCGTCGTTTTCCCTTTGAGAATCCTGTAACAAGCTGTAATGATAAAAATTTAATAATCCCTTTTCAATAATCAAATATTATAATTGCAATTTCATTTCACCAATATGCTCACATTTCATGAATATCATCAAGCAAACGAAGAAAAAGTAAAATTTCTGTTAAAAATGAAGGTAGAGCTTTTATGTTGAATTAATTTTACTAGGATCATAATTATAGTATTATACAATACATATAAATTTAGTATAAATTATCATTGTTCAAATATTAAGTACTAATAAACAATAAATAATCTTACCTAACAGTACCACACTGGCAGTTTTGACTAGTAATATTGTCGCCCTTGGTAAGCTAATGCAATATTGGCGGAGGTGGTCGGACACGACTATTATTACGAATCTGTATCGTGCTCAACTCTGGAAAGCTTTGCTCCTTTGACTTTGCTCCACGATTTCGACCTTTCCTTCCGCGAAGTAGCCAAGCTGGAGCTGGACCCTCACACCACACAGCCTTCATCCAATTCATAGGTTCTGCACTCACTCGAGTACACTCCCTTGCATACGCTCTATACGCAGCACAGTGGCAACG
This sequence comes from Colias croceus, assembly GCF_905220415.1. Classification (NCBI taxonomy): domain Eukaryota; kingdom Metazoa; phylum Arthropoda; class Insecta; order Lepidoptera; family Pieridae; genus Colias; species Colias croceus. The sequence goes on along the minus strand of NC_059540.1, from coordinate 5,500,890 downwards.
TACGCCTGAACAACTACAAGCATCTAATAGGCATGCTTCTTTATAGTTATACGGGTTCACTTTTGCGCCACACTCAGAAAAAGCCTCGTGATTTTCAAACGCCTTACACAAACGACGCGCTTTAGTCAGTTTGGACGCTCTGCAACGTGTATTCATTCCCGGCCGTTCTTGGCGTCTGGTGCAAGCGCGATGTCCTCCTACTCGCCAAGAAGTACCAAATCTCCATGTATCACTGATAAGTCTACCGTCTCTAGTCCTCATGTCGTCTCTAGCAATCGAATTGAAATTTCCACACAAACCACATAATTTTCCTTTGTATGAGCTAGATACCGTAACTTCTAAGAATCCGTCTCCGTCCCATAACAATTGCAACCCTATGTTAGCTTTTAAAATAACAGATCCGTTGCTTCGGCTTACATCAGCTATTCCTTTAATGTTGTGAGGCAATGTTATTCTATGTCCGTTCACTTTAATCCGCATTTTTCTACCCATGTTTATTTTGGTAGATCCAATGCGAAGCGTTGCAGTCCGAGTCCAAGAGGAATGTGAAGTATTTCGAGCGTCGTTCGATATTCTTATAGAGAATGTGTGATTCTTGCAATCAGACACTAATTGGTACTTGCAGGATCCCTGGAAACTATAAAACTTTCCATCGAAAGTCTTATAGTGTGGATCGCCGAATACGGTGCAAATACCATCAATGTCTACACATTTCTGGCAACACTGTCCAGGTAATTGTCTAAGTGTTTGATCCGGGGGGCACGTTAGTGACGGGCATCTCTCCATCGCACATCTGGGTTCCCCGGCATGGCATTCACAAGACTTACACGCATCTAATTGCCACGTTTCTCCATCCTGAAAGGAGTTATTGAAATATTATAATAGGTCAAAACAATCAACGCAGTTTGTAAAATTTTCTATATAAAATATAAAAAGGAATGTTTTGAGAATCATTTCATAATAGCGTGATACTTACATGTAAATTTAATATACGTAAATAGTTAAGAATTATAAATATTCACCTGGTATGTTTTCCCGCCGACTATACAAGCGGCCTTAGCCTCCTCAATGTTGGGGCACTCCGGGCAGCACTTCCCAGGTGGGGCGGGCAGCGCGCGTGTCCCGCATGTTAACACCGGACAGGTGTGTCGTGAGCACACCGCTGTCCCGTTCATGCACGTGCAGTCCGTGCAGGGGTCTACTTGGAACTTGCTCAGGTGCGCGTGATACTCCTTACCAATTATGCACGGCTTTGGCAGAAAACTCGCTGGAATTAAAACAAGGTATGTCATTAGCGTTTTGATGTATTTTTTTTTGACACGTCATTCATTTCTCGTTATTTTTATTGTCTTGAAGAAGCATAAAAATAAATAAATAATTCATTTATTTGCTTTCACAACTTAAAACTATTACAAACGAACTAAATAATATGTAAGTTTTCATTTTCGTTGGGAAGGACTAGTGTCTGAAATAGGTATCTGTATAAAATCTATTTGAGTGCCTAAACTAAACAAAATCTCTAAAATAGATTCAAAATTATGACTTATTTAATCCTAACCATCACATTTACATAAGGTTATCCCCTAATATAATAATAATAATAATTTATTTATTAATAGAACAACATAGGTCCACTTGTTAGTAATTTCTTAATTACTATGTTAGTACATTACATTAATTATTTAAATATTATCATTTTACAATTTACAATTTACCATCTATATGTCATTTTATTTTTATTGATATAGGATGTGTGTACTTGCTCGCAATGGTGCAAGTACACACAATCAAATCTGTCTGCGATCATTTTAAGAGCACGATGTGCTCACTAGTTTAGGAATTGCACCGCAAATGTTTGTTTTGGTAAATAGTTTTTAAGGCTGTTTAAGTGTCAATTTCAATTTGTGAACCAAATAAAAAAAAAAAAAAAAAAAAAAATTAAAAAGAGCGCTATTGGTACTGCCCCGCACCCGGCGCACCAGAGATGTGCATCTCTTCCGTATTAAACTATAAAAGCAATCTACTCGAGCTTCAGCAAACATCCCTGATGCGCTACAGTGGCGAGGCAGTCCCATCAGCGCTCTGAATGCGTTGTTATATTGAATACGTAGAGCATTGTATGCCCGACGACCATAGTTATACCATAGTTATACCTAATGAACTACACTCACTTGGTAATATTTTATCCGACGTAGGATGCGAACACCTTGGACAGCATTCACCAGCTGGTGTGAACTGCTGCGACCGCACGCACGGCAGCACGGGACAGGCCCGCTTGGTGCAAGACAGCGCTCCACGGACACATCGACATGATAAGCAAGGTTCTTCTGGAATCCGAACATCACGCCCTTCCCACACTCGTTGACCGTTAATCACGCATTCTGAAATTCCAAGAAAAAATTTTGATTAAGCTCGAAAGAAAATAAAATAGTTGCGCAACCGCATGCAAATCTTTAAAGTAATAAGATCTTGTAAACGTACAGTTACTTACATATTTTGTAAAATTAAATTGTAATACTGAAATGATTTAAAAGAGCAACTATGGAGTTTCTTGCCGATTCTTCTCCATAGATACTGCTTTCCGAATCGGTGGTAAATGTTAAAAATATGTATTGACGTTTCAAAAGTGCTTCTCGAAGAAGTCTAATTGAATAAATAAATGTTTGAGTTTGAGTAATAAGTGAAAATAAGCGGTACGTACTATCGTAGGTTACCGCACTAAAGACGCCAATAAATATATGAGGAAACCAAACGAAAACGTTGCTTATATACAAAATTGAAAATAATATTATATCGTTGGTACGAAAGCCAATCTGAGCTTTACACGATTATGTATAAAACCACCCAAAAATAGCATAACAAAATTTGTTTTGTATGTTTACGTTGTATCAATGGAAAAGTATCTAAATCTAAAAAAAACTCAGAAATGCAACGAATTAATTATCCAGACACTTATTCATAAAATATAAAAAATAATGAATTAAAAAAGTAAATAAAACGACATATTATAAACATATCTAAGAATACTAAAAAAAGGCCGTTGCGTCAATAAAATGGTGCGAGAGAACGATGAATCAATCAAGGAGCTAATGAATAAGGAATACGCGGCCGCACACGGCGATCACCGCTCGACCGCCTGTAGACAACCTTTATCTTCACAGGTATACTAATTATATGGGCTTTAGGAATTGAAACAATAAAAATACCATTCATTTTGTGGCTATCATTGCAAGTTCAGAATATGTAAACGGATTTTCAAAGACAAGACAATGTGGATTGCTTTATCGATATTTTGTACATACAAGCGTCGCTGCGGACAAGACACAACCACAATAATTTTAAGTTAATTAATGCGTGTTTGAAATATTAAATATTATAGTTATGCAACATCGAGATACTAGTTTGAATATAATAGGACACTTAATAGCTATGTTCATAAACGTGTGTTGATACAATGAACACATACAAGAACGTTCAAGATGTTCGGTATGTCAAACCACCACGCGTCGACGCATAATTAAATCGTGACAAAGAAGACAGGCAAGAGTCTATCGTAAAATAGAAACGACAAAGCGAAGTACTCTGTCCTTTTAAAGATAAACAATTAAGCATTCATCGTTGGCCAGAAGTCTGAGAACACGTCCAAGACTCTCGAGTGGAACTTCACAGTTATTCAATATTATTATGTTCCATATATACCGCATATACCAGATAAAGTGCGGACATACACTTCTTATTATCGAGCGAAAATATCAGACATTCAATAAATGCATCAAATTGTTTTGTACAACATTATATGAGACAACAATTTAAAAGACGCTGTTGTTAATTAGGGACAGCGACCAATCATACATTAAACAACAATTGGTTACGCAACGCATATTTTTATTGCAATGTCATTTATTGTATGTGAAAAATCACAATAACCGCAACGTCGGCCTCTTTCTCATTAAGTACCATAGTTATGTAATTGTGTTTATGTATTCGTTCCACGTAGCTAGCGTATAATATTACAAGATAATTATTTTAATTTCTCGGGTCGTTGTCGCGGGCTTGTTCAATAATAACGATCACAGATTGAACGATTTATGAATGTTAATCGACTATCTTTTATTTATGTTACCTGTGGTCCTATGCTAATACTAATTATTGTACCGTACTTTTAATTGAAATATGTTTTTTTTTTAAATAATAATGGAAGATATTTGCACAGAAATATTTCAAGTACCTAACTTGTAGTAGTGATACGCATAGAATCGACTCATGAAATAAATATGTAGATTAGATTGTATTATATTAATTGATAATTTACGCAATAAAGATATAGAGGCTACCCAACAATAAATGTATTGTCACAATCATGAAGCATGTCGCTTAAACGAAATCAAACCCACTTCAATTGTTATCGTCATTTCTTTGTATTGTTGAAAGTATTTATTGAAGAGATATCTTGCAACATACACATATTCATTCTTCTTTTAATAAAACGATACTTGTAAAATGAAATATTGATGCAGTTCATACAAGATTATATTTCTGTACTTTTTTATAAAAACAAAAAGGCAATACACGACCGAGCCATCTCTGCTGATCGTGAGTTTTTGTTGGGCAACAAAATAAAAAGGCATTCCCATGCTGATAAGGCTGTAATAAGATGTAAGAGAAACAAAAATCTTAATGCACCGTGGGGATCGTAAAACAAACAGAGGGCAAACCTCAGCGCTCTCGCAGCCAAAGAGACGTCGGTCGCTTTGAGACTCGAACAAAAACCCACCCGACTCAACCTTTTAAGTAGGTTGTTAACTTTTTGATTTATGGTCAATAATAGAGACACAACGCCGTGGGAGACTTTCAGAACGCCACTAATGTATATAATTTTAATGGACCCCTGTGAATATAACAAGATCTTATTTAGTTTTTGGATGGGCAGGAGTAGTCCTTGAAATGAGTCAGTTTCTTATAAGTCCACTGATAGAGTTGGTAGGATGGGTGGTCTTTACCAATACATTTAAAAATATGCGTTTGCCTTATTTAAAAATTGAAACGTTTTTGTCTTATTTTATTATGATAATTAATTTGTCATAGCCTGGCATCTTTATCAAAATACCACGAATGCTTGAATTACCAATATAATATATATGACCATTTAATCATAGGTACCTAAGAGACGCATAACAAATGCATTATATCGAGTATTAGAAGCCATCATTTGAAATAGGAGACCTTCTCGTTTTAGTAGTAATAATAAATAATAAAATAAAAAAAGTTAAATCAATAAATTACTATTGTCCGATAGCAATATGCATAGAGGTGCAGGACAAATTATTATAGTTAAGTGGTCCATTGTCTGAAGGTCTACTGCGCAACATCTTAAATGTTATATATGCTATTGTCAACCCACCGTGGGCGACCTACAGCCAAGCTTTAACTAAATACCTACCTTCCTGTATTATCCATACTAATATTAATAATGCGAAAGCAACTCTGTCTGTTACTCAATCACGCCTTAACTACTGAACCAATTTGCATGAAATTTGGTATAGAGATATTTTGATACCCGAGAAAGGACATAGGCTACTTTTTACCCCGGGAAATAGGATAGGTTTTATCCCGGAAATCCCACGGGAACGGGAACTATGCGGGTTTTTCTTTGACTGCGCGGGTGAAGCTGCGGGTGGAAAGCTAGTACTTTATATAGTACTTAATTATAATAATAAAAAATATTTATTGTTTTGACCGTCACCTTGGTTGATCCCGTACAAATGAGATGCAGAAACCGATTACAAATGAAACTAACTTGAATTTACGTCTGTTACACGTCTAGAGGAAAACACGGGCCTTATTTTTACTATTTATATTTTTTTCTTAATTGAATATATCCCAACGATTCTTAAAATTAAACGTTGGTAAATTATAGAAGCACGTTGTGCCTACCTAATGACTTTGTACATACAAATTTGAATGTCTGATATATATTTTAAAGTATGTCCACTACGGCGGCAAACGCATAAACTTACTTCTTTCTTGTTTCAACTGACTACGTGTAATGAATAAAGTATACAAGCAATAAAACGATAGGTTGGAATGTGTCGGCCATTTTCAAAAGCAATTCTGTGCCGTCATCTCGAAAATTACTATTATTTGATTTTGAATTACTAATCTTGTTAAAGTTTGGGAGCCGACGTAAATTGCTTAGCCTTTTGGTTTTATTAAGTTCGCATGTCGGCGTGTTTGTTTTTGAATGGGATTATAGGGCTTTTTTAGCCGCTCGATCGTCTGGGTGGGCGCCCTGTGAGACAAGCCTGCGCCAGCCCGCAGTCGCTCAACAGTTTCATTATAACTGTTTGAATGTGTGCGTACATTCTTGTGTAGGAAAACGCAGCATGTAATAGGGACCGCGCGCTTTGCAGTTATTACGTTATTTGTTTTCTTATTCTTCGAATAAAGTTTCTCCGTACGCGGGCAAGAAATCAATTACGTTTTAATAACTTATACGGTCATTTGAAAACAATTTATGTTATTGCTTTTGCACATATTATTTCTTTGAAAATCTGCTTCAAAAGCACATATAATTACGTTCATTATTTTCATATTTGCAATGTATTTATTTAGTGACTAATGAATCCACGTTTTGACCAAAAGGGAAACATATACCTACGTGACATTATCCTTAAAAGCTCGTTCAACATGTATAAAATATATAGGAATAAAAGAGGAAAAAACCTATCTGTAGGGTCACGTTCCTTATATGCAGCTAATGATTTGCATATATTTACGTAATCCATACTAATATTATAAATGCGAAAGTAACTCTGTCTGTCTGTCTGTTACTCAATCACGCCTAAACTACTAAACCAATTTTCATGAAATTTGGTATGGAGATATTTTGATACCCGAGAAAGGACATAGGCTACTTTTTATCCCGGGAAGATGACGCAATCCTGGAAATCCCACGGGAACGGGAACTATGCGGGTTTTTCTTTGACTGCGCGGGCGAAGCCGCCGGCGGAAACCTAGTAACAAATATTTCAAACTAGCTTGAGCCTACGACTTTGCTAGTGTGCGTGCGTAGGTATATAAAGCTACCAAGCTGTTAAATTCTAGGTCTATTTCATTTATCCAATTTATTAGCCGAACATGAAACTTTTGTATTTATATATTTTTAATACTTGTAAAAGAATGATAATTACCGTCACAAACAGGACAATTCGAGTGTGTATGTCGTTGGTGCTTAGGGTTGTCGCACGGTGCATAGCACTGTGGTCGGGAAATAGTGACGACGCCAGCTTCACATCTGTAAATCTTGCCATCTTGTCCCCACTCAGTGTGCGACGCGTAGTCTGTGCCATTGTACCAGCAACCCTTGCATCGGGCACAGCAACCTTCTCTAGGCATTACCACCGCGCAATCTTCCATTGGGCCACACTCTTCCATCCCTTTGCGGCACTCCACGAAACCGTTCTGTAATGTCAAAGTGGACAGTAACAATTTTTGGTGATTTTCTGACGATCATAACGTTAGGTTAAGTAAGTATTAACGTTATTTACGCTAATGTTCTTTTAAAACATTTTTTTATGTTTGTAAATAATTTGATTATTTTTAAAGGTTAATTCATAATTGTTAAATTGATTGTTAATTATTCACGATTTTCCAAGGTTTCGTAAGGTAAAAGAATGCTTAATGACAGGATATGTTACTTAGTTGTTTGCGATGCATCGGGTTGAGTTTATTGACTATAATTATCATAAACGCGACTGTACTTGAAAGTTGAAGCGAATACATTAATACTTATGTGAGAACTAAATAGAGAGAAGTAGGCGTTTAGCCAATTGGCTGCGTTAATGACTAATATGAGACAGCATTGCTTCTTAACTGCTTAATTACTGCCCAGACAACATGACATTTGATAACTTGTAAACTTTTGCATGATCTTTTAATAAGTTCAACCACAGTTCAACGTATGTCGTTGTATGTGAAACTAGTTATTACCACGACGAAGAGTGACGTATAGTTTTGAAAGTAGAGTCTTCTCAATTTTCCCTAAAACCCCTGAACAGTAAAACCATATTTCGCAATTTTTATTAAACTTTTGTCTTAAGAAAATATACATTCTAGAGAAGTAAAAATACAGTACCTCTAATTTTTGCCACAATATACTTTATACTCTACTCTACAGTAGGTATAACTCTACCTATGTTACAACAATTGATTTTTCAAAGGAATTTTTTGGTAAATATTAAAATTTTGGTAACCTTGCAAAATTCAGACCGTACAAAATATGTAAAAACTAAAAACAATTATTTCGAATAAAAAATCCAATTTACGTTACCGGTACATAACATACTAAATTTTTTTAGAGATCCTGAGAAAAATATGTTAGCCAAAAGTTGCAATAACTATTTCATGGTTGTAGCCTTCACTTTTATTACAAATATGTTGGTATAGCAATTATGGTTAACATAAACCGCAGTGTGGTTATGGAGATATGAAAATACATTATAATATTCTCATATATTATTTTTCCAAGATTTCTCCGAAGTTGTAAGTTTAAAATCTTGTCTAATGTTGCTCACTCCTCTATACTACAAAAGTATGCAGTATTTAAAGGAAAAATGCAGCATACGTTAAATTTTTGCAATAGCTCTGATTCATTAAAAATTGAATGGGCATTGATTACCCGACGCGTACACTATTGTATTCAAAATAAGGAATTTGATTATCTATATGATTATAAGGTAATTTAATTCCACGTGTGTTACAAAAGCCGCATTCCCATGGCATTAATTGTTCCAGTTTATATAGCATTTTCATCCTATTTGTATTTCACCGAAATTGACTCTTATAATGACTCGTCGACATTCGAATAATATATACATTATACACTGTATAATTAATTATATAGGGTATGACTTCAATTATTTATTTTACGTATTTGTATTTCTGAGGGTACTTTTCTACTAAAAATATGCGAGCGAAGTGTGACGTGTGACGATGTCTAGCTGTGCTGTGATGTGTGGGGGTTTCCACCAAAGCTGTGCGAGGAAAATGTGTGGTTCGAAGATGCGTTGAGAAGATGGGAAACGTCTTTAATTGCTCAAAATTATAGAGCTAATAAACATACCTCGCACGCATTCCTCTTCTATAGTGATAGATGTATGATAGACATCATCTAAGTAGCTTTTATGATGCGTCCATACCTTATCGACTGATCGAATTTTATATTCAATAAAACTTTGTCTTATAAAGAGGTGGAATAGTATTACGCTAATAAAAAAAGTAACGATAAAATATTATAATATTAGGTACATCATTTTGTTGGGTTTCATACATAATATTTTATGTAATATGAAATTGTTCCTAAAATTAACTCGACGTCTAATAATATCACGTTTTGTATAATTGTAAATTTTACAAAATAAATAGATTTAGTAACTCATTTTAAAACATTGACTGTGTAGTGTTCAGGTTTTCGACGATTCGCTATTTCGACCATTGTACAAACATGCTCATGCTGTCACGAATATATTATTTAATATTTAAACAAGCAAGGAATTCAAGATATCAATAGTATCGCAGACAATCAATATTAGAAGTTAATATTTGCTCAAATCTGTACACTATCAGACGTTTTAACACCAAATAGTGCGGCGTCCTAATTTGTGTTTGGCCGTGACCACGGGATGGCTCGGCCTTCGCTTGCGGTCGTAAAGGCTAGGTATGCGCGTGACTCTAACAATATTACTATAATATAATAATGATGGTAGATAACCTAAGAATTCCGAACGCTAATAGCTTTTCACTATAGCAATTTTGAAGATTGCCGTTAATAGTTTCGACGATATCGGATTTTCACTACAGTATAAGATGATTGGAGCAAATGAGCAGATATTTCCTGAGGGATAGAAAGTCCAGGCATCCGCAATTACTTGTGAGGTGGTAAATGTATCAAGTAAAGGAAATAGTTGGAGAACACATTTATTCTAGTGACTTTCTTATATAAATAAGTAGTGTGCAGTACCCATCACATCGTTCAATAATAGGCACTATACTGAAGGCGCATTTTGATATATTATGTAGTAATATTTTCTATTTTATACTACAGGTATTAAATAACAGGCTTTGTTCAGAAAATATAATAAAGGTACCTTCATTTTATATTACACTTTGCATCGTAGCTGCTTTTCTCAAGTATATATTTAGTGAAAACACAACTCTGTCGCCTAGAAATAACTGATTATAACTTGAAACTATTAGTTCACTTAATTTAGCATTATTCTTTGTTAAGATCGACATGTATTTAATAACGAGTCTGATCGATATGGTGACGTCACAATTGCAATGAAAACGTTTAATCGATTGTTAATTATGTAAATAAGATAAGATAACCAGTACGGCTCTATTCGTTCTATTGAACTCATATCTAATAGAGGATCAGTGATTACCGTCTAGGCAAACGATTGACTCAGCCATGGATTTACTAGTCAAGCTTTCAAATAATTATGTGCAAGTATCTTATTCGATAGAGAAGAACTCTTCCTATCTACCTACTAATTACTAATACTATCAAATGAATAAATATACCTAATAAACAACAGACAGACAGGGGCCTGATTGTGATGCTAAATGCTCATGAATCATGATATTACGTGAGTAAGGCACAAAAATACACTAGCCCAATTTTAATGCAATATGTTATACATGTTACGTACTCGAGGTCACTTACTCACTCTTTTGTTTATTGTTTTTCAATATTTCAGCCGAATTTCAGGAGCAGCGCTTTGATGTAGCCCTCGAACGAAATATTTACGTTACATTTTACAAATAAAATGCGCCTAAATCAGTCTACTGCTCATTAATTTCCGATAATGTGCCGCGGGAAAAGATTATAATGTAAACTTGTTTAAAAGTCGATCGATTAGTATTATTCGATTATTTTTATACACTAACCATCGAAATATATTTTTAGGAGACAATAATCGATAATACATCATGATATATCTACTGATTTAGAAATGATATGTTAAATATAATAATATCTATTTGCATATTAGGATATTATTGTATTAATTAATATAAACTTTAATTTTATCTAATAAATGTATAATGAATACAGATAAAACACTTGTGCGAATATAATGGGCAATAATAAATAATACGTAAATGCATCGAAAACAAATAAGCATTAATAAAGTTTTATCTGTTTGTCGCGTTGTCTACGGAATTTGAGTTATCAATAGTTTAATAGCTTCAACGTGAGATCACGTTCTTCGATTTGTCATCGATGAGTGAACAGTACCTAGATAATTTTAAAGAGCAACTGAACATTACTTATAATATAATAAGTTCTTTATAAAAACACTGGCTTTAAATTTTAATTTAATTCAATTCTAAATATCACATTCAATTATTTTTATTTACATCAATTTGTGCACTTATCTTTTGAAGGGTTAATAAACTTTTAAGTTGACTTTTCTCCTCATTGAGCGATCTTTTGCGCTAAAAATATAAAGCCTATTTGCAATTAAAATTTCCATTGTTTACGTTGTACACGGTCATTTATCTTCTACTATAAATTAATTAAATTATATTAGTGCTTCAATGACAAGTTACTTTGATAATGTAATTAATACGTAGTAGGTAAATTGATAGCATTTATTACAGTTACTCGGTTTTAATTATAAAAATATTTTATCTCCCTTCATGCTTTATGCAGTTGATTGAAAAGAGGTTATAGATTAGAAAATGATGTTTTTAATTGGTTTATTTTTTCCTTTGATAATTGTTTTTTGATAATTGTTTTTTTACTAATGTACTTTTTGATGTTGTTATGTTTATCTATAGCATTTGATGTTAATAATAATTATTTACTTTTTAATGAAACTTTTTTTGACCTTAAAAAGCAGGCAATCGTCACAATTAATACAAATAATTGTGTAATGGTTTAAGCAAACTTTACCCAGTTTCCCGTTTAAATGATAACGCAGGACAAATATTATTTCCGGGACCTTTGCGCAATTTACGACTTCCTAATACGCATGTATTATGTATTTACAATTTAACTGTTCGTACTTGTGATTGTCCGTCTAATTTATTAATTTTCCTCAAATTAAATTCATATTAATTTAAAGGAACGCCTAAAGGTTTAAACATGAAAAATAAATTTTATAATGACGTGATGATACCTATACATACATACGAGTTTGGTTTTTACACTTTTTTTTTAAACTAAACTTTTAAACTAAAAATTATTACTTAAACACAACTTTTAATTTACACAGTTTTTTTGAGTTCAGTTTTCAACACTATTTAACAAATTATCTGTATTAAATACAACATATTTAAGTAAAGCATTATACGACAATTATTAAAGCAAATAGGTATGCTTAAATAATTGTTTTATTACCCAACATGATATCATACACCTAAAATTTTCTCAAAAATGAAATACCAGTTTAAACATTTATAATTTACGTGCCTCCGTCAGGCATGCTTCGAAATGCCGTATTAATAGTAAATGTTAACATAATATTCATTTTAAAATGTACTTTATCTCTCAATTTACATAATGATTCGCGTACCACAGACTGCTCGGGGACACGGCGACGGACCAGTTCTGCAAAATCTACGATCTACTAATAATAATAATTGTGTCGATATCCTTCATTTCACTAATATTTCTATCCACAGCAAAAATACTCTAAACAAACACGCAACATTTCAATGAACTGTCCATTAATTTACTTTAGCTACAACGTGCAATACTAAATGTATTGGGAAAAGTACAACAAACTCGCCCCTTGAAAAACGAGATCTGACGATATCAATAATTACTGGTTTATTTATAGGATAATTTATTTTGATATCATCCAAATACCGGTACTTAAAAAATAATTTATAAAATAAAGACTCTATAATATAATTATGTTAATGCATCATTAATTACCTTAATGATACTGTTGCATCTAATTCAGCGATGATACTAGTTTCGACAATAAAATCAATAAACTTTGGGAATTGCTTTTATACCTCCTCTAAATTCTTACATAATAATATAATGTGAGCGTAGTTTTCATCGCTCAAAGTGGAACTTGGAAAAATATGGTTACATTACAATATATTTCTATTTAAGTAGCCTTGGGGGATCGCTGCATCCGGCTAATGATAATTGTGAATTTATTATAATATAACAAAGAGTACAAAGCAAAGATAAAAATTCAATTAAATAATATCGCAACATTATGAAAAATCGCCAACGTTTTCCGTTGTACAAACTATTTTAAAACTAAACGACCAAAGCAAAGTTGATAAAGAACTCTTAGTACATAGGGTCACGGTTACCTCGTTTAAAGAAGATAATTTTCATTGTTGAAGGAAAACTAATTGTCGTACCTACAATCTACATACTTTGTGACGCAACTGTTTCCATAAGTTCTGCATAGAGATTTTAACAAAAAGTTCATCAATGTCTTTTGGATTGGATTGGTTTTCGAAGTCAACCAAATTAACTAAAACACGGACCTACACTTAAAATTGTGTCAAATATGTTTTAATAGCAAATAGAAACGGTTTGCTAATTATATACGATTAAATGAAAATGTGCTAGCTGTAATTGTATCTAGGCAAGTAAATGATCCCGGTGCGACAGCAAGGCCGCCCGTGGGCCGCGCACGCAGCCTGCACGCGTGGCGCCTGTGTAAAAGCTAAATCTAATAGGACTCGAACTATTTTCATTCCAATGCGCTATTCATTGCTCTGTTTACTAGAAAGAAACGACTCACATACCTCCGTTTTAAAATTGAACACGTAATGTATATCGTTTAATTAAAGGCCGTCGTAAATACATAATGTATATAATATATGACGAAGGCACAACACAATTTTTTGCGCGCGACACGCGCTTATTTTCTCGGTAATCTCCTGTATCTATTGTAACGACGTTATAAACACTGAGAGTTTATAACGTTACTTTACGATATCCGCTTTCTATATTATATGTATATGAAAAAATACATATTATTAATTAGTTAATTTCTAATTAAGGAAGGCTGAAAAAAAATGTACAGAAACAATTACTTGAATTCGATAACGGTATGCGGCTTTTCGGCGATCTACTTCCTCATTTAAGAGGGCAAAACAATTTCGATGTGTCCTTCAACGCCACTTTAGCTAAGCTAGAATATTTTACGATGGCAACATCGGCCAGATGTTTTGCATAATAGTAAAACATATGAACAGTGTTTGATGTGTGGCGTGTAAAAAAATCAACTTTGCTAGAAGAACCGGTGCGACCACATACCACGCGCGCGCTCGCGGCAAGGCCTTGCCGGCACCTGTGCTGCTCGCTCTCCACTTACCCACTTTCACGTTTGGAGCCAGCCACGGCATCACTCAATCCACCCATTATATATTTTCAACTTTATCCTATGTCACGCCTTATATTCTACGAGTTTAAAGACGGCTCTACAATTCGCAAACTAAGAATTTTTTTGAATTATACATAATAACATAGGCTTGATTTATGAAATTGTACAGAACATATTAAAATAAGAATAAATGTTAAATGCCAATGCTAAAGAAGCATATGGATCAAGAAAAAAAAATGTATCTATGCTGATGGCGATGTTAAAAGGGCAATACGTTGCACACGATAAAACAGGTACTTGACCCAGCAATCTTCTCGTGACTATAAAGTACAATTTATGGAATATTAATAGAATTTACGGCCTACAATAATAATAGCGAATTGTGTAAAATATTTAATTATAATTCATCAACGCTTTATCTTTAACACTAGGAATTGCTTGCCGCGATTCAATTAAACTGTCATAAGGATCCCTAGATACGTTATTACTGTTCAACTGCTACACAGTACTTTGCTTGTTTTTATTTAATTACATGTTTCTTGGAACAACACTTCGATGCAATCGTATACTTTATCTCTACGTAATACCTACTAATATTGTGTTTTCTATACTCATACTCATACAGATTCAAAAAATTTATTCAACTACATATTATGGCTAAACATTACATCAATATCTATAGGTACATGCCAGTAAAAGTAATCAAATTATTCATCTAAGTATACACACAACATAAATCTAATAATTGAGAAACAACCACATAGGAAAGTTTCTATTACATCGTAAAACTCATTTACAAGCCTAGCAGCAATTTCGTTTCGAGACAGAGTTGTAATCGTTTCATCGATAAATGGCATGGCTCATTAAAATAAGCGGTGACCGGTAGCCGCGAGATACTATCGACGGTTACTTCACTGCATAAAAAGGCTAATGATACCTCGGGGTCAGCTCGATGCCACCACACTCCGCACGTGCTTCCGATCTTCTGTAACACGGCCTTCGTCTAACAGAACGATTTAAATACTCGATAACTAGTATGTTTTAACTTGTTAGACGATAGACCCTTTAACATACTACAAAACAATAAAATTTTACGATTTTGTACATTACATGTGCAATCAAAAACTAATACTTATTAATGGGCACCACAAAAAAATCTCATTAACTGCATAGTTATTTGAGCATCGTTATGTAGCACGCGACAAAAAAGTCCATTAGGTAAGAAAATATACATTTTAATACAGAATGAACGATAAATCTCGCGATGGGCTTTCGAATTCCGCGCAAGTCATCCGACGAGGTGAGATCGACTGGGAAATACCACACACACATACATATAACTATCTGCATGCATGTAAGTCCTGTCTGTGCCAACTTCCAACTGTCAACCACACGTGTCAATTACGAATACATACAAAAAATATGTAGGTATATATAGGTATGTCATACACGATGAAATTTCAGATTTTTTCCGTATCTTCCCAGTGAAATCAACTTATGTGTACCATTTTACGTTACGAAGTTCTACGGGTCTCTATGCTGTTCAATGTTTAATATATAAACATTACTTAGTATAATGAGTGTATAAATAAGTGATTTATCATTAAAAACGCAGCTCTATAAATAATGTATACCCGCAATAATTGAACAATTATAGCCGATGTTTTATTTCGCAAGTTCATATTTTCGATCCATACTTTCACATCCGCACTTGTGTCCCGTTAAATCCGTTCGGAGGATTGATTTCAATCTTAATGCGATTATGTAATTTTTATTATCAACGATGTAATTTAATATCATAAGGCATATTCATGTATGTTATTGATGGTTACATTTTATCACCGCCCAGTATTCGTGGCGTCATTCGCTTACATTCTTAATTAGCACTTTTATCCACTTCGTAGTTAGGTAGGTACATACTATGGTACACAATGAATCTTTAAAAGTAAAAAGGTGCTATGAATTATAATTCTCGCATAATTTGTCAGATATTTATTTTACGCTAAAGTGCAAAAGTGTTATGTAAACATAGTTATTCTCCGTTTTTGGGGATTTCCAGAAATTCCGAAGGTCAATTATCAAATTATTGTTCATTGTCAAGGTGCGAGTAGTCGCACGTGTGAGTTAGAATTATAATTCCCTACTTGGTGCGTGATAAATTTATATACTGACAGTGGTTACCGTGGATGCATACAAACGTTCTTTAAGTAGATCTTCAGAGACAATTATAGGCGTGAAGAGCCTACCGTATTATCGATCAACTTGTAGAGAAAACTACAATGCATATAAATATTTATATATCGCTTGTGACCTAAGCTAACTTGCAGAAACATATTCATGGAACATAGGTATAATAATGACAATGATATTACATCGTTTGTAATCATAATGTGTGTCAACAACAATAAAGACTTGTAAATTGTAGGTAGGACTTTTGTTTTCTTTTCTTTACGTTTAACGAATTAAAAAACGATTTATTTTTATTTTAGTTCCCTTTGAACACGACCACACTCAACGAAACATTTTAAATTTTTTTTTATTTCATTGTTGTTTTCTACTATGATAACATTCCTGAACGTGATTCCTGAGTGACAACACCCAACTTCAGTTACAGAAAGGACGGGTAGAGTTCTGCTGACGTCTTACAACAATACCGTGTACACTTTTTGTACTGTACAGTTTACTATAACCAATAATATCATGAGTGTTTCTTGTATTCCCATATATTGGCTGGTATTCTTACACAGTTGAAACTTACATACCTTACAGATGCAACGGAAGCAGCTGCTCCAGTCGTGCTCAAGACGCGCGTCTTGCAGGCGCACGGGGTCGCCCTCGTTGTTGCAAGCCGCCCGCTGGCCTTCTGCAATAAACATACATTGATTATTACTATAATATAAATGTATAATATTACTATAACATTACAGACATCAGCTTGAATTTAGACTAGTACTATCCCATTGTTATTACGGTGCATTTACATAAAACGAGCAATTATTAAATTCTTAAAACCCGCGTAGAACATATTTACTTCGTTGTTCTTAATAAGATGTTATAAGATTCTATCCAATGTTCTAATACTGAACAAATTTGCATACTAAGTAGTTTTCGTTTACACTTAAAGATCACGAAAGAATGCTCTTGCACTAGCTCTACGTTCGTTTGGTCTAAATGCACTATGAGACATCTCTAATTATAAGTGTTCTTAAAAATGTATTCGTGGAACAAAATTCTTTCCAAATTTAAATAGTTGATAGATCTAAATATACATGTATTTGCCACAGAAACTTGTTTATCGTATTAAACTATATTTTAATTAATGTTGAATTTAATTAATTATAAAGGAAATTTTATGTTTGTTTTCCATGTATTCTTTGGAACAGCTATTTAAATTTAAAATCATATGTAGGTATTAAAAAAAATAATAATTGTTAGTATGCTGTTAATAGGTGTTTTAGTATAGGTGTGACATTTTATTTTATGGTGATTTTTTAATGGAGCTCGTACAATAAATCTCCAAAAACGACTTTGAAATGAAAACCTAATGAACGGATTATAAGCGATCGATCCATAGTACTAATATACCACACATACAAACATTCCCTGGAAAACATATTAATAAAAAAAGAGAACCTATATTTAGAAGCTGGTTAAAATATATAATAAGAGACTTCGCGTCGCCTGCAGTTCTTACGTAGGAGTTAAAAGATATTCAGTGCCGAATAAAAACCTACTACGGATTTGCTTTTTGGACCCAGTGACGAATTCCATACTGCTTAATAACTGTGTCAACCGTCAACCAATCAAAGAGCAAAAACAACGATTACGTCTTTACGATAAGTGAATTTCTTTTCATAGAGATGATACAAGTTTATTTCCCTGCGCGGTCGGTCGATCATTTACCTTGATTAAGAGCCGCGGATCCGCATTCTTATTACGTACCCGCCCGATACGGGCGCCACCGGTTACTAACTCCTGCGTAAATATTTTGGTAATTAATGTGTGCTTCACTCAAACACTATGAACACATTCCGCAGATGTCAAATATCAGATACACACGGACGTTTATTAATGTAGCCGCGAGTTTGTGATCACTACGTGTGGCTAAAACTTAGAGGTTTTAAAACATAAAATAAACTATAAATCTAAATTGTCATTTACTTTATTTATATTTTAATGCGGCGGTTTCGATCTCGCGTAGCAACAAGATGGTCAAGGTTATTTTAGAGAATAGACCACTGAACTAGACGCAAACGGCGAATCAATAATATATTGTGTTATTTATTTATATTGTTGCACAAGCTTATCATTTTCTATTAGTATAAAACAAAACATCCGGAAGAATAATGTTTATTATATATTCGCTTTTAATAATAACAAGCAAGGAAGTTATTTTATAAACTGACAATTTAATAGCAATAATAACTATTAACTACGATATTTAACTTTATTTTCGGGTTATTTTACATATTACATAATAGATAACTCTTTTTAAATTAATGATGTATAGAAATTATGTAATGAGAAAATCCCAACATTAAAAACTTTAGGTAGAGCCCACAGACCAATAAAAAAGTATTATTAGTCCTGTGGTAGAGCCATAACTAGATAATCTTAAGTTATTTTAATTATTGTAAATGTAATCACAACATTTACAACGATTAAACGATGGCACTGGGCAATACATACGGAATAAGTCTTTTCCTCTAACTGTTTCCAGATTTAACTGGAAGAAGTATGCGAGCTCAAATCGTCTATTACGAAGACAGTTATGAACCCTCACAAAAAGCCAATTATATATTGAATACAAGGACAGGTGCGATGGAGCCTGATGTGATCTATGCATATGGGATTCCGTTCAATAGTTGCGCAAGCGCAGAATTGTCACGGTACACCTCGCTTGTGCAACCGTCGCCCGTCGAGACCCGGTATCTACACATTTTATGTAACCGGCTCTACTTGCCGACCGGCTGTTGGAACCAAAAAAGGCCTTTAAATATATTGTATACACCTTTAATATTCAAATTCAAATATTACTCAAGCTCACTCCTGAGTTAACTTAAGGTAGTATTTACATAATTCTGTCACCTTTCGACAAAGTGATATAGTGGCCAATGAGCGGTCATAAAACGTTAGATGTCAATCACTCTTCCTACTATTATATTGCTAATAAATTAGACCACGCCGTTGCTAAAGGGCTTAGGATTTACGAATATATTTTGTATTGTATAAGAAATAATGTACAGAGTATTTTAATAAATTAAGTAGGAAAACATGCCACCATCTTGATTGCGACGCGGGGGAATTTTCCTTACTAAAAGCTTTTCTACGTGATAAATAAACTTTCGTATTATAGTTTGGGGGTGATTTTAAAGTTCTTTAGAGCAAAAATAATTGGAAAGCGTATTTTCTTTTACAAATTCGGATTTTCTTCAAATACTTTCTGTGTAATAAATTGAAGTATGGACTCATCCTATAAGAAATAGAGATTACACAATGTTTTACAAGATACAATAAATTCTCGATATTAAAATAATGGGTAACCGTCTCGGAAATTTCAATTACAATTAGAAACCAGTCTCCGTATAAAAAGATGTTCGTCAGAATATGTAAACTAACCATTCATTGAAAGCGTGATGCTGGTACCAATGACCAATCAATATTTAAACATACATTATTCGACAAATTTTATGAGTACACAAATACTAGAAGTAAATTTTATGACTCTAGTTTGTACAATTATGCGTGTACTATTTATTATGAAGTTTGTAGTTAAAGCCCATACGTCGATATTAGCATTCGTCTACTAGAGATCAAAAACCTAAGCTTTTATTGAATAAACAAGTTAACGAAAATTTAAAACTAACTGATTATTGGCTGACGTAAAAATCGGAAGAAAATGTTTGTGATAAAGCACTCTTTCATGAATTTCACCTACAGATACGAATTTAGCTAACTAAATGAGTCTCAATCGATATGTAGCAGATAAAAAAATAAAATTAATAAATATTTAAGGTAAAGTAGAATAGAGCAGTTTTATATTTTAACCGATTTCAATAAAAAGGAGATTTTTCAATTCGTCCGCAGGTATGATGCCTATATGTTTTGTATAGGTATATTTTAATCCGTCCTAGGCATCGTGTTGAACTACAGCTTGGACTCTAATAGTAGGCCTGTGTCCATATAGTGGGAAAATATAAGCAGATGATGTTTTGTGTGTATAAACAAAATTAAGTCACTATTTCGAATTCGCTATATTCATCATCATCATCTACTCTCTCTGCCCTATTTTTTTAAATCATCTTAACAAATTTCCCTTACAAATACCCGATAATCTATATACATAATACACTTACTAATAACACTAGACGCAGCAGCAGTGTGGCTGGTGAGCGCAACAGCGACAGCTAGCAAGCAAGCGAGCGCATGAGCGGTGCGCGGGCGCATGGTCGCGGCTACCGGCGCCGGCGCGGGCCCCTCCGCGCCCCTCGCATCACACCCTCGCACCACGCAACTCGAGCGCAACACCTGGAAAAGAGACTAGAGTTTAGACCATACAGGAGTCAAGTTTTGGTATTTTATTTATTTATTTATCAAAAAAAAATACATGTAACAAATAAATTGACATGAAAAGTACAATTTAAAAGGCTATCATCATCATCATCATCATCATCAGCTCATATACTGCTGGGACACGGGCCTCCTATGAGGGTACAGGCCATAATCCACCACGCTGGCCAAGTGCGGGTTGGCGGATGACACATGTCGTCGAACTTTTTTAATTCTTCGACATGTCGGTTTCCTCACGATGTTTTCCTTCACCGTTCGAGCAGTGGTGATGTTACAACATGCGCAGATAAATTGAAAAATCAATTTATTTCCTGCGCGCTCGCCTGGTCTCGAACCACGGACTTATCGATTCGAAGTCCGAGTCTCAACACTGAGCCACCACTGCTCTAAAAGGCTATACAGTAGATATATTTTACTAGCAATGTGTAAAGGACAAACTGAAGTTTAAAGGCTAATAACAGTAAAAGATAGTATGTTTACGTATCCATATGACGTATTTATCCGACATTCCCAAAGCTAGTTTTTCGTATCAGTGTTATGGTTATTCGTATTTGTATATTATATG
The DNA here is from genome assembly GCF_905220415.1 of Colias croceus. NCBI lineage: Eukaryota > Metazoa > Arthropoda > Insecta > Lepidoptera > Pieridae > Colias > Colias croceus. Next base: position 5,479,392 of record NC_059540.1, on the reverse strand, counting down.
TGCCATTAACTATTGATATTGTATTGAAAGTACTGAAGAAATCGTAGGAGACTGAATAAGCTGAAAAGAACAGATACTACACTTTGATCTTAGCCAAAAGGCCGAGAAGCGAAGATTTCCCCACTATAAAAAAAGGAGACTGGATAAACCAACCCCAAAGACTTTTTCCATTTTTATTCATATTCGCTCTACCACGCTCTACATCGTCTTATCCGATTCCTATTTCACATTAGTGAGGTGTTTTTCAAAGGCCTATGTGTCATATTGTATATTATTTATCAAGCAATACTAGATGATTGATGTATTTCAAATATTAAGATAGTTGTGAGAGCGACTCTTTAAAGATAAATAAATAATAAATATTAATAGTGAATTAAAGAACCTTGCTTTGCAGTCAAATATAAAATCGAAATTTTTCCTGCTCGTAATTTCAAATCAGGAAGCGGATCAAGGTGAATAAATTCAGAATAATACTGCATAACGTTCACACTAAATGCTTTTAATGATATAATTAAGCTCATTATATGAATGCCTGAGCTTCTTCAGCGAGAGATTAAAGTATGCAGTGCATTGTTTTGAATGTTAATTTTATTTTTCTTATTTAAATAGAAAAATATGAAGATTATCTCATTACAGGGAAGTATTTAAAAGCTGTTGAGATGTCTCTTGTTATATTAAACTATATTTAGATTAACAATCTAACAGACTATTAATCTAAATATAACATAATTACTTATATTGTAGTCACGAGATTATAACAATTACCACAAGGAAAACATCGTATTAACATTTTTTCCTATAATTAGAGTTATCTTAAATAGCAATCAATGTACAATTCTAATATCGAATTTACCGATAATTTCAGGAATTTAATTCGTTGTTTTCGAGCGTGCATCATTACCGAGAAGTCATTGGACTCAAAATTTAACGAGTGATAAGCAATTTGGTGTGAGTTTTTGCACGCCGACCCAGATATGAGAGTCAGTGATTGATAGACCAGGATGCGAGCCACTGAGTTAGTGCATTCAGCCTCAATGCCGTTAAGTTGCACACCATATCGTTTGTATTTTAATCTTAGTATTGTAAAGCTTCTACCGTTTTCTGGTGGCTAGTTTTGGAATGATTCTCCCATCTGTTTATTAAATATTATTTGTAGCTAATATAATAATCTTATAACTTTGTTTTTACAAGTCGCCACTATAATAATCGCACAGATAATATTATTTTAATTATGTTTACAAGATAAATGTATTAAGTGAAGGCGAATTTAAGCATCTCCATATTAGTTAATTTCCTAAAAAAATCCCCAAAAATTATTTATTCATACCTATAATTAAGCATTAAATTGAAATTATTGTTTAATTGCTAGGTATAAATGATAATAATAGTACGACCTCTTTCTATGACGCAAATACAACGAGGTGAAATGAATAAAATGACGTCATAACACGATATTTCTCCATAATAACATTAATGTTTTGTGTGACAAAATAACATTCGTCAATCGTCATACAAGCTCATAAACCAATAAACAACGCAAAACACAAAGTGTTAGAGCTAGCGCGCACGAGCAACTTTGTCTCCGCAACTATTTTGTCTCCGCAACTATTTTGTCTCTCCCACCCATGGGCTAGTATGAAAGTGCGCGCACGTAGCGACGCAACTCCCCATACAATTGATGGAAGAGACAAAATAGTTGCGGAGACAAAGTTGCTCGTGCGCGCTGGCTCTTAAGTGACAGACGAAAATGGAAACATATTTCTTACATTATTCAATAAGTATGTACAATAACAAAATAACTATTTTTGTTACTTTCTAATCATCGCTATTCTTGCAATCATAATATATATTTTTTTAACAGTGAGCATTATTAATGTAACCCCTAAAACCACCGAAATACCAAATTTCACAATAAGAGCCAGCGCGCACGAGCAACTTTGTCTCCGCAACTATTTTGTCTCCGCAACTATTTTGTCTCTCCCACCCATGGGCTAGTATGAAAGTGCGCGCACGTAGCGACGCAACTCCCCATACAAATTGATGGGAGAGACAAAATAGTTGCGGAGACAAAGTTGCTCGTGCGCGCTGGCTCTTATTTATCAAAAATTATATAACTTTAAAACGTACCATTAAGAATAAGTTTTTCAATAGAATTTACATTTTCCTTGTATTGAATAAATTTAAATACCTACATCCTGATAAAACATTGATATAGAAGTAGGTAGGTAACCGGCAGAAAAATAAGTATGTAAAGAAAGAAACATATAAATAAAGCGCATCATTTTAATCTTAGATCATTACTTAATGATCTAAGTATTAAATGAGATATCATTGATATTAAATAATATAATATTATATAATTACCAATTAGATATTCCTATTCAATTTCCTATTGTCTATTGGGTATATTTTTGATGTTAAATTCTTCATTCATGTAAGACGAAATTTTAAATTCATAATGGTACATTTATCACTATAATAAATTGTTACCTAATGAAATAAACTAAAGATCAATATTTCAAATATATGCCTTACGACATAAATCAATTAATTATTCATAGTAATCACAGAATTAATGACCCTGAGCGTACTAAAACATTGATTCTGAATCCGATAGATGCCAAAGCGACGTCCTTAGCGCATTTTTTATAGCATTCCATAAGAATATTGACCTCGTGTACTCGGCCAAAGTATTTATTCATGTATAATAACAAAGCAAAAAGTGGTTCATATTAAATGCGTTTACAATTTACATAGAGACGTGTAGGCTTCGCTCAACGAGGCGCCACGTCTCGAATCTAAAACATTGTCAATTAAATTAGTTCCGGTTTCAGATCCTCCTCTGTAATGCGTTTTAGATTCGACAAAAAAAGCTAATGAATTCGCTCAACTTCATCTTTTTGCGAATCGCGAGTAGAGCGCTGCTATTTGTATTATTAATTATATTTGCTTATTAAGTGAGCTCCACAATACGCTTTAATTAAAACCCGCACAATATATGTTTTTATAAAACCTGCACGAACACGGATTTGAGATGCTAATTGTAAATAAAATTTAATTATAATGAACTTCCTACTTGGAAAATTTGTTCAATTTAATTGACCGTTAAATGTAATTAACTATCTACTTATAGTATAGAACATCATTATAATTTAATAGTAATTATTTAATAAGCACGTAATTACGGACATAAAACGATTTCCTGCATCATATTCTTCGTACATTTCTTATTGATAAAATCCAGTAGCTCCCACATCCGCCAACCAGTATTGTTTCATTTTTTGTGTCATCAATCTCAGTGCTAATAAACGAGAAATGTCGATCAGACAATGGAATGTATAAAAACTTGCACCGATATAAAAAGTGTAATAGTGGACTTATTATGTAATTGTTAAAACTCTTTGTTATTTTCCAATTGGTGACTATTAAATCATAACAAAAATAGTGTTACATTGATTACTTTCTCAGTAGCTTGTATATGCTATTGAAAGAACTTTAACTGAATTAATAGTTTTTAATCAAGCCAAAAGGAATGTCGCGTCACACTACACTCTTCCCGCGGATCGACTGACATCTGCCAGCATTAGGGAGGGGACGTGTCCGCGACTAGTGATGTACGTTCTTGATTTCATCTAACACTTGTTAAGAACTATTATTTTATTCCAATAAAGTCTGTAGGAATCCGTCAGTTTATTATAACTCTAATTAGATTAAACGATCAAAAAATTCAAAGAAAATTACTGCGGGATAGTTAGCACTACTATTATAGCTAATCATATTAATTATTACACGTAGTTCATTATAACTATTAGGTTTTTAGTATCGACGATGTGTCGTCTCTAAATAAAAAAAGCAATACCATAACGAAGCTCTCGCTCTCCGGTATACTGGTAAAATTCCGTATTTATCTTTTAAACAATTATTATTAAACAATACAAAACAAGAATTGAGGAAAAGGATCAAAAAGTCTTACTCGAATAAAGAACATACAAAATATACGTTGTAAATTACTAACTGTCACTTGTGAAGGCATCAGGCACAAAAGCACAATTAAGCACAGGTCAATCTCTCGCAGTACCAAAATAAAGACTAAAGGGAAGGTGGTCTGAAGCCAGCGCATGGGCCACCTCGCAGCCACTCCAGGAAACCACCGGTAAGCATTAGGTGAAATATATTTGCTGTGTGTTCGGAAACTTGTCACACAATACAACCTTTCTTCGAACGCATTAAGCAAGCTATTGATAAGTAATGACAACATTGTTGCATAATATTCATATTCTCAGCTTAAAGCTCGAGGTTGGATTGGAGATGAAAAAGTTCTGCGTGTATTCAATAAGGAAATACCATAGATTTTCATTTTCTTTCATGTAGTTTTTTTTATTTTATTTACATATTCTTCTCTATAAGTTTTCTTAATATTTTCCTATGCGGCTAAAGACTTATCATATATTATTATTTATATTAGGCCAAAACTGAGTAGATGCTAAAATTAATGTTCGTGATTCCAACATTAGTGGCGAAAATAGTTCTCACTAATGAAACCTTCGATGTAATTTAATTAGAATTGTATTAGAAGCAATCGAGACCTTATTTTTGGAATATTTACACGTATACTATAATTATTACTAACAATATACCGATAACAAATTTTGATTTGATTTTATTAAGGAGGGAATTATTATAGGGTTTGATTTTCATTAATAGGTACATAATCTTTTTATATAATTTATTATGTATGTTTAATTAAGAACATTCATCAGTTTTTTATTAATTTATTAGCAATACCTGTATAATGTATATAGTATATACTAACCCGTTTTTAAAAATTAGAATTTTTTGATAATCTGTTTTTAAGTATTAACCCTTAGCAGGTATCGTGGGTCAAATTTGACCCAGAAGCGAACTTTTTCGGTTATAATTCTTTAAATATTTATGCAACGACTGTGCGCTTCTAAGTATTCTCAGTGCGTCGCTAGCTGCAGCGGGGGTTGGATGTGCAGAACTGTGACTATCTTAGGAGCGGAGGTAAGTAGCTTTCTGGGTCAAGTTCGACCCACGACACCAAATAAGTAACTTTTTTCACTGAGTGTAATTACTTACTTTTTTGGTTTTATTGTTTATTTGTACTACATTGGAGGGCTTTTTGAACGACAGACAAATCGAGGAGTCGATGAACGACTTAAGTGATGATTTGGAATTGAAAAATGAAAGAATACCAAATGTAAACCAACTTTGTGACGACGAAATCATCAGCGATCGAGACAATCCCTAATCTGTTAGTTGCTTAGAAGACAGTGTATTTGGAGTAAATTCTGACGACAGTGAAAACGAAGAGGAGATACGAGAATAATAGAAAAAATACGAGGAACGAAAATACGAGAGATGAGAGTGAAGAAGATGAGGATGATAGTTGATGATAGAAGTCATTTTGGTTTTGGTTGTCATTTTTTTTATTTTATGCTGATTTCAGAAGCACTTTGTTTTTTTGTTATAATAAAGATATGAGAAGTGCCATAAATATATTTTAGTTAAAGTTTTTCTAACATTTCTATTTTTTTTTTTATGTTTTAAGTTCACATTAACCAAAAAGTGCCAACAAATAAGGTTATTTTACAAATGCGTATAAAAGATGATATTTTTTTGTATTCTAAAATTAAATAAAGTTAATTTTATAAAAAAATATATTTTATTTCTTATCTAACCATATTTTATACAAATAATAAAAAAATCTACGTTCTACAACAGATTGTTTGGTATGGGTAGAATTTGACCCACGATACCGGTAGTGTTGCCAAAAAAGGCGATACCAGCTAAGGGTTAACAACTCGTATGGCATCATCTATCATTACGGTGGGATAACCCATTATTTAAAAAAATGATTATTTGCAAAGATACACAATATGTAAATATATTCATTTCAATTTTATTTCGATATAATATATTTTTAGAACCATTGTACATTCAAATCGAGGCAAGATTTCAGCTTTAAAGAAATTTATCAGATACGATAATATTGTTATCTCCATTACCTCACAAAACTGTTGCATAGACCATGATAATTTCAAAAATCAAATACTTAATTTTTAAAGTACACCGGGTGTAATCGTTAAGTGTGCGCAGACGATTATTTCATAACTATTACAGATATCAAAAAACTTTAAACTGATATTGAAAGTACTTTATTGAATGAGTAAAATGACAATAATAACTTTTTTTTAATAAAACGTGGAATACTCAAAAATGTTACATGAAACGCACCTATACATTTTGTGTTCAAAGCAAATGTTTGAAATGACATCCTCGTTTTGAAATACCATTGTATTCCATATCGAGATCTATTTACAGTTTCTTAATAAACTTTCATTAAAATTTGCGAAGTAATGAAAGCACACAATCCAATAAAAAACTAAAATCTTTCATATTAAATGTTTGGAATAGTCATATTTCTTACTAAATGTATGGGAGCGTTTAATGAAAATTTTTTGGGTGTTTCTCGTTTTATTTTAAAAAAGTTATTATTATCATTTTACTCATTAGCTTAAATACTTCTAATATCTGTTTAAAGTTTTTTGATTGCTGCAATAGTTACGGAATAATCGCATGTGCACACTTAACGATTACACCCTGTATACCTATACTTACCTACATAAAGAGTAAATATAATCAAAAACTTATCTATCTTAAAATGTCACGGGTTTGAGTAAGTTTCTTATTTCCATTTTCAACGTTTAATATCGCTGGTATTTTATTGATATCATTACATTAAAAGATAAATCGGAATTCTTGAGCCAAGGCTGGGAAATACCCGTCTTTTGTTGTTACGCTCAATTTTTGTATACATTTAGCGATTTGTATAATATATCAATCATTCAACGTAAGAACAACTTTAACGGACTCGTATAATATTATGTATTATCTATTCTCTCGTTGGAACTTTGCACATTTTATTGAGATAATTTCTTGTTTTTATAAGTTCTTAAACGAAATAAGGTTCTTATTTTAATTATGAATTACATAGCAGCATTGATTCCAGAGTCATTATATATTTAATTAGCGTGTTTTATTAATAACTATAATAATGTCGTATATCCTGGCTGCAATTAAATTAATAATTAACATTTTATAACTAATCTATTGAACCTGATGGCGGTCTGAAATTAAATTATATCCCGTTGCAACCGTTTTCCCTATATGACTTATCTGTTTTAAATTTTAATTCAAACATAATGCTTTGCCTCTCAAACCTAAACTCTTTAGGTAAGACCCAACTCTTTAGGTATTTTATTTTCATTTATGTTTTTAAATATAAATTATACGCATACTTTTTCACGATATATGCACACGATGTATTCACATGTATTTTTACTATTATTTGTGATAAAATATAATAATACCCTCCTTAATTTTAATAGACCAATTGTATTAGGGATAATAAATACTTCACAACAGATATGTAAATCATATATTATCAACTTCACGAATTCCTTAAATTATCTTCATTCGGAAATTATAATAACATCGACTTATCTTTACTGATGATGACTCATTATAATTTTATTTAAGAGTGCGAAAACATGCGTATCTTCGACGTCATTTATTGCAAAATTATGAGATATAAAAACCAAATCAGTCACCGCGTAAATAGACTTTCAAACAAGTTTCAAACAAACATATTTTACTATTTGATTTTCAATGTTAAATAATTAAAACAAACATCTGAATTAACTCAGTACCTAGTTAAAGAAATATAAACATGAATTTCACAAGTTTTTGAAAATATTTTTTGAGGGTAGTCGGGTCTATTTTCTATTATCGAGCGCTATTTAAAAGAAAATGTTCAAGAGAATTCAAACTAATGAGCGTTCGCAGAAAATCATATCGTGGCCCAGTGATACGTGGTGATACTCTACTTTTTAACTCCATATGTGACAATACCATAATATGGCGAGTTTAAAATGCAGCCAGCTTGCCGCCCGCCCGAAAGTGTACTCGCAGCGCATTATGTTAATAACTACTTGTATATACCTATGTAATTAAAATATAAACGACGTGTGGCACTCGGGGACTGCCGCGGTAAAGCTATTGCATGCTGTGCCTTCAAGCCACACCTCCGCCCGTCGGAGTGGGGAGCGTGAGGTTTTTTCGTTACGGAATTTCTCGATTCGGTCCCCACGCTCAAGGCCCGCGATAGAAGCTATGCAATAGCTTAAAAAATATTTTATTTGACGAGAATTAATTGGATTTTATTTATTCCTAAAGTTTAAGCTAAGTAGATATTTAAAAAAATGTCCTATAGGCGAAATGTTTTATCCAAATTTCGCACCTTACGCTTCTCTATAGCCTTTCCTTATCATACAGAGGATAAATTACCGACGAACAACTAAATCCCAAAAAGCTTTAGTGTATATTTATTATTTACTATTCACGTTATATTAAAATATTCGTGGCAGATATTGACTTAATAGAATTCGTAGAAATACATTATAGCAAATATAGTATGCGTATACTTCTTCCAAATCCATTACAAATTCAAGGAAATTCGTTTGAAAATAAACCAGTAATGTACGATAAAATACTACGAAATCGCAACTAAGGAAATATGTGCATGATAACTACATCATAAATGTAAGGTAGGTATATAGTTTCAGTTTTTGAAGCAACTTTACAGTTTTGACTTCAACATTAAAAGCGAAAAACTATCTGAAACAATTATTTTTATTTACTACATACATGTTTCCATATGAAAATTACCAAACCAACTTTAAGTAATTTTAGATTATAAAGATAACCTCCAGCAGTAATTCATCTCGTATGTGTCATGTAAAGTTTTATTTTACAAGAAACAACCGAAGCCTCTACATTTGTGCATTTGTAGAGCCTACCGATGATAGAGCCTATACGTAAGAGCATTTCTAGAGCCTACCGATGATAGAGCCTATACGTAAGTGCATTTCTAGAGCCTACCGATGATAGAGCCTATACATAATATGTGCATTTGTAGAGTCTACCGATGATAGAGCCTATAAATGTGTGCATTTGTAGAGTCTACCGATGATAGAGCCTATACATGTGTGCATTTGTAGAGTCTACCGATGATAGAGCCTATACATGTGTGCATTTGTAGAGTCTACCGATGATAGAGCGGAGAGCCTATACATTGTAGAGGCTCTACCTATGCTAAATGCTAATATTCATGGGCAGTGGTGATATTTTACCGCAGGGCCAACTTGCTCTTTGTAAAATCAACTACATACCTATAATAGATTGGGAAAAGAGTCCTCCGTCTATTCACGGAACACAGAGACAGTAAAGACAAAATACAATTTGATACATTTGATAGTTTCGTTAGAAATAAGCTAATGTGTCTTAATTTTAGCAAAATCCACTAAAGACAAGTCAAATGATTATAATACTTGTTAATGATAAATCATAACATGTCAAATTTGTATTTATAATATTTTATTGATTAATTTAACATTTTGTTGTTATATGTTAATGGTTAACCTTTCAATATAACACATAAAATCCTATATTATGCACCCAAAAACGATGAATAAATTCAGGTTAAAATGTTGCCAATAACTTACGCATAAATTCGTTATTAATTAATTTTATGGGTGATCATTAATATAAACATTCAAGATTGAATTTAGAAAGCAAGCTCGAAAGAAAACGTAGGGCCCAAATGTGAAGCCGGTGTCGGACATCATCCGTGGCGACGTCACCTACTTTCACAGAAGCAGGCGAGCAGAGCCCAAACGCAAGGTCGCCGTAAGGCAAACCACTCATCGAATGAATTTCTTCGAGGCGGACGCAACGACGCACGCGCATACCAGTCCGGGAGCGGAACGCGGTCGCAATAAAAACTCTCGGATATATTTCACGCGTGCGCAACATTATCTCGACGCTCTCGGGTCCGATTACTTAATGCTCTACCTAACTGTACACGAACGGCGAAACGAGATCGGGTTTTTTTCTGAACGCAGTTCGACGATCTGCAAGGGCGGGACCACCTCGGGGTGCGGTTCCGCGGCGAACGCTTCCTTGTTTGTTGTTTTGTTTTATTACCTGGCCAGTGGGCTGACCACGATTCGGGTTGCCAATCAATAATTATACGGTTACCAGTAGACCGTTCTGTTGTTCTGTTCAATCGTCGTTCTACAAAATTGGATGATCACGAACACAAGGCACGCTATTTCTCTTCCGTACCTACTAGAAATGCTTGAGCTATGATTAAGTTTTCATTATTTTTCTTCTATAATATAATATTGAATGTGTTGATTGCGTAAATTTAATATTTATATCAATGATCAAATATTATGTAAAGAAACCGGAGATAGGCTTAGTCAATTATAATTCGATTTTAATTAAAGATAATTATGCATTGTTCAAAATAATGATCTCATTACGATAACGCTCATTATCGTCTGCCACTGGTAAGAGATAATCCTCGCAAATATTGGAAAAGAATCCATAATTATCTTTTGTTTGTGGTGGTTAATTTGGAACGAGCGAAATGTAATATACATTTATCTTAATGAGTTCATCATTTGTTCAATAATATGTTAACTTGATTTTATTTTGCACTAATTACATAATCCTAAAATATGTGTTGTACAAAAGCTATTTTCCAAAAAAGGGAATATAACTATAGTATACATTATACACTAATGATATTGTCAGAAAATAAGAAAATGAAGTTAATTTATTAATATGTATACCTACGGGGACCAAAAATAAAAAAATCTATTGACACTGACCACCGAATTCAATAGACAATTTGCAAGTAATTTATAATCAAAACTGTGTTTTTCTTCACATAAGCTGTATGTGGATTGTGGATATAGTATTAGAGGTTTCCACCTTAAACAATGAGCTGTTGAGTCGAGTGGTAACTTCAAGTGGCTAATTGAATTAACAGGCCTGAACACAACATATCCATTAAGCGATCTCTGCTAACATAAAGAAAGATGTTCAAATTCTTGGCTACATTCCGCCGGTCATATCCAAGCATTATCAACATTAAATATTACTCAGAATCTATTAATAAGTCTTTAAATCTTTGTTTGCAATAGAACCTGAATAAGGTATGACGCTACGTGATATTATCAATATACAAAGGGTACAAAAAAGTCTGTAGGTTCAGAGTGTTTCATAAATCTGTAGTCTTATACAGAGGTATAATAAATATAATCATCAGAGGACCAACTTCAACTCGTCTAGTTAGTAACAACACCTTTCGGTATCGCTAGCCAGGTAATTATTGGTGATCAAACCAAGAAATATATGTCCAGCACAAAATTATATGAAATATTCATGTATTTTGATTTTTCTCAAAGAAAAATAAAAATATCAATAAAGCTCACGGTATAAAACACGATAAAAAAACAAATAAACGTAACTACACGAACAAAAGAATCCATACTCATATTATAAATGCGAAAGTAACTCTGTCTGTCTGTCTGTCTGTTACTCAATCACGCCTTAACTACTGAACCAATTTGCATGAAATTTTGTATATAGATATTTTGATAGCCGAGAAAGGACATAGGATAGGTTTTATCCCGGAAATCCCACGGGAACGGGAACTATGCGAGTTTTTCTTTGACAGCGCGGGCGATGCCGCGGGTGGAAAGCTATAGTATACCATAATGATATTATGTGAAATTCATGTGTCATAAATTTTATCTCATATTGTATATCTATTGTATTGTATACTAAATAAATTAGATCCCATGACAGTATTAACGAGATATTTTTGTAAATTAATTCCTCGTGTTGCTATATAAGCACTTAGAACATTCTTCGATTAGCAGTGTCCATATACGTATCCATTCAATGATAATATAACTCATTCAAAAATAGTTTCTCTAAGTGCCTTTGCAGTAATCACTTCACTGAGGTCTTTATCAATATAACACGTTATTCTATATGTATATGCATGAGATGTATGCGTACTGTCAATTGTCATATTAAATAAATATAAAATAAAAGAGCATGTGAACGCAGATGCCTTGAACTGCAGTTCATTGTCCTGCACTTCTTTAAACACTGGCAGACGTTAAAAAGAACAAAGAAACGTAAAGCGCGACAGTGTATCCAAGGCGCAAGTTCTCAATGAAAAAATAATTTTGCAGAACAATAGGGATACGAGATGAATTATTAATAGAGTTAATGAGTTGCGGGCAGCGTCGCGATAGCGGGGTGAGCGGCGTGACCTCGCGGCAACTGATAGTGCCCACGCAGCCTGATTGTCGCCAACAAGCCGAAACTAGCACTTTTTACATTCCACATCACTCAACAGTAGCCCCTAATACGGATATGTAAGAACCATTATGGCAAAACATTTATCGTGTAATTGTTTCCAATTTAAAATAATATTGCACGTGCCCGTGAATCCTTAATAATCGAGGTGCATTTATAGCAAAGAAGCTTTTGTAAGTCCTTTTCTTTTTATGTGTATTAAAATGTTATGTATATACAACAGGTATGTATATCTTTTTAGTGATATAATATTATGTATGTTAGGTACAATAACTCTAACGAAATTTGACCAAATGATAACAGATACAAATATCAAATAATTCTAAGTTTACTGTAATAGTTTGCTTTGGTAAATGTTGCAAGCTCTGTGTAGCGTTGTTGCACAACTTGTGAACGCAGAGAGCGGCCACTCTGTAGTCTGTACTTCATGATAATACATCTAGTTCTCAACTACTGTTGAGTTAAAGGATTATGGAAATCTAGTGGTGCTTACATAATGATAACTATCAAAACTAGTTAGTTGGAGATTGTTTACTTTTCCAAATACGGATTGAATTTTAACTTTTGGCAATACTACGAGTGGAGTTTGCCAAATCGTTTCAATTTAATTTGTACTGTGTACAACAGGTTCTATTGTGTTGTAATACTCATTTTAAAATCATGCGAGATTTTGAGTAAAAAAACGAGGAATGTCATTAAATATTCTGTTCTTCACTACGTAAAAATATGTTTCGCATAATTTTTTTAAACTTGTTTTTCACAACCTTTTGTGAACAAAAAAATTTTTGGCTATCGTCGCAAAAAAATTCAAAAATTTTATAAATTTAGTTATATTACAAAATGTTTCACTTTATTATTAATAAGAATAATGGAATTTATTAGATAAAGAGGTAATTGAGATATCAAAGAAAACAATCGCTTCTTTATGTATGAATCTGATAAATCCGAATTCCTCAAATTATTGCCAATATAGATAAAAGATTATAACGTCACAATGATTGTCGTGCCTACTTATATTATCATGCGACAATAATTAATAGCATATATTAAAATTATTTCACAATAATAGTTATGATTTCGAATAAGCGTATAACAATTAGGAATGATATTTCATCATCATCATTCATCATCACATTTGTAATTGATAAATATAATACAATGAATACAATAAAATATGTACACAATTCTTATCACCCTGCATAGACGTATTTTTTGTTTGTTTCAGGGTTGATTAAGCCTACCAAATCGATAAATTCATAATGACAATATTGGTTTCAACGATATAATATGAACCTAATAAGAAAAAAGCTTAAGCTCATGTTCAGTAAATACAGTATTCATAATGCACGTCAGAAAACAACAAGTTACTTTATTGCAATGGTCCGTAATGGTGGTAAAAAATTACCTCCAGCCACCTGCCTACTGCGAACACCTGCAAGACCGCCATTGCAATGATAAAATCACTACTTTTCTCTGTAACTAAATATTTCAAAATTCGCCTATTCACTATTTAAATATAAAATTAGCGTATTATAAATTCAAAAGTTTGGATGTCCGTTGAACAGCTTTGGATAAATCAACTAATTTTGGATGATGTGGTGATGGACCTTCTATACCATATAAAGGTTAAGAGTTGAATTCCCATTATAGTAAGATATAAAAAACAAATTTCATATTTTACATGATCAGAAGAATCGAAGATTTTTTTGCCGTTAAAAAGAATATTATGAAAGTGGGTTAAACTCCAAACATTATTGTGATCATACTGTAACAAAAAAAGATATCCAGTTTATATAGGAAAACCTCGTAGATATAATAAAGCTGTTATACATAAATCCCAAACTTTTTGTGTCCGTTGGCATGTAATGTGCTGAAAATGTCCGATATCCGAAAGCCTTGGTGTGGGCGGATTGAAAAGTTCCGCCGGCACGCCCCCCGGACGGATTCAATACGATAAAGAGGAAAATTCAAATCTAATCCCCATTATTTATCTTTTTCTCGAATTCATTCATTACCCAGTTGCTAAACCATCAATTTATTGCCTTTTCTTAAGATTAAAAAAAAAAATCAATCCATACTAATATTATAAATGCGAAAGTAACTCTGTCTGTCTGTCTGTTACTCAATCACGCCTTAACTATTGAACCAATTTGCATGAAATTTGGTATAGAGATATTTTGATACCCGAGAAAGGAGATGGCTACTTTTTTATACCCGGGACATGGGATAGTTTTTATCCCGGAAATCCCACGAGAACGGGAACTATGCGGGTTTTTCTTTGACTGCGCGGGCGAAGCCGCGGGTGGAAAACTAGTACTTAATAAAGAGGAAAGTTTTGATTGTTTATTGGAAACGATTCAGGTCAAAAAATAATAATTCGATCTTCCTGTTCGAAGTTCTAAGTACCTACCTTAGGTTATTTTTTATTTTGTTTGTATTCCGGGTTACAAGTATATTCATAGCCTATACCTACTGATTTACCCATAAATACAACAACATTCAAAAGTTAATTGCTTCTAGGGAAAAGCAGTCATTTGTCTTAGTTCTATTAGCAATTTGAAATAAAATCGCAAACTTCAGTACAGTTGTTACTTTACTGAGACAAGTGGCATGTAAATCCATCAAAATATATTAATGGCTTTGTCCGACGGCCACAGTCTCCTGGTCAAGTCTAAGTTAACTTTAATTAGCTGTTATGTTCTGAGTACCAAGGGGTAATATAATTTGCAATATACGGAGAGACTAGAGGAAAATTACGAGCGAAGCTTTTTTACTAAATCCTTATTTACTACTCTTCTTTAAAAATAATTATACTTAGGCGAAGGACTAGAGACTATAAGCACTTTTAAAAATTTAGCTCGCTTTCTTATAGCCATAAATTAGGTAAATAATGAAGAATTATATGCAAACTCCTCTAATATCCTTATTTAATTTCTTAATGATGTAGTTAACGTTTCATAAATTATTAAAAAAAGAATGAATATATTTCAATTTTATTTTATAATAAATAATTATTAACGACAACACATTATTTTCGAGGTTTATTGGTAAAGCGACGCATTGGTGACCTATCTCTATGAATAATATTCGTGAGTCATCCACTTTTAAAATTTTGCAACAATCGTATCGGTCCATGTACAAGAAACAATTCTATTTATGGGTCCGGATGCGATTAAGAGTGTTATGTGTATTACTAATAATTTACATGCGTAAGGGTAACATCTGAAATGTCTGGTCTGAAATATGACTCATTACATTTCACTGAATTTGATGAACCATACTTTATCGTCATAGAACAACAAAAAACAACAAAGTAAACAGAATAGATAATCGTGGCTTATTTGAGCATTGCATTGAGATTGCCTTTAATATAGACAATTCTTATGCAAGATATAAAATGAAAAAACTTTACATTACTAGCTAGTAAAATCATGAAAGACTCTATAAGGAAATTTATTTTGCCAATTCCATGTAATCTATTTAAAATAATTGCATCGCTTTCAGTAGCTTGAATACTTTATATGGAGCCTATCAAGTAAACAAAGGGTCGTTAGCTATAACATGGGACATAATTTTAAGAAGTGGCTCCATGCCAAAGCTCCCTATCTTAATTGCGCGATTCAACCACATCTTTTGGAATTCAGCCAGACTCCTGCCCTATGGTTAAGTAACTTATTACAGATCTCGGATGAATAGGACGAAAATTGGCAATTCATTCTTAGGATTGATGATAAAATTAAATAAAGACTATAATAGAAAACAAGCAAGTAGAATCGAGGGAATTATAAGCTTAGTAAGGAAAAGGCTTCAGCCAAAGGTTGTGGTAATATTCGTTAGTTCAGGAGCAATCCGTGTAAACAAAAAATACAACATACACATTACACATACACATGTGTGGATATAAAGGCAAGCAAGCATGCAATGCAAACTGTCCGTTCTTAAATATAGGTACTAATTGATATTCCTACAGTAAGTTTTAAAAATCAAACTGAAACTTATTGAATCTAATGAAAATGATGGCTTTTTTCGTTGTTTATAATTTTATCTCTTAATTAGTCTTACAAACATAAAAATAGATTGAATACTTTCTTCATATATTATTTATCCTGAATGTTGCTGGTTTTCCCTGAAAATTTTATTTTGTTATAGGAACACATTGTCTGCCCGTAACTATGCTCTTTTTAAAGTATTCAAAATTTCGGAATAAATTAGGTACATATTATGTACTAAATAAATCGGTTTTTAAATCAGTAAAACTCTTCCTAAATGTATTATGTTATATATTATACATTTAGTTATAGCTTCTATGTATTTTCCTAAAAGCAAACACAAAGAAACTATGAATCACGTACAGACTAAAATATGTATTATACTGTAATAACGTACACCCTACAGGCCATTAAAAATTCAGCACGTGCGTACTTAAAAATCCGATGAAACTAGGGTAAATGTGGGAAATCCCCAACCGATAACAATCATACAGCGTCGTATTTTAATATAAATCAATTCACAAAACCTTTTAGAAATCACTTTCAAGACAAGTTAAAAAGCAGCTATTTAATATTGCAAGCAACGTACTTAACCATATTGCATTACTTCTATTTCCTTAAATGTTTCCCTGATTCATTGTGAAATATCCATTCAATTGTTACTAGTGAATTTTTCGTGGAAATTTGCATTTATACACATTGTAGGAATTACCTCGCCAATATAGGTGTATAATTGGCGTATTACCCGTGCTATGACCCACTGGTGGGTCTACGGGTATTATTTTTTCCCCGTGGAAAAATTCCCTGTTATATAATGGTATGACAGTGGGTCTACGGGCACTTGAATTATAAGTACTTTTTACCCGTGGTCCCCCGTTGCCATGTTTTAACCATCCACGGGGAAAAAACATTACCCGTAGACCCACCAGTGGGTCATAGCAGGGGGACCACGGGTAATAAGCCGTATAATTTAGAAGGAACAAAATGTTAAAAAAGTCATCTATTTAGTGAGATTACGTTTCAGTGTAAATCAATTTAATTTCCCTGCTTATGAAACAATAGATCGAAACGTAGGTCATTTGGTTGATTTTTGGCCAATTTGCTCCTGAAGTAATATTTAAAGTTTGTAGTTTTTATCTGGTTGTTTCATGCTTTTATGAATGTTGATATAATCTTCATAATATGAAGAAAATTAACCTTACAGAAGTAATCTATTTTTTTCCGGGAGTCCCTTTATACATTCAGTGGGATTATAAAGCCAATAATATTCTATTCAATTAAATTATAATCACTCTAGGTACTTTACTAATCACTATGTATTTAATATGATAATTATCCAATAAAACATATGCGTATAATATAGTTGCAATAAATTAATGATTATTAAATACTTACCTTATTTTTTGCTCTATAGTAATTTAACAAAAATTCGTTACACAACTTAACTATGTTGAAAATTTTATTTATTGCCTATAATTTCGCGTATAGTGGAACGCAATTAATTCACTGTCCCAATGATAAATTAAAATAAACACAAAATTACTAAGCGATTAATTTAATTCGCTCTATCTCTAAGTCCCACCAAACAAGATGAGATTTAATTATACGAATCACACATGCCATTTACGCACATTAGAATAAAATATGCGAAATCAATTAGCAAGCTTTTGCCTAAAAATACTTTAGAATACTGAAAATTGGATTGAAGAATCCAGTGATAGCGACTCTTGGGTAAAACTCCCAAATATTATTTACCACTTAAACTAGGAATTAAGATTTTATGACACACAACCAATTTATTCAACTTAACTTAATGTAAAGTAATAAATAAACATTTACCTTTAAAACTGATATTAGAAATCCCGCCAACTTATACCATTCAGAAACATTAACTTCACTCCCGACACTTGAAGAGCCCGTTAAGTTTTACGAAAAAGCACCGTGCAAACGTAAATATAGTGCAATACAATGAAACTCGCGAGCGAAAAATATTCGAATGATCATTTATTTAAAAATTTGGAAGCGAATGTATCGAGTGGGAATCGTCGAAGTTTGAGTACGGGGTCTCAATGGCCACGCAAGTTGGCGGCGGCGAGGCAGATCGAGTACTGAGTGGTGAGCCGTGGCCGGTCGGTTGTCGTTGCCGGCCGCGGCGCGACTCTGCCCCGCGCGTGCGTCGGACCTGTTCCTACAGCCTCCCGCGCTAATCTCGCGACTCCGGCCAGCCTGCAGCGCGCCAACAATGCACCACGTCCTCCACTATCGGACGCTGCAGACCACACAGCGATACAATGTCGTTTAGCTACCATTATCGACCACACATTTGACACTCGTAAATAAGTACGTCCCAGATAGTGGTGTTGATAAGATGCCGATGAAGGATACGTAATTATTGATGTAAGTCATTTACAGCTAAATGTTACTCTGTACTTACCTAATACATACAACAAAATTTATATTATAATAATATGTCCAATGTCCACATCACATTATATTTTGGGCACTTAAATTATGCATTAAATTCAAATGTTTTAATCTCTTCTGCTGTGGTAGTAAACTTATATCTATTGAAATCGACATTTTTCACAGCAGATAATATATTGACGATGTAAAGCAATCGAAACCAAAGAAGGAAGACCAAAGTTATATACATCAAGTTTTCTTCACCCTTCCCAGTTCATTCCTTTACACCCATCGTCAATTCGTTCCTTGTCCCTTGCTCCATAAAAGCGGGCAAAGTATCGGTAAAGTCTCAAACTATCAGTTGACATCGCAACTGCTGGTTCACCCGCCAGTGGGCTACAGCTGCTGCTTTTCTGCTCTTCATAAATCATTTGATAGTTAACTACCCGCCATATCATAAAAAGACCTGGTTGTGCATGTAACGCTCAAAGATCGATGGCGTTCATTGATGGGAAAAATGCTCAAAACATGGCTCTAATGAAAAGGTCACGACGCACTGTGGCGATTCACGAACCAAGCACAGCTAATTTTGAATTATAGAAAAGTTACCTGTCCTTCGTGATATGGTCAATCAATACTGGGACGCGTCATGGCTTCATTGCCAGATCGAGTCGAGGTCGAATAGTATGGCAGTCACATCTGAAATTTCGCTATATTATGGTCTCTCTGTGAATATCACAATGCGTCTTGAACATTCTCATGAGAGCCATAACATGATTTCGCTATGTGGATCTTTTACTGTGATCACAACGTATCTATTTTTCCACTCAAAAGAATTGTTCTACAAATCGCAGTTAAAAGCTTACACCAAGAAGATTGGTAGAGTCTTATATTTCACCAAGTACTAGTAACATACATGACTTTACAGTCAGGTATGTTTACTTTACAGTCATTTAAAAACAAAAGGGTTCTCAAACTAACTATTGTAAAAAATAAATAAATTTTATTGACTTCTTAAATCTAAAAGTGTCTACTTTTAGCAATAAATATCTAGAGAAGCAAGAGCCTAACTTCCAAATAATTGAAGGAAAAATATTTCGTGAAAATGAGAAGGCAGACTAATGAAGTTAATTATAGTATATTTTAAAATGCTTTTCCGAGGTGAAAAGAGATAACCTCCATTTGAGTATACTATGCTTCTTTAAAATTAGGAAATTAATCGTAATCATAATATCTTATCGCGATATATAATATACGGGCATTTCTCCGCAACTCGATGTCAAACGCCTATTTTTTTACCATATAGAACTTTTATTAAGGCTTCTCTACTAATAGTATTTTCTTTTCAACAGCTTAGGTACATCATTGGTATCCTGAAAGGTTGAATTTTTGAAACTTGGATTTTTTACATGCGTGTTTATGAACAACATAGGTAACATTAAACAAAAAAGAAACGACTTGTAATCGGAAGCTTGGCTTACTTTTATGAAAGCATAAGTCAATTGGAGTAATTGGACGTCTGAAAGGCTGAAAAATGTTTACGCTTAGTTATTAAGAGATTATATTTTATAACAGTTGCCCTTATGTTTACATATCAAAAGTATTAAAAATTCTTTCCTCTCCTTTCTAATCATTTGGGATCACGGCGTACATTAAATCAGTTCGGGATTAGCGCGTTCTAACCAACTTTTCAGCTTTATTTTCGACATAATGATATCGAAAGATGCAAGTTCTAACAAAGTAATACATTTGAAGAACAAAGGACGAACAAAGCTAATCCCAAGTAGAAAAACTAGCTATAAATACCTGCAGTTGCTATTGTAAAGGTGACTAACAACTAATAAGCTCTAGAAACGAGATAACTACGAAATACGGAAGTTATATTTATAATGTCCACAACGTATGAATGTACGTTATAATAACAAAACACTGAGCTAAATGCCTCCCATAGCTGTTAAAATAACAAGTCATTAATCAACTACCTAAACAAACAGCAATTTGACATCGATAAATTTATGCTGAGTTATTGTCATGTCATCGGATTTAAATTTTGTTGGTATCGGTGGTATCGATGTACTCACCGAATGAAAGATACTGATTATGAAATAGAACAAGTACGAAAGAAGATAAAGAAAATTTGTATCAGGGTATAGGAACATGATTCATTTCGTTTTAGTACCAAGAGATCTGTTAAAGGTTAATTCTCATTTTATTCCAAAAAAGATTTATTATCCCAATCCATTATTGAATTAGGTAAATAAATGTTAAGAAGTATTTAAGTGTACTGACTCTTAAAGAAAATAGAATAATATAAAAAATGTAAAAATTTTCAAAAGCTCCACTTGCAGCATAAAAGCTTTCGTTGTGTGTAGTGCTTAGTCTGTTACTATTTTGTTAGATTTCTTATCGTTTTTAATGATATTATATATTTTAGTAAAACAAACTCTGCATAAAACATATTATACCTTTCAAATAACATAACACTTTGATTTTACTTTATAAAAAGAACAAATAAATTTATGGTCTTTAGAAGACATAATTTACAATCGCAAGCGATGTTTTATAGCGTCTTTACTAACTTGTTACTTCAAGGTTATCATAGAAACAATCCGAACATGCAGCAGGTTAAAGGTTAGGTGAAAATAATACAAAGAAAGACAAAAAAATCTGCGATAAGAGTAAAGGATCAATTATACCTAATAACATGTAACTGTAGAAACGTGATCACGTGTTCAAAATAATAAAGGTTACTCTAGTTTACACTCCAATGCCTTGCGAGACGCAGATTACAATCTGACATTATCGATCGGCGTTATTAACTGTACTAAAGTGATAATGGCACTATAATAACCAGCGACGACAATATATTCAATAGTTTCAAGATTGGCGTTAACCATTCGCATGAATTATATGCTTGGAAACCAATTTGCGTATTATTGTGTTTATTCGACCAGTTCGAATATAACGCCTTCGTAATTTAATATTTATAGTCGATTGCCCTTTTCATAATACGAAACCGAATTGCCGTGGCTTATATTCGAAAGATTGTGATCTGTATCAGATTATCGAATCAATTAGTTCATGAACGGTCAATTCATCTATTAACGCTGTTAACAGGCTTTCGTCATTCTAATACCGACACTAACTAATGCAATGTTATTTATTAAACATTTACTTTTAAATTGTACCATTAAATTATTTTGAATTAAATAGATTCTTTTTTTCCTTTGAGGCCTTTGTCCAGCAGTGGACGTCCCACTACTGAAACGACGACGACGAAATAGATTTTTTATTATATTATTATAAAGAAAAAAATCTGCTGAAAAGCAAAAGTACTTTTGGATTTTCATTGAAATTAAAGAAGTTGTTGCTCTATTGATACATAAGATTGATGAATTTTTGTTTCGCTTTGTGCAATTTTGTCTACTTTAATAGGGAGAAGATATGAATCGGCCATTTTGACTGTTTGCCAGATAGGACATAATCGTTTGGCAACATTTACCGCATACCTCCTAGTTTCATGTCAATTTATCACTTAACATAGAATTTCTATTAGTAAAAGTGTAATTGAAGATTTCTATCGTCTCTTAATATTGCAACAGACATTTGAATTCAATTACACTTAATGCATAATAGGCAAAAAGTGCAATCTATGTAAATAAATATTCACTTTTTAACCATAATAGAAGCTGGTTTAATCAGGCAGCACATGAGAGTTACTTTGTATATTTCAAATTCTTTATATAATTTACATATTGGATTAAAATTCAATTCCCTTAGCAAAATTAATATCTAATACTCAATTTCTTCGTGTACCATATGTCCACATAACATCGGAGAACCAAACTTCGCAGTTAACCATTCCGATTTACGTCACACATAATTGTAATAACATAAAAAAGACACGATGTTAATATTTCTAGGTAGGTAAACGAGGACAATTATGTTGCAGACACTTGTTTATTCGCAAGTATCTCAACAAGGTATGTAATTTTCCCGTGTTCAATCTAATGTGATCGGCGCGACGCGACGCGGCGCCAGCCCCGTCGGCTTCTCATAAAAGACATTTATGCTAATACATCACCAACTAACTACTGACCGTTGAACATGACGTCTCTCGATCATACAACAATTTATAAATTATTATTAAATAAACTTTAATTGCAACTATCGATACAATAAATCAGATGTGCAGATGACATGATACCTTAATTAATGCCTACATGTACACGTATCTTTGCCATTATTAAATATTGACCCGTTTGACTAACTGCCTTATTTGTCGTAATTTACGTTCAGTATTCTATTCAAATTTTATTCAAACATCGTAGCTGGCAGAGGTCACTTGAAATTATGTTATATCTCGGCTATCTTGAGGTTTGAGGGTTTAGAATTCAGATGAATATGAAATAAGCGAACTGGCATGGCGTTTACTTCTCGTAAATTCTTGAAGGATTTGTCTAGGTTAGGAAGCCGAGAGATTGTCTGCCAGCGATATACCACATGTAGCGCATATCTTTCAACAGTGGGTGTAGCAATTTAGTGTGTGTCTCACATATAAAATGCCTAATCATAGTGAGTAAGTATGGGACTGAAGGAGCGTTGTTATATTAGCCTGAGACTTCAAGGCGCAGCGTCTGATTTTATGTGCAAATGGAATGTTCACTGACTCCATTAAAATTATTTAACAAAGGATACATTCATTTTATAACTTTATGGGTGTACTACTTGGTTCATTTATATACTTTATTAACAGCTTTATTCACTTATTGTTATAATATATACTTGTCTAAAGTTATAAATAAATTGATATAGGTAATAAGATTGTTTTTAATAGTGTATATAAATATAATTATAATACTAAAATAGTTTTTAATTCCATTTTACTAACAACTATATGGATATTAAATGTATCTGAAATAAAAAAAAAATATAATTAATATGTATGTAGTTAAATACCTATGTATTACATAAAATGTTACATAAGACTGTTTTATTTAAAATAGAACAAACTCTAATTACAATGGGAATATTCCGTGCAGAATAATTAACACGATCAAATTGAGGTTATCTTTAATATAGAGCAGATAATGTAGAGCATTAGGTAAACGCTTTCGGCTTATGGACCAAATTTGTCACAACCTTACGTAAAATAATAATATGGTGAACAAATTTGTGTTTTAGTAGGTACTTGCAAGTTGCATATTACAAAAAAAATATTCTAATGTGATTACTGATTACATTTAAACAATACAATAAAAGCGTGAAAAAATTTAAACAATACAATACAATAAACGTGTATTATTTGTATATATTCAAATTTGTTATTCTTTATACTAAAATAGTAACTGGTAACTTTTTTATATGAAATAAAATATTTGAATAAGCAATAATTTCTCGTTGAAATCTTATACATACGTATAATACAGGTTTTATTTTGCAATAATCTACCACTTAAATATTACTGTTCTACGATGTTGCAATGATGACTAAACCAATTCCAAGCCTATTTAATAAAAAAATATCCTTAATTATTACTCCTATTTACATTCAATAAGCCTCAAACATCTTGTAAAAAAATAAATGAATATGTTCACATAATATAGTAATCAGTGATTACGCGAATGGATATTATTGGGCCAACACGAGTGTTATTAATCAATGCAAAAATTACATACATCAGCTGTCTAAGCATTCGAAGTATGTAGTAATGGAATTTAATAGAAAGATGGAATATGTTATATGAGGCGCCGTTTAATTGGATCCTTGTAAAGCTATAAAATATTCATTTTAAATAAATAAATAATCGTTTTATAAATTCCGTCGCGCTTGCGAAATTATTAAGAATGAATTTTCAGTCTTGTTGTGATTGGAACGCTATGAAATAAATCAAAAGCATCCAATAGGCTTACTTAATATCCTGTGTTTTACAACCTATTTATTTTACTCAGCAAAAGTACAAGATAGCAACGTCCACCAATAAAATGTCCCTATCTTTCTTTTCACCCATATATCGAACAGTAGACTTATCGCTCCGTAGTAAATCACACATACGATCGTTCACTTTATTACCCTTATGTTCATAAACATTTGCAATTTACTATGTTTACTCATATCCGGACGTGAGTTTAATTAATTATCTTTTGAACTCGTTCTGCTCGATACGGCGTCTTGGAACAAAGCTCGGTCTCACTTAAAGAGATTTGTTTTAAGAGCTTTTGTTTCATTGTGTGCAGATTGTGTGGGCGTCCCTCTATTCATTTTGTTTCATGTGTATTTTCTTATACGAAGGCTCTGCGACAAAGTGGCGTCTTTAGGGCGGTAATAATTTAGGTCTCGACGCATCGCGCTTACTTTACTTCAAATATTTTTAATCAAGCCTAGCCTCAAATTCGCATGAATCCTAAATCTACTTTACAATACTTTTAAATGTAAAGTATGTTTTCTTTTACAGTGTCAATATTAATCCATACTTAATATTATAAATGCGAAAGTAACTCTGTCTGTTACTCAATCACGCCCAAACTACTGAACCAATTTGCGTGAAATTTGGTAGTGATGGAGATATTTTGATACCCGAGAAAGGACATAAGGCTACCTTTTATTGCGAAATATGTATCACAGGCGAAGCCGGGGCGGACCACTAGTCTTATATATAAAAATGAATCGCAAAATGTGTTGGTAAGCGCATAACTCGTATGTAGAGAATAAAGTAATACTTATGTAGAGAAAACGTTAACACGGGCGAAGCCGGGGCGGACCGCTAGTTATATTTATAACTATATAAATGAGTCTCCTTATGTGTCGCTTAGCGTAAAACTCGCGAACAGCTCGAACATTTCGGAAAATGTTTTTAAACGTTTTTATTAAGGCACAAGGAATTGGGAAGGTACATTTTCTTTATCCATAAGATGAAGAAAATGTACCTATAAAGGGTAAGAGGGCAGAACAACGCCAGCACTAGTGTTAAATAAAAAAAAAGAAAGTTACGAAATCAATGACATCAGACAAAGGGGCTGATTGGGCCTATTAACCCAACGATCTCACAGTCTGCTTCTAATAATTCTGAAGAAGCCTCGTTGTAATTACAATTGACAAGACTAATAAAATATATAGACACTGTTCAAGAAAATCTTTTTTACCAATAATTTTAATACGTTTCGTTATTTAGATAATAGAGAAAAATAAATTACAGGAATATCAAAAAAATACTATTTATTTAAGTGTGCAGTTTACATGTTCAGTTTTAAAACAATACTTTATAGATAATAATGTATCTGTAGTAACCTAATAACCCGTTTAAAATTTATCTTTCATTCATGTCCTAAAAGTTAATAAGATAGTATTCAGTATTGCTTAGACTACGAACTTCAACCAAAAATTGGTAGGTAATCTCGTTTCACTGACGCAATCGAAACGCAATTATTCTGCACTTACATCGCGTGGGCACACATTAAGAGAGCAAAACTATCCAATGCAAATATTTGATAAAGCGGTATTTAACGGGATTAGCAGTGATGTCACACTACCCCGCTATTATGCAAAAGGGCAGTGACGATAGCGCACTAAGCAAATTGACGCACGATCGTGCCCACGCACTTCCATTATACACTTCAAAGTAACATTATCTGAATCTGTTAATCGTTTATCCACACTTTAATTTAACACTATTGATATTTCTATAAATATACCAACGCCATTGGCTTATATATTATACTTGGAAAGTATTATCCCTGGCCCGCTATCCCAGTTGGCCCACATAGTGCAAACGGAATGGCAATGTAGTATTTGTTCGGTCAGTCTCAATTACAATTTTAAGTATAAAATTAAGATACAGAGGGCAAAGTGTTACTGACATATCATGATGACTTTTATGTCGTCACTCAATGAGTTGATAAGAAGTCATTCAAGAATCGTTCACTTCCTTTAGATCCGTTTTGTGGTAATGAGGTCAACGAACTTTTCATGAATTTTAAAAGCTTTTTAAATAATGAATGCTTATTTACCATAATTATTGTGTCTACAAATAATATTATATTGTAACTTTTATGTTATCGACTATCGAGCGTTTAGACATTAATTAGATATGCGTAAGATATATCAGAAATTACCAAACTTATCAGAACCTTTGGCACTTAAGTTCAAACCAAAATAAACTGAGATATAGGTAAATAATATTATTGCTGTTGCTAGGTATATGGCTTTGTAATATTCGAATAATTGAGGGTACGAAATAAGTGCATGGTTAATAACATAGTTATCATTGAGAAATATCATTCACAAATGAATACCACACGCGACGAATTAGTCATTTCAATTTATTGATTTATGAATTAGTAACTGTTCTAAAATTATATTTTCTTTGTCATCTTCCTGTATAATTCTTGTGAATTCTCGGCACGAATAATAGTGTATTACTGTATATGGACCTTTGATCTTTCAAGAGTTACAGCACATGTATTGTCAATGAAGCTGATAGAACTCATCTGCGAACGGCGCCAACTAAACAAGTCTGCGGTCCAAAACAAAGTTATGCGTAACTACTGTGTACACACAATGCAGCAAACATATTAATGAATTATTTGATGAAAATTTTATTTCAGGAAAAATATGAGGTTAGCTTTCAATTAAATGTATAATGCTATAATATAACCTTATTAAATGATCTAAAGATTTTAGATAAATAATAATTAATTCTTGTAATCTTATATATAAAATTCTCGTGTCACAATGTTAGTCTGCATACTCCTCCGAAACGGCTTGACCGATTCTCATGAAATTTTCTGTGCATATCGGGTAAGTCTGAGAATCGGCCAACATCTATTTTTCATATGTACCACGGGCAAAGCCGGGGCGGACCGCTAGTAGGTATATAATAATATGACACACACATACGTGTACACAGTAAGTAGTTAATTATGCAGGTATTATGTATGAATGTTATGAATGCATTTCCTTAATTATTTCTTCAGTTACCTACGAACAATTTTTCAAATGGAATCACTGATCAATAAAATTTCTTTATAGCTAAACAAGAAAGCAACCTCAGTAGGTACCTTACTTAGAATCCTACCATCAGAGCAGAGATAAAAAAATGTCAAAGCAGCCTTACAATTATTATCTAAACTTAGTAGTTTATGGAACATGGGCCTAGATGCACTCTGTTAATTAATGTGGTAGGGAAGGATGCCCCGTTTCTTTCCATTTTTATTATGTATATGACACGGCTTTAAAATACCCCAATCCACCTGACAATCAATATAATATTTTGAGTGTCAAGAATCTTTCCGATTCCCTTTAACAATACGTTACGGTAAACTTGAAACAACAGATAATAAGTAAGAATTTTAGATAAGTAAAGTTTCTTTTCTCGGCTTTTGTAACAGTGCGCTAAGTGGCTACCCACCGCGTTCTACGAGGGATGGCACATTCCCTAGATAAGATAGGTAGGTGCATTGCAATCCAATAAGTCATTCACAACTATGTACCTATTCATATTTATTTCAATTACTTAGTCTTGAGAATTTCATCTAGCTTGATGAAGGTAAGAAATATAAATCCCTTTAGCAATTCATATTTATCTTCCATATTACAATATTATTAGTACAAATCATTAGCTAACTGCATACAATCCTACATTAAATATTTGTATACTTATTTTTATAAGTAGATTGTGTTTAATTTTTCTTTTATTAAATTTTGCATTGAAATGTGTGAACGGAACTCATCTTATGCTCTTATATAAAAATAAAATAAAAAACGACGTGTGGCACTCGGGGACTGCCGCGGTAAAGCTATTGCATGCTATGCCTTCAAGCCACACCTCCGCCCGTCGGAGTGGGGAGCGTGAGGTTTTTTCGTTACGGAATTTCTCGATTCGGTCTCCACGCTCAAGGCCCGCGATAGAAGCTATGCAATAGCTTAAAATTAAATCATTGTCAAAAAGCGTTGTCACCTGTAGATTCTTGGATATTAATTTTTGTACAAGAGGCTGGTCAATGCAACTAATAAAGATAGCCAAGAAATGCAGCTGGATGAACTCATAAAATAACACAATCGAAACGCTTATGTGTTCAGCTTTATAGCTTCATAGCAATGAATGAGTTTATTCAATTATCGATACCAAGAACCAATGTCGCGCAGATGAGTAATCACTTTAGATAGGATAATGGACATTGACGTTCTTAAGATAATTATATTCAATTTATGTAGATAACGGTAATAGTTTTTAACAATAATTAGCAAGCGTTACTTTGCACCAAGCTTACATACCGGCAGGTCAAGTTTTTTGGACCTAATTGGTTAGTATCTACCGATACTAACGAGTGGTATAGCACTGGTAGTGGTAATGGAAATTATCTGGTCTATTAATAATAGCATTTTATTGATTACATTTATCAAGATGTTAACTTGTCATTAAAAATAATCCATCCTTTTTCGCAACGAAAATGCATGTTTATGTTTTATTTAGATAAGTAAACAGAATATGGCGCCTATTTATAGTTTACATTATATTCTAATAGCTAAGCTAACAACAAAGAACTGCTCTATAGGTTTGCAAACTTTTATATCTCAGTAAACCTCGCCACTACGGCGAAAAATGAACTAATATCGACAGGTCAGCCATTTTGAAAAGTTCACATTTTGTCACCCTACCCTATGATCCTAATTCCTATCCTGTCCAAGCCTATCCTATCCTACTAATATTATAAATACGAAAGTTTGTGAGAATTGAGAAACTATTACAATGAAATTTGCACACATATAGAGAGTAACTTGGATTAACATATAGGATAGGTTTCATCCCGGAAATCTCACGGGACAGGGAACAATATGGGTTTTTCTTTGAAAACGCGGGCGAAGCCGCGGGTGGACAGTTAGTATTACGTGATATTATGATCCTTACAGAAAAAATGTGGGCTCTGAAGAAAGGCAGGATTCTGGATTGCATTGAAATCTATACAATACATTATAAAATCGTAGAAAAATTTGAAGAAAATCAAAAATGTACATCATTTTTTAAAAGAATACTTGGTGCGTGATCTTCGATGGATATCGAAGCCCAAAAATGTAGTATTAATAATTTTTGTTCCTTTGTCCGAATGTATGTCCGGGCTAAACTTAAAAAGTACTGCATGGGCTTACATCAAGATTCAAGCATGAATATTGCAAACTAGTCGGGTGAACATAATAATTTAAGCTATAATATTATTAATAGTAGCCTATCACCACGCTACACGACCAATATCTGAGCAAAGCGGCTAAATTGTGGTTTACTGGATATAATTGTAATATTGTGGTTTTTCCACAATTTTTAATTAAGGTATCTTTTTTACAGTCAACTCGCAGCACGCTCATGTAAGACTATTATAAATTATTCAATTTTCAAAAAAATACGAAACTCCTGTTTGCGTAAATTATATCCACATTATAATCATTTATATTTTATATCATAAATTATAAGATTTATATCGTTCAAAATCGATTCAAAATCAAACAAAACAACGTCAAAAATACACTACTCCTGTGCTTAAAAAAATATAAACAAAATGAAACTGTCACTATCTGATTGAACCATTGAACTGTCAACTGTTACACATGTCAGCTGATAAAATTGACATCCAAATCATTATCCAAATATAGCGGGAAAGTGAATTGAGAAGTTATTTGATACTTCAAACAGAGATTTTAATAATTTACGTAATTTTTAACTTGATTGAAACATTTATTAACGTTATACGATAAGGAGCGTTTCCTTCGCAAACCGATCGGTAAGACTTATGTAGATGGTTTAATGTTACTATCTACCTACTACACATTTCATTTACTTTGTATATTTTACATTTATTCAAATATCTGTACATACCTACGTAAACTATATATGGCTTTTATTAGGTAGTCAAGAATTTTGAAATGGATAAACGAAATAAATTCAAAGGTCCACAAGCAAAGAGGTTTAAGTCGCAAGATGACGATGAAGATGAAATGCCGGCTAGTTTTGAAGAGACATTGGCAGGAATGGAAACTGACTTTGACACTCCTTATATATTTGGTGAAGGCCCTGAAAATCAAAATACTAACATTAAATGGTCCCGATCGACACCGCCTGATATGAACCCCAATACCCAATCTTTAGTGTTTCAACAGTTTGATGTTGACCATTATAATGGGCAGCCAATTCCAGGTATGCCAGGGTCTCAGCTAGCACCTGTTCCTGTTATGCGTATGTATGGAATTACTATGGAAGGAAATTCTGTTTGTTGTCATGTACATGGATTTACACCTTACTTTTATGTTACTGTGCCATCAAATTTTGGTGAAAATGAATGTTCTACACTCAAAAGTAATTTGAATAAAGCCATGCTTGAGGATTTGAGATCTAACAAAGATAATATAAGAGAAGCTGTTTTAGAGGTGAAACTACTAAAAGCAAAATCCATAATGTATTATAAAGGTGATAGTGAGATTATGTTTGCAAAAATATCTGTTGCTGTGCCAAAATTGATAGCAGCTGCAAAACGACTCATTGAGAGGCAGCCCACATCATATAATTTAATGGATCCTTCATTTTATGAAACAAATATTGACTTTGATATTCGTTTCATGGTAGACACAGCATTAGTAGGCTGTAGTTGGATAGAGTTACCTGCTGAAAAGTGGTCTATTAGGAATAAGAATGGAAAATTGTTACCTGAATCTAGATGTCAAATAGAAGTTGATGTTGCATGGAATACATTTATTGCTCATCCTCCTGAAGGCGAGTGGTCTAAAGTCGCTCCAGTAAGGATTTTAAGCTTTGATATTGAATGTGCTGGTAGAAAAGGCATTTTCCCTGAACCTAACCATGATCCCGTTATTCAAATTGCATCCATGGTTATTAGACAAGGAGAAATGGAGCCATACGTTAGAAATGTTTTTACTTTAAATACTTGCGCTCCTATTGTTGGTTCACAAGTCTATAGTTTCCAATCTGAGTCAGAAATGTTATCTAAATGGTCAGATTTTTTCCGGGAATTAGATCCAGATATCATAACCGGATATAATATTAGTAATTTTGATTGGCCTTACTTAATAAACAGAGCAAAACATTTAAAGGTTGACAACTTTGATTTCCTAGGACGCATTAGAAATATACGATCTGTCATAAAGGATTCAGTGATACAGTCTAAACAAATGGGGCGTAGAGAAAATAAAAGCATTAATTTTGAAGGAAGGGTACCATTTGACTTACTTCTTGTACTTTTAAGAGATTATAAACTGAGATCATATACATTAAATGCTGTAAGTTATCATTTTCTTCAAGAACAAAAAGAGGATGTTCACCACAGTATAATCACAGACTTACAAAATGAAAATGAACAAACTAGAAGAAGATTAGCTATGTATTGTTTAAAGGATGCATATTTACCAATAAAATTACTTAACAAACTAATGTGTATCATTAATTATATGGAAATGGCTAGAGTAACTGGTGTGCCATTATTATGTCTCTTAACCAGAGGTCAACAGATCAAGGTAGTAAGTCAATTACTTCGTAAGGCTAAGGAAGCTGGGTATTTAATGCCAACCTATCATGGTCAAGGATCTGATGACCAGTTTGAAGGTGCAACTGTAATAGAGCCAAAGAAGGGCTACTATGCAGATCCTATATCTACTTTAGATTTTGCATCACTGTACCCCAGTATTATGATGGCACATAATTTATGCTATACAACACTAGTACCACCAAATATGCAAAAAGAATTAAATCTAGATGCTGAGGATGTTACAATAACTCCTTCTAAAAATATGTTTGTAAAGTCTAATGTCAGGAGAGGACTTTTACCAGAAATCTTAGAATCTCTATTAGCTGCCCGGAAAAAGGCTAAAGCTGATTTGAAACAAGAAAAAGATCCCTTTAAAAGGTCAATTTTAGATGGAAGACAATTAGCCTTAAAGTTAAGTGCCAACTCTGTGTATGGTTTTACAGGAGCTCAAGTTGGTAAACTGCCTTGCCTTGAAATATCAGGAAGTGTTACTGCATATGGAAGGACTATGATTGAATTTACAAAAACAGAAGTTGAGAAGAAATATAGAAAATCAAATGGGTATAAAGAAGATGCAGTTGTTATTTATGGTGATACTGATTCAGTAATGGTTAAATTTGGGGTAAAAACATTGGAAGAAAGCATGGAATTGGGAAGGGAAGCAGCAGATTTTGTCACATCTAAATTTGTAAAACCAATAAAATTAGAATTTGAAAAGGTCTATTACCCATATCTGCTAATTAACAAAAAGAGGTATGCAGGTTTATACTTTACCAAGCCAGAAACATATGACAAAATGGATTGCAAGGGAATTGAAACAGTAAGGCGTGATAACTGTCCCCTTGTTTCGAACATGATGAGCACTTGCCTTCAAAAACTGCTTATTGACAGAAATCCAGATGGTGCTGTATCATATGCTAAACAAATTATTTCTGATTTACTGTGTAATCGTATTGATATATCCCAACTTGTGATTACAAAGGAACTTGCAAAAAATGACTATGCTGCTAAACAAGCTCATGTAGAATTGGCAAAGAAAATGAAAAAGCGTGATGCAGGCACTGCTCCAAAACTAGGAGATAGAGTGCCATTTGTCATTTGTTGTGCTGCTAAAAATACACCTGCATACATGAAAGCAGAAGATCCTATTTTTGTATTAGAAAACAGTATACCTATAGACTTTAGTTATTATTTAGAGAATCAACTATCTAAACCATTATTAAGAATCTTCGAACCAATACTAGGAGAGAAAGCAGAATCACTACTCCTGAAAGGAGAACATACTAGAACAAAAGCAATGGTAACTTCAAAGGTTGGAGCTCTGGCAGCTTTTACCAAAAAGAAGGAAAAGTGTATTGGCTGTAAATCAGTTATGCCAAATGACACAAAGAGAGCATTGTGTGATCACTGTTTGGACAAAGAAGGTCAGTTATATATAACAGAAATTTTCAAACAGAGACAACTTCAAGATAAGTTTTCAAGGCTTTGGACTGAATGTCAGAGGTGCCAAGGAAGTCTACATGAAGAAGTTTTATGTACGAATCGCGATTGCACAATTTTTTATATGAGAAAAAAAGTTGGTATGGAGTTGGATACACAAGAGAAGACTGTATTACGCTTTGGTGAACCTCTTTGGTAAATTTGATTTGAAAAAGAAAAAAATTCAAAACAAAATGAACTTTTAATCTAAGAAGTTGATATTTTTGATATATTGTATCTCAACTGTATGAATAAATGCAATTGAAATCTATTTTTTTTTACATTTTTCAGTTCATATCCTGAATCCTCTGAATAGAATAAGCCCAGATATCACAATAAGGCGAAATATTTTTTCGCCATTATCCAATAAAATTATAAAATCTAAATAAAATGCAATATTAATCTATATTTTTATTAATACACAAAACATAAATAGGAATGATATATAGATTCATAACATGTCATAAGACAAATGGAATGTAGAATTTTATAATATTCCATTTTTATACTAACTATTTACAATAAAATGTAGATCTGAAATAATACTTTTAAGTACAAAACACAATAATTGAGAGATGAAGCCCAGTATGTTGATGTTGAAATCTCAATCATCCTAAAAATTTGATGCCCTTATGTGCAAAAGTCAGTTATATGCTATGTCCTTTCTCGGGTATCAAAATATCTCTATACCAAATTTCATGCAAATTGGTTCAGTAGTTAAGGCGTGATTGATTAACAGACAGACAGAGTTACTTTCGCATTTATAATATTAAGTATGGATATTATAAGCAATTAACTTATTTTTTTGTTTATTTTATTATTTTTGCAACAATTAAAAATTCATAGTATGTATAATATTTACTGTGATTTTTATTGATCCTGAATTACTGACTTTTTTAATTTAAACAATTTATACATTATTAAAATTTAAAGTAACATTAATTATCACAGCGAAAAATACATGTACATAATTAATATAGAATTTCATACATTCAAGCATCTGATTTGGTGCTTAAGATATTTACATCTAATTCTGGCCTCATAAAGATGTTGCATAATTCACAACATAACTTCTTAAATATAATTTATATACTAGCCAATAAGGGATAACAAACAAAACATTATTGGGATGTATGACTACATTTCATCTGTTATCTTGTGATAGAGATCTGTTTAAGTTTGTTTTTAGGTTTTTATTTAAGTTTTTAGAGGCAGGGATAGGGGGGACTTGGGCTTCAAAAGGAGTTAGGTTTCCTGATGCGGTGGTTGTAAGCTTCATAATATCTTCAAGAGTTCTTATGAATGTGTCACAGGTTGCCTTTAATAGACTTGATGCTTCTTCAATTTTCTGGAATTATAAAATGGAATACTGAATATTTAATTGATCTCAATTTAAACATTTTAAGATGATTAATTGACCCACATATTCATTATTAAGGCTTATTGTTTATTAAAGTTCTATCCTATTGCAGTAGGTACATTTTGTCCATATTGCAGGGGTATATTTAGTTTAATAATAATTATTATCTGACTAGCTGTGCCGCGCGGTTATACCCACATTGCTTCACTCTTGTTGGTCTTAGGGTGATGATGTATAGCCTGTTATCTTCCTCAATAAATGGGCTATCTAACTCTAACATTGAAAGAATTTTTCAAATCAGACCAGTAGATCCTGAGATTAGCGCGTTCAAACAAACAAAAAAACAATTTTATTAACAGCTTTATCATATTAGTATTAATTTAAGTAAAAGTATACCTCTACATCTGGTCCATTGTCATGACTAGCAGCACTTTTAACAGCATGAACTTGTTGCATAAGTAAATCACAATAAAGATGCAATTCTGACTTTTTATTGATTAAAGAATCTTCCACTCCAATAACTGTAAATAATATTATTTAAATCAATTAACAATTTGAATACCATAATAGTGTTTCCCTTTTTTATTTTAATCACATTTTTAAAACTAATTTGTATTCATTGGTTAATAACATAAACATTATAGCTATGTACTTATATACAGGATGTCCCAAAAAGTAGTGATGAACGGAAGCTGGGAGGTAGAGGACCTAGAGGGCTATCCGAATCACCCCCATGTATGTTATGCGATTTTTCGTATTTTCGGAGTTATGACTTTTTTTTTTCAATTTTTCACCTATCACCGAGTATGATGATATTTTCACTCATGGTGACGTCATTTATTGCGCTAGATACTTGATTTTTTTGTTTGCTAAGCTGAAAGATAGGCCAATTTAGTATGGTAACATTTACTATCGTTAGATCTTTGAATGGAATAAAAAAGGGCCCGTAAAAAAATAAAATGAAATTTTGTGAAATAAGATGAAAAATAAAATGTAAAAAAATGAAATTTTTAGGGTAGCTACCTGATAGATAGAGCAAGTTTTTTAAAGCCGAATGGAAATCTTTTTTTATGTGATTTTATTTTAATTCCATTCGAAGATCTAACGAAAGTAAATGTTACCATACTGAATTGGCCTATCTTTCAGCTCAGCACACAAAAAAAAATCAAGCATCTAGCGCAATAATTCACGTCACCATAAATAAAAATCTCATCGTACTCAGTGATAGATGAAAAATTGAAAAAAATATGATAACTCCGAAAATACGAAAAATCGTATAACATACATGGGGGTGATTCGGATACTGGATAGCCCTCTAGGTCCTCTACTTTTCAGCTTCCGTTCATCACTATTTTTTGGGACACCCTGTATATGTCTTATAGGTACTTGCACATTAGCTCATTCTGCATTAAATTTATTTCATATTATAGTAAAACATTTAATTTAATCTAGTAAATAGGCTTCTTCTAGGCTACTTGTTTAATATTACAAAGTAAATTACTTTTCACATCCACAATTGACTCCAGACATGCTTTAGCACTGCCTAAGGCCACCAACCATTTTTGTCTATCTTGAGATGAAGGTGCTCGAAGGTACATGTGCTGTTGACCAGGAATAACTAAGTCCATTCTCGTATTATCAATATTATTAACTGAAAACAAAAAAAATACAATTTGTCTATTCATTCATATTAAAAGAACTAGGCTTTTAACAATCGAAAAAAGGTGCTTACCATTAATTTGACATACTGAAACTTTCACCGAACCTTTACACCCTTGACAGACTTCATCTTGCGATTTATAATAGGATAATATTCCATTTTCTAAAACGAACCATCTTGTTTGCCAACCTAGGAACAATTAATATATTTTTTTCAAACGAGAAAAATATAAAATACGTGAAACCTATACCATTCTCCTAATAATAAATCTTAACGTACCATTCCAATAATTTGTCCATTTCCATAAAACACCTTCCATGTATTAAATAATATTATTATGGACACGTACTATTCACACGTCACTATATTGTATATATTGAATT
Source organism: Colias croceus (assembly GCF_905220415.1). NCBI lineage: Eukaryota > Metazoa > Arthropoda > Insecta > Lepidoptera > Pieridae > Colias > Colias croceus. Next base: position 5,442,328 of record NC_059540.1, on the reverse strand, counting down.
ATCTCTGTGCTGCGAAATAATGTAAGTCGTAGGAGTGATAGAGATTTAAAAACTTTAAGAATTTAATTATTTTTTTGGATAATTAAATTAAATCAGCTAACAGCTTGCGAACAAAAACAGTCCAAAATCCAAATTAAAGCGACATTGACAAAATTATTTTGACGTAAACAGCTTTCCCGTCACTCGTCTGTCATTTGCCAGTTTTTTTTTTTTTATTGGTAATAGGGAAGCGCTTGACCACAGTCTCGACTGATGATAAGCTGAGATGTGGTCTAAGATGGAGCGCGCTTCCCTAGAAGGTACCTGTTTACTCTGACTTGCAAGCTGGTGTCAGACAGACTATCGGACATTTCTTGCGCAAGTTTTCTTGCAGATGGACAGGCGGCCCTAGTGCTGATTTACACAGGGTCAGTAGACTTTAACTGTTTACATGAAGTAAGTAGTAGTGGTGCGTTTCTCACGGTGACCACACGTTTGTGAAGTCAGTGAGAAAAATGAATTCACGAAAACATCTGAAACGACGATTTAATTATTTGTTTTTTTTTTAAATTAAAAATTTATCAATTTTGCTGTTGAATGAGTTAATAGAAATTGTAGAAAATGAGATAACTAAAAATAAACGACAATGGGTAAGAAAATGGATTTAGGGATTTAATATCCCAAAGGCACTCGTTTTTGCCATATAATTGCACCAATTTTAAGGTTTCGTCTTCGCTTACGGGTCATTTTTATCGCAAGCGAAAAAAACGTGGTCACTCTACAACGCAGCGGCAGTGACTAACCACGCACTGACTTGTCTGTTTACACGGGGTTTATTTGGCTGACGCGAGGGTGCGCGGGTGGCGGGGGGCGCCAACTGACTTTAAAATATTCGTGTCCGAATATTCAACTCAGCGGTGACTTCAAGCCTCTGTACTGACTTCAAAACTGTTTACACAGGGTTTTTTTCGGGTCAGCACTGATTTGCCTCGAATTTGTAGTCAGTTACTGACCCTGTGTAAATCAGCACGAGACGACACGCGCAATTCTTTCATAGCCTTTATATGTCTGTCATTTTCTGCGGGGGGAACCACAGAACCTTGCACAGAACATGTGCACAGACCAGTAACTTTGCAGATATTCTGCCTATTATTACTTATAAATTTAAACCAATCAATGATATTGTTTATCTTATTAAAAAAATATTAATAAATAGTTTGAGACGATTGACTCTAACTCGTGGCCTCTCTAGTTGTGCTCTCTAGTAAGTAGTACAGTAACAGGTAACTCAATGTATTTTACAATAAATACATAAATGAAATGGCATAAAACTGTAACGCTGACTGAAATGTGGAGACTGGATTAGTGCACTTCGGGCCAGAGCTAAATAATGTTTCCGCTAGTTATACATTTTTATCGTATCGTTTCTTCGTAATTTTTTATTTTGTGTTAATTATTTTATAAAAAAAACAATTTTTTATCCCTTTTTCTATTTTAACCTGTAGCGAAACCGTTATTATTTTTCTTATCTCTATTTTTGAATGTAGACCTAATGTCAAAAAAGTCAATTGTCAAAACAAATTGTTACAAAATGCAAGCCACACCCGACAACAGTCAACAACCAGCAAAGATTCAATTCTTTTAGTTTTTGAATATAATTTATACGATTGTTTGTATTACATCTTCCACTCAACCTGCAAATTGATGTGTTTTAGAAGTTGTATTCAGATAATATAAATTAATGGCAAAGCTCGATCTATTACTTTTGTAAGATATTATGTGAATCTTTATTTTTTATTTAGAGTATACGACGCAGTATTGAATTAAACTATTCCATTTCTCATTATTCTTACAAATAAAACAATTCAGTTCATTTTATTAACACTATAAAACAATGTTACGAATGAAAATAATAGGTGTGTTAGCTTTGTTTCAATTGTTTATGTTTGTTTATAAAGGTACGTAAATTTTTGCTATTATAAAACATACTACATATGTTAATTTTTTTAACAATGCACAATTTATGAGTAGGATCCTTTTGTTTACAGTGAATGCCTTAGAATGTTATGTGTGTGACAACCAAGAGGATAACTCGGAAAAATGTGTAAAGACTATCATGACATGTGAATATAATCAAGATGTATGCCTTACTGAAATAAAATGGGGAAGCACTCCATATTGGTCACAAGGAGCTAAAAAACAATATTATGTATCAAAGAGATGTTCTAATAAAACAGATTGTGCTATGACCCGCCAACATTATATGCCGCTGTGTACTCATATTTGGTACCAAGATTGGACTTGTTCAGATTGCTGCCAAGGGGACAGGTGTAATTATTACATTATTGTGAGTATATATATATTTTTTTCATAGGTAGCACAATATTTTGAATTTAATTGGGGCAAGAAAACAGCTCACAAATCAACTAAAACTCTGTTATGCACCAAAAGTATGTCTTTTTTAACTAAAAATCATGACTACTATAATATAAGAATTTAAATGATTGGTTTTATTATATAGACCATGAATAATTATGCACCTCATTTGTGTACCTATATAACCTACAAGGTATAACTTACATATACAATTTATGTTTTTTTTTTTTTCAGAGCGGTCAGTCAGCTATAAAACCTGCACTAGCAGTGTTTTTTGGAACAGCAGCAGCTGTTGCTTGGTTTTTTAGAACTATTTATAATTGACACAAGACATTATTTTGTAAACATTCCTAATATAGTTAAAATGTAACAATCAAATTAATGTTATTTTGTATTCAGGGCATAATACAATATATTTATATTTGACTACCAAAATTTTATATACACTTTTGAATGATAAGTAACTTTCAATTTATGACAATACTGATGGCAAAGTTCCTCGTTCTCTTTTAATCATTTTAATAATTTTAATAGAAATTAAAGTAAGGAACTTAATTTACAGCACTGTACTTACTGTTCTTTGGACCATAGTATTCAAGCTCGACTATAGATTGTCTTTAATCCGTCCAATGTCTATAATAAGACATGATTATATTATTTTTACATTACTAGATTAAGTTATTGTTTTTACTGTCTTAAATCCGTCCATAAAAAGACTATTATTATTATATATTTTTATTATTATAAGTAATTATTTTGTACTACTTTCTTAGGAATATAAATCATATTTTTAAATAACTGTTTTATTTCACCATCCTTGCTGTGCCAGCTTTAATGAAATGCAATTGATTAAGTTTTACTCGCTACACAATTTTATAAAACTTAAACATTCAAGGTAATTTAACATAATGATTATACCTAATGCAACATATTTTACATACTTACAACTACATAGTTATTATAATTAAATTAAACTATACTAATTTTATCAAACTGTAATTTTGTTGCTGCAAAGTGTTTGTTTGAGCCTGCTAATCTCAGACGGAAGGCTCTGATTTTAAATTTTCTTCAAAGAATATCATTTTCAATTTCTATTTAACACTATTTTATTAAATAATTAACTTTATCCTAGTCTTGTGATAATAATTGATATATATTTTACTCTAACATGAAATTGAGTTCCATTTTGTCTTAGATTACAAAATAAAAGGTTTTGGATTTTTAGTATCATTTTGTTTTTGCAAATAGACTCACGTGGTCCATTGATCTGGTCTAGATTTTTGTCACAGTAAAAAGTATTATAGATTTTATAAATTCAGTTTTATCGTTGGCTATAGGTGCGTGTAGATAAAAGACCTCTTATATTTACAGCCTTTTACAGCTATAATTTTCTGGATTTTTAAAAAGTAATTCATTACATTAGTATTATTATTGTTTTTTATCTGACTAGAGGTCCGCCCCGGCTTCGTCCGTGGTAGGTACATATTTCGCAATAAAACGTATAATAGCCTATGTTCTTTCTCTGGTTCTAAATCTGTGCTTGGTCCGTATCAATGAATAAGGAATCACATGGAAGTGACATACCTACAAAAAAAGTGTGGCCGGCGCCATATTGCCTGTAACAAAACATGGCGGTGTTTAGTGCCGAGAATAAACTTAATAATGTTTATCGATATAAAAATAATATTAATATATTTTTTTTTGAAGTTATACTTCTTTTGGCGCGGTGGAGAAAAATAGTGAGAGTGAATTTTTACGATGCGCGCGCACACCGACACCTAAATTTAACAGCATGAAGTAATGAAGTAAGTAAGTTGTTCAAGTTGTATATTCTAGTATTTTGTCCATACGCCAAAGAAGTAACTTCTAACGCGTGTACATAAACACACACTCTTTTTTATTTATTTTAACTTTATTGTACAAAACATAGAAGTAAAATTACAAATGGAAAAAATGACAATGCCAATTAATAAAATTAAGTATGACGATGGCTGCTCGTGACGGTAACACCTATACAGGGTTACTTGTAAAACACCAGCAACCTCGCAGGACAAGATAGCTAACCCTGTATAATTTGATAAATCCAGTTCAATTTTGACTTCGCTATAAGGATTACGGTAGACTTACAATTTGGTAATTTCAGTTTTGAGGAATGTAATATAATGAAACAAAATATATACTAATATAGGTATATAATAGTATTTTATTACAATGAACAACACAATATACAGTAATTTATTTATTTATTTATAAACAATAGACAAAAAAACAATAATTACTTAATAACAGAGAAAATTATAGAGCTAAACTGTTTTGTGCAGCCTGGGATGCACTCGGATTCACTCTGTTCATTTTTGAGTTCGGGATTTGAGGCTCAACTGGTACCTGGAAATGAAATGTCACAGTTTACATTAACTAGCATTGTTCACTTTACATTTAAACTAAAATGCAATACATTTTAATTAAAAGGGCAATGCTGATGGTTTGAAATTAATATCAACATTAGGGCTTACAATAGCGGAATTTGAATTTATATTTTTGGTTTTATGGCATTCAAATGCTTTATAAATATAAATTTATAAAGAATAGAAAAATAACTTAAAACACCCCATGTATTTAAAGTAAATTGCACTTTCGCTCAGTCAATAACATTTCAACAACCAAATATCACCGAAGTTTGTACTCAAAAAATCATATAAAACCATCTCAGTTTGTTCACAGGCCCCCTTCAAAATAGGAGAAACTTTAGATTATAAATGACAGCCCTAAATCTAAATAAAAAGACCAAAAGTAAATTGGAAGACATCACGTGTCTACAGATAAAAACCTCACCCTGTGTGAATGCAGCGGCAGACATACTGGTATAGCATCATCGTGCAGACTAATCACATCCATTGTTCTATTGAAAGCACTTTCGCGGAAATGTAGGGAACATACTATGATATATCCTTTACATTTGGCTTGATATTTTCAGTTTCAATTGCTTCTAACCATTCTCCTTTTCTATTTTCACTTCTTGGTAACATTAAAAAAATGAATTTTTAGGTTATTATAATTTTATTCCTGACCTGAATTATTTATAAATACATTTTAAAGTACTATAAAAGCGATTAATGTTACTTGAGTTATAATTCATATTAGGTAAATTTGTGTTTTATTTTTCCTTCTGCTGCTCTTGGCAAAATTAATTTGTTATTTTGGAAGTGTATTCAACAAAGCAACTATTCTTAAGATTAATGACACAGCCTTGGGAGACGCACGTCTTCATCGAACATTTTGCTGATGTCGATATTATAAGTCATCACTAGCACCCAAATTCATTATTTTACTAGAACGAAAATATACAAAATAAAGCTATATTTGGTAACAATTTTGCACTGAACATAGTCTGTAAATACTCCTCAATTCAATATACATGAAAATAAGTAAATCAGCAAAGTAATAACTAATATTTCAGTCAAAACGTATACATACCGGTGCAAAGACAAACTTTTCTGGTTTTCATTCTTTCCAGAGCCACATCCCACAATACTGCGCTTTGGTATTATGCCACTATTTGTCCTTGACCACTCTATATGTTTTAGACACAAATGTTTGTCACAATCACAAAAATATTCAATATTTTTCAATGTTTACTACGGAGCAATGACAGAGCATGTACATCATAATAACGAGAACATAACATGGCGCCCGGCCACAGTAGGTATTTGAGCACAGAATACATAATAGTAGCTAAACGCTACAGAACGGACACTCTCCGCCTCCCGCCAAAATTAAACACTTACCTCACCCCGCACGATCAGACATGTCGCACCCTTAAAACATAAATGGCACTAAACGAAAATGTTAATTTTACAGTACGGCCGTTTTAAGATTTTTTAAAAATTGAATGGGTGATATGGAACTAAAAAAATACAAATATAGATTTGTGATCGGATTAAAATAACAGTTTAACTAACTCTGTTTCAGTATCCAGTGGCAAACAAAAAAAATATTTATTATTTATTAATGGAGAAGCATTTAAAAAAAATGTTTAGTATTGTGTCGGTTATAGTTTTCAAGTTATTCAAAACTTTTTGCTTAATGACCTTTAAAATGTTATTTTCCCTACATTGTAATAATAACAAAGAGAGAAATAAAACAATAGAATTACTAAAATAATAAAGAATTATATTTATTTGGCACATGCTCATAGTTTTCGGTCAAAATTACCACACATATTCATAATTAACAAGTTTGTTTGAATCTAGATAAAAGTATTGTCATAAATAACATTAACATTAAAATCTTGTTCTTACTACTTACTAATCAGTACAGTTATTTAGAGGTATTTCAATTAATCTGCTAAGGTCAAAAGTATTTCGAAGTAGGAAGTGTTAAAGTCACCTATCTGTAATATCCAGTCAATTTTTGAAAAAGGTTTTGCAAACCCTTTCTTTGGAGCCGTTTACCTCGGAACTTCGTTAACCTTCTTCGGTTTTCTATTGGAGTTAATCTTTTTATATTTATATCTGGGCTTTATCTCTGTTAAGTTAAAAATAAGTTTTCGTGACTCTTCAGAAATTCTATCTGCGATTTTCAGACGACATGTTCTTCCACAAGGTTGCTTAATCATTTTAGCTGGAAAAACGTTTTGAGTTTGAAACATATTTTTTGCCTGTATTTCTTAGTATCTTTACAATATTTGTAGTATGTAACTATATTATTATTTTTCGTTTTCTTGTAATTGCATCAACAGGCTGAGTTCGCAGCTGCTTCTTTTGCAGTATCGTTCATCGTTCCTGTGTCATTTGTATTAAAATGTATGATTTCGACGTTATCAGCAGGGCTGGAAGAGGCGACATGATAACCATCATTCGGAGCAAGACCACTTTTAAGATTCGAATCAGCAGGAAGATGATCACTTCTTTGATGATTATTAGAAATTTCAACAATCTGAGTGAAGGAAATGTCATCAATTTTTAAAGAGCTTGGCATTTGGTCATTCCTTTTTCTTTACATTTTGGGTTCTCTGTTTCGTCATCCGGATTAGAAGGGTCGAAATTATTACGTGTGCGGTGTGTCTATAGTACTTTGAGTAATTTGTTGGGTTAGGTTATGGCCTTTGTACAGACAAAGCTGAAGCTGAACTGGATGATGTTCTTGAGGACGAGCTGGACGACGAAGACGATGACGACGAGTTTGAGTTTGATCTCCTGCATTTTTTCTTTGATGGAAAGTATGTTCTGTCATCGTCTGAGGCGAGAAAAAAGTCACCACCGTCAGTGTTAGTTTGGTTGTGATAAGAGCTTAAAGGATGAACTTCTCATGATGTTCAAATCGGACGCACTCATTGTTGAAAGCGGTTCAACAATATCGGAATTTCTTTTAGAAGCAGGCTTAGTAATTTGAGATCCATCATGGTCATCATTTTCTTTTTTTCTTTGATTGTTCTGAGTTGATAATTCTATTATACTTCTACATCTACTTCTTTTCGGATCCATGATAGTATAATACAAAAAGCCTTAAACAAAATGCCTTTTTTTTTATTAATAAATTCGTATAAAAACAAAATCCTAATTAAAGTTAACATAATATAACTGACACTTATGTAATTGCGCACAGCGAAAATTTAAAAGCATATTTATTGATTAAATGGCTCTTTAAAGAAAATGCCCGTTATTGAATTCGTATAAAAACAAAATCCACACTAAACTTATTAAATAACTGGCATTATATTCAAACTGCCATTTATGCATTTACTAACTGTAAATATTCGAAAGCAAATTAATTAAATAAGTGGCACTTTACACAAAGTGCCAGTTTTTGACTCACCTCGACAAGGATTCCCACCGGAGACTTGACACGAAATGGCATAGTGCCGGTTTATCAATTACCGACCGGACAAATTGTGACAAATTCATAAGTGACACTAGCGACATCTAGCAAAAATTTGACGCATTAGAGCTACCGGGATCTTTGCGTTAGGCGCGTTTCGTTTTATGCCTTTTGACTGCATACTTAACTCAAAAATGAATTTTTTTGTATAGTGCCACTTATGTTTTAAGTGTGCGATGTTATGGTACCCATTTCCCCGCAAGGACGATACCAACGACGTCTTTAGACGAAACGCAACGAAGATTGACAACATTAATCAAATTGACTTAAAGCAATTTTATTATTTTGGATTTGTGATTATCGTTTTTCGTAGAAAATGGTTAGATATTGTGCTGTTTAAGGATGTATTTCATCAGAAAAACGCGAATTTTTTTTTACGCTAGTCACAAATGTGCCAACCATAAAGAGTTTACACACACATTTGCAGTCTCTACAGTGTGACTGTCAAAACTATAATTTTGTATGGAGCAATGACTAAGGAATCATAGTGATTCATCATCAGTGATTCCTTATTCATTGGTATGGAGCTGTATGGAGTGTCCGGGGTGTGATTTGAGCTAACTTCAAATGTCAAGCGGTATAAAATTAGCACTGACTGACGTATAGTCATATTTTTTCACATAACAGAATATTCATTAGTTAGAAAGAGACAGTATCAGTTTTATTATTTCAGTATCGAAATGCATGATATTTGTATAATCAGTTGTTTGTATACAACAATATGCCCTGTCCATAGGATTCCTTAGTCATTGGTCCGTATCTTCTTGGTCCGTATAGATAAAAAAGGTTAAGTGCCCTTATGCCGACTCCACACTCGCGCCGCGAAGGCCCGCGAAGGCCGCGAACCGCGAGTGTGGATGGTTTCGCGACATCGCGTTCGCGCTTCGCGGCGTTCTCCGTCCGGTTGCGGTTTTTTGGTCCGCTTCAAAGGGTTTGCGAAGCGCGAACGCGAACGCATCCACACTCGCGCTGTGTTCACAGTTGTTCCGAATTACGTATTTTATGTTTTAAAAGCAAACATAATTTTAGTGCATAATATTTTTATTAATTCTCATATATTCTCATTTATAAATTCTCCTTAACTTGTTTTTTGGACTTTATAAATGCATAATTGTAATTCGCTAAAGCGCACAATGTCAGAGCAGCAGCAACTTCCACGTCCATTTTAGTCAAATGCGCGAACGTTAATGCGAAAGGTCGCGAGTGTGGAGGGCTATATTTATCGCGGCGTGTCAATGCGCGAACCGCGGCCGCGAACCGCGCCCGCAGTTCGCGGGCAAGTGTAGAGCCGCAGTTACGCACCAGCGGTTAACCGCGGTGGCGGCTAACCGCGCGGTTAGCCGTTTTCCCATTTTAATATGCAACCGCTTTTATTATATTATTAGTGCGTACAATCATAAGCGGTTGCATATTAAAATGGGAAAGCGGCTAACCGCGCGGTTAGCCGCCACCGCGGTTAACCGCTAGTGCGTAAGGGCACTAAGTGTTGTAACTTGTAAGCTGTGGTGGGATAATGCAGTTCAATAAAGAAACGAATCTCCAATGGCGGCGCTTATCATTCCCTCTCGCTTACACACGGCCGTACGGCATGCAAAAAAAAGTGGTTTGTCCTCAGAGAGGGTTTGTCTATGAAATGGTTTACAATCTGTGTTTACAATTTTCATGCCATAAATGTTATATTCAGGTTATAATAAATTCATTCATGTATTAGGTAGGTGCTTTGATTTGCCCGAATTTAGTACCATAAGTATTATTGCATGTATTAATCTTTTAAAACGCAGTTCAATAAAGAAACGAATCTTCAATGGCGGCGCTTATCATTCCCTCTCGCTTACACACGGCCGTAGGGCATGCAAAAAAAAGGGAAAAGTAAAATCACGTTTGTTTGATTTTCCCTATAATAGTTTTTATCATAAATTTACAATGACCAAGAAGCTTATATCCTCTAATACACTGGAGATTGCACTATGACCATTAACTTGAAACAAGAAACTATGACATTCAATGACGTCAGTCATGTTATTTGTCTCTTTCTGTCGAGTGACCACGCTGGTTTGTAAATTCAGGATTTTTCAAAATAGAAAAAACTAAAAATCATGGTCTATAAATAATAACGACATATATTTTTAACAGTATTTATATTATAATATTATGGTCATACTTTATAGGTAGGTACATACAATTTTAAGTGGTATATTGGCTTGGTATAGAATGATAGTTATAAATAACTTTTGGCTACAAAGCTTGGATATGAACCGATATATAGCATTAACATCCTTTGTAAATAGAGGAAAGTTGTGTTTTGCATCAGATGCTGTTTACCAAATTGTTAACTACTCAGATCTTCTTTTTAAACGCGTTGCTTCGACGGGTCAATTTCAAGCCAGAATCATCAAAGAAAAACTGTTTATAGCAGCCTTGCACCAATTTCAGCTAACTTTACAAAGTTTATTTTTCAAAAGGTATTTTTTTCTGGGTCGTTATCCTCAGTAACCTTGATGGGCACATATATTTCTTTTTATTTTACTTTTTGGAAAGCTGAAATACGTAAAACAAAAAAATATGAGGTAAGTTAAAAAAGTAAAATTTCAATGTAAAAACGAACAATCTTATAACTACATGTGAGTGCAATACCGATGTCATGTGTTGTTTCATTACTAGTAACAATCTTTAAAATGGTGTTCTAAATTTTCATCATAATATTGTTATTACAATATATTCTCTTCGCTATCCATAAAAACTCGTCATCATGGTTACCTTACTTGTTAAATCTGTTTATTGAAAACTTGTTGAAAAATGATAAAGTATTAGGGAAATAACAAATTTAACATGACTGCTTACTAAAATGATGCTAAATTAGACAATTTTTGCCATTGAAATGATTCTAAATAGGTAAATGCAGGAGTATTGAGGAATATTGTAAATAACGTAAATATACACTTGCCTGTGAAATTCTATGCCAGAATTTGGTGTCCAAACACTTCTGCAATTTTGCACAATACAATGCATTCTTTCGGAAAATATTCATTAAATAAGCAACAATATTAACTTAAATATTCGAAGCGACGCAATTTTTTTGACACACATGCCATATTGACAAAGTGAGAGTTGCTACAATTTTATTATGGTGACTACCCATAATCAGGGAGTATCGCTTTTTAATAATTGGTTCAGATACTTAGTTTATTTAGCATAAATAATAATTGTCTCATCCAACAATGCTTCTGAATGACGTTGTTGGCAATTTATCAACAAACTCATGTACAAAAACTAACCTTTTGCACAGAATATTACAGCATACATAGTAGCCTTGGGAAAACTTCGTATTAACAGTGGCAATACCAAGTTAGGTGTGAAAGTGATAAAAAACATGAACTGGGCAATATTTTCTTGTTACACGTCAATGTTCATACCGAAATCTCCAGTGTATTAGATATAAGCTTCTTGACAATGACAATTATGTATTTGTGAAAGTAAATAATGTTTTATTGAAATTTGACAAAATAGAGTCTGTCTAAAAAGTCAGTTTACATGGGTAATTTAAGTAGAAATTTAAAAACTTATACTGGTAACCCTGCAGGTGCTGTCAAAATTGTAAAATAAAACCTAGCTGTTCTCAATTTTATATATATTTTCCTGTTTAATATTCGTATAAATTGCCAAAACCTTTGAGCAGTAGTGCGAGGGAGATAATTTACAAGATTATTAAGTTTTGTCAGCGTAAAAAAGCAGAACAAATAGATTTGGTGAACAAAAACAAAGTTACAGAAAGAGTATCCGCCATGACCGGTATGTAACACTAGTTGATACTTGTATTTATTTAATTTTTTTTCTTGTAATTTATATGTAATTAAGTACTAAAATGTGCAAAGGTGTGATCGTTTGTTTATTTGTTTCCTTACACAGAATATGATTTTTCAGGTGTTTCAAGAGTGTGTTCAAGAGTGACTTTGGCTCGTATTAAAAAAGAAGCTAGCGTAAATAACGGAGTATGGCGCACGCCTGGAAAAGGTCGTGGTTCAAAAAATGGACGCCCTTTGAAAATCAATTTGGATGACTTTGATAAATTCAATTCAATTTCTAATTGCATTGACTCTGCTTTCTTTTGTTTATGCAAGTCAAAGTTAATAAATGTATGTACATTATGCTCTGAAGTGTTTTTTATTTGTTGACTTTTCCTGTAATCCTGTACCTACCTCAAATATTTTTTTAATAACTTATCATTTTTAATATTTTTATCAAATTTTAATATAAATATTTTTATTCTAATGTATCTAGATTGTACGTATAAACTATACATTATTTGCAGTGTTGCTAGGTTGAGTTTTAAAATTACCCTTTAAATTACCCATGTAAACCGTAGACAGAGAAACTAATAGACAAAGGTACTCTGTAACCGCGACTGAGACAAAGATAGTTTGTCAATGTATAAGTTGAATGTTGCCATGAGTATCCGAGCTCCCGGATGTTTTGGAAAGGGTAAATATTTTTAGGAGCAATTAAATAAAACCAGTTACGACATTTTTCTTTTGTCTTTATAATCAATTTAGTAGATACAAAAAAATATAAGCAGATTGATTATTGATGACGAAACAATGTTAATTTCGTGTACACATTTCTTACTTTTTCATTGGCTTGTTCATATTTTACAATATTTTGTGAGAACCCAATCTTTTCTCCCACTTCGATCCATTAATTACGTAGGTCTGGATCATCTGGAAACAAATCGATAAACATAGGTTAATAATAATTAATGCTCGCAGGTAGTTCAGGTTCTCTAAAATTATAAGTGTAATTTTATGTCAATCACAATTATTACTATGAGAAATAATAAATTAAAATATGTTTTCGATGCTGGGTTATTATGGGTTATTACTGGGTTATTATGGGATTTCATATTCATTTACTTTCGAGTTTCGCCATATTGTCAAATCAATATTTTTTTATTGATGATCGGGGTATTATTTATTTATTTTTCCCGACACTGGCAACACTTACTTGTTGATGTTTATAGGTTATTGAATGTAAAAATCGATATTACGCTAATAGTTTCCTTGTTTTAACGCGACTTGTTGTTACTTTAGGCTAAAGTATAAATAATCATCACTGAGAAACTATAAATAAGGACAATAAAGTCGTACTTACGCGTGAAAAGACACACCCGCAATTTTCTTCTCACTATCGCTTATACATGCAATAACACGACAACGCACCATTCTATTTACTTCGATGTCTATATTAAGATAATTTCACCGTCTTTTCAATGTACTCGTATCGATTTTTTACTAAATAATATCCAAAATTCGAACACCAAGCACGATGAAGGCACGAACTGTCAAAGTTTGTTTCGCAACTCAAGTTGCGGATCTTGAAAAATAGGTTACACACTAAGGGACAAAAAATTGGGTATTTGTGTCTTTGTCTTATGCATTTGTTATGGTATTTTCGCTCTCTTTCTTGTGTAAGTGAGAAAGGTATCGTCATTGGGTCTATTAGTTACTCTGTCTACGATGTAAACTGACTTTTTAGACAGACTATATATGTTCTTTGGGAAAAACTCGTAGACAGAGAAACTAATAGACAAAGGTACTCTGTAACCGCGACTGAGACAAAGATAGTTTGTCAATGTATAAGTTGAATGTTGCCATGAGTATCCGAGCTCCCGGATGTTTTGGAAAGGGTAAATATTTTTAGGAGCAATTAAATAAAACCAGTTACGACATTTTTCTTTTGTCTTTATAATCAATTTAGTAGATACAAAAAAATATAAGCAGATTGATTATTGATGACGAAACAATGTTAATTTCGTGTACACATTTCTTACTTTTTCATTGGCTTGTTCATATTTTACAATATTTCAATATTTTGTGAGAACCCAATCTTTTCTCCCACTTCGATCCATTAATTACGTAGGTCTGGACCATCTGGAAACAAATCGATAAACATAGGTTAATAATAATTAATGCTCGCAGGTAGTTCAGGTTCTCTAAAATTATAAGTGTAATTTTATGTCAATCACAATTATTACTATGAGAAATAATAAATTAAAATATGTTTTCGATGCTGGGTTATTATGGGTTATTACTGGGTTATTATGGGATTTCATATTCATTTACTTTCGAGTTTCGCCATATTGTCAAATCAATATTTTTTTATTGATGATCGGGGTATTATTTTTCCCGACACTGGCAACACTTACTTGTTGATGTTTAAAGGTTATTGAATGTAAAAATCGATATTACGCTAATAGTTTCCTTGTTTTAACGCGACTTGTTGTTACTTTAGGCTAAAGTATAAATAATCATCACTGAGAAACTATAAATATGGACAATAAAGTCGTACTTACGCGTGAAAAGACACACCCGCAATTTTCTTCTCACTATCGCTTATACATGCAATAACACGACAACGCACCATTCTATTTACTTCGATGTCTATATTAAGATAATTTCACCGTCTTTTCAATGTACTCGTATCGATTTTTTACTAAATAATATCCAAAATTCGAACACCAAGCACGATGAAGGCACGAACTGTCAAAGTTTGTTTCGCAACTCAAGTTGCGGATCTTGAAAAATAGGTTACACACTAAGGGACAAAAAATTGGGTATTTGTGTCTTTGTCTTATGCATTTGTTATGGTATTTTCGCTCTCTTTCTTGTGTAAGTGAGAAAGGTATCGTCATTGGGTCTATTAGTTACTCTGTCTACGGAAAAACTGTTCAGTTTTATGGGCTCATTACAATTATTATGGGAATTTTGTTACATTCTGTGTACGTAAATATGATAATTCATATAAATACACAAATACCATAACAAAAAAGTTTGCCAACAAACAATTTGAAATAATTAATAAAATAATTATTATCCATTTACGTTATTTTTATTTTCTTTTTTGCTGACCTTAACATAATATTATGTCAGTGTCAGCTTTGGCCGCCATTGAAGATTCCTTTCTTTAATGAAACGCGATATAGGTACTTTGCTTTGGGTATAACGTAGACAGAATAAGGGTGCTTGCTGCCTAGTCCATTTACGCCTGTGAATGGACGCTTTGAGGCAACAAAATAATCGATTTAAGTAGCCTACTCACGATTCAATTTCAGTAACAATCTGTTGACACAATCTGCAGTGAGCTGACAGATTGTGTCGTCAATAGTATAGTTGAGGGCACGTTGGGGGCGTAACCCAACATGTTGCGAATTGGATCGGCGCGGAAGCAACCCGACAAATTGTCTCAGCAGATTGTGTGCGTGTTGAAACGTGAGTATTGTGATTGCTCCAATCTCGGCTCAATCGCGCTACCGCGTAATGAATGCAGTAATCGCAAAATGGCGGTTTTGAGATAAACGCGGGAAAGACATTTTTACATATTTGAGGAAGATGTTTATATTTTATCGCGACAAATTGTTTCAGCAGATTGTTGGTTGTGTTGAACCGTGAGGAGGGCCTTTAAGTAACGTGCCAACAGATTAAAAAGAAAAGACATTCATTGAACTGTCAATGTCTACGAACGTGAAGGCTTGTGAATTGTGATTTGTGAAATTGTGAACCAGTGAAGGTGAGCGTCAATTCAAGAAAAGTAGTCACCCAAATTGGTGGAAGCGGGATTAATGTCAACGTCGTGTGCCGTGTGCCTTTTTATATGTGAATCTTCTGGACGTTTACTCTTTTTATAAGCTGATAAATATTAGGTCCCCAAAGTGTTAAACCAACGCAAACATGCATTATTATAAGCCGATAGCAATACTTATTGTTTTGGTAAGCACAATGTCTTTGAATAGCTTTTGCATCGATCTCATTTTGTACACGTATATAAATACGTGGTTGTTGATTTTATGGTTCATTATTTATGAATTAATAGTGGTTAATTATATAAAACATGTTATGTTTCAGATCTGTCACACTTTTTATAACCCGACCGATAGTGGTGCTGTACAAATTACACAGAGTAATTTAGATATGGTTCTAGGTAAAGCCGCTCATAATTGTTTTGATTGCTTACGTTTCTTTAATTTAAACTGTATTAAAAATTGAAAATTATGTTGTAGCTTCCAATGAGGTGGTTTTTATAAACTTTTATGCTGACTGGTGTAAATTTAGCAATATGCTGATGCCCATATTTGATGATGCGGCGGACGAAGTGTCAAAAGCCGGGTATGATACCGGGAAAGTGGTTATGGGAAAAATTGACTGTGATAAAGAGCCAGCTATTGCTACGAGATTCCACATAACAAAGTATCCCACACTGAAATTGTTTAGAAATGGATTACCAGCTAAAAAAGAATACAGAGGTATTCTTAAAATCAATTAATTTTGAATAGTATTTCATAGATATATAGATAACAATAAGGCATACATGTAAATTGGTTTTTGTATTTGAAATAATGGAAATAATTTACATAGATAACACTTGAATTGTTAAATAATATATTCACTTTCATTGGTTAAAAATAATTGACATTACAACATGATGTATTCTTTATACATATAAATTATAGAGACTTCTATAAAATTACAGGACAACGGTCAGTTGAAGCGTTTGCAGAATTCATCAAAAAACAACTTACTGATCCCGTTATAACATTCGGAGCGTTGAAAGAGCTTCATAACTTGGCTGAAGACAAGAGACACATCATTGGTTACATGGACAGAAGGGATCAACAAGAATATGAGGTTTTGAGGAAGGTGGCTGCTTCTCTGAAAGATGAATGCCTGTTCCATGCTGGCTTTGGTGATGCATCTCAACAAATGCATCCTCCAGGTACTTTTTTGTAGTAGAAGCTGTTAACCCATTGAGCCCGAGCGGCCCGATCGGTCCACGACACAATAGATTTTCTATTGTGTCTGTGAATCCGGGGGCTGAGTTATTAATGTCATGATTAGATATAGTAGTAGTTTTGATTTTGTTGTTTAAACTGCATTCATTACTATAATATCATGTTTAGTGTTATTATATCTAAATGTTACATGTATTCTCCAACTATTATTTTCTTCATATTCAAATTGATAAGTATAGTAGTAGTTTAACCCATTGAGCCCGAGCGGCCCGATCGGTCCCAGACACAATAGATTTTCTATTGTGTCTGTGGTTCCAGGGCCTGAGTTATTACACAGCAACAATATGATATAATAAACAAAAACTTGTTTACATTGAATATTAAACTATATTTCAGGTCAGCCCATAGTTGTATTCAGGACAGACAAGAAAACATCAAATGAGCCTGATGAAACCTATACAGGGTCTTTGCTCAATTTTGACGAGCTATACAGTTGGGTGCAAAAGAAATGCATACCTCTAGTTAGGGAGATCACATTTGAAAATGCGGAGGAGCTTACAGAAGAAGGCCTGCCGTTCCTTATTCTTTTCTACCATCCTGATAAACATGAAAGTATTAAGAGGTATAAAGAAATTGTTGCAAGGGAATTGGAATCTGAGAAACGTAAGTATTATGTTATACTGGCTGTTTGTATTGTAAGTTTGTCAAACTTTTGCAGTTATCATCCTAATTGAGGTTGAGAAGAATAAAACCTAATATTAAAATCCATTTGCCTATATTGAACTTTGTTTTATGTATTAATATATCATGGTATAAATGTAATAATTTATATTCAAACCAAAAGGTAGTTTATAGTTCCATTTATATGAATGTAACATACAAATAGATTAAATCAAATTCTGATTACCACTTTGAATAAAAGCTAAAGTATGATGTATGTTTCATATTTGGGTGGAAACTGGAAAGTACATAAATTGGCAGCGATTTATTATTTAACTTAAAGTAAACACTCGAGATAAAAATCCCACAGAATAAGATAAGCAATACAATTTAATATTGAAGTTACTACTTTCCTAATTCCTAATACCTATGTTTCTACTTAATCTAGTCACAATAAATAGAATAAATATTATCAATTCTTATGCCTAGATTATTTTGTGGCTTGTGTGGTGGTTTGACATATTGATTACAGATAACACAATTAAAATATGTTTGATGATTTTCATTCAAGAAACTTTACTTTATTTTTTATCTAATATTGTCATGCTTGAGTCAGTTCGTCCAGTTTATTTATAAAGTGTTCAAATTTATATCTGAACAAATTTCAAAAGTACTTTTAAGAAGAAGAATATTCATAATTCTGGTTTTGCATTCATTACATTTTACTATTGTGTTGTGCTCCTTTGTGTGTTCTGAACTTTTTAAAATGTTTATTACTATAACCATGTTAAAATCTTTCCTATGAGTCTATACAAACTGTCAAAATACATGTATTAATTTTTTTGTACATTTTATTTCAGAAAATGTAAACTTTTTGACTGCTGATGGAGTTAAATTTGAACATCCCCTGCATCACCTTGGCAAATCAGTGGCCGATTTACCATTGATTGCTATTGACTCATTTAGACATATGTATCTGTTCCCCGATTATAAAGACATGGAAAAGCCTGGAAAGTTGAAGGAGTTCTTGCAAGATCTATATTCCGGAAAGTTGCACAGGTAATATATAATTTTGTTTTTATATTGATTGTGTTGAACTAAATACTGATATGTTATATACTGATGAATAATCACACTTATTTAAATCTGTGGGTTGTAGTTAGTTTATTTTAAAGCAATGTGTTTGTATCATCTTATCAAACAATGTATCAAAGAGACAGTTGTATTTGTGTTCCAAGATAAGCAGATAATATAAGAATGACTTGTTTAGTAGCAAGCATATTAGATGGATTTAAGTATATAGTGAATTAAATTATATTTTTCAAACCAAACTTCCTAACCTTTAATTGATCATCAATCACTTAAAGACTAAGTTGATAACTTTGTCTGCTAAACATAATACACATTCATTCTTATCATACATAATATAGTAACATAAACACCTGCATTGTGTATGAGATTATAAATGTGAATGATAAACACGAACTATTTTTAAGTACTTATTTTGTGTATCTTTTAATATACATATATAAATAAACTAGAGGTCCGCCCGGTTTCGCCCGTGGTACATATTTACGTTTTCTCTACATAATAACCATCCTCGTATTTCAAGGAATATAATAAAATAAACAATTATCGAAATCGGTCTACCCGTTCACACGTGATGCCGTGACCAAGGAAAACAAGGGTTTCATTTTTATATAATATATAGATAGAGATCTGGGAAGGTTAACAAGATAGCCTAAAATGAATTGAATTATTATTTTCTAAATACATATACCTAGTTAAAATATACATGTAGTTAAAATATAAACTAGTATGTTTTTATTTGTGTCAAAAAAAAAGGTGAGGTTATTGCTCTAAAAATGTTATTTTTTTTTATTTTCCAGAGAATTCCATTATGGCCCTGACAATCCTCAAGTTTTATTGAACGCAGAAGTGAAAGTAACTACACCGCCTGAATCTACTTTCAAGAAATTAGCTCCATCCAAAAATAGATACACCCTACTCAGGGACGAATTATAAGGCCATTTAACATTTTATTAGTAATTTATAATTTAATTTCACTCTAGCACGTTTTTTTTTTCTTTTCACCGAATGGGTTTTAATTTTATTTGTGAATGCTCAATTGAAAAAATAGAAATGTTAATAACACAATGAAATATCTGTGTAATTATTGTTTTTCTTATACAAGCTATTCCTATGTTTGACATAAAGCTATTATTATTACTACATTTTTTTTTTCTTAAATATTTCCATTTTATAAATTTATATTTCCATTTTATTTTATTTTTATTTAACTCGTGCAATTATGTATTAACATTTCATCAAATTCATGAAATTGTGAGTAACTATACAGGGGCCTTAGACAAAGTAACAATTAAAAAACGATAACGAAGTTAGAAAAGGCAAAAATGTATGGGATTGACATAAGATAGACCACGTGATCTAACGCGGCGTATGTCAATCCCATACATTTTTGCCTTTTCTAACTTCGTTATCGTGTTTTAATTGTTACTTTGTCTACAGGCTCAGTAGTATATCTTGTGGTATACCTAACTAGTGACGTCAATTGGCGACTCGAAATCATTTCTTAAAATTTATTATATAAAAAAAATATATTTAAATGTAGGTAGTAAATATATCTCATTAGGCTTTAAAAAAAACCGATCATGGAAATGTAAATTTGCAATTTTTCATGCATTTCTTTGCCTTCTTTTTATTAAAATATAAAGTTTAAGGACGTAAATAAGCCATTTCATTGATTAACTCATTCTAATTTACTTAGCTGTAATTTTTAATATTCAGTGAAAAAAGCAGTGTCAGAATTTAAAACATTTAAGCTGTATTTCTATGAAAAAATATGTTAATATATTATTATTATAAAAGTATGCTTATAGTATTTAATTTATTTTCATTTTATATAAAATATCAAGTTAAGAAGCCAGGTATAGCACTTTATTAAGTCTAAGAAGTATGCACTGTATGTTTGTATTCATAAAGATAAGGGAATATTTCTGCACATATTAATAAACTGCATTTAATTATCTGTTTATTCTTTATATTATCTGTGGAGTTTTGATATTTCTGTTTCATTTACAGGGTGTCCCACCGTCGGTATACTAAGCTCAAATGAGGCTATAGTTTTGCATACGCTGAGTACGTAAAAAACACTTAAAAGTCTAGACGCTTTTTTTTCAAATAGATGATTTCTTAAAATTATGTGTACACCCCGAACAAGCAACCCGCCAGACTTTGCCACCCGCATGTCAGGTATCGTTTAAGATTATGTTTTCATGGACAAAATGCTCACATTAGCGAAGCGGGATATGCCGGCTGCGCGAAGCTAGAGACGACAAAATGGATTTTAAGGAAAAATTTAGCAAAAAATTTTTGACGTAATTTTGTTGTTTAAGTATTTTTTACGTAATCAGTGTATGTGTCGTGGTCATATCGTAGATTTGATCATTTCATGATATGGGTGGCCATTTCACGAAATGGTCGCATATCGTGAAATGGCCAATTTAGTTTGGCCACATCATGATGTGGTTTGGGCAGATCAATGATAAGAAATCGTTTCACGATATGGCCAATTAACGCACGGTTTTTTCATGAAATGATCAAAATTATTTGATCATATCGTAAAATAGTTACATTAATCGTTGGTAGAGGCGCTGCATGCTCTGCGTTTAGGTATTATGTGATAAGATGGCGGCCGCTGGCGAAAATTAAATTATTCGCAGCTAAAAACTTCATAATTCGTTTAATAACAATATTATGAAGAAAGTCATAGCAAAGAATTTACGACGAAGAGGTACGAGTACTATGGAAAATGTGGATATCTTGTATTTAAGAAAAAATGCGACTTAAATAAAATAATAATTTAAGAAACTACTAAGTACTATATTATTATACCTAATTGTTTGTTTAAAAGTCTAACCTAACCTAACCTAACTGTTTTCTATTGCAAAAACGATTCGCTTCTGGCATTCGCCGGCCGCTGCCGCGGCAATTAAACAAGTTTTTAGAATATAGTTATTCTGAATTTTTTTAATATTTTATGGACTCTTTATATATTATACGATCTGGCCAAATGTGGATGACCAAATCGTGAAACGTTGACGATTTAACGATCTGATCAAACTATGTTGGCCATTTCACGATATGCGACCATTTCGTGAAATGGCCACTCATATCATGAAATGATCAAATCTACGATATGACCACGACATATTATGTAAAACTACACGTCCTTTCGTGCTTAATATACCGATAGTGGGACACCCTGTATATTTACTCATTACTATAATTATTATAATACTAATAATTCATTTCTATTGAAATACTTTTAATGTCTTCAACTTTCGTATCCTATGTATGTATATAATAATTATATCCAGTCGGACTTATAAATCAAGATTGATAAATGTTAATATTGAAGACTTTTATTTAGACTTTTGATTATGACTAGCTCGGTTTCAATACATACATTCTTACAACTACAATTTCCCCCATTGTCAGTAAATTTTCGGGAATTTTTTACAAATAACAACAATTTTTGAAAGTATACTGAATTGTATAGTCTTGATTTAAGTATTGATTAAAAAATAACAGTAAATTATTAAATCAATTAAACGTAAAAATCTTAAAGGCTAAAAGATGTACAAACGTAAAATAATTAATAATAAACTTAACGATGAAATAAAGAAGGGGCCGTCCATTAATCACGTGATGTTTTTTTTGGCATTTTTGACCCCCCTCCCCCCTCCCCCCTATATCACGTGTATTTTTTCGTACATGCAAACAATCTATTTTTTTATTTATAAAAAAATACTGGTATAAGTATCATCTAATTTTATTATAGAAAATTAAAGGCTACTATAATAAACGTTCAGAGGTAGACAGAAAGATTGCAGTTTGTTTTTGAATGACATAAAAATAATGAAAGAAATGCGAAAAAGTTGTACGCGTTTGACTAAAAATAAATACATGTAACGCCGCTTTTCGGTTGAGTATCGCGCGCTTGTCGAAAAAATAAATACACGTGATATATGTATTACTTTATCCCCCCTCCCCCTTGTGATACTTCGTGATTTTTTGATGGACCCCCTCCCCCCCTTTTGAGCCTCACGTGATTAATGGACAGCCCCGAAGTATATTGTGAAGGTAGGTACTTATAATGTTTGTTTAGTAAAGGAACTGCAGTATGTGTATATTTTAGTTACAATATGTGTTTATATTTCTGTATTATTATATCAATTCCATAAGACACAATATACTTAATAATTTATCTTTTATACCTAAGTTTCGCAGTGCGCACATCTCATTAATTATTTTTATTAGCAATATAGTGAAATTTAATGCAAGAATGTTTGGTTGTTTGTACACTATTATATTTTATAGTTTTTTTTGTCTTCAAATGCGAGTTTACATATGGAATTGTATTTTCCATAATATAAATCAACAAATCGGGTATGAAATTGGCTCTAATATTAAAGTTGTATTAAAATAGTGTCCATTTATGTATAATATTTTGCATGTTATTATTAATTACTCGAGACCAGGTTACAGTAAAGTAAAAATTTAAAATATAAAACCTTTTTTGTTTATTAACAAAATAATAAAAAACTAAGAGAAATAGCGACGCAGATGTATGTGAACTCAAATATTGCAAACTGCGCCTTATTTGAACGAACATGCATGAACGAACCTGCCTTTAAGCAAAATATAACGACCTACTATTTTTTCGCTTTAAAATTAAGAATTGCTTACCATACAACTCGTAGGATTATAGTTTAGATGACGTACGAAATGTACAAAATTTGTTAGATATATCAAATGTATTAGAAATTTGATATTACTGCCTCCAACAAACAACAGAAGACTATAAATGTAAATAGGTATAATGTACCTAATTACTTAGTAATATAATTCATACGTGTAAATGATTGTACAAAATGTATGTTTTGTGAATTGTGTAATAATTAAATTTTTCAAGCCTACTCGTTGTTTATTTATTTAAAATACGCTTTTAGCTGAAATACCTATTAAATTTTTCAAAAGTTCCATGTTTGTGATCTCGAAGCAACTCATTGTAATATTTGATTAGTGTTTAAAAACTTCTTGGTTTATTAATGTATGTATAGAACCTTATGCCTCCTCCACACTACTCGCGAAGTTCCTCGGCGAAGTACTCGGCCGAAGTTGACTGAAGTCCGCGGTGCTACACTACACACTCGTTCAACTTCGCGAGGAACGCATACGTTCATATTCAGAACGAACTTCAGGTAACTTCGTGCCCTTTGACTCGGGCGCAAAAACCGACAACAAACGGAAGTCGGCCGAGGCGAGGTAAAGTTGGACGAAGTAAGCCGAAGTGCCTCTCTACATTATTCTATTCGTCTAACCTCGTTCAACTTCGCGTGTAGTGTGGAGGAGGCATTATTAGAACACGCTTTTTGCCGTCACAGTCAAATTATTTTCAAACTTTACAATAAAAACATTTGCAATTCAAAGCAAAAGATATTTAAGTCTTTGCTGTCTCTAGTATACCTCGTATATTATTATTAGTCTGTGCCTCTACCATCGGAATAACTAATGATAATGAACTTGGCCAAACTTACAAACTGCCTTCGCTTCTGATCTCAAGATGGCGCTGCAAGGCTTATCTGCGCTACGAGTTTATAATAATTCTTATAAATTTGTCTCACCTTAAAAAGTATTCTATAGAAAGCTAAATATTTACCGTGCAACATATTACATAGGCTACTTTTTTATCCCGGGTAAACCCAGGCAAAGGCGGGACAATCGGCTAGTGTCATAATATAACATTTGTGGGATAGTTCTACAAAAGAGATTTTTGTCAGATCAGATTTGTAACTTAGCACTAGCTTGGCACTAGTGGCAAATTTTAGGGGGGGCGGATTTTTTACGTAATCGACCGAAGCGATCTCTTTTTGTAGCTGTAGGTATTTGTTTAGGTTAGGAATTCTTGCTTCAGCGAAATAAAATTGTCTAGAAAAAATTAATAAAATGAAGATAAGTATTTTACAACATAGTCGTGAAAACCGCACACATAATAGTCTAGCCGTTTCTGAGACCAATAGCAGTCACAGAAAAATAGACGAAAACTCTTTATTTTAGTTATTGTGTTAGCTAACTGCAAAAGGGCCTATAAAAATGAAAAATCAATTTTTCGTTGAAGAATTAATATCGAAAGGTATTTCTTATCTCTATTAAAATATGCAAATTATAATATCTCATAGGTATTATCTATATTAAAATAAGTAGGTACCTACCTAGATAGTGTACCTACCTAGATAGTGTTTTGTTTTAGTTTTGTATCGTTTTGATACAATTTTTATACGATATTATTTTTTTTTCAGTTTCTTTAAGGAAAACAACTACATACTTAAATTGCATAGGTATACCTCTTAAATATTGCAGCGTGTCCCATAAAACTATAATACCGTGCAATTTTTTTTCCGCTTAAAATAAATTTAACTAAAATGACGAGGGTCGTTCAACGGCGTCAAAATATCTCTTACGACCGGACTTGTGTAAAACAAACTGTGTTCGGGACATCGTTTTTGCTTATGTAGGGCAATTTCGGCTGTCACGGAGTAAAAGAGCGGCGTTTGAAAACCACCGCTGCGCCACGGGGAGTCCTCGATCAGCAGAATTCTAGTAATTTCTGTATTTTTACATCGTGCGTAATTTCTAGTTTGTACTATTATCAATAATCAATTAATTTGGGATATAATAGGGCGATCATTTTTTTCAAGATGCTTTGTTTAAAAAAATGTTAGTTTAAGGTTTAAAATAGGATCGACTATAGTATACCTATAGTATATATACCTACCTACCTAATATATAGGTATTTTATTGCTATTATAAAGGAACTTAGCAACTGAATAGGTACATTACAAAATAGTTATTTTTAAACACCATAAGTAATAGGTAGGTATATAATTATAAAATAATTAACTACAAGTAATTAAACCTAGGTAGGTACTCATGGTTAATTTCATAGAAGCTTATAAAATACGATCTCCTTCTCGTTTGGATAAAGACTTTGTTATCCTATTCAAGTCTTTTTACCCCACTTGTCATTTTATCCGACATACACGGAACACCTTTAGTTTTTTGTTTAAATTTAGTTGTAGGTATCGAACCCGCTCAGGCTAAACGAATAAAACATGGAAATTCGCGCGTTGATGCTCATAAAATACTTGATAAAGTGTCAAATCTCAAATATCATAAAAAGTAGCATAGCAGTTTTTATAACGCAATACAATGAAGATACAAAAACGTCAACTTTGACAAAGGTAGTCCGTGCGAACCTGCGCCAGGTTCATTGTAACAACAGGTACAGTCCCCGGCACGTAAGTTGGCAAGGTTTTGACGTAGTGGGGGCAAGTTCGCGCATCCTACACTTAGTGGAATAAAAAACTGATCACTTTTATTGGTTGTTATTATGGTTATTGCCATCATTTATTTTTAATCTTGTAGTTAAACAAAGCGGAGGAATTCGTGACATTTATTGTGTATAAATAATAATATAGGTGTTATAAATAAAATATAATATGCATTTTTTTATTCAGAAAAAAAAAATATTATTATTAAAAATTATAAGTTCTCGTCGTCACTATCGGTTAATAATACTGATACACCTGGAATCAAACTAGAACTACCACCTGAGCTGGTGGAAGGAGTAGAAACAAAGGGTACTACTTTCGTGCACGCAAGTGTTTATCGGGAGCGAACGGAACGAAGACGCGGTGCGGGAGGCAAGGGTCGACAGACGCACCAATAGCGAGTCGTGATCGGCGCTACGTTATACCCCGCGTCCCGCTTGACCACCAAAGAGACCTAAAGAACGACTTCTGCGCATCTAACGACTCTTGCCAAGTTACGTGCCGGGGACTGTACTTCAAGTGATCTTGTTACACTTTCATTGACGATGAATTCACTCCTTTACGGATAAATGCGAAATAGCAAAGTTCCGATCAGATAACACCAGCGTCCGCATTTATACAAAGAGCATTAAATACTCGTGTAATCCTACCCTGGTTGTCTGAACTAGGAATCAATACAAGTTCTCTTAGATACTTCACTAGACCGGTAGCAAGTAAGAAGATCGTGCAGTATAGCCAGCAATTACAATTTAATCAAATAATTACGCAGGACATAGCGAATCTAAGAACATGTACCTATAGCTTGCTATTTTGTCATTATTGAAATTGCGGTCCGCTTCGCATTTAATTTTGCTATGGCTTCCACTTACGTACCTACGTCTTGTAAATAGCAGTTGTAAATAAGCATCGCCAATTTCATGCCGGATAGAGATTGTTATTAGGTTAATAAGTATGGCTTGTGGTATGGCCTTCCGATACACTCATAAATATTGTCAGTCACTTTATTGCAATTATGAAATATTAACCAGTGGAATACTATAATATCTAGGTAAGTTAGGTACTACTTACATAACTTAAAATAATGAATTATGTATCTCGAACTTGTACGTCCTAAAAATATATTATTAACATACGGTCCTACCTGCCATATTTACTCTCTACGTAGGTAATGTGTTTTTCTGTTTCCTTTGCTAATAAGGTGGTAAATGGTTAAACTATGAATGTTATGGCGATTCAAAAGTGTTCGAATTTCGATTTTTAAGCTATTGCATAGCTTCTATCGCGGGCCTTGAGCGCGGCGACCGAATCGAGAAATTCCGTAACGAAAAAACCTCACGCTCCCCATTCCGACGGTGGTGTGACGACGGAGGTGTGGCTTGACGGCATAGCATGCAATAGCTTTACCGCGGCAGTCCCCGAGTGCCACACGTCGTTTTTTTTAAATTAAAATTCGAGTTGAATGAATAATTATTGTTAATTGATGAGGAGTTTGAGTATAATGTTGAAGAAAGAAATTTTGTGTCATGGAAATCTTTTTAATTAACTTAAACTATAGGGAATGTTTAACGTATATTCACACATATTATATCTAATTGCATTCCAGTATTTTTTATTCCGCTGCATCTCGCGTGGGTGCTGTTCCGACCGCCACAATAGACGAAACTCGACACCATCTCGTCGGTAGGTACTTTGTAGGTATGAAGGATTCATTCAGGGCGCTCTGCAAAAGACAGGAAGTGAAGGACAACGTGCGATAGAACCAATTACCCGCCCTCGATATATGAAACCAGTAATTAGTGTAAAATATACTACCTAGCAGAGCGGAAGCGTGATGCTGGTACGCCGGACAATCTGCGTAACTACGAATGTTATGGTGTGGAAAGCGATTCATTTTTTTTACAATTTTATGAACGTGAACATAGATAATACCATAATAATATCTACTATACGTAAAACGCGAATGTAAGTCAGTTTTTTTTTAAATTATTACTTTTATATTTAGTTTTCTTTTATGTTATAGGTGTGGTTTCTTGTTTTGGAGTCTAAGTAATATCTGAGTATTGATTATATATTACTTACTTAGTTTTATTAAATGGGTCATCAAAACTTTATATATTTATTATTTACCATTATACATATAGCACAAAGTGGACAGAAGTGTGGTAACATTACGCTCACCGATGATACTTATTCTCACTACAACTAAATTGATGAAGGGAGGTAGGATCTACTTATCCAAATTATGTATTATGGTTGCATGTGTATCTGCAGGTAACTTGACGTGTGTAGGACAGTACTGTACTTATCTAGAAATTTTAGTTAGACATCAGAGTAGGTAATAGATTAGTGACTCAAATTTTACCCGTATTAAATATTATTTTTCGCACCATCGTATCGATTTTAATAGATAACAAGTGCCTCTAGTTCATTAACAGTAGATAGTAATATGTCATTTTATCATCCATTGAAATGAGCCGACCTTTCGGCTGTCTTGTCCTGCTGGGACATAAGCTTTTTTGCATGGCATGTCGTTAACAAAAACACAGTAGCCCTTAGATTTATGGCGTGAGGAGACGATCATAGCGCATTAGTAGTTAGTATTGTCCACTGCATGTGTTCGTTTTGTTCAAAAAGTCCGGCTTTGAGCAGCACAGTAGCTTGCCGATCTTTTGTGCTATTCGCTTACCATTTGAAGCGCTTGTACAGCACTTTATTATTAAAGTAACTGATGTACACAATTGCTGTAACAGCGCTTTAGTATCCTCTGTGAATTCTTTGGCAAGGTATTGTTCTATTTAGCCATAAACATGTCGACAGGTTCTTGCACTTGTAACTGGTAATGATTACGGGTGCTATAGGGTGCCTTACGGTAGCTGCGTATTTCTTAGAATGTCTTTTAACGATAGTTGTAAAATTTTATTGAACTAAGTAGGTAAGTATGAACAATTATGTGTGAAGTAGCTTTTTTGGTCATTGATTTGGATAAAAATACCTAGTTATGTAATAAGAATTCCGAATGGTAATAATTAGATGTAGAATATATTGTTAACATTTAGATAGGTGCAAATATCAGTTCACGAAATTGTTTCGCTGAATTGAAGATAATTTTTAGAATCAGAAATCAAGACATGCCTGTGACTGTAGACAGCGGCGCTTAGAAAAATAAAAATATTAAAGGTCGGATGAAAGAAAGGAAATGTTCTCTAAGAGAGCGGTGTTCGTTGAAACAAAAGCAAGAGAACGATTTAACAAACTGCCATATTTTAACAACGTGTAATTAAAGGTTTGGCTCCGCTCGAATATGCATAAATCATATGCGTCTGCCGCGAACTGCCGACCGAAATAGAGAAAAAATTAAAAACTTTAAGCCTGGGAGTTGGAGAAATATAATAACTATTCCCAACGTACCTATGCTGTGTAGATAAGATTTGAATCGATTTAAATCGACGCTTTAATACTTGATTCGTACCTACTTGTGGAAGTTATTTTCTAATTAAGAATGTTGTTGGATATGCTCACGAAAGTTAGATTACTGTTTTTGGTTATTAGAAATTTAATTATTTTCAGTATTCGTTACTACCTATAATTAAGACGGTCGAGACAATGTTATAATCATTGTGCAAGAAGGTACCTATATTATGTACGATTACATTTACTTACACACCTAAAAAATCCCTTATCGATGGGTATTTAATATTTTATATGGAGAAGTTATTTGGGCTCTACATAATGTAAATGGAAATCTGTGTAAGTAATTCTTTGAGTTTATTAGAAATGCAAAAATGATGTGTTTTTCATTTTGATTAATTACCAAGTGTAAAATAGAGTAGGTAATTCTTGTGTCAGATCAAGTGTAGTAATTTCACTACAAAGAACTCAGAACAAAATTATAAAAACTCTTTTTAACTATCACTACCTTACTTCTACAAAAACACTATACTCAACAACTAAATTATTTACACTCTCACAAATTTACGCATATTCCACATGTACCTATCCTTATCAAGAAAATAACAACAAATACAACAAAATCAAATTTAAAAATACATAAAAAATCAACAAAATATAACTTGAGAAATCAAAATGATTTGCAACCTATCTTGACTAGAACTAACTATGGGAAAAAAACTATACCTACTCTTTGAAGGAGCACAAATGTTCAATAGACTGCCAAAAAAATTAAAAAATTGTAAGAATTTTAATGTGTTCAAAAAATTACTTAAAAATCATAATATACACTGTAATTTAGAATAGAAAAGTAGAATACAACTTCAGCTTGTTTTGTATAAAGTATAAATATATATTATGTAAAATATGTAATGTATGAGTATTACCTTAAACTAGAGATACCTAAGTTTAATTTATATATAAGATACCTACTATGTAGTATAATATAAGTAGGTACCTAATTTTATTATCTACTTTTCATTAGGTATGCTTCCTGATTTTTCACTTAAGAAATGCTGTTATGACACAAAATAGTAACGTTTACGTTGACTAAATATTCTGCTCTGTCGGCCGTAGCCCACTTTTTTATATATTGTGACTCAATACAAAAAGTAAGGAAATTTCAAATTGCAAATGTGTACTAACATTTTATGTTTTTTATCTAAGTATTATTTTACGAAGTTTTTATCTACATCTATTTTGACTCTATGACTCTAGATTGTTATTTGACGTCATAACTCAAGCTTTATAATATATAATTTATACTTTAATTTATAAATATAGAATATAATCGTTAATAAATATTATCAATCATATCGATCAGGTTCACAAATCAGTTATTCAAGTTTAGATATGAGTCACAAAGAAAAAGCTGCGGCTTTTCCTTACAAGAGCTTTATAAGCTCATAATTCACGGGCGGAGCGGGGTGTGGCGGAGGCTGTGCTCGCGCGGGCCGGGGAGGGTGCGCGCGCGCGGGCCCACGGGTCCTAGAGGGGCGCGGGGCGAGGTGACAACCGCTCGTTACGTCTATCCCAAGGCAGTTATTAAAAACGTCTCGGCGCGAACGGTGCGCCGCCCTGTAATTATCCAGTTGGTTCTCGCGCTGTTGTCACCACCGTCACCGGATATGCAATATATGGAACCGCCTGCGCAACAGGTACGTCCGCGTACGCACTCTATGTTTACTCGTTTCTGTTTGTCATGTGAAGAATAATTAGAATTTTAGCTCACGTTTTCCTACTTTACAGGGAAAATCAAGTGCCTTATTAGAACCAGTACTTATTGATAATTTTATTTCAGATGGTAATGATGAGTGGTTACGGCTGCGGGTATGGGCGCAGTGACGCCATATCCCCTGCATCCGACCTTTCGTCGTGCAGCAGTGCCTCTTCAGGGGCATGGTGTGGCTCTACTTGGCGGGAGCTTCCACCTTACTCCCAGTACCCCGCTTACTGGCCAACTACCACTGTGACTGAGGATACAAGAGAACTACAACGTCGTTGTGCTAAATGCCGCTGCCCCAACTGCCTAACTGAAGCCGCCGGTTTTGGACCGAACTACGGGAAGGATGGTGCGAAGCGCGAACATGTGTGTCACGTTCCCGGTTGTGGAAAAGTGTACGGCAAAACATCTCACCTCAAAGCCCATCTCCGTTGGCACACCGGTGAACGACCATTTGTGTGCAACTGGCTATTTTGTGGAAAGCGATTCACACGCTCGGATGAATTGCAACGCCACTTACGCACACACACGGGAGAAAAGAGGTTCGCGTGTCAGCTATGCACTAAGCGTTTCATGCGTTCCGATCATCTCGCGAAGCATGTGAAAACTCACGCAAATGGCTCCAGAAAAGCAAAAAAGCCCAAAGAGGATGAAAAAATGGAAACGAAACCCGCTGAAGAAAAATGTGAACAGCCAGTACAAGTAAGAAGTGAAACCAATGTTCCAGCGTCAGCTAACGTTGGAAGTTCAAATTACGGAACAGTGCCAATTGCAAGTGCGCCTAAACAAATGTTGAATTACGCATCATCAGCGCCCCATGTTCCTAATACGAATAACTTCCATAGCGGCGCAATGTTCAGCAACGGTGTTGTGTATGGCAGTGGCTGGTGTACGGATGTGCGTCAAGACACTTTATACCCTCGAGCACCAGCGAGAGATCCTCGCTTTTACCAGCATTACGCACCATTAACTTATCAATGTGCTTCAAAGGACAACTACATGTTCCAAGGACATTATAGCCTACAACCACCAGTTGCCATCGGCCAATAATACCAGTGATTTTTCTTACGCGAAGTGTTAAAGACAATATGCTTTAGTTAAATATGTTTACTTTTAGTTATTGTTAAGTTACCAATTACCTACAATGTGAATGTGATGTGCCTTGATAAATGATGTTATTTTTGTATTCTAAATAAACTTTTTGAAATGAATCTGGGTTTAATTCTATGTCCTTCTATTTTTTAATAGAACTTTATATTACACGTGTAATACACAACATAATAAGTATGTACAACCAAACATAATTTTATGCATTACATTAATATAAATACAAATAGTTATATACATATTTCAATTCAAATCACTGACTCTATGTAATTATTATAGTAGTAAACAACTCCTTTATCGAAAATTAATATATTCTTGTAAGATAAAAATCTAACAAGGCAGTATAGAATCTAAAAAGATTTTGGGATATTGCATATTTACAAAAATGGGCATGAATTTTAATGTAAACAAAAGGAAATAATATTTAAATTGGAATTTCATTAACGAGTAATATGCGTGCTACGAAAGCTACGAAATACACGTAGCTGAGTTACGCACGTTTGATTAGAATATTGTGCTCTATGACAGTAATAAACTTTTATATAATATGTATATAATATATTGTTTTACTTATTATGCTGATATTAGAAAATAAGTAAACAACTGTTTAAGGTTCATTTAAAATACAGCTATTTTAAACTTAATCATATCTCTTTATTTCTGCAACAAAATAAAATGTAAATCAAATGCAATATATTATTAATTATATTTAAGAAATATATATTGCCTTTTTCAAATAGAGGCAGTTATTTTGAATATATAATACAAATTAATTTGGAAACTGTTTAAACATTATTAAAAGTTTAGAATTTATAGAGATTGACATGTAGAAAATAAAAGAGAAATTAACTTATGTAGAGTTTCGAAATATTACATATAATTAGAAAGGATATTTATTATATAATTTAAGAAGAAATTGGTTCTTTTTATCGGATTGCATATATCTACTTATTTTCAAATTGTACTATAAAAACCATAAAAACAATATTTGAATATACACACTCAAGTGTGACATTAAATATAAAATAGTAGTGGTTTTTTAGATTTTGATTTGGTTGATTATTTTGGATTATTATCACAAGGTTCTGTAAACGCAGGATAAGCAGAGCTGTGCACAGTTGCGGCTTCTCAACACGAGATGTCGCTAGGCGTCACCGCGGTTGCGACGACGGTGCACCGAGGCGTAATTGCACGCGGCTATTATCTGGGCGGCGCTCACCGCGCATGGCGGCCGGTGTGAGCGGGATGCACTCGATAATACGTAAAACAAAACGAGGGAGTAATAATGGTAAAAAACGAACACGCAAATTATAGTGAGAAATGAGGCAGCCGGTAGCGGTGGGGGCTTCGTGCAGTGGGGGCCGTTTGCGGCAGTCGCGGTCGCTCGGCGCACGCAGACCGCCCGCGCCGCCTGCGCCGCCTCGCGAGTGCTGTGAGTGAGTGACATGCGCCTCCGGAGCCAGCCATGAGCGGCAAGGGCTCCTCCTCACCGGACCTGCTCATGAATGTGAGTCCAGCGCCCTACAACGCTCCCAGCTTTACCTCAATTTTAGCTTAAGCCGATCCTACTATGCACCTACATAGCACGTGAACGACAACGACGATGTTATGACGAGACGCAAAAATAATAAACAAGTTGAACTATAAGCAAGTTGTGATAAAATTGTTCCGTTTCACTGTATAAACAAACGTCACAGCTTAGTTCATCCATAAAACAAATCACAACCCAAATAGGCGAGTTCATAAAATGGGCTGTTAGTCGGGAAGACGCCCCTGGGTATTGTCGATTTAGCACGCACCATAAGCGACTTCGATAGAGGCTGGTCCCTTGAGCTC
This sequence comes from Colias croceus, assembly GCF_905220415.1. NCBI lineage: Eukaryota > Metazoa > Arthropoda > Insecta > Lepidoptera > Pieridae > Colias > Colias croceus. The sequence continues at coordinate 5,408,127 of NC_059540.1, read as the reverse complement.
TAACCTCTATTACTATTCATGACATCCTCTGTCCCTCCGGCGGGATCGGACCCGACGGAACACCAACATCGAATATTTTATTTCTTGCATAACCTATCTTTTCATATAGGTACCTATTTTACTAATATGTACAGCGAAAAATTCTAACCCATAAACTCCTCTTTTCTATTAAAATTATTAATTAATATGCCATTACATTTTAAAACGCCAATTATAACTTATTTATCACCGAACACAAAAGATGCGGGTTTTAATCGATCCCGACCTCCATTTGTTTACAATTTGTGACAGTAAGGATCATTGTTATTATGTAAGAATTGGCCATTAGTTTAGTTCCGAACATTACCGGCAGCTCGTAAAGTGGAAAAGGTAATTCAATTAGCTGAAGTCAAATAAATAAAGGTCCGGATCGGCACTTTCGTTCCGTAACAAATCCTTAATGACACATAGAGCCTTCGACCATTTTCTACTCAATTTCCTTTTCATATTAGTTTAATCTAGAGGCAGGACTACTGGCGCCAAAAATTATGCCGCGACGGCCGTGTCGGGCGAGGCTAATCAGTTTAGTGTTATATTGTTGGGCGAACGGCTCCTTTGTGTTGTGAAAAAGAAAGAAATTTATGCGTTTTCGGCTTCGTGTGTGAGTTTTTTGTGAGAATGTAATTAATAATTCGGCGGCAAAACTAACAGTGTTTTCGTTGTTGCGTCCGCCGTTTGATTGATGTGTGACGGACCGTCGGACGGCGCGGTTAGTTCATGCTGGAACATCGCTGTAATCTTCATTCACTTTATCACTTACATTATAATCATTTAGAGATATTGTTGTCTTTTGGTTACTTTCATGTGATTATAATAATCAATTTATTATTTCTATTTCAAGATTTTTTATACCTAAGTAGTTTTCTAGTTTAATTAAGTTTTTGAATAATTATAATTAATTGATATATTTGATTAATTTTAGTAATTATGTTAAGCATATAAATATATTAGCTAATTCGACGGCGATGTAAATAAAAATAATTGATTATTAAAAAAAAGATGATGATGATGATACTTAAAGTCACTGGGTATGCTACTAAATTTAATTAAATAAATATGATGTTTGAGAAATCGTGGATTTAACTATAAAAAAGCATAGGTACCTAGGTAGATATTTACTAAAAAAATACTTACAATTAAGTAGGTACTTACAATCACTTAAAAATTAATTTATAAAAAAAAAATTATCAATAAAAGCACATAATATTTAAAACCTAGGCTGTTAATTACGTTAGAGCCTAAAATTAAAAAAAAAAAAACCACTACAAATTATTCTACAAAATGCATTCGAAATTATCTATAATAACTTCAAAGAAACTGTTGTTCAGTGTTTAGTACGAAGTACGAACAAACGTGTTTCACCGGAACCCATAGATACGTAGGCACTGCGTGGGCGCACTTACATTTTACAAGTCACGATGTAATGTGCTTGGCTTCAGGTGTAATGGAGGATTTGTATTTGTTTTGTAATCGCATCGGCTACCAGCATGACTCGCTTAAACAATAGATGTGCATTGGGCACCGATATCAGTGTTGCACTATGAAAAAATATTTGGATACGACTGTGTAATTTAGAAATGGTAAAAACTTAAGTAGGTGGATATATTTTTAATCAGTTTGTAAATATCTTAAGCCAATCCAAGTGTAATTATATTGATTTAAACAACTTTTAAATTATAAACTAGTGCCTTTTTGTTTTCACAAATTTATTATTGGGTGTACCTACCTGAAAAAATCGTAATCTAACTCAAATAAAGATGGGTTAGAATCAATGAGCTTTTTTAATGTAGGTACAATTAAAGTCTTCTGTTGTTGTTCCTTAGGGTCAGTCATTCTAAATGAAACCTATAAGCTAGATTATTTTAGATAACGCATTAGATATTGAACTGCATTTTACGATGATAGCCTATTAAGGTGTGGTCCATAACTTAGAGCTAAAGTCAATGAATGATAAATTATGTGTATTGGCGACATATAAATATCCTGTAGGTGTAGGTAGCAATTTAGATAGCAGGATGCGAGCAATTCAAAGTCCAGTTCAATGGTATGCATAGAATACCGTTGCCGCGAACACTTGCCAACGTTTTAATTGGCCACGCGATGTTATACTCGAACTCGTCCGACTTTTTCTGATCTCAAATTGCTCTAAAGTGCTTAATGAGAGATGCGTGCGATCGCCGTTTCCCCGTACGTGAGGCAGCTCTTATTTTACATAAATAGTTTAGCTCGACGAACTAATACCGATTCTCGGTACTGTAATTGCGCTTGTGACAGGCTTCCGTCGCGTTCCCAGAGGCCGACAGTGGTTAGGCACGCCAAACGTCTGCGTCGCCCAAATGCTAGTTATTTTCCTTTAATAGTCCACGTTCACTACCTACTGCGTGCGCATGCGGCTTCACACCATTGACATTTACAAATAGCCATCCAGTCGAAGACAACTATTTATTTATGACAAGCGCTACTGGATGTCATACAGCTGGGCTGGTTAAGTAATTAGGTGCAATAATCCTATGGATTACATAGAGCGTCCCTACGGTGGAATTATATGACGCCACGAAGCCTTATTAGTGATACGATGAGGTAAAAAAACAACAAGTTAATAGAAAGGTGGAGACTCTAGCAACTCTACCAATAGGTACCTACTAAATATGAAACAATAAATAGAGATGTCGACACAAAACGAAAACCAGCATAAGCACTTTTGTTGTAGCACTATTAAAGCTCTTCTTAATTCTTATAAAATAAACTATATTATACAAAACAAATCATTAGGTATTTTAATTCATTTAAGTATCTTAGAAATACGAAAGCTCTTTTAAGCTTTTAGTCACATGTTCCCACCATTAAAACCGTGTAATGATAGAAGATATTGAGACAATATACGGATATTTGTATCCGTAACATGAACTTTAAAACTCGGAGTCATCCCATCCCTGGTGATGTCAACTCAGAACGGGTCCGCTGACGTCACGCGGCCCAGGTACTCATAATTATATGGTTTGCGCAACAGGTTGAACGCATGATCGCAACAGATGTAGGTATCTCTGTGAATGAGTATAACTTTTTCCTTCATAATATTCAATTCGAATGTTCTAACGAAAGTTCCAGATGTGTTAAAACATTATTAATATCTTTTAGTTTTGAAGTATGTACCTTCAGAAGTTGAAAATTTAAAAAGTTTATAAATATAGTTTCCATACAAAATTTTCCATTTTAAAAGCCTCCCGCACTTTGGCCAACAGGAACATTACATTTGCATTATCTAAAACATAGGATGGTGTCTTTAATATCGAGGATTATATGTTCTAATTATGAAAACAACCAATTAAGAAAAGTGCATAACCAACCCGCCAAAATGGTCAATGTCTATATTGTGAATATAAAGAATAATTTCTTTAAAAACTACGAGCACGATTATGGTATGATAAAACAGCAATAAATTACAGTAAACTAGCATAACTGTAAATTTTTAACCATTCATCATTAACAAATACCTTCAATATTGTAGGTAATGATGGATGTAAATTTTTATGTCACTATTATGAATTATCCCGGCTTAATTAAGTAAATTGCGAACCTATTAAATATTATATTCGACCTTGCAAGTCGTATCTGTATCGAGGTATCTGCGCATAATACATTAACAGCATAATTGGTAAATTACGTAAGGCATTCCTTTCATAATTACCTACAGGCAGCATAATACTTTTAGTGTTTAGTATGAGCCATTACATTTTTCAAATCGTGTAAACTGCGATGTTTTAAAGACATTAATTGTTTTAAACGTGTATTATTTATGTAATTAAATTTTATTATAATTATTATTTTAATTTGCAAGCACTTTATTATTAGAATGCGTAAGCGTTTAAAATTATGATTACCTATATGTAACTTATTGAAATTGGTATCTGTGAATCGAATGCGAAAGCAGTTTTTGGATGTAGGTACTTCGTACGATTTTAAATGGAAAATTTTATCTTCTGATTCGCTTAACAAAATTTAAAACCGCATATTATGCACACAGCACAGGTTACATTAGGGACGGACTTCCATATTTATTGAAGATTACTTTCAAAGAAATTATCGTAAAAATCCTTTTCATGTAGACATAACTTGCCAATGAAACATTAAATGCTTATCACGTACGTCGACTATGCACACAATATGCAATGAGTTTTATTTATAATAATTATGGTGATTTTTATTTATTGTGAAGAGTGGCGAAAAGTTGATTTTCCATATTATTTATACTGTTGTTTATTATGCGACCGTGAACTTTTAATCATATCTTGTTATAAACATTCCTTCGTGATCGACAAGTGTCAAGCTGACATTTCCGTAGATCGTGTGGATGCGAAAACATAATTTTATGAAGTCACGTACTAAGAAAATTGTTTCAACGATGCAAAATTATCTCGAGATATTCTTTACATTAAAAATTTGGACATAATCATTGGAAGGTAAAAAATAAACAGTCCCGGTTTTTGTTGATGTTGGGTCAACTTATGCGTCAATAAATACGTTATATTTTTCTGATACAACCGTATCGTATTTCATACTCCACGGCTTTTCTGAACTCTGATATGTTCATCTAGATGAATTTTATACTTATTTATATAGAAGGTAATCGTCACTTCATTAATTTATTAATGGATAATACCAACAGACAGAATAAAGAATAAATTCGCAATCAAACTAAGTATTCTTCTGTATTCGCTCCACTTTAACATCACCATAAAACATCTCCCTACTGACTACATACCCTTTAGAGAGCATCATATCCGGAACAAGTCGTTTTGTCGTCAGGCATGCTTTATTTTCTCAGATAAATAGCACAATTTCCATAAAATGGCCGTTTGCTTTTACATCCGTCAACGCTAAAAAACGCGCGCACGTGGCGTAAAAGATACAGGCGCTCTCTCGTAGAATTTTCCAGAAAATATCGTTGTAGTTTTTGAATTATTATCTTAAGGTTTATGTGTAAGTGTGGTGAAAATTAACTGTTTATTAAATTTTAACTATAACAATGCTTATTATAATTTAAGATATATTTTTTTTTAATTAAATTTCAATATAATTTGTATACCTAAAGAGCTTCATTGTTTCTTTATGATAAAATATTGATCTGTAATCAAAATACCTATTTAATAGTAGATAATTCGCAAAAATATGCCATATACAAATTTTCTTATGGTGAGCTCTACAACATGGAACTCTACCCTTAATATTTCCACATCATTGCACATAACTTATGTTTCCGCACTTACAAATGGTAAATCGTGTTTTTTAAATGTGTTAAAAATACAAACATCGTTCGATGTTTTAAGAGAATTTAATAGAATTACAAGAGCTTTTTGATGATACATCTTGATATACCTCCATAAAAGAAACTTATTATTATAATTTATAGTATTTCCGAGTGACCTATTTCTCTCTATTTTTTAATTTCCTAGTAAATTTGCTATTCTTTAGTGTCAAAAACTTCTTCGTCTTCATCTTTTGTAGGCAGGTAAATTAGTCAAACATCATTCATCGATATCAATAGAACCTCAGTGAAAATTTTCCATATAACAAGGACCATTTCTAAAATAAAGTCCCTCTAGTTCGGATATTTTTTGTGAATTCTCATACAATATCTCCCGGGGAAGTGTGCCCCGAGCGCGACGATTATAATTTCGAGCTCCGATCAACATGAAAATGAACGTCCATAAATTTATTAGACATAGTGTCGGCCGATTTGCCCGAGGGTCGCATTATACAAAATATGTCAAGAATTAACTATTATCATATTGAGAATTTTACTTGAACCTTTATTGCACGTAAAATGTTGTAATAGACTAATGTGAAATAATTTTAATATTGAGACAACATAATATTCTATTCATTTATGGAACGTAAATGGACATACCACGACTGCGACCGATTTTCGAGCGATTCTGATACAAAACATGATATTTCACCCACACAATCACGATCAAAGTTATAAAATGTAAATTTATTGCGCGATATTTTACATAAATTCAAATTGACCGCTATATATCGCTGGCTTATGTTACATCAAGTAATTATGGTGCGCACAATTATTATAATTTTCTTATAATCGCTTTCATGAAGACGTGCGAAAAAACAATTTTATGGTGTAACTCGTGATGATTTATTGTTCGTGGATATGATTAATGCCGAAATGTTTTTGGTGAATTTATACCTAATCTTAGACTCTAATCTTTCTAATGTTTGTATGACATGTTAACTGACGGTTGTATGAACGAAGTCAATTCAATTTTTAGCTTTCGTATGTCTACTTTATATTCCGTGGTCATGCTTCTGTAGGATCCCGTTAAGATATAAGTAATGTAATTGAATAGTTCAATTATCTATGAACAATAGGCACCTACTAATGCTCAGAACATTTGAAGAGTTGTTAAATCATTTAGGAGAAGAGTTTGAGCATCGAGTGATTACAATTAAATAAGTATAATTATTTCTGGAATATTCCAAGTCGTGAAAAGATCATTAAGTACGAAAAGTTAATTATAAGTTAAACATCTGCGTCCACGCCGTCACGGCATCCTTACTTCTTCTATCCACGCATCTAATCATCGGCGATTCGTCTGACGAAAAAGAGAAATTAATTATACACTTCGGCTCTTAAGACTCGAATCTTATTTGTGTTCTTTTAATTATTACCTGTATTTCATGATTTATTGCTAACATGGTTCAAACGTTTATGACTATCTATATAAATGCTTTGCATATAGGATACCTACAAGTTTAGGTGTACCTATTCACTATCATTTGACTCGACCGTTTGTCAAAACAGATCATTAACAATTCCTTTGATAACTGGACAATAGTAAAACCGTAAATTGCCTTTCAATTAAAGATTTTTATAATTACACTTTGCAATTAAAGTTAGGTTAGACTTCTAAACTTTGCGCTCTACGCGTGAATACGAACACCTTTCTAAAGATAGTTGCTTATAATTAATTCTACCGATGGTGTAATTATGTACTTTGGCCTATTTGTACGGTAAAATTATCGTCTATGATTATAGAGGACGGTATATTTAAAATTCACCTTGCGGCAAGTAATTCGAAATCGTTCGTCCACTTGGAAAAGTGGAAAATTTAATTGTTACGAACTCCTAAATTAGTAATCAAATAGCACCTCTAATAAGCTTCCATAGTATATTACAGGGCTGAAATATTCTGTAATTAGAGGCGGTAATTACGAGAGCTTAATTTGTCATCACATATGCTGATTAAATTCATATAGCACACTTGACACTGTTATTGTGATGTTAGTATGTATTTTATTTTGTACGACCACTACGAAGATTTATTTCACAGCTTTGTGCAATGGAAAATTTGGTCAAAAATAAGTAGAGTGCTTCATCTTTTAATTTTAATATGAATTTCATACTTTTAGTTTGACCAGATTAGTAAGTTTTAGATCATTATCTACAGAAAGTTATGTACCTACATATATCGTTTTCTATGGAATTATAACTTGGGACAACGTTGTTCTCGAAGTAAATGTAAATTAAACAACCAGTTTTCTAAGAAGTAAATCATTTACCTACACTATAGTAATGTGTTCTTAATAAAATACAAATATGTAATTTTAAATTCATTTCGCACAAATAAAACGGTTCACCGCGTGTAGTACGAACTACAAACAATACATTTATCGTCTACCCTCAGGAATACAGGAGCAGGCCATATGTCGCTATGGTTACAGTAAATGACCGCGGTTATCATACCGCAGCCGTTCACGTTTTTCATACAAAACTGACCTTACACCCTCGCGATAGAGCCGTTAACTCATCTTTTTAACAAACAAAAGTGCAATATTTTAAGGGGAGCTTGTGGTCTTGGTAATGATGAGCGAGTAATATTTGTCTTCCGGCATTATGTAATGAACCGTAATTGGTTTATTAAGGCTCCTCTTAAGGTTTTCTGGTGTGAAATAAATTACACGCTCTAGCGTCTAGTCACTTCCCGTTCCGAATTTAATTTATACTGATGCACTATTTTAGAATGACATTGCGTTTTGGAAATTTCTCATTCCTTCATTGTAAGAGAGCAATAAATATAGTAATGCGGTTGCTTTTGCTTAGATTACTTACTCAATAGTTCCTCTTCGTTCCGTTAGTGATTAACATCCTCTTAGTTACAAAAACACACAATAAAGGATCAAGCTACAGCTTACAAATAGACGTGTTTATTTATTTATTTATTAGAAATACCAACGTTTGTTTACATTGTTTCATTAATTATTAATTACAGACTTATTGTATTCTTCTAAATGTAACAAACAATTATAGGTATTCACAACATGCAAATATAAATTACACAAACTGACAATTTTTAATTGTAAACTCAACAGCGAGAAGAGAAAAAACAACATTACATTATAAAGAGAACAAAGGAAAATGTATATAATAAAAACAATAAATATGTAGTTGCGTCTCAATACTAACACATAACTGTAATAAATTACTATTTTGGTGTTAGAACATAAGGCCAAGAACATAATATAATTTTTAATAACTATGACTACATGCTATACATTAAGCTTACATACAAACAATTTACGAACAGTTCGGAGAGAGGTATTATTAATATCAATGATATCACCATATTTATTTACCACTAGCTGTGCCCGCGACTTCGTCCGCGTGGAATAGCGACTGCATAGTAGTTACTACTTAACATACAATTATTTAGTAAACACGTACTACCATAAACAATTCATAGAATTGTAGAATTTATTACTAATCTAAGCTAAAAAACTTACGTACTTTCCGGAAATCCGGGGCATTTTCCGGGGATATCCGGAAAATGCCTGTAAAATATCTGGAAAATCCCCCGGAAAATGTGTGAAAATGTCCGGGAAATACCCGGAAAATGTGTGAAAATTTTCGGGAAAAGCGTGGAAAATGCCTGAAAAATCTCCGGAAAATGCCAGGGAAATGTCAGGAAAATGTCTGGGAAATGCCTGGAAAATATCTGGAAAATATCCGGAAAATGCGTGAAATGGTCCGGAAAAGGCGTGGAAAATGCCTGGAAAATCCCCGGAAAATGCGTGAGGAATTGCCCGGAAAATGCCCGGAAAATATCCGGAAAATGCGTGAAAATGTCCGGAAAAAGCGTGGAAATTTGCGAAGTAATTAAAGCAGACAACCAAAAAAAGAAAAAGAAAGCTAAAATCTTTCATATTAAATGTATATGGGATAGGTATTCATATTTCATATTATGTACTTAATGTATGGGAGGGTTTAAAGATATTTTTTTTTATATTTCTGGATTTATTTAAAAAAATGATTACGGCCATTATTAGGTTAAGTACTTTCGATATCAGTTTAAAGTTTTTTTGTTATCTGTAATACTTAAAAAAAAAAAATCGCCTGTGCACACTGAACGATTACACCTTGTACATGAATGCCTGTGTGCAATGCAAATGTTCGCCGTGATTATTTAAATGATCATAATTTTTTTTATTAATGAACCAATTGACATGAATTAAACACTAAATGACAAAAAAAATTAACTACAGTTTTGGGTTCGGGATCAATTTAATAATTACACCTGCTAATATTTTTTTACATATTTTCATTGTATAAAATCGTAATATAATTTCCTTTATGTATTGTTCTATTAACACATAGATAATATTATCTTCCCAAGGTACTAAATTTTAATAAAAAAGTTGTTTTTGTTATTTATATCTAAAAAAGAGTATTTATATTAGACAGAAATAAACATAAAAATTTTATAAGTTTAATGGAAGCTGAATGTAATGCAAATGGGCAAATATGAAAGTAAAATTAGGTATTTTTAAAATAAATAAATGAAACAACTACCAATTACAGAAAAACTTCTTTTTCGGTTGAAAATTGCTGGATCATGAGTATAATTCTTTATCTCTTACCTTGGGCAGTCTGGAAGAGATCGCTAGTAAGCGATAAGACCGCCTTATGTACATACCGTGTTAATCCATTTGGTATGATTGTAAATATTTTACTTGGTGTGGTACGTATATTACCACACCAATTGATAAATAATATGTACTCTGATCCCAGTACGATCTGTACCGCGATAGCCATAACGATAATAAAACAATCAGATGACAGTAAAGCACGATTAAAAATCATACTTGTACAGTAGTTGTGAGTGCAATATTTACGTTTCAAAATAACATTTTTTTTTGGTACTAAAACGTAGGTAGATTCTCACGCACGCTCGCTGATACGTGGTTGGCTGCCCCTTTTCTCATTCCCGAAAAAATATCCTCTAAAATTACCCAAGATTCTTCCAATGATTGTACCATACGTTGGAAATTAACTTTAGTCAACAATTGACCACGCGCCAGGATACTTATTTCTACTACATCCTCATGCAAATCGTTAATTTTTATGAACATTGAATCTGTAAATAAAAAAAAATGAAAAGATTACTTTACCTAATTTTATTAAAAAGCTACTAACAAATAAAATTCTATCAAGAACTAAAGTGACCTTCTTTGGGCGTTTAATATAGTCTTGTAAAAGTTATACATTAAAATAAAATTTCATCATTTTCTTATTTTGTCGTAACTTCAATAATTCTAATTAAAAACATGAGTCTAACTATATAATTAATTAATAAAGAAATAATTAATTATAAAAGCTACAACTTATCTTTTGTGGGAACGCAAGAAGGATTTTTTAAAATGTCACAATTAACTGTTAATAGCTAAGTTAATAGTGTCTTGTTTGACATCAAATAATAAACATCTACCCTCACTTGTAAAATTTTATTTAGTTTATTCACATAAAATATAAGCACCTGAAGTGGACTCTGGGAAGACATGGGTTAAAAAGTTAAATAAATAAGTACAATTAAAAACCCCACCAATATCATATTATTTAATTTTTAATTATAAATTTGCAAGAAGACATGTAAATTGATTTGATTTTAATGAAGTCTCATAGATGGCGCTGTTTCAAATTTGTCTTTATACTGCTAAGATTCATTAAACTGTTTCTCTGCCAAAATTACGTAAATGACGTAGTTTTTATAGTGTAAAGCTAGATAATAGCGTGGCTTACCCAAAAACAACATTTAAACATGAGTCTTTAGATTGTACGCTGTGTAATACACGGAATACGTTAGAAAAATAAAGGTTCACAGCTCCTCCCCCGGAGGTGATAGCATGATAATGTGTATATAAAAGCCTCACCCGACCTGTTAGTAATATTCATGCAAAATTTGAAGTCAATCTATGCGGTACTTTTCGAGATTAGCTCGGACAAATATACAGACAAACAGACAAACAGACAAACCGACAAACAGACAAACAGACAAAAATTCTAAAAACTATGTTTTTGGCTTCTATATCGATTATAGATCATGGATTATGTATTCTTTTAAAAAAATATTCAATGTACAGTTTTGACTTTCCTACGATTTTATTATATGTATAGATCTTGCACAGTCTTGGAATAGGAGAGTTGGCTCCGAACTTACACCTACGGACTGGTGGAACAAGTGGATCAATGGAACAAGTGTTTGTGATTGTTTACTACGCTATTATAATGAAGTAGCCGTAATAACATTTGATTCTATTTCAAATGTAATTTATTGCTCTATGCTATGTTTATTGGCTTTTAGCTCTTAGTGAGGCGTACCTGTATAACTAGTCTGTCATTATAATTAATATCTCCTAATAATTGTCACTGAATCCTCCAATTTCGCTGGTAAATGGTGTCGTCGTGCCCCGCCTAGTTACAGTCAAACGCGAATTAATTTTCGCCACAATTACCCGCTCGCGTTACTAATTGTGACATCAAAGATTCCGGCGTCTGTCAGTCGCCTCCGCTGACATCGCTTTATTATGTTATTTTGTAGCAAACGAGAGCGCATTTCTCTTTTGAGAATTGAAACAGATGAAACGAAACATACGAGCCTTGCAGTTTCTTTAAATAACATATACTGATGGTCATGTTGGTATAGGTAGAGATCATAACCGAATTTCAAAATAAAAGGTAGAAAATCAGAACAACAGAAATCAGAATCTGATATCTCCGAATACTGTGGAATGTTTCCTCTAATTAATTTAATTTGGCTTGTTTACTTCCTCAATTTCAATATGCTTATTAAACTTATCAATATCTCATACAAAAGTTCCCATATACATTGTAGTTTGCATTTGGCTAACGCCACTCACACCGCATTATGGGGTCACCTGATAATGCCTGCGCAATTACGCCACCATTACGTACCTGCACAAATACCCCACTCCTTGTTATGATCAAATGTCTCAGACGTGACTGGCAATGTTGCCAATACAAGATGCATTATCTTTTGATGTAAATTATTCAGAAACGACCACTAGGCGCCTGATTTGCTGATTCAAGGGCGAGCTAGTTAAGCTTGATTAACATTCTGTAACGGTGTAAAAGTTTATTTCATTTGGGTCATTAATAATAACAGTGAATGTAAAATCAAAGCTTGAGCATATTTGTATTTGCTACTAGAACAATAGACTTTCCGTATTTCAAATAGATCCATAATATGAAAGAAGAAATGTTAAAATATTTTCAAAAGTTGATACATTGTTGAGTAATGTTACGACAAAAGAATTGGCAGAGATTTGTATGGTCTCAGAAACAATCGATTGCCTCCTGACAGTCTACAATTTTAGCGGCATCTCCTGCGGCAATTTGTGTCCGTCACCTTCGCCTGCCGTTACTTGGTAAACGCTACTGGAATATTATTTAGCCTGTGGTTGCATTCCCACTTTTAAATGCACATTCGTTCGAACGAGTAAGATACATGCTAATTATGGGCAATTTTCAAAATCGGCTGTCGAGCTTTTACACTTGTATTGGCTTCCTGCGTTTGCATGCTCTCGAGTGAAGTAAGTAAACAAGATTGACGTTGTGATTAATCCGTAATCGTGACTCCTATTCTGATTTCTATTGGATTAAGAATTTGTGTTGCTGGAGAAAAACTATCTCAGCGCGATAAATTCTGATTGAAAATGTTCATAAAAACAAGGCCACCTATAACCAACGTAGGGGAAATTGGAGCACTTGCTTTCCTGTTATGAATGCTTAATTTTTTTCAATGTCAAGTTTAGTATAATGATTGGTTGCGTTGTGGTAAAGCGAATTACGAAGTAGTCGATAGCTCCCAGATTGCATCTAAATAATCCTTGTTCGAGAAATCGTCAGCGATTGCGGGGCAGCGTGCGCTCGTCTATTATTTGAGTGTTACGGGATTATGACGGAATCTGTTAGTAGTCGACTTTATTAACATGTTGATCAAAAATAGATGTACTCGGAGAGAGGATAGTGTATTAGGTATGCATGTCTTCGCTGTCAAGCATGTGCGGTGACCGTCGGGAAGCGGTAATTGATGACGTCGCGGGCAAGCTGTGTCCGCCCATTTTCCGTCAATTTTCGTCACTTGAGTGATGGTAGCCGGCACCGCCCAAAGCCCCGGCCCCCGCACTCCTGGGACACCCGCGTACGGCACGCGCCGTGCTAAATTTAAATGGGATGAACTTGTAACAGCCAAGGAATGCAAGCGGCATAGACCGTTAATCATATTAGATAGGGAGGCGAAGAGGGGAATTTTCTGTAATACTCGAGCGTGGCAGTTTAAGATATGAGAGATACCTTAGACCTAATAGAACAACCTTGTTAACTATTTAGCTCTTTATGTAGTGACGCGCGCCTAGGATAGACGATCAGATTAGTAAAAAAAAATCGATAGTCTGAAATACTCGAGCGCGTCAGATTAAGATATTGGGGGTTGATTTTAGTGTTTTAAGACTAAATTTAACTAATCTGACCATAAGTCCTTGACGCCGCCGAGTTATAGGGTCGCGAACTTGTAAAAAAAAAACGTTAGTCCGGCATTCTCGAGCGCGATTGTTTTTATTTTTATTTTGAAGAATATAATCTAAAACTTACTAAAAATACAAAATCTGCCGGTTTCCGCATGACCGGAAGTCTGGAGGAGCCATTTCATCTTCCGAAAACGCGTTGCAGCATATAAGTCGCGAACTTTACTTTTTCCAAAAAAAAAGTTTAAATAAACAAAAAAGGTAATTTTATTTTACAAAAAAAGGTCTCTTTTCATTTTTGTCCAAAGTTAAAACTTTTTTTTACTTGAAGCATCGTAAAAAGTCAAACTCCCGTTTTTTTGTGTATATCTCGAAAACTGAGGGAGTTAAGAAAAATTGATATGAAATAACGATGTTTAAAAAAAAGAAACCCACAAACCTTTTTCGGTCAGATTAAGAGAACCCACCAACATTTTTGTCAGATTAAGAAAATATGCTTTCAGGATACCGAGATAAACCTCCCCTATGAAAATCTGACGCGCTCGAGTATTTCAAAAGGACTCTTTTTTTCTGCATTTTCAAAAATTCATCATAACTTATCGTCATGTCGTAATCGTCAGTTTTTTTAAGGGGAGCTTCCTTGGGGCCTACTTAACACCCCTTCCGAAAATCTGACGCGCTCGAGTAAATTTTTTTTTTGTGCATTTTTGACGAATTTATATGCCTAGCCCCACCACGCAAACCGGCAGATTAGTATACCGTTGTTATCAGAGGGACTTGGGGCATACGTAGTATGAATATCTGACGCGCTCGAGAATGCCCAAGTAACTGTTTTTTTTTACATTTTTGAAAATCCGTACACGCCAAACCCACCGCTAAAATGGTTTTTACCATAGAAGCTTTTCTTTTCGAAATTATTTTCTCTTTCGATTTTGATAAGTCTCGACGACGCCGTTGAATTACGTCATTTAGCTACCTCGCCTCCCTATCTATATCTTTTTTGACAGATACATTATCCAATATCGTGACATTAGCCATAAAATTTGACTTAATAAGAGTAAGATGTGGGTTGATAAAAATGATACGCGTGGGTTTTATAATATTTATTTTTTCAACCTAAACTTCGTCGTATTCAGGATCTTGCGTAACGAAAATTACGGAACAAAATTTATGTAATCTCATGAATCTATACAATTCATCATAGTTTGTAGACAAGAAGAAAATAAATAATTATATCATGCACAACTATGTACCTACAAACATCATTAATATCTCGTTGATAGCTTTCAGTGCCCCACGGTTCGCATGAAAATCATTATTATAACTGAACAATTGCACGTTGCTATTGAATAATTATAGGTATCACTAGACAAGTAATCTTAGCATTGAGAATTAGTATCAGAGGCGGTAATGGCATACAAAGTGGACGTTTGCTTCGCGTGCGGTTCTGTGATTTATGACCGCGAGCGTCGGCTACACTTCAGATCGACACCGATTTAAAGATGACATTTTTTTATAAATAGCACATTTTACTTATTGTGGTGTATGTGGTATTAATGCCATGCTGTCATACGGATTTCAGAATCGTTTTGTTTAAATTGGCTCTGAAATTAAATGTGCGTGTCAAGTGTGGATGAAGATAAATAGTTCCAATTTTACTAACGTTTAATAAACGTAGCTGGTGCATATGTACACATGTTTTATGAAGAATTGTTCATTTCAAAATAATTTTTTCATAAAATGATTATGTATGACGAGGGTTTCCTCATATTGATTTAATAAAATGTATGCAAAGTGAAACTGATTAATTAACGTAGTGATTTTAATATTGATGATTCAACTCGATTACGTAATAATAATTTGCGCGGTTAATGTTACGGTTTAATAATAGATTAACCACACAAGATATTAAATAACAAAGTTGAAATTGTCATAATATTTAAGACAAAGCATGATATCACCTCGGACCGGTTGACGCAAGCCGTTGTAAATCGCAGTGGGGCGGAGTCAATCGATACAGCCACGATATTCGTGATTTACCTACCAAATAACCAAGGAACACATTCACAAAACGAACGCCGTTATCGATAATTAATACAATAATTCATGAATCGATGTTAATTAACTCCGTGAGAATGTAGAGATGAATCGATAAATGGATTAGATAAGTCTCAAGTCGATAGTTGTGAAGTTGGTGTCGATGGAGCGAGGGTTCGGCGTCACGCAGCCTACACACGTCGGAAACGTACAGCTCATGTATTATTCAAAGGCAAAGGCAAATACAAATAAATAGGCACGAAATAAATACAAACAGGCTGAATGGAGCCGCGAAGGTGGGCGGGGCCGGGCGACATAAATATCGGGCCGTGTCATAAGAGCGGCGGATATCTGGCGGGCTATTTCGGCCGCGGCCGCACTCTTCTTTGCTTTTATTAGGAACTAATACTAAGCAATAACTACCAAGTGGCTGAGTAAAATAATAAGTCTTACAAATTAAGTGTACAAAAATAAGTGTAATTGTTATTATGTTTAAGTCGTAGCTGAAGTACCTAAGTGCTGATTTACACAGGGTCAGTAACTGACTACAAATTCGAGGCAAATCAGTGCTGACCCGAAAAAAAAACCCTGTGTAAACAGATTTGAAGTCACTACAGAGGCTTGAAGTCTATGTAAACAGTTAAAGTCAGTCGCGGCGCCGAATTTCGGCGCCGCGACTGACTTGTCTACTGACCCTGTGTAAATCAGCACTAACTCTACATTTGTTTTATCTATTTTATCAAATAAATATGCACTCTGACGTCAACATAATATAGGCTCGTTTCGTTTGGTTTAAATAGTTATTCCAATAAGATTGATAATTGAATAGCCACATTATTTAAAATTACCGTGCATGTTTGAATATAATTATTATATTTCCATGAACGGAACGATTTTCCATAAATTAAACACTATATAAATTTAAATAAAGATTGAATGTTCCTTAGCTTTACGTTATTTAATGGAAAATAATTGGCGAGTAATTTGCGGCACATAAAATTTTAATTGAAAGCCAGACTCAATTTGACTTTAGGCCGAGCAAAAGCCGTTGCTTGTCCGCTGCTCGTAAATTGAATGGATCGCAGTAAATTGCACTAAATCGACAATTACAAGAACTCAGACGGTACAGTAAACCAAGCGCATAATAGATAAACATTATTGAAGTCCTACGACTTGGGATACTGCTTTTATTATAAACTAGCTTCCGCCCGCGACTCCGTACGCGCGGATGTCGGTCTTCGCGTGGATGGTTTATTTCTCCATTTTGAGTAGGTACCTCTGACAATAAAATCTTATAAATATCTATTGGACCCAATTCCAAAATACGGCTAGGCCTATAATAATACGCAACGTGTGTTCGCGGTTCTACGGAACAACGTCTATGGATAAAACTGAAAAATTAAGATTAATTTGTTTCTACGTATTTTTCCAGGATAAAAAGTATCCTATTTTACGCCCAGGATAATAAGGTATAATTATACCAAGTTTCATCGAAATCGAACCGCTAGTTTTCACGTGATGCCTTCACATACAGACAGACAGACAGACAGACAGACAGACAGACAGACAGACAGACAGACAGACAGACAGACAAAAATTTTTTTAATCACATATTTGGGTTTGGTATCGATCCAGTAACACCCCCTGCTATTTATTTTTTCAATATTTTCAATGTACAGAATTGACCCTTCTACAGATTTATTATATGTATAGACTATACGCTTATGCCGGTTTCAGTGGCGGTTTCGCCCGGGCTATATTATGTAGAGTCCTAGTAAAAGATTTTTATCGGTCGAGTAGCTTAAAAATAGTTACTTAGCATAGATTTATATTTATATTAAATAGAATATTTTTCAGTATTTTGAGTTTTAGGTATATCTTAAAAAAAATGTTAAGCGTGGCTAAGTAACAAACTTTTTAAAACTGTAATTTAAACTATATGGTAAAACTAAGACCGATTCTTCGCAAAATTGTTGGAAAATATACCTAAGTGTGAAAGATTTTAGATACAAAACAACCTGATAACGTAATTTCTTTGACACATTTTTAATCGGTCTTTCAGATACTTTTTAGACTTTATAGTAAAATAGAAAACAAATATCCAATCTGCGGTTACAGAAATTCAAAAAGTTTTCTTCATGGAGGTCTTCGGTAAACATGTCTGATTAATTTAATTTTTTATATCATAGTGTAATTAGTTTTTCTATTCGTTTATATTTTTTATAAATATTTTAAGTTCTGCAAAAAGGTACAAAAGTAGAGTCCCATTTTAAATCCATGTATCTGAGGGGTTTCAACTATTGTAAAACAATTTATTTTCAAATTAAACATATTATGGAGTAAGTAGTGGATAGTACATAAACTTTAACCATGAACGGTACGAGGATCGTGATTCCGCAGTTGTCGGGAGCAGGCCGGGTGCCCTCGGTGACGGCGTAATGGTTGCATCATGAAGCATGGCAGCTCACAGCTGTCCAATTACCTAGGAAACACAATAAATATCTATTAAAATAACGTTGAAATGTAAAAAATAAGGTAAGAAGGTTATTGGCGGGATTCCCAAAATGCAAAACCTTTGAGTTAAATTTTATAATATACTTTCGCATTAAAAGCCCAAGATGATTGCCACGATTACCCTTTAGTCGTCATTTGTAAAACGAAAATATTATAATGAGCACCGTTTTGCCTTCAACTTTTAGCACAATTGCGGCATTCGGCTGAAATAATATTGTCCTTTATAACCGAGTCCTTGCCATCCGGTTATGAGCCAGCGTTATTATGTTGGTAAAACAAAATTCCCCATAATGGCCTAATTATGTGGCGAAAATTGCCAGCCACTTTTTGGTGGTTATATAAATGTATTTGTAATAGCGTTTTAGATATTGCGAAGACGGGTTAGGCTCGAGCGGCGAGGCGCCTGATCACCAAAACTTAATTTATTTTCTCCTAAAAAAACTTGAAAATTATCCTTAGCGGTGCGGCGTGGGAAACGACCCTGTCGCCGGCGGCCTCTATTACGTTATTATTTACTATTAGACTTTATATTAAATCGAAGATTAATCGTGTATCTACATCGATACGCCTATAACGCATGTTTCAATTTACGAAAATGTACCTCTATAATATTTAGAAGATGACTAACACTCGTTAATGTATAAATGTAATTTGTAACTTTGTAAGAAGTATGTTCAATTCAAATTGAATTTAATGTAATGTATGGTTTATATAAGTATATAATGCTAATGATACTGACATTTGTGAATAATTTTTTGTCAAGTGCACGTTTCGTAATTGGGTAAATAATGGTTTTGTCGGCTTCTACAAATTGATAGTGAGGTAAATAAAATTAGTATTGTTCTTTGTCACCGACATAATAATATACATTTCCTTGCGCATATTCATTTACAGTGGATTTACAGTAATAATATACGTTATAATGAAGAAATTGAAATGCACATTTATCCTCATGTTTACTCAAGGTATTTCATTAACTTGGTTGATATGAAATACTGTATGTACCTAGACTTTATTTATGTGAAGACTTAGTGCCTTAGCCTAAAATTTTTTTGTAAGAGCGAATAGTTTTGTTGTGTTTATGAAAATGGCTCTACTTCATTGATTTCCCAAGACTCTAGGAGTCAAGACAATATCTTGGGATTTAATATAATCATTGATATTATCTTATTAATTTACGGCTTTTCTTAATTTGAATTATTTTAATAATTATTATTAAGCATTGGATTGCTCCTCTATTAAGCGCGTGTCTCATCTAGTTTCATAATTAAACGCTTATACAATTAATTATTTCAATAAGCCAACCAGCCAGGCGTTCGAGCCATAAATATATGAGCGTCAATTGGCCGTAATAAAGTCTGTGAATGTTAATGAATCGATTCGTTGTGAAATGTGTCATAAAACGAGCCACTGGTTCGGGTGTCGCGGGCGAAGCGCCACGGGGGGCCATAGGGTCCTAATTGATTTGTGCCCGAGGCCACAATCAAAACAGATCGTATTTTATAAGACGTATCTTAACTGGGGAGAGGGTGGATAGTGCAAGGCTGGCGCAGTGATCGTAACGCGGGGTTGGTCGTGATTCGATTCTGTTTTGAACTCTTGTGTAATGGGATTCGTAAGTTGAGGTTCTAAAGTGCTTCTTTTTTTACGTGATGCAAAAATAAGTTGCAGTATATAAAGTAATTTTAGCATTTTTTATGCATTATACCATAATGTTTAGTTATACATTATTCAAGAATTATTCAAGAGCGAATAATCATTGCTTTAATCTGAAAATATTCCTTTATGGTCTAATGTGTTAATGAAAACGCCTTAAAATAACGTTCAACATGAAGTATTTTTAATAGATTATCTATTAAATAAGAGTGAAGCTACAAAATTTGCATTCGCCGCTGTTGCAAATCCTAATGTGTTCAGTGATCAAACACAAGAAAATCAAATGATCATTTGATAAATAGTCCTAGGGGAGAATGCGCTTTGTCGCGCTCGTAATGTGGTCAACTGCTCCCGTCTCCCCTCATGAGAACCGAGAGGCCCTGGGAAATTATGTCTTCCCTATTTTGTTACGCTCCGTTTAAATCTCGCCTACGTAATACTAAGTAGATAGTTGGAACACTTCAGAGCCGTTGGCCTGTTCTATTGTGATGTAAATAAACATAGAAATGTTGTGATGTTTGTTGATTGAAAGCACAACTTTAGAAGAAAGGCAATCAATAATTATAGGTAGTGTAAAGGTCGGCTTTACAGTTCTTTTTATGTTTTCTTTAACGGTTTAATGTTTACATGTCTAGTTTCAGAATCCTATTAGTATTCAATTCATTAAAAAATCTCTATATCCCTATTTTCATAGGTCATTTGCTATTATATTTGCAGTACTTTGATATTGAACTTTATCCCGTTCATACACAATATTTATTTCCTTGATAACCACACCTGCCTAACCAAACAGAACACTACAATCAAGGCAAGGCTAGGGCGGGCGGCTATACTAAAATGCGTTACTCTATATCTTTTAGTATTTCTTATCAACAACCAACTGCTATGCAAAACGTCGTACTTCGGACATACAGGAAAAAGTTTCAAGTAAAATTCACCAGCATTTAGATGGAGCGGTAAATAGATCGACCATTAATCAAGTGCGCCTGATTCGACGCGACTACGAGGGTGAACTCTCCGGTGTAATAAATCTTTCTGGCAACTGCATTGCGGTACATACGCGCTGAAAAATTGCCGATTGAAATAAACATGCCACACGGATCACGCCCACAAACGTGTACTAAGAATTTTATTTGTGTTTTGGACGGTCTTGTCCATAGGAGACAAACGGTTATGTTTATTGAACTGTGTTTTAGTATTATCAAGAAATTGAATGACGCGTAAAAATGACCACATACCTAATGTGGTTGAAAAAGCAATTAAGAAACGTAGAAAAAATATTATTCTAATAATTAATAGAATACAAATATTTGTTGGGGGACCAAATGATGATAAATATTGATTGATAATAAATGTGAGTACCTACCTATAATTTTAAGCGTTTCTCTCAATGAAATGACATCAATAGCTCACGTACAGTCTCAGCAGGGTGGCCTTGCCATATCATAGTTCAATGGGAAAACCACACATAACTTGACATCAGAATATTTAGAAACATAAAAACAAGTACAAGCGGGGATGTAGGCACGCGCGGGGAATGCAGCGGAGCCCACGCACTATTGTATGCAAATTGCGGGTCGCAGGTCGCCTTTCGCGTCCGACGGCCATGTTGCTCGTCTTTTTGGAACATTTCGGGCGATTATCATGAACGTGTACATTTATGATTGGTGCAATGAGCCGTAATGGAGTTAACTTTGAGGATAAAAGATAATTTTGTTTGATGGCGTTAAATTATCTATGCATACAGAGTGTTGACCGTTAGTAAGAAAAAAATACGAAGATCAGATAATAAGTATATTCTCATCTCTAAAATATGATACGTCTATTTTTTTAATTAATAACGTTATCGTAAAGGAAGATCCAAATTATTTGAAAATTGCTTAAGTACCTACTTGCATAAAAGCCTCATTGACTCGGAAAATTTTGAATCCATTCGTTCCTCAATCCCATACTTATTCACTCACTCTACCAGTATTAAAATTTCAACAAAAAACATGTAAGCATCACCAATCTCATCTATTAGTTCAAACGCAACATGTGTACGCGGAGTATGAACATTGAACACTATGAATGACGTACATTTCGCTGAGTCACGGCGGAAATTCTATTGTGGCCAGAAATCACGACTGAATAACAACGTGTCACGGCATCATTCTGATTGTGAATGAATGGGGGTCAGAGATCGACACGACGAATACCTAAATCTTGTTATGAGCACACCTCGTTATGCTATCCCATATGACAACTTACACCTGCATAATTAAACCAATTGTGGACGTCAAATAAATAATGCCATACAATTATCTATACTTGTAAGGGATGATAATATGTAAATAGATAACGCAATTATATGAAATGGATGGATGTTTATCAAGGTCTCCTTTTTGTAGCTTAAAAAATAACTTAATAAAGTAGAGCAAGACAAAGTACTTTTCTTTTATTAAGAGATAACGGAATACGCATTATATAACAACTTTATGAATTAAAATACCTCACCATCACATGTCATTTATCAAGTTATTATATTCAATTTAGCAATAATGCTCGGCAATAATTTAACGCATCGAGATCTCGAACTAATCCTATAAGCTTGCAGATAGAACAATATAAGGACCGCGGTCAAGACGAGTCCAGAAATTTACTGTCCATAATTACAGGGTTGGCTCAGTTAATTGCAGACGTTCGCCCGCCGTCGTCTCAGCCTGCTTTTTTTGACTAAATAAAAATTGACTAATATTCATAATAAATAATGAACTCTCCATTCTCAGAGTTTGGGATAGCTGGATTCAACCGATTAAGATTGTTGCTAATCAGAATTATGCATGCAACTGATCTTTGTTTAATATGGCCAAGAAGTACACCAAAATATATTCAGAAAATATTCACGTTTTAGATTATCTATTAATATTGTTTTTTTCGGATCGACTTGTTTTTGTTATTATCTTTAGTTCTCGGCAGAATTTAGTCTCCCCGTCTAATCGACCATCGCCAATCTTAGTAAATATCAGGATGCAGATGAGAAAAGTAAAGATTTTCTTAAAAGTATTCTCTTTGAATATATTTTTACATTTATAGCTTTATGCAAATTAAATTAATTCAATAGCAATATATTACTCGAATTTGGGGGGCTAATTATAGGTCCTCCCAAATACAAAACCAGAACACGATTTGATTTATATCTGAATAATATAAAATTCAACTTGTCAATTGCCACAAATGGAGATCGTATTTTAAACTGGGCCCGATACAAAAACGCACATCTCGTTGCATGCAGCCTGTTTCAGCTTGAGGCTCCTCTTATAATTGTAGGGTTTCGCCCAAAAGCCCTCAATTATAAAATAATAGCAGATGCGGATCATAGTAATAACAATTATTATCACGCTCACTGCTATCATTACCGTTGAAATATGGACGATGATGTGTGTGATGTATGCAAAATGGGGGATTCTTCGGAATTTGTGCAATCAATCGCTAGACGGCGTGGAACACGTTAATACCAATAAATCCCAGCACTTGATTATCGCTGAATCTTTCAAAATTTATTTCAATTAAAAGCATGTAAAGTTTATGAAAATTACATTGAGTTGATACGCTCGTAAATTATTGAGGTTACTCTTTCGTAAATATTGAATACCTACTCTTAATTTAAATACTGATTGAATGTTTATTAACAGTTAACGTATGCAGATTTAAGCTCATGCATTGTAGTTCGCTAGATTTAATTAACATAACATTTTGTTCAGATGAAATTGCGTGACAGCAACCATTATCTACCTCGATATCTCTCGTCTATATTGTAACGGATACATAGAGAAATCTTGTAATGCATCGATTATTCAAATTCTCAAACAAGTGAATGGGTCCCGCCTCTTTGCAGTCGCAATCTTAATAAAGACTTCCTAGATGCACTGCAGATATATATTTTTATGAATTATAGAACGTTGTATGTAATTTTAATTAAAGATAGTGTTTAATTAAAGTTAATCGCTAAATAGCGATTCGAGATAGTGGGCAATCTGAACGTCGGTCGGTTTCGTTTTATTATAATTGCGTTTCGATATTGCTGTTGAAAGTTTTGTAGCCGAGTTAATATCTCGTTACAGGAATGTTGGGAAATAACGATCTAGAATCTGTATAGGAAGGTGCTTATAGCGAATTACATTTAAGCGGATGCTTTATTCTTAAATTCTTGATAAGATAATTTTATTTAATATTTTAACACACGTACCTAATGCCTACAATTGAAACATTATTTCCCCAAAATAACTTTTTATCACATGAGGACACTAGTATTATTTTTTTTTATTAAATAGGTACCTATTACAATTTTATCAATAATTATATAAAATATACAGTCAAGTATTTTAAAAAGTAACGCATTTCTGTTTTATAAATAGAAATAATAGTTGAATGCTTTTCCTCGCCATTACACCAGCAGCAAAAGCGATTAATCATTGTTTCTCTACTGGATAATTCGGCAGTTGATTTAGTGAAAAGCAACATGTTATTACGGGATAAATCTCTATCTAGAAAAGCTAAGAAGGCCTAAGCGTATCTGATTTATGGAGCCTACGGCGATACCAGCTTCCTTTGATTTGTTATCCCCCGCAAACGCGTTGTTTTCGTCCTTAGTTGATTTTTAATAAATAGCTTTAAAATTATACATCTCTTTTAATAATTATAGTGTATACAATCCTTGATTATTACTTTTACAATGGCACCTTCTTTATTTATTTCTGTATAAATGTAACCCGTGAGAGTTGGATTCGAGGATAACTAATGAATCATGTTAAAATGTATCACAGCACAGTAATTACAAGCTATCAATTAAATCCTTTTTAATTTATAGCTCTAAACTATGAAAAATGATTGGATTATATTTTGTAAGTTTTGGTTTAATAATGCTCATCAATACATCTATTTCTTTCGGTGTAAACTTAGTTATTTGCTGCATGATGTTGCCAATTAGTAGATTTCTACGTACAAATGATGGATATGAACTGAAAGCTCTTATTAACCTTTCGTCTATTTCCACCTTATACCTGAAAGCTGAAACGATTATTGAGTATCAATAATATATTTACGTGTTTCCATTGTCTAGAAGCTATAAAGTAATAGTGTTATGAAAACATTCGATAAACATTTAGAATTTAGAATTTTATGAAATAGTACCTAGTATAAAAATAAAATGGTAAGCGCATAACTTGAGAACGGCTGAACCGATTTCGTTAATTCTTTTTTTAATATATTCCTTGAAGTACGAGGATGGTTCTTATGTAGAGAAAACGTAAATATGTACCACGGGCGAAGCCGGGGCGGACCGCTAGTTATTAATAATAATCTTCAAGATTATGACTATGACCTTAACTGTATTAGAGAATAACGGTAATCTTCATTATTAAATCAAAGGTAATTTTCGCAACAATTAACTTCGATGTTATTATGAATAGAACGGGTTTGAAGTGGATAGATAAAATTACCCCTTAATCAGATACTAGGTCTAGCCTAATGCTTGCAAGCCGATAATATCTTGATTAATAGCGTCTATCCACATTACTCCTTATCCCCACACGGGAACGTACACGCAATAACATAAAGCACCGTATTTCTACCATTAAACTATAAAAATAAAAAGGATTAATTAATAATAAATCCATCGCTATGCAATCTCAGGCATTTAGAGGCGTTGTCCGTTGCGGAAAATTAATGAAGTCTTCCGCAGAGTGTTTCGCGGTTTAATAGCGGTCATTAATTTTATCTCAACAACGGGCATCTACACGCAGCGACGCGTCTGTCCGTATCACATCACCATCTCTAGTTGAAATAAATGCAATATTAATGTTGTCTTGCAATTACATTTGAGAAAACATCTTATAAGACTATAAAGGAATTAGGGTAAACGCAGGTATTAACGACCCCTCTAAGGCAATTTCAAAATCAACCATATTTTTTAAGTATACTGGTTCTTCTAAAGATTTATAATTTCATTTTATATGCTAGTGTTATGTATAAAAAATGTATTTATTGAAGCAAATACATTCTAATAAAGGATTATCTTGTAAAAAATAGTTTACAATGTGACTTAGTCGATTGTTGCTATTACCGACCCATAAAAACGGCTGTGAAGCTATTAACGATTTTTATGCAGCTATTCCCGATCGTATGTGAGAGGAAGCCTTTTTCCAGCAATGGAATGTATAGAAGCTAGTGATGATGATGATTACCGATCTTAATAAAATGAAATAAAAATGCAAATATATTCGTATTTTTTTATTGTAGTTATTTTTAATAAAACAAATGAGTACTTTTTAGTAATGAACTAAATAATTACAAACTTTTAAATTAATCAACATAATACTATTAATATATGTACATATATTAAATTAAGGATTTCAAACTCTAGGATATTTCGTTATGCTATTTGATTGATTGCTTCGGCGAGTTGTGTTTTACTGAATACTTTTCGCCGCTTTCGTGGCTCCATATTTCTGGAAAAAATATACCTAATTATATGTTTTATGTTAATTGAACCTAAAAAAAATATAATTTTTAATAGGCACCTATTATGTCATAAAAGTAATAAAAATATATTTGCACGCTCAATTACGAGCGGAATGTTTAAGGATAAATATTATCTGTATATACAAACATCTTTATTCTACATTCTGCAAATAAAGCAATTTGAATTTGAATTTGTAGATGAGAAACTAAACAATCTATATTCGATCGGTAATAGCTTCCTATAGTTGCTATTGCCGACCCACATGGGTCGGTATTAAAGTATGTAAGTATAAACCTAAATTGTATTACCGACCCATAAAAAAATGGTTATTTTAATTCATTTGACCATCAGACTATAAAATAGATTATAATAATTGATTAATGTCATACAAAATATGAACAAATGCATATTGTTTAAACAAAAAAAAAACAATGATTTACTACTGTAACTATTCGATAGGGATCCTCGAAAATATCATAACTTTGTATAAATTGACAACGCTAAAAGACACAACACTAGACAAAAAAGTTTAGTCGCTAATAGATTTTTATGAAGACTCATAGCTTAGATTTAAACTGGTCCATAAGACCACTTGTGTTAGTGTGATATAATAACATAAAAGAAAATAAAACAAAAAGTTACGTTGCTGCCATTGCCGACTTACGGGTCGTTGATACCTGCCACGACTTAAACTGGTGAAGCTAACACCGTCCCATTTTAATTTTAAGTTTTATCGTTTCAAATTACTTTTTATTAATAAAATGTTGTAAGAAATGAAAAGTTGACACTTAAATGCATTGACATTTAGTAATATAAATTAAAGTATAGATGTCATTTGTTTGTAAATGTCTTAAAAAGATACTCACAGTACTTACCCGAAGGAACAACGGAACAGTACGACACGTCCTGCTTCCACGCTACCCCGCAGCAACTTACGCATTTTAACTCTTTTTTGCTCAGTTACTCACTCTAACGTTAAAGTATACGATGCTCAATTAATACATTCGTGTATAACTTTGCCTACCTATAGCTAGAATAGTTCTGGAAACGTTTAAATTTCGAATTACTTTTATAGGTCGGTAATACCTTCAGATTTTCGATGGGTCGTTGATAGCTGCGTTTACCTTAATTTAAACGTAACTCTTATTTATTTCGACTCTAAAATAATCGAATCGTTTTATGTTCGTATCGAGGTTATTAATCTCAAGTATCAAGCCACCATCTTTGTGCCCACATTCACTTATATGGCAACCAATAATTTTTCAATGTCCCCGTGCAAATTTTCAATCGGAACATACATTGTAAAAGGCATTTGCGCCTCTTCAATATTCAATTCGTGGCATTCAAAGAAAGTGTTTCAGCAACAATATGATGAAGGCACAAACAGTAAACAGTTTTAAGATCTCCTCGAGCCAATGTTCAATCTTGGAGCGTTTAGTATTCAATAAAATATACCCAGCCGTAAAATGGTACGAGCGAGAGCAGCGGTGTTCATCAAAAAAACGCAAAGTAGAAGCTTCGACAAGCTCACAAAAGCTCGTAAAAGCTCTCGAGTATTATGTAGTTATTGTTACAGGGTGGAAACACCATTATTACACGGGTTCGCTGGTTTATTTTGTTGTTTGGCGTATCGCGTCCACGCAGCGCGGCGTCTGTCATCGGGCTTCGCAGACTGCATGCGGCGTGCACTATCAATATGCACTGCCGAACAATTTTCGTTCTCATTACATCCCGGAAAATCAAATAATAAAAGGTACATTGATTTCGATTCAGTTTCCTTACGATTTGTAATGTAGAGCCATTTTATTATCCGAGTAAATTTAAAAATATTTTTTAAGCTATTGCATAGCTTTTATCGCGAGCCTTGAGCGCGGGGTCCGAATCCAGAAATTCCGTAACGAAAAACCTCACGCTCCCCACTCCGACGGACAAGGAGGTGTGGCTTGAAGGCATGCTATGCAATAGCTTTACCGCGGTAGTCCCCGAGTGCCACACGTCTTTTTTTAATTAAACGTAAACAATCCAATTTAGATGTTTTTTTAAAGGATACCTACTTAATATAATTAGTATATAAACAGTTTTAGTTTGAAATAAACCACCTATTTCTATTTATAAACTGCAATTACTGTCATTCTCAATTATCCGAGAAGACCAGCTAGTTCATGTACAAAACGCCTTTTTAGGAACCCTAAGATACCTTTTCAATTCATACTTTCCAATTATTGCCAACGTTCATAGCAAGGCATATAATTTGTTACGCATATTTACATAAACATGAACCATACCTCTATTTTATGTTTATAAATTCAAAGGTTAATCAATTCTGTAGTTATTAATTATATAGGTCACAATACTTAGCTATGTTGATGATTGCATTTGAGCTGTGGCCTGGAAAATAATTGTTCTACGAAAACATAGTTCCTTTTCCAAGAAATTAAATACATAAATTATTTATCTTTATAATTGACACTTCAAATGTTAACAAAACAATTCGTGTTACCATTCAAGTGTCACTACTAATCCTATTATGTACGTAAATATTTGACATCTCAATATTGAAGTGCACATCTTTGAGCATATTGTATCGACACTTGTACGCGAATATGAACATCGGAAACATTCAAATCCTCACCTTTGTTCCGGGATTAAAGCGAATTTTGCATAGGAAACGGTCGTCAAATATCCTCAATGCATTGAAAATGCTGTGAATGGAGCTAAGCGGCCCTCGTTTACAATACCTTTGTATAAAAAGATCGAAATCACACGTGTTTTGAATAAAATTTGGACAATGTTTTGGGTAAATCGCATTCGCATGAGATTATCTATGGTAAATTCTTAACAGGATATGTAATCTTCATTCATAACATGTTCGTGAGATCTTCGTGTCTATTTGTTCATTATTAATCGCATATATGTTATAATTACAAGGTATTCGCAGTGTTGATTTGATTAATTAGAAACGTATAATTACATAATGATATATATCACTACTAATAAAAAACATCAAGTAACTAACAATAACTTCTTCTAGTCATATCTAATTAACATGAAAAATAAACGGCAGTTAACATTTTTGAAAGCATACTACGATCATGTCAGTAATTTATGCTATAAATTTAAATCAATTCGTCAATTTATAATATTATTGGTATAAATAGTAAAACGGGAATATTTTTATTACACATTGGCCAAATTTACGTGGAGACATAAAGCTGTACTTGCAATGATGCAACAATGTTCGTTGCAACTTACGTCGCGTCGCAGTTGAAAGCGACGGAAGTCGGTGTAAGATTGCAAGCGTATACCCTTCTATTAGTGAACATTCTCTTTGTAAGTTCTGGGGGAATGTAAAGGAGTTATTTTTACCATTACTTGGTGTTAAACTAAATGTTTAATAGCGAGCTATAAAAGACATGTGCTTATTGTTAAATTTCTAGTTATGGCTAACATTTAGTTAGTGAAACTGGTACTGAGTCTTACATTGATGTTGATAATGCTTTTTATCTGTATAGAAATATGAAAGCTAACCTGTATTTGACGAAACAATCGAAAGCTCTTTCAATTTTGTTTATATAATGTGAAAATGTATATAGATACTCTCTTTCCATATGTAGGTACCGAGTTTAAATATAATACCTAGTTGAAAGTTCAATTTCGAAACGATGCTCAATAAAGATAATTACTTTTACGTCTAATAGACAATACAATAATATTTACATTTTTTTTTCTTCTATGAATCCCAGGTTTTTAACTCAATTTAAACAAAACACAGCCAAAAACTCCTTCCATTGTGAATGGAAAATTGCAAAACGGGTGACTGTATCGTAACTAGCAATTACGTTTTGTAACGTTCACAATAATGACAAAAGGAATAATGCTACTGTTTGTTATGGGGTCGTTATTTGATATTCCAAGACCTTAGTCCAGCGCTGGGCGGGACGAGGGCGGCGACGCCAGATGCGCACGCGCCTGTAGTATTGTAACTATTTAGTGAATAAAGGAAAATTGTTTGTTATGTATAAAGTAAATCATAATAAATGGAAGTTATAATATTAATAACTATAACTTAATTTCAGAAAAACATCTCCAGTATTCGTAATTAACATATTTTCATAAATAAGGTCGTAGGTATCTACTGTCCATGTCGTCCGTCATAAGGCACACTTATGACAAAAAATGTTTATCTACTGTCTACAAAAACTTTTCAAACTACAAAGTTACGTTGACTTTTATAAGCGAAAAACCGTAGGTTCTCAATTCTCTATGACGTAGGTACTAACTACAGCTAGGTACTATTATAGCTAATATATAAACTTTATATAAAATAAACTTTTATTCCTGTCAAATACAAACACGTTTCATTCTCTCGGGAATAAAGCTTGCACATTAATAATGAACTCTAGATGAAATCCTAGATCGGGAACAATAATAGAAAAGGCGTACCCAGCGGGAGCGGCGCCTGCGCAGATTACAATAATTATGAAAGCACGCGTCGCCCCGTAGGACTAATAACTATCATTTGCTACGTTATTCCATATTCTGCAGTCACAAACCTATCGTCAACATCTATTGTTATAGTAACAGTGCTTTTTAATACATGTTAATATAAGTACGTACATTTGTCTCAGCTATAAAAATAATCTGAGTTTAATGTTGATTAATTGCTTTTTTTGAATTACCTAGATTTCCAGGAAAATGGTGCGGACTATGTAAAGTTAATGAGATTTTTAACTTAGATTTCATTTTTGTTTTTTTGGTAGGTAGGTTTATTAATTTTTCCTGGACATATAATTCAATACAAACAATTCTGTCAGAAGGTACTAAATACCATCGGCATGTAGGCATTACAAAAATATAGCCTACCTACCTATAACGTACCTAACTACTACCAGAATTATCCATTAGTTATCACTTACAACGACATCACATTGTTTCCCTAACATGACAGTAATCTAAAATCATACCCAAGAAAGAAATCAAAGCAACATCTGTTGTATCAAACATTTTGCGTGATCTGGAGTGAAATAAAAATGCATCCTGTCATATGAAACGTATCCGCCCACGCACAGATTGGGGACGTAAAAAATGGATCAATTTTTATAATAGACCTAGGGTAACTCCAATGTAGGTACTTTATTACAAACCGGAAACATTTATTACCTTTGTGCGGGAAAAAATACTTAGCAATTTTTGTGAAACTCTATATCGCAGCTGGTATCATTAAGAATAGTTTAATCAGAGATGAGTACGCCGAGATTGATGATAGAGAATATCATTCTGAGGATATATTTTACAAAAATTAAAAAAGAACGAGTATGAGTTATAAATAAAGAAAAACGATAGTCAATGTAATCTCAAGCTGATTAAAGAGTCCTTATAATCGATGTAACGAATCGCTGCTACGTTTGCCTTCCAATAAATTCAGAATCTAGCTTGTACAAAGCTGAAAAACTAAGTATGATTGACAAACGTATTGATTAGTTTAGTTCAAAGAGCTTTGATTACAGGAACGAGTGCGTTATCGGTTTATATTAGTTTTGCGTGTGATAGACGTTCCCGCCCTCGCCGGTTGGCCTGCGCGACCCGCCCAAAGAGTAAACAAACAAGCAGACAGCGCACGCCGCGAGCGAGACGCAAGATCCGTGCGAGCGGCCCGCGCTGCGCTCACTCGACCACCGAACCCTACAATTAGTAGGCGAGATTCGTCCGCGGCATCGATTCGTTACGATAATTGCTCTGAAGGATTTTCTTGACATGAAAATTTCCCGCGTGTGCTGTGACCTGTGACTGCGATGAATTGTGCGTACTACCAGCAGCACGGGGGCCCGCACCCCGTGCCTCATAACGTCAACAATAATTACTTCAACGAGGTAATTCATTCAATTTGATTTTGAATAAACGACATTAAAATTGTGCAAATAAATTAAGGAACAGGTGTGACGTGATTTTACATAATTGTTCAGTGCGGTGTACGTTCGGTTACGTGCTCTCGGTTATAAGATAATTTTTAAATAATTCTTATTGGAAAATGTTAAAAATTATAAAGGGTCATTTTTAACGAAGATATTATAATGCTGTCTCATGATCCAGCTCATGAATAAAATAAATATTTTAAAATTAATGTAGGTACTCTGCTAAGCATTAAGGTGTAAAAAAGTAAAGAAAATAATGTCTACCTAATTGTACCAGTTCTTGTCACCGATGAAATATCGACAGAGGCTTATCGAAAATTGGCAATCGACGTTGAATAATGAGATATTTAAGAAAAAATCGAATTAATGAATATTGCGATTCGGGAGAAAATTGCATCATTATTGATAAATGTTTGAGAAATTTTCGAAAATCAATCTTAAATTTTTATTGTTTTATCTTTAAAAGTCTTATTAAGTTTCGGATAAAGACGTACCTAGGTACCTAGTCACTTTGGTAAAAATCTAATTTTGTAAGAATGATAGGTACTTTGATAAAAATTGAATCGACAGAAAAATTAACAAAATAACAAACATACCTAAATGTCGTAGGTACCTTGGTACAAAAATTACATTGGGTCGTCGTCGTATCAAAAATTGAACAGCACAAATCACAAATTAAATAAAGTAATTAGCTTGCTCACAAAGAAAACACGTTAAGTATACAATAGCAATTATAAAAATAAGCCAACAAAAGCACACCTCAGTCGCTGACAAAGAAAGAATGGGAATAAAAACATTTAATTGGCATTATTACGAATGTGATTACGTATAAAAACCTCCCGTCGTCTCGCACCAGCCTGTATACGACTGTTTTCTTGTTCAATTTGATATTTGATCTTATTGATTTCTTATATAAATTACCCGTATATTACAGTCATTAAATAAGAGCGGGGACCGGTTTATAAGCCGTGAACAATTTGTTTGTTCTACAACCTTTAGCTTACTTTATCCTGTTGTGAAGTACCTACCTATATGTTTGAGCAATTTTTAAACAGTGTTTGTTATCATTGGCTGAAAAAAAAGGTTTATTAATAGTATCTACGAAAATAGAGAAATGTTGTAAAATTCATAATGAAGTGATATTAAATAGGAATAGGGACAGCAAAAACATGCTTTTCATATTATACTAGCTTTCCGCCTGCGGCTTCGCCCGCGTTTTCAAAGAAAAACCCGCATAGTTCCCGTTCCCGTGGGATTTCCTGGATAAAACCTAGCCTATGTTACTCGTGGATAATGTAGCTTTCGAATGGAGAAAGAATTTTTAAAATCGGTCCAGTAGTTTATGAGCCTATTCATTACAATCAAACAAACAAACAAACAAAGTTTTCCTCTTTATAATATTTATAGTGTAGATAAGTAGGTAGCACTATTGTAAGGGTTAGATATCCTGAGCACAAAAACAAAGTTGACTTTAAGAAAAAAAAAAATATTTACCTACCGTTAACATCCTTGCACTACCTAGGTATATAATTAAAAAAGTAAAGTTAAAGTTTAGGCCCTAAGATGTGCTTAGGTAGAGGTACATAATATAATTGAGATTATGGCCTAGAAGAATTTTCTCTAGAATTATAGATGTATAATTTGATATAAAACTTTATAACCGGAGGCTTTTTAGGCCATTAGTGCTTGAAACATTCATTGAATAAAAATTAACATTCATAGTATGAATATTTACTTAAACGTTATCTCTGAGCACTCTCTACCTACTTATTTATATAGATTGCAAAGATTGTAACAATTATAATTCTAAACGAAATTTCATAACGACGACCTAGCATTTTTTTAAAGAACTTTCACAAAAACTTGTTCCTATCGGCAAGATAAACAGTAGGTCATTTTGGATAAAGTGAATCTAAAAGCGTAATTATCATAATGCATGTTTTTTCGGTGTATAAATGTCGAGTCAGCACAATTAAATACAATCCTTTTAAGCCCGTTATGTAACAATGTGTTCGGATATCTTGTATGTGATAATTATTATAAAGCTATCCATGTTAAATTTATAAAAATATTGTGTTTTTAATATTGGACTTGGGTTGATTATTCTTTTAAAATTATATTTAATTGCTTTAAAATTTATTGATATTAGTAAGTTTAAAGACAGTGAAAAGTGACTTTATCGATTTTTATAAACATAATAAAAGTTTTCATTGGTAGGTAGGTAAATGCTCAACTTTGTTCGCTTGTACATAAACATATTATAGTTTTATGAATGTTGTGATTTACGTAATAGATACTACTATTTGTGTTTAGATTTTAATGTCGTGAAGCTACTACAATATTTAAATTTATCAACATTTATTATTGAATTGAATTTACAATTCAAATCTTTATATAGATTCTGAACAGAATTTCATTCGTAATCCAGACTCCAGTGTCCAGTCAAAACCGCTTATCTCAGCTCCAACAAAAGCGACAAACGTGTTTCGTTTTAATAAGCCATGTCGCAGTACTTAAGCTCATCCTAATTTCAGTGGCATCGGAGTAGGGACTAGAGCGGCGGGTCGCGGGGCGAAGGGTGCGGGGCGCAGGGAGGGGGGGGCAGAGGTCTCGCAATTACGGGGCCCATAATTACAGGGCTGGCGGCCGCTCGGCGCCCAAACCGGCCGACTCCGAATCTCCTGCCATAATTAAAAACGCTCCGAATTAAATTCGCTTGTATACGCACCGACTTATGATATAACTTTTTAGGGACTTTCTAATTAGTTTTCGTTTTTGTCCATTACACGGATAATAGGAAACTCGCGTATAGATCATTATTTTTAGTGTGGGTGTAAAAAATACTCCGCGTTTTAGCTACAGCTTCTTCATGTTCTAGATTTGTGTTTGAAGGTATAATAGATGGTCAATATAGATGTATTATTTGTGTTTTAATGATTGTTTTTTTTGATTCCAGGTTAGTATCGACCCTGTATCCGCGGAACACAAGGATATGAAGATCTTAGTAAGTACTAAATTTACTCATTTCAACTTTAGTACTCGCTAACATCTCTGATCCTTTCGGAATCAATGTTGCAGGCTATGAGATTAATCTTAAAAAAGTTTTCTTAAAACTACTGAATGCTCGAAACAAGCAATGCTCTTTTTAAGGAGAATTCATTGGATAACTCCATTCTTAAGATAAAATTTTACCTAAGTAACCGTTACATGCTCTAATCATAACAATTTCATAACATCAACGTAATTGACAAAGAAACTGCAGGCCAACAATGTCGCGATATTCCGACACGAACGCAGGAAATTATGTCGGAACGAATAATAAATGGCGAAATCAATAATTTATTATGATTTGTCGTTTGATATTGATGCTGTGAAATGGGCATTGTGAGTGATGAGAGGCGCGGCGATTGATTCGTCACGGGCGAGCGTGCGCGAAGCCACGTGAGTTGGCGCTTTGGGTGTCTTTCGTAACTGCTCTTCTAACTTCGTGGTATTAAATGTATAGCGGTTTTATAGCTAGAATGAAGTTGTGCATCTCATGCCAATACGTATGCTATTAAATGCGGTATTGCAGGTAATGCGAGTACAGTTACAGTACCTACCAGCCATTGACTATGGTAGAGTCAATGCTTTATTACAAGTAAGGATTAAACTACCCTTTCAAATACATAGGCACATACGTAGGTACGTATTATACTAGGTATATATTAATTACTAGATTGTAATTTACAACATATTTATGATTTTAGTTATTAGGTATAAAGCCTGAATGTAGAGTTATCGGAAGCAGAGATTATCTGAGAGCCTGTTTAAAGTTGTCATAGACTACTCCGACTTATTGTATGTCATTTTGTTACGCAACTATCGTGTTTTGTTGATATTATTGGTGGGTATAACAGTGATTACCTAATAAGTTGTAACTTCATAAGGAATAGGTGTAATTCATTGTGTTAAATGCATCAAACTGCGTAGGCCACGACTACGAATATATAAGCTTTCATGATTACTGATATTATTACACAATTGGATAGGTAAGCAGTAGGCTTATTTAGAATTACCTAAGTCCTAACTCTTAAGTACATTTACATACATGTATACAAACAGAAAAAGAATCTCAGATTTATAGAGTTTATACTATTATCTATAATAAGTATGTTATATATTATTTTATTGGCTACCTAAATAAATTCGTTTTCTAATACAACTTTGTGTAGGAGTTGGTAGGAGTATTCGAGTTTAATTACATGTATAGGTATAAAACATGGAATATTTTGTGTGATATTATGAAATTTGTATTTATACTTGACTAGCTGCTCCGCGCGGTTTCACCCCCGTGGCTCCACTCCTGTTGCCCGCAGCGTGATGAAATATAGCCTATAACCTTCCTCAATAAATGGGCTATCTAACACCGAAAGAATTTTTCAAATCAGATCAGTAGTTCCCGAGATTAGTGCGTTAAAACAAACAAACGAACTCTTCAGCTTTATAATATTAGTATAGATTTATGCCACATCTGTGCAGTCATCTATCATCAAAAAATTTCACCACATAAACTACCTTCGTAAAAAATAAATGCTTGTTGACGTTCTAAATGTGATGTTATAATTTATTATACAAACACCAAGTTAATTCGTCTCACATATTTGTGGCAATACGTCAGAATCATTACCATGCAAAATGGGATTTGCCTCAGGTGAAATACGCAGAATATTACAGTTCAAAAACCTTATTAACCGAATTGAAGGCCGTTTACCATTTTACGATATAACGTGAATTTCTATTTTTTTATGCCACAGATATACAACGTAGTACATTTTAGGTATTTTTAATACACAAATCGTAACTAAACTGAATAAAATGACCATTCTATTCAATTCATGTTGATCAGGCCAAATTCTTAGTTAATCTCAGTTAGTCTCAATATTAATATTATAATATAGTGAATAAACGTTCATAGAATACAGCGTTATTGACTTTACAAAACAATAATGCGCAATTGAAAAGGCTATCAAATAAAGGTTTTACATACAATGCTCATTGAGGTAGAATGCTTTGGCCCCGCGGGCGTTTTCTAGCGGCAAAGCTGTGTGGCCTAATCGTGCTCTATTAATATATAATATATATAATACTTACCTATACAAACTTGTTCAACATGATTCGCAAGTTTAGATTTTAACTGTTTCTCAATATTAATCTTGAGTAATTGTAGGACGAGGCTTTGAGATTCAATTGACAGATATAAAAGACATGGCTCTTTTCTTAAAATAAGTTAACTAAAAATATTATCATGAATACAAATTTAAGTCGATAATTGATATCATATTTCTAAGTTGTTTTTGTAGGTTGTATATTTTTTATTATTATAAGTAGGTAGGTAGTAACTGAATTATGAGAAAATACAATTAAATTATTCTTTCTCACGTATTAATAGTACCTGTCTAGTACAGTAGTAATATGCTTAATTATTATGCATAACTTAGATACAATATAGGTTCATTAAAAATATTACCTAATTGATTTTACTAATATGATGCCTTTTCAAAGATGCCTTTTTCTTACGCGTAGGTTTAGACTTTGACTTTACTAAGAATCTACCCAACTTATTAAACCTATTGAACCTTAATGACAACAGAAACTTTTAAATACGTAAGATAATAGGTATGTTTCCAGAAACATAATGAATAAGCATTTCAGTTCCCTGTTGTACAGTGATAAATGGCCAGTATAGGTGAGTTTGGCTGGAATTCATTGCGAATACGTGGAGTGGCCGTTAAAACCTCTCGAGCTCCCTTATGTAAACGAAAAACTATTGAGGGGCGACCTCCTGAAGAGGGGATAACTTGAATGTTAGATTACTGATGGTTTTAAGTATGAGAAAGCGACGTTGGATTAAGAGCAGAGATTGTCTCTTGATAGTTTTGTTTTGGTTGGATTTGTATCAAAATTAATCATTAACTAAAATCTAAATCTGTGATTTTACAGACAAATTAAAGTGACCCTAGGCTCCTAAGATAGGTCAGTAAATCCTGCGTCTTCCATTTACAATTACACCATGTTATTCAGTGGGGACACGAAGATATCAGTGACAATTTAAATAAAATCAAATACATAATTGTATTATACATATTATTTTCTTACGAAATTTCTTTAAAGAAGGATTAAATTGTTTTGTCATACCAATTACAAGTATGACAATAAAATTACTAGGTATATCGACGGTATTATTTATTAGATAGGTACAATTGTATTTGCATAGTAAAATATTTAAATGTAAAGCTGTTTATATAATTAATGGACTATGTATGGAAATTAAAAAGTTCATTAATTATTTTACACGAATTTGTCGTTCAACACGTGTGATGATAAGTGTGGAAATTATAAATGATAGTGTTCCTGTATTGTTGGTGCCAATCAAAAACTTTGTTTGTAACTTGCGGGCGACGGAAGCCTATTATTTTCTTAATTATTTATTTAATATCTTTCTCTAGCTGATTTTATTTTATTGTTTGAACCCAAAGTTTTGTTGAGAACTTTGTTTCCATTGAATAAATATAGTGGCTTTTATATCTCTACTTTGACTCTATATTTCAAAAACTCTATTTATTAACCAAAGGCTTTTAAATAAGTGTCTATAGTTACTAATTTTTATACAACAAGAATTATATTTTCAGAAGTTTTTGGTTTGAAATTGTTCTTAGAGTTTCTAGAGTTACCTAAGTAATTTTAATTTTACCTATCTATTAATGGCATTGAGTTTATAATTAATGCATAGGTACAAAAAAGTTCAGTTGAACATTCAATCACAATTTATGACTGTAACTTTTCGTAAGTGATCCGACTGGACGTTGTTTTATGTACCTAAACTTATCTCAGCAATTAAAACTACGTCTGTATCTTCTCCTCTCTCACTTATATATCTATGTTTCTCTATACCTAAGTCGTGTAAACAGATTCCCGGTTTTACCGGCGTCATCAGTTTCCGCCAGTTAGGTTAATATCCGCCGGTCATTCGAGTCGTCAATAGGCTACGCTTGCCAACTTGCTAACTACGTTGATTGAAGCTTTGCAAAACATGAGTAAGCTTGTAACAAAACGTGTTAGATGTATGATAAAGATGTGTTTATGTGTGTAGTTTGAAGATTTCCTTCTTTGATTATTTATCTTACTTATGGTAACTAAACAACTGTTAAAATGTTTCTAAAATAAATACTTACTGTTAAAAAGAGCTGAACATAATATTTATTACCTATCTATTTTATTTTTTAGAAAAATGTTTTTTTAAACACATAGGTAATTATATAAGATTCTGATAACGAATGTAAAATAATTTAAATCTTTGTCCTCAACATTTATTTAATTTTCCTAGGTACGCTAATTATAGCTCAATAAAAACATATATACAATAAAAACATCTCGATAAAATAAAACGCAAATAGGTAAAGTATTTTTCAGTTTTTGATAGAGCTCTAAGATCTAATACATATTAATTATTATAGTTTAATTTGGTAGGTAGGTATATCTTTTTAACTTTTTACTGTGTTATCTTACTTTTAAAAGACTGAGAGGAAATGATTCTTGAAATTATTTAGGTAGGTACATACCTACCTAAGTACCTATAACCTAGTAGGTAGTTCTGTAAACGTTAATCCTACCCACGCTGAAACAAACTTCACTACGCAATTGCTATCTACAATTTAAACGTTACAATGTAACTATGAAGCATGAACCATCTGTAGCCAAATTTCCACCGATTCCGCCTCTTATGATATACGTCTATAATTTGATTCCATCCTCACACCCACCGTAATTTTGCATCTCAGCGTGAGTTTCGCGTTCAAATTAAAATGTTTATTACATTTTCGCACGGTCGATGGGCTCTGAGCGTTTTATTTCGTTATCCCGAACACGCCTATATCTCCCTCCTTGTGCCTAGCGAGCGACCGAATATGATTGCACCCCTAATGCTCAGCGATTGTCATTTCCGATTCACTTTTTAGCAAATTTAACCTTTACCCTCATAGATGTAGAGTAGACATTTAAATGTAACAACTAAGTGATGATATTTTCGTATTATGCGTGTCATAAAACTATTAGACGCTTAAGCTGTTCTTAAAGCGATGTCTAAGAATTTAGCGGTCGTACGCATGGGGTAAGGCGCCATTATTTTTTTACTTCCCCGGTGTTTTTACCTATGTGCCATTAAGAATTATTTGGCCGTGTTTATAAGGGTCCGTGTGGTGAGCATTATATTTCATTATCTTTAACACCTTGTTGGTACGTTGGATATAGATTAGCGACTGACAACAGATGTTTTATGAAATTACTCCGAAATTAGGTAGGTAGACAACAAAGTCCAAAATAGGTTCGTTTTATTCCAAAATTATGAACCACCGATGCTGTGACCTAGAGAATTTTTAAAACTAAAATTATAACCACCACCTAACATACACCATGTAACAAATTGAATAGGTACGTACTCTTTAGATAACACTTTCCCTATAGTCAATGAAACTCTAGATACCTATTTTTTTGTACATAATAATTTAATTATTAGGTATCATTTAATTGATGATATTGGAAACTATAATCCTTGTTATAGATATCTATCTGAGCAGTAGGTAATAGTAGGCACCTACTTAAGTAGGTATGTAGTTATATCGTCTCATATACCTATATCGAGCGTTTAAATAGTGAGGAACAATTACTAACTTCCATAATTACTTAAAATAATACCATATTTAATTGAAACAAACTAAAAAAAAATCCACACCAAATACTTAGAAACAAAGCCAAAGAAAAGTTTATGCAAATCAAAAGTCGAAATAAAATGGAGTCTAGCGAGCGCGATCGATATACGACCTTGGGGGCGGGGCTTCGCGTGGGCGGGGCCAACGAGAGGCCGGCCGGCTGACCCGCCCACCACTTGCAAGCGCACCCGCATGCGGGCCAATGCGCGCCTACACCGACGTCATGCGAACGTCGCGTCGAACGCTCCGCGTCCCTCAAACCGTGCAACCATCAGCTGTCAAGCTGTCGTTCCAAATTTGAATTTATTTTATAATTTCGCACCTTTATTGCCAGTTACAAATTGCGATGTGTTAGTGCTTATCTGTGGACAATACGATGATTACTGACATGTACGCGCCGCTGCCGGCGCCGCCGAATAAGAGTATTGTAAGTTTGTTTTTATTTTTATAGTCTTATCAGATTAGAGTCACATACGGGATTTTTAAACTTAATATTTTGTTTGTATAAATTCTAAAATAAACGTGTAGGAGTAATTATTAAATAATATTTTAACCCTGTTTACAATTAGGTAGGTATTTACATTTTAAAAAAACTTAGACTACCTACCTCAAAAGTTTATTTACCTACCTACCTACTTTTTATTTTGATATTAGATACATAATATGAAATATGTATTTTACTTTTTCCATGAGGGTTAATTCAAAATTGGACAACGTTGGATAAAAACAGTCCATCACCCATGATATGAATGATAGAGTTCACAATTCCGATGACATAGTGAAGCAGAAAAATATCTAGTTATATTATAAAACCTGTAGTTACGTACATCAATAACTTAGGTATTGTAATCAATAGAGTATTTTCAACATTCTAATGTAAAAATTGTTGTCATTTTCTTCTTTCTAGGTAGGTACCGACCTAAAACAAAAAATGTAGAGTCATTCACAATCTACAAAAAATCTAATTTAGCCTCGTTCTTTAGTTTCAAAATAATTTTGTGAAATAGAAATATTTTGCTATATCCTTTAACGTTATTTACATCGTAGGTGTGACAAAGACCCATTGTACGACCCCATACGGCTTGAATAAACAATTGCTTAGCACAACTCCAAAATATTTGTCATCGCAAACAAATTGTAAAATAGATTTTGATATATCGCCTCTCAATCTCATCAAAGCGGTGAGAACAATACAGCATTGTTCGTATCGTATCGATTGAAATAATTCTATTATATCGACACAATATTATCTAATTCTCTCATTGAACAATGAATTAATTTTAGACTGATGCTATCAATTCAGCAATTATGAGAGTGAAGCTTTTGTGCAAGTTTACATAATTTAATGTTCCTTATGCCTATTTATATAGCTATCTTCTAGGTAACTATCCTACCTAGGTTATAATTATTTTTTAAACAAAAAAGTAAGACCTATAAACAAGAAAAAGTTAGCGTTTTAATTTTTATAAAAACAAAACATAGGTACTGTACACACACACACAACCTACATTGTGGGAACATTCCATAAAGTTATTCCAATAGGTAAAAGACCTAAGTAGGTAACTAGGTACCTATGCTATAATTATTTTATAAACAATAAATATTTTATAAACAATGAATATTTAACCCATTGACCACCGAGCGGCCCGATCGGGAATAGACACAATAGATTTAAGCAATTTTTTGTAACATAATTAGATATATTATATAGTGGGTATGTACCTATAGGTAAATACCTACCTAATTAGATTAGACAAAAACAAGAAAAGGTTAGCGATTTATTTACTGCAAAAAATACAGTGTGGGAACTAACAAAAAGTAATTTCAATAAAAGCAAGATAGTAATGTAATTAAATGCCTTAATTCATTACTTTATGTATGAAATTTACAATCAAACTACGGTACTTTGTCTAATGACGATAAGTGTTGAAAGTATGGTAATGTAGATGCTTATCTAATATAACCACATCATATAGGCAGTCGATAAATTTTCCACTACGCGTAAGCAAGTCATAGCAGCAAATTGTAGCTCGTAGTCCACATCGGAGCATCAATCAGGAACATTACTATCACATCGAATCTATTATGTGTGTCTAATAGATTTTTTTGGCGT
Organism: Colias croceus; assembly: GCF_905220415.1. NCBI lineage: Eukaryota > Metazoa > Arthropoda > Insecta > Lepidoptera > Pieridae > Colias > Colias croceus. The sequence continues at coordinate 5,364,771 of NC_059540.1, read as the reverse complement.
TGGCCCATTCACAGCGGGCGCAGCGTGAAGTCTGAATGGCATTGTGGCATTGAACCGAACCGACAAACTTTTATTTGTAATGGCACTAAATGGCTGTTGTGGGGATTAAGGTGCTCGACGCATTGTCGTCGCTCCGAGTGCCGTATAATTCGCCAAATCCGAGTCTGTATAACAGGGATAACATGCGACATTCGTCCGACGTGACGTTGCGAACAATGCTTCTTCGAGATCTGTCACTTTTGATAGCAAAGCCATTTTTTGTTTCTTTCAAAAGTTGGATTTGGAAATTTAGGAAGATTAGCCACTTAGGGTTCAAGTGTTTGCTTTAGATATTATGAGATATTATTAGAAGGACACGGCTTTGTAAATTCTCAAGTTATAAAGATCTGTCTATTGAGAATCCTTTTAGTAGGTAACATTTAAGTATTCAATTTAACGCAGCGTTAAAATTAACAACTAATTAAAATATTTGTCACATGATACACGAGGCAATTATCAAAAAAATAAATCTGGTGTGAGCGGTAGCGACAAGCCCTGCCATATATCTTTTTTATCACCGCATTGCGTCGTGTTTAACCCGTTCATTGACAAAAGGTATTTAAATGAAGCTGTCAAGGAAATGATATTTACTGCGCGTAAGCGACATTCCGGCCAACCGTTAAACATTGTCTTCAACAGAATCCTGTTACATTTTTAGAACTATGTTTCAATCACTGCATTAACGAATGTGGATTTTGATCTTATTATGTAAAGGGTGTATCTATCTGAAACATATTGTTCTTTTACACCTTTGACCTTATTACAGAAAGACAACTAACATATCCATTTTAGTTCATGTTTCCTTAAAATAATTATCTATATAGGTATTAACTATCAAACAGGTTTGTCCATGTTAAGTTTATATTTTTAAAATGTCACATCAAAACAACATAGGTAAGCAATGGCGGTTGCTTACGCGTGAAATGTCATTTTGACAGTTAAGAGTACCTACCCTACATAAGCAAATGTCCAAGGAGCATTCGAATAAATTATAAGCTATCTTAGATTACAAAATAAAAGACAGATGGAGCGTTGCCGAACTAAACCGAATAATTTATCGTCATTTTCAATAAAGCTATGTGTGCTGTCATTTCGCCGCTGCACTGTACGTACACGGTGCTTCTGTGTGCGTGTAATGTTGCCAGATATTGAAAAAATTCCCAAATTTTTCCCCGACTACGGAAAAAAGAGGGTTATGTTTTTCGAGTTTATGGATGTATGTATATTAATATTTCTTTGACACGCCCTGCAGTATAAACCGTTGGACTGATTTTGAGTTGTGAGGTTTCATTGCAATGATCTGAATTATTATGTTAGTGGCTGTAGAGTGTAGTGACGTAGGCTATATACATAAATGAGAAGTCAAGTTTTAATTTTTATTTAAATTCTTTTATTACATAAAGTACCTGCCTACTAAAGTTATATATGGACAAAATAATTGTATTCAATTTTTTATTAAATAAATTACATAAAAACTATAATAATTATATTATTTTTTATTTTTCATAGCATATGAATACGAATAGCGATAGTTTTTAGTCGAGAATACGGGACATTTTATTTTCATCATATCCATCATGGAGTTCACATAAATTAAATCGCTAGCGAAAACGACTATGACGTTTTTAAGCTTTATAAAAGTAAAAAAATAATGTATTATGCTTATTAAAATAATCTAATCATTATCATGAACCTTTAGTGCACTATACAAATAATCACATTCACGATCGAAAAATCCAACAGCATTACCCTGAAGATCCTTTAACCATTTTACCGTTTTACCAATAAAAATGGCAAATTCATTTTCAAAATACTGGCAACATACGTTGAAGTTTTGTATTCCTTCATATCTGTAAAATTATTATTCGTATTAAAGAAATAAATCAGCCAAATAATCTACAGAAAACCTGTGAAACGATGTTTTATCTTTTTTTTTGTTTTCGGGAACAAATTTTACAGCGTTTTATTATCACAAGACGGCATTTTTTTACTAAAATTGCAAACCCTTTTTGACGTATTGCATGACACTATATGCGCTATAGCACTGGTGCAGCGACGTATTTGTTTTTGATTTCGTATTTTCTTTGACAAGGGCGACGGGCGGTTGTCATGCTCCATCTGTACTTTATTTTGTAATCTAAGTAAGCTATATTTTCATTAACAATTTTATTGATATTAAGTACCTTTCTTGATTATTTTTATTAATTATCTGCTGAGGTATCTACCTTCTGCTCTGTTCTCTTTGTTATCTATGCCCTAGTATACATTGCAAAAAATAACTTGTAGAAATAATAATTTGTGAAACATAGGTTAGTTAAGACCCGTTGATAGGACGAAATCGCCATAAATTATGTCTCGCCGTTACATCTGGAAATAAACAATATTACCAATAGATTCCAACAATACTACTAATTATAAATGATTGTAAATTAACCGAGCAACAAGTACTGAAAGTAACGTGTTCATTATCTCTTCAGGATTATTTATGGGAGCATCCGTCAGCGCGCGTCGGCTGCGAGACAAATTTAACAAAATAACAATACTTACGCGTGCCGTCTTCAAGACTTTGCTTTAGCACATCAAACTTTTATCAATTATTATAATTTACAATGGCTAATGATAATGTTGTTTATTATTGTTTTGCATTTGCGGTAAACTCTACATGTACCTACAATTGTAATGGCTTCTCCTAAGAAATAGCATGATGTATCACTGCAAAATGTTACATGGGTAGGGTAGTAGCAAGTATTCTTTCTACTAAAACAAAAATAAACATTTTTAAAGAAACATAAACACACGCAATTTCAATGTATACATATAACTTCCGTAGTTACATTTACATTATGTTTTAAAATTAATATTTTTCTTCAGATCTTATTCTTGGCCTGTGACATTTATCAATTAAGTATGTTAAATACAAACAAAGAATTATTTTTAAATTGATATAGGCACGGTAAATAAATGTGTTTTCGCAAGATATAAGTAGGTACGGAGTGCTGACGCGCCTACACAAACCAATCAACTTATTTTACCTATAATTGTGTGTGTATTAGCTACAGTTATAATTCCCACTCAGGAAGTACCTACATCCCGTCTTTACATGTCGTTGACTGAATTAATAAAGCCAGTATTAATTTCAACCTCCATTGGTCGATCGGAGCTATGCATATTTATGGGACATTTATTCACCACGTATTGCGGTTTATTGAAAAATAAATGTATGGCAGAAAAACAGTTAAAATGGCTTGACCACAGCTTTACTGCGTCGCTTCCTGCGGCGACCACAAATGACCTTTTTATAACTCGTTAGAATTAATGTGTTACTGTTAGTTATGGGATTATAGTCTAATGTGTTTGGATATGTTTATAGAACTAGGTAAATTAATTATTAAGTCTATGTAACGTTATAAGGAGCGCTACGATACATTTTTATAAAAGTATAATTCCGAAACTTGATCTAAAAGCATTTTAAGGATTCAGTCATTATTTGTTCATAGTATAGCATTCATACTAAAAATAAAAATTAATAAGAATTGATGGGGTAGAGCATATAAAATTATAAACTTTTTAATTCTTTTTAGTCGAACCTTGGTTTTTCCAAATCAAAGCTTCAGCTCTTCATTTCATTTACGTTCCAGCTTTTGTGTGGTAAATCCGTAAACCATTGCCTAATGAAATATCTATCTAAGAATACATACATAAATAGAAATGAAGAGATCCTAAGAAATAATTGATTACGCTCAGCTTTGTTCCAGGTATAACGTTCTCATACACTTGTTATAATCACATTATATGAAAAACGCCTTTAACACACGCTTGGAAATAAAATTATCTGCGTATACAGCATATTTGTTTTCTTTAGACTCGCTCGCGCGAAAGCTAAATGTGAGAAGTCGTTAAAATTGTGTATTGTAGGGCATTCGCAAAAAGATGATTATTCAACCAACTCAACGAACGTAAGAGATAATGTAATATGTATAGAAAACAAGCAATAATATACAAAGTAAAAAGAAAATATCACTTTGTTTGAATAAAGAAGAAACAAGTAATTTAAAACGCATGTATATGTATATATGTATTATATAGCATGTATTCTATTACATCTCCGGCATAAATATTTTTTATGTTTATGGCAACTCTCTCAATTCTTCTAAGTGTTCTATAGGTAGGTACGGTCATACGGTGTATTAGTTAATCTGAGTTAATCCTTAAATGTAATGATTATAAAGGTAACTAACTGTAAGTAAACACATACATGAATTGTCAAAACAAATACTATTTGACAACTTACTTTTTTTTTTCACTTTTTTGAACATACCATATTTTGCTGAACATCATCATTTTTCGTGTCCATATACTTACGATCTTTTGTTTGAACACACCGCTCCGATGGAAATTACGCATCAACAAATGATTTAAAGAAACTAATATAGCCTCCAATGGGGCCCTTGAGAACCAAGTGTCGGATTTGGAAGTCATTAATGTCATCGGAGAAACCGTGGTCGGCTTCTGTAACTCGATATAATAAGTGTCAAATGGAAATGAGTTTTATGTGTCCGTTTTAAGGGCTATGTTTTGGAGGAAGTTGGTTCGAACGGTCAAAGACGAGGGTTTTTGCAACTCATTGCATTATCCCGGCTTGTTAGTGTGGAGCGGCGCGGGCGACGGTAATGAAGGTTAGATGCAAGTCATTCGGTCGCGGCGCCGGAGCGCGTCATCGCATCATCGCGCTGTCAATACGTGATGCCCTGACAACGGAGAAGGTTATTTTCAAAGACGCAACATCACTAATTAATACCCACTACCCGATAAAAGTGGAGCGGCACCGGCCGCTTTGTTCTACTGTCAGCGCACTCTACCAACACGGATGCTCATTTGTGTTGAAATTATCGCTCTGATGACACGATTCTGTCAATTTTGTATGCGCTCGTGAAAGATAGATCTATTAATGACACATGCAACTGCCTCTTATGTAGAGTTCTTATCAATTTAAGTTCAAACTTCAAACTTAATAAATTCTGTTTGTATAATTGTTCGAGATCTTCATCCTCTTACATTTTGAATTATTCTTGCTTGAACAGAAGCTTCAGCATTAATGACCACTTGACGCTGAAGACAAAGCCAATTGCATTCCAGCAAATATTAGTACCTATGACCAATGCTCTATCAGGATCAAAACAAACTCTGAATTTAATAACCATACGCAGACACCCTAAACCAAAACACGAACTTCAAGTGTCGCTAAGCCGTCACGAAAAGTACAATTAGTTTAGCACTTATATCACAATGGGGCACCCCGTCGCCTGCCACCCGCGGCGATCTCTCCGGACCATTCAACAAACTGGCTTATCATATCACCGTGGCGAATGATACACAATCCATCTCGAAGCATGATCGTGTGGACTATTTTGTTAGAGACTGTGATTCAGCAAATATCTTAAGGTTAAATGCTATTAACTGGCGACATTTAAATGACAAGCGATGAAATACAATATACAACATATATATATGCAAATATACATACAAGGCATAGGTATCTGAATAATTAAAAAAAACATGATGAAACGTGATTAAATTATGCTTTTCCTTTAGTCTACCATCTTTTTAGTTCTCAAATTGCCTTTATGCACATTGCAAAACTTGAATGTACTCTAAACTTGTAACACATTTAGCGTTTAATGGCAAGTCTCACGCTGCATTTAAAATCGGCGTTATAAAAATAAATCCCCTACTTAGTAAAGCCACGCATGCGTCCCATTATGGCGGTAATAAGACTCATAGGAAATTGCAAACTATTAACTACAGCATCCGGCTTTTAACTGTAAATTTTCCGATTGCAATTTGTCGTTACTCGTTGTGCACTTTAAATTAATGGTCATTTCTTGTATTGTTAACCCTGGAACCCTACCCGGGGTGCTCGAGCACCCCACAGCATTTTGTTTAGTCTATGATTTTTGTTATTTCTAATTCACAGATTTGGCCTTCGGTGTATTTTCTCTTAAGTTAATTAGCCTCTGATTGGTCAGTCTTGCGGCGACCGCTGTGCATCGTAGTCGTGTGTAGGTGGTTGTTGGGGTGCTCCTACACCCCAGTGAAGGAAAATTGTAATACCGAAATCGAAGCAAAAGATAGTAGTTATCATGTTATCTACTCTTCACGACACCCCAGACAAGACAGATGATGTACAGTTCCCTGAAATAATACAATATTATAATAAAACTTAAGGGGGTGTGGACGTGTTTGACGCGATAGCTAAAAAATATTCCGTCCAGAGAAAAACAAGACGATGGCCACTTTGCCTCTTTTATGGGATGCTTAATGCAACTGGTATAAATTCTTGGGTCTTACACAAGTGTTCAACTGCAAACAATAAGCCAGAAATAAAATATCGTCGCACTTTTTTAAGGCAACTGGCCTTGAGTCTAATCACAAAACATTTGGAGGACCGTTTACAAAAGCCAACTTTGAGGCGGGATATAAAAGAATCCATATCAGGTATTCTAAAAAAACCTCTATCAAACCAAAGCGCAGTTCAGGTGCATCATACACAAGGACGCTGTGGATTCTGTCCTAGAATAAGGGACCGAAAAAGCAAGACAAGGTGCAACAAGTGCCAAATTCCAATTTGTTTGGAGCATCAAATTAAAGTATGTGAAAAGTGCTCAAATTAATTATCTTAGTTTAAGTTTAAAGGCTGATTTGTAATCGCATGTTCCTATCTTACATTAATAATAAAACACTTAAAACAAGTTCTGTTTTATTTATTTTTCCAACATTTTTTTTACTTTGGGGTACCACAGCACCCCATGTAGGAAAATCGGATAGGCAAATACAGTGTAGGGTTCTAGGGTTAATAAGGAATGCAGCTGGGTTTATTGAAAGGAAACAAATGTATAGAAGATTAATATTTGTTATTGTTTTGTTTAGAAACATCATGATTCCTATAAATTTGTTCAGTATTAATAAAGTAAGACAAAACTTAAAAGATAAAAAAGCTTATCTTGAACTTTTGCAAAGTTAAACTTAAATCACTAAATTTACTCTATATTGCTTCGTCCACAAAAGTATACTATTTTTACATAATATAGGTACCATTGTTTTCAAGCATGAATAATATAACTTAATTATACTTAACGATACACATTTCCCGATGACAAACAATAAACATAATTTAACTCAATCCGCCCGAAGCCAAACTAACCAGCACCGTCTTCTAATAAACACATCCAAACAAATACACAGTACGTTTTCTATTAGGATACTCTAAATCCCTGCACTTATCATTAGGAGAGGGTCGTATGACGTCACCCTCCTGCCATATTTCACGATACGCGACCTCAATGAATTTCACTTTCCTCAGTCAAGGGTTTTAAACCGCGTCTGTCGTTGATGGCCCAACTAATGGCAGCAATGATCTTTAGAGGGTCTCTTTGTTACTATTGTTTTTGTACTTAAACTTATTGTTATATACGAAACAAAAATAGTTTGGAAAATCCAAAAGTGCAAGCCTCATAATCTCATCCTTTACAATAAAATTGATTATTTATAAAGAGTACACTATAAATATAAAAAAGAAATAAAATAAAACAGTTGGGAAAGTAAAGAAAGCGGTATCTACCGTAATAATTGAGCTATTTTTCTTGTGGCCCCACATAGATGTGAAACTGCGCAGGTTTAAGGGACTGACTACCAACTTATTTTTTTAAACCTTGGCTTATAGTATAAAGAATCTAGTTTATAATGGTGAATTTTGAGTACACTATAAATATAAAATAAAAATAAATAAAGAATATATATAGATATACTTACTAAAATTATGGAGAACAGTCGATATTTTTTTTGTTTATTTAATAACAATTAAACCACATCGAATCAGACCCTGAAAAATGAAAGGGTTCTATTCCTGAGCATACTCAAGCGTAAGAGAAAAAAAAAGACTCGATTAGTAAAGTATTTCGGTCGCTATCGTGTTAACAAGTAAATCCTCCGCACATACAGACACACGGACGTCCAAGACAGAACTTTTTTAAACTGTTTTTTAACTAGTTTAAATAACAAAAATGACATCAAAAATATCATGAATGTTAAAAATAGTGTTTTTTCTTAATATGTGTGTGTATGTATTATCTTACAAGTGCAATGTATGATACATACAGACATTTTAAGTTTGAAAAATCAGATGTTTTGCGCGAAGTGACAGTAGTACCCACCTCAACGCTTCGCTTATGAGGCGTGCAATATATAACAGTGTGCTCTTGATATTGGACGTCTTTCGTGTATATAGGCAATATTGTACATTCCTACAACTACATGCAGTAGTACCTTTACACGTGGAATGCTTATACGTACACTAAAAACGTAATATCTATTTGTATAAGGGCTGATTTTTCAATCCTTGGTTAAAACTTATTCATCGAATAACGTATTAAACTACCATTTCAAAAATGTAAGTATTCTAATTGTCCGTTTATGACAGTTTACAGCCTTACAGGTGACATTTTAAAATGTTCGTGTAATACTTTATTGGACGGATAAATTTTAACAAAGGATTGAAAAATCGGCTCTAAGTCATCTTTAAGTAAATCTGTACCTAGGTCACAAGATAGAAGGGTCAGGAATAAAACCGGCCTGTTACTCGAGAGAGATTTTTTATAGTTATGCAATAAGTATAACCAAATCGGAGTCCACCTGTAACTTATAGATAATATTAAAATGCCTTGCTTTATAAGTAGTAGTGGTCGTTCAAAGTATGGTATTAAATGAAAAACGGAATTGTGGCCGTTGCGGTCATTTCATTGAACCATTGAACGCGTCCCCTATTCACGTCGCTAGGCCACAGCGTACTGACGCGACGTAGGTACATTTGTATATGATTAGACCATTTTATACGCAATTACATATCGTTTGAAACCTAATTGCGGTCTATTGACTTAAGGCAAATTTAACGTTATAAAATATAATCAGTTTCGCATGGTAGTCGCTGTGCATAACGATTCATAAACGTAATTTAACTGCACATTATGACACATTACGTGAATTTTAGTTTCACACACCATGGAGTCAATAGACGATGGACCGCAAAATTCGGAATTAGTTTCGTAATTTGGTATCCTCACAATGTTGGTATAAAAAAGGAGTCAGATATGAAATGTTAGCCATGTACATTGGTGGTCGCGTGGCTCAGACCGCCCGCTGCGGCCAACACTCCGCTATGCTAATTCAATTGTGTTACGAGAGCGGATAGCCAGCGATACCATCGACTCCGCCCGAATTATCATAATAATGCGCGAGTCACCTCATTCGAGACTCGAGACGGCGACTTGCCTGTCGACACGTTCTATATACGAGCGATACATATCCCGTTCGTTAACAACATCGATACGCGATGTTCTTCAGATTGCAGCGAGTACTCGAAATGAAAACGGCCGTGTTAAGTCACGAAAGGCATCGTGTCTAATCGATTCGCCGAAGTGTTGAAAAGTGGCGAAAGCAGTTCTCATGGCGCGTCGCCCGCGGCTCATAATACCTACAGTTCATGAAGAACATTATTCCCATCTAGCGGAATGCAAATTGAATTATGGGACTTTTTGTGTGTCCAATTGTTTAATACCTCTTTGTTCTTGTGCCGCTATAAGTACGTGACGATTGAACACTCGGCGCCTTGTAATCGCTTGCTATCTTCCATAACTCTGTGAGCTCGATTGTTCTGCTTCAATCCGTTCGTGATGGAAAATTATAGTGTTTTATTTTATTGCTTATCTAATTGTCTCTATTGTTACAAAGAACTCTTATTTATACCGATGTCAGTACGCATGCGGTATCCGCTCGACATATCAGTTTTTCTATCAAATTAAATCAACAAGTAAAATGGGTAATTAGATACGGATGGAATAATTATGCAACATATGAATAAAAAATATTGAAGAAATGATAATCTCGTGTTAGTATAATTGGAGGGAAATAAAAGTAGGAGTTCATAATGATTATTTTTTATGCTCAAAGACTATCCTACTTACAATGATTCCTTGTTGCATGCCCTCGAGACATGTACTCGAGTAATTTTCTCAGCAATTAATACCTTGTTCACTACACTCACAAACAAGAAAAAGTACAAAGAAGTAGTAGAAAAAATAAAGCCCCATCTATTGAATAGTACTCTGTATTTAAGGAAGAGTCAATGTACCAGATATTACAGAACTACTTACGTAGGTAATTACGACTACTGTATCTTTTATATTCACACCTGTTATGGGGTATTTAATATTTATAAGTCTTTTAATTATTATTTTATGTTAAATTTTTTGCTTAGTTCTATACTAGATTGATATTATTTTTTAAATTATACTATAATTGGTCAAACCAAAATGATTAATTATATCTATAAAGAAAGCCCAACTATTCTATACACATTTTTTGTCTTTTTTTCTTCATTATACGCAGTGGCCAATGAATTTCAAAATAAATTCCAACTCCTGTTTCGAGACGAATATTAAGCTAAATTACTGAATATGGATATGAGAGCTTCGTAAAATCAATAAAAGTGAAATAGATATTCTTAAATACAAAACATATCAAAGTTAAACACCGACGCGGACGCCCTGGGCAATGCTCCAAATATTTTATTTGTTTGTTACTATCATATAAATGGACCTAATTATTATAATTTTTGTGGAAATTACTGGAATTATGTAGCTACCAAAAATACGTGAGTTTAACGATGTTTTCTCGGAAGTGTCGACGCTGAGTGGAGGCCCAAGGCGAGCACGCAACCGTGCAAGACATCCACTATATTCGCAACACGGCCTTGAACTTTTTCCTTTTGAGATTTGTAACTGACATTCGTTTGATTTATCTTGCGAAATTATATTCGTAGTAGGTAATGCTAATTCACGCATCGTGACGCCGGCCGGTCGCGTCGCTCTTAGCTCTACCACAAGCTCTACATTGAAACAATCATTCTATTTCTTTCGCGGTCATTTGTTGTTATACCCTTGAATATAGTTTTAATTATTTACGTAAATAAACTAGTCTTGTAATGTTGATTCTGGATTCACAATCGTACAATGCAATGTGTATGCCAATATGTAATTGGAGGTACCATTTTACAAATGTTCTTTCACTAGAATCATAATATACAAAGTATGCAAGTAACAAGCGAGAACAAAAGCCGAAGCAAGAGATCCCTGTTTCATTTAGTTCGCTTTTTTGTCGACACAGAACAGGTTCGTCAAATTGCTGCTCTTATTATCTCCACCCAGCTTATGAAGGTCGGGCGTCACTTTGAAATTTTGGAGCAAATTCCGTCACGCAAAATATTACTATGGTTATTACCTATTTAAGTTTACCTGGCAGAACGTTTACTAAATTGTGATAAACTGACTGATGAGCTGTTAGAAAATAATGAGAAAAAGTAGCCTATTTACAAGTTTTAATAAATAGGTACCCAAGATAGTTTTTGTCGTTACGATCACGTATCAACATTTGTTCTTTATTTTACCTAAATAATAAAGCCACAATGAAAGTTCAAAGTTTATAATATCACAAATATTGTTCGCCACAGGCTTATTTGGGTGAGTGAAGGCGTGAAACCGCGCTAGTTACAACGATCATTAGTCCGCTTCACGCGCCCACATGGCGACCGCTCCTCAAATTGTTCCGAGCCAAATTATTTATTTAAATGCCAATTATCGGCTTGTGACGTAGTCCGGTTCCTTTCATGCGCATGTGCGTTTGATTCGACATATGCGAGGGCGGCTTTTTGTCACTAAATTCAAACTGTCACGGTCTATTGGTGGCCGATCTCTTTTGTTTTCGTAGGCGATAATAAAATTGTTAAAGATATTATATTATAGTATAGACCGGACTCTCAGAGGAGTTTCGTTTGCAAAAATAGCGGACCTAAATCTGACTTCTGATATATATTGTATAGATCCCAGACATCCTATAGACAGATGTTGCCAACCAGTTTTGTGGTCCCCCTCTCCCCACCCCGGTAATTAAATATGGCATACAAAGAATAAAATAAAAATTTCCAAAACATGCCGTGTGAGGTATCAAATGAAAGAGCTTATTGAGTAGATCACGAATATATAGCATACTATAACATTTCTTACACTTTCTCTAAGATTTTTTAGAAAATTTACGAAAATGCTCCATTTTTGAGTTAACTTTAAACCACTATAGATTGAAAACTCATGAATATATTTTTTAAATTATTATTTTAAATAATTAACAATAGTCCATTGTACGATTCAATAGTTCGTACAGTGAAATAGTTTCATGGGGGAGTGGGGGAGCATTCAAAGATGGCGAGTATTTTTTCAAGTTTATGCCAGAAATAAAGGCCTAATACAAAAATATCGGTGTCAGGGCTTAGAATAATTATCTCTGCAATATGGCAGAACACTCTTGAATCAGCCTCTGTGTGATTAGATTTCAAATCGGTAACTTCAGTGAAAGTTGCGCCTTGCAATTTAAAACATTTTGTGGGGTCATCAAATCCACCACATACATATAGCTCACTTATTACAAACTATTGAATCGTAAACAATGGACTATTGTTAATTATTTAAAATAATAATTTAAAAAATATATTCATGAGTTTTCAATCTATAGTGGTTTAAAGTTAACTCAAAAATGGAGCATTTTCGTAAATTTTCTAAAAAATCTTAGAGAAAGTGTAAGAAATGTTATAGTATGCTATATATTCGTGATCTACTCAATAAGCTCCGATTTTCGACCTATATCCATATTACCTTTCCTTTCAAAAGTCTTTGAGCGATTAGTGCAGCAGCAACTCTCAAGTTTCCTCAATAAAAACAACCTTCTCAACCCCTTCCAGTCCGGTTTCCGTCCAGGTCATAGTACGGCCACTGCGTTAGTCAAGATCACAGACGATATTAGATTGAGTATGGACAAACGGCAGCTCACAATACTTACACTACTTGATTTTAGTAACGCATTTAACACAGTTGATCACGATGTGTTGTTGAGCTTGCTACGCGTTTCTTTCAACATGTCTCCGGCAGTGATTAATTGGTTTAGCAGCTATCTCGAGGGCCGCCGGCAGCGCATTCTACTGGACGAGTGTTACTCATCCTGGTCTGATGTTACGTCTGGCGTTCCTCAGGGTAGTGTGCTCTCCCCTCTCCTGTTCTCCTTATTTATCAACTCCATCACTTCGGGTATATCCAGTCTCTACCATATGTACGCGGACGATTTGCAAATTTATTGCCATTCATCACTGGAGGACCTAAGTAGGAAAGTTGCACTCACGAATGATGATCTACGTATTATTAGTAATTGGAGCCGCGACCATGGTCTATGTATTAATCCGAAGAAATCGCAGGTGATTATTATTGGAAGTCAGTCGCTTATTTCTAAAATTGATTGGTCCTCTTTACCTAAAATTTGCATAAATAACACTGACATTCCTTACAGTTCTACTGTTAAGAGTCTTGGTGTTTTTATCGATGAAACATTATCGTGGACAAATCAGCTTAAAGAACTTAGGAAAAAAGTGTTTGCAGCAGCTGGTTCTCTCAGGCGACTTAGGAACTTTCTGCCTATTCCCACTAAAATTGTTCTTGCTCAGTCCCTTCTCCTATCCCTCTTTGATTACGCAGATGTCTCCTATCCTGACCTCCTTGAATTCCAACTTGATAGTCTTGAGCGTCTCCAGAACTTCTGTGTGAGATTTGTTTTTGGTCTGCGCAAATATGATCACATTAGTGAATTCCGCACAAGACTCAAGTGGCTCCCTATCAGACTCCGCCGGAATGCTCATATCCTAAACCTATTGTACTGTATCCTTTTCTGTCCAAATACGCCTTCCTACCTTAAAAGTAATTTCCAGTTCCTGAACTCCTCCACCCGTTCCCCGCGATCCTGTAATAAACTCCTATTACATGTTCCTATTCACAGATCTAATTTCTATGACTGTTCCTTTACGGTCCGTGCTATCAGGCTGTGGAACAGTTTGCCCGACAAAATCAGAAGGGCAGGGACATTAAATGAGTTTAAAAAGCAGCTAAATATTTACTATTTATCTTTATAATATCCGTATGTATGTATATGTATAATATATGTAGTCTTATACTTATTTATTTAATGATTTTTGTGTTCTGCACCATCAACCTCATCATAAAACGTAATTCTCATGATCCTCGACTAAAGGTTGCCTGGAAGAGATCGCTGCTTTAGCGATAAGGCCGCCTTTTTGTACGCGTTTGTTTGCATGTGTTTTTTCATATTGTCTCCTTGTGTTGGTGCAAATAAAGTATTTTCATTCATTCATTCATTCATTCATTCATTCATTCATTCATTTAAGCTCTTTCATTTGATATCCCACACGGCATGTTTTGGAAATTTTTATTTTATTCTTTGTATGCCATATTTATTTTAATTACCGGGGTGGGGGCAGGGGGACCACAAAACTGGTTGGCAACATCTGTCTAAAGGATGTCTGGGATCTATACAATATATATCAGAAGTCAGATTTAGGTCCGCTATTTTTGCAAACGAACATCTCCTTGGAGCCTGCTCTAATAGTAAACAAATGGCCAAGAAATCTGCATGAAATTGGTAAATTTCGTATATTTTTTATTTGTCCTAATAGCAAGGTTATCCACAATGGATCAATAACCATGTTAGACTATTCATAATGCCCAAAGGAATGTGTTGTTCGTATATTTTGGATAAGTCACTTAAATGGTGTGGTAATGAGTGAGACATGCTCGTGCTCATTCTGTAGTCAGTACAATGTGTGCCGCGGGCTATGAAATACTTTACTTTGAGATTTATCGAAGAATACTCAATTACTCACTAACAGAACTGGTTAAGAAACGATTTTTTTACATTTAAAGTCATTACGTTAGCATTATCTGGAAATTATCATGAAATCAACGTAATTTGTACTTCCATTTCTTATAAGATTTAATGCTGAATAAACATTAAAATTTTCATAAAAGTAACATTAATGTGATAAAATAAATTGCAATGTTTCAAAGTCATCCGCCGTGGATCGCGTGTTGAATGGCTCTTAATGTAGAAATAATGTCTGTGTTCCATTATCTTTTACTTAATTCGAACCTATTATTATTTTTCGTCGTCAGACTTTTTTGAGATTACTATAGCAGATAAATCAATAAACTGTAAAAGTCAAATGTTTGTATAGAGCCTACTATCTATAAGATGTGATTTTTTAGAATAGGTAGTTTCTTTATCATAATTCTAAAGTCTATCTAATACTTAAGTTTTTTTTTCCTACAATCAATTATAATGTCAAAACAGTTGCTTTTTCGCTCGTTTATTTGTCTTTTTACCGGTATGTTAACAGAAGAAAAGAGTTTTAAATTAATTGGGATCATTGTGATCATGTTTTAAATTAATTGGGATCATTAATAATGAAGTTTCTACTGTTCTTTTTGTTTACTATTTACGCATATACTAATACTAAATAAATAATTAATTAAATTATAATACGCACAAATATTAGTTTGTGCGTACCTATTTGTCAATATGATGATAAACTTTAATGTTATATGATAGATATTAGATATTATCATTGGAAAATGTGAAAATTATTTCTGGTATAATCGATAAGAGTCGGATATCGAGTGATAAAGATGAAACCCTTCGCTTAACGATTTCCTCCGTAATTATCGAGTTACGCTTTCCCTAGAAAATCACCATCAAACCATTTTGTAACATGACGTCACTCACTAATTGGGCGGTAACGACGCGATAAATCAATAGCCTATATCGCATAGCATAATATATTATGATAGTCGACAAGCATAATAATATGTTATACATTCAAATTCAAATAAAGTTTAACAAAAATATGACTTATGGTATAAGTAAGTATTTTGGAATTACCCTCACGTTATAAAATTACCTTTATGAAAATTATAAAAATTATTGCCAACACTTAAATTCAAATTCTTATATCCCCTTTTTAATTTTTCCGTTATATACTATAACACTATTTACTTATAGTAACGCTTCATTTAAATTTCCTAACAAAAAAAACGTATAAAAAGCTCTATCTACCAAAATTACTATTATAAAGCTGCCCCTAAATTCACAAACGCCATTAGATTGGTTTAAATGACAAAACCAGACAATATGTCATAAATTGTAGATGCGACATGAGTTGATTTGCATTAGAATGTTGTGTTGGGGAGATTTAGCCCCGAGGGTAGCTACTAGCTACATCATTGCGTACAGTTTCAGCCGGAATTAACTCGGTAATTCTCTAATTGCACAATTAGCCGACGACAATTTACTTTCGAGCTATCGGCGAGTCAATAAATTATGCCGCTCCAATTGCTTTTGCGTTTAGCGTCAGAAAAAATTGTATCTTTAATGAACACGTCGCACAAGAATCTCTACAAATTAATTGCGTACGGCACAAATATGTGTACTGCAGTGTACACATATTTGTGCCGTACACCAAAATTTCACCCTTTCGTCATGAGAAAATTACAAACACGAATATACCGCGAAGTAATTACAGGCAGATAATAAATAAGCAATTTACCGTATAATCCGCTGAGCACATAGAGATCGATGATTGGCCTCATTACTTTCAATAACGTGTTTTCGGAAAAATATTAGGTAATAAGTATAGTTATGAATTTTATGAAATACAATTTTCTCAGTAACGACTTCACGATCATCATAATAACACGGCGAGGGCTAAGCGTTTCTCTTGAATATTCATTTGGGTTCATCATAATTTTGGTAGATAATTTTAAATTATCCAATAAGAGTGAGACGTGCTGACTTGCTGCCTGCGCCTGCGCTGCCCACGTTCTCTACGATTTATTAGCCTCTCACATTAATGTGAGTAATTTAATTGTGATAAACTATTAAATTTTATGACTCATATTAGATAAATGTTAAATAATTTATTTAATACGAGCAACTGATTCCAAGCTATTCTAGGTAATTCCAGGTGGTCTAGGTATAATTTATTATATTATCAACGATATTATTTATTATATTAGCGTTATATTTAATACCCTTATAAGTATTTCATTGAACATTTACATGGTTACCGTTTACCGTTTATTATGATGGAAAAGGAAAATTTCATCAAAAGTATTACATAGTTAGCTCTTTGAACTGAAAGCAAATAAGGTTACAATTAATTTAAGAAGAAAGTTACATCACACCCGTAACATCACACAAACGACGATTTGATTTCCCGCGTTTTTTGTAACAAAAGATCTTCGTCATTTTTGACAAGGAAAGGTTATCAAGACTGTAATGCTGCGCGGCGCCGCGGTGTCGGCTCGCCCTCCATCTCCGCTTTGATCCAATCTTGGAACCAACTCTGACCAATTACCTATATCACTCCATTTCGGGACCCGAATGAGCCATAATGCCTACGTAATTATGAATGACCGTCGCCTTCTCACGTTAATTCTACTCTCATAATTCGGATTAAATAAGTTGCTGTAAGATTGTTCAGATTGGCCTTTAAAATTTTGTGAAAAATGTAAAAAAAAAGAAATTGAAAAATTACATAGGTACCTAATGAATGTCTATAGACATACTGACATAGCCTCTAAAGTTTATAAAAGGCTCTTTCAGAAACAGATTAATATGCAACAGAATTTGCCATTGCTGTAAAATAATCATTGGAAAAATGTAATAGAAAAATGTAGAGTATTTTCGAGTGGTTGCGAACTTGATCATAAACATGTCGGTTAATAAACAGGTTTGACCAAATATACTTAATTTTAATGCAAATTTACTAATAGATATTATTGAGATCGAGCAAACATCAATTTAATATAGACTTCATAAAAATTAATGGGCACTGTCTAGTGGAATAGATGTATCCACTTTTTCATTTACTCAGATGTAAATGACCGGAGACTTCATAGCGCAATTTGGTGGTTTTTATTATGTTTTTATGGTAATCGTAATTGTCATGGAGTTGATTGAGACCCATAATAAAATACGACTCAGATTAAGCTGATAACAATTCGACGATTCCAGTAGTAAGTACTATTACTGAAATTAAATACGAGAAAACATGCAAATGCCAATAATAATATTATTAAGTTGCTTGGTAATTGCAGACGTAATGGAATAACTTTTCTTTACATTAGGTACTGCTGGTGTGCTTTCTTTTTGTGGCACCTTTATATTTATCTATCGTAGGAGTTTAATGTTATGAACATTTATATTCATGAAAAAATCAAAAGATATAAAATAGCGCATATAAAATTTTAGATGTAAAGCCCCGCGCACACTGGAACGACAGCTGCACCAATCACAATGTAATGGGCGTGGTTGAACCCCGCACCCTTCATCCCGTCCTGTGTCCCGAGCCCCGGATTATATTATTGTTCTCAATGAAGCTTTTTTATTGAGCCTTTGTCTCATATTGGGGTGAAATATCCGGTCGGATATACCGTTCCCACTCATCCTTACACAACAGGATAAAAACACCGGGGAAAGGATTATTATTTAGTTATATTATATGCCTAAATACGTTAATAAATTAAATTCAATATAAAAAACAAGAATAATAAGACTTATGAACTTCAAGTTGCGATTTGCACGCGATTGATGTTAAATTTTTAAATGGCATTTGTATTTTGTACAACGTCGTTAGGAGGCATTTATTAATTACGACGTCCTGCGGCGATGTCGAGCGGTAGCGGTCGGGAGCTGTCACCGATCTGCTTAATTGTGAATGCACCACCTATAACCTTTTCTTAATTTATTTATATTGTTTTAAACGCCCCAGGCTTAACGCCGCAGCATTGATTCCCATATAAATTAGGCTATAAATCAGATTCGACACTAAAACAGATTCTCACGGTTCAAACTCGCTCAGTTAATTAAAATCGTATCACGTTTATGGTCGTGATGAATAATTATTGACTTCTCGTTTTTCCAGGAGCATCCGAGCTTACGCGGCACGCCTTTGGCGATGCTAGCAGCCCAGTGTAACAAGTTGTCAAGCAAATCTCCTCCCCCGCTTGCCGACGCTGCAGTGGGCAAGGGATTTCATCCGTGGAAGAAAAGTCCGGGGACGCATTCCCCGCCAGGTACTGGAGTAGCCCCTCGCACACAGCCGCCGTCTTGTACGCCGTACGGACGGGCACCGACATCATGTGCAGCAGCACCCACCTATGGAAATGACCTATATTTCCCATCATCAGGAGACCAACTTCTTGGAAAAAGTGAATCGAGCGCAAGTCTTGGATCAATGTATTCTAGACATCCTTACGAATCCTGGCCTTTTAATGTTGGAGGTGGAGGAGGTAGTGGAGCACTCAAAGCGGCAGAAATGGGTGGCGTAGGGGCAGTCGGAAGCACTTGGTGGGATGTTCATAGTGGTTGGCTAGACGTTGGAGGTCAAATGGCAAATTATGCAGGCCAAGACTACTCACAACTCACTCATTCTCTTTCGGGTGGCGCTCATTTACTCCCACCGGCACCTCACCTATTGCAAGACGCTTACAAATCTGTGTTACCCACCCAAGGATCTTTTGGACTACATGCGCCCGGCTCCCCTGCACCCCCTGCACAAGCTCCATCACCACGGTCGCAACGAAGATACGCCGGTAGAGCTACATGTGACTGTCCTAACTGTCAAGAAGCCGAACGTCTCGGACCCGCCGGAGCTCATTTACGTAAAAAAAATATTCACAGTTGTCACATTCCAGGATGTGGAAAAGTATACGGAAAGACTTCTCATTTAAAAGCTCATTTACGCTGGCATACCGGAGAGCGGCCGTTCGTATGTAATTGGCTATTTTGTGGCAAACGATTTACACGATCCGATGAATTACAACGACACCTTCGCACGCATACTGGAGAAAAGAGATTCGCGTGCCCCGTGTGTAATAAGCGATTTATGAGGTCCGATCATCTCGCAAAGCATGTGAAAACACACAACGGAGGCAAAAAGGGAAGTTCGGAATCCTGTTCAGATTCGGAGGAAAACAGTCAAGGAGAGAGTGGGGTGGGAGGGAGGTCACCAGAGCATCATTTGGACGTGAAGCCCGGGACGTTAGTGTGACGGGGGTGCGCGGCGCCGCCCGTGCCGCATCATGCCTCGTCGCTTCTGTGATACCGCTGGCTGACCACGCCATCTGTACATAGCACATATCAACATGTATAGTAACGTCAAAGTGTAAAAAGGACTGAAAAGTGCGTCTCGTGAGGCCTAGTGTATCCTGTGAGACTAAAGTGTACAGTTTAGTATATACTTATATGGAATGTCTTATTTCTATGATAGATATCATAAATAGTTTAAGTAGTTAAACATTTGTCCAAATTGCAGTTGGTAACTTATTGTAATAAATAATTATTAATACCTCAGCAGGTCCCAACAAAATCAGAGTTTATTTATAAAATTTATAGTGTAGATTACCTATTGTACCTTACGAATAATGTAATTATAAAAGGTCCGATAAATAGATGGTTGAAATTTTGCAATAATCATTCAAAAGTATGGCATATTTCTAAAGGATGTACTGAGATGATGGACCATTGTCCTACAACTAGGCCATTGCTAGAGAAAATTTATTTGTTTATCTAGGTATCATATTTATGTGAGAGCTTTCTAAAATTTGGACCATCTATTTATTTCAAGCCAAAACTTTTTCTTCGTGGTTCGTTCATAACCATTTATGCATTTTGTTTGTTATGTCGTCTTTTTAGATTGCAGTAGAATAATTGTTGATCTAACAGCATCACTTGTCAGTTAATAGAGAAGTTATAGTAATTCACTTTTAGTAAAATAACAAAAGTTAATATTTTCTTCTCTGAAAATACTGCAGATATGTAGATTTGTGAACTTACTTATGTTTTATAAATGCACAAAATAGAATTTAATAATATTTTGAAATAAATGTGTAAAAATTATAAATTATGCTGTTATGTATGTACAAAGGATGCAAGTTAAATTGCCTGAAATTGATTTTATAAAATTGAAATATATTTTCCGAGTGGACATTTGTATTTTCATTGATTTACCCCAACTTGACATACCTATAACAAATGGTTATTGGAAGTATGCAAATATTATCAAAAATAGGACACAAAATATAAAATAGATACAATAAATAATGTATTATCAAGAATCTACTGATACTGATACCGATAGTCAAATTGTGTGAAACAAGAGATCATTTTTTGATTTTACTTCTTGATGTTATTGAAAATTCTAATTATATTCGCTTGTACTGGCATATGGAGACCACCACTAAATAGGCAAGCAAAATAATGTGATGTAAACTTAAACAAAACCCATTAGTTATAACTTATAACATAGTTACCACAAATATGGCATTTTATTCAATATTTGATATTAATTCTATAGAACGAGCGTCATACAGAGCGTCAGCGACTCTTGTAACATTTTTATTTTTTGTAAAATTTAATGCCATATTCCTTAGGTTAAAAATTAACTCACAATGAATAAATATGATACCAACAACACCCTTATTGATTACAGACCTCAATAATACTGAAATCGTAGTCGTAAGTAGGTAGGTAGGTCGCTCTAAGTAGAGTAGATATTTTAAAACACAAATTTATATATACATTTTTTTATTTAAAATACATAATCTTCTACATTCATTAATTAGCACTGTTCTTAAACTGTTGTGGTAACAGGGTTCGATTCCCGTCTAATAATATTAACAGATGATAGGTTTATATGCAATCTTAGACCAAGTCCTGAATCGAGCAATGACACCACTCGGGCGGCCTCTGCGGGCGAAGTAATAAGTATCCATTTTATGTTTTAGAAAATAAAAGCTTTATTCAGACGTGCCTAAAACCTAATTAACCTACGGTACCTAAATGAATTAAGAAACAAAAAGTTTAAAGATAAGCGCTAATTTTTAGTTTTTAAACGAAGAAACTCTACTCCAACCCTAAATACACATTTGTCTCAAAACAGTGATTAATTTTATATATAGGATAAACAAATGAAATTATAATTTCTAATTGTGCCAATGGCGAAAAAATTAGGTTTTTTTTTATGGAATGAATTATCTTTTGTGAAAAACCAGGACAAAAACAATAGGTAAAGTGTTAAGATTTTTTTGATGAGAAGTGTATTTGCTAGAGCGCTGAAAAGTGGTCAGTTGTTCATAAAAGAAATGAATGATTAAAACAGATGGTTCATTTTTCTTTAACAACCCAACAATGG
This sequence comes from Colias croceus, assembly GCF_905220415.1. Lineage (NCBI taxonomy): Eukaryota > Metazoa > Arthropoda > Insecta > Lepidoptera > Pieridae > Colias > Colias croceus. The sequence goes on along the minus strand of NC_059540.1, from coordinate 5,342,540 downwards.
GTATGGGGGACTTATTAATTTATTATTTGGGTACTGTAATATTTTTTTTATCAATATAATTTTTTACAAGGCTTGATTTCGGACACAGAAATAAAATAAATAAATAAATTCAGACGTGATATTTTATTAGTGTAATATACCGTAACGAAGTTGAATAAAGATAGAGATACATAATATTTGATAGAAAATAAATAATTATTGCTATAAGTATGCAGAGCACAAACTTACACATCTGGAGCTGTAAATGTGGTACAGAATATATTTTATAGTATGTAGTTATTTTACGAGTAGATATATCACCCATATTTAGTCTATTTCTTACATATAAACTTACATATATACCTACATAAGTCAGAAAATCTAACCTTTCTGACTAAACTACTGAACTTGAGTAGATATATCACCCATATTTAGTCTATTTCTTACATATAAACTTACATATATATACCTACATAAGTCAGAAAATCTAACCTTTCTGACTAAACTACTGAACTTGAGTAGCTTTGAATATAAATTATTAATACTAACTAGGTATTTCTATACTTAATAAGTACTTATTAAACACATCATCATAATATTATTATGATCATACGCACCTATGCCCAATTTGTAATATCAGTCAAAGGCTCACGATTGATTGATATTGTTAATCACATAAATTCAATAGCAATTCTTGATAGACAATCGAGTAGTCAACAAACAATAACAAAAGAAATCTAAAACTCAAAGAGATGCACCGCCAAATCCCACACTCACATTTGTTTGTGTTGATTACAATTCCTTATCAAGTCGGCAATAGCGTCTGTAAAAAGTGAATTGGAAGCAAATAATGAGACGGGGATGGGGAGGGGTTGGCGCCGCGGGTGGCCACCAACTCGTGCCGTAAAAACCAACCTCATCTGCGACAACCGCAACTCCATTAAAACACACGACGCCGGGCTCACAGCCTAGCTTAATCTCCTTATTAATGACGCCCGACGGTGGTCCACGCGAACTCATCGACCGCTATTGACATCTATATTTGTTAAAACCAACATCTTTGTCACTTTCATTATAAAGTAAATTATTATTTTCATTACATGCTGATGTCTTATTAGACGCGAGACACGTAATTTAAAATCGGTATGAGGCGATACGAGTTTTGAAAGTGAAGATTGCATTTGATATTTGATCGCCCCTAATTGGTTTGTGAGAGTTTATTTAATAGAAGGGCGATTTACCTATCTTACTGTAAAAAGGAATCATGACAAAAAAGGTAAGAAAGGTTTACTTAGCTGTTATACTACCTATGTATTGTGTTTTACTAAAGTTACTCGGACGCTTAGAATTTATTTATGAACTGTTATCTCGTTCTTATCAATTAATAGTTGAATAGGTAGATAATGTACTTAGGTATGTGTAAGAGTACAAACTAAAATAAACATGAATTTGTTCTCCGTACAAAATAATCGCTGAAATAACAATGACTCTGAATTATCCACTTCGTGCATGGTATGTAGAGATAAACTCCATTTAATGACTGCTAGTAGATCAGTATTTATAATCTATTTTAAATATGATTTAACTAACCGGTACAAAATTTATCTACCTATTAATATTTTATCTCACAGTAGGTATATAAAATTAATTTAATCTCTCGTAAGTATGCATATTTTGCTAAACACGTTAAACACGGAGTGTCACGTACTTAAACAAGAAATTTAATTACACATAAAATATTAATATGAGAGTGTTATCCTTTATAATCTGATTGCATAAACAGTAATCGAACCAAAGCCCCCGTAATGAAATAAACTCTTGCTCTGCAACTTAATACAGATTTATCACCCCTAATACAATTGTTACTAACTTGATTGGACTAAATGAGGGAGTCGTTTCTCAGTATTGAAGCAGAAATTTGCTTTGAATTTAAGAATGAGGAAAAATGGAACTTTTAGTTCAGGTTTGGTTCAAATTCATTTAGCCCATTGAGCCCCAAGCGGCCCGATCGGTCCACGACACAATAGATTTTCTATTGTGTCTGTGATTCCGGGGCCTGAGCTATTAAAATCAGAACACATAGGTATCGGTCTATCTATTTGTGAAATATGATGCCAGTTAAAGAACAGCTGAATCGATTTCGTTAATTATTTTTTTCATAATATTCCTTGAAGTACGAACTACGAAGATGCTTCTTATTATATGTAGAGAAAACGTTAACATGTAACATGGGCGAGTACAGGCGGACCGCTAGTATAGAGATAAAAAATGAAACATGCATTCACCTTCCATTGGAGTTTAAATAAAGTAAAACTTAAAATAAACCACGCACAAAATTGTTATAAAATAGTATCTGCTATAAAAATAATGTACGAAAGTAATAAAAATTCGCATCACATTTTCGACGCATTCACTTGGCAAGACGAAAGCTGAGAATTTATATGCTGGCGTTGTCTGAAAACAATTTAACTTCTGTGCAAATTTTCTTTTCCGTTCTACGAAGACAAATGTAATTTTATTTTTTTACTTTATTTTATTTTAATTCGCTCCTATAACCTATTGATCTTAGCGTGATGACACATATATAGCCTTTATCCCGGACATACGTGTAGACAAACATTATTTGTTGTATTTTTGGCTTCCATATCGATTGTAGATCACGATTGTATTATTATTAAAAAAAAATATTCAATAATCAATATACATTTCGACTTTCCTACGATTTTTTAAAAGTATAGATTTTTATATCCATAAATGAAACTTCTATTTCCATAATAATTATATGGGAACGTGATATCTTTAAAGCATAATATTATGCTTATGGTAGTTTCTCATTATTTATTTAATTGAGTCTATAGCTTTGCCAATATGAGACCTATTATAATGATCGGTCTTATTTATATTGTGTTTTTGATATTTGTTAAATTACATGCCTACAAAACATGAACATATTGTATTTTATAATATTAAGTTTAATGATATATTATAATGTTTAGCCTTATATTCTCGATGAATGATCGTTCTTAGCTCGTTATTCATCCGCTGACCAAGTAGGTACGGGTTGACCAAGGCAGATGTCAAATTATATTTTGATTCTTGGACATATTCTTGGATGATATGCATAATAAGCTTATTAATAAAAAAATAAATTTAACTTTAAATATTTTTCTCGTCTAGAACCTTCGAATTGTAATTGAAATTGCGGTTGGTTTCAGCCTCGATCAGCCTCTAGTATTTTATTTAAATATTTGTTTTAAAAACAAACCAGATCAATTTCAAATAGGTTATCTTGTAGCCAATTAAAGTGTTATGATAAATAAGGAGTCATAAATTTTGACCCTCGTAAAGAGCCAAAGATTCGCCGACAACACGTGTCCAGGGTTCGATTCTTAGAATTTGAAGATGCAAAAAGTTTGAAGCTCATTAACAGAGAGATAATTTATTTTTAATTCGCCATACTATATGAATCTAGTTTCAGACCTATGATCATTGTTACTATTAAGTATATTATTTTTTTATTTGTTTAAATCTATTAAATGAATGGAATGAAGAAACATAATATTAACTAATATTAGTATCCAAGTGAGTATTTTCGATAATATCAGTTTGATAGAGGAATTTTCGTTTAATTTTTTATTAAAAAGAAAATGTACTGAGCTATGTTTTAAAAGCAAATTCAAGAGATCCTCGTGTGTGAAAAATTAAAATATATCTATCATCATTCTGATTATGTTCCGTTGTTGAAGGCAATTTCCCGATTAGTTTCATTTTACTAAGTAGGTATTAGCTCCAAATAATTATCATTATGGTACTTTAACAGAGCATCTTATTTGCTAATATTTAGAACAGCAAGATATATCGATAGGAAAATAAAATAAGCAACATTGTTGCCAGCAACAACGGAAACACAGGCCGTTTACAACTTTTTAACAGCACAATCCGCTCGCAGTAAATCACATGTTTTAGACCCCCTTCAGAAGTAATATTGACTTCTCCGAACTCACATTAATCTGCCATTTCTCATACAAAAGAAATTGTTATGCCGATGTATGGAGAATTTTAGGAACGTTCGTATAAAAATTAGAACTTGCCAACTATGTCTGAAGAAGGAAATATCAAAGGAAGGAACTGTCCAAACTTACGCATGCACATTTAACTACTTCGAATGTATTCGTCTTTTCATTATTTGAATACTTTATTTATGTTGTATTTTCATAATATTTTGTCCTCCTCTAATAGTTATTGCAACACTGCTTTTATAAATGAATAATTAGGTATAGAAGAAAAGGAGAACATTTTGACAAATTAAATGACCTAACTCATGTCAGCCTTGTTCAATTATATGACAAAGAGTAGCTAGATGCAATAAACCAAGAAGCTTATATCTAATACACTGGAGATTGCACTATGACCATTGACTTGTCACAAGAAAATATAACCTTCAATGACGTCAGTGTTGTTTTTTGTCTCTTTCTGTGGGTGACCACACTGGTTTGTATATTCAGGATTTTTCGAAATAGAAAAAACTAAAAATCATGGTCTATAAATAATAACGACATATATTTTTAACAGTATTAATTATATTATAATATTACTGGCCATACTTTATAGGTACATACAATTTTAATTGGTATAGAATGATAGTTTTAAATAACTCTTGGCTACAAAGCCTGGATATGAACATAGCATTAACATCCTTTGTAAATAGAGGAAAGTTGTGTTTTGCATCAGATGCTGTTTACCAAATTGTAAGCTACTCAGATCTTCTTTTTAAACGCGTTGCTTCGACGGGTCAATTTCAAGCCAAAATCATCAAAGAAAAACTGTTTATAATAAACGCCTTGCACAAATTTCAGCTAACTTTACAAAGTTTATTTTTCAAAAGGTATTTTTTTCTGGGTCGTAATCCTCAGTAATTTTACCCTTGATGGGCACATATATTTCTTTTTATTTTACTTTTTGGAAAGCTGAAATACCTAAAACAAAAAATATGAGGTAAGTTAAAAAAGTATAAACAATGTAAAAACGAACAATCTTATATCTACATGTGAGTGCAATACCGATGTCGAGTGTTGTTTCATTACTAGTAAAAATCTTGAAAATGGTGTTCTAAATTTCATCATAATATTGTTATTACAATATTATATTCTCTTCACTATCCATAAAAACTCGTCATCATGGTTACCTTACTTGTTAATTTTGTTTATTGAAAACTTGTTGAAAAATGATTAAAGTATTAGGAAAATAACAAATTTAACATGACTGCTTTCTAAAATGATGCAAAATTTTACAATTTTTGCGATTGAAATGATTCTAAACAGGTAAATGCAGGAGTATTGAGGAATATTGTAAATAACGTAAATATACACTTGCCTGTGAAATTCTATGCCAGAATTTGGTGTCCAAACACTTCTGCAATTTTTCACAATGCAATACATTATTTATATTCGGAAAATATTTATTAAATACGCAACAATATTAACTTAAATATTCGAAGCGACGCAATTTTTTTGACACTTATGCCATATTGTCAAAGTGAGAGTTGCTACAATTTTATTATGGTAACTACCCATAATCAGGGAGTATCGCTTTTTAATAATTGGTCCAGATACTTATTTTATTTAGCATAAATAATAATTGTCTCATCCAACAATGCTTCTGAATGACGTTGTTGGCAATTTATCAACAAACTCATGTACAAAAACTAACCTTTTGCACAGAATATTACGGCACACATAGTAGCCTTTGGAAAACTTCGTATTAACAGTGGCAATACCAAGTTAGGTGTGAAAGTGATAAAACACAACAATTTTCTTGTTACACGTCAAATGTTCATACCGAAATCTCCAGTGTATAAGATATAAGCTTCTTGCAATAAACAAACAAAGAACTCATATATTATGGTAAGTTCCCTAATAAAATTGCTCTACGCGTCACCAGTCTTTAACAAATAAAGCATCAAATTAAATATCTATAAACGCGTTGACTCCGTTCGTGATGAATCTGTAAGAACGCAAGCATGACACCAACTGTCAAGTTAAAATGTTATATAATTTAGTGACGCAGTACGTCATATCCGCCGCGCTATTTGACACTCCTGTTCTCGGAGGTGATAAATCTCGAGCACTAATCACGGAAATGAAAACAACCCTTCATTTCATTTCGTTTTTGTGCAATGTTTCGCCCGAGCGCCACTGTTTTAAGACTTCTTGTGAAGCGTCAAATGAAATGTGGGTTTTACTTACGGGAGAATTGGAAATACTTGTGACACGTTTCAATTAAATATTGTTTTATTGGGGTAAACTATGTTTTTGCGCGTTTCTTTTCTGAATTAAGAAGTAGAGTGCTCGCCACGCTTTTTAATAAGTTCGTTCGAAACTTGAGAATGTAGAGTTCCCGATAAAAATCCATTAAAATGATTTAAATTTTGCAAAACTTGTCAGAGCATCTTCTAAATAATTTAAAAAAAAATCATTTTGTTCGTAGTCGTCTTAATCTGCTCTAAGCCACTGGAATATATTTAATACTTCACGCTGAAGAAGAAATTACGACTCTACTTATTATTATTTATTTATAAATTATAATTTAGACACAATTCATGTTTTCAACATCACTGGTTATATTTTACATACAAGATTATATTTTATAACGTTATTATTATTTTATTAGATACCTATAACGTTTGTTCCTGAAAGAATAAATATCTTTCCAAAAGTACGCAATGTTTGAGCATACAGAAATCAATAAAGTGAAGATTAGGAAGCCAATAAAAGCGAGGGGCGTCGTGTTTTCACACACTGTGAAGCGAATTTTAAATTTGTAAATATTCTGACGCTAATCCGAGTCTCCTTTTTGTGACGTGATAAAATAATGACAACAAATTGCGAGGCTCCTCTTTCGCGACCCCTTTGTGACGGGTAACTTTACATTGACTCGGCTGTGTCAATATTGTTAGATATTTAAGCCAGTTTATTTGCAAATCACAAAATAAATCGAAATGAAAGCAGTCTATTAATAAAGTTAAAATACAATCAAATTGCCTTTGATTATAAATGTAGGAAATTATATCCACGAGTCTCATAGATCATTGATCGTTTCTTAATACATAAATGTATTAAAAAAATAGAACTTACTTGCAGCCATATACTTCTTTCCTAAGCTTCTTTCAATAATTATGTCATAAAACACACTTTAAAATATTTTGTAAGTTTAGTGTTAAATTGTAGACAGCGCGTAGATACCTACCTCCTACTTATACTTTGTCATTTATTAAAAAACCTTCTACAACAAATTTTAAATCAAAGCTCGTATGGGTACTATTAGCAATCCCAACACAAATAACTTTTGAAAGATGATGCAAATTAGCGCATCTATTCACGAAATATAAACTGGGAAAGACTCATCGAGGGGTGAGTTTCAATCAGCCCTCGTTTGGGGTTTAAACATTAAAGCAATCTCACAGTGCGTACTGCGTCACTTTATTAGTTTCTGCTTCATTTTGCTCTTTTTGATGTTCGCAAGCAATCGCACTGCTTTGTGATACTATTTTTGTTGTTAAGTATAGTTGAAATGAGTCCACAAATGGCCCTCAAATTGAAAATTTTCTTTTCTTTGAAGAATGACATAAAATGATAAATGTCATATATTCCAGGTTGTTGCTTGCTACAATTATTATTTACTTATACATATAAAGAAAAAAGAAAAGTGGTACTAGACAATGACTTATTAGGATTCATAGGTAAATGTTAGCTAAGTTACTAGATACAGATACTTCTTTAGTGTATAGATTAGAGACGATTCCTTCATTAACTCAAAAAACTATTTATAATCTATCCCTAAATATTATTTTATTACGAGACAAATAAATATATTATTTACAATTAGCTATGGATGTGTTCGTCGTCAAATTGATAAATATTTCTCATGGAAATAGTTATGTAGTTCCAAGAATGTTGCAATTAAAACATTGTCAATGTGTTGATAAACATTAACATTGAATGTGTGCTAATCGTCGTTTAAATGAAGAATCATGTCAGACCGTTGATTTAGCACACGGCTTCACTGATATTTATTTCATAAGGGGTTAAGATAATTAGGTATCATAATATATTACTTGATCAATCATCGTCTAATTTTTATTTTAAATAAGTTTAGGCTAAACTTATTTAAAATAAAAATTAGACTGTTTAGCATAGGTACTAAACTGCTCAACTTGAGCAGATGAAGCGATATGCCTTTAAATCCACGTCCTTACAACGAATCGAAAGTCCCAACCATTACATACTAAAGAAATTGGGAAATGGTTCAATCTCATTACCATACCACATTCAGTGACATAAGCACAGAATAGGAATGAGCTGGGAATACGACATGAATGACAAAGTGGATGCAAATGGTGGCTTTGTCGGTGCGGCAAGTCGGCAAGCAATCAAACGTATGTAACGTTTGACGGATGTGCTGAATATTATTGCCGGTCTATTATTTACCAAACCGCTCGGCTGAGTCGTGCAAAATATATTTCCTCGTTGGTATATACAATATACCTATGTTACAGATAGAAGTTTGCGTACGCTGACAAATCTATTTGTCAAAATGTTTTCACTTAGCTGAATTATTTTATCATTCTCTACAGACAACTCTACTATTTTGAATCTCTAGGTAGGTACATAATATAAAATGTCTTTGTCCCTCTCTCCCTATGTCCCTATGTATGCTGAAACTCTAAAATACGAAACGGATTTAGTTTTTTTTTTTTTAATAGATATAGAGTGGTTCAAGGTGATTGTTTTAGTAGGTATATAATTTATTAATAAAAAATAAAGTCAGAACGCAGATACAAAGTCTGAAGTTAGTGTAAAAGCTTGTTGACTCTCTATCGTGCTCGCTGCGTTGTCAAGACCATATTGTTATTATTGTGGTTATTATATATTTTGGTATTGTCATGACATATCAGAAGTTCACTGTAACTTAACATGTAGGTAATTCATAACCAAACTTAATTCCGAAATATTTCTTAGATACCCAAAAGCAGGCAGCATATAAATATAAACTAGGTACCTATACTAATTTTTTCCAAAGTCTTTCGATTGTTTTTATAAATATACCTACTACCTAATGGTGTTAATGATTGTCGTGTGTCAAGGCAAAAACGAAGATTCCTTTGGAAGTTGTCATAAATCTTTGGAATAACACGAGTCATAAGTCAAGAACTTTAAATGTTAATGTGCATTCTTCTGGGGTGAAATATTTCAGAGTTATGATGTTAGTTGCGGTGTGAATGTTTCCATGAAAAAATAGGTGTAGGTACTAGTTTTACATCCGAACAAAACCAGGAGTACAAAGAAAAACAAAACTTTAGGTACCTACTCTAAATTTTGATACTCGTTAGGTGTAAATAATATTTTTAACCATAACAACTTGGTTAAAAATCAGTTGATCCTAAAATCTGCCTCATTAAAGAGTAAAGAGCTCCTCAAATCTGCTTCACAAAGAGAAAAATAAGAACACAATATCAAAAAGAAATGTATAAACCTAATATTAAAGTGTCAAATTTCACAAAAATGGTGGGCGGGAGTGTCAACGTCTGCGCACGCGCTGCCGGATACGGAAGTATGTAATTACGTCACTATTTGGCAAAAATGCCTGAAACCACCCCTGACATCTGGTGTGCAATATGAACTGTTCAAACATTCTTCAAATAGCGAAGAAAGAATGTCTTATACCCATTTGTCGTCTTACTTATATTTTTACAAAAATCGTAAAGATAGTTGTTGTTATTACGAGTCATAGAATTAGGTATATCAGAGAGAAAAAATGATTTTTCTTCCTGTTATTACAAACAAAAAAACATTCCATATGAAAGTTGAGAAATTCGTCGTCAAATAAATCAGATTTTCATTACAAACAATTTTCTTTGCATTTTTTAATAGTTAATTGTAGCTGAATAACTGAAACATATTATGCGTAGGTATTTAATATCCACATTGAAATTTAACTTGAAAAAGCTCTTAAATTTTAAATATACCTAAATCGAATTTTCCATGAATATTCTATAACCTGTAAAACATTATACGCGTCTGTTTTTAACACTTTTGTTCCCAGATAGATTTGTTCTAAATAAATAATGAATAATATAAATTATTGAATGTCTTTTTAATAAAGAGCTTATTGTTTTACCGGTATAATAGAGAGGGTCTATTGTGTACGGGGCGCCGCCCAGGCTTATTCGAATGCCGGCGTCACAAAACGAAAATAATAAATAGATTTATTTTGTTTGCGTTTTCTGCGCTTCGCTTCTCTGTTGTTCCATTAATTGGTGGCTGAAATAAATTAATTGAATTAAATCGCTTGAGCGGAGGTTAACATGGCGGTTGTTTAAATGTTTGGACACTAAATTCAATTGCCTTTTCAGGCGTATTCAGTCGTTATGATTTAATTATCGCGTGAATTTTAACGTTTTGTTTACGTAATTAATTCCTGCTGGTTCTTCATTGATTGTTGTAATTTAATTAATTTTGCTGAACACGTTTATGCCTATGTTTACTACATTTTCCTGTGGTAATGGTAAAGGTTAAGTGTTGTTGCCTCAATAACATATGTCTTATACCATAGTTTATTTTTCTTCCGTTTCTTTTTCATTTAATAGAAATAAATCTATTTTAAAATAAATCTAATCGTTAGACTTTTGCTATCCCTTAATCACATCGTTAACACACCCTCCTAGTCCATTACTTTATTGTTATCTTTGGAAATCATTGAGACATTGGGACTGGGAGTGTGTTGCCGGCCTTTTAGGAAAGAATACGCTCTCTTCTTAAAGGTCCCCAGATTGTAACCATTCGGGAATACCGTACTAGGAAGCTGGTTTCGTATGACTGTTGTGCGCGGAAAGAAGCTCTGCTCAATTTCAAGATACCTACCTTTATTCTTTATAAATCTTTATTTTATTATAACTAGCTACTTTACGCATCTTGTACCTAAGTAGGTACCTAGTTGAAGTTACAGTTACAATTATACAAAATATATCAACCTATTGGATAAAGTACCTACATTACGACTTACGAGTGAATAGAAAATATACAAGATTTAAACTATAAGGTTTTGTATTTAATATTTAAGTTGCCTAACAAAATAAGATTATTTGTTTGCATGTTAAGATCACGGGTCTCATTAAGTCATTAGGGCGACATTGGCGTAACCTAGTGGCGAGTAGAGGTAGCCCCGAAAACTTTGGTATGATTATTAACAAATTAAATACTTTTGAAATACCTATACTACAGCTTGCTGAAGATATAAACTGTTGTTTATAGTGATCTACGTTACGATCAACCTACCTATAAGTCTCTGGTTTATGGTTAGGTTTCTAACAGTTAAACTTTTTCATTTTTATTTTAATTATGGGACAGACACGCTCTTTTTTATTGATTGATTATTTAATTTGATTGATTAATATATCCTTAAACTTATTGAATTTTTAAATACATATATATATAAGAGTTATGTTCAATTAAAAAAAAGAACGTGTGTGCCGAGCACACATGTCAGAAGTGAAACTTCTTTGCAAGATTCAAAGATATTAATATGGCCTTACTCAAAGATATCAATCCATATTGATTGCATTACTCCATGACGTGACGGTATTGCTATGACGCCGCGACAACGCGTCAAAATAAGTTTCTCTTCAAAAAAATACGTTACGATTCTACCCGCACAAAAGAATAACGATTCCTTCTATTTAACGTATTTATCCATAGAGCTGGTCAAACCAGCGGAAAATACATAAGTACCTACCTATGTTGTTCCATAAAAAACTTTGTGGTTAGCTTCAAACTATCAATTTCACGGCAGTTTAAAGCCCGTAAGGAAGCGGGTGAACTTTCTACGGACTCGCCATGCATTGAAAGGCGTACTTTCATTTCTTGATTACATAATTACCATTTAAAAATTAAATGTATGCACAACAAAAGCTAGTAGCGAATGAGGCAGAGTTACAAAGAGTAGGATGTAATTACGGCGACAGATGGCGCTTTACGCAACCGCAATTCGTCCGGTGACGAACGCCGCGACCACAGATGGTATGTGTTTAAAAGATGCACTCTTGACTCTACACTGATCGCAAATAAACTGTCGTTATATGCGATTCAGTTTATTGAATAGAACCCTGGTTTTAGATCTTCTTAACGGTTTTAAAAATAGCATCGAACGTATCATTGTAATTAAATAATAAGACTAAATCATATTATTACTTTTTGTGTAGCAAAACTACATGAATGATCATTACACTGAAATGTGATTATTCAAAATAATGCGTAACAATAGTTCAATACGTCTCACTAATGTGACAAAATTACCCTCATTATTGATCGGATTGAGTGAATAATGCTTTGTCACCGAAAAGCGGCGGCAAATCAACTGCCAGCTGGGAACACCACGTATGAGTCGCGACCGCTGTTCTACCCATTCTCTGTGCCTTTTTGACTTTGATTTATGTTTTTTTTATGCACCATTCACCCGTCACGGATACTATAGATATTGTATTTCACGAAACCGATCGGAAGCTATACCGCGTTCCAAAAACAACTCTATTCAAAATAGTTAAGGTCCAGTTTTTGATATTTTGTTTTTACTTTTAACACGACAGACGCGACAAAGTATGAAATGTTTCATATTTGCGTCTACGCAGAGTATCGCTACATCATCACTTAATAGTATATAATAATAATATAATAATAATAATAAATTCTTTATTTCAGAGTAACAAAGACCCAAAATTAAATAGAAATAACAATTAAAATTAAAATACGCAATAAAATTAAATCTAGAAATACAAATTATAAAATTGACATGTCACAAATAATCAGAAGCATACATAAAGTCACAGAAAAATTAAGCAAAAATTAAAATTAGAGTACGCACAAAAATAATTAATCTAAAAATACAAATAGTTATTAGGTATACAATTTAAAAAACTTCACGTCTCACCAACACATTAATAAAATGTTCTAGTATTGGTGAGTCTACTTTTTGTGATAATGTGTTTAGGATTCCGTTGGGACTTGCACGTAACCGCTGGAGTAATGAAGCTGTCTTTTTTCGCAAAATGGCATGAAAATCATTTGCATGAGCCTGCGCAAACATTTCAGACGCTGAACAATGCCTCGGCAAGCCCATCAGCATCCTAAACCCATTATTATATTGCACCCGTAATGCATTCATACTCTTTTTGGAGTACTTGAACCACAGGTTTCCCGTGTAGAAGTTTTGGCAATAGGCTTTGAATAAAGTTATTTTTGCCTCTTTGCTACATCGGGCGAACCTGCGGGCCAGCATATTGCATTTAGCCGCCAGGGATCTCCTTTCACGCTCAATATCTACTTGATCATTCAAGTCCTCCGAAACACAGTGTCCGAGATATTTAACCTGTTTTACCCTCTTTAACGCTATTTGGTTTAAGTTGAGTATCGGTTCGTAACCAATGTGCTTTCGGGGGACTCCAAAGATCATATAAACGCTTTTTGCGACATTATATGATAATCCATGCTTGGCAGCATACTCCTGGCAGGAATTCAGTAGTTCTCTAATGGAACCTGCAGTGGGTCCTAAGAGAACCATATCATCTGCGTAGCTGATGTTATTAACGCATACACCATCTATCCAACAGCCTCCCTTTTTCCTCAGCTCTAATATGAGTTCATTCACATATAGGTTGAAAAGCTTTGGCGAGGTTAAACCTCCCTGCCTCACGCCACACTCCAACCTATATGAATCGGATAACTCTGTCCCCCACCTGACATTGTTCACTTGGTTTGCATACCAAAATTGAAGTACACTTATCAACTCCCTTTGTACTCCCGCCTTCTCCATCTTTTCCCACAGTATATCATAAGATACAAGGTCAAAAGCCTTAGAAAGATCGAGAAAGCAGGCGTACACTGGGGTTCTTCTGCTAGTATAGTATTGAATAGTTTGTTTTAGGCAGAGTATCGCACTTTCTGTTGATAGACCTGGTTGAAAGCCGAATTGGGCATCATCCAGGTTCAGCGCTTCGCCAAGACATTTATCAAACAAACTATCCAAAACCTTAGCTGCTATGGTGGCCAGTGATATTGGTCTGTAATTTGACCTATCCGAAATATTGCCAGTTTTGTTTTTGACAATAGGGACCACAATAGTTCTCATCATCTCAGCGGGAATATAAGAATGACTTACACAAAGAGAGTAAAACTTAGCAAGCACTCGGGGCAAGTGCACACCTGCATGTCTCAAATGCTCCACACTGAGGCTATCATAGCCCGGTGATTTACCTCTCGTCATCTTATTTATGACACTCGCCACCTGCTTAGCTGAAAAAGTAATAAGATCATTGTTTAGATCTTTATCAAGGCTAAACATTTGCTTGGAAGGTCCCAAAGGTGATGATACCTTAAAGTGATCCCTAAACATATTTGCAATTTCTTTCGGAGTATTGCAGCCCGCGACACTCACTGGTAAGCTCGGTCGAACATTGAGATTATTGGTTGCTTTCCAAAATCTGGAAAAGTTTTTTGTTGACCTGTAAGAAGCAATCATGTCCATTTTTATTTCATCTTGATGATTCTGACACCATCTTAGCCTACTTTTAAATATTTTACGGCTCATACACATATCTTCCCAGATCTTTCCAGTTTTTGGTTTATTATATGACAGCCATATGTGGTATTTCGACCGAGCCTCACAGTGAGCCTCGCGTACATGTTTATTCCATCCAATAACTTGACCTTTTTTCTTCTCAATTTCTGTATGAGACAATGAGGCAGCATGGGACAGAATTCCTATAATCTCATTGTACACTTTATCAAGACACACTTTATGATATGTGTCTCTGCATATCTTTCCGCAACTTTTATGAAATTCAGCAAAATCAATCTCTCTGAGTTTGCTATTACATATTTCATGATACTCACTAATCTGGCGCTCATTTCTGTGACCCCATTTTATTTTATCAATGACATACCCTGATTGAGGTATTTTTGTCATAATACAATTGAGGTCACATTCTATGATAAGAGGAAAGTGGTCAGACCAGTAGACATCATGACCTAAACTTACATCAACTACAGTCCTCCAAGCAGATTTAGTCACTATGCAGTGATCTAACCATCGAAGACTGCCATTAATGTCACTTCTGTAGGTGTATGTATTAGAATTAATACCCAATTTATTTGTGTCCGCACATATCCACAATTCATCAGAGCAAAAACTGTCTAACTCATTCCAGAAAGGCTGCATAGGATGTGCGTTAAAGTCACCTAACATGAAAATATTTTCTATGTTATAGCTATCAACTATGGTCTTAATTTCACATAAACAACTCGTAAATTCAAACATATTTTCAGCATTATCAGTTGGCATATATACACTAAATATTATAATATGTGTATTATTACATAAAACAGCTTTAAACGCACATATTCTATTACTATTGCAATCAATAATTTCTACACTTTTAAACAAGCCTTTTCTCCATAGGATTGCAACCCCACCGTATGGTCTGCCCTTAAGTAGGCTCTTAGTTAGGTCTACAGCTGATTTACCTGTGTATTCAAAGTCTTTGCTTATCGACCAGTATAGAATAGACCAGTTAGAATAGTAGGGGTCGCGTAGTTTTTATTACATTTTCACAGTAATTTACTTTTGTATAGACACAATAATGTTATTGTGTCGTTAATTTTAAAGCAAATATGTACGAGTTTAAAAGGGAGTGTCGGGGATACGGTTCACACCCTCTTTAGCGAACTTGACTTAAATTTTGAGATTTGATTTTGTATAATAGATGCTCAATTAATTAATAAGGTGTACCTGTTAGGAATCTTAATATAATACCGGAACCTAAATATATTAGGAATCTATATATAATAAATATAATAATAATGTAACCTAACCAGTGCCGGATTAAGCCAGCGCGGGGCCTGTAGCAAATTCTGTCAAGAGGCCCTTCGTTTGCTATAGTTTCTCAAGTTAAAGGGTATTAAATAAAACTGTACGTACACGGTGCTTCTGTGTGGGTGTTAACTGTTATGTTACCAGATATTGAAAATTTTCCCAAATTTTTCCCCGACGACGGAAGAAAGAGGGTTGTTTTTCGAGTGTATCTATGTATAATATTTCTTTGGCACGCCCTGCAGTATGAACCGATTTTGATTTATGAGGTGACATTGCAATCTAATTTTACCGTTTTACCCATAAAAATGGCAAATTCATTTTCAAAATACTGGCAGCATACGTTGAACTTTGAAGTTTTTTTTGTATTCCTTCGTTATTCGTATATGTAAAATTATTATTTGTATACAAAATTAAATAAGCCAAATAATCTACAGAGAACCTGTAAAACGATGTTTTATCTTTTTGTTTGTTTTCGGGAACAAATTTTACAGCGTTTTAATATCACAAGACAGCATTTTTTTACTAAAATAGCAAACCCCTTTTGACGTATTGCATGACACTATAATCGCTATAGCACTGGCGGAGGTTCGTATTCGTTCCGCCGAGGGGGTTGTGGAAGAATTCTAACAAATACCCGCGGCCCCCTCATTAAAGCGGTTCGACGGAACACAGTGGGGTTTTAGTCGGTAAGAATCCGACATAACCCACGGCTCCTTCCCCGGGGGCCGTGGGTATCTTTGGAAGATTTCCCCACTATAAAAAAAAAAGGTTCGTATTCGTTTTTGATTTCGTATTTTCTTTGACAAGGGCGATGGATGATTGTCATGCTCCATCTGCCTTTTATTTTGTAATCTAAGGTTTGATAGTCGATAGAATCCTATTTTATTTGATCGGGTTGTTACGACTAGCTCGTTCGATGACAATATCAGGGGATTCCCCTGTTAGTTTTGCCGTGCTACCAACTTGCGTGTAGCGCAGTGCAAGCAGTACAACACAACTTTTGGTGTAGCCAGCGCTCAATTGTAGAAACGTGGTAAAATTTTAAATTATTGTTGTAGATTTTGATACCAACGTTTCTCGTGGTAGGTACGTGTATTTTTTTTACGGTACGTGTATTATAAATTAATATTTTTTTACGGTCAGAGGTATTAGACCGCGGGGCCCCCCGAGTCGCGGGGCCCGTAGCATTTGCTACTCTTGCTACGTGGCTAATCCGGCACTGAACCTAACATTGAATTAACTAAACATCTTACTAAACTTACAGCTTGTACACTTTTGATAAATATCAATGTGTAAAATTAATTTAAGAAAAAATTATTTACATAAATAAAATACGCTTGATATGTTGTTGTTTTCATCTTTATTTATTACTTCTTCCCTATGCCTGGTTTATAGGTAGGAAATGTACTACCTAGGTAGTATTAAACTAACAGATCTGGCGAATTTATTATTTATCGGCTTACATTTTCTTTAAGTTCATTCTCATTTTTTATTTAAGTAATAAATACCTCTATAGATCGTCGTGTTTATTATGTTTGCCTTAAATTAATAATGGCTTTTCGGTATCTCTTTCCTTTGTCACAAAAAATTATTTGCTTTATCCTTGAATTCTGTTTGAACGCGGCATTCACAAGTTTACATCTATAATAAAAATATTTCATTCAATAAAATCCACCGCGGCTAGGAATATTGTGCACACAGCCCCATTTATCAAAAGAATCGATATGTCTTGTCACCCACAAGACACAATAAAGTCGATTTGCAACATTCCGCGCAGAGGTGAAAATTATACTTACAAAAGTGATCTGGTAAAATCGCGCTATTGTGGGTACAATGATGACAAAAGATCCAGTGCTTCGGTAGCTAACAATGCCGCGGCGAGCGAGAGGGGCAATTTGTCAGAATCGACAATGCTGCTCGACATATTGACCATTATTTATGAGCCCGTAAAATACTATGCCGGTTTATTGCGGGAATGCTGGAACATCGTGTATTACATGCGATGACGTCGCATCCACTTTGTTGCAGTGCTTGATTGTTTATTGCGGCTTACATTTTGATCGTGAATGAATATATTTGCTTGATGAAAAAAGTATAGATTATGGTTGGATATATATCTTTATTATGAAAGTAGATTTCCGCCCGCGGCTTCGCCCGCTTTGTCGAAAACCTAATAAATTATATACGATTTAAAGATTTAAGCATATACATAGGGACATAGAGGCAGAGAAAGTGACTTTGTATTACTATGTAGTGATAGGTGGCTGCCTCATAATACTCAAGAATTTGACTGCACCAACAAATATTGGAAAAAGAAGAGCCGATAGTCTTACCTAAACAATTTTTTTTATTGTTGAACCTGAGTTAAACTTTACTGATAAAAAAGAAAAATCTCGTTATTTCTTTTCTCGTAGGTACCTACCTACATTAATATTATCTGTCTTATGTTCTTGCACTTTAAAAATTAAAAAAAAATACTTAGGTTAAGGAAGTGTATACAAGGGTTAATAGGATAAATCAGTTTAGGCTAGGCCATACTAGTTTATTTATCCTAAAATAAATACGTTAGGTTTAGGTTAGGTTAGCCGTTAGGTTAGGTTAGGTTAGGTTTCTTAAAAAAAAAACTACACAGAAATAGGAGCCCCGCGAAGCGGGGCTCCGTCGACGCGCAAAAAAAAATGGCCTAGCCTGAACTGATTTATCCTATTGGTCTTAGGATGAACTAGTTTGGCCTAGGCTATATAGGTACCAGTTCATCCGATCGTGTATAGGACGAACTAGTTTAGCCTAGGCAAAAGTAGTTTGTCCTGAAATCGGGTTTGGCCGGTAACATAGATACTAAACAGTTATTTTACTCACAAAGATGAAACATAGTCTTCTTCATATATTTATAGATACTTATACTTCGTGCAACTAGGTATAGGAATATTGCTTTTTGTTACGCTTTCATGCCTTTCATCAACCGATAATCATTAATTATGAAATATTGCATGCATTAATATCTATAAGTAGGTACCTACATACTTGACACTGGCAAATAGTCGCATCTTCTTGCCAAAAAAACTGCGTTAAAAACAACCGACTTCAAAAACGCAAAAGTAAAAAATAAAATAGATTTGATATTATTAATTACTACATATTATTTAGATGTGCTATTTACTAAAAAGGTTTGATGTCGGTGCACGGGCTTAATACTGAGTGCTTAGTGTTTGGCACCGACTTCAAACCTTAAGTTTTTAGTGTACGTATTTTTCAACACGAATCAAACGAGCCCAAATTCGATAAAGTTGAGTCAATATATTACTGAGTTCCTATGGCCACCTTCCGATTCCATCATCAAATCAGCTCTATGTCGTGATAATGTTTCATAGCTATCCAATTTACATACTTATATGAAATTTCAGCTCAATCGGTTACCGGGAAGTGAATCAAAGTTACTTGCTACATTTCAATTTAGTCATCGAGTACAGACAAAAATGCTCATAAAATAAAAACTACTGGGCCTATCCAAATAAAATTTTTATGGGACCAATTCGACACCATCCTGCATCGAACAAAAAAAGAATCACGTAAATCGGTTCAGAAACCTCGGAGTAATCGGCGTACATACATCCAAAAAAAAAATTATACCGGCCGAATTGATAACCTCCTCGTTTTTTTTGAAGTCGGTTAAAAATAGCAAAAAAAATTACCTACCTAAGCCACTGAACTCTAAATCTTTTATGGGAGGCCTATGTGTAATAATTTGACTACTTATCTACTACTTATCTATGTGTAATAATGACAGAAATCATAAAGTGTGTTTTCAAAAAAAGAGCGTGTGTGCCGAGCACAGGTGTCAGAGGTGAAACTTCTTTGACAAGATTCAAAGATACCAAAATCGGCGCTTTACTTATGACGTGACGGTATAACCATGACGCAATCTTGAAATTTTACTTTCAACGCGCCCAAAGAAGTTTCACTTCATAAAATATGACTTTAAACATAATCAGCATAATATGTATTTCTTCTTTGATGATCTAATTCATTCCATTCTTCTCCTATGAGTAAAATCAATACCTAAGTATCTAACATACCTATGTCTGTTTATATTAGTTACCTGTCTGTATGTACCTACTAATGTTCCTTTACACACATTATAGTACGTGCCGTTGTTTACATTGCATTGCAGAATTTAATGTTAATAATTTGGCTTTATTTTATGGTGTATTTCTTTAGTAAGTTAACTTTAAATCTGCGAGGCGTCTCGGCTGCTGTTGCCCACGTGTCTTCAAAATAACAGTACTTCGTTGTCGATACAGGCTTTATGCGGGTTTTAATTAAGGTTATAATTAATATTTAATATTTGTAGTCAGAAAACTTACATATTTCGATACAAGACCCTTGTTAAAGCAGAAAGCTATTCGGCTTTCAACATAAGTATTTGTTCTATAGTAAGTACCTATAGGTAGTAGGTATGCCATAGAGAACAAAATAAATTAATATTGTTGGTTATTAGTATTAATTGGTCGATTATTAATTGCACTGTGGCAATAACAACTTTAAAGTAACTATCATATAAGTCAGTGTCGTAGAATGTTAAATAATAATGATGCCATATTCGAGGTTATCTTAAAGTACCTAGTTTAAAATTGGATGGTGAGATTGGCGAACAAATAAATATAATATGATAATGTTTTACAGCCTTCAATAGCATCTAGGATTCACTCGACGAGTTACACTCGTTAACTCGTTAACATTTTGCATTGTTTTAAATCAATATCTTCACATTCATCAAAATCGCATCAAAAAACAAAATCAAATGGTTTAGCCGTGAAAGGTTAACGTGCGAGAGCGTTTAGCTACTATTATGTATTCTGTGGTGCGAGAGAATTTTATATTTATAAAATCTGATAGTAGGTATCTAACTGATATACCTAGTTACTGTCGTGGTCAAGTTCTCAGATATATTATAGTTTTTATTTATATCACTACATCAAAAGTGCATCAAAATATGTGCATGTATTTTTATAGGTATTAGAACACAGGTAGGTAGATGAAATTTCACAAATCCTAATGGGCTTTTTAGTTCTTAAATTCCAGTTCCAGTCATATTTCATAAATAAACTGTTGCCACAGAATACTAAATATGTAGTTACTTCTCTATCTTTTTTATAATAAACTTTAATATTTATTAAATAATTTCTTAAAACATACAATGCAGCTGCAGCGCCATCTTGGTGTGAATCAAAAAACTAATAACATCCTGCCACCTATCGGCGAGTAGCTAAATTATAGTATGAATACGGGAACACAATATTTTCTTAATTATTTTATTTCTAGACGTGTTCTTTTAGTTGAAAATAAAAACGCAAGGTGTTGTTGCATTATTTTCGCAATTATATAATTCGTGAGAAATACATTAGTATTTAAATGTAGTTTGTAGATGTAGGTACTTATGAAGCTTCAGAGAGCTTCAGAGAATTAGGTACCTTACTTACCAATATGTTACTTGTGGAGCAAAAATAGATTTAACATGATAGGTACCTAGGTAGGTACCTTATGCTATCAGTAATTTTGTCTAACTCTACAATTCGATACTAGTGTACTCGGAGAAAAGAAAGGAAGCTTGATTACTGATCAGTTTCATTCCTGTAAGATTTAAAACTTAAATAAAAAAAATATAAATCAATTAATTTAGGAGTTTTAATTTGAAATGGCCTCGCGTGCTGTGCGGTGGAAATTTTTGTATGTAACTTAGGCAGGTATATGATATGAAAGTTTTATTGTGTAGGTATGTACAATAAATAATAAACATCTTCAATTTTATGAAATTACCTTATTAACCACTGTGAATATTCTTACTAGAGTCTAGAGATGCACCCCGGCTTCGTCCCTGGCAGAATATTATAGCAGAATATGCATTTCAAACGGTGAATTTTCATGCATACAAACTCTTTAGCATCGTATTTTTAAAGAAATGAATCACTTCTTTTATATGTTGTCTAATTGTAATGCAGTAAATAATACCTCCGAGTATAGGTATAAGAAGACACTATTCACAAAAATATTTTACCTATCATTACCTACCTAGGTATATTATGTTACCCACATAGGTATTCAATATTCATATAGTTCCTATACTTCCTTGCATTATAGAATGCGTGGTTGCAACATCATTTTTTTTTAATAATCTGATTCCACTTGATAATTATATATCTTCGTATTAAATACTATTTACAACAAACATAATATCAAGGATTATACCTACTTACTTGCATTCTACAAAGAAACGTGTAAGACTTTATTACGTCCTCAATTAGTTGTCATTCGTCATTTTCATAATTTGTACGATAATTGAACTGGAATGGTCTCCAGTCACATTATAAATGTCCATTTAATTCCGAAAACTATCATAACGATACAATCTTTGTCAAATTTGTGTCAATTTGGTGTAATAAAAGAGAGTTTTATGTCGCATTTATTTTGATGCGGTCGATAGAAACATGTAATTACGAAGGGTTTTGGAAGGCTTTGGCTCAGTAATCGCTCGCCTACTTATCCTTATTTGGAATAAATACGGGGGTTTCAATTTGGGCGGTTTTTTTCGTATATCATTAAACATTTTCGCGTATTGATATCATCTATTCCTTGTGAAAACCTGGTAGGTACATAGTATATGTTGCTTTCTTCAATAATGGAAATAGTGGATATAATTGATTACAATCGTTCTTTTTCAATCCTTAGGAATCAAAAGATCCTAAAATGAAACAAACTAAACACATAATACCTAAACTTAGCAATTTAGGTACTAATGTTATTATAATTTATAGTAGGTAAATATAGAGCTGTAGCTAGATTTAAATGAATGTGAGTTTGGATTATGAAGGTAGGTACTCTAAATAAAGTTCACCGTGCCTACCGTATATTTTAAAATTTTCGTGTGTGAAATAGGTAGGTACATGTAATGCATGATTTTGAAAGGATGTTGTAGTGAATGAAAAATTAATGTAAATTTTGCCTCTTAAATATCAACAAGCTGCATTCAACGTTATAAACTATACTTTTTCACCTATTAAATACTATTAATTATTAAAGATAAGAAATGACCCTAGAAACTTCACAAATTTAAACAGTGCCACATCCACCGAAAAGCTCAATGCCTTGTGTTTGAATGAATGAATGAATGAATGAATGAATGAATGAATGAATGAAAACGCTTTATTGTACACCATTACAAACAGGAAAAGACATACATATACAGAAGAGAGACATGCACAAATGGCGGCCTTATGGCTTTAGTAGCCATCTCTTCCAGGCAACCAAACACAAGATAAAAAACCAAAATCATGACAGAGGGTGGTGGTAAAGCTGTATTAGATTGGTAATTAAAAAACAAATTCAAAAAAAAAAAAAAAAAACAATATACCTACATTAACATACACATACATAAGTACATAAAAATTATTATAAATAAAAACATACATACACACATACATATATACATTAAGCATATATTAAATAAATATCGTATTAAAAATATATAGGTACCTAAATACAATAAGTTATCACTTTTTAATGTAATGTTTATTCAGTAAACGTTTGAAAGTCTCGAAAGTTTGAGCTTTTCTAATTGTGACAGGGAGATCATTCCACAGTTTAATAGCTTTCACAGTAAATGAAGAATTGAAGAAAGATTTGTGTGTAGGAATACATAGAGATAGAGTTTCATGAGAGCGCAGGTTCAGTCCGTGAGTACATAAATACTGAAATTTATCTTTGAGATATGAGGGAGTGTTACGATAAAACAAAACTTTGTAAAGCAAATGGAGTATGTGAGTATCCCGGCGTAATCTGATAGGGAGCCATCCGAGTCTAGCACGATAACCGGATACATGGTCGTATTTGCGTAACCCAAATATAAATCTAATGCATAGATTTTGAAATCGCTCGAGCTTATCCAATAGAAGTTCGGTGAGATCAGGATAGGATACATCGGCATAATCTAGGATAGGGAGAAGGAGGGATTGAGCCAGCAAAATTTTAGTCGGGATTGGAAGAAAGTTACGAATTCGTTTATGTGATGCGGCATATATTTTCTTACTGACCTGCTTTACCTGTTCATTCCAAGACAGAGAACGATCAATGCAGAGACCTAAATTTTTAACATTCTTACTGTACGGTACCACAACACCATCAACAGCTATTGGCGGCAGATTTTCCCAATCTAATTTTTGGATGTATTGTGAACTACCGACAATTATTGATTGTGTTTTTATTGGATTCACATGTAAACCATGCTGTTTACTCCAACTTACTATTGTGGCCAAGTCAGTGTTTGTGGTGGAAATAGCCGATGAGAGATCAGAGATAGGAGCTTGAGTGTATATTTGAAGGTCGTCTGCGTATATGTGATGCTGTGATAAAATGTCTTTTGTTATGTTGTTGATATAAATAGCGAAAAGAAGAGGAGAGAGGATGCCGCCCTGTGGAACGCCAGCGGTGAGATTCGACCAGGAGGACAAAGAGTCATCAATTTTTGTGTTTATATACAATACGAAAAAAAGTAAAGAATGTGCCTATATTCAACTACAAAATAATGTTTAATTACCTACTTAGGTAGGTATTTGTATTATCACAATATATCTAATAGTAACGCAGCATGAATAAAGATGAAATATAGAGAACATGGAAAAAGTACAAATTTGATGCAGGTAAGTAGATAAAGCTATGTGGCAAAACAAGGTACCTACTACCTAATTTACAAGGTAATAAGATAATGTAGAGCTAATTGTTGGGTATGGACATTATTTCTGAATATCGTATTCCGTTTAGCTATAAATAAAACTCAAACCCATAAGTAACTAAAACTTTATTATTCCGAAACAAATATCCATTGAAACCATTATGTATGCACAACGGTTCTTTGTGATTTTCCGAGTGGAAAATGACAAAAGCGAGTACCTACCCACTGCCGCTAACCTCAATAAAACTGCATCTTTTGTTAATACATTCCCGTAACCGATGGCACAAACACAGCTATCACTGCAAACACCAAGCCTATAATCTCGCCGCTATTATGCATAGAAAACACCAGAACATTAAAAAACTTACCGCAATGCAACGTGGAAAATCAAAAGCCATTATGGCCTATTACTAGAAGCTAACTCCTATGCCTCGACCACTAGGTATTGTTTGCAAGCGGTGTGAAATTTGCATTTTTCATAAACAAAACACTGCCGTTGGGAAATGTGACAGCTATTCATTGAATACGTTACATAACTTATCATTGGCTGCAGTAGCCAACATTTAAGTAATAAGCCCGACATAATAGATACGTGGCAGAAAAATTATACAGTTTGTTTTTTGAAATTAAAATTCTTTTGTTTTATTCGATTGCTATGGTGTGATAAAACATTTGTAATGTTTCGTTATTATTACTTTCACAAACAGTAAATAATTATGTAGGTACCTAACTATCAAACATTTAAGAGAAAATAAAAGTAGCTATTACAAAATTAGTCCAGAAAAAAATTTGCATAAGAAAGGTTTTATTGAAGTAAATTCAAATCCTTAGGTACCTACCTATGTATTTTCTATCACTAACACTAAGACGATGGTCAAATGATTCCCTCAAAATCATGATTAAGCTTATTCATTTATCCCCAAACTTTTCTTCTCGTTTAAGGAAAACTACCTACTTTCAGCTACCACACAATCCCAGAAGATCGGCGTGAAATAAAACCATATCAATGAAAATGTATTTCGTAGGTACGTACCGAAACACCTCAGTCTTTTCCTCTTTTCCTGTAGTCATTCCTTTATTCCCATTAATAAACGGGCACCCAACACCAATTTATTTGTCGATTCTAACACTTCTAAGTTCACTACTCATCTCTTTCCTTTTGAATTTAATCATCCAAAGGTTTATTAAATTCATCATACCGACTTTCATGGAAAATGAAAAAATAATATGGCATGACAAGTAGAATAACAAGAACTTTGGGAAAATCTCGATGGTATAATTTTATGGTATTTGAGGCTTAATTTAGATTGAAACACAAGGATGATGCAATCACTTTTATTCACCGGCAACAAAACTGACACATGATCGGTGACATTATTTGTGTCTACCCTCACTAATATGACTAATATACTACAATCCCTCCACCTTTAGTTACAACTTAATGACTAGGTATTACAAAATTTTACGTTTTTTACGTATACGCAAGGGATATCTACGAGGTGTCAACTGATCGTCACTCCGAGGGTCTATAGGGGCGGAAGGAGAACTCACGCCAGTAGCGACAGAACTTCCTTCAGAATCTGAGCCAACTGGTACCGATTCACTCCTCTCCTCCTCTACCTGCTCTTGTTGAGGAGCTGGCGATGACAAGACGTTTGAGTCATGAGGAACCCCCTGCAATTGCGGTGAATCTTGTTCCGTATCCACAGGAACTGAAGATTCAGTCACCCCATTAGTAGTGTAGTCCCCGAAGCAACTCACATCATCAGACACATGTTCATTGTATTTTTTAGAACCCTTATAAATCAAAATTTGATCTATATGTTTGCGAACGTAGACATTTTGTTCCGGTACATAAACCAAATACATCCTTGAGCCAATGTTTTTTTTAATTATACCAAATTTATATGTATGTTTGGTTCCATTTTTATAATAGTGTTTAAACAAAACTTCATCTCCGGTTTTAAATATAATTTTACGATGACCCCCATAGGCGTTACTTTGTGAAATCTGTTTAGCATTAACATTATCCATAACAACACTTGACAAAGACTCTGAGGTTGGTGAATTGCCACCAGCCACCGTACTACGTTCACAAAGTAAATCTAAACGGCAACGTAACTTACGGCCAAACATCAACTCTGCGGGAGAGACACCGGTAGTGCAGTGAGCCGAATTTCTATAATTAAATAAATATTCGTATAATTTATCAACCAACATTTTGGAGCTGCCTTCGTTTAAAATCACCTGAATGCTGCGTTTAAATGTTTTCACAGTATTTTCGGCCTGACCGTTAGACGCTGGGTGGTACGGTGCAATCGTTACATGTTTTACTCCATTGCGTTGACAAAAATTTTCAAAATAAGCTGAACAAAAATTAGTTCCATTATCCGTCACTATAACTTTAACTAAACCAAATCTACTAAACATTTCACTGACTCTCAATACCACAGCTTCACTATCTGTCGTTGACATAATAAAACATTCTACCCATTTAGAATATGCATCAACTGCTACTAAAAAAATTTTATTGTTCAACGAAAACATATCTAAATGAATGCGCTCCCAAGGACGCTCGGGGTAGGACCAATGAGCGAGGGGCGCGCGCGGGGGGCTGCTACGAAAAACATTGCAAATACTACATGAACCAATTTTCTGCTCAATATGCTTGTCGATGTTAGGCCACCACATACGAGTGCGCGCTTCATTCTTAGTTTTAACGATTCCAAAATGAGAACTATGCAATTCATTCAATAAACGTTCACGTAAAATGGTAGGAATTACAATTTTATGGCCGCGCATAATGCAACCATCTTCATATGAAAGTTCATTTCTACACATAAAATACGGTTTTAAATCTACATCCGCAAGCTTTTTAGGCCAACCGTGCTTAATGAAATTTATAATTTTAAGGAAAATATTATCATTTTCAGTGGCGCTCTTAATTTCGTTAAAAGATATAGGTTTTAAAAATAAATTCGCAATAAAATTAACGTATGAACACGAGTCGGTTGTATTTAAATCACATTCAGATTCAGACGGAGTTTCTAGAACCGATCGAGACAAAAAATCTGCAACATTGTTATTGCTTTTAATATATTCGATATTAAAATTGTATGCCGATAAAAACAACGCGTAACGCTGCAAACGGTTCGCAGCGAGTTCGGGAATACCCTTTTTTGATGCAAATATCGACAACAAAGGCTTATGATCAGTTCGTAAAGTGAAAGGAACAGTACGACCGTACAAATAATGATGGAATTTTTTTATTGCAAAAACTATAGCAGATGCCTCTTTCTGAATCTGCGCATAATTACGCTCCGCGGGCGACAACGACCGCGACGCATACGCCACGACCCGCTCAGCGCCGTCCGGCTGCCGCTGTGCCAGCACGGCGCCCAGCCCCGCCGGCCCCGCATCCGCCGTCACTATCGTACACAGCTCGGGGTCGAAGTGGGCCAGCACCCGATCCGATGATAATTCTTGTTTAATTCTACAAAACGCCTCATTCTGTTCACGGCCCCAAAACCATTTTGTATCTTTTTTTAGTAACAGATGTAACGGATCCAAAACACTCGACGTGTTTGGTATGAAACATCTATAATAATTTACCATACCTAGAAAAGATTTCAACTCACTAACATTCTTTGGGCAACTTGCATTTACAATAGCTTCAACCTTTTGTTTCGATTTATGTAGACCGTTTTTATCTATGATGAAACCGAGATATTCGATAGACGTCTGAAATAATTTACATTTTTCTCGTTTTACACGTAAACCCGCATCCTGCAATCTACTCAAAACCAACTCCAATCTCTGCAAATGCAATGCTTTTGTAGGACCCGTTATCAAAATATCATCCAAAAAGACGCAAACTCCCTCAATACCCACCAATAACTGATCCATAGTACGCTGAAAAATGCACGGAGCATTCGATAAACCAAAAACCAGTCTATTGTATCGAAAGAGACCCAAATGAGTGTTGATACATGTCAATTCTTTGGAATTATCTAATAATAATTGATTGTAAGCCCTAGAAAGATCTAGCTTAGAAAATTCTAAACCTCCGTGTAATTTAGAAAAAATATCTTCGATCCTAGGCAGAGGATAATTATCGATATACAACACTTTGTTTAAAGTTACTGAAAAATCCCCACAAATTCTTATATTACCGTCGGGTTTTAAAACGGGAACGATAGGTGTTGCAAAATCAGAGTAATCAACCCTTTCCAAAATACCTAAATCAAGTAAACGATTTAATTCCGCCTCCACTTTAGTTTTCAATGGAATCGGCACCGGTCTAGGTTTAAAAAATTTCAATTGACTCCCAGGTTTGATTTTTAAAGTCACTTTATATTTATTAAACGTACCTAAGGTATCACTAAAAAGTACAGAATATTTATTTAAAATATTATCTGCAAGTCCGTTTGATTCTAAACTGTTGTAGTTACACGAACTAATAAACTCCAAACTAAAAATAGAAATAAAATCACGGCCTAAAAGTATCGGTTGGTTTTTGTGTGTATTAACAATAAAAAATTTAATCGGTTTAACGATATTATCATAGGTAACGTTCATACAAATATAACCTAATGGGTTAATTCTAGTCCCGTTATAACAATTAAACACCACACTACTCGGTTGTAACAACCGTTTACGTTTAAAATATATTTCATAAATAAGATATGGCAAAACGGATACTGCACTACCGCTGTCGATTTCACAAATAAACTTTATCGAATCCAACAATACCGAAAGACGCATAGGTTCTCCATTTAAACATTTAATATTAAATAACTCACCAACTTCAGAGTCCTCGCCGTGCATTTCTACATAATTATTACGCTTAACATTAACGTTACAAACTCGTTGTAAATGCCCTTGTTTACCGCACTTATTACAATTATAACTTTTAAAACGACACTGCTCTTTTGAATGGCCTTTACCACCGCACACTACACATAACACTTTCTCACTGAAGTTGGAGCCCCGGGCCGCCCTCCCGGGGGCGCCGGGACGGACGGCGAACACACCAACCGGACCGCGTTCGACTCCCGGCTGCAAACTCGCCGATGATGCCGAATCAGCACTTTGCAATGCCAAGCGGGCACACTGCACGCTTAATGCCATCTCCAACGCCTTGTTGAAAGACAAATTATCGATATTCTCCGCGAATAACTTTTCTTTTTCTTTGGCATTTACTAGACCCAATACGAATCTATCACGTAGTGCTGTGTCCAATTCGCTCTTAAAGCCACAATGTTGCGCTAAATGTCGTACTCGCGCCGCCCATTCAGTTAAATCTTCCCCCGGTCTTTGTTCAGCCTTATAAAACAAATATCTTTCAGCAAAAGTACTTCTCTTCGAGATAAAATGATCGTTTAACTTCTGTATGAGTGTAGCGTACTCGATGTTTTCTAAATCCGAAGGAAATACTAAATCTTTAGCGACGCGATAAGTGTCTTCTACCAACGCTGTCAACAACAACGCGCGGCGCTTCACCCCGGCTTTGTCTGAATTGTCATCAATGCTGTTAGCCGTGCAATACTGCTTAAAACGACTAATGAATATACTCCATTCTTGCGCGCGGTGGTCGAACGTGAGATTGCTGCCAAATGACGCATTTCCAACAAACGACATATTTCACTGTATTCTTTGCACTTTTTCACGTGTGAATTACTATTTCCTCGTCGCCAATTATGGTATTTGAGGCTTAATTTAGATTGAAACACAAGGATGATGCAATCACTTTTATTCACCGGCAACAAAACTGACACATGATCGGTGACATTATTTGTGTCTACCCTCACTAATATGACTAATATACTCAAGGGCGGATCCAGCTTTAGTGCCAGGGGGGGGGTCACATAGTCGTGGTCAATTTACAAAAGCTATATTTTGATAATTTAATTGATACGTAGATTAAAAAAAAAAACGGTCAAGTGCGAGTCGGATTCGCGAACCAAGAGTTCCGTACAAACATTTTTAATTTGAAATTTATGCTTTTTGCAAATTTTCCTTTATCTGTGTAATATAAGACGTAACTTTCTACAAAATATCAAGATTCTGTGTTCACGGGAAGTACCCTGTAGGTTTTGATTCCTGGCGACACTTGAGAATGTTGATAAGCATGAAATGTATGTTTTAGCTATGTGGCCACACTTTATGGGCTATGTGGCCTGAATTAAATGAATTTTATTTATTATTATTTATTTATTATTTATTTAGCAATTTTTCATCCATCTGTGCTTACATTGCTTTCAACAAATTTCAAGACTCGTGTTCACGGGAAGTACTACAATATAGGTTTTGATTCCCTTGCCGATAATGTCGAAATTTGCGATAATTTTCAGCATAAA
Source organism: Colias croceus (assembly GCF_905220415.1). NCBI lineage: Eukaryota > Metazoa > Arthropoda > Insecta > Lepidoptera > Pieridae > Colias > Colias croceus. Next base: position 5,311,556 of record NC_059540.1, on the reverse strand, counting down.
CGGCTGCATCTTTTGATTGCGTTGGCTTATAAGTTTGATTTTTTCACAGCTTTAAGGAACCGTAGATTTGATTATTCGGTATAAATTTTAGATTGATACCTCCACGCGTTCCTGAGAAAAAGGGTCTTGACAGGCAGACAAACTTGAAAATTTTTCAAGATATATTTAATTAAAACATATATATTTTTTGCAATTATTCCTGTATCTGTACTATAACTTATAGTATATTTCGCAAATTTCGACATTCGCAAGGGTATCAAAACTCAAAACCTACAGGGTACTTTCCGTAAACTCAGAATCTTGAAATTCGGTACGAAATAACATCTTATAGCTTATAAGATGTTATTTCGTACCGAATTTCAAGATTCTGAGTTTACGGAAAGTACCCTGTAGGTTTTGAGTTTTGATACCCTTGCGAATGTCGAAATTTGCGAAATTTTTCGGCATTTACGGCTGTATCTTCTGATTCGTTGACATAGAAGTTTGATTTTATTATAGCTTTAAAGGTATCATAGACTTGAGTTTTTGGCATGAATATCAATTTAATACATGTAAGCGTTCATGAGTAACAGGGTTATAAGTTTAAATTTTTTTTTAATATTTTTTTTATAATAAAAATAATCTAAGTAAAAATTCATGTTTTTCGCAATTAGTAAACAAAGTCGTTTTCTCTGTGCCTATGTCCCTTTGTATGATTAAATCTTTAAAACTACGCAACGAATTTTTATGCGGTTTTTTTAAAGATAGAGTGATTCAAGAGGAATAGTATATAATTTATAAGGTTTTAGACAAAGCGGGCGAAGCCGCGGGCTAGCTAGTCTGCGTTATAAGATGGTACATTGTACTACATTTTATGACTCTGTGTACTCGGGAACTACCCTGTAGGCTTTGATTTCCTAGGGAGTGTCGAATTTTGCGAAAAATTTCAGCATTTACAGCTGCATCTTTTGATTGCATTGGCTTATACGTTTGAATTTTTCACAGCATCAAGGGACCGTAGACCGTAGGATTTCGACATTAGCAAAGGATACCTGCAGGGAGCACCCTGTCCCGTAAACACAAAGTCTTGAAATTGAGTTAAAAAGTATCGTCTTTTAGCACAGATGTAGGAATAACTGCAAAAACCCAAATTATTTAATTAAATTAAATAAAAATATTTTTTTTTTTAATAATTTTAAACTTACAATCCCTTTACTCATGAAGGTCTACATGTATTAAATTGATATTCACATCAGAACTCAGGTCTATAATAACTTAAATCTGTTATTTAATTCAAATTCTATGTCAACGCAATCTGAAGAAAAAGCAAATAGAGCCTCATATTCTGTAACTCGCAACTACTTGCAAGGGAATCAAAACCTACAAGGAGGTTTTGTGTGAAAAGTGTGCAAAAGCTGTAGTAAAAAAATTAATAACCTACTATAACTTTATTCCGCAGTTATAGGTTTTTTCAAATATCGATAAACCTGTTTTTTGCCCTTGAATCACGACCACAGGTCGACCCTAATTAACTTTTCCTCTAATTTTTGTTATATTCTCTTTCGTTTGTAATTGATTTACCTAATTGTTTTATATTACTTTTATGTCTTAAAAGTCAATAAAAACATCATGTTGAACAGTATTAAGTTGTAAATATAAAAAAGATAATATTAAATTAGTGGTCCACTTAGGTCGTGGACCTAGCCCAGGGGGGGGTCATGACCCCATGACCCCCCCCCTGGATCCGCGCTTGAATATACTACAAATTTAAATATGCGCGTTAGATGTAGGTAGATACGTTATATTATATTTTACTAATCTATTTAATTAAACAAAAACTGTATGCACCAGTGCTAATTCGACACAATAATTACAAGTGATAAAGCTGTGAAAATCATTGCACAGATTATTTTATTCAAAACAGTCAGGTGCACTTATTCCACGCCGGGGGTAACAAATCGATTTGCCACAATCACTGGCCGGTCTCTGCTGAGCTTTCCGCTTTATTTCAAAACACTGTTATCACAGAGACCGTAGGACCAAAGGCCGGAGGGTCTGATTATGTTATTAGGTCTGGACAATCTCGCTTTGATACCGTTGAAAACCTCGAGAACTATAGCCGTGAGTTATAGTCTAAATATCTTTGAAGCTTAACTGTAATAATGGCAGGAGTGGACATCGGATAATCACATCTTCATGAAGAAAGTTTTAAAATTATTTCTCTCTTTATCATAAAGCTTGTAAATTCACTACTTAAGATATCATACAACGAAGAAATTCGTTTGATTAAAGTACCTACCTACATACTCGTAACTGATGTACATTATACCTAGGTACTGAACGTTGATTGAACTTTGATTTGCTATATTACCTACAGTACATGTTTACGTTTTCTCTCCATAAGAACTATCCTCGTACTGCAAGGAATATAATAAAAAAAGAATTATCGAAATCGGTTCAGCCGTTCTCGAGTTATGCGCTTACCAACACATTTTGCGATTCATTTTTATAGGTATATATAAGATAAGTTGTTGTGTTAATAAGTTGTGAAAAATAGAAAATTGGAAATAGACCGGACTTTCTTTTGAAAGGGAAAGCGTTTATAAAGCATGTTAGTAGTCTACAAAAATAGCAAAGCATTCTGATGATTTAATTTTTTCTTAGAACAACAATAATGTGCAACCGAAACCACGTTAGATACAAATAGTATTAGGTACCTATTATGTAGAGCTTAGAGTAGAGACCAGTACCTACGTAGGTACCTATCTACCTACCTACTTATTACAACAATTTTGCATATAATAAAAGATATCCAGCTTAGCATTCAGCATAATAGAATTGATCATATTCATAGTTTTAGTAGGTATTAAAGCTTACCAAAGTATCTAAGTTTTTTTAAATTAGAAGCTTTATCTTCTTTGGGTCATAAACTTTGGCTTGAATGTTTTAGAAAGTAATACAAAATGCAACTTATAGATATCGCATGTGTAATGTTCTTCTTAAGCACTTCGTTTTTGTTTAATATTATTATTTATACTTTAATGATTATTCTCAGATTCAATCTTAAACTGATTGCACAGCTCTATTATACCTACCTATCTACCTACTAATCATATCATATTATCTACGTATTACGATGGAGAGAAAAATATACACCCAATAACAAAAGTTACCTTCAAGACCTTCATTTCCAATACAGTGAGTGAATCTTTATGTTAATATCACTTCACATGGCATACAGAGGTACGGAAAACCAGTATAAATACATGTAGAGTTTATAGATGTGGGCGTGTCCTCGTACTCTGATTGGAGGCAGTCGCGCCAATGCGCGTGCGCCGCACAGTAGTTTCCATATATTTTATTTCAATTTCAAATGTTTTCTTCAGTAATCGCCTTTAGTAGAGCTGAAATGTCTTTTTTTTAAGTTAACTAACACCTTAGTAGGCCCATTTAAAATAGACACCTATTTGGGTATGAATTAGTAAGCTAAAGTAATTGAGGTACTTACATTTTTATGATATCTACGATTTTATACCTAATTACGGTACCTACTATTATAGCAGAGCATAAAACCTATCTGATACAATTTCTGAATGCCTGTGGGTAGACTACCCACTCTTTCAGTTAAATCACGCACTAAATAGCCATACCTTTTTGCTACTTAAAGTTGCGGAAAACGAAACATCTAAATAAGCAGTCTCACTCCGCAGAACCAGCCATTCAGCTCCCTAAGAACGTTTAAATCCCCGATATTACCTGTAATTGAAGATATCGGACCATTAAGCCTGCCGAGCCAGTTTCTATGTTGATTACTCGGAGTTATCAAGAATTTAAGCATCGAGCATCGATTACGGTGCTACGGAGACTACGGACGCTTCTTCGTAATAACCATGATGAACCGAAATTATATTATTTGTTGGGAATTTTGTTGGAAATGGCGAAAACATTACAGAAAAGTACAGGTATCGTCGGACGGCGGGCGGCACTAGCCCGCGGCCAACACTCCGCCGCCCATATGCAAATTAAACGCAATCAAAATAATCATTTGCGTCTGAAGCGGTTATAGGACTATCATCGATGTAAAAATATCAATGTTCCAATAATGTATAGGATAACAAGCGAGTATTATAATATAATAAAAGCAAAGTGGATCGGTACCTACAACCTTTAGATATTATCTTTACTGTACTCCTAATCGAATTTGAAAAGCTCAACTTGGTAAACTAGTTTTGGGTTTATCCAAAGCAAATATTTCCAGTTTATAAGATAAGTAAAGTTTCAGGCATGTTACCTTTCTCTACAGGCTTCTCAGTAGGCAAGTAGGTAGGTAGGTAGATACCTTGTTATATTATGGAACTCAACACCTAACTTCGCTTAGGTACTAGATTATGGTAGGTACATACTACATACCTTCGTATGAGGTACCCACTTACAATCAGTTTAATACTATGTAGTTCTAAATAGACAGTAAAGTCGTCATAAATCAAGTAAATCCAGAATACATACATTAATTACGGTGAACAGTTACGCTCAGTGCACACTGGACCAATGATTACGCTGCACGCCAATTGGAAGCAATTAAAAGTCATTTTCTGATGTCAATGCATATTAGATACTTTAGGTACCTAATATGCATATAAGGTACCTAAAGTGCACCATAGTGGGCGTGCTGCAGTTTATGATGCGACTACTTTTGTCAGTTATTATTAAAGCCTATATGTACTTATCTTCCTATCTATTTATGTAGGTATTACATTGTTCTGATTTCTGATTAAATTATGATACATTGTTAACATTCAATCATGCCCCTTTTAAATTAAATTAAACATACCTACTTTGCTCTACCGCGTGTCTTTTATTTTAAAATTTTTAATAAAGGAACAATTAAATAACATACTTATAAGTAAATAGTTTATGTTTACAACTTTTTTCATCAATTTGTTTGTGATTTACAAATACACTTCATATTCTCTACAGTTCTACATTTGTTTCAGGAGTAAGACGGAAAAAGTGGATAGAATATGTCTATTCTAAGATGTCTCTTGAGGACGATTTTCATTTACATTATGTAAAATGGTCAGATAATATAGGTACCTATATCTTGCACCTAGTTTCCGAAATCTATACATCCTCCTTGACTTAGCAATATCCACATGGGCGTAGCTACGGTGGGGCAGGCTTTGACCCGGAAGGTACCTAACCAAATCTAAAAATTGAATTATCTCTGTACTAACTACTAAGCTTAATATCCGTAAGAAAATTCACAATCGATTCTCGAAAGTCGACACAGAAAATGCGACCTTTTAAATTAGTATTATCTATAATTTACCTACCTCTAAATTGACTGACTTACACGCAAATGCTTAAGCAAATGCCTTCGCAAATGCCTTCGCAAATGCCTTCGCAAATGCCTTCGCAAATGCCTTCGCAAATGCCTTCGCAAATGCCTTCACAAATGCCTTCGCAAATGCCTACGCAAATGCCTACGCAAATGCCTACGCAAATGATTACGCAAATGCCTTCGCAAATACCTACGCAAATGCCTTCGCAAATGCCTTCGCAAATGCCTTCGCAAATGCCTTCGCAAATGCCTTCGCAAATGCCTTCGCAAATGCCTTCGCAAATGCCTTCGCAAATGCCTTCGCAAATTCCTACGCAAATACCTTCCCAAATGCCTTCGCAAATGCCTTCGCATATGCCTTCGCAAATGCCTTCGCAAATGCCTACGCAAATGCCGTCGCAAATGCCTACGCAAATGCCTACGCAAATGCCTTCGCAAATGCCTTCGCAAATGCCTTCGCAAATGCCTACGCAAATGCCTTCGCAAATGCCTTCGCAAATGCCTTCGCAAATGCCTTCGCAAATGCCTCCGCAAATGACTACGCAAATACCTACGCAAATGACTACGCAAATGCCTTCGCAAATGCCTACGCAAATGCCTTCGCAAATGCCTTCGCAAATGCCTTCGCAAATGCCTTCGCAAATGTCTTCGCAAATGCATTCGCAAATGCCTTCGCAAATGCCTTCGCAAATGCCTTCGCAAATGCCTTCGCAAATGCCTTCGCAAATGCCTCCGCAAATGCCTTCGCAATTGCAATTTGCGGTGCCATGTATGCCTGGATATGAGGAGACCTGGATACATTTGAGGTCCCAAGACCTGGATATGACTTTGGGTACATAACTAGTTACCTCCTCCCTCCCTCCCTTTGTAGCATTTACAGAAATACCTTATAACTACTAATACTACTACTTATACCTACTAATCTTTTACATCGTTTTCTACATTATTTAGTACGTATACCTACTTACCGTTTTTTCTTTTTTGTCCTTGGCACTTCGCGATTTAAAAACTTCACCTTTAAGACTTATACAGGAAACAAAAAAAAAATGATCTATACGTTCTATACATGATAATCTTAATAAATCAATAAAATTCAAGTTTTCCAAACCGAAACTTGATGAATAAATGAATTTCAAGAACCCAATATAAAAGGCTTTGTTTTTTTTGAAGTCAGTAAAAAAATACTTAAATTATCTTATTTCCACCACCACTTGTAGATTATTGGACACGGTTATACTTGGTTATACTCGTATCACTTCGATGATTAATAATAATTAAGTTATCAATCCTTGCATCTGTCATAAATTGTCCAAATTAACATACCCGAATACTTAGGTATATATTTTCACGTAAGAACTTACTTATGTTAAGAAGTGTAGGTAGGTACTAATAAAAAACAGACATGGCAGCCTTCGACGAAACCATTTTTTTTGACAATTACATTATCATAAATACAGTACGCCCTTAAGTATTGGTAGAGGTATGTACTTAATACAAATAATGGCAAAAAACCCTCACTGCAGTGTTACACCTTGTACCATAATTTGTCCTACAAGTAGGTTGTAATACCGCGTTCGTGTGGCGCCTGAATTCTGATTAGCATATAGACGTTATGCCAAAATGATTCAGGTCCAGGCTTTTACTGGCATTATCAGCGGTACAGCAGTGTGTTGGATGTGCGCAATTTGCCTCCATTCTATGTAATGACAGACCGCGGCGTCCTCACTTGATGCTGCATAATGAGCCGAGCCGTTTGATCCTGACGAGCGTGTCTATTAAGTATGTGTAATATTTAAACGGTAACATTACTGTGTGGATGTTGATTAACATTTCTGACCAATTGTCTTTGTTAAAAAAATATTAAATTTTGTAGTTAGAATTGTATTTTAACATCTTGACCGATTTTTATCGGCTACATTTTTTATCTCGGCCCTCGGATCAACTCGGGTTATCTGGGACAAGCAGCTAGCACTAGCTACTGTGGATCATACCTATAGCGAGAACTATGTCAATAACTAATTACAAAATCTATTAAATACATTTAAGTTATAAATAACAACACTTGTTTTACCTACTACGATTTATTTTCTCTGAATGAACCATGAAAAAGCAACCGGGGAATTAATACATCATCACAAACCATCTTTTCCGTCACCTTTGAAGAGTTAAATAATAGATATCTATATATTATTATCTTATTTCCTTAGATAACTAGGCAAGTAAATATTTCTTTAAAAGCGGATACCAAAATCTATACTTTGGGCTACTTAACCAAAACAAGGCAGAACGAGTGACCTACTGGAACGAATAAGCTACAAAGGCATATGTTTTGAATGTTGCAGCGTACCTTATCATTTACCACATTACGTGAGCAATGATTATAGTAATCAGCTCATGAAGGAACAATAGCAATGCACTCTCCCTGCCACCACATGCCTTTGGATACAGGTCATACAGGGTGTTTAATCTTAGCCCTGTATTTAGCAAAATTAATACCTACTTGAACTTATTAATGATACTTCCTTGAACCTGTCATGGAATGGCCTTAGATGTTCGATAATAATATAATTAATAATCGATAAAATAAAAGTGTTAAAATTCTAGATTTGGTAAACAGACAGATGCGGTTAGACATCATAAACTTTCATTTCTAAATAACTACTTAGTTATCAAATATACCTATTTTGACTATCTGTCTATTAAAATACCTATTATACTTTACAAAACATCACCATGTATGCACATTGTACAAATTTGATAGAAAATATGACCCTTTCACTGTTCTACATAATTAAGGAGTGCGCAACGTTACAAAGAGCCGATCGGCCACACGTTGCTAACTGTGTTTTATTCGTTGAAATCGGTTGACAATAGCGGCGGACGGCACCCTTTCTTCGACAATTTACTGAGCAGCAGGCCCCGGAAGTGGAACCCTTGCATTAGGATTCCTTGAGACTCTCCGGGCGATACATTGTTAGTATAAGAACTCCGCCCAATCAGATTTTACAGTAGGTAAGAGTTAAGACAGCGCGTGACACATTTTACGGTTAAACGGTAAATCTTTAATGTTCGCAATCTTAGAGGTACCTATTGACACAGTAAAGTAGAATATATTTAAGATGTAAGTATATAACAAACTATCAATTACTGCAATGTAATAAAATCAAATGTAGGTAATTCCTATGTGATCTACCTATATAGGTACCGACTTTGAATTAGGTACTTTGAAATTTAGATATAGGTACATAGAGGACATTAAACACTGGTTTATTGTGTAATAATCATAAAATTTTGTACCTTATTGGCTAATTTAATGGCTGGCTAATTTAACCACTTTAGTTGGTCTCATCTCCAAACTCCAACGGGAGCACCACTCGATGATGATGAAGATCAGAAGATGCCTATATAGAATAATATATATTGTAGATACAATAGCGAATAGACATTTCTGTCGGGATCGACACGATTGCAAGAAACTGAGGGCAGACTGGCAGAGGTCGATAGTCGATACTTTTATCTTTTCTCAGCTTTCATCACCTGGATAGGGTGTCATTGATCTTTGATCATCTATTTAACTTAACTATTTAACTTCTACATTTATTATTAACAATGAGCTGTATAGTGATGATGATGATCTCTATAGCAACTACTTATTAGTAGGTACCTATCGCACATATTACCAATAGTTGGTAATGCGGACTGCCTTATGATAGCATAAATAAAAGGGTAGATAGATACAGGAATTAAACTCTGGCCAATTTTATTTGAATCCCATTGGTGCAAAAAAACTTTATCAGAAATTTAAGATGAGATTTCAACACAATTTAACATTATCATCATCAGCCCATATGTTGTTCCCACTGGAGAATGAACGCCTCCTATGACGATTCACCACCATATTGGAATTTTAGTAGATTTTTTTTACGAATAATAAATAAATTAGTATAAGTAATTGAGCCATAAACTTAATAGGAATCTAATATTTTGCCCTAGTTAAGAACACCAAAACGCGCCAAACTGACGCCGTCGTTTAAATTTAAGTCTCGTCATTGACCTTGTTGTACCATGAACTTACAACCATTGATTACCAAATTACTAAAGCATAGTCTATACTTAACGCGCATACTCGTTCGCAACGATTTAAATAATAAATATCTTAGATATCTAAATAACACCCGACATTGTTTTACCTTTTCGACGAGCTGCATGTTAATGACCCATATTATGTCCAATCGTTAATAAAATTATGAACTCACTACGTTATTTGACTTAATTTGCTTCAATCATTTCTGAGTCAGACACGCAAATTGTTGAACACAGTATTTTTATTGTTGCAAACAAATTGATACGATTCTTTGCGCAGTCACCTGTCTAACACGCATTTTTTGTCATTTTTAACCTTGGTACCTACCTTGCTTGGTACCTAGGTACCTACCATGTTTGTCACTCTTGACTACCTAATTTAGTTGAAACATAATGGAGGAGTCTAATCTGCTTAACGCAGTGTTCTTTTTTTCGAATTAATTTATAAAGATAATAACGAATGGTGAATTTTCAATGAACAAAAGGACGTAGGTACCTATCCAGGTATGTAAGTTTGCTCATCTTCGCAGCAAGATCAGCATCACCTTAGCTATTCAAAATTGTATTCTGTTCTGGTTAATATCATAGGAAAGAAAAGAAATATAAAATATTGTGTGTACGACAGTAGGTAGGTACGCGTTCCCACTTCGTTTGCAGTATTCATGTTGAAATATAGGTAGGGGGAGTCCGGTAGACTTGAACCGCTTTTTACTAAAAAGTCTATAAAATCTGATCAGTGGCCTTGAGAGCTTTAAGATCTATACCATTAGGATGCCTTATTATCTGGCTAAGATTTTAAACCATTTTGAAAATAAAAATTGCAAGGAGAAGACAGTACTTAAACTAAGTTGTAATAAAAAATGAGTTTTGATTCATGTCTCCCCAACCGGTGGGACACTTGCTCATAAGGTGCGGGACACTTGCCTATACCTTTTTAGAGAGGAGAAATGGAACAAATACTTAAAGCATATTACACGTCATTATTTATGTATTATTTAGACACGTTTAACAGTAGGTAACTAGAATATTCATAATCACCTTCTAAACAAATTAGTGAAAATAATTAACCAAATGTTTTCAGAGCAGCTGTTATTATTAATTAGGTAAATACTCGTTTGAGGTATCTAATGCTAACTAAAAATAAATCTACAAAACTAATTTAAAGACATTTTTTTACTATAAACTAAGAATAGCTATCAGTCTCAAAGATTAAATGTGCCATACGCAATTTTTTATTTAAAATAATTAAAATGTCATCGAAATAAGTGAAATTCCATCAACATGAAGGATAAGTAATCACTGTGTTACTTATACTATATATATATTATTAATTTTACTATTTACAATTTTTTTGCAACAATCTACCATGGTGCCTCCTTTTCCCAACGAACCTCAAATAGGACGTTAAATGTAAACTTGATAAAAACCAAATATCTACATATCATCAAATTCATATTAATAGGCAAAAGATTAAAAATTACCTACGCGTTAAAAAATGACTAAAGTTAAGTATATCTTCCTGTGCAGATAAGATGCGCACTAATAAACGCAACCACTACCGCCAGCCAGACAGCCCGGACTCTAACCGAAATAGCAAGAGAAACAGCATATCAAATACCCAACTATACTAAAATGACTTTTTTTAAAACGTTGGTAGCTCCCGTACCATTAAATTTTGTTCATCTTACAGGTAATACCGTCATAAAATGGTTCTGTCTATCCCAAACTTGATTGAAATTTGACGAATAGATTTGCCACTCTTTATTTCTCTGTCTGCACTTTCAATCTCAGACTAAGTAAACGGTTTCCTGTGACGACTACCTACCTACCTTTCTTAGGCTTATACTGAAATGGCATTTTCTTTTTGAAACAAAACAAAAATTAACTTAAACAAAACTGCAAAGGGAGAGTTGAACCACTGTTTAAGTCTCCCGACTGCAGACTGGTTCAACTCTCCCACACCCTCTCTTGGTTTTTTTTTCCAACAAATCCACTATCAACTAGAGAACAACACTGAACGTACGACAAAATATGATAATCTAGTAATGCAATAACGTAGGTGTTTGATACATTCCTTCATAAATGCGTGCAAAGCAATTAAAACAATAGATCCAAAAAATTCACTCCGCGACGATGAAAACACTTTTTCGTAACTCACGATCGAACGCGTCTGCTATCACTCAAAATTTTGAGTTGCTTGTGATTTTCGGATTATGCGCGTTCATTTGTTTGCCACTTAGCGTTAATTTAAAAAGTTATTGAAAGTGGTTCAACTCTCCCACCTGGGCAAGTTTCCCGGACTCCCCCTACAGGTTGAATTTCAGAGTGACATTGGCGATTTACCGTGGTGAAACATCGCATTTTCATTTCATAACTAATAATTTGGGAATCTGGCTATATCTATTTGCGACAATAAACGTAGGTGCTGTAAATGTAGGTACGAGATACTGTAAGTATCGCTGATCTCCTTTTATCTCTAAATCTGCAAAACATCAAGCAAGCATAAAATATCTACCTACATTTATTTGATTTTTTTTTAATTTTTTGTAATTTTTGTAATTGATTTTCTAGTAGGGTACCTAGGTATATTGTTATCAGCGTTTCTTGTCACATTGTGTTATTGTTGTTAAGATATACAGGGTGTAATCGTTAAGTGTGCACAGGCGATTATTCCGTAACTATTATAGATATCAAAAAACTTTAAACTGATATCGAAAGTATTTAACCTAATGAGTAAAATGGCCATAATAAATTTTTAAAAATAAAACGAGAAATATCTAAAAAATTAACTTGAAACCCTCCCATACATTTAGTATGAGATACGAATATCCCATGTACATGGGTTGATCCAAAAGTAATGATAATCAATATTAAACAAGGTCATTACAGTTATAATAATTATGTAGTTCTCTAGATAGTCTTCTAACTAGAAAATATACTTCAATTTTTTTTTCCTAAACTTAAAAAAAAAAAACTTTGACTTCATCCACAAAAACCCCTCCACGCGGCCATCACTTCGCTGTCGTCTTAAAATAATTTATTGCTAAGAAAGTGTTTCTTGTGCCGAGGAAAGAGATAAAAGTAAATAGGAGCTAGATCTAAAAAATAGGGTAGGTGTTCAAGCATTTGGAATGCCGATTTTTGAATGGCAGCCATCGCAACTGACGCTTTGTGATCTGGTGCGTTGTCTTGGTGAAACAGCGTTCAGGTCCGCAGTTTGCCATGTCTCTTTTCCTTACTAACCTACCGCAATCTTTTAATTTGGTCTGTTTAGTAAGAGCCCAATAAAGTGGCTATCTTTTTAAAATATTCAACCATAATTATTATTCCTTCAGCGTCCCAAAAAACTACCGCTTTAATGTAACCTACTGATTTTCACTTTGAATTTCTTCATCGTCACTTTGGAAGCTTGTATCCAGGACATTGATTGTTTTTTGGTTTCAGCATAAACATGGTGAACTCGGGTAACGTCCATGATCACAAAACGGGACAAAAAATTATCCTGATATCATTAAAAATTTAGAAATTTACCCTCTACATGTCGAATCGTTGTTTCTTCTTTTCGTCGGGAAACATTCTGGCACGCACGGTTCACATTCAAATTAATGTAAATAATTGGAAACGTGGCCTGTTGATATGATTTTTTTTGTGATTACTTAGTGAATACATGAGCAAGCAAAAAACATTTATTTTATATTTTTATGTGCACAGGAAATACCCAATTATCATTACTTTTGTATCAACCTAGTACATTTAATATGAAAGATTTTAGCTTTTTCTTTCTTTTTTTTGGTTTTCTGCTTTAATTACTTCGCAAATTTGTAGGGAAGTTCATTTAGAAACTGTAAACAGAGCTCCTCATTGTATTGTACAATGAGGACATCACTTCGAAAATCTGCTATGAATACAAAATGTATGGGAAATAAAATGTATGGGAGCGTTTAATGTAACATTTTTGGATATTTCTCGTTTTATTTTTAAAAATGTATTATGGCCATTTTACTCATTAGTTTAAGTACTTTCGATATCAGTTTAAAGTTTTTTGGTATCTGCAATAGTTACGGAATAATCGCTTGTGCACACTTAACGATTACACCCTGTATATTTTTGTTGCATTTCTATCTTGGTTTAATAGAACTCAGATATTTTATTTTGTTAACATTTTACGATCTTTACATAATTGTTAGGTACCTACACTTATCCTACATATTTCTTACAATTCAATAAAGGCATGTTTTTTATCTTTTATGTAAGTATTAGGTATGATGTTTTAAATTAGATACCTAGTGCCCTGCAGATGACGATCTATCCATTTATAGCGACACTAGCACCCTAAAATTACGTAGTAATTATTAATATTCCTATACTAATTACGCGCAATAACTACCTAATAGCAAATAATTGTGGTTGAAAACGCAAAATGCGCATTCATGGGAAACCAATTAATCCTCCATGTTACTTAATTATTCCCGCCTCCCGTTCCGGTTGCTCCCGCGATACGCTTCACTCACGTTCAAATAATTGCACATATTTTTATTTTTTTGATGTGTTCTCTCATCTCTGCTATCATTTCAAACATGCCCGATAATTATACACACAAATGTAGGTTTGAATATAATCCACGATAAACCTGGCTTTCGATAATAAGTAGGTACCTACCTAGATACCTATGCATTTTTCTTTGCTTTCACTATAGACCTGGCATATGCACCTATATCTATTTATCTTTCCTTTTTGGCACTGGACGAATAAAATAATATAAAGAAAGAAAACCTTTGTCTGTTTTAACAATTGGCATGAATGGCATTTAGGTACCTATCATATCAGCAGCTTAATCAGCAGCATATATAAATAAAATATTTTTTTTTGGTTTATGGTGCTGAAATTCTTCTTAGATAGACGGTACCTACTAATAATACACAATAAGTACATAATATTATTTGTACATAATATGTATTTTGTATTGTTAGTATGTACCTATTAGGTACTAGCGGTCCGCCCCGACTTCGCCCGTGGTACATAATTTACGTTTTCCCTACATAAGAACCATCCTCGTACTTCAAGGAATATTATAAAAAAAGAATTATCGAAATCGGTTCAGCCGTTCTCGAGTTATGGAATTACAACGAAAAGTGGCATTGATTTTTATATATTAGAAGATAAGACTAGCGGTCCGCCCCGGCCTCGCCCGTGGTACATATTCACGTTTTCTCTACATAAGAACCATCCTCGTACTTCAAGGAATATATAAAAAAAAGAATTATCGAAATCGGTTCAGCCGTTCTCAAGTTATGCGCTTACCAACACATTTTGGGATTCATTTTTATATTATAGAAGAAGATATGTACTTACCTATATACTTACTATATAATATATTTTTATTGCTAAGATAGGTACATTCGTGCTATAAGTCATAATTACACATAAATAATTTACATAAGTTTCCATTTATGTTATTTTAGATTTCACATGTAAATGCTTGGGCGAGGCATTGCGTGCATGCCGCAGGCAAGGGGCGTACAGCAACTAACCAATAGAGACCGGCCGTTGCAAAGCCTCCAAACATTTTTCACGGAACTTAAATTAATTGAGATGTTTTGCATAATTTCAACATTACTACGAAAACTTCTATATAACATTTAAAGGTGTATTCATATCATATAAGTTTTTATGGTTAGTGTTTAAGGGTTTATAAATTATATTTTCATTCAATTAAAAAAAAAACCTTTTATACCTACAATTATTATAAAATTGATGACACATAAACCTATACTTATGGAATTAATAAGTACCTACTAAGAAGTAAGTTTGTCTGAACAAAGTCATGATCATACACAATAACACGATGGCTTTTTACTTCAAAAAGAATTTTACCAAGAAATACTTACATATTAATCTTAGGTAGGTAGGCATACCTAACATTTCAATCTATATGTAAGTATGTATTACCTACGTAGGTACGTATCGTCTGTATAATATCATGTTTTCACGCTTACACTGAGTGAATAAAATTTATAGGTAGGTAGGTACATAATGAAAATGTTTGAAGATGGACTTTTGGGGTTGATTGCAAAAATAAAGCCTTGGTTATTTTTGCAATCAATCCCAGCTAAAGTAAAACTATTAAGTATAACTTAACAGATGACGGGTAGGGGTACTAACTAAACAGGTGACTGGTTTTTTTAGGTGTGTTACCTACCTACTACAGATACAGAATTCTCGACAGGTGAACCTACTTTGATAATTAATCTTTTTTCTTTATTAAAGTGTGATTAAAGTTATTAATAATTCTGTTACTGCTCTTGTGTTATAAAGTTCTACTAATATAAAAATTTAATAATTTTAATATTTTGTTTATAGAATAGAAAATTTGTTTATAGAATTGTTTATAGAATATTTGCTTATAGAATAGAAAAAATTCGATCGCGAGACGGGACTCGATATTATATTAATTATTATAAAGCATTTGAATGCCTCTAACCAAAAATATTAAATTCAATTTTAATATTAACTTAATTGCCCTGTTTCATAAACCTTGCTAACTTGTAAAACGTTAACAGAACGTACAAAAAGCAATTTAAAATATATTTTCTGATTTTTTTCTGATAAATTCAATTTTATTTATTTATTTGAAACGAGGTTATAATTAAATTATTGTCCGCTATTATTTATATTTTCTACTGAAAGCTTGATAAAATGTATTGATTTCCTTACATTAAAAACAAACTAACTGCATCGCTGAGTGAAGGTGTACCGTGGTTCGTGTACTGCGCATGGATAGTGATTAGTGCCCATCAAGAAGCTTATATCTAAGACACTGGAGATTGCACTATGAACGTTGACAAGTCACGGGAAAGTATGACCTTGAATGACGCCTGGTTGTTCCTTCACCTAACTTGGCAAGTTGGTGTGAAAGGGACAAAAAACAACCAGGCGTCATTCAAGGTCATACTTTCCCGTGACTTGTCAACGTTCATAGTGCAATCTCCAGGTGCCCATCAAGCTCAGATTTTTTAATTTTTAATTTTTGCACAGGTTTGGGCCAGCGCTAAAGAAAATTGCCGCTTGAAGTATACATTTTTCTGAATCTTTCTGTGCATGGCCGGCATTACGAATGCAGCCACAGAACGCAGCTGTCTTTGGCTTGTCAATCGGCCTGCCATTTGTCAATGTCTGAGAAATGAGAATCAAGAATGACGTTTTCAAATTCCAACTCTCATCTTGTGAGGTGTTGATTTTAAATAAATTTATTTATCTCATAATATAATAGACTATAGCAATTGAGTTTATACCAGTACCTATTTAAACTTTATATAGATTTGTTAAAGAATATTGTGATGATATTTGAACTTTAACCCAATTCAAAAAGACTCGAAAGTCGAAACCATAGAACGTAATCTTTAGATTACTTAGGTATTTCAAAAAGTTACAACTATTTGCGGGCCATTAATAAAACCCACAAAGGTATGTATAATTTCGTAATCAGATATAATTTTAATAAATTCCTTAACTTTATAGTAATACATACTTAGGTCAATATAATCCATAGGTTGTTTCAGCTCTGAATTATTATTATTACAATTACGAGAAATATTTTGTATGTCAATAATATCTTTAAAAGCTTTAGTTTACACATATTATCATGAAAAATGTGTAAACTGTTTGATAAACATTACTCTTACATTTTAACAGGAGCCATACTTGAGAGTTACATATAAGTTTTTAATTATTTATTTCAGATGCAATTAACAGTTGACCCCAGACGTGCTGATCGCGAGCGGCGCTACAAACCTCCACCACCAAACTCTGCTCCTGCGGAAGATCTGACAACCGATTATATGAACATACTTGGTAAATAATCAAAGAAATGCCTTGACCTAGATTGCAATACTGATCATGTGATCATAATAATTATGTACATTAGTTTTTACTTACCTGAAATATGTAGATTTATTGTTAATCATTTTTAAAATATGCCTTAATTTCAATTATAATTGCTCATTGTTATTTGTGAAAGTCATGAAATTACAAAGATACCAAACTTCTTTCAACATAATGATGTTTGTTTTATTCCAGGTATGGTATTTTCCATGTGTGGTCTGATGATGCGACTGAAGTGGTGTGCTTGGACAGCTGTATTCTGTTCCAGTATTAGTTTTGCAAATTCGAGAGTATCAGATGATACTAAACAGGTATAAATAATTAAATAAATTAAATATATAAGATAATAACTACACATCCAATATAATTAGCTGTATTCACATTTCTATCGGTACTTGATAAAAGATTTTTCTGGCCAGAGATTATCATGTGACACAATTAAGTAAATTAAAACTACATAAATTCAATACTTTATAATATTATAAATAATTTAAAGTAACATTTCCTTTTTTCAGATTATCAGTTCCTTTATGTTATCCATATCTGCAGTTGTTATGTCGTATCTACAAAATCCAGCACCAATGTCTCCACCATGGGCTTCACTTACAACATAATAGACAAAATTATAACATTTCATCTTGGAGACAGTAAATATTTAAAGAATAATAATTTATCAATAAATAAATTTATATTGACGCAATTCTTATTTATTCAGTAAATATAATCTATACTAATATTATAAAGCTGAAGAGTGTTTGTTTGTTTGAGCTTGCTAATCTCGGGAACTACTGGTCCGATTTGAAAAATTCTTTCAGTGTTAGATAGCTCATTTATCGAGGAAAGCTATAGGCAAACCCCGGACACTCCATACAAAATTATCGTTTTGACAGTCACACTTGTCGCCCCTCCTATTCGCGCTATACACTAGCGACATCCCAAAGCACGATAAAGTGCAATTATCCCTCTTCGCGGACGACACGGCACTCTACGTGTCGAGTCCATGTCCTACAATCCGCGACCGATGCATTAGGCAAATGGTTTCGCAAATGGGGCATCACTGTGAACCCCGACAAGAGCGCCGCCGTGCTCTTCAGGCGCGGCGGCCCCGAGGCCATAGATAGTGTCAAACTCTATGGCCAAGCCATTCCATGGCAAAAGCACACTAAATTCTTAGGCGTCACTCTAGACGCACACATGTCATTTAAAGCCCACATTAAGGCAGTCCGTAAGAAAGCCAGCTATGTTCTGCCGGCTCTATTACCTTATTAACAGACGCAGTAAAATGTCCCTTAGAAATAAGGTGACACTTTACAAAACGGTGGTCCGTCCAATCCTCACTTATAGTAGTGTAGTTTTCGCGCATTGCGCTCCCAGCTCCATACACAAGCTCCAGACGATTCAGTCGCGGTTCATGAGAACAGCGACTGGAGCGCCCTGGTTCGTGCGTAACGTGGACCTACATAGGGACTTAGAACTCCCCACCATAGCCCAATGGATGAAGCAAGCGTCTAAGCGCTACTTCGACAAGGCTAAAAACCACCCTAACCCATTGGTGACAAAGGCCATCGCATACGTCGCGAAACCCGATCCCACTCATCGTCGTAGGCGGCCGAGACATGTCTTGGACGACTCCGACGATGATATTACCAAAGCTAACGCACGGCTAGACTCGGCGATTGAAGCCCAACGTCGAACAAACCGCGGCACCGCACACACCACAGCAGAAAGCGTACACCGTCTTCGCCGGCGAAGACGAGGTCCCTTGTTCCGCGTTCCCGCGCCCACCCGGGTGAGCGCCCGTCCGATTAGGGCCCTTCTGGCCTCCTCCACTCAAGCGACAGCTCAAGCCGAGGTTCGTGGTCCCCGTCAAGGGGGGACGCCCTTGTGCATGTCGCTACCAGGGTGAACCTTCAGTTCACCCCCGCGTCCGCGTTAAAATGTAGAAGCCCTTCTGGCTAACATTGAGAAACACCATACAAAAAAAAAAAAAAAAAAAAGACAGTCACACTGTAGAGACTGCGGATGTGTGTGTGGTTGGCACATTTGTGACTAGCGTAAAAAAAAATCGCGTTTTTCGGATGAAATACATCCGTAAACAGCACAACATAACCATTTTCTATGATAAACGATAATCACAAATCCAAAATAATAAAATTACTTTAAGTCAATTTGATTAATGTTGTCAATCTTCGTTGCGTATCGTCCTTGCAGAAAAATGCGGACCATTTTGAGGCTGATCGTGCAGGGTGAGGTAAGTGTTTAATTTTGGCGGGAGGCGGAGAGTGTCCGTTCTGTGACCAAAGCAAATATTCATTTTATTTATATTATACTAAAATATTATTGAGATATTATTAAGTTATTGCCCATCGGACTTTTCGATATTTCCTTATACTTGAAATAATATAAAATATCTGTCACCCTCACATATTACATGATTTGTTAATATTCGGAAAACGTCCCTTACAGCAATGACCTATTATACTAGTAGACGCGGCATACGCCAACATCATTGCACTAAAAAACAGCGTAATTATAATTAATACACACCTACTTACTAACGCATTATCACCAATACAGTTGTTCTCTCTTTCACTCTCACGCACGAGACATAATCTTGGACATAATACATGTCTCACTCATGTACTTCGTAATAACAACTGCCGATTAAAATACAAAAAGAACGTCCAGCCACGACGCTGAATGGTGCGTGACTAAGTGAAACTCGGGCAAAAAAACCTGAGTTTTTTCTTGCCAAAATAGAGAGCGGGTAACGTATCTAGCTCTTTTATATATCATAGCCTTACAGCTTGTAATTCTATCCTATCCTATAACTACTAATTTAGAAATGCGAAAGTTTGTGAGGAAATATTATGCGGGAAACGCGGGCGAAAAGCTAGTAATTAGTATGTACGTTCAGTTTACGTATTCGTACTGGCGATATTGTGGGCGATATAATGTTTGATATTGTGCTCGCAATTCGCATAGTAATTATACCTCCCCTGAGTGTATATGATCTGTGTTCATGACCAGAGTATTTATGTTCTGTGTTCATGACACAGGACACGACTAGATGTCTCATGTCAGTTGTCACTGTCAAAATCCGGCTTTTGCAATTTACAATTTCTTTCCTGAAACCACATTGAGGTATTTAATGTTTCAAGTAGGTATATCACTTTATTTGAATGAAAATAGATAAATCTAATAATGTTACGAATATTTCTACACGCTATAAAAATTACTCGAACTTTATAGTGATTATTGACAATGTTTAGAAAAAGTGCATAAGGTTATAATAATAAATAGTTTTGCCACATAAAAATGGATTCAAGTCCCAGATTTAATCTATTTAGATATTTAATATTTCTAAATAATCATTCAAAAATCAGTTATGTATATAAAATGTTTTAATGATTTATGTCTCTTGTTTAAGAATGCCTCCTAAAAAAGTAGAAGAGCCAGAAAAAAAGCCACTTATTGGTCGCGTCGGAACAAATTTGAAAGTGGGAATCGTAGGTGTACCAAATGTCGGAAAATCAACGTTCTTTAATGTTTTAACCAAGAGCCAAGCAGCAGCTGAAAATTTTCCTTTCTGCACCATTGATCCCAATGAAAATAAGTATCCTATAATTTTTTACTATTCTTCTTAGATTAAATAGGGAGTTATTTTTATAACTGAAATCAAATGAGTTCTATTATATGTGTGTGTCTTTAGTGTTTATATCTCTTCTAATTGTGTTATTGTTAAACAAATAAAAAGGGTGTTTCTAAAATTTATAAGCTAGCAACAAATTACATTCTTATGTCATCTATACTAAGGTTGCATTATGTTTTCTTCCTGCAAGCGGTCAACTTCATAAATTTCCGTTGGTCTGTAAATAACTAATTTTGCACCAATTTCAACAACTAGTTTTAAAATCACTTCCGTAAAAAATGACTGTTTTTATTGATTTCAATAAAATTATGCAGTCAATTTCCACTGTGCCATTTCCGTTTTGCAGTAGTGTAGCCTATGCCTTAAATATAGCTTATTGGATAAGTAAATTACATTCAATTTTGGAATTACAAGCTATTACTAAAAAGTAACATTTTGTGACATGTCAAATTCTGACATTTGTTTTAAATGTTAAAATGTTTCAATTTGAAAAATATTTACCAAATTTGGATATCACTGATAAATATTGTGTTAACAATGTAAATATTTGTAAAGCTTTATCTTACAGAGGTGATTTTGCTAACATATTACACAAACAAGAAAAAACAGATTGCAAATGTTGTGCTCGTCCTCTAGCAGCAACTGTTCTTGGAATCAATAATACAGATATACCTATTCCGGACAATCTCCAATTTTACAATGCCTGGACTGATATGGATGCTCAAGAAGCCTACTTGAAAACAAAACCAACATCGTATATAATACTTGGTAAACCTGGTTCTGGTGCATATACATTAGGAGAAGCTCTATCCAAAAAGCTCAATTGTATTCACATTTGTCCTAAGAATGTATTGATTGATGAAATTGATCAACATAGTGCAACTGGACAATGCATAGACTTCAATATGAGACACAATAAAGTTTGCCAAACTGACACCATATTAGCAATTATGAAGGAAAAAATGGAATCACCAGCTATAAAACATAGGGGTTTTGTTATATCAGGTTTTCCTTTAGTATCTTCAAATAGAAACATACAATCATTTTTCGACACACTATATGGAGAAGAATCAATCTCAGTTGTTAAAGAAGTTCTTTATGAATTGATATGTAATTTAAAGAAAAAGAAGTCAAAAGCACCCAAAGGTTCCAGAAGTTCGTCCAAAACAAGTGGTTTAGGAATGGAAGAAGAGGAAGAGATAGAAGAAGAACAAGAACCGGAAATTGAACCTGAAGAAAATGAAGACCAACATGTTGAACTGCCTAAATTCATACTTGATATTTGTAGTGATCTTATAACTCATAAAAAAGCTTACTTCACTACCAGGAGAGCTGCAGTTCTTCAGCAAATTCAAGATGTTTTCAACTACAAACCTGATATTATTATTCACATCACCTGTTCTAATACTGATGTTATTTACAAGAGAAGTCGAAAATTTTTCAATTATCAAAACAGTTCAAACAATTATAACCCATTTTCAACACATCCTGAAAATGAAATTAGATGGCCTACAAAATATACTATGCAGGATTACTCTAAACCATTTGACACTCATGTGTTTAATCCTAAATATAACTGCCAACATCCTGTTAACTTTTCTGATAATATAAAGGGACAAATATGTAATTATAAAGACCATGTGCAGCATTTCATTGAAGAAAAAATAAACAATCATAATCCAAAGTTACTCATAAAATTAGATGGTCGAATGAGTACACATCAAATGATGTATATTTTTATAGAACGACTCGCTCTTTTACCAATTAAACCTATCTTATTGCCAGAACCTCTTTATCTAGAAGACCCATCCGAAGATATGGATGAATTTTGGAAAACAGTGGAAGAACTTAATGTTGTAAGAAGTGGGAATGTCAACTTTAATAGATATCCTTCACCATGGTACAATAGATGTCCTGTAGAATTAAAAATGAGACGTTCAGTTCAAGGACATCCAAGATTTGCTGTATCATTTTTTAAACATATTTATATCTTATCGTGTCTTAATAATATGATAACATTTTGTAGAAATCCAAGACCATTTCTTAAGTTGAACTACTTAGAACCTACATGTAGGATTATTGTAATAGGTTCAAAAGCCTCTGGTAAAACAATGGTGTCAATGTGTCTTTCATGGTTATTTGATGCACCTGTGATCTCTTTTGTAGAATTTTTACAAAATGAACGACAAAAAAAGTACAATAATTATGCCAAAACCATATTTTCTGAAATAAGTGCAATTATAGAAGATACAAGATTCACAAAATGGCAAAATATGGAACTTGAAAGAGTGTCTGATCTTAATATGTGGTTTAATATGACTCATAATAACTTGAATTCTTATGTTCATGTTTATAAGGAAATTTTAAAAAGAGAAGAAGCAATCAATGAGGTCTCAGACGATGAAGATATATTAACTAAAAGATATAAGAACTTAAAAAGTAAACTATCCTTTTTGCCATTTTTAGATGATATAAAAATGTGTCAAAATGCTGTACAAGGTCAAAACCTCTTGGATTATGCTCCTGCTATGCTAAAACAAGAAATAGAAAAGCCATCAATACCCGTTCTTGGTGATGATGATGTAACTGACGCTATTACAGATTATATCAAAACAAACGATTTGCAAAAGGAGATTGAAACAAAACCGGAAGAAATAATGACAGAAATAATTAAGATCTTAAAAAATATGGATGAGGAAAGTCTTTCAAACAATGTCATTAGGGAATATAGTAAATTTATAATTGACGGATTTCCATCTGAATTGGAATATTGGGACCTTTTATCTGAAGCTAATATGTTGCCTGATTATACAATTGTTCTCATTGAAAATAGGGAAGTGGATGAAGAACTCATTCAAAATTATATTCACATAGAAAAAAGCATAAAAAATTATCAAGAACGTTATCTCATGAGCAATGATGTACTCGTGAAAACAAAACTGCTAGGCGGTTGTCCTTTAAATTCAAACTATTTAGATATGAAGACAATATGTGATGAGATAGTTCAAAACTTATTTCAAGTAGAACAAAATGATAAAGATATTAATTTTGCTGAAATAAGCGCTACCTACAGTGACGGATTTGAAAAATTGAAAGAAAACTGGGAAGGGGTAAAAGTAAAATTAGATGAACAGTCGAAAATGTACATAGACATTGAGTTAGAAGGGAAATCTGATATAGAAATTATTGATGAAGTCTTATTAAAATTAAGAAGAGCATATTGTAATGTTTGTTCTGTTGATGAGGATAAAGATTTTCCTGACACAGATAATGAAAACGAAACCATGCATGATTTGTTAACATATAATGATGATAGAAAATTCCCAGAAACGAATGTGTACTGTCCAGTAGCATTCTATGATTTTAATGTCCTGTGGGAAGGAAAACCGGACATAAGCGTGAAGTATGATAACAGAGTTTATTTGTTTACTAAAGAAGATTGCTTGGATAAATTTCAAAAAGACTGTACACAATATCAATCATATAGCAAACCTTTTAAAAAAGTTCCTTGTATTAGAATCTGTATTGTAGGAAGCATCGGAAGTGGCAAATCAAGTGTTTCAAAGAAACTCGCTAAAGAATTAGGTTTATTATATGTAGACTATGATGACTGTATAAACAATTTTTTAGTTCCAAAACATTTCAAAAAGATCGGTTGGCAGTATGAAAATAGTTTCACGGATAATTTAAATGAGGAAGAAAATGTTGAAATTCAGGTGGATGAAGAAAATGAAAATTATGTATTAGAATTACTATCAAATGAAAACGAATTGAAAAGAATAATATCTAATTATTTTGAACGTGGCGTTGCCCTACCATCTTTGTTAACTCATAAAATTATTAAAAAGCTGTGGTTTGAAGATCCTTTCAAATCAACGGGAATAGTACTCGATGGTTTTCCAAAACTACCAAATGATGTTGAAGATATGATTTCCTGCTTTTGTATTCCAGATTTAGTCATAGAATTAGAATGTAATTCAGAAATTGCCATAGAAAGAGTAGCTCCTAACATGTTAAAAATTTGGAAAATTCAGTTGAAACAAGCAAAATATATAGCTCAACTTAATTATCAAGCGGAGCGGAAGGAGTGGTTTGATTTTATAACAAAAAAAGCTGTAGTTAAACTAATCGTTGATGAAGTTATAGATTCTGCGTGTGTAAGCGATGAGCCACAGCCTAACTTGTCTGTACAGAGTACAATATTTGATGCACATCCTTCTGGTTCTTCAAATGTTGATCCAAATTTGTTTAGTATTTATAATGAATTAGTACAAGAATATCCAGAACCTGTTGATCACAATGAATGGGAGAAATCTGATGATGTTTTGGAAAGAATTAATTCTAGAATCGAAGGTATTTATGAAGTATCTGATGAAAATATTCAAGCATTCAAAGACATATTGATTGAACAAAGAATAAAGGTAGTGTCTATTAATGGCTTGAAATCTCAGGACAAAGTCTTCAGAAGTTGTTTGTCTAAACTATCATATTTACGAAATAGAAACGAATCATTTTTGGAACAAACATTTATAATAAATACTGACCTAGCTGAAATGTTAATTTTAGAAGGATTTTTCTTCTTCAGCAAATTTTATCGAATGTGTCCTGTGCATATTTATGAGAATCCTTTAGCTCTGTTTAATCCCTATAGCATCAGTAAACGTAGAGGAAAAGTGTTTCCAATCATACATCGTGCTTACATTTATTTTGTATCATCAGAGGAGAATGTTCAAAAGTTTAGAATAAGCCCGTTAAAGTACATCACGAGTAATAAAATAGAAGCTTATGTTGAATATCCCCTGCGCATTGGAGTAATTGGACCACCTAAATCAGGAAAATCTACGTTATCTGCGAAACTTGCTAAACGTTTTGGACTACTGTGTTTATCAAAAGGAATGGCTTTACGAAATGTTTTAGAAAATATGACATTAACAGAATTAGGTTGTAAAATAACATCAAATCCTAAACAGGGACAGTGTATCGACACTGAATTCATAACGAAAACAATTAAAGCAGCAACATTTGATCACCGCGTAATGACACATGGATATGTTTTCGATGGTTTTCCAGAAACGCCTTTTGAGGCTTCAGAATTATTAAAAGAAGGACTTTATCCCTTAATTATTTTTGATTTAAAAATAAGATTAGAAAATGTTTTAGAGCGATCACAGAAGGAAGTCTATTTAGATATTTTGAAAGTAAAACCACCTTATCCAAAACTCTTTATAGAATACAGATTTAAGCAATGGCAGAAGAACTGCTTAGCATTGCGTCAATGGATTGCCGATGATATCCAAAATATATATGAAATATCGGGTGATACTTCCAAATGGAAATGTTTTCAAAGTGCTTGCTATCACATTGATAAACTTACTCCTAAATATCATTACTACTTGTCAAATTATAAATCTAAAATTGTGTTAGCCGATGTTATGTGTATATCGAATGAAGTGTTTAAATCAAAAATGACTAAATTTGAAAATTTTTGCCCAATGTGTTTCGTTATGAACGTTTTTCGCCATAGTGATCACCCTGTTAATAAAAGAGGAGTTGTTTATTACAATGAACGCTTCTATTGGGTTTGTGATGTCCACATGAAAAATTTACGTAAGCTTCCTAGCATTGTGTCCTCGGAAAAGAAAATAACTATACCTGAAATACCTGCTGTTGTTAAATCTGTTAATACTTCGCTTGTTTATGAAAACGGAATATGTATTGTTACGTACGCAGAAAATCTTCCATCGCAAATAATTAAAAAAGGTTCTAATAAGTTTGCTGTACTTTATAAGGGTCGATATTATCTATTTTGTCAGTCCAAGTGCATGGATAATTTTATGGCTCGCCCCCAGATGTACTTCGATATACGTGTCTTCAAAGAAGCCAAGGGCTTTCCAGAATTATCTTTAAACAAATTGCCAAATCTAGGTTATTTAGAACAAACGATGGGAAATTTGATAACAGAAGCTTGTTGCGCAGTAAATGTAGTTAGGCCTAAATATTTAGGGCTTGATGTTGGAGTCTCTGGTGCAATTTTTATAGCATTATATTTAAAAACGCATAACGCTCGTTCTGATCCGTATAAAATTAATTTATACTCAAAGGCGTTTAATATTTTCGAAGCGAGATGCAAACTAGCTATTAATATAGGTTTAAGTTTGCGTTCAACAGATAATCCGTTTGCGGTATATCCAAAATGTTGTACGAGATATAATTCTATAAAGGAAAATGACTCTGATACTGTTGAAAAACCGAGCACATTATCGATGACCAGTAGTAGTAAATATGAAGTCATGTAACTTAGTTTCTTGAGATTTTAATAAATCTATTTAAGTTTATATTTGTTTTATTTAAAAACTATTTCCGCCCCAGCGGCCTTGATGGTTTTTCAAGTTTGCCTAAACTGTATTTGACTGGATTTGTATTTTCAGTTTACCTAAGATAAATTGAACAGAGTTTTGGAAAACCTTATCATTTGCATATTCCTGGTAATCACAATTGTAATAGTATATTGTCCTAATGTAATTAATTATTCTAACTATTGTTGTTTGTTTTAGGCACGTAGGGTACCAGTTCCCGATGAGAGATATGATTATCTCTGCCAGTACCACAAACCAGCCAGGTAAGATTTTTAAGTCGTAAACTTTTTTTTATTAAATTCTTAACTGTATTGTTTCTTTTATTATTTAATTCAATTATATATTGTTTTTAGCAAAGTTCCTGCGTTTTTGAATGTAGTTGATATCGCCGGTTTGGTACGAGGAGCTGCGGAAGGCCAAGGTCTTGGAAATGCTTTCTTGTCGCATATAAAGGCGTGTGATGCCATCTTCAACCTATGCCGTAAGTGATAATATATTCTTTTGCGGGTAGAAAGTCTAGAAACATAAACGAAACTTAATACTTTCAGATAAATTTATTCGAATTTACAACATTCTAATAATTATAGGCAACAGTTTCTTTAGTAAGTATCACTTTATCGTAAGAACAATCAATACTGTTAAAATTATTTTCAGGTGCATTTGACGACGAAGACGTAATCCATGTCGACGGTGACGTCAATCCAATCAGAGATTTGGAGACCATTGGCGAAGAATTGAGACTAAAAGACGAAGAACAATTGCTGCAGAATATTGACAAACTGGACAGGGTGGTAAACCGCGGCAATGATAAGAAACTTAAGCCTGAATATGTGAGTCGTTATACTTCTTAAACAAATTACAATTTTTTTTTAATTTTCCCCCTTTTCGTATTACAGTTTTAACTGTCATACTAACCCTTTTCTTCTAATGTAATATAAAATTGTCATTCTTAATTAAATGATTGTAAAGCATCTGGTGTTTAATCGTTTAGTTAATAGTTTATTCTCTTCTTCTTCCGTCTCTTTGTTTGCTTATAATTCTTCGTTATTTTAAATATTTTTGGAGAATATAGTCCATTGAATAAAAAGTTCTAGAGTGCGTGAGTTAGTAACGTAAGATGTTTCAAACATGTCAAGAGGCCCTAGGTAATAAACATACTAAAACCCCGGGACACTAGGAGGAGCCCCGGAGTGGGGGGAAGGGGGAAAAGGTCCATTTTTTTCATTTTTCGCTTAAATCTCAAAAACGGTACATGTTAGAGAAAAACTTTCAAGGAAAAGTTGAAAGGCCAAAAAAATTATATACAAGTTGTACCTAAACCGTTTTTTCCTATATCCTATAGTTTCTGAGTTACACGCAGTAAAAAATGATTTTGGCTCAAACAATTTCCCCATACGATCAAAAAATATTTCTTTCTTCCAAAAAAACTCAAATGTGCAACTTGTGACCGGTACTGATAGATTGCTCTTAATTAGGTCTATAATTGGTAAAATAAACACATTCCTCCATGGAAGCCTTTAGGAGGAATCGATTGTCAAAATATTATATTAGGGTAGTTTGAGTTACTGAACTTGATCTTTTTATTTTTTTCTTCCAAAAAACTCAAAAGTGCAACTTTTGACCGGTACAGATAGATTGCTCATAATAAGGTCTATCATTGATAAAAATACCGGAATCCACCACGGAGGCCTTTACGGGGAATTGAATTTTATTAGGGTAGTTACGATACTTGAACTTTTTATTTTTTTTTCTTCCAAAAAACTCAAAAGTTCAACTTGTGACCGGTACAGATAGATTGCTCATAATTAGGTCTATCATTGATAAAAAAAAAACAGATTTCACAATGGAGGCGTTGAGGAGGTATTGAATTTATTAGAGTAGTTAGGTAAAATAAAGAGCTTTCGAATTTTTCACATTTCATGGGATGTAGCTCGAAAACGGCTGCGAATAGAAAAAAATGATTTAGGTACAACTTGTAGATAATTTTATGGCCTTTCAACTTTTCCTTGAAAGTTTTTCTCTAACATGTACCGCTTTTGAGATTTAAGCGAAAAATGAAAAAAATTGACCTTTTCCCCCCTCCCCCCACTCAGGGGCTCCTCCTAGTGTCCCGGGGTTTTAGTATGTTTATTACCTAGGAACTCTTGACATGTTTCCGAAGAAACATCTTACGTTACTTACTCACGCACTCTAGACCCCCCTTGGAGGGACTCATTCAAAGGACTAATATCCCCATAAATTTAATGAAATTCCCTTCTAGGATGCATTGATGAAGATCAAGAGTGTGTTAATTGATGAGAAAAAACACATCCGTTTTGGTGATTGGAGTGCGGCCGAAGTGAGTAGCTGTATTTATTTAAATAGATATTTTAAATTTCAAGACATAAGTATTCGCTAAACATTTATTAAATACGGAGCAATATAAATGTAAACTATATTTCTTTTGTTAAAAAAAATTGCTAACAATTATTTACTTTTCATTTCAGATAGAAGTTTTAAATAAGTACCTGTTTCTCACATCTAAGCCTGCTTTGTACCTTGTCAACTTGTCAGAAAAGGATTATATTCGAAAAAAGAACAAATGGTAAGTCGATAGAAAATGTAATTTTTCTTTCAACTATCATCTGACATGTTCGCGCCACACGACAAAGGCATGACGAGCGGTCGATGCGACGTTGCCACTCTGCATGACGAGCTGCTGACACGATGTTGCCGCACCTCATACGATTGGGTGATGCGACGTTGCCGCACCGCACGATGAGCGGCTGACGCGACGTTGTCATTCCGCACGACGAGCGGCTATTGCGTCGTTGTCGCTCCGCATTATGACTGGGTGACGCGACGCGGACGTTGTCGCTTCTCGTGACGAGCGGGTGTCTCGACGTTGCCGCTCCATTGAAATAGTTTTGTATGTTTCTAAATTCTAAGTAAGCTAACATTCGCCTTTCAAAGTGTGCGTATTACGAGAAAATAGGCCTTAATAATAATTAGTTATTATTCCTGCAATATTCTCATTAGCGTAGGTTATTTTTGTATCATTAAGGAAACATAATAAAATTTAGACCATTAAAATTAGACCATGGGACAAATTTTGAGCATTTTTGTGTTTTTATTTTGTTTTCTAGGTTACCAAAACTAAAGGAATGGATCGACAAGAACGACCCGGGTGCCCCATTGATACCTTTCTCCGGAGTTTTGGAGACCAAATTACTGGATATGGACGCTGAAGAGAAACAGGCCTTCTTGAAGGAACATGGCATCGCCAGGTACGTGATATGATTGAATATATTCAATATTCACCTAGTTCGATTATAGTCGGGATTAGCACATAAGTCACTTTCTAGAAATAGAGGTAAAATCAAGCAGTCCTAATATATTTTTTTCAGTATGACAATTTATTTGAGTTTTTCATTTTATTTAACTTTAGAAACATTACTGTTCATGATTGTATTATTTTAGTGCCCTAGATAAGATCATCGTGCAAGGATACAAGGCCCTGCAGTTAGAATACTTCTTTACGGCTGGTGCTGATGAAGTCAAAGCGTGGACCATTCAGGTATATACTAAGTTTGACAATAATAAAATTAAATACAATTTATATCAATATATGTTTTTACAAAAAAAAAATGCGCTGAAAAAATTTTTATTTTATTTTTTAGAAAGGTACAAAAGCACCCCAAGCCGCTGGCAGAATTCACACCGACTTTGAAAAAGGTTTCATTATGGCTGAAGTAATGCATTTCAAAGATTTCAAGGAAGAAGGCTCGGAAGCTGCTTGCAAGTCAGCCGGCAAATACCGTCAACAAGGTATGAAAAAATATGTGATTTTTTCGGAGGTTTTTTCGAAAAAATTAAACACTTACAAATAAAACGGATGGTGTTTAAAAATGTAAAATTAAACAAAATTTCATTGAAAGCAGATGTTTAATTTATAATCTCAATACATTTTAATTTTACGCTTTCAGGTCGTAACTACGTGGTCGAAGACGGCGACATTATTTTCTTCAAGTTCAACGCCGGCGCCGGACTCAAGGACGCTAAGAAGAAATGACGTGACAAAGTTACGTTGTTGCTCGTACACATGCTGTACTTCAACCTCGTTCTATACACGTTACTACATGTCTCTTGAAGGACAATCATTTGTACGAATAATTTATACTGTGCCGTGTTCATAACGCTTCGTTATTGGTGGATATTTAAGATAAACTAAGAATTTTATAGCGATTATTTTTTTAAGTATCTCCGTTCCGCTCTAACTTATCACCGAGTGTCTATACGCGAGCGAGATAGCATAATGCACTGGCATAATCGAGCTTATAAAACACATGTTTTAATACTTTTGTTAATTACGTACGTTAATTGAATGCTCGTCTGTAATCGCTCGCTTACTCTTACTTTCTAATTATTATCTACATGTTATTCTATTGTTGTTATGAATTTAAGTAATGATCATGGTTTCGTAATGTCCGAGGGTTTCCAATTATATCACTTCAACAAACTCTTCAATTCGTGTCACTTTTTCTTTACCCCTTTCATTTTTTTCAGATTGATCAAAAACTTCTAGAAATATATTTTCCAATATCATTCGTGTCTGTTTGATAAATCTCTTTAAATTAACATGTGAAAGAATATCTTGATCGGTAACGGGTGCCATCTTTTCCTTATCTTTTTCCGATTTTTTGAGAACGTTGTTGAAAATATAAGATGACGCTTGAGTTACTGCTTCTTCCCATTCCTTAAAATAAGTTTATGTTAAACTACCGTCATTTAAAAAAAAAACTTTATAATAATATTGGAGATATATTATGATCAATATAAATTTAATTTTGCTCACTTGAATATCTTCATGAAATGTTTCAAAGGATAATGTTTCCTCAAGTATTTTTATATTAGAATCATCGGGATTGGAACACTTCATAATATACAGTGTCAGATTGCCCACGGAGCTAAGTTCACATGCTGCGCTGAAATATGTTTATTTTTTAAATTTAATAAATTAGTATTTAATAAGAAATTTATGGGCAGTAAACATAAAAAATAACATTTCGGATAATTTAGAAAAATAATACTAAAAAAATATTCTATTCTATTTTTAGGAAGGTACGGACTACGGTATAAAACTGCGTACAGATTTTTATTAATCGGTTTCTTTAAATCTTTCGTATATAGTGTACGTACCGAGTAACTTTTGCCTTGCTTTCCATCATGCTTTTCGCAATCATAACAATGGATTTGTGTGTATCTCTCATAAGGAATTCCAGCGAATCACAGTTACCGGGTGGGAGTGAACCATATTGGACAAGTAACTTTTTTTGAATCAAAGTAAATTGACCTTGAAGGACGTTAAGTTCACCCTAAAAATAATATTTATTTATATATTTATAATGAAGTTTTTAAAACCTATTATAGGTCTATGAATACGTACCTCCAAATTTTTCAAAACAATACGTTCTTTCGCATGGACTTCGATACATTTGAGAAATTTATGAGTCATGTTGTTTATCAATTCTGGGCTTGGTTTAAAAATTATCGTAAAATCGCTGTTCATGTTTAACTCATTTACCTTTATCCTTTGAACAAAGTTCTGTAATACTGGGAATATCTCCGTATAGTCATCAGCTTCAATTATGTAGTGATCAACCATATATTTAATAGTTACGGATTTACGTATATTTTTGTAGCAAAAAGTTGTAGTATCTGAAGGGACTGAAAAATCTGGAAAAAATAATAAACTGGATATAATTTTTGGATGTATGTGAACTTATTTCTTTATATCGACGGAATTCATTGCAAGTACAGTGCAATCCATACTATAATATTATAAATGCGAAAGTAACTCTGTCTGTCTGTCTGTCTGTTACTCAATCACGCCTAAACTACTGAACCAATTTTCATGAAATTTGGTATGGAGATATTTTGATAACCGAGAAAGGACATAGGCTACTTTTTATCCCGGAAAAATGACGCAATCCCGGAAATCCCACGGGAACGGGAACTATGCGGGTTTTTCTTTGACTGCGCGGGCGAAGCCGCGGGCGGAAACCTAGTAGTATTATAAACTACCTATAAAAATAATCTTGTAACTAGGAACATAATGAAAGCTATTATCTAGTATTGCTGTACCCACCTTTAAATATTGTTTCGAGACTTAAATTTGTTTGATTCGTACTAAAATACAATTTACATTGATTTTCCTTGTCAATATTTACTACACCAGCGTAAACATTAATTGGCATAAGAACGTTTCTTGATAGCACTATTATTTTTCCAGAACAGTCTATTATAGTGAAGAGCATTTTTATAGTTGCGTTAGAAATATCTACGTCATTGGAGAGTAATATACGAGTTTCTACTATCTCTGTACCATTTATATCTTCTAAATATATTGTGTTATCGGCAACTGAAAATGGTTGGCTGCATGCATAAGTTATCTGAATGCTTTGAATTTGTTTAGGATCCTCGCACGTAAGGGTTGTAACGAGAGGACAATTTATAATATTTATTTCGGAATAGTTACTGTCCACGTAAGATTTTGACGCATTTCCAACTTCTGTTTTAATATTTATTATTTCTTCAATTGGAAAGTTATTTGAATTGTCTGAAAAAAATTCAAAAAAGATAAACATTTTACTAAATGTATCAAGAATGACTGTATGTATATTATTATCCATTGCTAACCATTCTCTAAAATTTTATCCAATTCTTCTTCTATATCCTGTAAATCTGATTGAATATCTTCTGATTCAATAGTCATGTTCATTGGTGGAACGGTGGAGTTTAAATCTGGCTCTGTCCCTAAATAACTGACATGGACAATTCCATTCCTAGATAGGGTTACCAAACCACCAGATAAATTCTTAATGAAACAACGCGACAGCGAAATAGTCTTATGCATCAAATCACAGGACCATAAAAGAGTTGTTTCTTCATAAATGTATAATTTAGAATCTTCTGAAGCGACCATAACGAGAAGGCGAGAATTAGGTTCTAAAACAAATAAAAAAATAAAATGAAACTATTATTCAATAGCTTATAATAACTTGTTTTAGTTAGAGGCTTAGAGCGTGGGATATAACATACCATAGTACCAACCGATAAGATACGCATGAAAACAAACAGGCATAAAATCGAATCGGATCATATACTTCATCAAACCATTGTCTTGGAAGCAATAGAGGTATCTCTCTCCCAAAGCAATGATGCTGGAAAAATTACTGCTCGTCTGTAAATAGAAAATTTATTACAATGTGCACAGTAACTAGCAGTAACTAGATAGGTATTAAAGAAGTAATTATTAAAAAAGACAAATATTTTTTTTAAATAAATGTCTGTTTGTAATCTATAACTGAACTCATTTTAATGCTACGTTCATTGCATGGTTGAGCAAATTTTGGCCAAATTTCGCACTTATAACATAGATGAAGTCGCTAGTGAAAAATAAGTTGATAGATTGGTATGTAAACAACCCTAGCAAACTACAATACATATTGAGTTTGAGTTATATTATAATAAAAGAAAAAAAAATGCACCCTAATGACTTGAAGAGACGATATTTCTTCTCCTGGGCTATACGACCATTGGGGAATATTTTTCTTGTGTGCGCGGGTACTCAACTCACTGAATTCTCCTAGCTGTTGATAACTGCAAATAAATTAAGTAGATAATAAAACTAACAAAAATGGGAAAAATAATTCAGTCTAAAATTTGGAAAATTATGAAAATGTTATATTTATTTACCTGTATGCCTCAAGCACCCAGGTGGATTTACTAATAATGAAAAAGTCAGTGCTACTGACGTAGCTGACTGGACTCGGGATAATAATATCTTCAAATAAACACATAAATAAGAACGCATCTTGATCGAAGAAGCTTAAAGTACCGTCTAACGCTTGTACGCAAATGAGATCTCTGCTTTTAGTATTTCCAAAGGGGCCAACAATTACGCTATACGCTTTTCTAGTAAAAGTATGTTTGATAGAGTTTTCCAAAAAATTTTGATCTCCTGTAAAAAAAATTATTGAAGTGAAAATTGCTGAAAATAGTCTATTTTTATAACTTAATACTTGTGGTATAATGTAACTACATTAAATAATTTTTATCGTAAGTACCTGCTTCTACATGACCTTCTCTTTTTTCCAAAAAGTATATCGAGTAACTTTGTGGGTGTAACACTAATATCTGTCGATCACTTGAGTCACTGCAAATTTATCAATTTGCATCAGTTAAGTAAGTAGGTAAACACAAAATACAGAAATTGTACGCATACCTATCGAAAAATAATATCGGTAGGTATATGAATTCTTATGCCTATGTAGTTCTGTAACGCTAAAATAAATTTAGACTTGTCACCGCCCGCGCCGGAGCCTGGATATGATTTTGCACGGACCCGGAAGTTGGAACCTCCCGGTCAGAGAGGCCTACAGGATAAATAAATTTTTGATACTGGAATTCCATATTTTAATTACGATTCCTATACTTACAAAACAAATTTCCCAGTCTCTACTTGTAATATCACGTCGTTTTGTTGAGATTCTAAAATAACGTGTGACTGAGATGATTCAGTATTTGGTTTATAAATTTTTAATTGAGATCCTTCGCCAACAACAATGCAATCGCTATCACTGTGCGAGTTAAATTTATCCACTTTAATGCAGCAGCTGTTTTGAATACCTTCGTCATAGTTTTCGCTTTGTAATCTCTCATTAGACCACAAATGCTTTACTTTAAATATAGACATCGCCTACTCTTGAGTATTTTAGAAGGGTAT
The DNA here is from genome assembly GCF_905220415.1 of Colias croceus. Taxonomy (NCBI): domain Eukaryota; kingdom Metazoa; phylum Arthropoda; class Insecta; order Lepidoptera; family Pieridae; genus Colias; species Colias croceus. The sequence goes on along the minus strand of NC_059540.1, from coordinate 5,275,497 downwards.
TAGATGGGTATTAGAAATAGATTGTATTTTGATAGTCGTAATTGTTTTGTAATTATAGTAGCCATGCCAACCCAGCGGCGGGGCATACCTACCGCTAGGACTAAAATAATTTGTAATAATATGGTAAAAGTCACACCAGAGTTGATAGTATATGTAATAAATTAGTTTATTATACATATATTATGCTATAAACTTAGCTTTATGTATATAAAAAAAAACAATCATGAGTTGGGATTCGAACCTGCGTCTTTTATCGTACCGTGGCACCAACGTGGCACCTGTCGACCATTCCTTTTGTGCCTTAATTTTTTTAAATCAATGTGTAGGTATAAATACTTAAGCTAAGGTGAAATTACAGCAGAAATGATATATACAAAAATATACACAATTTGAAATGATATAAACAATAATACAATTAGGTAGTTAGTAACCCGTACATAATATTTAAAAATGTGGTTGCAAAAGGTTGCAAATGAAAAACACAAATTGACATTCACAGTAAGACAAAACAAAAGATGGAACATGGCAACTTTTTTTTTTTATAGTGGAGAATGCATTTAGGCATACCCAGGGCACTCGGGGAAAGAGCCCTGGGTTATGTCGGACTCACCCTGCTGAGTACAGGGACCTACCGACTAAACTCCACTGTGTTCCGCCGTGCCGCTTTATTGAGGGGCCGCGGGTATTCGGTAGAACCGCGTCCGCGGACAACATGGCAACATAAGGCATCAGATGCCAAATTAGAAAATGACTTGAACATTGACAGTCAACAGACTGTCAGATGTGCTGTCAGAAGTGTCAGACAACACTTATCAAACACTCGACTATTGACATTTCGTCTTTACGAATCGCGTCGTTTGTGTCTAGTGTGTCTACTCGTGGTCGTTATCGTTGTTGTTTTTTTTTATTTGAATCTCAAATCAGAAATCAGTCTACTGGTGTTGTGACTGGTGTATACGTAATTTGGAGTTTTCAGAGTAAACGATTTTTGCTACGTACGCGATTTTAATAGTTCCGTTAAAATGTCAGGTGTAGAAACCCAAGACAATGCTAATGCTGATACAGAACAAAGGACTAACGGAGGAAATGATGAAGGAGATGCTTGGGGAAGTCATGATTCTTCATCAGAGCGCCGTTATGCAAGAATGCCTGTGGATAGAAACGCTCCATTTTACAACATGAACCACAAACATCGTGGGATGGCAATCATTTTTAATCATGAACACTTCGATATCCACAGCCTTAAGTCTCGCACTGGAACAAACGTCGATAGCGATAATCTTTCCAGAGTGCTGAAAGGATTGGGCTTCCGTGTAACGGTATTAAACAACCTTAAATCTGAAGACGTAAATAGATACCTACAACAAACAGCAGAAATGGATCATACCGATAATGATTGCTTGCTTATAACAGTGTTGACTCACGGAGAGTTGGGCATGCTTTATGCCAAGGATACGCACTATAAACCAGATAGGTTGTGGTACTATTTCACTGCAGATAAATGTCCAACATTGGCAGGTAAACCAAAATTATTTTTCATCCAAGCTTGCCAAGGGGATAAGTTGGATGGAGGAATTACTCTCTCCAGTAGATCTGAAACAGATGGGCTGGCAAGTGCATCATATAGAATTCCTATTCACGCTGATTTCTTGATAGTATTTTCAACTGTTCCTGGATTTTATTCGTGGAGGAATACAACTCGTGGTTCTTGGTTTATGCAAGCACTTTGTGAAGAGTTGCGTTATTCAGGAACTGAAAGAGACATTCTCACTCTCTTGACCTTTGTTTGTCAGAAAGTGGCACTGGATTATGAATCTAATACACCAGATATGTTAACAATGCACCAACAAAAACAAGTACCATGCATAACTAGCATGCTCACCCGCTTACTAGTTTTTGGAAAGAAATAAGAACATTATTTCTACTTTTATTGTTATTAGGTACTAATACCTCTTTTTTATTTGTAATTTTTTTACATTTCCTTTATTTTTAATAGTAGGTATTGTGAACACTAGATTTGTCTAATCTAAGATGTGTTAAAGTGCAGTCTCAACTATTTAGTTTTTATATTTTTATAAAACCAGTTTTATTATAAAAATAATAATTAAGGATACTCATTTATATGAAGTAACTAACTGATTGAAAATGTTTTTTACTACATAAAGAAAAGCAACGATGTAATTTTAAAATACATAATTCTAGATCTTATTAATTGTAAGTAAATAAATCTTTTATGCTCAAATATTGTTTGATCAAAAATTTGTTTATTAGAAAAATTAAACGCACAAGCTTGTAATCAATTATTACGCTTGAATTTTTTCTAAAATTTAATGTACTTAATAAACATTTTAAAAGTGATATAGCATCGAAATCTCGCCATAGATCGTCTACATATCATTAAATTTTTTGCCATCATATTGTATTGATCAAATGTATTATCAGGTTGAAAAGTGATTAATTAGACTGCACCTAAATTTTGTGTAGTACATAAACTGCAATGTTCAGTTACTTTGATAGTTTTTACATAAGATAGCATTTATTTTTAATTACCATAATATATACGTAAAAGACCTGTTACTGCCATAATAATTATTACTGTGCCTCGTTCTTTGTCTGATAAAAATGTGTTTCATCATTGAATTAATCCTATATGAAACTTTGTTAGAAGACATAAAATATTTAATTCAAGATTTTATAATATACTATCCAAACTTGAAATTGTCAAGGTGTGATGTGATAATGACTGATGTAGTTTTGGCAATTAATAAAAAATGTAAGCCATGTAGATGTGTGTGCCTTGGTAACACCTAGGAGAATATAAACAATGCAAGTGCTTTGTGGATGAATTTCAGATTTGGTGATATAACAAAATGAAGTATTTTGTTACTTATCTTAAGTATTTTTGTATAACATAAGTAATAAATTCTCTTTTCAAGTCATTTGTTTCATTTTATACCTATTTTTACTATACTACTAAAATGAATAAAAATAAAAAACAATTATTTTAAATAACAGTTTATTAAAAACAATAAAAATTAGCATATAATTCCTTTGGCTCTCTCCTGTATTTCCCAACACTGATCCCAAAATAGGCTAAGTCTTTGCTCCTGATTTGCGCAAAAATGTTTGAAGTCACGCAACATTCTCATTTGGAAAGCTTCATCTCCTGTGGCCGTTGTTTGAGACCACTTCCATTTCTTGGATATCATGTGATTCCAAGACCATAGGAATCCCATCTGAAGAATGCAATCATGAATTAACTTTTTTATATAACATTATAAATAGAAGATAAATTAGAAATATCACATATTATCTAATCACCTAATAACTTTTTCATGTAAAGAAAGAATGAGTTGATTAACAGAACTAGTCTTTAATATTACAAATTAAAGATTACAATTATTTTTAACTTCAATAAAAAAACTAACTTATCCTTTCATTTTACGATGCTTCTTATTTTTGATAATGTTAGACTAGAGTAGATAAGGAGGGGAATATGATGAAAATAAAAGGAAAAATAAATTACGGTCAATCCGAGTTTGGGAAGTGGGAGGGGGGGGGAGCTTTTAAGAGAAAAAAAAGGTTTCTCTCGATTTCCGACAAAACTACAAGTCCTACGGAAAAACGTTCAATGGCAAAGTTGTAGGTAATAAAAAGATCTACTTATAACTTTTGTATTAACAATTTTTTTTTTAACTTTGCCATTGAAAGTTTTTCTGTAGGACTTGTAGTTTTGTCGGAAATCGAGAGAATTTTCTAATGGGTTTCATCCGACTACGATTTTTTTATCTTTTTATTATTTTTAGAGGCTTACCCTAGTCTATAAGGCTAAAAACTCAAATTAAAATACTCTTGACAATCGTTAAACGTACCCGTCGGCTGTTGTCATAATCGTCCTTATTTTTACCGCTTACATGTCGCGTGATGTATCCCTCATGGGGACTCGGAGCGGCTTCAGAATGTACGGGATATCTGTTTTACAAAATGTTAATTTAATACATTGTAGTTAAATGTAAATAAAAAGAGAGCTCAGGTTTATAAAATACCAAAGATCGTGTCAAGGACATTTCTATACATGCGAAGGTCATAATAATCCGTTGTAAGATCTAAATCTTTTGGCTTTTGTACCTAATGAAAATTTTAGAGATGAGTTGATATTGTTGCGTTTAATTTGAGAAACATTTAGCAAACATAAATGATTAAAAATGGATGATTCATTTTTAACAAGCTCCTTGCGTGTGACTTAAATTGCGTTATGTAGTATCATTTTTTTATTAAGTTATTGATGACTAGACATCGGATTATATGCATTTGCATATTTGCATATGCAAATGCATAAAACTCTCTAATTACGGCGTTAGTGCATATTTTAGCCTTTTTCCCCAATCATGCATATTTCGTGCATAAATCGTTAAGTAGCGGGAGTTTTGATTGGTCGACTAACCTTTATTAGCCAATCAGAACGCTCAGCGAGTAAACAAACCCTATTTTGGCATGGTAAAATGGCAAAAAATTACAAAATGGGCTCCATTTTAAGTAAATGAGCCATTCAAAATAGGGCTAGATTACCCTTTTGGGGCTAAAATCGTAAAACACGGGTTGAATTCCAAAAAAGGGCTAGATTTAGCCCGGAAAGGTCTAAGGTGGCAACACTGGGCACGCGGGTAACAAACGTCACAAATTTGCGCTCGAAAATTTGGTAAAAATGCTTAATTGTATATTGGCACAAAAACTATACTCAATTTCAAGAAAATTTCAATGTTTTTGTACAATCTTTGATTTAAATATATAAAAATAATAAAGGTTTTTTTTATTTATATGTGCATATTTTAGGTATATCAGTCGTTTTTAGTGCATATTTCGGCCTTTTTTAGTGCATATTTGCATGCATATTTTGGCATTTTGTTAGTGCATATAATCCGATGTCTATTGATGACTAATGATTGACTATTGGGAAATCACATGTAACTTCCGAAACTAGTAATGTTATTTTTATGGTACAAATCAATGGAGTTCTGATTATGTCCCTATTCAATTGAATAACTTATATGGGTGAAAGTGAGAATGCTAGAATTACCTACATAAAATGAATTTTGAAAAACATGAAGTAGGTATGTAGGTCATATTAATTACATAGTTACGTTGCAATGAGCAATATCGTTTTAATTAAAATAATGATCAAATAAACAATACAAATACCTACTAACTAACCACATAGAAAAAGTTATAAATAAATTCGCTTATCAGTTTTGATTAATGACCCTAATAGCTTTTTGTTCATTGTTGAAAGGCTAGCGAACTTTCGAGCACCTACCCACATTTAGTTCAATGCTCGTCGGCGTCGATACAGTCTGACCCCATCGATTAACAAGCAATATTTTCTATTACGTCATAGTAAATGCCGTTATACACGACCGCCCTCAACGACCTCTACCTTGCACCCTTTGGTGACCGTTAGAAAATGAATCAAATGAAAATGGCGCCAAATATAAACGTATCGATCAGGACTGAGGTCACTGAACTCTAAAAATGTATTTAGATAATGACGTAGATTTAATGCGTCTGATTATTATTATTAAGCTATTGCATAGTTTCTATCACGGGCCTTGAGCGCGGGGACCGAATTGAGAAATTCTGTAACGAAAAAACCTCACGCTCCCCGCTCCGACGGGCGGAGGTGTGGCTTGAAGGCATAGCATGCAATAGCTTTACCGCGGCAGTCCCCGAGTGCCACACGTCTTTTTTATTAGTTAATACTTAATATTCACGAAACGAAAATGATTGACAATTTTGAAGACTATTTAAAATTGGCGCGGATGAAAGATCGCGTGAATTTATTAGATCGTTATTTTAAAATTTGACTTCCCTATTAGCCTGAGTTAAAAGAAGATTAAATTATATTATGTTTTTTTTTAAACAGATAAATTATAGTAACCTAAGCATAAGTATGGTTCAGTTGTACGTATTTTCCGAGGACAGTTAACTAAATGTAGTTCCGTTTTCATTATTATTAAATGGCCTTACTTTTGATTGACTACACTAATTAGGATAATACACACGTACAATAACATTGTTTACAAATTATCCCTGATATGATAGTTATACGCTATATTTTATTATAGGTTGGATTCGCTGTTTATAATTTGTAACATCATTAGGTACCTACCCTTTAAAATAACCAATACTTACGGGAATTTAATACTATTTAGTTGCTGGTTGAAGTAAGAATTTTATAAATAAGTTTAAATTAAGATTCCACAGAAAATCTATACCTGCATATAATAAATCTTTTTTTTTTTTATTTTTTTATGTCAGAGCATCAAAGGAGCAGGTGGGCCACCTGATGTTAAGTGGTCACCACCGCCCATAAACACTTGTAACACAAGGAGTGTTACAGGTGCTTTGCCGGCCTTTAATGGACAAATACGCTCTTTTCTTGAAGGCCCCAATGTCGTAGTTGTTCGGGAACACCGCAGGTGGCAGATCGTTCCACAGTTTCACCGTACGCGGAAGGAAGTTGCGGGTGAAGCGGACAGTGGTGGAGCGGCAACCATCCAGATGGTGCGGATGGAACTGGTTTTTACGGCGTGAGGTCCGGTGGTGGAACTGTGCGGCTGGTAAAAGGTGGAACAATTCCTCAGAGCACTCCCCGTAGTAGATTCTGTACAGTATACAGAGAGACGCAACGTCTCTCCGCACTGACAGTGGATCGAGCCTATCGGAAAGCCTACGGTCATCGACAATTCGAGCTGCTCGACGTTGGATGCGGTCAAGAGGAAGGAGTTGATACAGTGGGGCTCCGGCCCAGAGATGAGAACAGTACTCCATATGCGGTCGCACCTGAGCCTTGTACAACTGAAGTCGGTGGGCCGGCTTGAAGTAATGTCTCGATCTACTGAGCACACCAAGTTTTTTCGAGGCTAATTTAGCCTTCGCTTCCAAATGACTGCGGAATTGAACGTCACTCGAGATTTCAACTCCGAGGATTCCGATTTTCGGCGATATACTAAGGGGAGTACTCTTAAACCGAGGTTCTACGACAAATGGGGTCTTTTTAGCGGTGAACGCGCAAACCTGTGTCTTTAGGGGATTGAACTCGACAAGATTAAGTTCGCCCCAATCCGAGACTTCTTGGAGAGAAGACTCGACTTCAGACACAAGTTTGTTTCGACTCTCATTGAGTCTTTCCTTTGAGGTGTTTGCACGGCCGGGATAAAGAGCATCCCCCGTACTGTCGTCTGCATAGCAATGAATGTTACTGATTTGTAACAAATCATTGATATGCAGAAGAAACAGTGTAGGAGATAGCACGCAGCCTTGTGGGACACCAGCGTTCACATGAAGAGGCTTAGAGCAAGAACCGTCGATAACGACCTTAATGCTCCTCTCTTCCAGGAAGCTGGCAACCCAAGAATGGTCAACTCTGTACATTGAAAATATTGAAAAAATAAATAGCAGGGGGTGTTACTGGATCGATACCAAACCCAAATATGTGATTAAAAAAATTTTTGTCTGTCTTTCTGTCTGTATGTGAAGGCATCACGGGAAAAGTGACGGTTCGATTTTGATGAAACTTGGTATAATTATACTTTATTATCCTGGGCATAAAATAGGATACTTTTTATATCGGGAAAATACGTAGAAAAAAAATATATCTTAATTTTTCAGTTCGCTCCATAGACGTTGTTCTGCAGAACCGCGAACACATGGTCACATACGGGTCTAATATTTAGTGAGAAACGTCTTCCCAGTTCAAAATAGAGAAATAAACCATCCACGCGAAGACCGACATCCGCGCGGACGGAGTCGCGGGCGGAAGCTAGTTATTAATATACTTAAGTACCTACCTACGTGCGAACCGACAAAACTTTCCTCATACGTCTCTAACTACTATTTATATGAATAAAATAAATAGAGAACAAAACTCAATAAATGGGATATCCAACACGGAAAGAATTTTTCAAATCGGACCGGTAGCTGTTGAGATTAGCGCATTCAAACAAACATACATACAAACAAACTCTTCAGCTTTATAATATTAGTATAGATTACATTACCTGCTCGCATTCAAAGGTTTATTGATAGGTTTCCTCAAGGCCCTCTGTTCCGATTTCACAGTGGTAGGTATCAAAATGAACATATTCCCAGTGACATGTACATATAAGTGGTCCCCAACTCCGGCCGCGTGTGATGTACTTTCTACTGTACACTTGATGAAACCGAATCGACCGACTATTGCCTCTTGGAATAGGAAGAGACGCTCCGCCCATTCTTCTTCGGGGAATCCTGTGAGACATTTTGATGGTTAGGTTTGAAAATGACATTATAAAAAATGCAATTTAATATTTTATATTTTTTTATAAAAAAAAAATCAATATTCATATCTGCGATACTAACGCAATGAAGGAGCTAATAATGATGTTATAGTAAAAGGAAATCTGGGCGAGCTTATTTTTTAAGCAAATTCAATAATTGAGGCTTCTAAAATATTTACTATAGTACTTTTTGCTCGAATTTTTTAGTTTTTTTTTTTTCGAGATTAGTAATGAAAGATAAGTAATAAGTATATCATCGGTCATCGGCAAACCTGTTCACATTTTAATGGCTTAGTATTTAGTAGCTTTTTCCTTAAACTATTCTCGTAGTTATATCGCTATAGAGAATATTTGATAATAAATAATAATACTGCGAATTAATTTGCAATAAATAACTGCTAAAAGTTGCAGTACAAGAATTCATTTGTCTTAGCATTATGACAATTTTATTGAGGAAAATATATGTAAAAAAACAACAAAAAAAAAACAACAAAAAAAAGCAACTTGAAAACAATGTTTCTAAAAAATTCTACCGACGATTGTGATAAATACCTTCAAACAAAGCGCTTTTTCCTCTAAGCAATGGTTCTTCATTTAATGGCACATAAATGGGTCCTCGTAAAGGGTCGGATTTTTCAGTGAACGGCAATGCTAATGGGTCCGCCGGGATTGGGACCATTTGCAAACGACAACTCTGCGCTTTTCTTGCCCAACCAAAGATCTATACAATAAGTTCATTAAAAAAAACATATTTAGAATGCCTTATTTATAATATATTATAGGGTAAATTAATTCAAATACTGTGTATTGGTTGAAGTAACAGGTATGAAACTGAATTCCATGCCACAGTTATTATTGTTAATTAATATGCTTGGAACAATTAATATTTCAAACCCGTTATTTGTTATTTTGTTTCAAATATTTTTGAGTAAGTGGATATTTTCTATTTGTCCTAACATAAATCTGATGATATCGTTGATGAGAGATGAAAGAGACAAAGTACAGTCACGAGCATTAATATATAATCACAACCAAACAATTTCTAAATGTTGTACGTTACTCGTTAGCCGCGATAAAATAGATCTACCTACCTACTTTAATGAATATTTCAATTCGGTCATGATAAAGGATATTATATTTAGTCATACATATATTAATTAATATGGTTACATTGTTTTAAAACAACGAATTATAAAATTTATTTATTTTGTATTTATTTCAAATTAAATTGAAAATTGTGTTAGATATAATAATATCTGGCCTAAGCCTATGTCACATATGAGAGTTTAACACAATTATTTGCTGTACATTTTCATCACATAATTTTGATGCCTCTTTGATGCTGCCTACTAATGTCAGATATTGTTGCTGTATACCAAGAAGCTTATATATAATACACTGGAGATTGCATTATGACCATTAACTTGTAACAAGAAAATATGACGTTGAATGACGCCTGTATGTTTTTTATCCCTTTCACACACAAGTTTTTTGCTAATCTGCCCATGGTAATATATTTATGCTCGTGACTGTACCTATGTTATCTTGGAACAAAGGTATATCGCACGGTTTGTATGTACGCGGGGCGCTTAGCTCTTTTTACTATGCTGATATCAATATTGCGGGACGTAGCGTTTGTGGCGGTACCGGCCGGCCACCATTGCACCCGTTCGAAGCCGATGAAATGTTGTCCAACTACACACAATCTAAATTTAATTATACCATAACTAATTAAATGTAGATTGAACATTTGTACAGCTTAGAATTGTTTCTGTATGGATACAGTGCCTTTCGATTTGTAGTTGGACAACATTTCATTTTACACTATTACTAGCGACCCGCCCCGGCTTCGCACGGGTGCAATGGTGGCCGGCCGGTACCGCCACAAACACTATGAGCAGTTACCAGTTCAGCGACAATGTTCCCGCTGGCCACGGCCCACTGGATGCACATCTCGTAGGCCTGGTCCGGGCGGAAGGTTGCCTGGTAACGTGCGTGACCCCATTCGATACGATCGCTCTTGTTGTTCACGTCTATGTCCAAGTGCGTGTTCTTGTATAGGGGCACTGTATGGAGAAATTTGTTGTAATCAATAACTTTAGGGTACTGTATGGAGCAATTTATTAAGAATTTTAGATTTTGATGCTCTACATTAAAATTAGAATGGGAATTCGAGCTTTGATCTTCTTTTGCTTTTGCTTTATTGTAAAAATGCATTTAAAAGTTATTGAACAAATAGTTTGTAACAGCGATAAGCGGCAAGCTAGATAGCTCGTGAACCGTTCTCTTCATAAATGAAATCCATAGTATCAAATACAACTTACTGTCACCATTCCCCAATTGCATATAATTAGGGTCAATATGATCACAGAGGAAAGCAGGGATTCCAGAATCATCAACCACGGGACTAGAGCCAGATATGTCTATCGCGCCGCTGTTAGTTTCTGAACGAAGGATTGGTGACCGTGGACCCAATACCTCTACCTCCATCCATTCATTTTCAAAACTTTGCAGATCACCCAGTGGTTTCACGTAATCTGTTAATTCTGAAAAAAAATAATATATATTTAGTACCATTTACCTACCATTTTCTAGATCCAAATATCAAGTAAAATGTTAAAAATTGTGTTAATATTTAGACTTTTATACTATATCACCTCTTTCCTCATCTTTCTTTTGTGGAAGAATATGGTACATATAATAGCCTACAACAAATCGTTCCAACATATCACCAGACGCATGACAAATCATTTTTTCATGAAGTAATTTCTGGAACAATGAAAAAGTATATCAACAGAATTTCAATCACATACTGGAATAATACCCGAAATAAAGATTTAAAATATTACCTCCATAAGGCTAGTTGCCTTTTCATAAGTGACGTTTTCCATGTTAGCTTGAAGCCAGTGAATGGCGTATATTGAAACAAATGCATGCGATGGTAAGCTCACAGTTTGTTGTAGGAAGCCCACACCGAGTGTTGGGTGACGCATGCGATCTCTTATTTCGGATATCGTCGCATTCGATTTTAACTTTGGCTCAATAACCCTAGAAATATTTACAATATTATAAATGTGGAATATGTTGAATTGAACAAACGATAGACTGAGTATTCAAAAAGATAATGCTCTTGAAATCTAAAAAGAAAAATGCAACAGAGCTGCATTTTTCTGTTTATTTGGAAAAGTTTAATCACAATATAAGTTTTCGTTTTGGAGAAAAATCTTAGATTTCTGTTTGTTACTGTAAACGATATAAATTCTAAATAAATTACTGACAGCAAGTTGAGTCGTATTAGGACAGTAAAATATTTTAATAATCTGTAAACAATACCCATCATCATACGCGTCTTCACTTTCACCCGTTTGAGATTGTGTCCTCTCTAAAACAGCTTTAGCTGCGGCCCTGTAATTGGTACATAGATCAACACATCACGAAGACAATAACCATCAAAGATTAATTATCCACTAAAGCATTAGTAGCAAAAGCACTTGAGGCGAAATAAGTTATAGAATATTATGAAGGTGAAATATAAAACGATGTATACTGAAACCATTTTGTAGAATAACAACTTGTAAATGAAAATGGTTTCAGTAGCCATTAAATGTACAACAAGAAATGAGTAAGTCATTATACTCACTTGGTCCCTTGGCTAGCATTTAGTGACTTAGTAGGTGAAACTTGCTGCAATGAAACATTCAGTAAAGTAAAGAATAACAAGCGACCTAGAGGAAGGGAATGCACAGTAATAAAGCAAAATAAATAAGAGTATAAATAATAAAATAAGTACTTAAAATAAAAATGGTCTTTATAAATACAATTTGCAACTCTTATATTGATTGCAGCATGATATATTAGCATAGGAAAACTATAAAGCGTTATAATAAGGAGAATGACAGATAAATAAAGAGGTGACAAAACAGAAAGTCAAAAGCAGCACTCCATAAGCAAGCCATCCTATCACCGCATTCGAAAAAACGTGTCTACAAAAGGAAGAAAAGCCACAAAGGGTGCACTCAAACGATAATAATAAGCAACCTTATTGCAATCACAATAAAGGTTACTTATTAAATCGTTTTGTAAAGACTGCACTGCGATTCAAATTATGCTTTCTAAAAAGCAATGACGTCATTTGAATCATAGCTTATTTGTAAAAAAAGATGATTTCAAAAATTCATCCCCAACCATGTTTTTCCTTCAAGTATGCGCAGAACGCATGATGGATGCAAGAATTATTCGCGAAAAGAGTTATAAATATTGAAATAATTGTTACACAGAAAGGATTTTATAAACATGATTGAGATTTTTTCATCTTAATTCACAAAGCTATCGTTATATATAGGTACTGACATAGCCTCGATCCGAAGGCGCGGTCGGTCGGGGAGTCGCGTGCTGCCGACGCGCTCTCTGAACGGAGAGCTCGACACACCGCCCTGCTACACCACACAACACGCGTTATACAACACTATCGCACTTACAACTTTATCGCTTTCGAATTAAAACCTTATTTCACTAGTATTAAGATTCAAAATTCTATGAGCAATGAGTGACTTGAATTACTTCATAGTGTCTATCTGGTATGGCATTTTCGAGTTTAGATAATTAGAAATAAGGTTGAATTTCGAAAAGAACTTATACCGTCTACGTGTCGAACTCAATTGTTGAGCTTTTGCGTTCTAAATACAAGGAAGCTAGCAAACAATAACAGTGTAGTGCAGACCGTGCATATATTTTGTTTAACTTAGAAGCGGTGCTCATATTTAGGCATTGCGTACTAACTATTTAAATCTACTATGTAATGATGACTTACAAGCTTCATTTCTTACTAATAAATATGGTAAATGCTACCAGCTGTACAAGAATTATTATTGCTAAGAACTTCTGGAACCCACTGCATTTGTTATAAAAGTATATTAGATTTAATTATCAAATCTATTAGTTATAACGTTGTTAAATGGTTATATTTTTGTTAAATCGAGCTATCATACGCCACACCAATATTATATTCAATTTAATTTAAATTTTGTTGTATTTTTATTGTATAGTCGATGGGAGATGATGATGTAGGCAAAATAACAAGGCAAAATAGGTGCTTTAAAAAGTAAATTAGATAGGGTTTTATAAGCAAGGATGTGTGTGAATTTATGAATGAAATGTGACCTACAATTATTTAACTTTTATAAAAATTAACAATTTGAAATATATTGTAATGATATATGTATTTTAACCGTTAACAGTAAAATGGAACGTAAAGATAAAAGTCTGGAGTCACACTTCTACAATCTACGGTGGTGTACCTATAGGAGAATGGTATAGTATGTACTAAAATTATTGATATCTCTAGCGTCATAACGAAAAACCGTTAGCCTAAGTGAGCCTGCACTACATAAACACGTAATGATATAAAACGGGCGTGCTTGGCGGAGTCTTTATTTCTTTTGATTTCTGCAAATTTTCGATGTTACATCCAAAATGGTGGGAACTTTTGTAAAATTTTGATGAGGGGATCTTGGAGAATATAAAAAATGGTGAAAATTTTGAAAAAATAATGAAATATGGGAGGGAGAATTGCGACGTTTATTCTGAAATAATCTAGCCCGTATACCTGGGCGTTCCGCGTGAGGATGGACGTGGAGTGTCGCCTGCGTGTGAGCGCGGAATCCGACGCGTTGCACGCCGCAGCCGCCATCTGCACCCACACCGAAATCTCCTCAAAAATATCCCATCTATTCCGGATTTATATCCACCGATCGTAACGACCGTCATAAATCCCGCAAACAATTTTGAAAAATACTGTCGCCTCTCGTGTTCCGCGTTCAAAAATTGTTTAGAACGCCCAGTTTCCGAGGCCTTTTTTGTTTTTTATGTTCGTTGTCAACATGTATGCATGAACGATCTCGGTTAAATAGTTTCGCACAAAACGAAATCATGCAAAATTGAACTCAAACAAGAAATTTTAAATATCACTGGGTGCGAACTTTAAAGTGGAACAAATGCCGTGCGATATAATAATATAACAGTCACAGTATTGGAAGTATAGAATATGACAGAAATATAGCATCATGCATACTATATCTAAGTGAAATTTTAAAATTCCGTGTTTGAGCACTAAATATTATAAGTAGGTACACAAAGGTCTCGTTAATATGAATAATTATTTGAAGCTTTGTAAGTTTATTACCTGTTTATTAAATTGTGCATTTAAAGTCATGCAGTGCAAATTCTACGTGTTTTACATTCATTTGGGTGCAAATGTTCATGCTAAGTCAAAATCTACTGTCACAACAACATGAGGCAAAATTGAAAATTATTTACAAAAGTCATGTAACAAATAACAGATAAACTGAATAATGTATACAAATGGCAGCATACGATAAGTTCTTTAAATATATTCTACTTGATAAGATTTTAATTTAAAAAAAATTACCAAAGTTAAAACTACCCTCATTTTCATTACTATCTCACCTTATATACTTACCCTTTGTTTATGAGGTCGTTTGACCTTATTGAAATAAGATTCGGTCATTTTGAGGAATCCTTCGGTGAGATGATCTAAGTCATGTCGTGTGGGTGTCGGGTACACGTCACAGTGCGTCGACTCGTCTTCCAATATTTGCTTTGTGGCTGGATTGTTGAGCGGTAATAGGAGTGTACGGAACCGCCAATATTTTAATGGCTGAAAGAAAATAGTGATATTTTAAGTCTCCAACCTGTAATATACACGGATTAATATGGAAATTGTAATAAGGAATAAGGTGATTATAAAAAAAATGACAAGAGTAATATCAAGTATTAATTTATAATTAGTAAGTAATGTCCTGTCTAGACATCGCAAAAAGCATTATTATTTTTTTTTTCATAAAAGAACATACAACTATACTTCATATTAGGATGCTTGTTCCTTTATGATTTTACATTGATAACGTTAAATACGTTTACCTCAACAAGAGAAAAATCTGTATCTCCTCTTGTACAAATATAATGGTCCATATAGTTCCAGTTGTAGTTTTCCAACTTCTCCGTAGTGAAGGCGACCCAGGACACTTCATATGTATCGTGGTTTGGCGCGTGGAAGCGATAGCGGTAGTGGATGTTGAACGGAGGATATGGATGCCTAAAATATGATTTTTTTGTTTACTTTTAACGTTTACTTTAAATAATAAATATGGAAATTTAAAATCTCTTATCAACCAACTATTTTTTTTTTTGGTCAGAACTTTCGTCTGGGCTCAATTTTGTTGATTATTTTTTAATTTGACAGTTGATGCCTTCCGATTGGTCTCATTTAAATTTTATTTAGTTCTAACAATTAAAAGGCGGTTAAGATTTTCGTTAAAAAAATTCTTAAAACAGCATATAAGTCATCATTATAGAACACACTGCTTTTACCTCGGTCTATATCTGGTGACAGTAATAGTAGACCCGACCAACGTCAGTTTATGGAATATCCGACCAATAGAGAGCAAGTATCGTTTAGTGGGTGCGGAGTTCGCGGGCTTTCCGCACTGCGGCGCCACTTTCGATGGCGGAGGTGTGTGTGTGGAGGGACAGTGAGATTCTATCACTTCATTTTCATTTACTCCGACGATCAGTTGAAATCCCTGGAAAATATTTTTCTAAACTTAGCAAGATATTTGTAAATGTTGTGTATGACATTATGAAATGATTTATAATCTTTTATAACGACTTAAAACATAAAAGATATCTTAATGAATACTGTGTTTTTAGTGGTAATGAATAAGGCGATTATTAAAAGGATCTATACCTGTGCCAATCTCTGCGAGACGAGTTCTTTGAAAACCTCCATAGTGGTCAACGGTTCTTTATAAATAGCTCTGTTTTGTGCAAAATCAGCGTTCACATCGTCAGGCAAAAGATTATAGTCCGACACTAAATAATCATTTTGTAGCGAACGTTTGTCGGGAAAATAATCAGTTGTTATCGGTAAACAAGCCGGTATGGTCAGGGACTTCCAATCCACTCCTGTTTCAAAATAAAAGTTTGTAAAATATGGTACTAATATATGCTAATACACAAACTCCAACGTTACTCCCTTCAAACTAAGCATTTTAATTTCGATTTTAGTACTAAATACAGTGATGTCAATGAATTTTTTTTCTTTTCCCATTAATCGAGATGGACCTTTTAGATTAAAGGTTAAGTTGAAGTACAGGGTGTCTCAAAAGAAAGTTTATATTTTGTGGATGAATAAAAAAAAAGTAAGCGGTGTATTGAAAAAATGTTTATTAATTATTAAAGTGCAAAATATGGGAATTTATTTCTTAAAAATAATATCGTCCAAATGCAGTCCATTGCGTTCACGGCACTCATTTAATCGAACACTAAAATTAGTTATGACAGCTCGGCAGGTAGACACAGTGATATGGCTGCCATTTCGTGTCGGATATTTTCTTTTAAATGCACTAGAGAAGTTGGTTTTTTGGCATACACTTTAGATTTAAGATACCCCCACAAGAAAAAGTCCATGGGAGTTAAATCAGGGCTGCGTGGAGGCCAATTTATATCATCTCCTAGAGATCAATTTTCCCGGAATAATTTCATGAATTCGAGGTTAAGACATATTGGATGAGTGTGATGTAGCTCCGTCTTGCTGCAACCATGTTCTCTGGTTATAGCCAGGAAAGTTTTGCAGTTCAGGCACTAAAAACTCGTCTACCATCGCTCTGAATTTACTGTAACTGCACGCCCCCTTTCGTCTTCGAAAAAGTAAAGGCCAATAATTCCTCGCTAATTTCTATTCTTGATAATTTCTTGTGGGGGTATCTTAAATCTAAAGTGTATGCCAACAAACCAACTTTTCTAGAGCATTTAAAAGAAAATATCCAGCACGAAATGGTAGCCATCACTGTGTCTACCTGCCGAGCTGTCATAATAATACTGTAATTTTACTGTTCGATTAAATGAGTGCTGTGAACGCAATGGACTGCATATGGACGATATTATTTTTTAGAAATTAATTCCCATATTATGCACTTTAATAATAATTAATAAACATTTTTTCAATAAACCGCTTACCTTTTTTTTTTTATTCATCCACAAAATATAAACTTTCTTTTGAGACACCCTGTACAATCTGCTTATTCAAGCCGTTTTGAACAGCCAATAGCATTTTTCATGCGATTAGAACCCGTATTACCCACAACCAAGCGTATTAGTATGACACGCACGATTCGTGCAAAGTAAAATATGCATATTATGAGTTAATATTATAATGATTAAGTTTAATAATATGTTAAATATGGAATAAATATATATTTTTTACTTTTTATATATTTCAATAAAGGAACATTGCTGACCAAACGAAAATTTATGTACTAGCGATTTCTAATAGTGCTTGTATACTTTAACATTTTATGGTGTCATAAATTTTTTATTTGGTCCTAAACTTCTATATAATTAAATACTTGTGTATGTATATTTCAAAAGTGTTTTCTAGCGATCTTTGTGTGTAACACTAAACAGTAAACATGCAATACATTTGTTATGGCATTGAAAAATACAAATACTTTTGAGCTTTTGTGTGATAAAATTAGTAATTATATATACTTTTTTTAAATGTTGCGATGGGCTACATGAAATCTAAAATAGGTATCATCAGCATATTTTGAAGAACGCGTAAAAATAGAGAAAAGATTACATGCATTTTTTCCAATATACAGTTATTTGATCTGTGACATTTTGAAGTTGAACAGGGAAACTATTTGGATTTAAGAAGAGGATAGAATGGCATTAGATAGAGAGAGAATAGCAGAATAAACACAAATTTAAGACAACTTTTTACGTTCTTCAAAATAAGTGCAATTTTAACAATTGAGTATTTGAATAAAAAAAAATTATTGATTTTTTTTATGTATTTTACCTTATTATTAATAATATTGATATTTAATGCAAAAAACACCAAAAAAATTTTTTTTCAATTAAATAAAAGCAATTAAAAATTGATGAAATTTAAATTAAAATCACGTGACTATAAACGCGCCACGACTGGTCACCATAGATGTGACGTCAAAATGTTTTAGTTGTATACGTTTTTCTATCAACTGCAATGTGTGAAAACTAACATTATGACGTCACACGCGTCCGGGTGACGCTTCGGGAGTTGTCGGTGTGTTTTCGGTACTGGATTCAAAGTCTAATTTTTATTTTGAAATAACTTTTGAATTATTGCAAAAAAAAATTAAAAAAATTGTTTTGTTATAAAACTAATATATAATCTTTCCATTTAGCACAAAAAAAAAATTTATTCAAATACTCAATTCTGGCAGGGAATTCTTAATTAATAATCTTACAAAAGATGTTCATGGAGCCAACCGCACATTTTTTCCTTGATACTAAGCGTAATTTTATTGGATTTGCTACAATTTTATAAAGCATATCGATCCCCACATATTAATTACGAATGTTGAGGGTTTGCCTCACTCGTTAAGTCTATTATCACGAGACCCCTCGCAAGATCGTACTTTAATCATTTTAAAATAATTCTCATTAATAAAAATAACCTATAGAAGGTTCTAGATCGATCGCTCGGGGTTTCGCATCTAGAAATATCTGTATCTAACTACGAAATGCAAATCCAATGAGTGAGATATCAAACCTATTGCTCGATTCGCTTTTGTCCGCAACGTTCCATAGTGTTTGTTGATATTCAATTCGACGATATCATGAAAAATCAGAAATGAGGCGACTTATTATATGATACTGGTGGATTATTATGAATTGAGGGTTATAGAACTCGTTCAAATGTAGTGCAACATTTATCACTAATATTTCTATTTTATTTCGGTCACGCAACACGATCTCAGTTTTGTTTAGTAGAACTACTAGATGTGTTATACGCAAGCATAATAAAATAAAAATTATCATACAAAACTTATGTCAATTAATTTAAATAATAATTGAAAGAAATAATATACAGGGCAAATTAAGAAGGATATTTACAAGACACATTTACAGAAAGAAAGAGAAAAGTAATAGGTTCAGGCTTGTTGCAGCTTGTAATCTGCATCCTCGAAGTGTTTATTTAGATGAAGAATCAATTTACAGGAATCAAAATTATAAATACAATACAAATCATTAAATACAAATAAGTAGTAGAGTAAATTAATTTGTACAGTTACTCGGAACAGATTATTTTGCTATAAAAGTTCACACAGTACACATCAAAACTAAAATAAACAAATCATTCAGTCAAATGACTATTGCATATTTTTTAGTTTTATGTACCCACATTCAATATTCCTATATAAATAAAGAAAAATCTCCTTAATAGTTCTCATACCGGTAGTCAAGGCGGGTGTCCACTCCTGTTCTCCCGTGGCCCCCCACAGAAGGGCCAACGATGCATTATTAGTTGTCGATGGAGTGCCCACTATAGTGCCGAGGACACTTAACGCACCTGACGTGCTTATAAGCCGCTTTCTGCTGCTCATTATGTTACCTGAAATATTAAATTTAGGGTGAAAACTAATTATTCTGTTGTTGGTATGGGGTTGGGATTATTTCAGAGGGAAAGTTTTCATAAACGCATCACTTCATGGTTTAATTATGTCAACAAGGGCAAATTGTATAATGGTTTGATAGTTAAGGCAGGGAGGGGGGTTTCACTCCGAAGTTTAGGTATGTTTCGCGCCTTTGCCGACTGAGTTGGCAGTCGAGCTCGGGTCTTCTACCACTCACTGCCCGCGCGCTCACTTCGTTGGTCACATGTCGTGTGATTTGCAAATATCAAAATAATAGTTTGAGAATTATAGTTAAGAATTTTCAGTTTTCATGATGATTATTTTCAAAGATAATTAAATCCAGTCTGGGCTGAAACGTAACACATATATAGAAACTCCACTCACCATCAACCTGATACACGGAGTGATTATTGTTAATCGTCGATCCATTCTCCTTATTACTGACATCATGATCGCAACGTTCGTGCCGTGTGGACGCGGGCTCGCCCGCCGGCCGCGCTTGGTAGTGATGCTGCTGTATTAGCACACCCGTTGGACCTATTTTTAAGTAAAAATAATTCGTAAAAAAAAAGAAAATATTGTTTCACACCAGAAGATTTTTAAACCAAAAAAATGTTGGTTTAAAAATCTGATCAAATCGTCGAAATTTTCGTTCTAGTGCGATTGCGTGTCTCGTGATGGACATATTTTGTCCAATGTAGGATTGAATTCAATATAAATTTGTCCAATGTATAGGTCGATTAGGGAAAGCTGGCATGTTCACAGTACTCACACTTATGCAATTTTACTATACAGTATGTTCAAAAATAAATGCGATTCTAGTTTACCTAGTCTTGAATTGTAAAATGGGTGCGAAGTAGATAATATGAAAGCTCTTATAACTTATATGTAAAATTACAATTTAAAAGTAACTCAATCGATGAACTTAATTATTTATTCTCATACCTAATCAATTTTATTGTATTATAGTATTGATATTATCTAATAATAACACTGGTCTGCAAAAAAAAATTTTTTCGCGCTCCTTCTTATTTTTGCAAAAGATTATTATAGAAGTGATACTTCTGACCAGAAATTAAGTTTTAAAAAATTTGTATCACGTCTAGATTTTTTGTGGTTTAATTTGAAAGAAACCCATTTTTTGTTCTAAGAATACATCGTTATTTTAAAAATTAGGTTTAAATATTAAAAAAATGTCAAGAAAACGATTAAAAACTATAAGATAATATTATTACACATTATTTACATTGTTTCAATTAGTAGTTTTCTTTTCTTTTAATATTTTATAAGGAGTTTCGTGACGAATCAATCAAGTAAAATCAGCAAGCTTTGCTGCCAACTTATTATGTATATTGCACGCCTCATAAGCGAAGCGTTGAGGTGGGTACTACTGTCACTTCGCGCAAAACATCTGATTTTTCAAACTTAAAATGTCTTTATGTATCATACATTGCACTTGTAAGATAATACATACACACACATATTAAGAAAAAACACTATTTTTAACGTTCATGATATTTTTGATGTCATTTTTGTTATTTAAACTAGTTAAAAAACAGTTTAAAAAAGTTCTGTCTTGGACGTCCGTGTGTCTGTATGTGCGGATCCTTTTTCTTGTTAACACGATAGCGACCGAAATACTTTACTAATCGAGTCTTTTTTTTTCTCTTACGCTTGAGTATGCTCAGGAATAGAACCCTTTCATTTTTCAGGGTCTGATTCGATGTGGTTTAATTGTTATTAAATAAACAAAAAAAATATCGACTTTTTTTTTATTTTTTTATAGTGTACTCAAAATTCACCATTATAAACTCGATTCTTTATACTATAAGCCAAGGTTTAAAAAAATAAGTTGGTAGTCAGTCCCTTAAACCTGCGCAGTTTCACATCTAGGTGGGGCCACAAGAAAAATAGCTCAATTATTACGGTACCGCTTTCTTTACTTTTCCAAATGTTTTATTTTATTTCATTTTTATATTTATAGTCACGTACTCTTTATAAATAATCAATTTTATTGTAAAGGATGAGATTATGAGGCGTGCACTTTTGGATTTTCCAAACTATATTTTACTATATTTTCAGTTAGCTTTTCCTTATCTCCTATCAAACTTCAGGTGAAATGTTTCATAGTGGTCACCAGATACTCTTTTTACAACTTTAGTCTGCTTAATTTCATAATTTAAGTCTAAGCTAAGCTCCCGCATTTGCAGTCCCTAGAGACCACACTAAAGACTCGCGCTTTCGATGTTGCGTCGTTTAAAAATCCATAACACGTGATTCGATTTCGCTTTGTGGTTGAAATTATATACAAATTTTCATCAATATATCAGTACAATATAAAAATTTTACCAAATTAAAAATAAAATAAATAAACCGTCCCCTTAAAACTTTACTTTGAACTGAGCGCAGCGGAGTCATGATGAGAACTACGGAAGCCCATAAATTCCCTACAAATTAGTGTAAAAATAATGTCTTCAGTAGATATCGTTCTAGTTTTATAAATTCAAGTCGTTTTTGTGATGAAAAATATCATAAAGACCGAATAAAATAGCATTATTGCAAGAGAGACTACCAAACAATACAGAATTTTGAGGTATTTAAAAACGACAATAAAAAAAAATTTAGACGTGATACAAAAAACCTGAAAGCAGATCTAGATTCAGCATGTTAAGATCTACATGTTTATCATATTTTTATTCAAAGGAGGATTTCTTTGCAGACCAGTGTAATTATATTTCATGTCATATTCAAAATAACGATATAAACAATACAAATAACACATGCGCTCACTCCCAATAAGCGAAACCTTAGCACGTAAGAGATAAGGCTATATTACAATAAAAGCTGTATTATTCAGCTATGTATGAAAATTTTAACTTACTGCGTTTACATTTAGTTTACAAAACTTATTTAAATTGTTACATAATTTAACCTAGGTAAGGAAAAAAAATTCTAATCCGCGTGCCGCAAAGTACCTAGTCTCATCTTATCTCGTCGAATATAGTTAGTAGTATACCTAACGTCTTTGTTTAAATTACATCACCCTGTATTTATAAACAATTGCAAAATAAAAATAATAATTGTCCCCTTCACTCTCATAAGCTAATCTGCGCGCGAGAGAGATGGGCAGACTTTTCATGATGCGTATGCAGTATGACGTCACGCCGCGCGCGTCTTCATAGACACTACACATGTGCAATGTGTGAATGTGTTTACGTTCCAGCTCTTCTTAATCGGCCTATACATTTATTTGAAACAGCTGTATATAATTTTAACACGCATAAATGTTACTGAATTTGTTCATAAGAATAAATAAAGTATATTGAAATATTAAAAAAGAAGCATTTATCGTGTGGTTCGCAGTAATAACGAAATAAAAACGATATGAATAATTACGACATAAATACAATATTTATGAATTTTTACCAGTAATATCCAACTACCCACCTTTTGGAAAAATATGCGTCCACCTGCGTCTATTACTCGTCAATTTCACAGTAACGTGCGACGGATCGAACGGGTTAATCAACGCTCTTCCCGTGCGTATTACCGGCTTGTGGCTGGTTATGGAACTCCGAGGGGATAGACGGCTTATAGATATCGCTGAGTCTGTCGCATCGCTGCCCGTTTCATTTGAGTATTTGTCTGTAAAAGGTGTTTATAAAAATAAGTGGCATGTTTCATGCGCATTTAAGAGCATACATTTTTCTTGATACCCGGATTTCATAGTTTACATTTCCAACAAGAAGTAACAATGTAAAACATAAATTTTTCACTTCCTTAAAAAACTATCAAAATAAAACAAATAAGTACAAATTTGAAATTTGCTATTTTTATAATTAGAATACTTACTGCAATTACTGAAAATGTCACCAAGGCTGTGATGTATGTCTGGATCAGACATTTTCCTTTGATGAATGATAGATGCAGGTGGACTTTTCCTACTTATGCCTTCTAGACCCGCAACTGATGTTTTTTTCGTTCTTGCCACTTTTTGAACACTGAAAAATTAATAAGTTCCAGTATGGATTTAAATTTCTTAAATGAAATTAATAAAATGAATATTGCTCTTAGTAAATACTTAAACATGCACTGCTAGGACTCCTCATATTAAAAAAAATACTCACCATGTACTATGGGCAGGGGGCAACTGAAAAACTTGTGCGTCATACGCATCGTAATCAAAAATCGAATTGTGCATATATTCATCCTCTTTCAAAAGCTTCCCTTTACTTTCATCTTCATACATTTTCTTCAACGGTTCTTGACTTTTTCGTGGCGGCAATTTTATTCTCGGAATGAAATTGGAATATGCAACCTTTTTATTTGTGGAATAGAATGACAAGTTGATCCAGTGAGGCATTGAATAGTCGTCTATTGAGTTGAGATTGCTGTCTTTATTGTGAAACTTTAGTAGTGGTACTGCATGTAACGGTTGTTCTCCAACACAGACCAAGTCGCTTCCAACACCATTGTCTATGATTCTTTGTTTTGTTACATTGGTCAGTTCTCTGTCTACTTCGAATACTCCTACACCGGGGGTAATGACCACGCTTAGCTGACCCGTACGATCGAAGCACCTGTCCAGATAATGCTTTTCAAATACTGAAAATGAAATAGACATGTACTCATTTATACATACAGTGGTGGACGTTTAATTAGAAACATGTAACAGGATGAAGTAGTCATCAAATTTATTTACTTTTGTGTATTAACGTATTAAATATTAAGCATCATTTCATATGTAATAGAACACCCGTTTATCTAGTTTTATAAAAAATTGCTTAATTTTAATCAAACGTTAGCTTAAATTAATAAAATTAAACAACTTTGTGAAGTCTAATATCCGAGCATTTTCAGTCTGGACAACAAATTAGAAACAGCATGGTTCGAGTGTTCCAAAGTCAAAACCTGTTGAAATGCCGCTAATATTTTTTTCTTCTACAAATATTTGCACCGTTTTTTAAACATTCCATCTAAGATTTTCTGAAAATTTATTTGCTTTGCAGTATAAATGGGTAAAAGTAAGATTTGTGACCCATCAACAAGTAAAATAATTTTAAGTTTACATTTTGACAAAAACTAGAGTTACAGGAAAATTGCAAATCATTTAGAATGTTCAATAAAAATATATTCAATGCTATAGTATATTTAAAAGAGCATGGTACTTCCGATAAAGTGCCTAGAAAAGCTCGACCATGAAAAACCACTGCACGCGAGGATAGGCAAATGATTCTTTTGGCAAAGATGTATTCATTTAAAAGTTCAAATTCTATTATAAAATTAGTTTTTCCCGAAGATGAACCTCGCGATGTGTCGATAAGATCGGTTCACAGGCGGTAAGTCGAGGCAAAATTTTTTGGGAGAGACGCCAGGAAAGTACAGCTTCTTACTAGGCAGTACAGGGAACAACGATTTTCAATTACTAAGAAATATTGCTAGTGGACAGTCCGCTCGTGAAAAGTTTTATTTTGGGATGAAACTAAAATTAATTTAATCAATTCTGATGGCAAAATTATTAACCAGGCCTTAGCTAATAAATAAACAGTTCAGCATGGCGGACGAAACATTATAGTATGGGCACGTATGGGGTTGTTTTAGACTGTTATAATCTTTATATACAACAACGGCTTTAAAACGTCGTGCCTTAGATTGTATGAGATTTGAACACGTTTGCAAAAACATATTTTCTAATAGAATTGGAACCTTTAAATGGATCCATCTTTGCGAAAAGAATTATTTGCCTATGCTCGCGAGGAGTGGTTTTTAATCTTCGAGCTTTTTTAGGCACTTAATCAGAAGTACCATGCTCTTTTAAATAAACTGTAGCATTGAATATCTTTTTATCGAACACTCTAAATGACTTTCAATTTTCCTGTAACTCCAGTTTTTGTCAAAATGTAAACTTAAAATTTATTTCTTGTTGATGGGTCACAAATCTTACTTTTACCCATTTATACTGCAAAGCAAATTAATTTTCAGAAACTTTTAGATGGAATGTTTAAAAAACGGTGCAAATATTTGTCGAAGAAAAAAATATTGGCGGCATTTCAACAGGTTTTGACTTTGGAACACTCGAACCATGCTGTTTCTAATTTGTTGTCCCGACTGAAAATACTCGGAAATTAGATTTCACTTAAAGTTGTTTAATTTTATTAATTTAAGCTAATGTTTGATTAAAATTAAGCAGTTTCTCATGAAACTAGATAAACGGGTGTTCTATTACATATGAAATAATACTTAATCTCTATAATACGTTAAGGACGCTGTCACAAATCTGCGTTACTCAAATTTAGGTATCTAACGTCGCCACGTGGTTCGCGGGAACTTCGCGCTCACGTAAACATAGCGCATTCCATTTTATAGACCATCTTCATACTTGATATTATTTTTTTTTATATTTTTATTGAAATTGATTCCAGAAGATTACTGGGAACTTTAAAAATTCATTTTGTTACTATTATTAGTAGGTACGATCCTTATAAGTATTTTAGTGTATTC
The DNA here is from genome assembly GCF_905220415.1 of Colias croceus. Classification (NCBI taxonomy): domain Eukaryota; kingdom Metazoa; phylum Arthropoda; class Insecta; order Lepidoptera; family Pieridae; genus Colias; species Colias croceus. Next base: position 5,249,201 of record NC_059540.1, on the reverse strand, counting down.
AACCAACTTAAAAAAGTGTGACTATTTTACAACAATTTGAATATGAATTGTATTATTGTATACAGTATCGAAGCTTTTTAAGAAATGTATAAAATACTTTTTTAAGAATTATTATCATACATAATATTATATCGTCACTGGAAAGGCTAAAGTACTAAAGCGCCAAAATACCTAAAGTGCGTTTTTTATATGGTTGAGTTGGGTTTTTTCTTCTCTATACAATGGTCTAGGTCTTTTAGCAATCTGAGCATTAATTAAGGAGATAATGGCGCTTTAGCAGTGGAATTTTTCGTTTTTGTCGATGCGTCTATTTTACTTACCTTAAGAAAATAAAATAATTTTTATTGTTATTGTTGGTTAGTTTTTTTTTCTTACTGCCATATGTCCTTCAAGGTAAGATTAGAAACCTAAAGTGCGTCATTCAGTTAATTGTTGTCGTTTAAGTATTATTGACTTGCCGCAAATGGTAACGAAAAGGTTGTTTAGTAAATTTGCCTTACGAGAAAATTGATGAACGTAGGACTATTACTAGGTACTATTACACAAAGAGATGTCCTGCTATTCGGGACAGAGACAAATGCAAGAAATCAAAGATCAAAAGTAAGGTTAGTTAAATTAGTTGATGTCTTTAAATTCAGTTCTTACGTTTAAGTTAAAATGACTAAAACTGTATTATTCTGTATATAAGTTGTATGTGGCATATTAGTTGTTTTTATTTTCCTAAATATCAATGGATGTTAGTGATTAATATTTATGCTTTACTGTGTCTGAATATGTTTATGGAGATAAGCGCTTTTGGCTCACGTAGTTTTCAGAGCATTTATACTAAAGCGACACTATCTTCGAAAATACAACAGTAATACGCATTATGTTTATTTTAAATGGTAGATAGAATTTTTATAAAGATTTTTTGCCTTCAGCATTATTACATCAGAATACAAGAAAAAAAGTTATGCCTGTTTGAACAGAAAAAAAAACTTTAAGTCGCTCTCCTGTAAAATGCACTTTTGGCGCTTTAGTAATTTAGCCTTTCCAGTGACGATATGTTACCGGCAATATATTAAACCCGGCATTGTAAGCAATTCTTAGTAAATGTATGTTATTCCGAGAAACAGTCGGAATGAAATAAATTAAATTCGTTACCACACATTCACATTACCTATATCTTTAAATATGAACTTTTCCTAAGTAGCAAACACATTTGCAAATGTGGGTGGTTTTTGGGGTAGCTATTAACCAATATGAGGTCAAAACTAAAATCCAAGATGGCACCGACGAAAATTTGAAATCTTTTCGTCATGGGTGTCATTTTCAAGGAGTTGGAGTAGCTATTAAATAAGTATTAATCAATATGAGGTCAAATCTAAAATCCAAAATGGCGCCGACGACAATTTGACATCATTTCGTCACGGGTGTCATTTTCATGGTTTTTGGGGTAGCTATTAACCAATATGAGGTCAAAACTAAAATCGAAGATGGCGCCGACGAAAATTTTACATCATTTTGTCACGGGTGTCATTTTCATGGTTATTGGGGTAGCTATTAACGAATATGAGGTCAAAACTAAAATCCAAGATGGCGCCGTCGAAAATTTTACATATTTTCGTCATGGGTGTCATTTTCATGGTTTTTGGGGTATCTATTAACCAATATGAGGTCAAAACTAAAATCCAAGATGGTGTCGACGAAACTTTACATCTTTTCGGCATGGGTGTCATTTTCAAGGTTTTTGAGACAGCTATTACCAAATCCCCAATGTAACCGTCGATAATTAGGTATATTTTTCTTACTCCTTTAAAGTAAACTTAAATAAAATAACAAAAACGTTAACAACCACAGTTTTGTAGAAAGTCTTAAAAAAACAATTTTAAAGAACATTGAAATGCATATTTAGAAATTTAATATAAAACGCAACTCTGTGGCAATCATGTTAATATTCTGACAGATATTAGTAACTTTAAATATATTCTTTAAATATATTCGCTAAACTTTATTTAAAATAAAGTTTATCTAAAACATTTAAACGAAGAGAATAAAATAAAAAAGAACGTGTGTGCCGAGAAAACGTGTCAGGAGTGAAACTTCTTTGGCGAGATTCATAGATACCAAAATCGCCGCCTTGCTCCATAACGCGACAGTATTACCATGACGCGATCTTGAAATTCGACGACCATCTTGGATTTTAGTTTTGACCTCATATTCGTTAATAGCTACCCCAAAAACCATGAAAATGACACCCATCACGAAAAATGTCAAATTTTCGTCAGCGCCATCTTGGATTATAGTTTTGACCTCATATTCGTTAATAGCTATCCCAAAAACCATGAAAATGACACTCATGATGAAAAGATGTCAAATTTTTCGTCGGCGCCATCTTGGATTATAGTTTTGACCTCATATTGGTTAATAGCTACCCCAAAAACCATGAAAATGACACCCATGAAGAAAAGTTGTAAAATTTTTGTCGGCGCCATCTTGGATTATAGTTTTGACCTCATATTCGTTAATAGCTACCCCAAAAACCATGAAAACGACACCCATGACGAAAAGATGCAAAATTTTCGTCGGCGCCATCTTGGATTTCAGTTTTGACCTCATATTGGTTAATAGCTACCCCAAAAACCATGAAAATGACACCCATGACGAAAAGTTGTAAAATTTTTGTCGGCGCCATCTTGGATTATAGTTTTGACCTCATATTCGTTAATAGCTACCCCAAAAACCATGAAAATGACACCCATGACGAAAAGATGTAAAATTTTCGTCGGCGCCATCTTGAATTTCAGTTTTGACCTCATATTCGGTAATAGCTACCCCAAAAACTATGAAAATGACACCCATCACGAAAAAAAGCCAAATTTTCATCGACGCCATCTTGAATTGTTTTACCCCACCAATCTATTCAACAACCCATAAAAAAGAGGATCTCAGGCAAGGTAATTTTAAAAACATAATTTTAAATTATAAATAATTGGAATATGAAACTTATACAGTTTACTCATAAAAAGTATCAAATATTTCAAATCACGAAAAAGACAGTGCACGCACAATAATCTTTTTTATTTCGTTTTTATTTTTGGCACGAGGAGCGATACACCCGTCCTTCCAAGAGCGCTTCTGAGCGCGGTCTGACGAACCGCGAGAACAAAATGTATGAAGAAATCGACAAGTATTTTTAATTTAGCTCATTATTGAAATAAAATTTTGATTTAGATTCATAAAAATTACACCATATATAAAGGACTATATATCCCTCAATAAGATATAGTTAAGAAGATAGATTAGGCTCTTAATTTTCCTAAAATGGTACCGGTTTAGACCCCATTTTTTTGCATTTTATGCGTTTATTGTGATGGAAAAAACGTATTTCAGCGACAATTTTGTATGACGTCGTACAATTTTTATAAGATGAACGTAGAGCTGAATATATTATCTTTAAATTAAGATATTACTATGTTCTCACGTGTAATTGCTTTAAGTTAAAATGGTACCGAAAAACAGCGTGTTTTTGTAAAAATACGTTATAGCGTCCTTAATACATAAATGTTAAATGAATTTGATAACTACTTCATCGTGTTACGTGTTTCTAATTAAACATCCACCACTGTATATTTACCAATATCCATAAGAAACAATAAACAAAGAAATATATTTCATATTGTAGAAGTAATTAAAAAACATTGTGTAAATTAAATATGAAGTATGGTTACAATTTTGTACATGAGATTAAATTAATTTAGATTTTTCTTAGCTTTTGCATGCCGAGTATTTAAATACACAATATACCATTTAAACTCATATTGAGAACTTCAAGAAAATTTCCTTGAGCTGCTGTTGAGTTGATTGCTGTGGGTATATCCATATTAGGTCTCTCGTGATACTGCAGTACAATTTTCTGATAGTCAGTAAAAAGTCTTCTCAATTGAAGTAAAACATTTGACCAATCCTCGTACCTTTCGTTTTGTACAGCAACTCTGAGAAATCAGTTAAAATGGGTTAAAGATTTATTATGCTTTCTAACCCAATACCATGAATACAACCTTTACTAATATTCATAATGTAATAAATAATAATAAGTTTATTACTTTAGTCATTAAAAATTTAAAACGGACAAGTGAAAAGGACTTTTCTAGTATGCTATACTCATCATTATTAAGTACCTATAGAAATCTTCATAAAATCTGCCCCTGTAGTCTTTTTGTAAACATTCTTTCATGTGTTGTGGAAATTCTTCCAATGTTTTAGCTTTATAAAATGTCCTTGAAAATAGGACTATTGTCACTTCATGATTGCTGCCATTTTTCTGAAATAGTTTGGTTAAATAATAAAAAAATAACATCCAAAGAAGTAAAACAAACAGCAATAAAATTGTGACCGCCTCCGTGGTACAGTGGTTGACGCGCGAGCGTAAAACCAAGGGGTCCTGGGTTAGATTCCCGGTGGAGACGAAGAAAAAAAAATGTCTTGGTCTGGCAGGACACAGAAGGCTGATCACCTACTAGTTTCTAAAGAAATTCGATCAGTGAAACAGATGTATAATGCATCTGCCCCTTACCCCACTAGGGGACATGAGACTTCACTTTTTTTAATAAAATTGTAATTAAATATAGAAATTACTCACCTTCCACTTAGCAAAAAGGTCAGCAAGGAATCCATTAACAGCCTTTTCAAAATACAAATCACCATGTATATCAAAATCCCACATTTCTGAAGACATTTGTATGAAGAGGTAGACCATGGATGTGGACGATCGGAACACAATTTTAGTGTCTTCTGTAATTACTCCACAGGCAACTCTGTCACCTTGAGACCACATTTCATACACTTGACATCTTATTGCTCCACCACAGTATTCTATTTTCTTGTTTATGTATACACATGTGCTTACCTATAAATATAAGATTCTTTCAATATTTTAATTTATAGTTACAGTCATAATACTGAAGGATACAATTTAAAAAAAATATAACAAACACATATATTCTAATCATAAATAATTGTTATCATATGTAAATGTTGTGGATAAATAAACATTTTATGTACATAGTACATACACATTTGACCGCCAGACAAATAAACACAAACATAATGATAAAATATGATTAGGGGCCATCCATAAAGTACGTCACACGTAAAGAGGGGGGGAGGGGGTCGACAAAGTGTGACATGGTGTGACAAGGGGTGGGAGGGGTCCTAAGTTTCGTGACATCACATTTCAAAATCTACAGGTACCTACTAATCGCGTAATTTGAAATATAAATTAAACTAAAAAATATGTCCAACTCTATCTTTAGGGCAATACGATTTAAATTGTTTTGTTGACAATTTATATTTATTCATTAGTTTATTTTTTTGTTATATGTTTCAAATATTTGATATTTAGTCCATTGAAATGTTACATTTTTTAGGCCAAATCTTAAGTTTTTTAGAGGACGCAATTTTATTTTTTGGATGTGTAAAACCTAGCTACTGACGTAATTAAAAAATGTTGTAAATAAAAATTGTTCCTCGAAAAACAATCTAAAAAAATTGTCTGATATAATTTCTTCCTAAAATGATAAAAAAAAATTATCGAAAAATATAAATATCTCTAATTTCTGAACATTTTCGCTTATAATTTTTTTATTTATAATTCTACGATAAAAAATTACTGGACTAAAGTTGTAGAGAATTTAATTTGCAACAAATAATGCTTTCAATGTTTTTTTTATCAGATAAATAGTTTATGAGATATATCATAAAAACCATATCAACCGCTATTTTCAAGATGGCGGCCGCGGATCAAGGGTGGCGATCCCACAAACTTAGCGATAGCTTCACACTGACCCCCCCTACACATCAAAAAAATAAAATTGCGTCCTCTAAAAAATGCGAACCCAAATGTAACTTTTTAATGGACAAATTATGATGATTTCATAAAAAAAAGTACTTACCTAATCTATATGGAAATCCAACTATTTTGAAACTGCTGTTTTAATTTAATAATTTTTCGATGATAAATTGCGAAACATGTGACGTCACAGTAGGGAGGGGGGGGTCTTAGAAATGTGACCACCTGTGACAAGGACGGGGGGGTGCTCAAAAACTCATGAAATTAGTGTGACGTACTTTATGGATGTCCCCTTATTGAAAACTATAAAATAATTAAACAAAAACGGTAACTTACTAGATGATTTTTTAGCCTCCACATTTCTGATCTTCCCATGTACTGATCTTTGAATGTAAGTTCAACAGAATCCAAAGCCACATCAGCAACATTGACAATATTAACGTAAACATCAGCAAATGTTCTTAATTGAAATGTTGTTGCTATGCTATGTTCCACACTGATCGTATCTAGAAATAATAATAAATATTGGAGCACAATGAAATTTGAAATTTTGGGAATTTATATTAACTTTAAAATATATACTATAAAACGCATTATGCCAATGGAGATTTAAATAGAAAATTTAAATATACGTACCTCTGCCTCTACCTGGAGCGTCAACTTTCGTAACTTGTAAAAGCAATCGAGGGTAGTCATTTTCTGGGTGATAAATTTCAACTATATCTTTCTCTTTTAGCCCCGGATAATCTTTTAAATTTATTATGAGATCTTCAGCTAAAATAAAAAGGAAAATTATGATTTATATTTTAAATTAACTAAGTACTATGCAACTTAATTATTCACATTATTTAATATTTTACATACTTTTTTATCAAACTTTAATTTCTATAATTATTGTATAACTATATAATTTAGTAATATTCAGAAATTAACAATTTAATCAGAATATAATGCAGTTAAATTTAAATAAATAAATTACTTACTACTGAAGCTAGGCTGATGAACTATTAATTTGAATGATTTCATTGTTCTTAATTGGTATATACACTAACATATCTTAATGACAAACAGTAAAATGATGATATTTCACAATTTAATGAAGTAGAAAATGAGTATTTATAAATATTCGAAACGAATACTTAAATTTACGTTCATTTTTATTATTTGTGTAAAGTTGATAAAAACACGTCAAAAATTTTTGCTTGACAAATGACAACCAGTGACAACCACATGAAAATTTTTTTAAATTAATAATTTATTTATAACCATGGATACAAGTCCTTCAGTCGCAATCTTAAGTGACAAGTTATAAGTAACAACCAGCACACATGACTGCGACGTAAACGTTGCGTATCTGCCACGTGTCCGCAACGAATTCGCTGCGCATCCGCGGCGTGTTCGTTGCGCGCCCGCAACGTATTCGTTGCGCACCCGCTCCGCTTTGAATCCGCTCGCAATCCGCTAGTGTGATATGGCACTAAAGTACAACCACATGACAACTGCCGATTTATTGCCATTTTCTATATAAACCACAGACTATAAACTTCTGTGTAGTCTATAAGATTTGTTAACGAATAAAATTAAATCTTCAACTTTGATTTGATTTTAATGTACAATAGGTAAGTAATTAATTTGATTTACCTATGCTTATTATTTAGCACTTTGGTTTTGCAGAGTCAATGAATTTATATTTTGAATACCTACCTACTTCATGAGAGACTTCATGAATATTTTGATTTTGACAGTAATTGACATTATTTTGACAGTTGATTTGGTTGAGTGTTGGCGTAGTGTCAAAAATCAAAATATTTTTCTCGATGCCATTTGAAAATAATATATTTTCTATTCATAAATACAGACCAAGACGTGTTTTCACGTCTTGGTAAAAGGGGGAAGATAAAAATAATTAGTCATGTATTTATCCGACATAAGAACTATAATAGAGAGCCTGGCTGTTGTTACTACAATTTGTCAATTTTTATCGGGCATGTAAGACAATAATAATGCTTGGGTTTAATAAGAAACAGCTGTTGATTTACAATATAATTTAAAATAATTCAGGTGATGTTGGCATTGTTTCAGATTGGTATGCAAACAGTATGTTGCTAACCGCACTACTGGTGAAGCTTCACCATTGCCATTCACTTGTGGCATGTTCTCGTATGTATTAACTACCTACTTAACTAATATTGTTCTATTTATGAGTCGATTTTATATTATTGAAACTCGCTGCTTTCAGGTGTAGCCTGTGGCTTTTATATGGACTGACCAAGGATGATGGGAATATGATAATAGTCAATTTAGTTGGAGTTATACTAATGGTCGCATACACAACTGTGTTTTATGTATTTACTTTTAAGAAGTCCTTGCTTTTGCGGCAGGCATACACAACAATAGCATTGTGTATATTTGCTGTTGGCTATGTTAATGTTGAAGAGGATAATGAAGTGTTATTAAGTCGTCTTGGTAAGATTTAAACTCCTATTTAATTTACACCATACACTGATGGTTATTTACAAATTTTGTGAATATTTGTGGGGATTAAAAATTAATTTTGTGTTATTTACATTTTCTTAATTAGGTATCAATCTTAATAAATTTAAATTCTAATTTTCAGGTATCAGTGCTTGTTCATTGACATTATTAGCTGTAGCTTCACCAATGAGCAAGCTCATGTATGTAATAAGGACAAAGAGTTCTGAATGTCTACCATTTCCTATGATATTCATGTCATTCCTAGTATCCAGTTTGTGGTTCTTCTATGGTATAATAGAAGAAGATGTCTATCTTACTGTGAGTAAAATACCTAAACTAATATTTGTAAATTAGTTTTATCTATTTGCTCAATTGAAACACATAATTATTTATTATTAAAGTATAATTTGACCTTGCATTTAAATGGTAACATTTTGTTTTTTATAAATTCAATCATAGATTAGGTAAGAAATTGAAAATGAATTTCTAATTAAAATATTATCTGTATTTTGTATTTTATAGTCTAATTAACTTCAAGTAATTATTAAAGTTCAGATATGCACACTTATTATTTTAGTATTAATAGATTTCAAATGCTCAATGTGCAGAATTTTTTCAAAAATTTACAAAAAAAATTAAAAATCATTTTATAATATAATGTTTGATGTTGACCACCTCCTTGGTACAGTGGTTGACGCGTGAGCGTAGAAGTCAGGGGTCCTGGGTTAGTTTCCCGGTGGATACGAATAAAAAAAATGTCTTGGTCTGGCAGGACACAGAAGGCTGATCACCTACTTGTTCCTAAAGAAAAATCGATCAGTGAAACAGATGTACGCATAATACATCTGCCCTTTACCCCACTAGGGGACAGGGGACTTCACTATAATATAATGTAATACAATAATTAATATGAAGAGGATAATATTATATACTTAATAACTGCAAAAAGTACCAGATGTGTGTGAATGGAAACAAAGCTAAGCACGTATTTATTGCGTCATTTCACAATGTAAATAAAACAAAATTTCTATTGTCCTTTCAGTGACAACTGAATAAATTGTTGTTACTTTCAGATTCCAAACTTCATTGGTGCTGCTTTGGCGTTGGCACAACTGTCTCTATTTATATTATATCCCAGCAAGCCATCTTCACCCCTCTTGCCAAGGTCAACTTTAGCCTAAAAGTATTATATTCCTATGTATGTGTGGGTTACTATATTTTAGACACTATGTAGTATAGTTTTGGATCAAATCCATTGATAACCAAGTGTGAGTTAGTTTTAAATTCTGTCAATGTACAAAATAGTTTTTTTTATTTTTATTTTTATTTGATTTGAATCAAATTTATTTATTTATGTATGACCTTTTCTCCATGACATTTCTGTTATTTTATTTAAAGAGTAGTTTTTGTTTTTAATGATAAAGGTGTTGTTTATTTTTTTTTTATTGTATGTACTGTATTATATAGTGTAGAGAAAAGGGTATTAAGTGTTTTGTAGTACAATTATGTATGTTATTTTATTGTGTGCTAAATTTGATAAGTAAGTAGGTATTCTAGTGGGTATTTTGATCCAGTTGAAGAAAGACAGGGAAATAGAATCTGTAGTTGGAGTGTTGTGAATTTCTTAGGTATACTAATTTTATAAAAATGCATTTATTAATTTTTATATAGTAAAATAAACTTGGAAAGTTATTACATGATATTTAAGGCATACATCCATTGATAAATATTATATTTTATATGTGAAAGATAATCTGCAGTGGAAATTCTTGTTAAAATATTGTCATGTTATTATATTTTGATAATCCTTCATAACTTTGATATGAAATATCAATCAATTAAGCGCAACACATGATACATTAAATGATAAAATAGTGCCATTAGAATATCTGATAAATTCTATTTTTTATAGGTATGTTTACCAAAACATATAATAATTGGGTTTTTATCATTGATGTATTAAAAGAATAGAATGATAGGTACTTCCTATTTTAGCAAGAGATTCCTCGTAGTTGCCACTTGGCTCTCAGTCGCGCTCGGCATATAATCTTACTTAAACATACGGAACGACTTACAATCACTTGATTCAATTAGTTTATATCTTTGTAAAAAATTCGCATCGAAATGTGTGCAGCTGGCACAATAAACTGTGTAGGTACCTAAGAGAAAATCTATCTTATAGCCTTGTGTACATTTATGTATACGAAATAATATAGTTTCATTATTATTTATTTCAAATACACTGTATTATTCTAAAATTTTGATTAATTGAATATTTGTTGCCGTGTGGGTTGTCGAGTCACTTGTAGATAGGTACTAAATTAACGGACTTGAGTTTCATTCGATTTTACAAACTGTTGAGAGACTTGGCCCTTTTTACATGTTTTTGATAGGGGATTTTTAAGCTGTTGCATAGCTTCTATCTCGGGCCTTGAGCGCGGGGACCGAATCGAGAAATTCCGTAACGAACAAACCTCACGCTCCCCGCTCCGACGGGCGGAGGTGTGGCTTTAAGGCATAGCATGCAATAGCTTTACCGCGGCAGTCCCCGAGTGCCACACGTCGTTTTCTTTAATATAATAAACACATTAATGATTTTTGCGTTATATTAAACCCGTATTTACTTAACTAGGTAATCTTCAAAATATTATGTTTTGTCTTTGACTTCAAATATTTTTATATAAGTAGATCCTATCTATAAAGAATATCATAATTTTAATATTTTGTCATTGTAAACATTTTTTCACTTGATGTGAAACATATATATATTTTACTACTCCTATTAATATTTAATTTGATGATCCTGTGGCTTATTCAATATTCAGCATATTCTAGTCTCACCAGTATTAATCAGTTCCTGAAGCTAATTTTTCAAGTAACGTTTTAAAGGTACAAAGCTTGTACGGTAGGTACATGCTTATGGGAATCAACTAGAAATACGATCGACATGCTGCTATATTGTGACGTCACAGCTTTACATTCAAACGAATTAATTTCAGTTTCTTTGATTAACCAAAAATTAAAAAAAATCTGGTGTCATAAAGTCAAGTTAAATTAAGACCAAGTACTTGTACTTAACGTAATTTTTTGTTACAATTTATTACTTAACGTAATTTTTTGTTACAATTTATTACTTAACGTAATTTTTTGTCTTGATGAAATAGCTTCAGGATACTGTCCTTTAAGTATTTTTTGTGTGTCGATATTATAGTGCAACTCGAAGACTAGCAATTTTTTTTTTAATTAGGCTCGATTCAGTGCGACGCGGATGACCTATGTGGACGTCCACGAGGGAAGGTAAAATGCATGTAGCCCATACAACCCGTTCAGTACGATGCGTCGCATCGCGGATATTTATCCGTCGCGGTTGGGGATCATGGTTCAGTGCTCGACGCAATCGTGCAACCGTCCAATTTACGGATAAATTTATCCGCGACGGATGACTATACACTTATTCGCGCGGACGATCCGCGTCGCACTGAATCGGGCCTAAGTAATATTTTAATTTTTAACAAACAAATCAGTCAAATTTCTATAATATGTGTCTATGTAATTGTTTTGGTCATAGAATATAAGTACTGTTTCCACTGATATGTATTGCGTTAATTGTACTAACTAATGAATGAAGACTATTAAATTACAAAATATTATGTTCCCTGTGGGTTCAATTTTTTCAACTTTTTTATTTTTGTGTTGCGAATTATTATTATTCTTTGTGCATAGTATTATGTTTGATTTTGTTTTTAAATGTAAATATTTAATATTATTTAAATATTCATATCAAAATTGGCTTCCTAACTATAACTAATATAATTTTGAAGTATATTGTATCATGTATGCAATATTTATGACTCATCTGTAACTAGTAGTTTTCGAATGAGGAAAAATAAAATAAGCCAAGTAACTAAATTTTGTTTTTATTTTTTTACAATGTAACTGTTTTTTACACACACAAAAGGCACGATCTACAGCATTTTTTACGCAATTTCCTCTCGTGTTGTATGTAGATATTGTCTCAGTAGAATTTAAAACACTGAATTGACGACCATTATATGCAATATTAGCTTCGTATGATACTTCCCCGGGCGTCAATGTGAACGCTAAAATAAATATCGTTTCATTTACTGATTTCTTATATTCGTGAGCTCTAACAAACGTTTTTAATTTCAGATTTTGGCACTCAACACAAGGCTTTGTTTTAATGTTCTTTATTTTTTCTTGTATATCTTCAATGGCAGTGTGTAATGCGCTTAAAACTATTGGATTATCTTTTTTGGACTCTGTGACGTCATGACAACTGCACCATTTTTCATCTACATTGACGTCACTACAAGTTCTGTATGGGGATAACTCGTGGAACATACTAGAACAATTTGGACATGCTTCTGAGGTAGCAAGAGATTTCTTTTGTGATACATCTAAAATACTTAACATAGTTACATATACATCATAGGGAGTAATAAGCCTGTTTTGATTAATGATCAGATTATCATACATTTCTGTATAGGCATCTCGAAATGCTAATGGCACCCATACGTATAGCATCGGTAGACGCTCCTCATAATAAGATTCATACGAAAGCCTCATTCGGCCGTATCTAATACCGTGATCACTTAAAAAGAAAACGAAGGTATTATTCAATATACCGCTTTCACTCATAGTCTTAAAGAATTCCACCATATCTGCATCTATTAGAGAGGGAACATTTTCTAAATTGTGACTAAAAGAGTTCATCCAAAACATGCTGAAGAAATTATCTTTTCTGTAACTATTGGCGAAGTCATATGCGTAATCAAGCATATGTTTTGCTGAAGGTTGTTTCTTAGCGCAAATAAAATTACCAATCATGTTTTCTCCTGTGAGAAAAAATGGGCGTATATAATGGTCGGTTGGGGATGTTTTAAAGCTGTTATATCTTGTAAACGTATCTGGTAGTCTTAAGAATTCTTCTCCAGTAGCGGTGTAATAACCAGCTTTTTTAAAATGACTCCACAGCATCACATCATTGCATTTGTCCATGCCGTTTTTGCAAAGCCTATGCACTTCCGTTGTGTTTTTTCCAGTCATTAAGGCCATTACATTTGGGAACGTGTTGTATCCGACCTAAAAAAATGGTTTTTATTATACCTAATCCTAAATGAAGAATATCTTAATATATATAAATCTCGTGTCACAATGTTTGTCCTCAATGGACTCCTAAACCACTTAACCGATTATAATAAAATTCGCACACCATGTGCAGTTCGATCCAACTTGCGGGCGTAGCCGCGGGCGGTAAGCTAGTTGTGATATAATTTTGCGAAGCTGGTTACATCATCATTATTCATGTGGGCGGAAACAATTAACAAAAATTGTTTTACCTAAACTAGATACCTACATACAAGGAAAAAACGTTTTTATAATTCTAGGATAGTAGATATTTGTATTTAGTTGAGCTAAATAAAACATTAATACTGGTAACTTTAATTACCTACTACCTCTACGAATAAAATTATTTTAAATTGAAATAATTTATAATAAATAATTTATTTTAAACGGAATCTACCATTTTGAACAATAAAAGTAATAAATAATAATAGTTCATTACCTTTTGAAATCCTCGGAAATCTAACCAATGATGTGTTTGTAAATATTTCGCCGTTGATGGCATGCTGCTAATGAAGCGACCTCTAGACATCGTATCCATTCCTAGCACCATGACGTTCCAAGGATAATTATGTTTCTCCGTCTTATTATTCTTTTTCTTGACTAGAATATAAACATCTCTGTAGATAATCTCTTTTTGAGGTTTAAATATGGCACAATTTATCGCTATCATCTCTTCTTCAAGTTGTATTTTACTTCCATTTTTGAACGAAACACAGTTCGTATATCTAATAAAAATAAGATATAAAATAAACGATACTTTGATATTTACAAATTTTCATTTTTCATCCCTCTAAATTAGTATTATATTATCTGTGCTAAAGTAGAGTTACATAATGGGAGATATGAATACGTTTGGTAAATTCAAGTAAAACGACAATTTGAACTCAATACAGTCACGGTAATTTGTTCACTTATCATGTAAATTTATTTCATTGTGGAGACAACAATTTAACGTTGATATCTACCTTATATTTGTGTAATCTTCTCTTCCTAATACGACACCAGGGGTTATGAATTGGTAGCAACATTCGTAACCACTTCTATTGTTACCGTACTTTTTAAATTTTACCTCATTTATTACGATTGTAAAATAATCGTTTGATAGTTTATTTACGAATACAGCTCTCTCTCCACATGACTTATTCATTATTTTAGCTTCCTTGAAGGTCAATGTTTTCCCGTAGTTGGGTATAAAACATCCCGGTGTATTAATTAAGAAGCTTTCAGTTCCTAAAAGAAATTATAAATATTAAAAATATTCATAAAAAATTCTATTTATTTTATTAAGCATAGTTACTTACCGTTATAGTTTTCTTGTACAATAAGTACTGTACTGTTGTAAGGGTTTAAAGTTAAGGATAAAACTGTTTCCAATCCTCCATGAATGCTCGTGTAATTACTCAATGATAGTATAACCCAACATACCGTCAATGTGCAAGGTAAAATAACTCGGATAATAATTTTTTTTGTTAAAAAATGACACCTGCAAAGGAAAATTTATTAATCGTTTCCGTTCTCTAGGAATATATGTTTCTAATCCATACTATATCCATACTAATATTATATAAATGCGAAAGTAACTCTGTCTGTCTGTCTGTTACTCAATCACGCCTAAACTACTGAACCAATTTGCATGAAATTTGGTATGGAGATATTTTGATAACCGAGAAAAGACATAGGCTACCTTTTATTGCGAAATATGTACCACGGGCGAAGCCGGGGCGGACCTCTAGTAATATTATAAATGCGAAAGTAACTCTATCTGTCTGTCTGTCAATCATACCTAAACTACTGAACCAATTTTCATGAAATTTGGTATGGAGATATTATGATACGCGTGAAAAGATATAGGCTAGGTACTTTTTATCCCGGGAAAATGACGCGATCCCGGAAATCCCACGGGAACGGGAACTATGCGGGTGATGCAACTCATCTTTCTTATTTATTAATTATACGGTGAAGTGTTAACACGTCTTATAAACATTCAACAGTACCACATAGAGACTATTCTTTAGTATTTAAAAGGGTCAAGTGCATAGAAATGTAATAATAGAATAGAACCACTGTTGAAGGTACCTAGAGCTAATGAGTTAGCCGCAAATTGAAAATAAAAAAAAAAAAATAAAAAAAAACAAGAAAAGTCTGGACTATAATCCAGAGGTGGCGCGAACACCCTGTGATGACGGGTGCCTTATAGAAAAAAAAAAATGAGTTAGCCGCTAACTAGGTACCAGATTTACGAACTGTTAAGATTAATGGTTTCGTTTATATGTATAGATCATAATTTAATGTATGCTAATTCACCGTTTCTTTTTTGTTTATAATATGTAAAAATTAATACAAAACTCGCTTTAATGTTTCATGTGAATATATTTGAAAAATGAAATAAAACGCAGAATTGGATTAGCATTTTTCGGAATGAGAAAATTGTTCATATGTTTGCTTTTTAAATGACTATTACGATTTTTATGAATGCTACTCTGGCTAGGATATTATTGCTTCAACGGATGTGTAATGTGACACTTTGATAATAGATGTAGTACATTATTTCGTCCTTGCTTTATCTGCATTAAAATAACACTGATGAATTTAATAATAAAATTATAAACAAATAAATATTTCATGTTATTTTTTATTTCAACGAAGCGCTTAAAATATATAGATACTAACCTAATCGTGAATAAAAACTGGGAATTTTCCAAATATTTATCTCTTATTTAGGATTAGTTCGCGTCTGCGTTTGCGTGCATTAAGTAGGTACCTATGAAAATAATATTTTACTAAGTCTTGTAAAGCTGCTTGGTCTCCGATTCCGATTGACATTGGCCACTGAGGCAAAACCGATATAAAAGAAGCTGTTTGTCCCAGCTCTGCACGGGCCCGACCAGGAATAAAGCATAAATACGGATTAAGATGGACTATGGACATATGGGACTCAGAAAAATGTACCTACCTAGCTTTCTACTGAAGAAAGAATTTATGGAAATGATCCTGTAGTGAACATAAATACAAATGTTTATTCTTTATAATTTGAATTTATAATAAATTTATTTATTAGGTATATATCTTCAATGTACATAATATTCTGCATAACGAGAATTAACACTCAAATAATAATTAACCTACCAATGATATAGCTGTAACCTATCATAAGTCGTGACTGACTGACTGACAGGCTTACATTCAATCATAATTCTGTTCGCCTATGAATAAGCCTCGAAAATCGAAGGATTTTCTTAACTTACCGTGTAATTGTTACAAGTGTATTAAAGTATATTAAAGAATTTGAAATGGTCAAGGTAAAATGCAATTTTTTGTGTTGTATTTTTTTATAATAATATCGTTAATTTTATTTAAATCGTAAATATATAAATTACAATAGTTAGTTAAGTTTTATATTCCTACAAAAATAATATTAGATACGAATTATTTAAATAGGTACTTACCTTAATTTAGTTTTCTATCTTATAAATAATTCATTTATTGATTGTTTAAAAATGTAGAGTTTTTATCTGATAAACGTTTCTGCGTTTTGAATATAGGGCGTTATTTAAAACTAGTCTATCGAGACAAATACCTAATACCTAATTGAATCCTAGTTAACTTAATAAGCTTATTATTTTATATGACAACGAATATCATATCCTATACCTCTGGTCATCTCAAGATCGTTCAAAGAATAGTAATTATACGTACATAACTGATCGAGATAAACAAGGTTGTTAGTACATAATGAAGTGTGTCATAGTAAATACCCGTAGTGAATAGTTGAAATAGCAAGTATGTTTATTGCTTTCGTGGTGTTTATGTGCTAGATGTAACGCTCTATTGAATTCAGCCCATATTTATACAGGATTATGCAACGTAATTTTCCACTTATCCTTGTAATACTCTCAAAATCTTTAAAAAACATTCATAATATGTAGGTAGATTTTGGGTAGGTATTTATATATTGTCTCAAAATATTTATTTGAGGTATAAAATATCTTGAGCGATGTGATAAACAAACTCGATGTAAACTATAATGGTAGATAGTTAGGTACCTATTAATAGATATATTTTATGCGCTTTTTTAGAATAGTTCTTTTTATTTATATAAATCTATTTAAATTAAATTACAAACAAGTACTTTTTAAATTGATATAGGTACTTACATTTTCGAACTATAACTCACTATGCATTGTATTCCAATTCCAAAATAAATAACCAGTGACGTTCCGAATTTTTCGTAAACAGTTTTAAATTTAAATACACATTACGTTTCGCTAACTATTATTTTACGAGAGTAAATAATATGGCCACCTCTCGTGAATCATGTTAACAGACTGTTGCTGTGAGTGATAAAGACTACTATGATGTGCATCGGCATGGTTTTTATTGATAGATTTCATTATTACGAATTATAGCCAGTACCTGAGATAAAGGTCAGGAATATTTCTACATGTTTCACATACGGCCCTGTTGGCCATATTTCTCCCTACGTACTGTGAATAAAGATATCTTTAATTTATATTTTTTGGTTTTTATGGCATTCAAATGCTTTATAAATATAAATTTATAAAGAATAGAAAAAATTCGATCACGAGGCGGGACTTGAACCCGCATCCTTCGCGCCATTCCGGGGCGGATGCCTAACCAACTCAGCCACTCGTGACCCGCCTGAGCAATCGAATTTATTCTATCCTTTCAGTTTTATGTGTCTTAAGGGACACACCGCGCGCCATCTATTGAGATGATTTAACAACCATCACAACCAATATGAAGCACTTTTCAGTGAATACAATATTGTAACGATGGAACACGACCTTTTCTTGAATTTATATTTTTTGGTTTTTATGGCATTCAAATGCTTTATAAATATAAATTTATAAAGAATAGAAAAAATTCGATCACGAGGCGGGACTTGAACCCGCATCCTTCGCGCCATTCCGGGGCGGATGCCTAACCAACTCAGCCACTCGTGACCCGCCTGAGCAATCGAATTTATTCTATCCTTTCAGTTTTATGTGTCTTAAGGGACACACCGCGCGCCATCTATTGAGATGATTTAACAACCATCTCAACCAATATGAAGCACTTTTCAGTGAATACAATATTGTAACGATGGAACACGACCTTTTCTTGAATTTATATTTTTTGGTTTTTATGGCATTCAAATGCTTTATAAATATAAATTTATAAAGAATAGAAAAAATTCGATCACGAGGCGGGACTTGAACCCGCATCCTTCGCGCCATTCCGGGGCGGATGCCTAACCAACTCAGCCACTCGTGACCCGCCTGAGCAATCGAATTTATTCTATCCTTTCAGTTTTATGTGTCTTAAGGGACACACCGCGCGCCATCTATTGAGATGATTTAACAACCATCTCAACCAATATGAAGCACTTTTCAGTGAATACAATATTGTAACGATGGAACACGACCTTTTCTTGAATTTATATTTTTTGGTTTTTATGGCATTCAAATGCTTTATAAATATAAATTTATAAAGAATAGAAAAAATTCGATCACGAGGCGGGACTTGAACCCGCATCCTTCGCGCCATTCCGGGGCGGATGCCTAACCAACTCAGCCACTCGTGACCCGCCTGAGCAATCGAATTTATTCTATCCTTTCAGTTTTATGTGTCTTAAGGGACACACCGCGCGCCATCTATTGAGATGATTTAACAACCATCTCAACCAATATGAAGCACTTTTCAGTGAATACAATATTGTAACGATGGAACACGACCTTTTCTTGAATTTATATTTTTTGGTTTTTATGGCATTCAAATGCTTTATAAATATAAATTTATAAAGAATAGAAAAAATTCGATCACGAGGCGGGACTTGAACCCGCATCCTTCGCGCCATTCCGGGGCGGATGCCTAACCAACTCAGCCACTCGTGACCCGCCTGAGCAATCGAATTTATTCTATCCTTTCAGTTTTATGTGTCTTAAGGGACACACCGCGCGCCATCTATTGAGATGATTTAACAACCATCTCAACCAATATGAAGCACTTTTCAGTGAATACAATATTGTAACGATGGAACACGACCTTTTCTTGAATTTATATTTTTTGGTTTTTATGGCATTCAAATGCTTTATAAATATAAATTTATAAAGAATAGAAAAAATTCGATCACGAGGCGGGACTTGAACCCGCATCCTTCGCGCCATTCCGGGGCGGATGCCTAACCAACTCAGCCACTCGTGACCCGCCTGAGCAATCGAATTTATTCTATCCTTTCAGTTTTATGTGTCTTAAGGGACACACCGCGCGCCATCTATTGAGATGATTTAACAACCATCTCAACCAATATGAAGCACTTTTCAGTGAATACAATATTGTAACGATGGAACACGACCTTTTCTTGAATTTATATTTTTTGGTTTTTATGGCATTCAAATGCTTTATAAATATAAATTTATAAGGCGCGAAGGATGCGGGTTCAAGTCCCGCCTCGTGATCGAATTTTTTCTATTCTTTATAAATTTATAAAGATATCTTTAGGTAAAAAATGAAAACATTTATATTTTTTTCGAAGACGAACCTTTATTTAATGTAAGTAATTATTATTAATAATGATTACATTACTAGTAGATATTATATGAGTATACTTTTATAAAAATAAATAGAAAAATTGAAACATTTCAAAACTAAATTACAAAAATATCTAATTCAGGACGTCCACTTGAAAACTGGCATAAAAAAAGTATAGTTAAGTATAAAGTATCACAGACAAACGAAATCATTCGTTAATTTAGTCATAAAAATTTAATTTAATCTTAAATTATATTATAAACAACAGTATAGACTTACAAAGTTAAAAGGAGTTTCAAAACGTTACATACCGGGAGGTACTTACTGACAAGGAACTAAATTTAAGCTTAACAATCGTTCTTACACATGCAAAAGATGCGATCCTTATGACGCAAAGAACAAGAACCGAGACCTTTGTAGACTGTTATAATATTAATGGGGCCGACAATTTCCATATTGGATTCCTGGCGCTTAACAGTAGCTTCATAGATGACGTCGCCCGGGGCTATTTTAATTGCGACAACATAGTACAGATTCACCTTATCATTGTCATAGTAAAAATGTATACGAACAACTTTATCAAGCTTAATACTTAAGCAAGTGGTACAAGGCTTAGTAACAACCGACAAAGATTTGTTCTGAATGCTGGCAAATACAAATTGAATTGCCTTCGCTCCTTCCGTATCGTGCTCCTCGAGGGGATACAATTTGTGACAACTACACCACTTATCGTGAATACGTGCGTCTTGACAAGTGCGATTTCCGCTTATTACACTAAAAATACTTTGATATTTATGAAATGCCTTTGGAACAGTCACAGTTGGTTTAGTTTTACATAGACCCAAGTCAAAAACTTCCATCATCGTGTGGTATAGGTCGTAAGGAGTCATTAGTCTGAACTGATTTATTGCCATAGCTTTATACTTTTCTGGATATTTCGATTTAAATGTTGTTGGTGGTAAAATGAACAAAAATGGCATGCGGTCGTCATAATAGCCCTCCACTTTGTAGCGATTTGGACCAAAGCGTAATCCATGATCGCTAAAGAATATTATAAATGTGTTTGATAAAGCTCCAGTATAAAAGAGGCGATTAAAAAAGTTTTCAAACATTTTATCTGCATCTTCAGGTCGATTCATCGGATTGTGACTGAACGAGTTCATCCAGAACAATCCGAAAAATGATTCATTCTTATAAGTCGATACGAAGTCATACGCGTAGTCCAATAATTGTTGTCCAGAGGTTGCTTTTCCTGAACACATGTATGGAATCCCATCGACATTCTTTGTTTTCTCAGCTAATTGGAAAAATGGTCTCAAGTAATGATCGGTCGGAGGTAATTTGAACGTGTAGTTCTTACTGAATGTATCCGGTAGCGTCAAATGATCTTCTCCATATGCTGTCATGTAGCCGGACTCTTTAAATGTGTTCCAAATCATGAGATCATTGCAACCATCCATTTTCCCATAGCATTTATCGGAAACAAGTGTCATATTCAAGCCCGTCAATGCTGCCATCAAATTAGGAAATGTGTTATCGCCCACCTTAAAAAAAAGATAAATAATATGCAGGATATAGTTAATACATAGTAAACACAATTAAAAATAATATTATATGAGAGAAGATTACCTTGTGATATCCTCTGTAACTTAACCAAAAGTTGTTTTTCATAAATAGAACGGTATCAGTCATAGTTTGAACAAATCTAGGTAAGGACATGGAATCCATTCCCAACATTAGTATATTGTATTTCTCATCACATTCCTTCTCCACCTTGGGTGGAATTTTTTGTTTCGTGAAAGCGTACATGTCTTCATAAATCATATGCGATTCATTTTGGTCATCGTAACCGAAGCATTGTACATTGATAAAGTCGCTCTCCAATGCAAACGTATCACCATTTTCACATTTATAGCAACTGGAGAACCTGTAATAGACAAAACTTGGATACATGAGATTTTAGATTAGCTGTTTTTCTATACATGATACAATCATTGTCTGTGATATAACTAAACACTTACTTCCTTTTTATGTTCTCATTTTCACCTTCCGTTTTTATATAGAACCGTAAGCAGCAGCGATAATTACTGTAGCTCATATTCTTTTTAAGAATATGATCATTGACTGTAACACGGACCCGGTCCAAGTCAATTCTATTTAAAAACACAGCTCGTTGTCCACACACGTCTACCTTAGGTTTTCGGTCTCGTTTCTCGTAGGGTACCATGGTGAGTGGAATCTTGCAGCCTGCTGTATTTATCATTTGTGCTAAAACGAAAATGGTATTGTACCTAATAACGTTGATTCAATCATAATGTAGAACACATCTATAAATGTACTCGTACCTTTGGCGTATTCATCTTTCTCCATGGAGTACTCCGTGTCATTTTCTAATGTATTTTTATATACTTCATCAAGGGGTATGTGTTTTAAGGGTTTGTAGTCAGCATCATCCTCCAGGCTAGCCGTATTCTTTTCTGTAGTGACTGCAGTGATTAGGCGTGGGGAACGAGGTACGATAGGAGTGCGGTAGAGATGGTATATCACCAATGTGATCAAAATGGATCCAGTCGTTACTATCCAAAGACTGGCTTTGAGTTGCCTCATGTTTTTGATTTTTCTCAGGAAAAGTTTTAATCTGTAAAATCATTCTCATGAAAACAAATTACAACCACGTAAGTAGTTACTGCTAATATATTGTGAAATTTACTTTCATTTTTTTATTTTTCAATTTAAATTCCGTAATATTGTTCAATTATTATTTCTCGAATATCAAAAACTTGAAAACCAAGGCCTAAACCTATCTAACCTTGACTTTGCCGTGGAAATAACGCGCTTTATATATTTGAACCATCTTGATACTAATAGAATTCCCATTTATTTTTTGAATGCACATATATTTTGTCTCCTTGTTAGGTATACGCACTAAAGTAAACTGAATATGACTCGATGTATGAAAATTCAATGCATTGGTCGAGTATTTGTAAACAATAACGCAATGCCAGTATGGCTTGCAATTTTGTGATAAAAGTAAATTCATTTTTTTTCTGTATAGTTAACTAATTGAAGTGAAACTTCTTTACGCGCGTTTAGTAAAATTTCAAGGTCATGTCATGGCAATACCGTCACGTCATGGAGTAAGTAGATTTTTTTTACCCTATTTAATGTAACTTTTTAATTCGAAATCATGAATACCTAAGTACTTGGATGCAATAATTCAAAATATTTTTTTATATACTTAACTAGGTAATTATTGTTGTATGAAATATATGAATCTTCCTATAATTAAATAACAATAATGGAGTCACGAATTTAATGCCTTCCAAGGTAGAACTTGCAAGGCCGTCTATTCACCATTTTAATATTATGGTGTAAAATGTAAATGGTGATGTACCTATTTCATCCTATTGAGAAATAAACTATTATCAATAATTGCAAGATGAAGAAGTTTTTAAAACATATTTATGGTAGGTTTTAGATGCAGTTTCATTTGTAAGGAAATTTAACGGTGGTATTATAATTATTATAACGAATAGATAATAATAATCGATCAATAATTAATTACCTATATACCTACCTAGGTAGTGGCGGTTAAAAAACTCTTACAGGAATATATTATTTTATCTTCATATGGGTGTTACTTATTACTTTTTATAAGTTACTTTTAGTAGTAAATACCTACTACTTTTTGTTTATCTTGGCTTCTATTGCACGCCTCATAAGCGAAGCGTTGAGGTGGGTACTACCACAGTTGACAGATATATACTACGTATTATAATGCTTGATATTTGTATGATACATATAAGTATTCAATCATTATTTTAAACCAGAATTAACAATACTTGTATGTAGGTATACCTACTAAATTATTTTTAAAACGATAAATTAAATTAAATTAAAAAACACAAAATATGCAAAAATAAATTAAAATTATTATTATACGAACATAGAACCTCCTTTTATATAACCTTTTTGTTTTAGGATGAAAAAGAAAATAATTTGACAGGCAGAGGTAAAGTCACGTATCGATAAAAATACAATAATTATTATAATATCTTTTTCTTCCCTAATATTTACGTAATTATGCACATAAATTTAAACAAGATTTTTTAAGGTTTCCATTTTTTAGATTTTCGTGCTCTTCTAGATTGCGTAAAAAATAGATGCGGTCTTTAAACAGACTGGACTCCTAATAGGTACTATTTGTAGCTATCATTTTGGTAGAAAATATGTCAACATAATTTAAAACTCATACTGCCATATGTATAGAAATTAAAAAATAGTCTGTTTTGTAGTCAGATACGATACAGATATATATTTATTGAAAGGGCTACAAACTGAAACAATCTATATTTATTTAATGTGAAATGACATCACTTTAAACTTTTTTCCATACTATATTCAAAATCTGTGGATGTGTCACCCGCTACTATCGATCCCCCTCAATACCCTCGAAAACACGCTTTATGGGGGGGGGGGAGCCATTTCGAACATTTTGTATGAAGTTTCCTTACTGTATGTATCTGTATATTTTGTGGTACTACCACACCCCGGACACTCCATACAAAATTATAGTTTTGACAGTCACACTGTAGAGACTGCAAATGTGTGTGTAAACTCTTTATGGTTGGCACATTTGTGACTAGCGTAAAAAAAAATTCGCGTTTTTCTGATGAAATACATCCGTAAACAGCACAATATCTAACCATTTTCTACGAAAAACGATAATCACAAATCCAAAATAATAAAATTGCTTTAAGTCAATTTGATTAATGTTGTCAATCTTCGTTGCGTTTCGTCTAAAGACGTCGTTGGTATCGTCCTTGCGGGGAAATGGGTACCATAACATGTCTGATCGTGCGGGGTGAGGTAAGTGTTTAATTTTGGCGGGAGGCGGAGAGTGTCCGTTCTGTAGCGTTTAGCTACTATTATGTATTCTGTGGTACTACTGTCACTTCGCGCAAAACATCTGATTTTTCAAACTTAAAATGTCTTTATGTATCATACATTGCACTTGTAAGATAATACATACACACACATATTAAGAAAAAACACTATTTTTAACATTCATGATATTTTTGATGTCATTTTTGTTATTTAAACTAGTTAAAAAACAGTTTAAAAAAGTTCTGTCTTGGACGTCCGTGTGTCTGTATGTGCGGAGGATTTTCTTGTTAACACGATAGCGACCGAAATACTTTACTAATCGAGTCTTTTTTTTTCTCTTACGCTTGAGTATGCTCAGGAATAGAACCCTTTCATTTTTCAGGGTCTGATTCGATGCGGTTTAATTGTTATTAAATAAACAAAAAAAAAAAATATCGACTGTTCTCCATAATTTTAGTATATCTTATATTCTTTATTTATTTTTTTATTTTTTTATATTTATAGTGTACTCAAAATTCACCATTATAAACTCGATTCTTTATACTATAAGCCAAGGTTTAAAAAAATAAGTTGGTAGTCAGTCCCTTAAACCTGCGCAGTTTCACATCTAGGTGGGGCCACAAGAAAAATAGCTCAATTATTACGGTACCGCTTTCTTTACTTTTCCAACTGTTTTATTTTATTTCTTATTTATATTTATAGTGTATAAATAATCAATTTTATTGTAAAGGATGAGATTATGAGGCGTGCACTTTTGGATTTTCCAAACTATTTAACTATGTAGTTACGTATGTGTTAACGAATTGATAATAATATTTATTTGATAATATCATTGTAAGTAAATAACCACTTCTAACGGAATTGGAAGTTTTAATTTTATGTCCTGTGACCTGTCATTATGTATCATCGACTATCTTTAGATCTTTCTTTTTAACCTCTGTTAAATGTGCCTTTCAACATTAAATCATGATTTAATTGTATGTTACACTCTACATAAGTGAACGACTAGACCAAGTCAGATGAAATATAGGGCAGCGATAGATTAGACCTTGGGAAAGGACGTAAACGTACGTTTTTTGTAAAGAATATGAAAACATATGCGCGTGAATTAAGGCATGAAAATCTATACTAATATTATAAAGAGGAAAGGTTTAAAATTATGTATATGTATGTATGTATGGTTTTCACGCATAAACTACTCGACCGATTTTGATGAAATTTGGCACAGACAATCATTAGACCCTGAGAAAGAACTTTTTATTGCGAAATATGTACCACGGGCGAAGCCGGGGCGGACCGCTAGTAGATAATAATATTATGTATGTATGGCTTTGACGCACACAACACACACAAGTGCACACGCGTGAAGCCCTGGGCCTAAAGCTAGCTTAGTGTTCAAAGTAAAGTAGGTTTACCTATATTACCTATGCTCTTTTATATAAATTCATGTTACCTATATATTAACAATAATTTTTATTGCAAGTTTTTGTTCTACGAATACAATAGATATCATTAATTTTTATCACACGAGTGAACCCGATGCGGGCAGATAGTATTATTGTACTATAAATAGTTAGAAGAAGGTTACTAGTATACCGATAGACATACAAATAGACTCTGAATAAATCAATGAAACGATCAAAGATGGACTCGGAAAAATCAATTGCATTGCACAGGGCGGGCTGACGCCTGACATGCGCTTCAGTGAGTCTAGGCGTGCATTTAAAAAAGGGGGCGGGGATAAAATGTAGGTCTCTGAATATAGATAATATTACAAGTGATAACTGCGTTAAAAACAACCGACTTCAAACTTGCACTTGCAAAATTTACAAATACCTACAGACAAAAATGCTCATAAAATAAAAACTACTGGGCCTATCCGAATAAAATTTTTATGGGACCAATTCGACACCATCCCGCATCGAACAAAAAAAGAATCACGAAAATCGGTTCAGAAACCTCGGAGTAATCGGTGTACATACATAAAAAAAAAAAAAAAACATACCGGCCGAATTGATAACCTCCTCCTTTTTTTTGAAGTCGGTTAAAAATACCTATAGAAAAAAAAACAAAAATCGCAGCGCACGCGTCTTACATACCTATGCGTCTTCGCGTTGCAAGAAATCTAAAAAAAAAAACAATTCCGTAAAAGTTTTTCTTTTCATAATGTTCTTCTTAAATTGAATAATTGTTGTTGTTAAAATATAATATGTAAACATATAAAAAAGTTAAAAAAAAAACATTTACTAGATGCCGGATGCTGCGTAACTATTGGCAACAGATATTATCGATTGCCCTATATTCTAAAGAAAAGGGCGATTTGGCTATCACGCCCTATTAAATAATATCAAAAACATTATAACAGATTTATTGTTATTGTATGACATGTAGGTATAAGATATTATATATTACTTTTAAATAAAAAAAATTATATTAGTTATAACAAAATAAGAAAATGTTACTTATACCTTGCTTATACCCAACCACAGTTTTTTAATTTATTTTAGAATTGTAATATTAAACGATATTTTTTTACATGGTAATAGCCCCTTGTATGCCGATTTTCAGAGGATAAGACACAACGCGCAAGACGACGATCGCGACGCGTTGGCAACAAAAACATTTGCTTAGAAACCGGCCTGTTTATAATCAACAACAATTTGGAACACCACACCCCAAAATAATTGCATAAAAATTTTAATTTAAAAAACAATTAAAAGTTTCTTACCAATTGTAAGATTTAACTTCGAGAACTAATCACATACTATAATACGCGATTACTAATTCAAATAATGATGAATAAAGGTAACAAGTGTTGCGATTGTAAGTCTAGACTTGGGAATGGTACAGCTCTGAGGCTGGACCTGAAATTCCCGGGAAAATGCAGGCACGCATGCGTGCGCGACCTCGTCAATATCTGTTGCATATGCAACCGTGTCCTAATTAAATGCGATGTATATCGGACAGGTATTCTAGATACTTTCTGTATGAGCTTTATGAAAGCGTATATGTAGATGAAAATATTTAAAAATAAAAAGGATTTAGGTTATATTATTTAGGTATAACGATAGGAGTTTTGTTGTTATGTTTTGAGAATAATTTTCCTGTTGCATTTTCAATTGTGTAGGATTTGATATATTTAAGGTATATCTACAAATAAAAATGATACCTACCAAATTCTCACATCTCTCTCTTTTAAAACAATATGTTTCAAGTTTTACCTATAGTTTAACGATTTTACACAAAAAAATTGTTTTCCATGTTTTGCTTTAAGATACTTATAGCACCAATTTTCTACATCTGAAGCTTTATACTAAGGAGATATTTTTTTTAATTTTTGCAGTAAGAATAATAAAGGATATTTTAATTAGGTAGTTACCATCGGTAACGAAGCCGCTGGCCTGAAGCACTAGAAGTAACTTAGGTAGGTATAGTCTACAGTTACCAGACTGTATATAAATTAATTAACTTATAGAGAATCCTGATTTGTAGAGTCTAACATGATTCTATTAGTTTTCTTAATAAAATTCGATTCACTTTTAATTAGTCATAACATTCAAAAATAGTTACTTTTTTATTGACTTTAGTTGATAATTTTTGAAACAAAAAGAAATCACAGTGGGATGAAATCCATTAAATTAGGGGTCGATGCGAGTTCGGGAAGTGGGACAGTCTGATGATAATCTTTTAAACTAAATCAGGCACATTTCTCGAACTCAATATTTTTTCTTGTTTCGGATTTTCGGTAATATAATTCAAAAGAAAAAGTTTCATCTGCTGAAACAAACGATAAGAGCAAGATTTTACGGCAAAAACAAAATGATTTCGATAAAAACATTCCAACTCGTTTGAGAAATTGGCCTGATTTAGTAAAAGCTCACTAGTTTGTATGCATTTTCTGAGAACATTTACTATTGTAATGTATATTTTTTTTACACCATCAGAAAGTAGAGATTTCAACGAACAAAAGACAAAAGCTATATTGTGATTATTTTTTGTTTTCAATCATTTTAAAGGGATCGGCACTTGTCTACTAGTAAATGTTGAACTCCAAATGTGTAGGTACTTCATATATAGCGAGAATAGAGCAATATCTCAACGCTCGCTCCGCTTATGAGGCGTCAAAAGGTAGAGTTTTCTTTTGGGTATGTTGCCTCAGTACTTTTAATTTAGTGAACCGATTTTGATAATTCTTTTTGATAAAAGTATAATGGGATATAGATAGTTAGACTACAAGCCCGCATAGGAAAAAAATATGGGTCAAATGAACCACCAGGGGACATATCTAGAACGATAGCAGAGCAAAAAATAATAAGATTCATCACTATGCCGTCACTTGTAAGCTGTCCAACTGAGTGCAGATGAGAATTGAAAAGTACAGGTAGACTCGGTAAATTTTGGTCATTTGACCATGTACGGCATTCTTAACCATCGATAGATCCATTAAAAATAATAAGAAACCGCTCAGTGCCGTACAAAAATGGTGGTCCACAAAGTCGGAATTTTTATTTAATTTCCGAGAGTTACCGGGGGTAAATTTGGTCATTTGACCATGTACGGCATCTGTGTCATACTATGCCTATACTGCTTTTAATCCATTATTCCGCAACGCCGTACAAAAATCATGGGGACAAGGGGAAAAAATCGAGAGTTGTAATCCCCTCTCTTTCCCCACTCCAGGGGGTCATTTGACACAACACGAAATAAATTTATTTTTAAAGTATTTTATGCATAGATAATATTTTTTCATGTGCCGTACATTTTCGTTGGTTCAAAGGGGAAAAATCTGAAAAAGAAAAAATCCATATAACGAAATGTTTGCTTTATATTTTGATAATAAAATATAAATATACATTAATATTAAGAAGCTCGAGGTGGTTAATTATCACCTTGGAAAGTCGGAGTCAGGTGGAATTGACTCCGTTAAATTGATGAACTAATAAAGAAGCTATGAACGAAAAGATGTGAATTATATGCAATCAGCCCATGAATACAGGTAAAGTCACAAGCAAATGCTAGTAATATATACATATTCAAAATGTACAAGTAAAGCGCTTTCAAATGATACCAAACACGGCATATTTATCTTAACTTTATTTTTTTACTCTGTATGTTTTGTCCGCTAGAGGGCGCCACATTAGATTTTGTGAAACCCCATATAGCCTTTAGCTAGCTGGTCGCTGGTTATCCAGTGAACAATTCAGACGCTTCTAATGATATGTCATTTGTCGAATTCTGATAAGTAGTTTAGAAGTTACGAGGGAATAGATGAACATACATACATGACCTGTCAAAATCATAACCCTCCTTTTGCTTTGCCGTAGTTGGGTAAAAATATGTTAATGCCGTACTGTATCAAATGGCCATAAAGCACCCTTAAAATTGTAGCTTTCGTCGCTTTCATCAGCCTAAAAGATGTGGTCTGCACAAAAATGTACGGCATCGTTTTTTCCTAATTTATCTATGTTAATACTATTTAAAACAACGAATAAAGTGTAGAAAACTATTATATTTCATTAATCTACGATGCTTAAACTTTTACAAAATATCTGTTTTTGCATTTCTCTATAACTTTTTTTAGAACGGTTTCTTTTGAACGGCAATACTATACAACAATTGAATTTTACAATATCATGTTAAAAAAAAAGTTCCCGTACAGGGTCAAATGACCTTACAGCTCTTTATATCAAGAATTCGATGAAATTAAGATGATTATTGGTATACATTTAAAAGAACAATTATTTTTTGACGGCATTGCTTTTAATAGTACTTTTGAGTGCTAGATAATGTTTTGGAACCGAAGCCGTACTTAGTCAAATGACCCCCTGGAGTGGGGAAAGAGAGGGGATTGCAACTCTCGATTTTTTCTCCTTGTCCCCATGATTTTTGTACGGCGTTGCGGAATAATGGATTAAAAGCAGTATAGGCATAGTATGACACAGATGCCGTACATGGTCAAATGACCAAATTTACCCCCGGTAACTCTCGGAAATTAAATAAAAATTCCGACTTTGTGGACCACCATTTTTGTACGGCACTGAGCGGTTTCTTATTATTTTTAATGGATCTATCGATGGTTAAGAATGCCGTACATGGTCAAATGACCAAAATTTACCGAGTCTACCTGTACTTTTCAATTCTCATCTGCACTCAGTTGGACAGCTTACAAGTGACGGCATAGTGATGAATCTTATTATTTTTTGCTCTGCTATCGTTCTAGATATGTCCCCTGGTGGTTCATTTGACCCATATTTTTTTCCTATGCGGGCTTGTAGTCTAAGTCTTAGTGTGCATATTATATACTGATATGAAATAAGTACAAAAATTTATGGTTACCTACAAACGTAAAGTATCCAAGTTCATTTTTTTTTAATAAATAAGATATAAAGGAGTTGATGAGGCTCTAAGATAAAATATAGTTGATTTAATAAAGGAGATGAAGTATCTCTTCTACCATCTTATTAAAAAGCAGGTAAATCATTATATAAAAATCACGAACTACTGGCACATTAATTAATGTTTAATGATTGTAACTCGATTAATCTATGTACATATAATAAATCTGTAGAAGGGTCAATTCTGTACATTGAAAATATTGAAAAAATAAATACCAGGGGGTGTTGCTGGATCGATACCAAACCCAAATATGTGATTAAAAAAATTTTTGTCTGTCTGTCTGTCTGTCTGTCTGTATGTGAAGGCATCACGTGAAAACTAGCGGTTCGATTTCGATGAAACTTGGTATAATTATACCTTATTATCCTGGGCGTAAAATAGGATACTTTTTATCCTGGAAAAATACGTAGAAAAAAATTAATCTTAATTTTTCAGTTTTATCCATAGACGTTGTTCCGTAGAACCGCGAACACACGTTGCGTATTATTATAGGCCTAGCCGTATTTGGGAATTGGGTACAATAGATATTTATAAGATGTTATTGTCAGAGGTAGGTACCTACTCTAAATGGAGAAATAAACCATCCACGCGAAGACCGACATCCGCGCGGACGGAGTCGCGGGCGGAAGCTAGTGTAAAATAAAATGATATACATAACAGGTAGGAAACGGAGAGTATGAAATAACAACACCAAAATAATTACTTTAAAATATAATTATCACATTCACACAAACACATTATAATACAATAAGTTACATTAGGTACATACCTAATTAGACGAAATAATTTATCATTTATGCTACTGCTCACTTATACAAAATAATCAAAACGTAGCTAAACAAACCATTTTAAGAAGGCGGGTTAATATTTTAAACTATGGAACAAATCTATTTGAATTCAAGACCAAACATTTAAAATACCTAAATAACTTTGAATTCCATTTCGTTTTCTATTTTTGAAACAAGGAAAATTTAAAGATTGTGAGTAAATATGATCAACATCGATATGAAATTACAAAAAATATTAAGCCCGTCTTCATGAAATATTACATTCATCTTCTACGTTTCTAAAACAAGAAAAATAATGGTGGTATCGAATTAATCAAAATATTTCACAATCAGTAATTATTTAATTGCTATTCTTAACTTTTACAATTTATTTACAATTATTATTTATCTATAAAATGAAATGCAAGAAATAGAGTATCACTCCTCAGTCTTTTGAGTGGGGTTTTATTATCTTTACGGATTTTTATTAATTTTAATACAAAAACTGCTTCTTTTTCTGGTCGATAAACACTTAAATGTGGTTGTTCGGATTATAATAAATACAATACGAAACTAATTTGAAAACGTTATAATATGCCCATTTTATTGCTTTCATTTAAATCTTGAAGAAATATAGGATAGACCAAAATATAGACGAAAATTATCCAACCATTTAAATCAAACATTTGAGTAAAATCCGTACAACTGAAGTTCCATATAAATTCGTATAGTTTTCTTTTTGAGATCTTCATTCAGAAATGGGCTTATATTTTCTAGTGCACTCTTGATTAGTATTTTCTTTACGGCGACTGTGGTGATGCTGGACATCCTGAAATAATAAATAATATAAAAACACTGTAAAATATAATTGTCTTTGAAAATTTTAAAGATTAACTTATTATGTTTCTATTTGCACAGCTCTTTATTAATTTATTTCACAATTATTCCTTAAAACAAATTGGAACCAAAAAATGAAAATAACTGTGTCTTATAATCGTGAGGTTTGGGAATTGGGACTTTGGTACATATTTCATTTTATGCGTTACAATAATAAATCTAATGTTTTGACCAAAAGGACAACTATAGATAAAACAACCCAACATGTATAACACTTTCCTACAATCAGTCGTTAACTTTGCCATTATCCTTACAAAATTACTTGTAAAACTTCTATTTAAAAGCAAAAGTCAAAAGCGAAAACGTGTACCCATTTAAAACATTTTTAAGAAAAACAGCTGTAGAGTCATTGTTCGTGTAACGGTCGAAATATTTGTGGAGAATTAGGAATGTAGTTGTGAATACGTAGCAATAGTATTTGATCAAGTGAAACAATTAGTGTCAGGCGCAAATAATTGTGTTTAACGTTTGAAAAATATTGAACATTAATATTATGAGCGAACATTACGGTCAGTGGGTTTGGGGTACCTAAGATCTCTCTCGGCTTGAAAATAATAGGATTTGTAATGTTGTCATTTAACGAGCTTTAATTTATGTAAAGTTTAGTACCTACGTAGGTAAAATTATGAGACAAATGTAAGTAAAAGCTCTTTTATATGGAAGTAACTAGTAAACTATTATACGATTATAAAACATAATGAGGTCTCTATCTTTTAAATGCTTTATTTAGTTTATTATATTATGTAAGTTGCTGCATTTAATATACTGTATGGCGCGTGCACTGTGCATTGTTCATTGCAGACGTACTGCCATATACAACCTCAAAGATGTGTTTACTGTTTAGAGTACAAAAAGGGATTCCCTATTCAACGTAGGGAGTGTGCGTTGAGTAGTATAACGGTGCATTTACATCAAACGAACATAGAGCTAGGGCTAGAGCATTCTTTCGTGGTCTTTTAGTGTAAACGAAAACTCGTATTCAGTGTTTTTCAGCATTAAAACATTGCATAGAATCTTTCGAATATTCTAAGAACAATGAAAGAACGCTCTACGCCTGTATAAACTAAAATAATTTGACACAGTGTCGCTAAGCAGTGAAGTTAGAATGAGCATTCGCTCTTTTGAATTTTGATGTAAATGCACCGTAAGAAGAGTAGTGTACAAGTTTAGGTAAGTGTAAGTAATATTACACTTTACAGCATAGTTTACGGAGTATTTATTTATTTTTAAAAGGCACAGTTACAGCATATAATCCAAAAACATTTACATCAACTTACTAAATTAAACAATATTCAGATTACAACCCAATTAAAACTGCACACAACATTTAAACCATTACAATAACATAAAAAAGTGAATACAGTAACTATATACCATCATTAATTATTAAGTTAAATGTTTTATCAATATATCACACAAAAATACTATGTAGTGCTATGATATATAAAAAGGCTAGATACGTTACCCGCTCTCTATTTTGGCAAGAAAAAACTCAGCTAAGTGCCCGAGTTTCACTTAGTCACGCACCATTCAGCGTCGTAGCTGGACGTTCTTTTTATATTTTAATCGGCAGTTGTTATTACGAAGTACATGAGTGAGACATGTATTATGTCTCGTGCGTGAGAGTGAAAGAGAGAACAACTGTATTGATGATAATGCGTTAGTAAGTAGGTATGTATTAATTACGCTGTTTTTTAGTGCAACGATGTTGGCGTATGCCGCGTCTACTAGTATAATAGGTCATTGATGTAGTGTGTGTATGTATACTCACGGCACACAGAGCAGGCGATCTCGTCGCTGTTGTCGCCGCAGCCGTCGCGTCCGGAGCACGCCACGGCGGTGCTGCGGCAGCGCCCGTTGCCGCACCGCAGCGGGCAGAAGTCGGCTGCGCGCCATCTTTGTGTAAACCAATTGAGTATTTGAATAAATTTTTTTTTGTGCTAAATGGAAAGATTATATATTAGTTTTATAACAAAACTATTTTTTTTTGCAATAATTCAAAAGTTATTTCAAAATAAAAATTAGTCTTTGAATCCAGTACCGAAAACACACCGACAACTCCCGAAGCGTCACCCGGACGCGTGTGACGTCATAATGTTAGTTTTCACACATTGCAGTTGATACAAAAACGTATAGGTACAACTATAACATTTTGACGTCACATCTATGGTGACCAGCCATGGCGCGTTTATAGTCACGTGATTTTAATTTAAATTTCATCAATTTTTAATTGCTTACAATTAATTGAAAAACATTTTTTTTTAGTTTTTTGCATTAAATATCAATATTATTAATAATAAAGTTTTAAAATACATGCAAAAAATCAATAATTTTTTTTTATTCAAATACTCAATTGTTTTATAATTAGGAAAATTGTTTAATACTGGCTGGCGCAGTTTCACCCGCGGACGAACTTCAAGTGTTATTCAGGTACATAAACTACATGACTGCCAATCATCAGTGATTTTCGTTTAAAAAGAAGCATACATTCTTACCGATTTTCGTGATAATAATATTAGTAGTACATATTTAGTATATTTATTAGGAAACCAATCCTGATTAATCTATTTATTAAAATTTTATTATTTCTCTTTTTGGAGATTAGAATAAATAAGAAGTTAGGTGAAAGCTATGACGAAAAATCTATTACCTGGATTGCTCGTTACATAGATGTGGGGGCTCATCAGACGCATCCTTGCAAGATATAATGGCGTTGCAGAACTCGTACTCCGGGAGACACTCGCCGGACCCGCATCGGAACGTGTGTCGTGGGCAACTGGAATATAATATACGTTTGATCAACTGCTAGCAGCTTATTATACACTTAAATGTGTGCTTAAATGTAAAAGAGCCCAACGGGCAGTCTTATCGCTAAAGCTCTAATCTCAGAAATCTCTTCCAGAAAACCTTGTCATCGAGGTGAGGTGAGGTCACAGTGAATATTTAATTAATAAAATTAAATCCAAGTGGTACTGAATATTTTTATATACTAGCTTTGAAATCAGTTTGGAATTGCATAAGATTACGTCGGACACAAGGTAAGGTATCTATTATAAAGGCATAGACTTGAATTATCTACAAAATATGTTACACAAATCGCTAATTGCTTATGAATACGATGAGGTAAATATATGTAATTACGGATTCATCAGGTAGCCATAACAATCAAATCATAGAATAAAATTCAAGATAAATTTTATAAATTCAAATTGATCGAAATCTTCTATACGAAAATAGTAAACAGTAAGATGAGACCGATAAACATGCAACTGTTGTAGTAATCGATTAGTTTTTGAGGAACTCATAGCAAAGGAACGAACCATGCACGGCAACTGGAATGTATCCAAGAGCCATACAGTTAAACCTGTTACACCGTACCAAAGCGTGGGAATGTAGTATTACGCATTGTGTTTGCTTACTTAATTTGTAATTGTAAAGAAGATTTACATTAAAATCGTTTTTATGCAAAGTTATTTCACAATTGAATATTATATTCATTGAGAAACTAATTACCCTTATTTCTTAATGGTTTCTATAAGCAGTTACATCAAGGTGCACTCTTTAATTTGGACCATAAGTTTAAACTTTTCATGTTTATTTTGTTTTCTTATTGCTTAAATTTACTACGGAACACTATTAAACTACTGAGAGGTAAGTATCTCTCCTGCATATTTCAATAAGAAAAGTCCATCCACCGCGCACCGGTATGGTTTAAGCGTAAATACCTAATCAAATATCAAGATAATATTTCAACATTATTTACGACACATTCCTATTTCTTTTACTCATGATCTCATGGTCCCGAAGTGATAATAACATGTATCATCACATAAAATGCCTACTTTTAGCATTCTACTGATGACTAAACTTTACCATAGCACCCTTTCCATCGTGTTTATTATCTATATAGACCCGACGTTATGACGTCGTTGGACCTGACCCGTCGCAGCGAAACACGTGCATCAAGCATCGTTCAATTCGATCACCTACCCTCTAGAAAATCCCCTCGTTCTCGAGTAGATAATGGCCAATATAGCGCATCACCACGCAGCTTTCAGCTACAAATCCTGTTAAAGTCTAGAACATCCCCTCGTTCTCGAGCAGATAATGGACAATATAGCGCATCAACACACAGCTTTCACCTACAAATCCAGTTCTTCACAATCAACTTACCCCTTCCTCCTAGTAGCCTTGCAGTTCCTCTCGTCCTCCCCGCCGGGGCACTGCGGCGTGCCGTCGCAGCGCGCGGCGCGCGACACGCACGGCGAGCCCGGCCCGCCGCAGCGGAACGCGTGCATCGGGCACCGCTCACCTGTGCCCTCTGGAACGTGATTATAGTATGGTTTGAGGTGGATGTATACAGGGTTACTTGTAAAACACCAGCAACCTCGTAGGACGAGATAACTAACATCATAAGTATACGACTATTGGCATAACGCAATAAATTATTTTTAAATGATTTTTTAAGCTTTTATTGTACTCTCCTAACATTTGTAAGTCTATATGTTCTATTCATTATCGAAAGGACGACGCGACGCCCGCGCACGCTTCTTCCCCCTCTCGTTCGCTTCTTGTTTACGTAATTTTTGGGATGCGCGTAGAGTTTATAATATTCAGACGGAAAATTAAATGAATATTTATTTTTGTATGAAAATTAAATTATCATACAAAAATAAATATTCATTTAATTTTCCGTTTGAATTTCAAATACAAATTAAAATTACAATACAAATTATCAAAAGTCGTAGAACAAAATATGTTGTTACTTATGATGTTAGCTATCATGTCGCGAGGTTGCTGGTGTTTTACAAGTAACCCTGTATAATATAAATATAAAGCTTACCGCCCGCGGCTTCACCCGCTCTGTCTAAAACCTAATTAATTATATACTAAAACCTTCCTCTTGAATCACTCTATCTATTAATAAAACCGCACCAAAATCCGTTGCGTAGTTTTAAAGATTTAAGCATACAAAGGGACATAGGGAAATAGGGACAGAGAAAGCGACTTTGTTTTATACTATGTAGTGATATAATATATAATATAAAGCTTTCCGCCGCGTCTGTCTGTTTGTTCGCAATAAACTCGAAAAGTACTGTACAGATTTTCATTCTATATTTGACAATGTACCTCTACCTATAGCGTGGTCCTCGAGGAAAGTTTTAGTTTAGAATTTTTAAGATTTACGCAACGACGACGGACAAGCAAAGCAAAAAAAATATATCTTATTTATGAAAATTATGATATTGTTTGTTTACAGATAATTAAGACCAAATATTATAATAAATACATCAGTCCCCTGACATAGAGTTAATAATTCATACCCAATTAAGGTTTAGTAGCCACACCCAGTTTAGTTCACAGTCCACAACCCACATTAACACAACCGAACCCGTAGAATTCATTAGACATATAGAAAGATGTTATGGGAACATTAGTCACCAGAGAGTTAATTGGTGCAAAGAAAGGAAACGTGCAGAGACAATTACCTTTACCAGTACCTAGGCATTTCTCGTCGGAGCCATCTGGGCAATCCTTTCGTCCGTCGCACACGAAGTACCAGCTTATGCAGGTCCCAGTTGATCGACACTGTAATGTTAAAGGAAAACAAATTAAGAGGGAATCCAAAATATAATCACTATCAACTCTAAAGAATTTATATGCTTCATAAAGAAGCATTAAAGGCACTTTACAAGACATGTTCATAGATGAATTTGATCATTGATGATGTTGTTAATTTTTTTAACTATAGGCAATTTGAAAAAAATATGTTTTCTATACTAAGGAGTATACTACATACTAATACAATTATCGTATGTATATTATAACGTATCTTGAGTAAGGATATCGAAATTAAATTTAAAAATATTAATGACGGGCGCGGGTGTATAATGTGTGTGTGAACTATAATACTGCATTCTTAACTGGTTAATTAATCAGAAACTATTTCATAATAACGCGTTCTTTCGTTACAAAAAGTATGATTACCTACATTGTAATTAGTACGTTGTTATAATACAAACATTGTATTGACCACGTACGTAATACTTTAGACCGCTCAGAAATTTTAATTGCCGTATTGAGTTACTGAGCCATTAACGCTGCTGTGTAAAGATGAAGCCATAATAAAATAAACATACTTGGAATGTACCGGGCAGACAGCCTCGATTTCGCGCTGAGCAAGCCGATGTGGAATTAGTGCGGTATGAGCAATCACAGCGCTTGTTGACACAGCGGGTGTTGGGGTCCACTTTCTGGCACTGACTGTCGATGTAACACGGCATTCCGAGAGACACGGGTCCGAGGTCTACGTCTGGTATTGCATCTGCTCGAATGCGTTGTTTATCTGAAACATTTAAATCACCAATGTTACATAAAAGGAAATATTGTAAGACACTACGAATTATTAATTCGTCTCCATGATTTTACTGCCAGAAATTGCTATGAAGATGAGGTATTTAAATTAATAGTTTATCCATAAACCACTTACCTTTAAGTGATGATTTCTTCTGATGTCCACCTTTATGCTTTCCTCCGTTTTGTTCCTTAGAGGTACCACTTTTCTTATTCGATTTCTTATCAACTGATGGCTGAGTCACGACTCTATATACAGGTTGATCATTGGCATGTAAATTAGCTGTCATTTCATCCGAACTGATGAGTTCATTTGGTTCTCCATCTTTCCTAATAGAAACCGATAGCCGTTTTGTTTGATCAATTGAAGGTACTTTCATAACAGTTTGCATTAACGGACTGTCTTCTTGAGTACTTAATACGTCGTTTTTACTCGTATACGTTGGTAATTTACTCGGCTTTATTTCATCGGAATCGATGACAAAATTAGGTTGAGATGAACGATCTTTTATATTTGCAACTTCATTGTTTGTTTCATTCGATGAATCATTACTAGTTTCTTGTTCTGCTATTACTGCCTCTGTGGCATACACTGGTAATTTTATAGGAAGGCATTTATCTCCAGATTTCTTGAAGAATGAATTACAGGAACACCTTCCAAATAGATTGGGTATAACAAATTCACAGTGGCTGTCTTTATCCCACAAACGACAATGTTCATTACTGTAGCAAACGTGAGTTGGTGGAGCAGCTGAAATAAATGAAAGGAATTATGGATAAGTGATACATTTGTTATCATCATCCATTAACTTATTGCTCATGTAACCATGAAGACAAATAGCTAACAATCAAACACAATTAGCAGTTTTCCGAACTAACAACGGAACCTGTAACTATTTCATGCCCCAGTAATTTCTTTATTACAAGGACATTTGCAATGAACCATGGCTATTAGACCACAATGATTTAACAACAGTCATTATTTATGAGCGTTCACTGCAAATAGAAGAAAGTTTCTCTCATCGTAATTCGTAACCTATTGTTTCTGACTTGTTATTTTACCAACATAACTTTGAGGAATCTGGTTATCTATATTGTGAATAACTATAACTATATACGTAATATCTTGTTATTTACCAACGACATCAAAAGGTAGGTACTTCGTATTTCCATGAAGAAACTAGAACATACCTAGATAGTATTTAAATTTCTCTTGATAAATCTTAAAAACAAAAAAGGTCCATTGAAATTTATTTTTTTAACAAAAATAGTATTTGATTGTTCAGTGAGTAAATACTTAATAAAATATTCACAGAAAAACAAAATCACATTCAGTTATTAAAAGACAATAATAAACTCTTTTTCTTCAGAAGATTCACTGCTTTCTACATCACATAAAACATTCGTATTCATACATAACTTGGTGGCAAATTGAGACAATTGCGATTCGAACGAATGTCAAGGCACCATAACAATCTCGTGTGGCTGGTGTTCCCACAATAAGATCGCATTACATCGTATTACGGAAACAAACGATGTTCACAGAAAGTGCATTCTTTTCATAAACGTGTCCACTTTTTCTCATAGATCAAAGATTCACAGTAATAGCATCCATTTATGGGAGTATATTTAGGATAATGCGGGTTGCGTTTAACGAAACTTATGTAGAACGTGCATCAAGAAAACACAATCTTAAATTCTATCATCCGGACTATTTGACGACATGGTTATCTCGACTTTCATCTTCCAGTTACAGAATTTCATGGTGATTTATCGGAGTTAAAGCCGTGATGTTTTTGTGCGTGACGCAGACAATTTGGCGTAAGTCAGGGACTGACCCGTGAACGCGAAAACGAAAGTTACGCACGAAAGATATTCTATCGGGTGTAAATTACACTTTATCACAGCTATTTATACTTTTCTTTATTACAATGTTATTTAGGATTTACGTTTTTTTTTGACCATGTACCATTTATTGTACAGATCATAAAATTCCTAAATCTCCTTTCTGGAATGCCTAATATGATCTAACAAAACAAAAACAATTTATTCACGTGAACTGCTAACTATTGCTTAATCTTGTAAAAGGTACTTACGTGAGAGGCACGTGTGTTTTCTGAATTGCAAATGACCATCCGTGCACCGACAAACACCATCTAAGCAAGCGCTGTAGGCTACTTTTAGTGTACATTGTTCTGACACCACACATTCCGAGCCGAGAAGTGTCGCTGAAATATTAAAAGAATACATATTACACCTAGAAATATGAATATATACGAATAGATTATTTTGAAGCTTGGTACACTTTCTTCCGTATAATATTAGAGGCAGGAATTTATCTGAGTTGTATTCATTCTCAAAATAATAAGGCTAACATAATAGCTAAAATATGTAGTTAGAATCTAAAACTCATCGTCTATAAGCCTTCCATAGTTTGTATGAAAAAATGCTGATTAAACAACAACAATTTTGTAAATGAATTTAGGAAATGGATTTTGGAATAAGTACTTAGAATTGATAAAAAAGAAAGTGTTGCACTAATTTCCCCTTAATTAAATTAACCTGCTTATCAAAATCACTATCTAAAGTAGATTAATAACACAAGAATTTAGCTTAAGGCCTATAGTAATTTTCTAATTTATTATCGCTTTACAGTTCGAAATTTTTAAAGTTATTTTTGTTACTGGGTAACCTAACAAAAAAGAGGTTTTCAAATTTTAACATACATACTTATGTAACATAATAAAAAAAAATAAGACATTCACGAGATAAAATGTAATTAAATGATATAGAAAAATAACACTTATAATTAAGAGATCCGTGGATAAGATGATTCGCGAACTCTTTACTTATATGGCAGGCAAATTATTTGCACGATCCAACCTTGATGTTTATCACAATTATATAAATGCATTAAACTACATACGAAACCCGTTAAGTTACAGTACAAAGTGCCTCACATTTACTTAGAGTAAAAAGTGTTATGGGAACCGACAATAGAATTAAACATGCTTGTCATGTGCAGTTATATTATACATCAAAATGAGTCTCCACAGTCTTCCTGTTAGCCTATAAAATATTACTTTCACGAGAGCTGAACGTTACCTAGATTAATGTATGAGCATGTTTTAAAGTTTTTGGGCGTAGTCTGTCAATTATAGTGTTCCTCGAGGTGCATGAATGAAGGTGGACAGGCAAATGAGTGACGGGTTCGCGACCCGAGGCGTGTGTGACCCTATTTTACTTTCAAGTTCACTGCTGCCTGCCGGCTTGCGTACCGTCATCAATTTGCATCCAATGGACATCCTTTCCACACTATACATCGTTCTAACATATGAATTATTTATAGGTTTTTATCAATTTTATATGTTCTGTGGTTTTTATATAGTTTTATTTGAATAAATGTTTTGAATCAAATTTAAAGAGTTACTCTATAAATTTATGAATAAAATTGGCAACCTTTAATCCGATTATAAAATTTTGACACAGTTAAGTTTTTATTGTACTTACCAATGAGAACTGTAAAAAACGGAACTGAACAAAACTGAAATCGATTTCTATAAAACAAAATAAAATTTGGTAGAGATATGCTTTCTTTAATTATAATCCTCAAAGTATCTACTTAGTTAAAATTATTATTTTCTTTTACTTATGAAAATATAACAACTAAAATGGTCCACTTTAATTATCTGAATATTATGAACATATTCCGAGGATGTATAAACATTCGTTGTATGCTTGAACTGCGACTTTACCCTATGAATAAATAAAAGTAAGCACGTGAACACGCACATTGTTTATTAAATCGTTGTTTAATGTAAATAAAGTAAAATATTTGAGTAAAATAACGGCTATGTTAATTGTTCAATTATTTCCAGTAGCCCTGTCAACTTGATTTATATCCACACATATAATTTCTAATTCTATCGATACAATTTAATGAGTCGTAGTGTTAACACTTTCCGTACAGGAAATTTAATAGAAACAATCTCCTAGGTAATTTACGGCTTTGGCGGCATACTAGGAAGAAGTGTTGTGCTTCAATAATCAATTGATGCCTTTATGATAATACTAGTAGATAGACATGCGATTTACGATTGAATAAATATAATCCGTTTGTTAGACCGACGAAAGCATCGTGCCATGTCTTAATTGATCTCGACACTCGTAAAACGTTCTACAAAGGGGGACATGTTGATAATCCGATAAACGTTTTTTCTTAATTTGCATCAAGACTTTATCGTTTTTAAATTGGATACTTATTATAATAATGTACTTATTTTATGATCTCACTCGCACTTACACCATTAACATGTTTAGGCCACATTTTGTCCCAAATATTCAAGGACCAACATAAAGTTAATGATAAAGGAAATAAGAAGAAACGTATGCACATTTTTGTTAATAAATTTACAGCAATATGGAATGTACAACTCGTAAAATAATAATTTGCGTGACTTCTCGGTTTCCAATCGTAAGATTTTATCTGCACTCCAATTTTTTGGTGTCTGGTGCCTTAGTGACCGCTTTTGACTTAATCTACATTTGATAACTCGGACGCAATTACGTTAACAATTAAATACGACGGTACTGGCACGAACTGTATTCTGTGGTACTATATTGTACGGTAAAATATTTTAGTTTAAGATTAAATATAAAACCTAGGTAACTAATTTAATTGAATGTATTTTGCGGTATATACGAGTATGTCGCAGTAAGATAAATAAAGCCGTAATATTAAACGGGCAAGTTTACTTCGTGGATTACTTCCAGTTTCTTTATAAAATATTTTTTTGTACATAGCTTTTGTTAGGTAATAAAAATTCTGTAGACTATAGGCTTCTCTTTATACTAGCCACAGTAAATCTGATGACAATGCAGGCGCGTGCGAAGGACGATTATTTTATAGTTTTTATAAATCTTAAGTTGAGAGTTGGGTTTTATTAAAGTAATTAAGTTACCAACATCACGTTAATGGTTTAAATTCCAAACCTTTACTAAAATAGCTGCAGTGATTCAAGATATTCTATTTAAAACTTAAACGACTTGTTTCTTGTTGAATAATTAAGATTTTAAGCATGTAGAGTCGGTGCATAAAACAATTTAGTACTTAACCCAACAGCGAATGAGAATGCCTTGGAAATTTATTGCATTTTAATTTAACATGACAAGATTAATATGATCGATAATGATTTAGAACCGGTAGCTATTATGGAAGTAGCGTTACCCAATACGTGTTATCGTGGTATCTAACTACGGTGTTTATGTGATAATACCTACTCGTGTTTAAGTTACCATATTATTGCTTTTATATACAATCTTAATGTTACTGACAGTCCAATTAATTTGCACGTGGATTGGCTTCACGACTAACGCTTATCAAATATCATACGAGATAATTATTAATTGAAGATATGATAGATCTTCACATTATTGTGTTTATTTTATTTCGATTTATTTTATTCAGATTTATTTTATTTC
Source organism: Colias croceus (assembly GCF_905220415.1). Taxonomy (NCBI): domain Eukaryota; kingdom Metazoa; phylum Arthropoda; class Insecta; order Lepidoptera; family Pieridae; genus Colias; species Colias croceus. Next base: position 5,204,435 of record NC_059540.1, on the reverse strand, counting down.
ATATAGTTAAGTAGTTAATATTAATACATAGGTATATAATAGTCGCATATAAAAACTGTGTACAGAATATGTAAAGAATGTCTGCTATACAGTACATCTTACCTTAACTTGAGGAATACAGTTAACAATAAGCATTAAATAATTATAATATTTGAGGTTGATTACGAAAGTGCTTACAACTTGACTGCATCGTTAACCGTTAATCTTACCTATAAATGTATTTTAACCGTTGACCGATTCAACAGGCCTTATTTAGAGTCGTATATCATATTTAATTTACATATAGAATTTTATAGAAGCTCGCTTAACCATTTACCGAAATATCCGTATAAATGTTTACTTTGTCTAAGTTACTTATCTAGAGTCTAGACTAAAAACTTTGTTAAAAAACAATTAATATAATGATAGATAATAATTATTTAATTTTACTACAAAAGATAAATTAAATATTTAAGGCGGCATTACAAAGAAAATACTTATGTAGTCATTCTACTGTGAATAAAAATTTTATACGAAAAATGCAACTTAATTACACTTATTTGTCTATTGTTATATAATCGACGATAGATCATATAAATTGCCATGTACCTAGTCCATATTTTAATAAGGTATCGTCCTTTACGAACACGCATTTAGTCTTTTTATTTCAGCATGCGCTTGATATAGAGCTGTGTTGAGTTTTATTGATTTATCGCCGAATGGTTTAACAGCATTGGTGTTAAACAAACGCATCTGAATGAGGATTTATTGGTATCGTACTGCACTAAATTGAGATAGCGGAAATGATGTAGCGTGTTTCTTATCGCTGCATCAGTGTTAGATGAACTCAATGCCTTGTAAAACTTGCTTGTTAACCGACAGTTATAAATATAAACTTAGAATGTAATAGTACTTAATTAAGATTATGATTTTATTTTTGTAGTCATAAATTATTAGCTGTTATTTAAAATACGGATAGATATGATTTTTTATTTGTTTAAAAAAGAAAAACAAAAAAGCTCTTCTGATATCGAATGCTTGAATGTTCTACGTATAGGTACTTAATACAAAGCATATTTTGTACAATGTAAGTATAATATACATTTAGTATATTTCTTTTTAATTTAAATAATTTAAATAATATTTAAATAATACTATTCATGATTAAAAGTCTTTGTTGGGCTTTGATACAGAGTTTTTCATTTAATATAGAGCGCTCTATATGTAGACATATATTTTCACAAAAAAACTTATAAATCTCGTAAAATACATTGATAAAGGAATAGAAACATTTGGATGTATTTAAAAAATAAAATAAAACATTAAATTATAATTACGTCAACAGGAAGAAAGCCCCCATGGAATATATTTTAATAGAGCCATTTAAAATTCACTTGTAGTGTTGGACTGTCATGATATCACGAGCATGGAATAGTGTTAAGTAAATTAAAATGTACTTACTATGCTAGCGAAGGAATGGAACGATGTATTCCGATAATTCTAATCAGTATCGGCTACATTCGATAGTTAATTATTACAATAAAATAAAGCTTCGTAATCACATGGGAATAATCGATTGTAATTTGTAATTAAGTCCATAGTTATAAGTTTGTATATTTATTTGTCTTGTGTCATAAATCTTTACTGCAAACAAGGTTTGTGTGAATGAATATGAATGTAAATAACTATCCTCAATTTCGGTGCTCGTAGCCAAACAAATATTGCAGTGACAAAGCTAAAAAATTTCATAAATAATTTAATAATTAATCCGATTTTTCAAAATTGTCTCGATGTATCATGTAGGGATATTATGTATTTCAGGACGCGCATACAAGTTTATCTCTTGTCACGTAAAATATGTCATAAAACTTACGAGAATAAGAAAACATTTGTAGGTACTTTTTATTTTATGCATCATTGCAATCTTTCTGGAAACATGTTTTTCGTTTTAGTATAAGTATTGGAAATTATAAAAATACTCGCTCTCAAATGCGGAAACGGGAAAATAATCTACTTATCTAAATTTACATGTTTGGATAAACGTTATAGATAGGGAGGCGAGGTAGCTAAATGGCGTAATTAAACGGCGCCGTCGAGACTTATCAAAATCGATAGATAAAATAATTTCGAAAAGAAAAGCTTCTATGGTAAAAACCATTTTAGCGGTGGGTTTGGCGTGTACGGATTTTCAAAAATGTAAAAAAAAATAGTTACTTGGGCATTCTCGAGCGCGTCAGATATTCATACTACGTATGCCCCAAGTGCCTCTGATAACAACGGTATACTAATCTGCCGGTTTGCGTGGTGGGGCTAGGCATATTAATTCGTCAAAAATGCACAAAAAAAAAATTACTCGAGCGCGTCAGATTTTCGGAAGGGGTGTTAAGTAGGCCCCAAGGAAGCTCCTCTTAAAAAAACTGACGATTTCGGCGTGACGATAAGTTACGATGAATTTTTGAAAATGCAGAAAAAAAAGTCCTTTTGAAATACTCGAGCGCGTCAGATTTTCATAGGGGAGGTTTATCTCGGTCTCCTGAAAGCATATTTTCTTAATCTGACAAAAATGTTGGTGGGTTCTATTAATCTGACCGAAAAAGGTTTGAGAGTTTCTTTTTTTTAATCATCGTTATTTCATATCAATTTTACTTAACACTCTCAGTTTTCGAGATATACTCAAAAAACCGAGAGTTTGAGTTTTTATGATGCTTCAAGTCAAAAAGTTTTAACTTTGGACAAAAATGTAAAGAGACCTTTTTTGTGTAAAATAAAATTACCTTTTTTGTTTATTCAAACTTTTTTTTTTGTAAAATGTATCGTTCGCGACTTATATACTGCAACGCGTTTTTCGGAAGACGAAATGGCTCCTCCAGGCTTCCGGTCACGCGGAAACCGGCAGCTTTTGTATTTTTAGTAAGTTTTAGATTATATTCTTCAAAATAAAAATAAAAACAATCGCGCTCGAGAATGCCGGATTAACGTTTTTTTTTTACAAGTTCGCGACCCTATAACTTGGCGGCGTCAAGGACTTATCGTCAGATTAGTTAAATTTAGTCTTAAAACACTAAAATCAACCCCCAATATCTTAATCTGACGCGCTCGAGTATTTCAGACTATCGATTTTTTTTTTACTAATCTGATCGTCTATCCTGGGCACGCGTCACTACTTAAAGAGCTAAATAGTTAACAAGGTTGATCTATTAGGTCTAAGGTATCTCTCATATCTTAAACTGCCACGCTCGAGTATTGCAGAAAATTCCCCTCTTCGCCTCCCTATCTATTACCTTGTAGGCTATATTTATTGGGTTCCAAAGAAAGTGAGGCGTGATGGGTCATGGAAAAGTTCGATAGCAAATAAAATTCCAATTTTGTTCATGATAGATAGGTATTTGTGTCACATTGGTGTCGCACAATAAAAATGTAGCGTTGTAATATAAAAAGAAAATCGTCAAGATCGTCACTATGAAATAGGTACATTATTAAAATATGAGTTGAGACTATAAACAATTGGAATAATAATACTTAATAAGATTGAATTGTGGCTTTTCTAGTTAAAAAATCTGATTGAAAATAAAGACCTATAATTACTAACATTATATAAATGCTCCAGTTACCTATCGATCAATAAAATATACCTAATATTTGTGTCAATGATGAAAACCGCAATACTTAAGTGAAAGTTATATCGAAACCACTAATATTGTACGATACTCATTATAGAAAATAAAAGGAAAGTTGAATAAAATGAAACAAATTACAGCAGTGATAGTGTTCAGATCGATAAGATGCGTTGTGAAATGTGAATCATGTTTTTGCTATTGTATTGTTTTCTAATCGAAAAATAATAGAATCGGAAGAATTAAACTTAGAAATAATAATAGTTCCAGTTTAAAGTTTTACTTTAATTAAACATAACATTACCTATATGAATAGCTGTCCTGGCAAACGTTGTTCTGCCTTACTCTTATCACATAAGGGTATAAAAAAGATATCCGATTCTCAGATCTACCCGATATGCACACAACATTTCATGAGAATCGGTCGACCCGTTTAGGAGGAGTACGGTAACTAATATTGTGACACGAGAATTTTATAAATATAGAGAAGATATTATACTAACTATTTGAATCAGGTAAAAACTGAAAAGATAGAGGCAGTTTACAATTTACAACACAAACCATAGCAAAGTGCAAACGAACGTTTACTTATGTGTGTATGAAGTATGAACATGTAAGTATAAGATAAACAGTGGAAATCACTTACACTGGAGGCACGTGGAGTTGTCAACTTCAGCGTAGTAAGGCTGACAGGTGCAGACTCCCCTCGCGCAGCGCGAGTTGGAGGCGGAGCAGTCTGCGTTGGTGCGACACTGAGAACCGAGGAGGCCGCAGTTTGCTATCTGTGGACATGTATGTTTATGTCAACTAGGGGCTTTTCATGGATTCCTCCTTATCATGTTAATTCGCACACACGTCGTTATAGGAATCTGTGCACATATCGCAAGGAATAATGTAGCCTGTAGTTATCATTTTATATTCCTTATTACGTAAAGGTCAATAAAACACGCAATGAGTTTAGTTTTAGAAAAATAATTGAAGTGTGAATGTTTATTTCATTATGTGAGCGATGTGTCAGAGTAATAAAAAGTACGATCTTTTTTTAACAAATAGGTAATTTTTGCTGTGCCGTATAACTAGGGTTAATAAAAATTTATGAACAAACTTATTTGACGTTAATTTCAGGGCAACATTTTTCACAAAGGAATTGTTCAAAGAAAAGGGCCTATTCGTTATAAGTACTAAGTATTTGTTGTTATGATAAGTTAAAAAAGACTCTACATTTACATTTTAAGATGCTACGGTATAAAATTAGTTTTAATTTTTTAAAGATTTATAAGATTAGATTTAGACAAAATAATGTCAATGGAGTTCATTAAAAGTTCAGCTATCAATAATTACGAGCGGCATAATTCAAAGTCTGTTTTTAACGATGTTAGCTCGTAAAGTCTCACGGAATTAAGCAAACGAGGGAAGATTCCCCCAGGGTTGTCTGTAAATGCCTGCTAATAATGATCTGCATTAATCACCTCACTGTGTTAACATTTGCAACTAGGAAAAGTAATGTGTTACAATTGGGAACAACACTATTTAAAGTGTTATATTTTTAATTTTACACATCCATTAAAACTTCATAATCTATTTCTATAGTAGTGAAAAAACTTTTTGTTGCAAAAATTTGACCTGTATGTATACTCATACTTTTACTTTAATATTAGGACGAATGAGAAATATGATTTGCTTATTGTATTTTTATGATTGGCTGTAGAGATGTTGATAACTTTTCCGTGTTACAGTTTAATAAGGTGACTAATTGGAATCAGCGTGTGCCACAATTATTAACTCACTTAAAAGTTTATGACATTTAATTGTGTGCTTTGGTTGCTTTGTTATATTTAATCGAAATTTTTAACCCCGACCAAATTGTCAACATTTTGCATGCACGGCGCCACTACCTGCAATCTATTTTAGTATAAAAATCAGATTGTCTCCTCCATTGAGAAGATCTAGTGTCCCCAGATCTTGTCGACCTTCACAGGGTGAGTGTGAGTCATGAACCCGTAATTCATAAAGGTATTTTTATTTAGCGACATCTATTTTGCATTGTGTCATTGTTGCAAATAGCTGTAATAATCTTAGTTAACACATGTCTACGCGAATATTAGGATATCCTTTTTGCCTACGCCTGTAATCTATCAACCTTGCGGTCAACAATTATTTTATAATGTTACCTAAAACTTTAGCAGAAATAGATAGACTACTTAAAACATAGAGACAAAGTAACATTATGATAATATGTACCAATTCCTTTTGTCACAAATTGATATGTGAATACTATGTAAGACAATATACGAACACTTAGCCTTATCGATTGAAATTAAAATTTAATGCACTCTTTCGAAAACGTAGCTTTAAATTATTCAAGATAGGAAACGTGAAATTATTCAGGAGGGAAGGAGGGTAGAGTGTATTTCATATTTCACGACGATCATCCCCATTTCGTCGTAAACTACATTTTATGCTCCATATAAATACACGGTGGTCCTATATCTTAATATATCATTTAAGTCACATCGATCAAGAAAGATAAATTGTAAAAGTTATTTGATTAATCTTTATTAGAATTTCGACTAACTAGTTTCTTGTTTATGTTTGTCGGAATTCAAATGGTGATCGGCAAAAAAGCGGCCGTTATTGTATCGTGTATGCGGCTGCTTTGATTGTACGTAATCACTCTCAATAGCTAAGCAGATTCCAATCTTTCTATACAGAGTAAGTTGGTGTGAACAAATTATCGTAGCACGAACTGTTTCCTGGTTTAACCGCAACTATTCATAGCGCTCATCGTGACTTTCATCTATATGGTCAGTAAATGTTTGAAGCTTCTTTCTTTGTATGCTTGAACGGCTTTCAACAGTTTGTATTTAACAGTTTTTTTGCAAAAAAACAAACGACTAATTCTCAATCGAATCAAGTGAAAAAATTTTTTAAATAAATATAACTCAATTTAAATTAAATTTATTTGTCTCTACCTAAGTATTTCTCTATGATTTTGACAGAATAAGCCGGTAAACTTTCACTCGTTTATAGTAAAATAGTTAAATAGTAATAATTTAATATAATTCAATTTATAATAAAGTTTACGTGTAAGTACATGTTTTGTACAACGTGTAATTTATATAATCTTGTTAACACGCGTAGCCTGCGGGTAGGAACATTATGAACGCACAATTTGCTGTTTTCTCCAAATGGAAATTATCATGTCGTGATGACACCAACGACCAACCTAAGTGTTGTATTGTTAGTAATTAAGTAACCTGACGATGATATCTACCAATTAATAAGATTATAGTTCTCCTATAATGAACTCACGAGAGCGTGAAAAGTTGTAAGTATTATATCTATGGTAAATATGTATTAGACTTCATAGTCCATTGTTACAATGCGTTAACAGTAATAATTATAAACATTCTTGTATTAAAATTTAAGCTTATGTCCTTTGTGTAATCTATCTAATGTTATAACGTACATGGAGGACGAAATAAAATTTTAAATTCATCCATTCAGCCGTAAATTGTGCTGAAAAAAGGAACTAAAGTCAGTATGTAACTTAGCTCTATTTCCGTTTTCTATACAATTTTATCTTCAAAGAGAAGCGAAAGCGGAAAGCTCTTATCTCCAAACACATCTAATGTTTATGTTAAATAATCCCTGTACGGCACCTTTTCTGCAAACACGTCTGAGACTGCGAGATTAATCAACTATTTACAGCCTCGCTACCTTTTAAGTATAAATATTAATGGCTCTCGCAATGTTTGAAATAATATAATAAGAATTCCTAGAATAGCAAGTGAGATGCGTTTGTGAATTGCATATTGTTTGTATGGAATTCCTTGAGAAACAATAGGAAACCACGAGTGGATTCACGATTGTGGTCAATATTGATAACGAGATACTGTGCATCGTATATTACTTACATCTTCGTAGGGCGAGAGTTTTTATTGCCATCATTGAAGTGTAGTTGGGCCCACAGGAATACAGCTACATTAAAATGGATACGTGATGCTATGAAAGAGGAAATATACCGCTAGCTAAAGATGTTAGTGGTTTTATTTTTACCTAGCTAATCGATATCAAACATTAAATTAGGAAAATAATTTAATGTTTTCAGGTAGACAATACTTATATTGTAATGTGTAAGTATTATTTTAAAATAGGTACTTAATAATTGTAATGTGTTAATCATTTACTTCCTTATGTAAGTTAACTCTAACAATAGAAGCAAAAAGTGAATATTATCATAGATCACCCCTTTTTAAAACAACGTGCAATATTTGTTCCGTTTTAAAATTCTATAAGTGCATTATTTGCTATTAAGAGTTAAGACTTGTTCTGGACGAGTGTGTACAAATATTATGAATCAACATAGATTACACAATGCCCATTTTTGTGAAATAATTTCTACTCCATTATCTTAAAGTCCATTTTCACTTTAACACATGTAGTTGCATTCGAAGCACCGGAAGCTAACAAAGCGCGAACGCTCCGAGCTTCAATAATGAAACGACTCATTTGATTTTGTTTTATTCACAAACATTTCTGATTCCTGTTTAATTTAACGTAATTTTGAAAGCGATATTTTCCTCTTTCTTTTATGCTTTTAAAATAAACCTTGCCTGAAATGTGCATAAAAAGCTCCGGAATGTAATTTTATTAAAACGTTGCAAGCGGAATGTTACAAAGATTTTTAATACTCTTAGACAACACAATTATTTAAAAAATATAGATCCATAACTTATGGAAGCATCTATACAATCTGTGTCTTTAACATAACATCACTCCGCGACCGCCAAGAAACGCGCATAAATTTTCTAATATCCAACAGTACTAATTTGCGCAATGTTTCATTAATTCAAGCATTCTGTTCAAATTATACTATTCTAAAGGATGTAGTAATAAAAATGCAATTACTGGGTGTAATCAGGGATATTATTCCTGCGAGCTTTTACGCGTGATTCGCAATATCGTTAGCATTGACAGCGTCAAGTTTTGCTATGCGTTGAAGCGCTTACGACCACACAGCTCTTCCCGAGACATGGTCGTTGACCGCACGAGCCCTATGCAATGATTTTAGACTTTGTTCTTGCAAGGTTTATATTTTAAAGCTGAGTATCGCAGTACCCATTTAGGTAATTACGTTCTTAGTATGCTACTTGCTTGCGGTTGAAGAGGTTTCACCTAGTTATGCTTTAAAATTTAAATTGCCCTAAAAATGCGTTTAGCTTACTTATATGCAAAGTGTTGTGTGTTTTAATTTTAAACAAAATTCTGTTCTGAGTCGTTTTGTAAGTACTGAGTTTATACTTCTGTAGCTGTGGGAGTACGTCCTCACAATCATAAAATAGCCGTAACCTAGTTACTATTGTATTTGCTTTTTGTTCGCCATAAGTACATCGTATTGTTAACCAATTTTTATGTGAACATCATCGCTTTCATATCAAAACTAAACCGTTACTAGACATAAGGTAAGCTGTAAGCATTCTTTTCGTTAAATTGTTTCAATATCTTCACATTCATCATTTTAATACCTATATAATATTATAAAATCTTAATAGTCTTCATTTGACGCTCTTGATCGTTAGTAAAAAAATTCTCGCGACAGTCTTAAGTCAAATTGCTTCCTCAACTTTGTTATTCTATCGGTAAAAATAAAACAAGAATTCACCAAAAAACGTCACTGTTCATCCAATCAATCTATATTTGAGTAACATAATATTACGTTAACGTTAGCGCGCTATTATCCAATTTTGTGAACTTTTTCCGTCTCGTCAATTTGATGTTTTTCGAGTTCGTGGAACTTACTGGTTCGCTAGCTTGTATTGAATTAAACGACATTAGTTACGATTGGTTTTATACAAATTCATTTCACTTTTAATAGACCGTAACCTTGTCTTTATCAATTTACTTTTCTCTTGGTGCGGCAGTCACGACTGCGGGGCAGCGAGGGGTGAAAACTGTTTTTAACTTTCCATAATAAACAATCGACTCTATTGTTGTTTATCATAAATCATAAACAATATGGGTAGTGGGTACTCTTCATAAAATATCGTAAGATTCGTAGGTAGATGTTATCTTAAAATTGAACATAAAGAGACTTACATAATTGAAACTTCTGCTATTGAGAATGTACTGAACTACATGAACAAGTCAGATATTAAATTTTTTTGGGATAGGATAAAAAGCAATTTAAAGCGTGATAGAGTTCGCGCTGTAAATTACTTTTTGTTTGTAATATTCTAATGTTTAACGAAAATGCAATGCAAACCTTACGCAATAGGTGAATTAACTCAATTATGTCAAATTATGTTGTCAGCAACGAAATTGAAGACAAGTAACTTGGAATTATCTGTGCCGCTGAGATAAACCTTGATAACATGTTGGCAACAATGTCTCAATAAAACGTGCCTTTGAAAGACGACCCCAAGGACATGGAGGTCGTTACGTCAGTTTGTTCAGCAACTGAAAGCTAATACGCGATCATGTCGAATATAATCTCACGTCAAGTATATTGAATATTATGTTAAGCCTCCCCAAGGAGCACCCTCCTGTGACCCGTCTAGACTGACTCGATGGAATTTCTAACTACATTTAACCTTTGCAAATACGAGATTTTTGTTACCTCCTAACTTTCTCTATTTAAAAAGTCAACCAAAATAAAGGCGAGAAAATCTTTTTGTCTCGCTTAATAAGATCTAATCTTATGTGAATATAAAAGCTGAGATCGCTTTAATTTCCTTAAGTATATTAATTGTATAAGAATCTGATAAAAATGCATGCATTTACATGAGAAGAGTAACTATTGTGTGCATTATCTATAGACCTTGAACTGTTCACAATTTTATAAAATTTCACTTCGTTGTACAGAATTACATCTATGTATATTGATAATAGGACAGTTGGAGGAGGCCTATACGGTATACCCGAAAGGGGCCAGGACATTTAACCGAATTGCATTATTAATTTTTTCATGTATTATGTATCTTTTGTTGTAAATTGTATCTAAATGTCATGGAATATAAGGGCTAAACAAATAAATAAATAAATATTGATAATAATCGTACCGAAACATGATGTACCAGAATTAATATTATTGAATGGCACCCTTCTCCATACTAAACTAATCTCCTTCGCAATCGGAGGTCCAACCCGCTGTGAACTACATAATTGAGTATTAACGCTAATACCTCACAAGAAATAATAATCTAGGATAAAATAAGGCCTTCATCATAAATAAATTCGTAAATTATAAATGTATGTTGACAACGGTCTAGGTTAAGTACCCACCTTAATTTCGTTCCTCAAGTAGGCACCTGTACTTAGTGTAATTTAATAAAGCAATTTAAAATCAGTTTTCCACCATTCTTCAACATGTTTGTGTTTTTTTTATCGACACAAATATTTTAATTGTTATGTAGTAGGTAGTTGGATTTAATTTTAATTTGTTTTAAGCGTTTGTCGTATCCGGCTTGGAAGGCAACAATAAAATAATTAAATATTCCACCAATTAGTTACGTATTATAAAATAATTTTGAAACTAACATACAGTCCGAGGATAAATAAAAATTAAAAATATGTATTTGTCGAGCAAAAATTCCATGTTCATCGCTTAAATAATATAGTTATATATACGTTTATTTACTAACATTTCATAAATAGAAATCTTTTTCGAGATAAAAGGCAAGAAATCGAAAGCTTTTCCCGCTAGCGTTATAAACCAGGATGTCCAATTTGTCCATAAATTAATATCCCGTACGTACCTATGTCTAAAGCATGTCGATTCTCTGGATCACCGCGCGCGTGTCCAACCATTGGCATTATTTTCCGAGTTATAGAAATTCTGTGCGACGTAATTCGGACAATGATTTATAGAGCGGGGGTGGGCCACCCTAGCAAGGGGCACAAGCCACCACAATATCACAAACAACATTGATTTCTGGAAACGGGAGACAAGTTTTTGAGTCACATTTCAACAACTTTTATTCCGTAAATACGCATCAATTTGCGGAGACGGCGATTACACCTTATCCAAAATAAAAGTAAATGGAAAGTCGTGATTTTATCCTTACATTATCATAACCATAATTACGACAGATCAAAATTAGTATAAAATTTACCGTTACGGTAAATGAAATTGGTATTATATAGAGGTACTTGAGGTATGTTACAATAACTACGTGTCGACGTTATGAATTAAAATTTAATATGCAGGCCCGAACTTTCAAGTAAATAAAGCCAACCGTTATTTGTTTATAGTGTACAGTGTACATTAAATTCTTTTGAGTCGAAGTAAGCGTGTTAATTAATGGGTATCCTGATTAGGTTTTTCTTAAACATTAAATGTGGGTCAAACGTCAAAGCTTAAAGAGATGATGTATGTTGATTGAGTGTAAATTTTTTTGCCGGTTGTCTACATGTCGTGTTTTCTGAACTATCTGACAGCACCTGTCATTGTTATAATTGAATTAAACGCCGACAAAAACAAAGAAGATGTTCCAATTAACTGCATAACATTCGCAAATATTTGGTTTACTAATCGTTACGGAGAAATTTTGGTGCATGTGGGACGGAACTTTTTTATGTTTTTTTGCAAAGAGTTGTCTGCTAACCAAACATAGGCCTCATATGCCTACGTTTGGTTTATTAATCTATAACATGGATGCCCAATTTAAAACACGATTTAATAAAATGTTTGAGTTTAGAACTAGAACTAAATTTTGTTCAAAATATGCGACGAATATCAATATCTGAAAATGTAAAATGAACGACGATTCGATCTTATTATAAGTATGTCAGTTTCTTATAGATTCTCGTCGGAAGTAGGAAGAATCCCCAGTCGGTTCCCTCAGGCATCGCCGGAGGATATCGTGTTCGCACTTGAAAGGGTTTTATAAATGTGAATACCTTGTGAATACATACTTATGCAATTTTCATTTATAAAATTGTTACATATACCTAAATTTAACCATGTGTGGAAAACCGTATTTTTATAAATAATATTTGATCAATGTGAATAAATAAGTATATTTTTCTTAAATTAAATAAATACCATTCATATCCAACCAGTAAATAATTTAGCTTGAAATTATTGAAAAAATTATAAATAAACCATTTCATTTTCTTTTATGTAAATAATTGATATTGAATTTGGTTGAATATGCTCGCAGCCAACTCAGTCACATCGCGTTTGACTACTACAGTAAAGTACCTACCTAACCCACATAATAGAGCCAATCAAAGTAACAATTAAACCTTATAATAACTGTTAATAGTACAGTGCGGTTTATATTACTCGAAGCAAATTACACTAAGGCTGCACTTATATGGATCGATAGGGCAAACAGGGTCGTAGGCACAGCGACCTAGCCATTGACGGAACACATACAACGGTACTGCTATGGTCAACCCATTCACAGAGCCTGTTAACCTGTTTGATATAAACTATTAAGTATTAACTCTTAGCATGCAGTTAGATGCAATGTACACTTTCCTAGAAACTGAGATCCGTATGAGGCAAAAACTTGGACGAGTGTGCGAGGAAAATATGTCTCAATTTTATTCAGTAAAACCCATATTTTTTATAGGTCTACCTACAACTTTGAGAAATCACGGTGAGGCAATCGTAAATAAAGTATAACGAAGACATAGTAGAAGTGTTTGGTATGTGGTAATTGCAGCATATCTTACTTTCTGTTATAAGTGGACATGGAAACATATTTTTAACTAGCTTCCGCCCGCGACTCCGTCCGCGCGGATGTCGGTCTTTGCGTGGATGGTTTATTTCTCCATTTTGAGTAACTCGGACAATGACATCTTATAAATATCTATTGGACCCAAATACGGCTAGGTCTATAATAATACGCAACGTGTGTTCGCGGTACCTACTACAGAACAACGTCTATGGATAACTGAAAAATTGAGATTAATTTTTTTTCTACGTATTTTTCCAGGATAAAAAGTATCCTATTTTACGCCCAGGATAATAAGGTATAATTATACCAAGTTTCATCAAAATCGAACCGGTAGTTTTCACGTGATGTCTTCACATACAGACAGACAGACAGACAGACAGACAGACAGACAGACAGACAAAAATTTTTTTAATCACATATTTGGGTTTGGTATTGATCCAGTAACACCCCCTGCTAGTTATTTTTTCAATATTTTCAATGTACAGAATTGACCCTTCTACAGATTTATTATATGTATAGATTCAATTATTTAAAGGTTAAATGTTTAAATTGACGCCTTTTTTTGGGATAAACAACATGAAAACTCTATTGTCTCTACTTACCTACTACTTACTACAATATCTCAAATATCTGGATGTATGAATTTTTAGTAAGTATGTTTTTAATACATTTTAATTTATTGTCAAATTATGGACTACAGTTCTTAAACCAATTAGCAATTTACCCAAAAGCAAATTATATCTTCCATCTTTTGACCTGTTGCGATATATAACAGTTTCTTAGTACGAAATCAGCAAAAGTCTCAAGTTAGAACAATCGTAACGAAATCAGGTGAGATAACAGTGCAGTTAATTTGAACTGTTAAAACGATACGTTAACACTTGCTATTGTGTTTTAATGAAAATCGCTTACAGCCGAATAAATGCTTTTTTTTTCTTGGTAAAGCAGTCAATCGAAGTTCTTTGTATTCTATGAGATGAATGAGAGAGATCATATCTAAAATAAGTTGATGTTATTCACTGCATTGTGATTTAAAATTAATTTAGGTATACTTCGATTCTATCTGAAACACATTATACCTACTTGCGCGGAGGGCTCTTTTTTACTTAGATTTAGTTTTGCAGATTAACTAGCTTTTTATTTTTTATTTTAGATAGTTAACTGCTACTTTATAATTGTAATAGAATTGAATACGTCAATAATGTATAGAAAATAATTTTATTGCTGGTTTTAATTCACTTGTGAATATAGAACAAACTCTGTGTTTTGAGAGCTCTACATAGAGAGAGATTTGTTATATTGTCCATATTGGTTGAACATTACCTACCTATATATAAAATATACCTACCTATAATAAACCAAATTAATTACCAAATTCAAAATATTATTTTATGTAAGTGTTAAATGAAAGCGTTGGATGGACGGATTCCTTCCATCAATATTTATTTAAGGTAACCTATACAAATTTTATTACAATATGCTGCGGTCACGCAAAAAACTTTAGCGGGTGCAATGATTGCGTTTTATTAGCTGAGGCCAGTATTAAAAGAGTCACGTTCGGTAACAATAGCATGTTATTTGAGACTATCAAAATAAGTTCAGTATGTCTAAACTGTTTTCTTTTTACCGTGCGATATGGCCTTAATCTGTCAAGTCCGTAATTGGTGTCAATTACACAAAAAAACTGACCTACCTTTAGATTACACGGTCAGATAGAAAGAGTGAAATTTCTTATAATTTGAGAATTATGATTGATTTGTTTTAATATAGATAACGTTGTATTGAATCGAACTCTTTTGTATACATAATCGATTTATTGGAACATTGCATGTAATGCAACAAGAAACTCTTTCCAAACAAAAAACTAACGTCATAATAATAAAAAAAAACACAAAAGATCGATATTAACTATAACGAGATAATTAATCGTTAAGTTAACTTAAGAATGCATGAAACGTCTGTACGTACACAAAAAGTGAAATGGCTTATATCTTTAACAAAAAAGTGCAAATTCGTGCGTGGGTTCAACTCTTTGTGCTCAGTTAATGGAAAAATGGTATACCTATCCGCTCCCGTAGGTACCTACATAGAGCGGTCTTTGTTTTGCAAACAAGTAAAAACACCGCCAAACATTTTACAAAACATCCGTGAAAAGGCTCTGTTGAATTTAATTAATTTCAAGCTACATTTCCATTTTACGTAAATTAAACTATTATTAGAGAAGAGGCCACTTCAAAATGAATCCAATGTTTAAAATTTTTATAGAGAAACTAGAACTGATTCAAATTTGATGAATGATAGATACGATAGATACTTATAACCTTTATGTTATCCAAGCAAGCCAATAAGCTCAGTAATAAAAAGAAACTTTCAGAACATCGGAGAAATCGCAACGCATCAAAGTGTCGTAAAATGTGGATCCGTCTAATGCAGGTTTCATGGCATCGTCAAGGAGCAACGCAATAAAAACAGTGCGCGTATGTAATTGAGCACCCTTCGTCTCCATTCCCTGATTGCACGGCCTGAGACGATTCCCACGAACTGATAAATCTAAACATAATCATATTATGTACCTACGTTGTTACATAAACTTATCAAAATTCAGCGGAACGCAAAGCGAGGGTTGCGCTCACATGGCCGCTACATATTTAATTTAATTGCAGGTGGATGCGAATTTTACTGACCGTGTAAGTATTGCGTTATTATCCAAATTATTACAGGGGTTGACCAAACAGGATCATCGTTGAGATAACGCGAACATTTGGAGTGTTCAGGGGAAAATTAAACTGTTTTCATTTTATGTTAAATAAGACTTCCAAAACTTATTTTAATGGTGTTTAAAAATATGTATTGGTAACTTAGATTGGTAAGTTAGAAATATTTTAAAAATACATTCATAGTTATTTTATGTGAGTTCTTGATTTGAGGCGATATTGTTGCTCGATACAAAGTAGGTACATTCAAACAGTTTTGACGTTAGTTGTGTGTAAAAACGTGTGTGCATATGAAACTTGCGAAGCTCATTATTCTGAAATTTCCTCATAATCCAAGCGCTTATGAAAAGCCATCATGTGAAGCAGAGCTAGTAATTGGGTGCACCGGAGCGGTGCAAGTAATTGATATGACGAGCTAGCGGTTTTCCATCGCCGTATGCACCTAAGCACGCCCTTCGTATGAGCCGATCTGATTGTGCACGATTCAATTGAAGATGTTGAGAGAAACAATTGCAAGTCTTATTTGAAGTCGATAAATGTGATATTTACGACCGTTTTGCGAATGCGTGGGGTGCTTCATATATTTTATTGTACGATGAATAAGGAATAAGTTGCTTTATGTAATGTGTAATGCCAATCGATATTAAATTTATTACATATTTGTTGTGCTTGTTTAATGTTTATTCAGTTGCTGTCTGTTATAACTTATAGGTATATTTATAGGAATGTCATAATGTTGGAACTAAATAATATTTTTGAGAAATAATTTACATGTGTTTATAAGTTACATTCATTCAATTTCAACTGAAACTAATATTAATTTATTTAGGTAGGTAAGTACCTAATATTTAATAATGAAAGTTTAAAAATATTTTGCTCTCTTAAATCTAAATATAAATATTATTGGACTTTTTAACTTATATAATTTCTTACCGTAACAACGTAAAGAAGAGCCAAACACCGTAACCAGATATATACCGTGGACTTCATTGTTTACAATCGTCTCACAATTGATAAAAAAATATTTTATTATTTCTTTTTTCGCGTCGCGATCTCGAGCGTGCGTTCCCGCCAAATACTTATAAAGCTGGCAACACACAACTTAGTAGTGACGCTTAGCTCGCCAAACTGAAGGAGTAAGCCGTAAGCGTGAGAGCTTCGCGAACCGTCTCTGAATGGCCCACTCCACACGGAGGGAGAATGGCGGGAGGGACGAACTCGTGGGGTAAACCGCGTCAACTGCCTCCGGTAATTCACTAAGAAAAGTTATTTGACGATTGCCTTCAAGGGTATCGAGGAATGAAAACAAATAGATGAAATTGTTATTTTAAATAAAAAAAATGTAGAATTTTATGGTAACTACCTGGAAAGCTTCTAAATTTTTCATTTAGTAACTAAGATAATAATTTTTAATCAGTTTAACTTTAAATATAATATAAAATATTATGTATGTCAATTTATGATTATCTATGTATCCTTCTTTATCTATTTGTTATAGAAGGATACATAATTTACATAGTTTCAATAATTACCTGAGTAATTATTGAATATGGGTTTTAAGTTCCCTGAAATAAATGTAAAACTTAAATGAATAAATGATAATTATAGAGCTTGGATCTAAGAGCATTAGGCTTGGATTAATCTCTCCGATTCTTCCTTCTGGACGATGTGGACTGTGTTATGTAAACGTCTGAGAATTGTATTGTATGCCTAGTATGTAGTTGTTACAGCACTTGAACAATAAAATTAATTATAAGTTCCTGTAATAGCAATAGCTAATTTTCTAAATAATATTATTTTGTTATTATAATTAAGACATATGAACCTAAGAACTATGAAGTTAATGAATAATGATTTAACTAAATTATATCTTCATTGAATTTAGATTTTTGTAATTTTTTTTCTACTAGATAACATGATACCTACCCCGGAATTTGAAATTGTTTAAAAAAGCATAAATACGGGTCTCTCATAACTTTTAGACATAATATTTAGATTATAATTGTTGCTCTTCATATTTACGCAGGCGTTTAATTTTAATAATGATATGATTATTTTTTATTTTATATCATTAAAGATGATAATTAGGTGGCAGAATTGTTATCTACATAAAACTACCTACTGAAAATGATGAATGCAGCCGGGCTATGAATTAGTTCAAAACATTGACGTCGTCAATCCAGTAGTACATTGACGTCTAGTATTATTATCTTATTAGTATGCATATCAATTATCAGTATCATAATAAAGGGCAGTACATGCAAAATATTTTTACGAGCTGATAAGTACGTCTTTTTGTCTTAACACGTTCTTACGCATATGACGTAATTTACCTTTTTAAACTACACATTCACTTAAAACGAAAGTAAACCAGTAGGAGCACTTTTATTAAATCGTAACAGGCTAATTAACGTATTTATAATTATTATAATGTATACTAGTTCCAGTGCTGGATTTTACTCGCACCCTGATCAGTATGAAGCGTTATTCAAGAGGACAAAATCTATAGGTACTTTAATAATATGAGGCTGAAGTGTTTGTTTGAACGCGGTTATCGCTCAAAAACTGATTAAAAAAAAATGACTATTGGATTGTACATATTGCCACTTGTATTAGCTATTATATGTCCCTCGGGCGAACGACTAGTAAAATATATGTAGTTCTAAATCGGAATCGATCGAATACTTGAGTAGGTATGCGTAGTGATAAATCCAAATCAATCATTATCAGGTAAATTAAATAAAATTTTAACGAGTTTTTTATTTAAATGGTGTTTATCAATGTACCTTGTACCTACTTTCAATCGTATTAGAGTGAACAAGTTCAATGGAGCGTGATAATGAAGTTGTAATATAATTTATTGTAGGTACGGTTGTAAATACAATTACCCGCTAATCATTTGCATGTGTAATAAGGTAATTAAATTACTTATACATGAAGTTCAATATACTTCAGTGACATCAATGAAATAGCACCATTTCCTATTAATTCGTCTGTAATAGTAGCCATCCAAAGTACAAAATAAGTTTGACATTGAATTAATTAATAGTAAATTAGTTAGTTATAAGTTACTACAGCAAATTAATAATTATAACTATTATCCTAAATTCATATGTACCTATATTTTTTTTAATTTAATAAACCTAATGTACTTAAGTTGATAGCGACATAAAATTAGTTTCACGCTTCATTTTTATACAGGATATTATTACAATAAATAGTCATCAAATTTTTGTAATTTAAAGAGTTCATTGCTCTGAAATTATTAATGATGAATGATGATGATTAGATAACAATGTCATCTTAGATACATATAATAAATCTGTAGAAGGGTCAATTCTGTACATTGAAAATATTGAAAAAATAAATAGCAGGGGATGGATCGATACCAAGCCCAAATATGTGATTAAAAAATTTTTTGTCTGTCTGTCTGTCTGTATGTTCAGGCATCACGTGAAAACTAACGGTTCGATTTCGATGAAACTTGGTATAATTATTCCTTATTATCCTGGGCATAAAATAGGATACTTTTTATCCCGGAAAAATACGTAGAAAAAAATAAATCTTAATTTTTCCGCGCGGACGGAGTCGCGGGCGGAAGCTAGTCATAAATATAATGGCGATATGGAATTAATTTTGTAATTACTATGTAGGTATTCTATCGGCCATATAATTTAATGAATAGGTATGTTTATACTTTAAACTTATTATTACGATAATTACGCAATAACTCGATAGGCCAGGTCACAAGACAATCGTGTTATGACCTAGCCTTGCGATCAATTACGTGACAGAATGCCCATATTTATCACTTCATAGATAATATTGCTATTATTGAGTTGTTATCATTTGCAATTGTTATTTAAGACCTTACTTAATTCAAAACTAAAAAAATTGTTCATCACATAAAAAATACATTTATTTGTGACATAAAAGCGTTAACAATAAATAAATGCGATTAAACAAATATACCTTTAAATCCCATTAATCATGTATGAGTACATTATAAATTCAATAAAAACTAGAATAGAAAAATTTAAATATTACTTTTGTATAGTCATTTGCCAAGCCTCTTTGTTAAATTCTCAGCGAGTTTATCCATGAACTCGAATGTTTCGCAATAATCTGATCTCTTCACATTGTTCATTCCCTTGATGCATATTGCAAGATCCTTAGTCATAATACCAGACTCAATTGTATCAATACAAACACTTTCGAGTGTTTCAGCGAAATTCTTTAATGCGTCGTTGTTATCCAACTTGGCGCGATGCAAGAGACCTCTCGTCCATGCGAAAATAGAAGCGATTGGATTGGTGGATGTCTCTTTGCCTTGTTGGTAGAAACGGTAATGTCTTGTTACTGTTCCGTGGGCCGCTTCAGCTTCGACTGTCTTGCCATCTGGGCAAATGAGGACAGAAGTCATCAAACCGAGAGAACCATAACCTTGGGCTACCGAATCAGATTGTACATCACCATCATAGTTTTTACAAGCCCATACGAAACCACCCTCTGACTTCATAGCATAAGCAACCATGTCGTCGATGAGCCTGTGTTCATACCAAATACCTGCAGCTTCATACTGAGATTTGTAATCTTTCTCATAAATTTCTTGGAAGATATCCTTGAAACGACCATCATACTTTTTCAGAATGGTATTCTTGGTGCTCAAATATAGAGGGTATTTCCTGTCAAGAGCGTATTTGAATGATGCGTGAGCGAAATCGACAATAGATTCATCAGTGTTGAACATGCCAAGAGCGACACCAGCACCTTTGAAGTCGTTAACGACGTGTTTGATAGGTTCACCAGAAGGAGGTGTGAATATAAGTTCCAATTTTCCTTCACCTGGAACAACAAAGTCAGTAGCTTTGTACTGATCTGCGTGAGCGTGACGCCCGATTATAATGGGCTTCTCCCAACCAGTCACTAGACGTGGGATGTTTTTGCAAATGATAGCTTCCCTGAAGACTGTTCCGCCGAGAATGTTACGGATTGTTCCATTGGGACTTTTCCACATTTTCTTCAACTTAAATTCTTCAACTCTTTTCTCGTCTGGAGTGATGGTGGCGCATTTAATACCAACATTGTACTTTTTGATGGCATTAGCACAGTCAATGGTAACTTGATCTTCGGTTTTGTCACGGTACTCCATACCCAAATCATAAGTGTGCAACTCAATGTCCAAAAATGGTAAGATGAGCTTGTTCTTTATTAAGTCCCAGATAATTCTAGTCATTTCATCCCCAAGGACGTCAACAACGGGTCCAGCCTTTATTTTCGACATTTTTATTCTGGAATAATTAGAGAAAAACTTATGTTAATAAAAAAATAGAGAACAAAAAATTAGGCATAACAAATAAAATTCTGAATAAAATATCTGAATCTATCAAAAATTAAGTCCGTGTTTGTATAAGAATAAAATTACCTAAATAAAGAAATGTAATCGCTTTTAGGAACACTTTTTAAACTGAAGTACAGTTTAAAATAACACATAAAATTATAATATCATCATAAATATGGAAAATTTATGCAAATAATGTAAAAATTGTGTAAGTATTCTAAAAACTAAAAATAGTCTGAAATTTCTACACAATAACAATAAAATACAGTAATTATTATGCATGGAATATGTTCAAATAAAAGTTGGAATATCTTATGTTTATTTTATGTGTGAATAAATGACAAGTCCATACTAATTATAAAGTTTGCTATATCTAAATAAGTTGTAGAGGGGTTGTGAACTCAAAGACGATACTGATCGTAATGATTTTATTTTGCACACAATATCCGTATTTATACAAAAATCGACCAAAAACAAAACCAATCAGAATTCTAATGTTGAACTTGAAATTTAGAATGCGCTCTGAATATGAAAAAGAATGCGCCGGCCTGTACACAATATGATATATATAAACTCTATGCATGTCTCCCATAGTGTCCCCCCTCAAGCGAAGTGAACATTTTTCTTGACGACGCGTCCACTTCTTGTAGTGTAGGGACGTGCCTTGTCCGTGTTGTAGTCTGTAGCAGGAACTGACGACGTAGCACTCGTAGGTGTAGGTGTAGATGCTACTGCTGTGCTTGCCATACCTTCAACCTCTTCGTTTAATATGTATGCAGGCTTGAGTCTGTCAATTGATACTACTGTAGTCCGAAGTGGTAACTGTATTTGGTAGTACTTGTCGTAGCGCTTCAGCACTTCATAAGGGAAGCGTGCAATCCAGTTCTCGTACAATGCTTACGCGACGAATTCGGCAGTTATTTCTTGAACTGGAACTGCTTCAGGCCATTTTGTAAGACGATCAATGATGGTAACACAGCATCGGTAATCTCTTGAGAGTCGTAGTGGACCGACTATATCTATGTGTATGTGTTCGAAGCGTTGCGAAGGCGGGAACTCTGCTAATGGAGTGACGACGTGCCGGTGAACTTGCTCGTTGACAGCTGATACAAGACTTGGCCCATAACGTAGCGTCTTTATTCATAGCTGGCCAGAAAAACTTCGATGTTATTAGCTTCCGAGTAGCTCTAATACCAGGGTGGCATAGTCCGTGTTGAGCGTTAAATGCCATATAACGGTATGCCTTCGGTAGAAAGGGACGGGGCGATGCGCTTGATAGCTCGCACGTGATTGGTCGATCGAGTCCGGGTAGCGTGACTTCACCAAATGTTAAATTTGTTTGAGTTTTTAATTTTCTGAGCTCTTTGTCGTTACTTTGGTCGATGGCTAAAGGTGGACTTCCGACCACCGCGGCTCCGGCGTCACTAACGCAGCGACAGTGACGCGGCGACAGAGCGATAGTATTATACAGTACGGAAATGTATGATGGAACGTTCGAGCGCAGCGTCACTGTCGCAGCGACAGTAACGCTGCGTCAGTGTCGCGCGGCCGTAGCGGCCGTGCTATGCTCGCGCAAGCACTGTCGCGTGGCAGGCTGCAAAAGCACGTTGTTTTTAGGATATTATCGAGTTATTTTCGAAAGAATATCTAAAAAATGGACGTTAGTAACATACTTACGCACATTACGCACATTACATGCAATTTTGTACGATTTAAGTGAAACGGGCTACAAAAACCAGCCTAAAAAGGATTCTATATTATTTATTTCTATATATCTATATTATTTATTCTATCTATATGATTCTAATAATATTTTTTTAATTTTTCGGTTCATTCCTACTGTACCGCACAACCGTCAGGTATGGACTAATAACTGTGACTGACGCCGGAGTCGCGCTGCTCGGAAGCCAATCTGCGTCTAAGCCGCTGCGACAGTGACGCAGCGGCTTAGACGCTGCGGCCGTTGCGATAGAGCCGCGCTGGTCGGAAGTCCACCTTTACTGCTTGTAGTCGATAACATTAGGGCATTGGATCTCTTCGATGCGTGATAACGCGTCGGCGACTGTGTTCTCTTCTCCTTTGATATACTTGATACTCGAACAGAATTGACTTATGTAATGCAATTGGCGTTCGCGCCGTGGAGTATCGCTACCGCTTGCAGGTCTTGTTAGACATGCATAGAGTTTATATATATCATATTGTGTAAAGGCCGGCGCATTTTTTTTCATATTCAGAGCGCATTCTAAATTTCAAGTTCAACATTAGAATTCTGATTGGTTTTGTTTTTGCTCCGTCGGGGTCACCAACTGTAGAGGGGTTGTGAACTCAAAGACGATACTGATCGTAATGATTTTATTTTGCACACAATATCCGTATTTATACAAAAATCGACCAAAAACAAAACCAATCAGAATTCTAATGTTGAACTTGAAATTTAGAATGCGCTCTGAATATGAAAAAGAATGCGCCGGCCTGTACACAATATGATATATATAAACTCTATGCATGTCTCCCATAAAGTATTTGGGGTATAATATTACGACTGTGGTTTTGTTTTTGGCCACACATTAATAATTATCAAATAACCTTGACTGCATTATCACTCCATTTTCACATAAAATATTTATCTTTAACTTATCTTGTTCAAGAGGTTCACATAACAAAAGTGTAATTATTTAAGAGTTAAATTCTTTAAAATTAGGAAACAATTATTTTTTTTCCATTTTGTCCATTCCATCATTTTTGTCCAAGTAATTTGACCCCACATCCAATTTATTTCACATCTGTGTATGTAGGTACCATGTACTCATAGCAGTCCTAGCATGAATCTGCTAAACTATTAGTTCTATTGTTTCTGTTTAAGTATATAAGTTTTTTTTTTTTAATATAGCATTTTATATTTAAGAATTAAGATCACTATCGACCTGGCTTAGCCCAACAAAATATGAGATATAAACAAAAATAAATACAGCTGTTATAACTTAGGTAACTATACTCAATTAGTAAAAAAATGGTTTATTAATTCTACAATAATTTAATCATTCCTCTATAATATTAGTACAGTAACTACCATTACCTACAAAAACAAGTTTACTTAAGATATATCTAAATCTTTTAATCTAAATGTGACAATTGATAACAATGCATGCCTATATTTCTAGATAGCCAGGTGACAAACGTGTGATTACAAGTGAAATTACATCACTAAAATATTTGGATTGGTATGTACATATTATTCTTTGAACTTAATTTGAATTTATACTTCTAAAAAATCCATAATCCATTTTTTTAAAGACCTATTGATGATGTATTCCTTTGTAATGATTTAATTATTTAAATGAAGTTATTTATTGCATACTTTACTAGAAACCTTGAAACTGATTCAAAACAAGTTTTAAGGTACAAAGTTCAAACGTTAGTTAGGCATTTGCATTTCTTTCAAGCAATAGGTAGGTAGTTACTTTTAAAACATAATCTAATGACAACTTTAATAATTTACGTAGCCAAATTTTATGGACTTGGAAAGAATCATAGGTAATTTAATGATGTACTAATATTACCTATCTACATATTTCAATGAAAAATACGTAGCTACCTACATGTACAATTAACACTTACTCCTATTGAGCCAAATTTACGATTTTTTTAGATGGTTTAGCTAATTAAAGACGCTTCTAGTTACTATTGTCATATTTTAAAATTAATAAATCAACTTATTTTACTAAGAATTAACGGTAATACTTACATTATTTCCAATTTAAATTATACAATATACAGTCGCAAAACGATGCACAAGTCCACGTCCACAACGTAGGTACACACCCGACTGGTACAGTTTATCAGGAAATAGAAAATTGAAAATTGAAATTCTACGACTCTGTGTTCTACGATACGAATTACGAAATACGAATTTAGACAAATTGTGAAATTGAAAAGAAACGTCACTTAGCACGTCACAAAATCACCTAAAGCTTTGTGCGCACAGATTTATTAGGTATGGGCTACACCAGATTTGTAATCGGTAATTTCTCTATTTAAATAAATTTAAAATTTGGTGCGGTCTACAAGAATTAAAAATATATTTTTTTGTCATTTGGAAGTCAATTTTAACAGCTATTTAAACAGTTCTGCAATCTGTTAGGCACACATTAATCAATATTTAAATAAAAGAAATCATCAATAAATCATAAATGCAGTGTGTAATTTAATGTAATAATATTTTAATCAGTACCTAAAACATTTTTTTTGTATGGTTTTCAAGTTACATATTTTAATTAAATTTTCTTTGCTTACAAAGTGTAAATGAGTAAAATTATCGAATAATAATATTAAATTCTATTAAATTACATTAAGCAGTCGCGCCGCGCGCGCGCGGCCACAGAGCAACGCGCGGCCGTTGACAGATGTTCTTTAATTCCAAAAGACTCATGTTCTGAGCTTTTAATATTGCAGTTGCTTGCGTGTAAAAAAGTTAGATGAAAATAATTGCAATTGGAATTTGGAATAGAATTTTAAAAAATATGAATTCAAAATTGTTAATACAAAATGTAGCGTTTTCTATGATTTGTTACATGCTAAATTAATAGTCATATGAACATTAAGATCAAGAGTATGATCTGTAAACAGGACTGATTATTGTGTTCAACAAAATTCCAAAATGGTGATACAGCGAAGTGCTAATGTAAATGAATCGTCTACTACAAATCCTAATTCAGAATCGAATCCAAATACTTCTTGGAGTGTCCAGGGACCAAAGACGTTAAATATACGCATGACTGCCAATATGCAGGCTGTAAGTATAGTTTAAGAATATACCGGATACCTACCTAATTGTTTTAAAAACTTCAGTAGTCGTTTAAAATTCGAATCGTCTATTTCAGAAACCGCCTATCACACGGCAAATAGCCATAAACACCTTAGCAGCTATGCATCGTAGATTCAGTCTACCAGGTCCCGTGCAACCCCATTCCAGACCTATTGCCGAGTTTCGTGCTAGTGCGAATAAATCTCTTGATATGTTGCGACAAACCATACAGTCAGCGGTAACTCGGGAAATAGATCAAGTCATAAAGAAATACCTGGAGGTAAGATTAACCTTAACAGCACACCATCAAACTCAAAGAAAGTATTAGTTTTAGTCACCATTCAAATAAGAATTAATATTAGCTAGGAATAATCAGTGACAATTTTCAAAGCCTCTTAGAAAAGAAAGGAAAACAAATTGTATTCAAAATTGAGGCAAACATAATAAAAGTAATACTTTGTGTTGCCGTTGATTGTTTTGCCTATTGAAATATTACCATTTTTATGATCTCCGTCTATTTACGCCTTGTATTATTTTTTAATACAAAGGAAAGCTAATCATAATTTTTTATTTCAGAAATTCTTTGTCCCTGCGGTGAATAATATTAGATTGAATCTAGGCGATGAGTCAGTTAGTGAAGATCAGGTATATACTTTTCTATTTTTTTAATATAAATATATTAAAAAATAAGATCTAATTATTAATATTGTTTAAAAAATATAGGTGCGAGCAGTTTGCAGAGCTATGCTGGATGCCACCCGTTTACTATATACTACCCCACCTAGAACATTCCAAACAACACAAGAAACAACTGATGAAGCAAGCCAAAATATAGAAAACAAATTCAGTAAATATACTAGTGTAAGTACATGATTATTAAAATATTGTTAAGGAATAGGAATGTCTTATGAAGAATTGATAATGTGTCTCTGGACATTTCTTTAGTTCTTCAACCCAAACTATTTGATGAATGCTTAAATTTGTCCTTAAATTTAATTATTATGTTAGGTATATTATTTCTGGAAAAAACTTACTATCATAGTAGAGGTCACTGAGTAATTAAAAGTAATTCATGATTTCAGGGCACTTCACAAAATAAGAGGAAGGAGATGGAGCTTGAATTGGATTTAAAGACCAAAAAAATAAAGCAAGAGGAGGGTAGTGATAGTGGTCGCTCTTCACCAATAATGTCTCCCGCAATAAGAGACCCTGATAAGTGGAACCCAGCTAGACTTACTCAGGATACACTTTTTATTATGGGGTCACATGCTCATAAGGTATGTCATGTTATAGAATAAGTTGTGCGTTTGTTTGTGGATAGATGTATTTACATTTGTGAAGCTGTAAATTTAAATTTTAGCTTTGTGCATCCTGACATATCATATTATGTTGCTTCAACAGTCAGTATTGAAATAAAGAATTATTCAAAAAGGAAAATTAAAAGTTGTCTGCAGCATTCCCTGCATATTTTTCTAAAAAACCTGTATTTTTTTGCTATAATGTAGTCTAAGTTCTTGTAAAAGCAAATCTCTTCGAATAAATACCAATTTTTTATTTAGCAGGGGCAATACTTTTGTACGATAAATTCATTCAAACTTATAAAATTTCATTAGGCAAGTAAAAAAAATTAAGTTGAAATCAATTCTATTATTTGGTTGCAGGTACTTGGGCTTGGCAACTCTCGTGGTCGATTGTACACTAGACATGCTGGTCTCTTGAGGTATCCCGCTGACAGCGCTGACAAAGAATGGATTGCCAGCCACAATCTTGTTAATGCTGTTGGTGGAAAAACTTATATCATGGTAAGTCTCTGGATAATTCTTTATATGAATACTAGGTATGGCCCGCGGCTTCGCCCGCGCAGTCAAAGAAAATCCCCCATAGTTCCTGTTCCTGTGAGATTTCCGGGATTGCGTCATTTTCCCAGGATAAAAAGTATGTCCTTTCTCGGGTATCAAAATATATCCATACCAAATTTCATGAAAATTGGTTCAGTAGTTTAGGCGTGATTGGGTAACAGACAGACAGACAGAGTTACTTTCGCATTTATAATATTAATAGTATGGATTAAAATTGCATGAAGTGAAGTGATTATAAATTCATATGTCAAAATTTAACATTTTAAAAACTTTTGCCTAACCCTGACACTTGCAGATAAGAAATTTTACACATCATCATTTGATACTCCACTTGTCTGTATATTTAAGAAGTTATTCATTTCTACTATCACTCTGCCGTATCAAGTAAATAAAACGATTTAGACAAAACATATCTGATTTAAAAATAACATATTTTTACTCAATCACAAATCACAATAATTATGTTTCAATTATTATGAAAGTTGTTCAGCGTTTTTTGATATTATTGTGTTAAATTTGTTAGTGTTATTCAAATGTTGTCATTAAAGTAAGTCCTTGATTTTAGGTCTTAGAAGATATAGAAGAGCTTGCTACTAGCGATGCTTATAAACATAATTCATTGCCTCTACTTGGCGAATTAACTGGGTTCAGAGTTCCACCTTTTATGCTTAGAAAGATAAAGGCGTATGTGCTAAAAAGGGCTATGAGTGGAGACTTAACTAATGCGGATAGTCCACAACCTTCCACCAGTAATAATCAAGAAGATAAATTTAAAATAGAAGACATAAAGATCGAAGCTCATGATGATTTCGATTCGGCAAATTTTAATGCTAGCCAGTATATGAATAGCTCGGATGGCGCAGGTGTTTCCCATGCTAATGATTTCGCGGACATTAAAGTCGAGGATATTGATGATATTAAAGTAGATTCAATCAAAATGGAGGATTTAGATGATATGAAAGTTGATGGAATCAAAGTAGAAGATTTAGAGGCGAATGGAATTAAAGTTGAAAACATTGACGATATTAATGTTGACACTATAAAAGTCGAAGATATTAAATTGGAAAATGATGATGCGTTTGATATGTGTAAACAATCAGATAATGATGAAAGTAGTCTAGTTGATGGCTTATTGGAGGCAGATATCGAATTCCTGAGTCGTAATTTAGGCAATATCGAGAGTGATGCAGATGCTAGAAAAACTATTGAGAATCTCACTGGAGCTAATCCAGATACTATCACTTTGGTTGGAGATGAATTTGATCTTGGGAGCACACTCAATACTAATGTAAGTTCATTCTACATTATAACATAAAAAAAAACTGTTAAAAAAAAAGAAAATTAATATCATATACAGTAAATGAAACTCTCGCTAAGTGTCTATAACTTAAAATATCTTATCTTATTATTTTTTAATATCTGATCTACAGTTTTCAGGCAGCCAGAACACAAAGTGCATAACAGTGGCGTCAACAACGAGCGGCATGATACACAGCGTACCTGTAGCTCATATATCAGCTCCACGTATAACTGGCAGTACCGTGCACTACTACACCAGTTCTGGTATACAGGGTGCTCAGAGAACGGTACATCACTTGCCGCAAGCTACAGTCACTATACAGAGCATACCAGGCTCCACTTCGCAGATGATAAGGGGGTTAGTGTTAATATTTTTATGTTTCGAAATATTCTAAGAGCCACAGCGTGTTTGTGGCCCACATATCAGCTCCACGTATAACTGGCAGTACTGTGCACTACTATACTAGCTCTAGTATACAGGGTGCTCAGAGAACAGTGCATCAATTGCCGCAAGCTACAGTCACTACCATACCATACCAGGCTCCACTTCGCAGGTGATAAGGGTGTTAGTGTTTAAATTTTTATGACTTTAATATCCTTAAGTGCTCTCATACCAGTGTTGGTATTACAGACAGCACAATGGCCAGTACATTACTATACTAGTTTGGGTATACAGGTTGCGACAAAGGGTGTGTATGAAAAATATCTATGTAGAGAAATGTCTGAAAAAATAAAAAAGAGCGTGTGTGCCGAGCACACGTGTCAGAAATAAAACTTCTCTGGTAAGATACAACAATACCAAAATCGTCGCCTTTATCCATGACGTGACGGTGTTGCCATGACGCAACCTTGAAATATTACCCTCAACGCGCCTTAAGACAAATTTATACATAGATAGGGAGGCGAGGTAGCTAAATGGCGTAATTCAACGGCGTCGTCAA
Source organism: Colias croceus (assembly GCF_905220415.1). Classification (NCBI taxonomy): domain Eukaryota; kingdom Metazoa; phylum Arthropoda; class Insecta; order Lepidoptera; family Pieridae; genus Colias; species Colias croceus. Next base: position 5,174,195 of record NC_059540.1, on the reverse strand, counting down.
GACTTATCAAAATCGAAAGAGAAAATAATTTCGAAAAGAAAAGCTTCTATGGTAAAAACCATTTTAGCGGTGGGTTTGGCGTGTACGGATTTTCAAAAATGTAAAAAAAAAACAGTTACTTTGGCATTCTCGAGCGCGTCAGATATTCATACTACGTATGCCCCAAGTCCCTCTGATAACAACGGTATACTAATCTGCCGGTTTGCGTGGTGGGGCTAGGCATATAAATTCGTCAAAAATGCACAAAAAAAAAATTTACTCGAGCGCGTCAGATTTTCGGAAGGGGTGTTAAGTAGGCCCCAAGGAAGCTCCCCTTAAAAAAACTGACGATTACGACATTACGATAAGTTATGATGAATTTTTGAAAATGCAGAAAAAAAGAGTCCTTTTGAAATACTCGAGCGCGTCAGATTTTCATAGGGGAGGTTTATCTCGGTATCCTGAAAGCATATTTTCTTAATCTGACAAAAATGTTGGTGGGTTCTCTTAATCTCACCGAAAAAGGTTTGTGGGTTTCTTTTTTTTAATCATCGTTATTTCATATCAATTTTTCTTAACTCCCTCAGTTTTCGAGATATACACAAAAAACCGGGAGTTTGAGTTTTTACGATGCTTCAAGTAAAAAAAGTTTTAACTTTGGACAAAAATGAAAAGAGACCTTTTTTTGTAAAATAAAATTACCTTTTTTGTTTATTTAAACTTTTTTTTTTGTAAAAAGTAAAGTTCGCGACTTTTATGCTGCAACGTGTTTTTCGGAAGATGAAATGGCTCCTCCAGACTTCCGGTCATGCGGAAACCGGCAGATTTTGTATTTTTAATAAGTTTTAGATTATATTCTTCAAAATAAAAATAAAAACAATCGCGCTCGAGAATGCCGGATTAACGTTTTTTTTTACAAGTACGCGACCCTATAACTCGGCGGCGTCAAGGACTTATGGTCAGATTAGTTAAATTTAGTCTTAAAACACTAAAATCAACCCCCAATATCTTAATCTGACGCGCTCGAGTATTTCAGACTATCGATTTTTTTTTACTAATCTGATCGTCTATCCTAGGCGCGCGTCACTACATATAGAGCTAAATAGTTAACAAGGTTGTTCTATTAGGTCTAAGGTATCTCTCATATCTTAAACTGCCACGCTCGAGTATTACAGAAAATTCCCCTCTTCGCTTCCCTATCTAACAATATTGTGATAGAACGAATTACTGCCTCTTTAATGACTTGAGACTTTATTTTTTTCGATTTTGCTTTTAATTTCTTAAAAAGATTGATTAACCTAACCATAATAATTGATTATATTATAAAATTATTATTGAAAATTTTGTGTCATGTACTTACTTGATAAATTATTTTTACAAATGAGTTTAGTTTGTCCATTACTAATGGGTAAGGTACTTCAGTTTATAGTTGGAATTTTCGAAATACAGAACCTTTTTTATCAGCACAAAAAAAAATCTGTAAAGTTTTTTGTAGTAATTATGTCCCTATTCGAAAGATACGTATCAAGTGAGTTATGATGTTAGAGGTTAGATTTTATATCAGATCGTAGGATTACGGTAAAATAATGTAATAATGTCTTGATGGGCCTAAGTAATTTTTATATAAAAAAATTATTGTACTTGTACTTAAAATAAATTACTTGTCGGCAATAAAATTAATAAATAAAAGCATATTATAAATTTTCCAATAGAACCAATTTGAACATCTTGATCGGTTTTACTACACTCAAATTGTGTAGAAACAAACTAATAAAAGTCCTTGTTCCAGCATACCATACAACGCGAAATCCGGTACCATCAGCACAGTGATGTCACAAGGCACCGCCAACACGATCATCGGCTTCGGCACCCGGACGTCCAACGCGACTATAATCAGCACTCCCACACAATACGTGAACGTTACTTCCAAGTCATTTCCGACCGGTAACATTCTCCATAACGCTATCATGTCCAATATAGGCAACAAGAATATAGGAAATAACGCGACTCCAGGAATTTCTTTCAACGTAACGACCGTCCAACCACCTACAACGGTGGCTAATAATAAATGCGACTTTGACACAATTTCTACTACGAAAGACATGATAGATAACGCGTGTAACTCTTCAGTTATGTTGAAGAAAGTGTTGACCCTGGGTAGTACGGGTTCTGCCAAATCATTTATTATGCACAATACCCAAAAGGTTCTGTCCACTGGTTTCGCTACCGGTTCTACTCCTCCCCCTAATGTTACAATTGTTAGCTCCGGTTCGAGCGGCATGTTGAATAACGGTATGGGCAATTCGAACATTGTCTGTCCAACTTCAGGCAATTTGAGTGCGACACACGCTACTTTATCCGCTCTGTTGTCGACCAGTGCTGAAAATAACCAGGCAAGTAAGAATTAATTATTTCCGAATTAGTTTTAACACTCCAAGATCGATAAATATGTTTATTGTTTAGTACATAACTATTTCAAGTTTCTTACACACACTAAAGTATATTTTTGGAAAATAGATGTGATATTTAATTATGTACTTGAAATGTAGAGTTTAGTGAAATCTCAAATGAATGATTTGAGATTAAAATTTGACAATCATGTGTTATATGGGTTTGACGTACCCGTTTATATTACCAATTTTTTCAAGACTACATTATAAATTATTATAACGATTTTAGTGCAAAATCGTGAAATTTAGAAGTTAGTCCACTAACGTTAGGAGAATTTGTAGTTGATCTTATTTTCAAATAGTTTAAATGTGACTTTCTGTCCACTTAATTGTATTTGATGTACTTAAAGTTCCAAGTTCCAACCATATACCCTAGTACATCTTTAATGTAAAGTGTGTTCACTCATTATTTATAGTTAGTGTTAGTTTGCAGATTAAATGTTATAATTGATTTATTATTTCGTCTGAAATAATAAGACTATTATTATAGGTACGAAAACTATTATCTACCTCGTTAGGTTACCTGACTGTTTTATAATTTTGTTTAGATAAGCGTTATTTTTATAGAAATTAGCATATTTGTGTTAACGTTAAAAGTGTGTTTCGAAATGGTTGTAGGATATATGTATTATTTTTTTATTTTGCAGAAGCGATTGTACCTATTAGTTATTTGGTAGCATTTATGCCTTATTTATGTATTTCTATTATTTAATTTATTTTAACTTAATACATTATTGAGTATTAATTCATACTTTGCTCTTAAATGTGTCTTTGTGAATTTATATTCTGATATACTTTAGAGTAGGAAAATTACTATAGCTGAAGAATTTCAATGCCAAAAACTTCTTGGAAGTTATTTCTTTTTATCTTGTTACTTGATACCTGTTATAGCTTACATGCTAGTGAAGATTCAATCTCTCATTTGCATTTGATTGTACACTGTGATTTATTCGCTGTAGGAGTTTTTGCCCTTTTGAAAAGTTTTGCTTACTCTGTGCCATTAAAAGTAAAGTCATGTAGGTAATTAATATTATTTCTTTATTATTGTTGCAAAGAGTAAATAGGCCTAACTGTAATGCACCCTTTTGCCATTAGCGTAGGTTCAATTAGTTCGTTGTTTGTTGTATATGGAATGCAATCCAGCATTCGAAAAATAGGAATAAGCATTATTTTAATACAAAAAAACGAATCGTTTTGTCTCTTAAAAATCTCGAGTCTATACAGACACATAACAGGGAAAAAGCCATATAGAGCGGAGTCTGAAAGTTTGAAGTATTCTTAATGAATTATTAATATTAATATTATAATGTAATTATTTATTAGTTATTGTTATTTATTTTATTTGTATTGAGGACGTGTTCGCTTAGCTTTAATATCTCGATTCTCGACTGATGAAAAACATGTATTTTGTTATTTCGTATTTTTGTGTGATCAAGGCTGTGCTTTATATGTTAAGAAAAACCTATACGCGTTTATTTATTTTTGTTGTTGATTGAGTTGTGTTTGTCATTTTATCGTGTTTAAGTTTTTTTGTTTTTTAATTCGTGCATTTGTTGACTGAACCTCTAATAAGCTTGCTTAGTTTATTAATTTAGCTCGTATTTATTATGGATCTCGCTTATTCTTAGGTCGCTATTTTACAGTTATATCTAGGATATATTTTGTTTTGAGTAATGGAAATGTAAAGACCAAAGACTACATTACCAGTTTTTTTTTTTATGTAGGCGTAAAACAATTAATTTATTAGACTTTCTTTTCGTTACGTAGCTTTTAGTATTATTCATCCTATCTTTTTATGGTCAATCCGGTTTTCCGTTATATACACTAAGGAAAGAAAATGCATTCGCCTTCGCGCGTATACTTGTATACTCTTATGTATATTATATCTTCTGGCCAGTCACTATGAAGATTTACTGACGCTGTCCGAAGAATTTTCTATTGTAGAGAAAAAAAAACTTATGATTAAGTACATTAAAGTTAATGTATTGAATAAATCTGGCACCTTGAAATTCGAAAATTATGGCTTTTGATACGAAAGAAAAATAGACAAAAATAATTTGAATTACTTCTCCTTTTTAAAAACAGATTTATTTTTATTAGTGCGCACATAAAAGAGGTAGGTAGGGCAAGTAACGCTTAGATTCAATTTTATTGAATACAGAAAACGAAGGTTTAATTTATTATTATATAAATTCCGATTTCCGCAAAGAAATAATTTCAATAATATCGTATTATCGTATATAGTATGTATATGATATTATATATTATTATGTTCGATAAACTAACCACATTACTTTTGGGTATCATTTAAGCTATCACCAATTTAATTAGTTTTGTGTTTCTTAAATAATAGGGTTTGTCCTCAAAATAGTAGATCTGTCACCAAAATGTAGTCACCAAACAATGCAAAATCAGTTCCACATTAAATCACCTAAAATCCTGAGATATAAGGTCTAGTACCAAATAAATATTTTTGTATGTATTATAATAGGTGTGTCCTAATAAGTATTTAAGCAAACTAATTTAAAGAGATCACCAATAAATCATATTATGTTACTAAAAGTTAAAATAATCAATATTTATTCTTAAAAATAATAACCACTGAATAATCAGCTCTGGTTTAATAGCTGGCTAATGGTTAGCATAATTGTAGATAAAACACTTAATTAAAGTTAAAATAATCAATATTTATTGTTAAAAAACAATAATCACTGAATAATCAGCGCTGGTTTGGATTTCGAAGGGCGCCCCCTTTTTCTTTTCTGGCCGATAAGCACATTTTTTGCTTCTGGTGGGGGGTTGGCCAGCTTTAAGCGTATGGCTAATCCGATTATATGTTTGCACATGTCAATTTTTAAAGCGCGCCAATTTGTCTCCGCCCCTTTGATCATTTTTTCATTAAAATTATAAATTGATGTATTAAATTGGTAACCAATACTATTAATTTAATATCTGAACGAAATAAAATGTTACTACTGTATTGGTGACAAAATATCAAATAAAAAGGAGTCGCAGTCAGGGATCGATAATCGATTTATTTGGTGACAGATCTACCATTCTGAGCACAGAGCTATTATTTAAGTAACAAAACTGTTATTATAAGAACGAAGTTTATATTCATGTAATGCAATATAATTTTATTGGTTATCGATCTCTTATTTTACACACATATTAAGATTAATTTGATAATTCACACCTGGGAACAATTTTTGTTTATCTGAGAACGAAAATATTTCGTGGTGATAGATCTATTTATTAGGTGATACAACTTGATGACAAATATAAATTTTGGTGATAGAAAATATAGTTCCCATTACTTTTAGGGTCAGAAGGAAAATTATGTTATAATACATACAATAAGGACATATTATAATAAGGAAATGTTATATATTTAAATCATGGCGCCCGCGCCATTATAATCAATTATTTGCTTCTATTCGATTTACGCGATATTCCATTTATTTACGCCAACGCGTTTTTTTATTACAAAGACGCAAGTTTCTCGGATTTTTACAACTTTTTAAACATTATTATATTATCTACTCTTTTTAAAATTTCGAAGTGTATGTGTAAGAAATTAATTTTCGGAATAATTTATTAAGTCGAAGATGGACTTGCTCATTATAAAAGGCTAAATAACGCTTGTTCAAACAAAGCATGCTTTAAAACTTAGCTTTAAGCTTTCGTGCAATCAATGCTTTACATACTTATAGATAAAGTAAATCATCTGCAATTTATGTGTGGCAATCGCTTTATTTTTTATTTAAGTATACTTATATTTTTCTTAATTATTCCATTATTATTATTTAATTAATTATTTTAGCTAGGCTTTTTTGCAATGTTTTATGCTTATCCTTAGTTCGTTAATTATTATATTATCATGTGCCAAAGTATTATTAATGTTCTTTTTCTGGTATTGTACTTATAATATAAAATAATAGTCAGCTCTTGTACCAATAAACTTTCGTGTTATATTTTTCTATCACATTTACAACTGAAAGTGAATTATAGCAATGTATTACAGATATAATAATATTTCATTGCATTTTTCATAATAATATAAGAAAAATAAGTTTTGATTAAATCTATAAGTATTATAATTAGTGACTAAAATTTGAATTATGGCTGTGTTGAATTTGAATGTGAATTAAAACTAAATGTATGTAGTGTAATATTATAAATTTTACCCTCATCATTGTCTACGTACCTTTCAATGATCTCTGTGACTATGTTTAAATTCATGTAATATCGGTGTTGTGAAAAATCGTTTAGACTTTCGAGTCTGCTACAGAAAAGTGTTGTTATTTGTAGTAGGTTTAGTGTAGGAAACATAATATTATGTGTTTAAACTATAAACTGTAATCTCGTAATTAATTATACTTAGAATACAAAAAAAAAAAAACAAAGTTATAAAATGTTTCACACTTCTCTCACATCGACTCTTAATATTGTTTATTTTTATCATATTCCAGTTAAATTTTAAAATGTCTTATAATGTAAACCCGCCCTTTCCATTCCACGCTTTTTCAGTTTTTTGACATTTGCGTGCTATTTGTTATACTTATGTAACTTTGTAGATATTAAACGATGAGTTACTAAGCAACGTCATGTATAATTTCATTTTTCCACATTTTAAGTAGGTACCTACATAATAGAGTAAAGGGCCTCGTTACAATGGGCAGCGTTGGGCGAGTAGAGGCAACCACTATAATATAGAATCATTTCAGACGTTTATTCATAATCGACGTAATGGCGGCAAACATTGACAAACATATTTTGTTGGGCCAACGCTGCCCGTTCTGTGTCTCTACATGTGCAATAATTGGATAGTACCCAAGAGATTTATACAATATTTTAGATTAATTAATTTTAAATTAATTAATTAATTGTAAGAAAAAGAGTTTTCTGCTCTACCGACTCTTGTCGATTCAGATACTGATAATATTTTCCAATATCGATCTAAATTTCCCAATGTTGTATTTTGCTTTAATTTAGGATAATAATATATAAATTGTTCAAATTATGACAGACAGTCTTGTAATTATTTCTTAAAATTATAGTCTGGCAGTCGCCGTTTTAACGGCATTTCTTCGCACTGACAGATGCTATCTGCTCCTGTTGTTTTGTGAATTTTTAACAATGATAAGTTGGAGCAATGGAATCGCTACGAAGATCCGGTAGGTAGTAGGTATGTCGTACAATGAATACATAAATATTCAGTATAAGTAGAGCAAATATTAATATAGAGCAGATATTTATTTTTTAGTATGTAATTAGGTAGTTATAAATAGCTAAATGTGTCTAGTTATATTAATTTTGACAAAAAATTATAACGTAGCCAATTTATTTGCTACGAAACAATTCTTGCTACGAGGAAAGTTTGAAAGTCGTACCCGTACACGGTGTTTTGGCAGACTTACAATTTTGGCGCAAGAATTTCAATTATGAAGATTTAGGTATTTTTCTCAAAAAAAAAAAAGTTTTATTCGAAACTTGTCGCAGGTGGGCAAGTGTCGTGTTATAATTGTTATGAATGATTCCAAGTGTATATTGTTAGGTAGGGAGTAATTAGCGAGGAAGGGTTTAGCAAGCAGCGGGTCGGGCGGGGGTGGCCGGCTGCGGGCGCGGAGGCGTGCGGCGCGGTGGGCGTGCTCGCGGGGCGGCCGCCCGGCGAGCACGTGGCGCGCGCTCACGTGGTGGTGCCCGCGCGAGCCCGCGTCCGCGTCCACCATGCGGCTCGTATGAATAATTGTATACCGAGTGAATGAATCGATGCGGAGGCGCGAGCGGCGGGGAGGCGGGCGGCGCGCTCGCTGCGTGGAGGGGTGCGCCGCGCCGCGCCAGTCTTGTGCCGGTAGTCGGTAGTGTAACCGAGCGACTACGGGAGCCGTCCCCGCCGCGTCGTCGCTCGCTCGTAGTCGTAGTGCGCCCGTCGGCCCGCCCCACGCCGCTGGCGCTTTTTCCATGGAAACCCAAAATCAGGATGTGGCCAACAGCCCCGGCGAGGTGCCCAACGACCCGGGGTACGTGTCTGTATCCAGCTTATTGTTATTGTGGAGTTCCTTCCGCCGGTTACCGCATCTAAACATCACGTTTGTATTGCAGGAAGATGTTCGTCGGAGGGCTAAGCTGGCAGACTAGTCCAGGTACGCAAGTCGCCGGCTGAACTTCCGTGTCCACTACGGAAGTGCATGCACCCGATGCATACGTCGATGACGACCGAGTTGAATTAAAACGTTTACTATATTAACGGAAGAGTGTCCCTCGACGTGAAAGAGGCGAAGAAGATTGCATTTTCAGTGACAAAAAAAGCATTTGCATTTTATAAACACCGGTAAAAGTTTGGTAATCAGCTGATCGGATGCGCGTCAAACTTTTTGACGATGCGTGCGGGGTATGTTGTGTTTGCCGAAAGGTTATGACTAAAAGGTAGAGTTCTGATTGTGTTTCGCTTATCGTAAACGGTATTCGTGCTGTAATTCAGTAAAGATGTCAAGGTGTAACAGCAGTCAGGTGTCCAATGGCGGCCATACCGGATGCGCGCGCAGGCTCAGTTGCCATTTCATTTTGTTTCATATAATAGCTTCAAAGGAAACTGGTCTTTATGTATTGAAGGCTCTGGTGAAAAATTCTGTGAAGTAGTTTTATAGCCGGCTTATATTCTAAACAGATTTCAAAACATAACCTCAACCTGAAAAATTTGGGCAGATTATCGTAGATTGATTAAAGTTTATTAATATAGTAATAATGAATGATTTATTCTTTCTTAAAATATTTTCAAATTGGTTTATTAACTATTACAAATTATTTAAGACCTTGTTGTCTCAATATTGTTTATTCAAACGATAACTTAGACTAGATTAGATGACACGTGATTAAGTCAATTAAATATCCGTATTATGATAGTTTATCGGAATGAGTAGACATGTTTATGAGCAGAATAGAAATAAAGCATTTGAATTCCATCGGAATGTTTTATTTGAACGGGAATATAAATGGTAACGCATTGTTGGTAATTAATAATAATTATACAAGTGGAGTCGCAAAAGGTCCCATGCGCCTGCGCGAGTGATGTGCCGCCCGTGGTATTGGGTCGTGCGCCCACGCTGCACTTTGATCCTAAGTCTATGCCAATTCTTCAGATTCGCGATGTATCAATACATTAGGAAAATAATCGACTCGTATGACCTATTTATCCTTTAATAGTTTTAACTCGCTATTTATTTATGCAAAACTTTCATAAATCATCGCACGCGCATTGAAATTATATTATTAGGAATCATAATTGTAGTAAAAAATATAAGTCATTGTTAACGAATAAATGACAAACGTGAATAGGCTAAAAATAATTTAAGTTGAACTATGAACAAATTGTAGAGTCGGGCTCAGTGAACTCTGACGTATTTGCGTTTATACAGGTATACTCTGTGATAAGATGATTAAATATTATTCATTCCGTTCTCACATATCTCGAATATTTCATAAAGATAGATAAAAACTAAAAAAAAACTGGTCTGGAGTTACTTTAAACATTTATAATGTGGTATCTACTAAAACTATCAAAGTAGGTGTATAATTTCACATATATTGTTGCAATATTTTCCATTTAAAATTGTATTTATTTTTTATTTTTTAAATAGGATATGTTAATGACGTATGGAAAATCCATTTTCTTAGAGAGAAATAGATACCAACGAAGAAGCCAATTAATTAGCCGATGTGAAACCTGTGTAAATGATTTTACTTTTTTTTTTTAAGGTGTTTCTCAATGTTAGCCAGAAGGGCTACTACATTTTAACGCGGACGCGGGGGTGAACTGAAGGTTCACCCTGGTAGGATTTTACTACTTACATGAGTATTGCAAAGGGAATTTGATACGTGTAAGATATGCATTAATATGTAGGTATTTTATGTTCTGTTTTGTACACTTTTAATGAAATCATCTCAGTGGTGATGGATACAATGTTTATTCAAATAAACATAATAGTATATTTCAACAAACTACAAAGTATAACATTGCGGAACGAGCAAGGTTAGAGATGTTCACCGTTTAAATAAGTAGGTAACATTACAAGTGTTTCAAGAATAAGTTTTGTTTGGTTAGACAAAAGGTTGAGTTCCATTATCTGGCTCACTTCGCGCGCCTGACATATCATTGACACGCCGGCTCAAGATTTACGTTGTCCGACTTAACGTTACAGAAATAAACACGGCAGAATATTAGTGGCGATTGTATTTGTATAGATTTACTGTACACCGAAAATTATCAAGTGCGCTTCGTAAAGTTGGAAGAGGAAATTAACAATTTCCCTAATTACGTGTTCCATGAACACCTATGAATTTTGTTAAACGTCCCGTGTCCTGATATTCCTGTTAATTTCGTAATATGATAGTATGTTTTCAAAAAAATACATAGAGCTTTTATTATTAATACAAAAAAATACGTAGAGTTTTTAGTAGTTATTAAAAAAAAAAATGCTGCTTGATGGCTGCTTGATACGTACAATACAATACCATGTGTTGATTTGTTAAAAAAGTACAACTTACATAAAAACTCATTTGTGTTCGATTATCACCCATACGCTACTATACCTGAAATCTTAATATTGACACTCGGAGGTAAAATGTTACATCAAATTTTTTTTTACTTTTTTAAATTTCAATATGCATTTTGTACGTTTTATTCCCTTTGTGTAAAACAAAATCGTATGAGAAATTATATAAACCGATTTGCGTCTTCCTCCTTCTATATAACGAATTCATAAATTCATGAATAATAAAACTGAAGCTAATATGCGAACGATATTATTGCGATTTCAGAACTGAGTGTAAGAAAATTTTTCGTCTTACCGCGGCGGCAACAGGATTTTACTTTTATTTTGGTATCAGTTAAAACATATTTTACGAAAGTTTCGACATGGAACCCGCTGTTGACAGACTATTTCAGTAGATATGTGTTATTATTGGTTACTCGCGTGAATATCTATTTATAGGTTTACCTCAGAGATTTATTGTGGCGTAGTAATGGTGCGGTATACTGATGAATATTGTAAAATATTGTAGCCTGATAAAGTAATAGTGTAATTTGAAATCCACATAAACGGTCCTGACTTAATGACGATGGACGTAACATTTGATGGAAGTTTCTGGTAATGTTCACATGAAATGTTGCTCTTAAGGTTTACTACTTTAGTATTCCTTGTGAATAATTCAAGTATTCAATTTTGAGAGCCCGAATGTTTAGTTTCGTAATGCAAAAAATAGATGTGTTTTTTTACACTTGATATGTGTCAGGATTTCCTTAACGAGGGTTTCTCGATAAATTTTCTCAATACTGATTTTATTCATTTTATAGCAGTTTTTATGTAAATGATGTTTTCAAACCCCAACAATATCAGCGTACATATAACGCAATCAACAGGCTCATACCTAATTGCTTACCTAATTGATTTATACTTAGAATATAAAAATAGCCTTTTATAGCTACAAAGCGTATCTATATTTCTTTGATCTATATTTTATTGAAAATTATGCAAGTTTATACATACACATGTTACATTGGTAGTATGGTAGAGCAAAATAGATAGAGTTGATGTTAATCCCCTCGCACAGTTTAATATCACCAATCAATATCATATATCAAGAAAAACTCGAAATCCATTAAAAATTCAAGCAATAACGTCAATTAGTTCAGGATACATCGCCCATTTTTGCAAGTGACTACTATCAAGCTGATTTTCCGTTTGTAGCTTTATTTTGATGAGACACCGAATAATTTCGTGTACGAAACTCTCGATTGTGGTAGCTAACAGAGATAACAAGGATAAAAATTTTTGATTTGATGGTTCTCAAATATTTATTACGCAATTTGTAGGACAATATGTCTGTTGAATTATATAAACATTAACTAAGTGAAAACAAAAAAATCAGCTTGTTAGTAATCATTTATGATGACCTCGTTATCGATACACTTTGGAAAGGGGGACTCTTTGAACCAACCATAGATTTTGGAAGACAAATATTTTTTCGAATAATTTAGGTAATTATCTTGAGATTGAACAAATTCAGTTAGTAATAAATATTTGAGAACCATCAAATCAAAATTTTTTATCCTTGTTATCTCTGTTAGCTACCACAGTCCACAATCGAGACTCGTACACGAAATTATTGGGCGTCTCATAAAAATAAAGCTACAAACGGAAAATTAGCTTGATAGTAGTCACTTGCAAAAATGGGCGATGTATCCTGAACTAAATATTATATTAACCATTTGACATTGCTTTATACAGAAACCTTAACAGAAACATTAGTTTCAATGATTTTTAAACATTGTCTACAATTTTATTGCTGTTGAAAAATGAGATATCATTTCAAAGTTACTTAAACATAAAGTTGTTGTATAAACATTAAGATGCCAGTAACTAATAAAATTTACATTAAACAACATAAACGTAATTATGCATTTCTATGACATTAGCTTTCTGTTAAGGATAAAGACAGATTTATTGAACGTCTCAAACTATTTTAATTGACCATTTGCAATGCTTGCCAAACTCTCAACATCCCTGAATAATATATAGTAAGTCCTAAACGACCCACTAGTTAAACAAATAATAAATCGTCTGATATGATGTGCATTTTATTCTTATGAGCAAGTAGGTTGGTATATTGTATCAAACAAAACTCAAATATAGATAGAGTTTCCGTCTATTTTGGAACGAACGAAACTATGAAAGTTATTAAACAGGAAGTGAGCTAAATAAACGAGACTATTTATTTTATATCGGCAAGAAATAAACGTTTAATATTCCGTGCCATTTGGCTGCCGGCACGTTGAGGAGGAAAAGATTTAGCCTACGGTCGAAGAGGATAGAGTGTGCTCCCAAAGACCACATTATTGCCAATCGCACCATAATCCTCTTTTATAAAACGAATGATAGTCTTATTTAAAAAGACTCGGATCGACTGCGACGATGATTTTTTATTACAAAATTATATAACAGCTACAAACAGTAAATGACTTTCATGAATTGTAGAGCCAGATTTGTTTTTGCTCTACAAGCCAATTCGTTTATATTGCTCGGTAACTAACATTTCAGCAATATTTTAGATACCTCCATATTCATGAACTTCCAAAGCTTTTACATAATTCAATCGTACAAATAAAAACGTTTTTATTACCTGCTTATTAAGTAGGTCTTCTTATTTATTGTTTCACACATTTACAATGTGGGATGGTATGTTAATACTGAACGTTAAATAAATTACTGAACATTCTTACGAACCTACAGAAAATCTATCAAATGAAGAGTAGGTAAATTGTAAATAGAGTTCGAAATAGCGAAGTGACATTTTAACTAATCAATTACCTCTGCGGAGTGCGTTTGTAGCGGTATAGGGTGTAAAGATTTAGATATATTATAGCCGTATATTGTCTCCGCTCCATACGTCAGTCGTACAAAATATTTCTACATTGCATAACTCTTGCAAGCCATACATTCAGACGCACATCTGGAAACGTTCGGTTCAGACGACACACGTTATTACGCTGTTGTCATTACTCATATGTCGCGCACACGACTTCACGCTGCCGACTCGCGTTACCTCTTTAGAGATGTCACATAACATGCCGGTGTTAATACACAAGAGACTCTGCAATCATGGGCGAAAAGCGCACGCCGGGTATTCCTACTTTGAGCCTTATGACGTTTAGTATGGTGACGTTAGGTATACGTCCTGCCCGAGAAGCGCATCTTCAAAAGACATGCTAATTGACGGCGGCGTCAAGCGACTGCTAAAAGCAAAGTTTTTTTAAATTTGTATTTTAAACATTATATATAATAGTATTGATGGTTTAAAAACCATTATCTGATTTTTGATACAAATATCACAATTTTTTCTCCATGATAAAAGCATGCGGCACATGTATTTTCAATACTTATGAGAAAAGGGTTAAAAAATTATTAATGGTAAAAATATTCCATAATAACAAAAGATATTATAAATATAACTAAGTTATCGTTGATATGATTCCAAAACACCTATAACGAAAATACGTCTATTTTCATGGAAAATAATACAATCTCTTTATCTAGAGCTAATATTTTTATAAACACATCTGGCTGCCCCTTCGCATTTTTATTTATGAGTCGCGATCTTTTCTATCAATCTTTGACCTTGACTGAGAATCAGTCTGATATCATAGGAACTTACGTAAAATTATTCTAATGTATGGCGTATGATTTTTGTATTTTTTGTGACAAAATGACGAGGAAAACAACAGAAATATCATTTGCTTTTTTTTTGTCGTATTGTGTTATGACACATTGAAAGTTAATAGTTACCTAATAATGAGTACATTTTCCTTGATTTTTATATAATTAACGTAAACAGTAATCATTACTAATAAGGATTTTTTGTCATATTCTACCTAAATGAGAATTTTTTTGCACGCCTCATAAGCGAAGCGTTGAGGTGGGTACTACTGTCACTTCGCGCAAAACATCTGATTTTTCAAACTTAAAAATGTCTTTATGTATCATACATTGCACTTGTAGGATAATACATACACACACATATTATGAAAAAACATTATTTTTAACATTCATGATATTTTTGATGTCATTTTTGTTATTTAAACTAGTTAAAAAACAGTTTAAAAAAGTTCTGTCTTGGACGTCCGTGTGTCTGTATGTGCGGAGGATTTTCTTGTTAACACGATAGCGACCGAAATACTTTACTAATCGAGTCTTTTTTTTTTTCTCTTACGCTTGAGTATGCTCAGGAATAGAACCCTTTCATTTTTCAGGGTCTGATTCGATGTGGTTTAATTGTTATTAAATAAACAAAAAAAAAATATCGACTGTTCTCCATAATTTAAGTATATCTATATATATTCTTTATTTTTTTTTATATTTATAGTGTACTCAAAATTCACCATTATAAACTCGATTCTTTATACTATAAGCCAAGGTTTAAAAAAATAAGTTGGTAGTCAGTCCCTTAAACCTGCGCAGTTTCACATCTATGTGGGGCCACAAGAAAAATAGCTCAATTATTACGGTACCGCTTTCTTTACTTTTCCAACTGTTTTATTTTATTTCTTTTTTATATTTATAGTGTACTCTTTATAAATAATCAATTTTATTGTAAAGGATGAGATTATGAGGCGTGCACTTTTGGATTTTCCAAACTATTATTTTTTTACGTTACAGAAATGAAGTAGGTATACATGACACAAATTTCCCCCCCACCATAAAACACATGCATTTTAATACAAACACACAATTTTTTGTTTAAGTTTACAGACAAAATTGTTTGAATTAATAATACCTATTACCAAATAAATAAACGACGTGTGGCACTCGGGGACTGCCGCAGTAAAGCTATTGCATGCTATGCCTTCAAGCCACACCTCCGCCCGTCGGAGTAGGAAGCGTGAGGTTTTTTCGTTACGGAATTTCTCGATTCGGTCCCCGCGCTCAAGGCCCACGATAGAAGCTATGAAAATAATCGTTAATTTTACGAAAACCGCGTGTTGTTTTATGAATGAAAATTACAATTCTTATAACAATGGGAGCTACTGTATTGGCAAATGATTATTTGATAAATATGATGATCATCACTGCATTGTTCGCATTTCATGCATTATTAATTAAAAACTTTATTGAGTTCGATGTAATTAGTATTTACGTGATTTATATGAGTTTTCATATTGTGTTCCTTTACTAAAATTATACATAGATACCTATCAGATACCATAGGCATAATCTTAATAGTTTAAAAATGTATTTTTTAAGAGCTTGAAATGAAAGTCGACGTAATAGATATAAATTAACAGTCTGGGAAACAATCCATTTGTATAGAAACAATAATCATTCTAAGTATTATGTAAGGTTAAATGACGCAATAATATTGATGTGTTTGTTCATCTTACTTTAAAATCTTTAAAAATGGTGTAACATATATAGTTAAAAGTAATTATACTTATGATTAATCTACGCATGAATAAATATCTCGTTAATATAATTGTAACGTGATTAATTAATGGAATCATTTACATTTGCTTCCAGTAAGTTTGTACATACCGCAGTAAAAAATGTATGGATTTCTTTAGTATGAAATAGATATAAACGGAAGAGATATTATCTACACGTGTATTGTGCATTATAAATAAAATACAATCTATAACGATACAGTTTAGAACTTAAAAATTTCATATAATTATATATATCTTTCACACAATGTTTTCTTAATAGATGTTTAACCTTCATAACATCATATTGGATAACATATCACACACCAATTAAAATATTGGGCATGTCCTAGAAACACACCTGTAATTCGCTAACAGGGTACCCAATTTCAAGTGAAAACTGAAAGTGCTTGGATTGCTGCCAAAACATGTGTCGTGATAAGATCGGGAACATGAAATAAATACATTTATTTAATATGCATTTGAATTTAATTTGCATGGAATCATAAAACTATTAGCGAATTACTTTCGTATATGATAAAACGTCCGCTAATTGGCATGCGATGCATTTAGATGATAAACTGGATAGCCATCTTGTTAGTGTACTACTCTAGTTAGTTGAAAATGGATGTAACATTTTTCAAGATAATTTACTTTTATGCAAAAATTCACGACATAATATTATGAATAATGTAGCGTAAGATTAAATTTACACAAACCTTTGTCTCGTTAAGAAACGTTGATGCAATGTAACATCGATGTAACCAAAAAGTATAAAATCGAATTTTATAATATTTCTTCGAATAGCAGTTTCCGATATCGAATAGGACCGATACCTTTAGGATAATATTGATAGCTAACATGACTTGCACTTAACAATTGTCTTGTCTTTCAATACATTGTTGTTCCTTCCAGTGCGTATTACTAATTTACGTAATCAAAGGACAGACCTCGTTCTACGACGGGCGACCTTTGTGCTGCGCGCACGCACTGCAGCGCTGGCCTATGATAGCCCGATGCACTAATCCACTTATTAACTGATACCCGGCCGCATACATAGATTCTTGTCACGTCACTGAACTTCGTTCCGCAATCTACGTTATTACGGGTCATAATTGGATCACGTCTATCTAAACACGATCATCAATGAGAAAATAAATCCATTGAATCAAATAGTTTATTATTTAATTTTTAGCTCACAAATTGCAAATCTATTTTGTTAATATCTGATTGCGAATAAACTTCATAGGTGCGATAAAAACACTTTAGTTGCTGCCGAAATTTTGCCTCTGAAATTCGGCGATAATAGCTTCGCGTAATAACTTTATTGCACAAAAATGTTTTCTGACCTTTTTGGCACGTTCGTACGTATGCAAAAATGAAGTTTAAAAAAGCCTGAATCTATTTACTCTGCGTTGACATTTCTGTTCTGCGAAGTGTTTCGTGCCAATAAAATATTTCGATCCCATTATGACCACACAATATGCATATAAGTATTTGCTGGATATTGTTTTTATATTTATGTAGAAGTTACACTTTCAACCCTATAAATCTGAAATACCTACAAGAAATTGTTTAAATTTTTAATTTTCTTCCTTTTTTCAAATATTTTCTATTAGGTATTAACTTGATGACCTTAAATGATCGTTCACAATTACATTGACTCATCCAGTTACGATAAAAAAATCTAAAATATTTACTAATTTATAGCAAGCCACGCTGTTATATATAACAGTGCGTTTGAAAATGATAATCAAAGATGCACCAGAAGATTTAGTATGAAAACTGCAGCCCACAATAAATTATTTTTATTAGTTATTACAGCCGTTATGATTAATAATACGGCAATTGATAGTAATTAATGTCTTAAAGAAATGAGTAATATATATTAGAGCTAGAGCTATATCTCAAGGCGAATGCTATAATAGTACTCGTCATATTGTAATTCTATAATTAAAGTGTGAAGCGTAGACAGAGTAACTGTGTGAAGAGTCGAACTACTTCAAAAATAGCTATTTGTGTGACACCGTAAATCTCAGTTACGACGAAAGTTAGCGTGTAAATCATTAGTCCACGCGCGACTAAAGGGTACATTGAATTTTATTGCATTGTATACTAATAAAATTATACCAAATTACTTATAAACTAATTGACAATAAATTAGATTTATTTCTTACATCCACTTTGGTTCTTCGCTAAAATTGAGTTTTAGAGGGAACTCGTAAAAAGTGATGTAGTGTGTGAGCGCTTTATATTGAATTACCTATTTTTGAAAGAGGTGCTATCAGAGAATGTATGATTTTATACTTATACTTTTTTTCATCCATTATTTAATCGATATAATTGAATTTCTCTCGTGAAATTCAAATGAAAGTAAGGAATGAAATCTATTATTAATATAATAGTTAGGGAATTAACTAATAATAAAACATTGCTTGGAATTATTATTGCGATTATTATTTTCATAACATGCACAATTTTATATATTATAGATGCATAAATTGAAATATTATAGTATCGAATAACTTATTTCAGGCAACCTCCACAAATAAAAAGCATGATATTAAGTTGTTTTTATCAGTTGTTGGGTGGAATAAAAAGGATTTTTTATTACAAAATTTGGCGTCGTGGAAGTGAATAACGTCATGCAGTATGAATAGTAGGAGGCAATCCATAGAGTTGCATTGCGACCTTGACCCAGTGTTAAAACGTATACCGCGAATAAATTAAACAAACATGGTCGGACAGCATAACCATTTATTGTAGATAAATAAATTTTAAATACATTAAATCTCCGCTTGTAATTAGTTACATTATATATGCATTGCAAAAATCTATTTTTCTATGATAGGCTGTGGCTTAGTAATAAACAATTTATAGACAATAACTAGGTATTAAAATTAACATATTATCAATGTGTATGAGTACTAGCAATAGAATATATTTATTGCATTTATCTCGCATTAAACGATGTTTAAAATACCAGAGTTGAATGAAACCTATCGTAAATACCTAACAATTATAAATTATAAATTTCATGCACATGTTAATAAACTGGAGAGCTATGTTCAGTTGCACACAACATAACCAGATGTTATACCATCCTTTCACAACTCTATAATATATCAAATGCAGTCATAAAACAAATAGCATCTATAAATTATAGAGCACATGTAATAATGCTAAACAATATCCAATTTCTATTTCTAACATGCCAATAAAATGTAACAAAGCTTGAAACAAGCCGGTGTCCGGTTGTTTAAATTTATGATAAACGTATATTTCATCGGTTGCAGTGTTTAACGTTAAGTTAATTTAATAGAAGTGTACCGTATCGTAATGATATAAATCGCGAACGCAGCGAAGTACTAACAGCTAGTTTCCTATGAATGGGTCAGTAATCATCTGCATTTGAGGCCATTATCTCAATTGGCGAGCGCAATGAGTGGCCGACCTCCGTTGCCGGACACCGCACCCGCACGCGTCGCAGTATTGTCCGTTTGTTTGCTTCACAATTGCTTTTAATATAATGAATTACATGACAAATCGTACTCGTTCACACGGCCATTGTAGCGGTGTAGCGGATTGCACTATTTCAGCCATATTTTTATTTAAAATTGAGCCTTTCTTTTTTGTGATCCTGAATTCTAATGAACAATTTACATGCGTTCTAATTTTATGCAGGTATCTGCAGGCTTAAGTTGGCATAACTATTTCAGTCATTTTGCATAAAAACTAGACACGTGATTGTATATGATTAACAATCATTGTGCAATGTAGAGCTAGGTTGCTACTTCCACTATACTTACACGGGTCGTGTTATTCACCTTACTTAGATATGGTATTTATTTAAAAAAATGTTATAAAAAGTGCTAATATGTGAACTTATACACACTAAAAATAAAAGCAAACATCGTGCGATAAATCTCGTTTCTATCGGAACGTTATCGGGTACACAAAGTCGTACGAGTTAGGAAAAGTTGTGATAGTATCGTAGTGAGATAATACGTGAAATAATAAAAGATAAGCATGGTATACGTCAAACGGGACTAAACAATCGTATATTGTATATTATCTTCTGCACTGCGTAGTAATTAATACCTTTGATTGTGCAAGAATACGCGCAATACTGCGGCAAGCGATATTACGCTGTACGTTATATATAGGTATGTATTGCTTGCTGCTAGTATTTAGTGAATTTTACGTTTCCATATGAACACATAATGCGTTTATTGCATTGTTGTTGAAGGGCATTGCAATAATTATCATTTCTAATAGCATGCCATATGTTTTCAATATTCCCACTAACCGATGAGATTATTGCTTGATAAAATAATGGACGATTATTCCAAATACAAAGTTTATCCTAATGCGAACTTAAACTCAAACTATAATCATTCCAAAATGATTTTAGGCATCATAATTTTATTTGAACTAAAGTTATTATGAAAATAAAATGTCAGGATAACGATAAACATAACAGTAAATGTAATAGTTTCAAAAAACAATTTAAGTTATTCATAACTAGCTTCCGCCCGCGACTCCGTCCGCGCGGATGTCGGTCTTCGCGTGGATGGTTTATTTCTCCATTTTGAGTAACTCTGACAATGACATCTTATAAATATCTATTGGACCCAAATACGGCTAGGCCTATAATAATACGCAACGTGTGTTCGCGGTTCTACAGAACAACGTCTATGGATAAAACTGAAAAATTAAGATTAATTTTTTCTACGTATTTTTCCAGGATAAAAAGTATCCTATTTTACGCACAGGATAATAAGGTATAATTATACCAAGTTTCATCGAAATCGAACCGTTAGTTTTCACGTGATGCCTTCACATACAGACAGACAGACAGACAGACAGACAGAAAGACAGACAGACAGACAGACAAAAAATTTTTTAATCACATATTTGGGTTTGGTATCGATCCAGTAACACCCCCTGGTATTAATTTTTTCAATATTTTCAATGTACAGAATTGATCCTTCTACAGATTTATTATATGTATAGATTTGTTTTATATATTATATACTATCTTTGTAAAGCCTAATTAATGAATTTTATTATTTCCAAGTTATTATTGTCATCTGAATAAACCTGTTTAGTTTAGCTAGAACTTTGACCAACTGCCGCGAAAATTAAAGAAGTAATAAAGAAATTTTGAAGAATTATGTAGGTATGTTGAAATTGTAGAGATATGACTTAAAGTTTAATATTAATTAATACAATAACATAGATAGTTTAAGATTACATTAAAATATTATAAAACGTGTGAGTTATTTTTTAGTTCTACTTTCCTGACTATTTTAATAGGATTACTCTTCAAAAATGTTTGTATTGAATCATAACATGTACGGCTTCTCTAGTTTAATAAGCAGGTATCTATAATGCTACTTAGGTAATACCTTTCACCCTTTGGAAATGATTGCACTATGTATTTTCTCCGCCATTTTTAAGCTGTCAGTAATACCTTCGATATTACGTTTTTGACTCGTAACTTGAAAACCTGAAGAAAATCTGAAAACCATACATTATACACATTTTATCTTCAATCAAATGTTTTATATTACTCGATGAAAAGTGTGAAAAACTAAATAAATGGTCTTTTACAGGTAATTTCATCCATCTTAGAATTAACGCAAATGGTAATAAAATGGCAGAAATTTATTAGTAATTACTTATTGAATTGCGTAGCTCGATGAACAATTTAATTTCTTCACTATTGTTTCTGTATTGAGTGTTCCGTATAAAGAATACCGATTAGTACCCAGTTGTTATATAAATGTGTGTTATAGAGGTGTATTTATAGATACAAAAATGTATTGATTTAATAGATTTTTATTTACCGTAGGTACCGATTAGCGGTTTTAGTGTTTTATTTATAATTTTACATTGACGTAGCATTGTAACGCAGTCCCCTAAGTGAAACTAACACCAATCTGTATAAGACACTATAGCGACCTCCTCTGTGCAGAGGAAACCAGAGAATACCCTGAATATCACTGAGTACTAGTAATGAACAGTGAGCATGTTAGATGTAAGTTACACCGTAAGCAAATCACAGAGTAATGTTGAGATAATTTACCTACCTTATATTATAAGAACAATCACCTGTATTAAGAATAACTTACACGTTAGATTCACGGAGAAAAATATTTTTCCCAGGGTTACGCAAGCGGTAGTTGTGGTGGAGCACCTTAGTTGCCATCTTCCAGTTTGGTAAGTGAGGCACTCCATTTGTACAGTCTGCCCGTCGTGATTCCGGAGAGAAATATTTTGTCGATTGTACCGCTCGTGCCCTGTTAACACAGCTTCTTGACACGAACAGAATAAATGCGGAACATCACGCATAAATAGATCTTTCCCGGGAACCACCGGAAGCATACCTCACATGTAGACTAGTCGCTTGAGACCCACACTGAGCTTTCTAGTTTAGCGTCTAACGTCGATGTCACGCTATGCATGATTACAATAAGAGCACGACTAGTTCATTTTAATATTATTAGTTACTTTATTTTTTCTTGTTGTGTACTTTAGATTTTATGCACATTATTTTATACTTTATCACACTTAATTATAAGGTTTTAAATCTTCTTGTCTGTGTCGAGTAGATTGATATTAAAGTAATTTTGTTAGAACGTAAATTGTGTTAAAATTTAAGGGATCATCAATGTTATCTCGGAAGGTGCAGGAAGGGTTTTAGCCAGTGAACCTGAGCGCAAGGTAACTGATCCATGTAATGGAAGTCTGCGGGCGTAGGCCCCCGTCTTACGTCACTCACTTTATGCATATAATACATACGCGCTTGTGTTTGAGATCGTACAATCTTTTACTCTTCTAATCTCTCATTCCGATTCTTACGAGAAAAGGTAGTTTGTGCGTAAAATAACGTTTGTGAACGTTAACAATGAGTTTGTTTCAGTAAACGAGGGTAGTCTTTTAGGAAGAGCGAGGGACCGAAGTAGCTAGTTAATGCTATCCGAATCGTATTTATATGCGGACGTCGTACAAGGCGCATACGCCGGCAGACGACACTCGCTCCTAATCCGATTATGTGTAACAAAATGCTACGCGCAACCGCTCGCCTCGGCCAGATCTCTACAACCACGAGACAAGTTTGTACAGCATGCTACGTAATACCCTGTTATTACATTTTTTACGTGAACGTGATACGATATTTTTACTTCTTGTATTATATTCGAATAGTTTGTTTTTTATCATTAAAATTTAAACATTCTTAAAAGTTTTTATAATAAAGAAGATAGTAAATAAATAGCTACGATGCGTGTCGAGTCACAAATTTCTGAAAGCGATTAAAAGACGCTTTACGATTACCAAGTACTTAATTAACAGAATCGATGAATGTAGGATTAACTTTAACTATAACATTTGACTTCATTTTCTTAGCTAGTACCGAATACAATAAAATAACGTTTGCTTACATATATTTAAAAGGGTACAATTCCAAATCCATCAATACTGTATACGAAACGATGTAGCAAAAAGCAGCCAAATAAATATTACATAAAATCGAGCCGGAGATTCGTCTTTACAACTTAAGCGAGTAAAAAAACAATTGACGATCCAATGGAGGGAGACGTTAGAGGGAGTTCGGAATATTCGTGTAATCCTATTACGTGACAAAATGTTATGTCACTTTGACCTACCTAATCTCTCACATTAAATTTAACACAATTTGACTACGGCGCTTAAATCGATGTCATATTTCATAACTAGTTTCGAAGACTTCGTATTTAGTTTAAGTACCTTAACATCAAAACGCTCGAACTTATTCATTTTCGTTTTAATTAAAACTTTTCTGAGTTGATATTAAAAAATAATAATAGTGGAAAATGTATGCATGTCTCTCGTATAAGAGAGAAGATTATGAGTCAATACGTAGGTTAACATTACATTTCTTGTTATCTTTCAATAGTGAAATGCTGTAACTATAGAAACGGACTAAACTTTATACATACTACTGTGAGGGTTGAATAGAAAACGCTTTCAATTTATACTGTGTTATCACATATTACCCAATGAAATTTAAAGGAAACATTATATGATACGTAAATGTTTTACCAAAAAACTATTCAGCAATATAAGTTTATGAATTCAAGAGAAAACTAGTAAAAAGGGATAAATCACTTCAAACTTGTATAGGTACTAGAAAAACAGCGTATAAACCAACGTGTAAATGTTTGCAAGAAACTGTCCCATTACTATTCATAAGCAAAGTTGAAACGTCGTTCAAATGAATAGCAAAGTCGATTATGTAGAGTGCGTCAAGAATTGATAGTAGAGACATATGACGATGGATTGCTTGGATGATGGATAACATCGCTCACTTGATAACAGATTACTTCATTGTTAACCGACTTCAAAAAAAAGGAGGAGGTTATCAATTCGGCCGGTATATATATTTTTTTTTTTATGTATGTACACCGATTACTCCGAGGTTTCTGAACCGATTTACGTGATTCTTTTTTTGTTCGATGCGGGATGGTGTCGAATTGGTCCCATAAAAATTTTATTCTGATAAGCCCAGTAGTTTTTATTTTATGAGCATTTTTGTCTGTAGGTATTTGTAAATTTTGCAAGTGCAAGTTTGAAGTCGGTTGTTTTTAACGCAGTTATCACTTGTTCTAAATTTAACTTGAAAGGAACAAATAAATATAGGTCGGCAATGACCTATTATACTAGTAGACGCGGCATACGCCAACATCATTGCACTAAAAAACAGCGTAATTAATACATACCTACTTACTAACGCATTATCACCAATACAGTTGTTCTCTCTTTCACTCTCACGCACGAGACATAATACATGTCTCACTCATGTACTTCGTAATAACAACTGCCGATTAAAATACAAAAAGAACGTCCAGCCACGACGCTGAATGGTGCGTGACTAAGTGAAACTCGGGCACTTACCTGAGTTTTTTCTTGCCAAAATAGAGAGCGGGTAACGTATCTAGCTCTTTTATATATCATAGTAGGTCGGTCACAAAATTGGCAAATTTTGGTGGAAAATTTCTTCGATGTAGATTTAATTTGACGTATTCTCACACATCTATAAAATTCAAAAGCATGGGACAATATTTGTTACTGTAAAAACCATGATGAAACAAATATGGTTATCCTAATAACTTCCACAAATATCAGAGCTACTTTTTATAGTAGGTTAGTATTTAACTATTTAGTATTTATATAGGTACAGTAATAATGTAAAAACAAATATGACACGGTGAGTTAATTCAACCCTTCCTTTTTTATAGACTTGTTTTAAAATTACGTTACATTTACCAATACTAACACTTTCAACTCATAATATGTACAAATGGTACTTCATAAAAAAGGTTATTAGACCTTGTTCATTAACATAAAGTCCTAGAAATTAATTCAAACTTTATTGTCCTAATTAAGACCCTTTCTTTAAATGCTCGCTGATAAACTATCCTTAGTGGACAGCTAGGTAGTTTCCACATGAAAACACAACGAAATGTAATAGAAATGTGAGATTAACTTGAATGCGAGATTATCTTAATACCACACAATTCTCTGTTTTGATAGGATGTTGTGATTCACGTTTTTTGTAGAGGATACATTATTTCCGTTAGTATTTTATACAAGTCAACATAAATGTGTGAAAACGTGATGCTAGAATTGTAAAAAGTAGAAAGTAACAGAATTGTGTCCTTTATTTTGACGAATAAAATGTACGTAGGTACATAGGTAGGTGTTATAGTTATGAATGTGAATGATAAAATAAAATTCTGTAAATCAAAATAAAACAATCATTAATGAATTGCTTTAAAGCAATCAATTATAATTCAGCAAAGAGATTGAATCATAATAAATCCGTCGTAAATATTCAACTCATTCACATGTCCACTAAAAGTCAGTTAAAAACGAAAAGGCAACATAAATGAAATTACAAAAGCTAGAAACGTTGAAGTTCAAACGTAATAACATGTGGTTTCGGCTGCACGTTAAAAATTAGATTGTACTAGCTAACTAGCGTCCGCAGAGTCCGACAAAAACCGGTAACAACTAAATTAACAGACTGTCCACTTCCGTGACAGGAAAGCAACACTTAACTTGCATATTCAGTTACTTCAATACTTCAGACGGGGAATAATTTGTTATGCGTCATGGCTAATACCGATTCGTCTTCGTTATCTCAATATGAGATAGAACTGAAAGTGACGGGAGTGCGCCGTGCGGACCACGTAATAATTACGGCTGAAATAGCTGGAGGCCTGGATGCGTATGCTTCATCTGTTAACGTCGAAGGAATACCGACGGTTATTTGTGGTCCGTAAAATTAATTTATTTTTCAAGGGATTCATGCTTTCTTTGATAATGTATGGCCTTTTAAATGTGTAATGTATAGGTATTTAATTGTTTTAAATGTTTAGTGTGTGGATTTAAGTAATCGTTATGAAGGAAGGCATGTTAACTGATTTATACGGATAAAAACGCGACGACGCGGTTGGCGCAGTGGTAAAGTAACTGCCTACTGAGCCGACGGTCCCGGGTTCGATCCCCGGTCAGGGCAAATATTTGTGTGATGAACTCAATTATTTGTTCTTGGGTCTGGGTGTTATTATCTATATATGTATTTATTAAATATTATATTTATCGTCGCCTAGTACCCACAACACAAGCCTTAATTGAGCTTACTGTGGGACTAGGTCGATTTGTGTAATAATGTCCTATAATATATATAATATATATATATATATATATATATAAATTCAGATTCAATAGTTTGAAGTTTTAATAACTGTATATAAGAAAAACAGAGTTTATCCAAGGTACAGAGTTTAAAAAATAAAGAATAATAAACAGTTACTAGCCTAGTAAAACTAGAAAAATACTTTAATACAAAAGCTATAAAAAGTTATTTGCATAAAAGTCTTGTTTATCGGATCAGATTGATGTTTTGTTTTCCTAAAGTTTGTTAAACGAAGAGTATAAATGCGTTTTGTACGTAAAGAGTAATCAATGCTCGTATGCTATCTATCATGATTCGAATAGTAACAGATATGAAATACGCACTATTATACACTTTCGATAGTACCGAGTTGACAAGCGACGCGAAATTGAAAATTGAAATAAAACTAAAAAAAAAAAAAACGTTGAATAAATAACATTTAAGATGTTATGTTGCAAATGTTTACTCTCGTTAAAGATTACAAGTCTAAACACTCGGTTTTCCCAACGCGCTGGACATTCAATTACTATACTTGTTTCGTAAAGTCAATTTGTGACTTGATTAGTGAGGAAAGGCGCAGATATACAGAAATACTAAAGACAGAGTTTGTTAGTGATCGAATACAGTCTAATCTACAGTACAACTTCTAAGCAAAGGCGTTTAATAGGCGCGGAAGTTTCAAATGAGTTTCTATCTTGTTACACAGAGATTCAGCCACGTGAGAAACAA
Source organism: Colias croceus (assembly GCF_905220415.1). Lineage (NCBI taxonomy): Eukaryota > Metazoa > Arthropoda > Insecta > Lepidoptera > Pieridae > Colias > Colias croceus. The sequence continues at coordinate 5,146,336 of NC_059540.1, read as the reverse complement.
TTGCAACATATTCGTGCTAGGGAAACAGTCAAAATAATCTGTCGACTTGACGGCGACACAGTTCATCGTAATTTGATAAGACGCATGTTTGAGTGCCTTAGATAAGAACTTGTGTTGACATTACAACAAAATCTGATAGTTAAAAAATCAGGATGTCGCCGCGATAATAGATTGCCTTATCAAGAAATAAACTCGAATTTCTTTACTGTTGGTTCTGATTTAAGATATATAGTGAATGTGGGAGCGTTGAAATTCATATCTTCAAGGTTTGATCTTACAAGGATTTGATAAAGTATGTTAAAAATTGCAAAATAAAATAATACATAAAAATGCTACCTAAGTAAATGTTCATACACAATATATATTATATTAAACATTTTATTGAGGGATCAAGTAAAAATAAAAAATGTTATTTTCTATGTTTTCTACATTCCTATTGCCTCATATAATATAATATATTATCAATTATCATTCCGTTATATATTTAGATAACCGTTTGATACTATTTAAATGCTAAAACCAAGGCTAAAACAAACAATATTATGTGTCAGAAACAACTTGTGGTTATTAAAAAGCAGGTAGGTATCTCAATAAGAGGTTTACATTAATTAAATTGTCTTGCATAGATTTTGTAACAGGCATTAGAATGACAGGTACAGTTTGCAAAATTGTAACACCCACACTTGTACGGATTATTTTTGGTATTAAATCGTCAACGTTTTTGAGTACTAATAAATTACCATAAACATTGTAACCAAGACACATGTCACAACACACATCGTTAACTGAGACAATAAAATAATAATGTGATGTTAATGTTCTGTTGAGAAACATGCTCTAATTGTTATAAGATATGAAGAACGATTTTCATCATTAAATAACTACTCAAGAGTTTGCATTACAAGAATTTTCGCATAGTTTCTGGAAATTATAATAATGGTATCTTAGAGAATGTATGTTATTGTATTCCTATAAAACGCGCTTCTCGAATCCGTCTTGTTAAAATATTCATATTTAAAGAGGATCTTATTCATGAAAATAGTCTATTTCACAATGTCCACGACCGCGGGATTATATTCTCTTATAAGCATTCTACTTGCCAACGCATAATAGTTGCCTTATGATAATGGAGCGACTCGAAAGACGCGAAATCTCTAAGAATAAAACGTATACAAGGGTCAGCGCAGCTGGTATGTGTTATTCAAATGTACATAGGGGCATGAATAAATTAGATGCAATATCAATGCCAGATAACGGCAGTAATTGCCCTATAAAGACACGAAACGATGTCACAACGACTAGAAAACGCAATTATGTTCGCGAGCATGCTCTCACGAATATAACGCTGGCTATAAATATTTTTCCTCGTCTTTATTGCCGACATCCCTTCAGACTTTAGGGCGAAAGATCGACTGAACAGTTTGTAAGACACTTAGAGCTTAGCAAAAAGGTGGGCATACATATTTACTGCTTATACCGAAGATTTACGACGCAAAATTGGTTGACAAAAGATTTACGGTTTACACTACACGAGATTTACTAATGTGAATCTGACGATTATATTGATATCGGTGTAAACGCTAAAGAATATTTCACGTACATAGATAAATTGCAAAATTGCTTTTAAACCTGGAAATTGGAATATTTTTAACACAACCGTGAGAAAAATAGAAAAAAATCTGAAAGAAAAATTAAGTAATGCCCGTTCATGAGTCATCACGAATCGAATGGTCCGGAAGTATTCTTGTAGCCAAATGGATAGCAATATGGATTCTCGAAAGTGCTTTCAGAAAATAGGATGGGAGATCATAAAGTGCCTTCTCTTCATACGAAAGTAACTCAAAAATTGGGTCTACAAAACTTGGGCTCGATTTGGTTCTATGAATAATTTCAATAGAATGCTTTCTATAGAGTTATGCTGTAAAATGGCAGATGTCGTTAAGCTTTTTCGCATTTAATTTATCCTCAAAATTCTTTTATATCTTGCACGTCACGTTTAAATATTATTTATAAAATGAATATTCGAATTCTATTCCGAGTAGGGAGTTCGAATTTAAACCTTTTATAGGTCAAATTTATTTCGAATGTTACATGAGAATTCAATCAGAACGGTAGTGTGCTTTAATCTTAGATCCGAATATATTTGTCCTAAGTGAAGAGTTCCGTCAAGTTTATATTCTGACACCGTGAAAGCCGAGGCCAGGAATACAAACTGGAGCACATTGAAATTTAGCAACTGTCTGTCGAGTCGTATTACAGACTTTGCTACTGTATTTATAAATAATCAGTTGGTGTTTCGGATCGTTGAGTTATAGGTATGCGTTAAAAAATAACTCTGGCCTGTGGTACGTCATTAACTAATGTACCCAATAAAGGGCTCAGTCTGGTGATGACAGATGGACATGTGTCTTAATTTTAAAAGAACTTTAGTAGTGCGGTGTTTAAATCTGTATGTACATTAACCGCTCGTCTCAATAGTGCGTGATATTCTCTTCTTTCTCTTGGGATTTTTGTTGTTTTTCTTCACTATTATTTTATTGTTTCGAAGTTTCTTAGAACTATTTGATTGCTATTGTGATTATAAAACTCATACTTATGTATATTATTCCATCTTTAGAGACTTTTCTACATTACATTTAGGATCGTCTAAATTATCTTTTTAATTTCTGTTATAAATTTAGTAGATACTATAACAATGTATTAAATATGAGTTGCACAGATTAAAAACAGAATTTTCTTTTGTAAAGCGTTGTTTGTGTTGGAAAAATAATCTAGAATACAAACAAATACAGAAAAAAATATTTGTGAGTTCATGTTTACTGAAATATATTCAAAAGATAGTATAGTATTACAATAGAGAATACCAAAAGATCAGCATATGTGCGTATAAACCGTCATTAAAAACAAATTTTTGGCAGAGATCCAGGAGATTGAAATATTGTTGCCATCTTCATGGTGAAGATAAGTGCTCTACCCTGCTGATATAAAGCCATAGTGTGTGTACTAAAATATTTAATATAATTTTGTACTAACAAAAAAGTTTGTGTAAATCAATAAAAAGGACAGCGAGCGACAAATGTAGCGTTTGCAGCACATAACTCCTGAACATCGTGTTTATGTGCTAAACATCTCATTATGCCTTCATATTCTAAACCATTGACATGATGGACGGCGACGATACCATCACAGAAGCATTTAGCACGATTTCAACAAAGCTATAAATCTAGGAGCGCTTCCTGAATATAAATATTCAGCAGGCATGAATATAATGACGCTGGACGTACCGACGTTTGTATGTGATTGTTGGGAACGGCTTTTATTAATACAGCAGCGTTAGTCGCTTGATTTAGTAGCTACAGCGATGCTTAAAATACGTGTTTGCTTTCAATAGTTATATTTTAAATTTCCTACATTTTTATTTGATCTAAACGTTTGTATAAATTTAGAACAAAACAATTTTTGAATTATCGACCATTTCTAAGCGCAGACCTTTAACATTGATCTTTGGGAGCAAGAATCGTTCCGGAGAGCGATCTAAAAATAAGCAACCCACTTTGATTGATGTTCAGCTTCATGCATGCTTGTTTTTGACATCTCGCTGTCAAGAAAAAGGAGCGCGAAGAGACATGTTCACGGTAGTTTTTTTGTTTGAACACGACACTGGGAGAGGTAGCTACCCGGTCACGTGAACTAATGAAGATTAGACGTTTTTGTTTGACAGGAAATATCGTCACGCTAAAGAGACATGTTTCTTTAACATAACGTTTTTATGACGTTTGTGGTGAATCGAAGCGTCTCACGTGTTCGCTTAAAGTCGTTGTCAGGAGCAAATTTTATTTGATACTTTCACGCTGATGATTGAGTTAGACGATTTGTGCAGAAACCTGCGACGCAATCTCCGGTGCTTGATTCAGCCGAGCTTCCACAATAATTTCGTTACGTATAAATTGTTTAAGCGACAATAAAAATAAAATGCATGAACGTTAGTCAGACGTCATTATTTCATTTTTCGCTTGAAATGAGATTATTTTTGCATAATATGCAATGATTTTGTTGCATGGAAACGCGTTCAGGGTATATTTTCGTACATTCGTAACACAAATATAAATATGATAAATAGTAGAGTGTTGTTTATGGATCTTTTATCGTTTGCTTTTTATCACGATTGTTACACGGTCATGGTTATTGTATTTTCATACGCAAAAATAAAATATGTATAAATTGATCCGCTACATATAAAGTATCTGTGGTTGTAACTGATAAAACTTTACGAACAGTAGTTAAAGATGTCTATAAAATTCCGATTAAATTACTGTAAGCTTACTCTTATCGAAGGCTTATAGATGTTGTCGACGGCAACGTGTCAAATGTCTACTCGACCGCCTCGTTGCGACCGCAATAGAATGCAATGCAAATCAAAGTAACCGGACTAGTTTGCTCATCAGAAACTTCTCTACACCAGCCTTATTGCTAATATCTTACAGTTGAAATTAGCGTGCACAATTCTATTTATTCAATGGGTACCATTTCATTTGTTTCTGTAAGGTACGACCACACGTGCCGTCTTAATCACGTGCATCAAGCAAAGAGCTATTTCACAAGCGAATGGAAAACCTTTACACGAAGAAACCTTTTCGAAGTTGATTGTTCGGTTTGTGTTGACGTAGCTTTAACGTTTCGCATCCCAAGTTTGTCAAAGTATCAAATGTTGGATTTTCTGTAATTAGAAACGCACGATTTAAACGTCAATGGCTCCGAGCTGTGAGTTGTGACCGAAAGAACATCGTCTACGTAAGCATAAACTTTACGGAATCATTTAGTTTTCTTACATTTTTAAGTGTTAAATATATCGTCACGGATTTAAACGTTTCAAATAGGTACACGATGTGTCATTTAGCATTACTTTCTTTTTTTATTTATTTAATTTTGGCTATTTTTTAGTATATTATATATATGAAAAGCAAAATGCGTAAATTCTCTAATATCAAAAACGTAGTTAATCGAAAACCTCATGCGTCTTTACAATGTTTTAGTTACCGCCATAAAATAAAGTACGTTAGTTAAAAGGCGGCGTGTACCAAAATTATCGCAATTTACTGGCCTCAGGTGGCTCAGCATTTTGAAGAGAGCGCGTGAAATTAGAGGATTACGTTTCTTTCCTGTAAGATAATAAGTGTAATATCGACAATATACGCACGTAGAAGTGTTTGTTTAGGACAGATGTTCTCGTTATTTTCGGTTTGAAGCAGACAATCCCGCTTTAGGACTGTTTGCGTAAAATACTATCTCATGTTGTGTTGTGGTTATTTGTTTTATAAATCAAACATTGGTTCTACCACTTGTTGTTTGTTTTTGGACGAGTTCAATTTAATTAATAAAATTTTGCATGCGAACTTCTTATGATACGAAAAGTTATGATAAACTGTAATTGTTAAACTATGCAGACAATATATTAAATATTAACATAGTACATGTAGTAAACTTGCTATATTATTAATATTAAATATCTTTAAGATTCCTAGACAAGTTGCTTTGGTATGCAATTCACAGCTTCATTGTTTTGTCAAATTTTATATTTAGTACAAAGCTTACACTCAAAAGTTCATTAAAAGTTCTCATTTTAACTGCGCTCTGTTTGTAAGATAGTGTAGGAACAGTCTTTTATCAAAAAACCCTTAATTGCTTTCTTTACTTTGTGATAAAGGGTTGTATTTACATTTTATGAGGGCGATAACTATTTTATGGCGATCTGTTTTTAAATTTTTAGATTATTAAATCAAGCAAAGTGATAAAATGAACTTAAGCTAGTAAGCTTCAAGCGATTATTATATATCGGTATTATCGCTTGAACTTCACTGTCGATTGTGTAACTAGCTGAAATTAGGTACTGTTTATTTGTTTTTAAGAAATAAACTTAGTGTTTTTTGTAATTATATTATTTAAACAAAATAAATTATTGAAGGTATATGACATATATTTTTACATTTAAAAAATACCTACGTTATTCATATAATAAGGAGCTTCGACTTTATATCCTAATAATTCTATATTTATTCTGCCTAAAATTAAAATTGAAATCTCAATAGTTTTTATGAGAGCACGGTTACGTACCTATGTTAAAATATGCCGACTAGAGTATTAAACCAAGATCGAGGGTTCGTAAATAATCTAACTATCAACTTCAACATACCTAAGAAAATAAGAAATGAGACATAATTTTCATTAATATCTACATTTATTATATCATAACAGCTGAAGTAGGTATTTATTGGTTTTTATATTTCCAGTTATTGTTGAAATCATTCCGTTAGGAACATATTTATTTTTCAAATATATATTGGAATGCCTCTACACGTACTCTACACATGAAAGTTCAGTCGAATTTGACCAGTGATATAATTTTACTAATGCATTCGTTCATTCAAATTATTTATATCACGCACGAGGTAACCAGTCACTGATCACATTACACACTGCCGGCGTTACGCGTACGTTCACCATTCACATAATGAATGTGTCTTTAAATACTTTTAAATACGTCTTTTACGTATTCACTGCGACTTAAGCTATATGTCGCGTTAGAGTATAATATATATACATTCTATGGTTGTACGCTGCTTGTATATTCCGCTTCTCGTCGTCAAATCGTCTTTATGCGGAGGTCTTTAATTTTTTGAGTAGGCTCTACCATGGTTTAAAGTACTGTAAACTACGCTTGGGATGACTGAACTGCGTGTTTTGACTTTTTTATGCTGTCTATTGAGCTTTAAAAGTATAATAAGTTTTTTGAAATGAAACAATGTTTTGTAAATCAGGGCCAGAAAAAGTAAAGAGAAAGCTTTTACATAGCTACAAATTAATTTTGTTTGTAAGTTATTAAGAGAAGTAGAACGAAAAAAAGATCCTATTAATCTATTTTAAAATATAGAAATGTATTAACTATTTGTACAACGTTTGACGAGTTCATAAGTGATCATGAATACTTGTTTATAATTAAGCATGAATCACTGAAAGTCAGAGCAAGTGGCTGCCACATTTTTATTTATTTTTTTAATTATGTAGTTGAGTACTAGGTAATTGTGTTCTAAATTTCTTAAGACACACAGGTTAATATACATACATAAAAGAAACGAAAAACCAGTTCTAAACGGCCTTTATCACTGTAATTCATTTACTAAGTTAATTAAATATTTGTTGGAAGATATAAGCGTTGATGTTTGTCTAACACGTCGCAGTCTACTCACAATTATTATGAAAGGTTATCGTTCATGTCTCTAGCGATATAAGTTTATTGTTCTGACCTTTAAGGGAAATGTGTAAAAACGAATTATCTTGTTTACGTTACCAATTAACGTACACTTTGTTGTACTTCATAAAAATATAACCCTGAAGTCGTTATGAACCGTCTTGAAAAGTGGAGAAACATTGAACATCTGTTTAAAGATACTGATTTATTCCATGGATGTTTAAATAAGTGTAAAAATTTATATATGAGCGAAGGTTTGAGATTTTCGTACATTATAAAAACGTTAGTCTTTGTCTAATTAAAAATGAATAATTGGAGGAGTAAAGTTTTGTTACAATGTCATTATCTAATTTGGCCAATGCCACTATATTTAAATCATAATAAAATGTTCATAATGTTTATAATTTTCATAAATCAAATACAGCCGATTGACGATATAATCGTAGTATCATTCCCGTGTTGATATCTTGTGGTTGCCGGCGTATGAACTCCATCTCGCAGGCAAATCGATTTTATTATTAAGTTTAAGGTTTATAGTTATTACCTACATGTGATATACCCATTATTAGATATGCCATTTTGGTTATGATTCGGAATTGGAAATGTGACGATGTATAGATTTTATTTTGACGTAGGTATCGTGATCTTATATTATTGTAATACATAATATTTCTAATTCAGTTCATAAAGCAAGGTTATCGGTACGTTTATTATGTAACCTATTCATGATAACATGCGTTTGATAGGGTTCTTTAAAAAAAGATAATCAAATTTTTGTTATCCGTATATTTTGCAAATTAAGGTAATTTAAGTAACCAAATGCAATTTTATTGGATTAGTGCAGATGAACTAACACTCTAAAATAAAGATATTAAATACGCAATTTTGCCAAAGTGTCGTCAGTAGCCTACTCTTAAATAGGTATTTTGTGTTACAAGTAATTACAACACATACAACTTCCAATATTATTATTTAGCTTACACAGACTATAACGTGGTTGTTCTGTGCGTATTCATCAAACGTTGAATGCTTAAACACGATTACCCTATGTCAAGCATCCGATTCGTCTTCTATGACGTGCTGCTTTATCGCATCTCCTCAGATTTTTCTGACTCCACCTGCGCTGGAAATGTTTGCACATACTGATGTCTTCCCAACAATCGATCACTGTCATCGGAATTTACTTATATCATAATTCAAGAACATTGACCTCTTTACTCTATCACACGAAACATATTTCGTGTACGTACGTACTCACACATTCACGCGCCGTTCAATCTGATAACGCAAACGTTCAAATTTGTCTTATCTTGTTATTTTGTAGCAGTTTCGATAATGTAATCCCTTTAAGTAAATTCCTATACAGGTTTCCAACATTTTTCGGTGTAAATCAATCTACGATTTGATTTACATGTGCAAATATTGCGTGCTCGGACCGAGTGAGATATTACTTAATCCAGTAGGTAGCGATTACTCTATTATCATGAGAATCATTTATAATTACTGTGGTTGTTAAAGTGTAATGTTTCAATGTTGGGCCGTAATTTATCATTGGTAAAACATTAATTAAAACATATTTAGACGTTGCTTATTCGCAGCAAACGTGAGCGACACTTCACGTGGTAAGCACGCCTCGAGTCACGAGTGCTGTTTATATTTTACCGCCTCCTTTAAATCTTAGCCAAGGAAAATTATGCACAGTTTCTTAGGTCTGAGAGGCCGGGGATTTTTATATTTTCTCCTTTTTAAATATCTCTGTCTTGGTATTGAATGCGGAGTACTTATGTATTGTTCGGAAGTCGGCTAGATATTATCACAATTGGAAATAGGGTAACGCAGCTAGAGGGTAATAAACCACTTCTATTATCTCATAGTTGAAGAGGTGCATTATAAAAATTATCTACATTGTTTAATTAGTTCCAAAATGTATTTTGATAACGTATTTTTAACTTCACGATTCACTTTTTAAAGTCATTCTATAAATAAGTAGTATTTACATTTGAAACGTGTTGTAAAAATACTATTTATATATTTAACTATCTAATATGCATTGTAAATACACTTGTTTGATGTGTATAATGTAAATTGTAAATAATACAGATTTCGAATAAATATTAGTTAATAGTCACAACATTAGTTAACAGTAGTTATTACACAAGTAGGCATCACAGATCTGTTTAGTTTCTCCATTTGTCATATATGAACTGATATATGTTGGATCGTTGAAGCAGACAATTCAGCATTGTTTCAGTTAATTAAAGTTACTAAGGAGTAGGGATTGACGAGAAAAGAGTACCTAGCTAGGTTCAACGCACGCTGGAAGAACTAAAAACAAAATTGTGACAGGACATAGAGACGTAGAGAAATGTACACCTATTCGACAAAAATATCCGCCCCATAACTCTATTGAAGTCCTTTATTTGACTGTTTTCTAAAAATAGATTGACTTCTGTATCTTTAATTTGATCATATTTGCGATCTCAGACTCAAAAGTTCTAATAAGTACCTGATTATTGTGTGCTTCGGCAATAAAATTCCATATACTTGTTCACAAACATTCATATTAAAACCTCAGTATGATCGCCAGACTAAAATAAACACTGAATTAAATAATATCACTATGAAATATTTGAAATGCATTACAGTGAAAAGGTTGCGTGGCTCAGCTATGACTGCCTCCGTTGATAGCGCGTAAGCCCCTTCTGGCTGCTCTGAGCTGACTATCTTAGTTCCAAGCTTTTGCCTATTTGTTATATTATATCCACAGAATTTAGTTTCGTTTTCATTTTTTAAATAAGTGTACATACTTGTAAATTTATTATGACCATGTCAGCAAAGCAGTTTAAAGTAAATTAATTACTTATTACACTAACGACACGTATTTTTTTAAAGCTCCAGTATTTTTTTCCGTTTGTCATCATAATCGGATTTTATACATTAAAAGTACGAGCAATAATATACGGAATGCATTTCATAATGTTGTAAGTACGTATTACGTTGTTGACCAAGTTAGTTTATGATCAAGCACCAGAAAACACGTATAATACGAATATCACTTACCTATTACGAATGTTGCATTCACCAAAAATAGAAAAAGTTCTATTTTGGTGAATGCAACATTAATAGTAAAAGTAAAAGTGAAAAGTGAAAAAGTATAAAACAAGTAATATTAAAAGTAATATTCCTATCACATTCCAACTTAACCCATTCCAAGAAATTATGTCCGCGAACTGAAGTCAAATAAAAAATTAAATTCGATATTAGCAGTTCATGGAAGTGAAAATGCCTTTTATATCAGTTAACAGTAAGTTCTTAGTGATTCAGACCACAAATGTCACAGCCCCTATCGTGTTCCGTGGTATTCAATATGTTTCCTAAGACTAGCGTGTTATTTAGGGGCCGTAGTGCCTTGTGGTGGGTTACAAACGGATGTTAGATATGCGACGTGTATCCACTTTAGTACCTCTTGGCAACCGTTTTGATCCTAACAATTTACGTTTTCGGCTATCACATTCTTGCTATCAGATAGCTTGTAAACGATTTATATTTTGCCATTTTTTTGGTATTGCATGTTGCTTAAATTTAATAAGTAGAATAGTGCAAAACCCTCCATTCCCATTGTAAATAACCTCCCAGTAATGCAACTTAAAATGTCTAAATGAACATAAAACATCTCAAATGAAAAGGTGTGTATTTTGAAGTGTTTTCATACACTTTTTAATTAAAAGTTGACTAAACCTGAAAATAAATCTCATTTATCTAAAGGATAAACCGCAGAAACTCCAACAATGTCATAATATAAAAATGCAGTTCAAATAATTTATGCCAAGCAAAAATTCCTCATAACAAAAAGCAAAAACACAAAAGTAAAAATTTCATTGTACAATAAACATTTTTGTAATTTAGATCTCTGAATAATGAATTCCATATACGTTTAATAATGGAATAATTTTAAAAGCTGCCCTCGTTCCGTTCCGAAGTTAGACTAAAAGCATAATTTATTGAACGAGATCGAATCGCCTAAAATACGATTCGAGTGCGATGCTATTCTGGAGCTGTCACGGGGCGACTGGGTCAAAAGTGGAGGTTTATATTTAAAAACAAATGACACGGCGGGTCCATTAAATTTGCAGCGCTCGACGGCAGGTAGGCTAGCCGGCAACTGGCTCCGTTATACTTAGAACGATCGAAACGCGCTATTATTGGATTGTTTCGGACGAATGCTCCGGAAATTCTGCTGCCTTTCCTGCACCGGTAATGTCATGCTGGTTCGTTGATTAAACCCATGTAATTAATATCGCGTCTGTTTACCGATTCCCACCAGGTTGTCGGATGGTTTGTGAAGTATTTAGGATTAATCGACCGCCGACCGTGACGTAATCGCGGAACATGGAAACGATAATCCTGATTGATTTTATTCGAGGATAAACATTTTATGCTCCATGAAGAATATCATTATTTCAGCAAATCCCTTTATGAGATTATATTATTATTGAAGTTAAATTAATTCATTTTCGTTTCTGTCCTTGGGCGAAACAAAGTAATAAATATTTATTTCACTTTAAAATTATTTTCCCTTCTTATCTCAGGAATATTCTCCAGTTGTATAATATAAAAGATAATAAGTTCTGTAAATGATACTGCTGATATAAACGGGGAAGCATCTGAAATAGAATAGCACTAATACATTTTCTTCTTTGTTTCAGGTAGAATTATGCAATAAATCGCGAGCAGTTCTATGAGTCAATTTCTCTCGATGTTAATGAGGAAGAAACGTAAGTCACCTGAAATATTAATGAAATGAAATCTGAGTTTTCAAGTTTGAACGCAATATTCAAATTTGTTATGGGTGCGGATTTAAAGGGAGTAATTGATTGCTACGCAATTGTTATAATTGAAATTAAAAGTATAATTTAATTGTTTGTTTTTAATTATTTACATATTATCATGTTAACAATATAATATATTCCCACAATAATTGGTAAGTATTTACCTTGTATTTAACTTGGTCTAATCGCATTAGAAACATTACAAATAATTCTACAGAATAAATAGAATTAAGTTGGTCTCATTCTTTTCATGAATATTTAATTACTCTTGAACGAAATATAATGAGTGTTGATCGAAAATATTATAGAATTAAATGAGGTAAAAGAAAAGCACTGCTCAAATTGTTTCGTATAATTTTATAAAGCTTTGAAATTCTAAAACAAAGTCGAGTCTTAATGAGCGTTAAAACGTTCGTGTTAGGCACCAGATTTTTTTAACTTTCACAAAATTTAATGTTAACAAATTAAACGGGAAAAATTTCCTCATTGTTGGCATTAAACGCTTGCTGAGGGCGAGCAGCGTAATAATAGGGCATAATATATTCAAGCCGAGTCAAATAAAATTAGCACGGTGAAAAATGTAAACGGTCCTTTTTACGACCGCGACGACTTGTAAGAATTAAACCTCGCTTTGTATGAGAATTCCGAAGTCATTGTGAATAGTTTCATAGATTCTTTAATAATGCTCATTTTGTTATAAATTAGGTTTTGGATGGCGTTTTATTACGTTCATTGTGATAAGTGTAATAATGAGCCTAGTGGTTTAATAATAGATTTTTAGTCTATTATTACAGAACTGATATTTCAGATTGAAATTTATATATGTATTGCTTTTTGAAAACATTTTAAACAGGATTGAAAAAACAAAATGTAGTAGCAATAATATATAAATGGCTTCTTCGAAGTCAAGTTTATGAAAAACTCAATAGCTCTTATAGCCAGGAAGTTGGCGTTACAACACCCTCATTTCGGGGAACCATGCTTGATGTCTCTCCGGTCTTGGCAGATGGATGATGTCTCAACTCAGTATGAGAGAAAAGTCAAGATGTTCACATATTTATTTATACATGCTAGTGTCTTAATTGCTTCTTTACAAAAATAAAAAGCAATCACAATTCCTTTAAAATTTAGTATCTTATTTGTATCAGACTAACTGAGCTAAAGACACAAGGTTTACCTGAACCCATGAAGGTCGTGACGTACGATACTGTATATTAATTGAATATAGAAGGGATTTTGAAAGGCAAATGAGTATAATCGAAGATATGAATGAAGCTAATTGGACAAATCTCATTGAGGCGGGTTCGAACGGTTTGGCCGGCGCGCGCGGCCCCTGTGCCAGTTGGCGGGAAACTCTGCCCACTAATCAGTTTAAGGTTACATTTTCAAAACGTTCGACATCGTTTCGCATGTATTTAGCGATTAGCCTGCGTAATATTAGATAGCGCGTTAATGAGGGTATCATGTGCTGCACAATAATGAGCAATTTGGCTTAAAATAAGTACTTGCACATCTTTCTTTGGGTTTATTTAAGTCATCTCATATGCAAGAACAGTTTGATAATATGTAAGTCTAAAAACAGTATTATTTTAAAAATAGTAATATAATAGTATGAAGTAGTAAATAGTAATGAAAATAGTAATGAACGTTAGTCAAAGTCCTTCAATGTATCGTAAACAACCTTATTTCACGGCAACATGATAGCTCTAAACTTTAATTAAATCCAATCTATTTAAGGAACTAATAAAAACGAAGAAAAGCAACAAATTGCACCAGCATAGATGAAGCACAGCGGCTTTGTACTCATAGTTAATGTACTCGAAATAATACTAGTGCTTTGAGAATAGCTCCCCGCGTCGACAAATTTTTCCGCGCTCATGCTCTTAGCGGGGTGCCACTAAGTGCTGATTAAAAGTTTCATGTGTTGGCAATGCAATCGAGGTTACAGCCCCTGTAATGAACAAGCATATTGTTATTCTCTACCGTACAACGAGCTACATGAAAGCTAAATATTACAGTTGTTTGGGCTTTGCTGGGGTTTAAAATTACGAAGGAATTATTACGTTTCTGGGCCGTGGTCCTCCCGGATTGAATGGAGAAAATTGTTTGGGTACTTGCTATGCTATGGTCAGTGACAATGTAGGTATGTTTTGAAGGAATTCATAAACAAATGCTGTTGGTAAAACCATGTTAACTATATGTTTCAGTCAATTAGTATTATATCACTTAGTTTCGTTATAGAGTAGATTTAAAGTAGGGGTTTGGATATTGGCCTTTTTAGAAGGTGGTGGTTTTCACTCACTCTTCACTTTTTTATTCACTTCTAAAAATCGTTAAGTTCAATTCCCTTATCTTCAAGTAGGAATGCCTATTGCCCTTAAATAAACCTTATTAGTTTTACTTTAAATATAGGAACATCTTTAAGAAGATGAATTCAAAGTCTTTATTTTATTTAAAAGCGAAGTTCCGTGTTTCCCAGTGGTGCGTAGAGCAGTTTTTTTGAAACTATGTTACGGATTAATTTCTTTATAGCCAAGGAAAGAGGTTTGTTCAATCGTTATTTTTCATATATAATTATATCTAAACATTTTATTCATTAACTCGATTTTATGTAAATAAAATAATCTATATGTCGTGGTCATATCGTAGATTTGATCATTTCATGATATGAGTGGCCATTTCACGAAATGGTCGCATATCGTGAAATGGCCAACATAGTTTGATCAGATCGTTAAATCGTCAACGTTTCACGATTTGGTCATCCACATTTGGCCAGATCGTATAAAATATAAAGAGTCCATAAAATATTAAAAAATTTCAGAATAACTATATTCTAAAAACTTGTTTAATGTCATTTAAGTTAGTGCCGCGGCAGCGGCCGGCGAATGCCAGAAGCGAATCGTTTTTGCAATAGAAAACAGTTAGGTTAGGTTAGGTTACACTTTGATAAACAACGCACGAGCCGAGCGAGCAAAGCGAGCGTGCCGCTGCAGCGGCCGGCGAGTGCCAGAAGCGGATCGCTTTTTAAGAAACAAACAATTATAATAATATAGTAGTAGTTTCTTATATTATTTTATTTAAGTCGCATTTTTTCTTAAATACATATAAGATATCCACATTTTCCATAGTACTCGTACCTCTTCGTCGTAAATTCTTTGCTATGACTTTCTTCATAATATTGTTATTAAACGAATTATGAAGTTTTTAACTGCGAATAATTTAATTTTCGCCAGCGGCCGCCATCTTATCACATAAACACAGAGCTTGCAGCGCCTCTACCAACGATTAATGTAACTATTTTACGATATGATCAAATAATTTTGATCATTTCATGAAAAAACCGTGCGTTAATTGGCCATATCGTGAAACGATTTCTTATCATTGATCTGCCCAAACCACATCATGATGTGGCCAAACTAAATTGGCCATTTCACGATATGCGACCATTTCGTGAAATGGCCACTCATATCATGAAATGATCAAATCTACGATATGACCACGACATATACATATAATAAATCTGTAGAAGGGTCAATTCTGTACATTGAAAATATTGAAAAAATAATTAGCAGGGGGTGTTACTGGATCGATACCAAACCCAAATATGTGATTAAAAAAATTTTTGTCTGTCTGTCTGTCTGTCTGTCTGTCTGTATGTTCAGGCATCACGTGAAAACTAACAGTTCGATTTCGATGAAACTTGGTATAATTATACTTTATTATCCTGGGCATAAAATAGGATACTTTTTATCCCGGAAAAATACGTAGAAAAAAATAAATCTTAATTTTTCCGCGCGGACGGAGTCGCGGGCGGAAGCTAGTAATAAATAAATATTTCAAGACAATTTTCACACACGACACGTTCTGATCCCATGCTAAGCTTTCGCTTGTGTTATGGAAACCAGATGGCTGATAAACATATTACATACATATTAACTTTTAATAATACTCAAATAAATTATTTGAAAAGAATTGATATCTCTTCACTGTCGTGTCGCTCTAATCAATTACAAGGTTACAAGCGATCTATTTCTAATTTATTGCGTTGTTTTCAAATAGTTGAAACTCTTACCGTAACGTGTGTTTTTAAATAAACTTTTAATTCAGTTATTTTTGAAACGGGAAGAGGATCTCGATCTATTTATTATTACAAAGCCATCAATCATACTATAAGATCACAAAATATTTTTTCATTGTATAGGATGCTAGGTGGTTACTGCTGCTTTATTCCCGTATTACGAGGATAAAATGAATTTATCTAGACTATTATCGATCTTTGTATAAATTTCATATAAATCCTATCTGCTTTTGCGTAAGTAAGTAACAAAGATTCTTACAAGTAGGATATAATGTAGTAGGATAAAATGCGTACCAGTTTAAATTTCTCCACTAAATATTGAAGCTCTTTATTAGCTCTAGCTTAGAAATGCGTAGGCATACTTCTAGGTAAGGAAGCAGAATGCGTGAAGGAAAGCATCAGGACAGTAAATAGTGAATATTAAAGGTGTTAAAAACCATGTCACGCTCTGTTGACACGACAATTGGAACAACTATTTACTTATAACAGTACTTGGTAATTTAGAACTAAATAGAGATTTGAATTTGTTTCGTGGCCTCAATTTATCTAAGTGTATCGTTTGTTTAACTTAAACGTAATTCTTGAATTTAAAAAGAATGCAAAGAGGAAGTAAATTTTAAATTAACCACAAAAGTAGCACAATGAATTCACCATTCGATTCCTAACCTTCGTCAATGTGTCCAGTCTAAATATTTACTGCAAGTGATGATCATACATTTCATGAATGTATTAACTCAATCATAAAATCTCAGATACCTATTTTTTATTTAAGTATTTAAATTCATAAATAACTACACAACTAAAACACTAAAACCAAACAAGTAAATCGCAATAATCCAAATTATTTACTATCCATAACAATCCACTTTAAAAAGTGT
The DNA here is from genome assembly GCF_905220415.1 of Colias croceus. Taxonomy (NCBI): domain Eukaryota; kingdom Metazoa; phylum Arthropoda; class Insecta; order Lepidoptera; family Pieridae; genus Colias; species Colias croceus. The sequence goes on along the minus strand of NC_059540.1, from coordinate 5,129,305 downwards.
ATTTTCATAAAAGTAGGAAGTAGGTAGGTACACAGTTTAACCCTTATTGGATACAAAGTGTTTTCAAACAAATATGTAGCGTGTTATTCTTCTTATATTCGTAGAACAAGTTTGAACGAGGTGATTTTGTTTGTTTACGCTGTCACATAATCGGTTTTATAAACAGTCAAGTCATATTTTCTTTTCTTAACGTGTACGCTGTGAGTTTCAGCTGTCTCGGCAGCAACGCTCTTAAATAAATAAATTTACGTTCGCCGTTATTGGCTCAGTATAAATATTGCGATGTTTATGATTAAACTGCAATTGTGTCATAAATAAGGAAAAGTATACAGTATAGTAAGTAAGAGAGAAACACTTATAAATATATCGATTAGGTAGGAAATAGGAAAATGGCTGCTAGGCCTGTTTGTCGCTGGCGTTAAATGAAGCAATTTCCGTCACTTAATTCGACTCTTCACTCGCCCGTTTATTACACGTAGCTTATGAAACACGACGGTTAAACTTGTTTAAACATTTAAGCTATTGCACTAGTTTATTATATTTTCTAGACTGTGGTTTATATGCAACGCTTTAAAGTGTGAATGTTAGATTTTAAAGAAAAATCAGTAATATCAACCAAACTTTTGAAAACGACTTCCTCAGTATCATTAAACAGCATGCATTAAAATTATAATTTCTTACAAAGAAATCATTAACAAGACTTTATCCCCTAATATTGTGTTACATGACAATACATGTTTTTTTTTAATAAACGTAGATAATTTGCATATTAAAATTAAATACAATAGGTACAAAATAATTATATGACTTTTGGATGAGCAGCAACGTTATGAACGTGGTTAAATTTAGTTTCGCTAATTGACCATTAGACGAGAAATTCCCATCACGTATTGTCCTAATAGTGAATGTGCTCTAATTTCCAAATGTAACGTATTACTAGATTAAGTAATTTTATTTCGTCTGCCTCATTTCATTCAGCTCCGGAGCCATTAGGCCGCGTTTAAGTAATAAAGACGCATATAACAGAAATACGCTAATTACCTACGCTTGAATACATTTTGAAATTTTCCATCTTAATAATGGGATCATGTAGGTAACCCGATCTCCGCGTCATTATACACAGATAAGTACCGGGGCAGACCACGGCCATAATTCAAAAGCTTCCCTCCCTCTTACTCAGGAAACCCCCCCGATGAGGACTGTTGTCACGTCTCAGACAAGCCGTATCTTGTAAGAGATGAGAGCCACTCCATTAAAGATAATTGTTCCACAATGTATTTGGTTTTTGTTAGGGAGCCTCCCATAATATTTAACTATTAACGATCCGCGACTTACACTGCATAGAGAACGAACCAGTTTCATACTAATGGGACTATACACTCAACGTTCTGAGTTGCTTCAATTACTTTGAAGAAGACTTGATATAATTTATAAGTTGCAGATTATTAAGTTTTCTACCATGGATTCATAGACTTTGATGTGCGTTATATAAGATCCTTCAATTCCAAGTTTAATAACAGAAAATGTAATTTCCAGATATCTAGCTTCTATTTTACGCCCTCAAACAATTTAAGTACATTATAAAGCGGTGCGGAATGAGGCAGTATTTAAGACTATCATAACGTAACCAAGGAGCAATTCAGTTTCACGTGCGAACAGGCTAATTAACATATAAATGATGTCTCTATAATCTGTCTGGCGAACGCATACGATTTAAGCGACTACTTGCGCCCATTAAGCGGACTGAACTTGATTTTACACGGCCATTAATTTAAAAGAGCATTTTCTTTGCCACAGTAATTACTACTGAATTCAGCCACTAATTTAATAGTGTAATTATAACCATACCCTCGAGACACCTCGAGATTAAAGCATTTATAAAATATTGTGAGCATTTTTTGCTAGGTTTATTTATAAACTATTTAGCAATTAAATTAAATGGTACGGTAATAAATGGACACATCTACTCTGAGAACGTCGAAGAAATCGTTTATCATATAAATAATCACTATGTTTGAGTTTGCAGTAGCAAAAGCATTAGCAAATTTCAGTACATCCAAAGTAACACTCGTCTATAATAAGACGACAATGAATTTTTAAATGGTGCTAGTGTATCTGTTTTGACAAAATGCTTTTAACAAATATGAGATTTAGTATGTTGTTAGATTAGATTTTGAAGATAAATAATTTGACGAATTTGAAGGGGGTTAAATAGAGGGTGGGAATTTATATGAGTAATGGCTTATGCGACAACGTGAAGAGATTTGTACGTACAGCCGTAATGAATAAAAATCTTACGTAATCTCAATTCTGACGAAACGTTAAATTTCGGAGCTATTGTTCCACCATGATAATTACATGTCAGGTATTTAAGGCATGCTCATTAGAAGATAAAATATTCGTCGCTATGCTAAGCAGTTTATGTAAATTAAATAAGTTGTCGCCTTAGCTCTTGATTACAAAGAGAAGTTCAAGCAGTTTTGTTTACGATTTAATCGTAGTTGCCTCTTGTTTTGCTGTAGTGTTTATTCGTCGCGAGTTGCAGGGCTGCTGTAAATATCAACTTGACACTTACTTAAGAGTCCTTTATCGCATTAAATACCCGAATAGGAACTATATTTAACGCTGTGTTTCGTTTTTTAGTATTAATTTAGTAGTTTTTAGATTTATTTAGTAAGATGTGTGGGTAGGAAATCAGTTTCTGTTTGTTAATTGATGACGTATTAAATGTGTTGTTACCGTATGAATAAATTAAATGAAAAGTGAAACACTTGTTATAAAAACAATGAAATGTTAACATTGTTGGAACAGGTGAATGTAAAATGTAATCGTTAACTATTAACTTACTAACAGGCTGTTCTCGATTGTGTATCTTTACTTAAAGCAAGAAAAAAAATCATTTGGTATTATTAAAAAATTTAATATTACTAGTGTAAGTATTTGAAAAGTCGCTTTTTGGTTTATAAAATGTTGCCTACATGAAAACATTATTTTATTTTATAAATCTACTAGTAGATATAGACAAAAATAATCCAATCGCGTAGTTCCTGTAATACAGTTGCGGCGGACAGATTAAGTCGGCGACTCCACTTTCTGCATTATCGAATTACGAGTTTCTATAAATACGCCCGGAGGTGTTAACTCTATCGATCCAGAATTGCACTAGAATTTCCTTCTGGGAAATAGGAAACAATGTACTGAACATGAGCTTGTAACTATACCTAGGCGGTAGACGGTAGACACCCATAGCGACACTCGAGACAGACTTTGTATGGTCGCGCCTAAAGTCTCATATTGACGCAGAATGAATGCAGTCATAACAAACATTTCACGCTTCCCCGTGTCTGTGCGTTCTTATTATGCGAAACTTGGAGGTTGTAGTTTTGATCACGCGTAACGTGTTTGTTAGTCCTTGTCGTTTTGCTTCAATGATACACAAGAGTACGCCAGGAGTCCTAATTCAATCATCAGATTAGCTTTTGTTATTGGAGTTTTCTGTATTTGATTCACACTATGTAATTAGTCCCGATCTAAAGCATTAGGCCTCTTCTCTTTAAAATAATTCATAATATATATGTGGGGATGGTGTAAATAATTCATAGTCATAGACAACCAAAAATCTACAGTCTACAGATAACATATCCACAGATTAAATAATAGTAAAACACAGACTAAAAATAAAACTAGTAATCATGAAATACATCTTAATATTTTATCCTATTCCCACATATACAATGCAGGTATACAGACGAACACACATATATATATATATACAAACACATTTGTATAAAAGCACACAGACATAACAGATAATGAATCAATCTACTTTTGTTACCCGTCGGTATTAGGCTTAACGTTTCATTCGCAATTTTATTGTTCACAAAAAGTCCTAATTGAAATAAGAAATATATCGAGAGCAGAGTGAAATAAAACCAATGAACCTTGAACTTTCGTTAATGTTGTGCAGAATGAAAATACCTTCAAAACATGTTTACAAATATATCGCGATAGATTCATCGATCGACTTTATTATAATAGACGAACATTCTGGAATTTCTAGAATGTAGAGCATTCCGACTGAATATGTGGTAGCTAAAATATGTGTGACGATTTAAAAATGTGTTTTAAAAAGGATTGTTTAAACTTTAAGTGTTCATGTCGTAGAAAATATCGTAATATACAATATACATACTCGGTTTTCCTACGTCTTATTGTTGCTTATTTACGCAAAGCGAAATTTTTGTAAGTGGTATTATTTAATTTGGCAAATAGCAGGATTTCATTATTCTTTAGGACAGTGCAGACCTGTAAAACATATTTACCATAATCATTGACAAGCATTAGTGATGAAATTCCTAAGATCTTTATAAAAGCACCTAGCTTTCCATTCCGCATCTACATCAAATACATTTCTATTACCTATTTCATTTCAGTGCGAAGCTACAAAATGCAATACATTTTTCCTAAGTCGATTTATTTTTCACGATCTATTGTGATCATCTCCTATTATTATAAGATAGACATTATGCAATAGTGTAACAGTGCTATAAAGCTAAAGTTGATTAGCGCTTCGTCCTTTACATTTTAATACAGCAGTGTATGGCTCAGAGTGGTCTGCAGCGAGATGAGTATTGTTTGCTATCTTTTGTATCGCAGGCATGTATCCTGCACATTGTTGCTTTCAACTCTCCCACGCCGCGGTTGCAGACCAGATTCGAGACTGTAGTGTTACTGGAGCTATAGATTGTTTTAATATAATTGTTATATAGTTTGTTAAAGTCCTGTAAGTATTGGATTAACAATATTTAAGTGTTAATGGTAAATAAACTAATTATTGTATTCAATAAAAATGAATAACTATTTAAAAATAGAGGGTTTACCTATGTTATAAGAAAGAGGATCCCCTCTTTCTTTCCTGAGATTATAATCTATATGTTTTTATAAATCTAACAAAAGTAGAGAGTTAAGTTTTCTATATTTGCCCACTCTAAGTGAGATATTTTTTATTTAATCGCTTCATACCAACATGTAAGTTTTCTCTCATTAAACTAGGTAGGAATGAAATGAACATAATGCTTATATGGTTTGCTTATAATTGTGAGTTGATTATGTAAGGCTTCGTTGTGTTACTAAATCTTATTAAGAATTATAGATAATAGTATGCTATGTATAAAAATTATTGCAAAATTAAGCCATAAGCCATTGGATGGATGCCATGAAAGCAATAAACACGTCATCGCGACTTCTCTGTCAACATTGCATCATAACAAAACACAATTAAAAATAAATTCAATCGCGGTTATTTAATAGGTATTTTCAAGGTATTTTCATAGCTTTTGTGTCAAAATTTGATTGGTGGAACGTAAGCGAATAATATCACTGAATTGTTAAATCGAGTACAAAGTAACACCTACGTATTCGTTATTATCTACTCATTGCTTTCGCATATACCTACTGTACATAAAACGTTATCAAATTCGTTATTTTTAATTTTTAAAAGCACATAAATTCGACGAGCTTTTCATCGAATGAATTTAGATTTTCCACTCATATCACTAATTATATTAATACATTTGGCGTACGTACAATCATGCATAACTGCATTTCCTGGCATCAATTCGATAGGTAACCGTTGTATTAAATTATGACAATCCAATAACTAGCTGTGGGTGGTTCGGCATGCTCCAAAATTATATATGCCAAGTCCTGGCACAAAGCTAGTTGGCTTTGCGTCATTTACCTACAATCTACATGTTGCAAGAATCAAGATCGCCCCCAATAACAACGTGATCCGCTCTTTATACACCTCTAGCTAGGCCTTGAATCAAAATAACGTTAATTTAAAATTAAGTGTTTATTTCGAAGGATGCATTTCATAATTTCATTTCTGCTGGGCTTTGTGACCGCAAGACCTGCGTAACAATGTTGCGCAAATGGTTTGAATATAATTATGAAATGTCGTAAGAGTGTATTAAAGTATGAAATCATTTTGTAAATCCCGACCCTAGTAAAATTGTTTAACGCTGCTATAAGACTGAATTCAGGCATCGTTCATTATTTACATAGGAACCGAATTTTTGTCATCGTTGAACTTTTTAGCGAAGCAATAAAGTTCTTTAATACCGTGTACAGAGTGCCTTATAGCTACTTTATGTGACGCAATAGTCACATGCAATACGCTCGCGATACAATGTGCACAATGCACATAATGAACGACCTTATTCCGAAGGCTTTCTGAAATTACTTCTTGTATTGCTGGGGTAAAATATAACGCCTACGGATTTTTTTCAAAGGAATCAGTGCGAATTGTTGGTATGCTAGTGCTTCAAATCAGCGAGCTAAATCTAGGGCGAGTATATCTTTCTAGACTTATATGGCCTCTAGATCGTGGAATTTTATTAATGCTTGAAATAATTGTTCAAGAAACGCCCATGTTGATTCATTTAATGTTAATAATATGTTGCAACTTAGGGCTAAGGAATATTTCTAAAAAATCGATATAAAGTTAAAATATAGCGAACGCAGAACATAAACTACACAGTAGACAACAATAATAATCATAAATACGAGCTCCCGATAAATATTTCGCTTAGTACTTGGCTAAAAAGAAAATAAAAAGAAATACGCATGCCGCGTACAGCACAGAAATATTCATAGCGAAGATTGTCACAAGATAATAGAGCAGGGTATTGAAATAAATAATCTTCAATCTTAATAAATTCTTATTTTCTTAGCCTTTGAACTTTCTTTCGGTATCGTTGTCAACAATCTGTTGGGAAAATTTGAATAATTCGACTTTTATCCATCAAAGGATTTCATTATAACGCAACAAGCAGACGTTGTTTCCCGGAATCAAAATTTGAATTTTGGGAAAGCTATTCAAGAGGCGATTGCATAAATTTATTTTCAATTTTAGATTCAATATTCGTATAAGTGTGTAAAGCAAAAACACAGCGTAACTGAAACAAGTCTTTACCGTCGTTTCCTTGCGGTATTCACAATTAACTAGAATGTTTCGTTACATTTTCTATAAATTGAAATGTTCTCAGATTTTTTATATAATATTATACAACTCCGACAACAAATAACTTCATTCAGTGGCTGGGCTAAAATATCTTTTCAACAAAAACGGGGACAACGCGTGTGCAGGAAAATAAAATAGTGTCAAATGTCAACCTAGTTATTTCCCGTATTTCCCGTACGTCAAATGTGTTTTCGACGTTCAACAGTCACATTTTGGAGTCCAACAGTAGTGAGTAGTCGATGAAATTCAGGAGAATCGACATGATGTCGGAAGCGGCGGTCGTCGTGATAGCGTCCGGCGGTTCGGGGCACGGCGAGCACGTGGCAGGCAGTGTGACAAAGATATTCAGTTTCATACCTACAGGACATACTTGGATAATGTCACTACGTATAATTGCTTATTTCAAAATACATATATAACGAAAATTTAGTTACGGATTTATTATTGATTTATTGGAAGTGTTTTCATGTGTTGTTGTGGAGTTTGAGCAAGATAATATATTATGAGACAATAATCAAAATTATTTCAATATGTGTCTATGTAATAAGTTGAAAATATTTTTTATATATCCAGTTAAACGATTTAAATTATTATTATTCCATGTTTCAAAAGAATAACTTTTATAAATACATACTTTGTTTATGCATTGACGGTCTCTTACTTAATTTAATGATAAATTAATATCTCATGTCAATTGTCAAAACTTTAGATCGTTTCATCGAAGTTGTGACATACCATGTAAAGAGCCAAGTTTATTATTATCTAACGTACAATCGCCAATATTAATTATTTTAAATTATGTACACTATATATTTATGATGTACACTTCTTAATCAATGTAATTCAACTTCTTTTTTCAATCTTTCGGAAAACACTTTTACTGGAAGTAAAAATAATTTTTTAAAGAATATAAAAAAAAATTAGAAGTGGGATTCGGACCCGTGTCTTCCGGAATCAAATTCACTATTGAACTGAATTATATATATGTATATACTCAATAATATCTAATGCACACTAAAGTTGAAACTTAAAACTAAGAGTATTGCGCATTTTTTGTCACATCAGAGTAATAATCTCCGCGACTAGGTAGTTTATTTTTGGATCCTTTGTATTAAGGGAATTCCAGAAGTGACGGGTAATTCGGGAGCTATCGGAATAACGGATGTTGTGGCCGAATATTGGTTACTAAGAACTTTGTTTAAAGCAAACCAATCTTTTATTATTTGATAACATAAATATTATCAAAATATAAACTCATAAATAGACAGGTAATATTCTTTCATGTACAATTCTACATAATAGTGATAAAGTCAATGACCCCTAGTTTACTATTAATCAATATTAAATCTGGCTTCTTAATAAAACATCAAGTGACGTAAATAATATTTATAAGTGTTAGAAATGTTTTGTTATAATACTATGCATGGAAGCAACAAAAACTCAAATTGAAAGAAGTATTATGAAGTCTTAAACATTCAATTGCGTACAAATCTTTCCGAGGCTCCATTAAAAACAGATTACAACTTAAATATACAGTCAAAACAAAGAAAGTGAAACAGATTTTTTGGAATGCGACTGTCAGAGCGTCTATCAATTCGCTGTGGCTACGATTTATTTCTTTTTCTTTGTATTTTTAAACCGGAATAGGTTGGTATTTATAACTCGCTCGTGGTCTGTTGGTTCACTTCTCATAAATGTCTCTATGATAGTTAGCGAGAAATTTTATCGATGCACTTTGAATTAATGAAAAATTAAAAAATCTTTTCATGTTTTCTGTGTATCAATTTGTAGTTATTGATAAAAGAGCGGAATAAAATAAATAGGTTTATGAATTCAGAATAGTCTCTTATGTGTATTCGATGAGAGAAGTATTGCTTGAACTAGAGTGGTCCACAACACGTTCATGTCGTATCTAAAATATTTTTATTCTACTTTTTTATTCAAGGTGTAGATATATAAAAGCTCATTTCAACTCGTTAACGTTTAAAATGATCACCGCAACAATAATCCAAAATTTTCCATCCATTAGCGTTATAGTATTTTATTTGATACCAACTATCCGCTCTATTTGTAAAAATAGAAAACAATTTTTATAATCATTTGATGAGTTATTTTTCGTTTAACATAGACTTTAGTGTAATAGATTGCACATTAAAAGTTTTTTAATATGTTATTCGTCGTATAAGAAGTAATTTTATGAGCGAACGATACATTATAACTATGAGTGTATCGTCCTAAGTTTACGGCGATGGATGTAAGATTCTTTGCGTGTTTTGCGGGATCGTAAAATTATACAGTTTCTGGCCCAGTTGAAATAGAAATACATTTTGATATAAAATCAATACCGTTCGTGCGTGATACATTATTTTCCGAAATAAATACTTTGTTTCGTCTAAGATTGGATCGACTGTTATTTCATATACCAATTTTGTGTTTCATATTTTCTATACCAATTACTAAACTTGTATGTTTTTCTTCTAAATAACAGCTGCAAACTTTCTATTTCGTAAACCAAATATGAAGTAGTCTCGTCAATATTGTAAACGTCCATTGAACGGTGAGAGCTGTTTAAAATTCATATGGTTTCATCTGGTTGCATAAAACAGCATTCGTTTGCGAGGTAAGATTGTGAGCTGAGCGGTGACGAGGTAGGTTAATGACTTCGCTGAGGTCGCGCATTGTTTTGGTAAACAATACGACGGCCACGCCATCAATCCTTTCAGTTATACGCCTCACTAGGTGACGTGCCTCGACCCTTTTAGCTCCCACGTGAAAAATGTATGGACTAATCGCGCTTAAAAGTTTAATTAAATGACGAAGGATTTTCGCTATCCGACAACGGTGATTTATGAGCGCTATAATATGTAGGATAATGTGATATTGGATTTGCATGTTTCTAATATATTTTCGTAATGCTTATATGTTTATTGTTGTTAAGAATGTATTATGTACTTATTACAGCAACGAATTATACATATAAATATATAGGAATATGAATAAAACTGTTTTCTATAGACTATAGTTTATCTTATGGTAAATCTGTATAATAAATGTAATGATAAAGTGGAGATAATGTTCTCAATACTAACTACTCCTTCGAGAAAAGAAAAGTAATTATTAAATTTTATTCACAAATTGTTCAGGAAGTTTTATGAATGTATTTAATTATAAAGAGTAAAAACGAAACAAGAATACTTATGCATTAAATAATAAAGAAAAATTACCGTTAAAAAGGTATTAGAGATAATATAACGGATAATATTCCCCGCAATGAGAGCTTTGTGTTCGTTCTTGATTAAATATTATTTATGCGACTTAAGTCTTATATTATTTATTGCAAAATTAATATAGAATGAATCTTTATTTTTTATTTATTTTAATCTTTGAATGAATTTGCTTGAAATACCGTGGAAAACTGCTTTACTTGTATTAAAAGCAAATGTTGTTACTTTATTTAATTAAATCCTAATTAAATTATAATATTTAGAATGTTAGGTACATTTACAGGTGATGCAGTTACAAATTCGTAACTTGCGTTAAACAAAAAAATATAATTTTGAGATTTGAGGTAATGGAATAGGACAGGACACATATAAAACAACAACTTTAAATAATAATTTTATTCACTGTACTATAGATAAGCAATTTTTTGGATAGGTACCTAGTGCATAGTGAACAGGCGATAAATAATGCCAAAGATAAATAATTCATTAATGTTTATTATTTTCAATCTTAATTTATTGTTTTACATTGTAATGAGATCTTGCGATTAATCTATTAGAATAAGTAATTTCACGATCCACGAAGCATACAGTTCTTTCGCAACTAACTTTCAAAATCGAAAGAGAAACAGATTTTTCATAATTAACCCCAGACCTTTTAGTGTCGTAACCTTTGATCTGTGAAACATTTGCATAAAAAATTGGCAAATAAAGAAGAATTTAAATCACATCTATTTTATGGTTATGCAGATATCTGGAAAAGTCAGGATTGGGAACGGTATTGTATTGCGAAACGATCTCGAGAGCGCCTCGGATCTTGTCCTCCATGCCTTCTAAAGGAGTGCTGTTATAAGTGGTGATGAGCGGAAAATAGTTAGTTTATTGGGATGCTATGCTATTGAACAAGCAGTATGCCAAAAGAAAACGACACACTTTGATACTGCTAATACATTTGCTTATTTAATTTGGTTGAACAGATTCAACATAATTAATTTTACTTTAAAAAAATCACAGCAGTAAAACGTTAATTGCCTACTTGTGCCTACATTCTACTATAACAGATGCGAAAGCAGCTGGTCTGTCGATACACGATACTGCATTAGCGGCTGAAGAATGTATTTAAAATTTGATAAACATAGTGATGTTACCATGCAAATGAACATAGGCTATTGTCTCTCGCTTAAATAAATCTTTAAAAAGAAGAGTTTTTGAGATAGAATAAAGTATCACTAAATGCTGAATATTTGGAATGTAATTTCCGTGACAAACAATATTTTGAGATTTCAATTTATATATTATATACACGTATATACGTGTCTAATTCTATACTAATAATGTTACTTAGCACTTGCATCTTAGGACTTAGCACTTCGTCTTTTTCTTAGCATGAGGATGAACAGTCTTTACTTATTTAGACCGCTAACAGTTTTCCGCTCTCGTCACCGCTTTCCGCCCTCACTATGCTTACATAAGCGTCGTCCTTGTATTCACAGTTTAAGCTATAGCCCTGAACTGATGCACTCTGTGAAATGTCACTAGGACACTTTAACTATACAAGTTTACTAACTTTCTGAACATGATTTGCAGTTTTCTAATACTTTTGCAGTTTTCCAGACCTTCCAAGTTATACAAAGAATACGCGGATGCAAGACAGTGTTTGAATGGATAACTAAATCTAGTAACAATGATTTTATGTTTGCTAAACTTTGCCTTAGCGAATATTTTGTTAGTGCAGTGTTTATTAACCTGACTATTGAAGCAGTACATTGTTTTTATGACTGTGGGTTCGATTACCAGAATAAAGAGATAAATAATGATGAACATTATGATTATAGATATGTAATACGTAACTTTTAAGAAAATATTATCAGTGATATAAAATTTTCGGTAGAAATCTATTCAACATGCCTGTGGTTGGTGCGACGAATTTAGGAAACGTAACGTGCCTAGTTCAAATGCATATTTGACTCATATCCTGAGTTCTATTACCACGAAATTCTCATCATTAGTTACAAGTTTGAAAGCTTAGATTGTTGACACAAAGGAAAACACATTACTAATCGTATTCTAAGAAGTTCGCGTTTGTACAGTAATGGGAACTTAGCTGCGCTATTGAAAAGTTTCACACAAACTTCGCGATTAAAGTAATTGTTCACGGGCACTGGACTTTAGTGCCAGTAAAATTGACTTCTTGCGTATTCTCGTAAATTTTAATGGTTCTTAAAAACTGTTTATTTGTGTGGATATGTGGAACGTTGAGACAGAAATACGGATTTTTCAATTGTTTATTCTATTCAATTTTAACTTATGATTGATTTTCAATGTTGATGGATTTTATATGTAAACTGAAAGTCAAGAAGTAGAGTTTCATAATTGATTGCTGTTCTATATTGATTAATTCCACTCCATATTATTTGTTTGTTCTGATCAGATCGTATTGGAGATTGACTTAAAAACCTTATTTATTCAATAACCCATTGAGCCCCAAGCGGCCCGATCGGTCCCAGACACATTTGATTTTCTTTTGTGTCTGTGGTTCCGGGGCCTAAGTTACTACACCATCGCACAATAATAAAGTATTTGGTATACCTACTTTATGTTGGCAATACGATATCTCATCTTTTTATATCAATATCAATTTAATTCCTTTATAGACTTCCTTTATATAGGAAGCCGTATTTTATATTATTGCAAGATAAAGAAGTCAGGACTTGACCTGCAGTTAAGTGGCATTCCTAAGAAACCGCTGCAAAACAGAGTCGACAGCAGATTATTATCTATGATATTGCCAACTCGCAAACGCGATAGTGCATATCACATTACATAACTAAAAAGATTCTAAACACATTAAACCGTTACATAGTTTAAATGGAAAACATTGGCACAGTTGCGGCATTGATGACCACAATTTTTCTGCGAACCTTTTCTCTTTAAGAGCTTTACCTATTTTAAATAGTTGGTTAATGGGTACGTCCTTAATTAGAAACCGTACGGACAGAAACGAAGGCTTCTCTTCTGATTTAATGAGGGGGCAATCGCGTGTTCCCTTTCGCACAGGTTTGGCTCCGCCCATCGGGCGGTGAAAATCAATAACTTACTACAGAAGTGAGTTTGGTGTCCTACCTCGCTGACGTCGTCTGTGCCCTGTTGTGACGGTCAGTTACAGGAATTACGACGAAACTTTTTAAAAGTATGCCTTCGACATCACACTCACTATGTTATTGTATGATGCATTAGCAGACTTATTTTATGATTATGAGAGAATTTGACAGTATGACGTTTAACTTACACTCATTTATATTCAAGGAGACCTTTAGAAGCACTTATGAATGCTAATGAATCTATCACCGGCTAGTAAGGTGGCTTATACCGAGAAGAGTCTGTATAATGAATAGTTATTTAAATTTTATATACCTACCTACCTATGGGTACTTATTCAATCTGGCCATATAGAGTTTATGCAAAATTACTTTAATTTTAGGTACCTATACCATTTAAGGTTTCTGAGATACCTAGCTTCAATAGTTCTTTAGCAGGGTATATTTTTATACTCAGATAATTTAAAAGCGATTTCAAGACAAATAATAATTACGTAAACACAAATTCTTTTAAGTTTGTTAAAATTATTTTATTAATTCATCATCCTTCATCATTAGGTTGCCTTTTGCCGCCATAGTTATTCAAAGAAACTTAACATGATAATTATGTCCATAGTAAATGAACAATATAACTTAAAAACAGTCACAAGATACAAAAAATTCATGATTTGGCAATTAGTTTATCGTACACTTTTCATAATTATCTAATCTAGAGACTCCAATATATCATGAATCATAACTATTTTATATCTCTCCATCTTTCAGCAAACAATGCTGTATTTCTTATCATCAGTGTATGTACCTACCACTGTAGTTTTAAAAGATTAAACCTAAATAGGTATACATTAAAGTCCTCGTCATTTAGCGCCTGTGTAGATACTTGATTATCGTAAATTCCATCGGATTTATAATAAAATATCCGGTATAACGCGTAATAGGAAGCGAGTATCCGATAATTGCCAAGGTCCTCGTGAGCGGAGCGGGCACCTGCATTAATTACAAGATTTAGCGTCATCCTTCCATTAATAACGAATAACCGTAGCCCATTTTCTTTGACCGCCTTTGTATGTTTATTAAAACGAAAAGGAAAGATTAATTATGATACTGAATTTTAAGAATTCGCAACTTTGTCGACTCGATAGTATTCAGAATTTAATTTAAAAATTCCAAAGTTTAACGAGACAGGTGAGGCGAACTGCTAAGCGCGTTATGAATTTTACCTCAGCTTAGTTTCGGGAATTTTTACCGCGGACTCTAGTAACTTTATCGCTTATCCTTCAACCGTATTCATATACAATTTTTTGAATGTACGCTTACACGGTATAATTTCGCTCCTGCCTTTGAACGTAGCGATAAAGTTCTTTGAGCTTTATGCAATGAAAAGATAAAGACTGGTTCTCGTTTTAATTTGTGTTAGTGTCCAGACTTCCCTGGCTCTGTATACGTTACGATAAAATGCTACGTGTTTTTAATCATCGAATAACTCAGTACAATGTTCAATTCGTTGAATTAATTCCAACTGTGTCTCAATAACTCTTTATAACTCATAACACAAAGTACAGAAATAGTTTTACTCGATCGAAGGTCACTTTATCTACAATAACAATACATAAAATACTTGCTAAATAATTATTTGTATTTTAAATTCCACAGAGATTCAAAGAGCAAGTTTTTAAGACTCGCTGCTGAAGTAATAAGTCTTAAATCTACGACAGAACAATACTTTAAGCTAGACAATAGACTAAAGTATTTTTAGGGCCGATTTTTCAATGCCCAGATAAACAGTCTAATAACTACCCCTCGAATAGATTTATTCAATTGCTTATCTAACTCATAACGGCTCGCCTATTTTTCAATCGTGATTTATTTGATGAATAACTATCTGACCAAATATTTCCATATTGGCAGCTCTGCTCTTGGAGTGGCGAAACAAACATATTAAATTAGTCAGGTTAGAGCGGGATAGAGTCAACTTGCAATATGTCAACAACCGTCATTATGACTCACGTCAGGAGTGCATTTTAAGTTTATCTTGTGTTCTATGATTGTTGATTATTGTTTTGATTCGAGTAAAGAGTTTTGATTAAATTTGTGTTAAAATTTATATATTTTACGATGGAAACGACATAAAGGCAGCGTCCGGCAAATTTTCAATGGCATGATCATCAGTAGGTACTATCAAAAACATCAATTTCAATATGATTTTAATTGATAATTATTTTATAGAAAGAGGCTTTATTGTAAAAATTCTACGCTCTATGTTATTACATACGAAAATATCCCAAATTTGACGCGTCAGTTGTCAACTCAAACGTCTAATCGTCGAATAGCACGCTATCTGGCCGTTGGAGCAGCAGATAGATTTATTCCTCAAATAACGTAGTTATTCGATAGATAAGTCCTATTCGTCTATTGAAAAATTGAATATTTTGTTACCTGAAGAATAAAGTCTATCTAGCTGTTTATCTGGGCATTGAAAAATCGGCCCTTAACTGAATTATCTCTTGTCAAAATATCATTCAACAAATTAAAATCACGTGGATTGGTATGGTGGGTGGACAGTTGGCAAAGAAACGTTTGACCATGTGTTTTAACCAACTTCCAAAGGAAGAGAGCTTTTGTGTATGTATACATCTGCATATAATCTTGAATGCACAATGAAGCATTCAATAAATAATATAATTTACTTAAAATTATAATGCAATCAAATGTGCATGAGGTAGGTACCAGTAAAATAGCAATTTATTAAACAAAACGATTACATTTATAATTTATTTCACTCACACACTCACAAAAAAAAAAACATTTTGTGCTTTAATTGTGAACTTGTAGTTTCATTAATTGAACGTTTTTGATTAATTAAATGATTAAACATTATACAACAATCGAATCGACGTATTAATAGTAGGTCTTGGAAAATTAGTTACTTTAGTTCATTACCCACTTTCAGGGATTGCGTTCAGTTCCCCTGTGTATTAGATATTTATACGTATACCTTTACGTTCATAGACAACCTTTCATTGACTGATGGCTGATACGATTTGCAACGGATGCTCCATAAAGCTTATTATGCTAATCCTATGTTTGCAGGGCACGCTATATTGAGTTTAATATCGAGATCGAGTTTGACCGCCTCCTTGACTGCGCGTTTATATTACTACGAGTTTCTAGGTTATTGGAATTTCTAGAAACTAAATATCGTTGCTTCTGTTTAAATATAGAGTAATTACTATGACTACTATGTAAAAAATATCCTGTCCAGGATTTTCCCAGTCAACCCATTTTTAATACATTTTTTAATACACTAAATCTTATATATAAAAATGAATCCCAAAATGTGTTGGTAAGCGCATAACTTGAGAACGGCTTAACCGATTTCGTTAATTCTTTTTTTATAATATTCCTTGAAGTTCGAGGATGGTTCTTATGTAGAGAAAACGTGAATATGTACCACGGGCGAAGCCGGGGCGGACCGCTAGTTTATTATAAAATTTTTGCATGAATTAATATGCCGAATTCCTAAACTGCAATACTGAAACGTATTATAGTTTGTTGATCACATATTAGAATTACCTTAATTGTCTTTGGTAAATAGTGTACCTAAAATTAGGTAATGGGTAATATTAATTTTAATATTACCCAAACAGGTATATGAATTAAAAAACAGCAAGTTATTAGTGGAGACCGGCCGCGGCGTAGCGACACGTGTTCACGGCACGCTTCCATATTGAATATTACATAAAATGCAACGCTGTAAAACATTGTACTTTTCACACATAATTAGGGCCGTTTATGTTGTTTGACCAGACCATAACTGATGGAAAGTTTAAATGGGAAGGACATAATTACTCCTTAGCATGCATTTACGACTATTATGTTAATATGGCCAATCATCATTTCAACTTAGTATTGTTCTAAGCGTTTCTAGATTGTTCATTTCCTTCTTACTTTAAGTACCTACTGTGATTTACAATTTCTACATAAAGGGTAGGTAATTTTACAAATGGAAAGAGTTTGTTATACCGATTACAATGTATTAAAAAATTATAAAAATATTACTTACCTCTATTTTGTTGGTTCTGAACATGAGACTAGTATACAGAGCCTAAAATTCCCCAACTTTTCTAAAACCAAAATATTAAAAAGGTCAATAAACCCACACATATCTCTATTTAAATGTAAACCTGTCCATTACTCATATGCACTTTGCTTTGGTCAGACAGTAATAATATATTAAATGAAGCGGTATGTAACATAATTAAATACCATTCAGGTGACCTACGTACCAGTTTCTAGTTAATTTCAGTTCTATGATATAGGATTTTCATGCTAAGTTCCCACTGCTCTTTTGAATACACGCGCTTAACTAAAATCTATACTAATATTATAAAGCTGAAGAGTTTGTTTGTTTGAACGCTCTAATCTCGGGAACTACTGGTCCGATTTGAAAAATTCTTTCGGTGTTAGATAGCTCATTTATCGAGGAAGGCTATAGGTTATAGACCATCACGCTACGACCAACAGGAGTGGAGCCACGGGGGTGAAACCGCGCGGAGCAGCTAGTGGTTCATATACACTAACATTAATATTCTGTAAATAAATAACATTATGTTCTTATAAGTTTATTTGCACTACACTTTTTATGACATACGTAGCCTTAAACACAATTCGTCTAATGTATAAGTATGACGTCTACGATATCGTAAATACTATTTATAGATTCTTTTTTGTCGGTCGTATCGGACCAACTGATCACTGATTGCCTTATTTTTTGCATAGGAACAGTAGACGGAGTGCTAATAGCTTGCAAGAGAAGGTTCCATTAAACTACATAAAAAGGGATAATGAGACCTAGGTGAAAGGATTCTGAATATCCAAAAAATATGAACATCTATATTAAACTTTTTACAAGATTTAAAATTGTTTCAAAATTTTCAAAGGAAGTTTTGAGTTTAATGTTAAAATTGATGCAAGTTTCATGAAGATTGGATTCTGTTCACTTCTCACTTCCATACAAAGCGGGTGTCGAACTTTGTTGGTTACATATTTTGATGATTTTTCTCTTAAAAACTGTAACCGCATTACATATTAAACTTCTTTTTGCCGCATGTAGTATATTGTATTACGTTAGTAATAGTTGTTTTTCTATGATTTTCGATAGAGCTTAGTCGAATGCAGTTTTTCAAGCACCATTGCCACGTATTGCGTTTTCACAAAGTGCCATAGAAATATATTGGCCATATTTCATGAGGCTATGTCAAGATAACACAACCACGCAAGTTTGCCAGCGAACAACACGAAACAAAAGGTTAGAAAGATTGACGACTCATATTTTATTATTCAGTCATCGGCTTGTGAGCGGCATCTGACAGATGACAATCAAAGGTGTTATGAATTCCTTCCTAAAATAAAATTGGAATCAGTTCATGATATTAGAGCACAGCAGGATTGTAGCTGCTCCTCTAGGCACGGATGACGCATTAGTTTTAAAAATATAGATAGGATCGGTTACATGTGCTTTGCTAAAATGTTTTTTGGGATGTATATTTTATAAACTTGGAATGTAATTTTTGCAGAAATTATAAATAGATATGTAAAATAATATGAACCAAAATATAAAATACCTTTATCACGTGAGCGAATTGAAACGGCGCCAATCGCTTGTTAAAATGTTTTATAATAATTTAAATTCATTATTTTTAGGAAAATGTTGTTAAAAATTTTCCTAGTTCAATATTATCACGTTTTCAGCACGTATAACCCATGAATATGTGATATATAGGAGAGAACGTCAGTGCGCGTCACGCGGCGGCCGCGCCCGCGCACCACGTCACGGCGCGTGATCGTTTTGATAAGCGCTAATTGATTCCACTGACGTAGTCTTTGCGTTTAATTAAATTTAGGTTCCCAAACAGATCTCGGTTGACGCAGTGAAATATAAATGATGAGATAAATTGCCGATAAGGCTAAAGATTGGCTATAAAACTTAAAGAAATGAGGTTATTCAGTCTAATAATGCAACCCGATTAAAATAAACAAAACAACCTGACTCTGACTTCGACAATATTGGACTTGGAGCAATGTACTTTGTGGGAAGAAATATGAAAAAAAATAATTAGAAAATACTTTACGTTTTGTGTGGGTTGATACGTCACGTGAAGACACAATTTTTTACGAGCAATAAGCTTGCCAATTATGCTAATTATTATTGGCATCATAAATGTATTTTTTTTTTGCAAACATTGGATACGTTTTTTGAGTAATTTTAGACAAAAAATATGTCTACATACTATGCGGGTACTCGAATGATCGGTGCTTACATAGATAAAAATGTAACAACTTTTAAAAGTTATACGACTCTTTTATTATATTGGATTTAAGACTTGAAAAATTTATATTTTATGGCGCACTAGTGCAAGATTTATTTTTGGTACAATTCAACGACTCACTAATGCTCGTATACACGAAAGACGATGAACTTCTTGTTATATTTTTAAATAATGAAATATTAGAATACAACTATAAAGAATATATGTGTAAGAATATCATTGTCAGTGTAAATAACACAGTAACCGCCGGAACGGACAGATCGGTATTTAAAATATCCAATTAGCTGTAAATAGTTCATTGAAGAAGACTAATGTAACAGCTTGCAGACGCGTGAAGTCTTTTGAAAATCCCGCATATTGTTATGGATTGTTTGAAATTTATTTTTTACGTCTGCGTCAGCGGAGCGACAGTTAGCTAATAGTAGAATCGTCATGTGACTTCTAACGTAATTTTCCAAAGTGTAAGACACACGAACAGACGGATTTGTACTGAAATACACAGTTAAAATTAGCTCAGACGATGTGAAGTGTGTTTGTTTGGATTTGAAATTGATTGTCTATTGCAACATTTATTGTAATAATTTCTCTTAGGAGATAAATCGCTGTAGGAATTTACGATTTACGATGTGTAGTGATGAAATATTGTACAATAATGTAGTTTTGGCTACTGTTACTGATAAGTTATGGTTTATCATTGTTTGTTAAATTATAACAATCATTTTGCGGTTCATGTTAATGATTATATTTAATGATAATAAATTGATGATTGTGATAAGATTACCCACTGACGTGCATGCGAAAGGCAATGACCTATATTAAAAATAAAACCTTGTTTCAATTATGATAATTAAATTTAAAATTCTACAAATTACAATAAAAGTAAAGATTGACTTACAGTATTCCTAAGACTTCAATAGATACGAATGTTGAAAAGGTCAGCATTACTTACTGTATAGCTTTTATTTTAAATACTTTATCAATTTAATAATTTAGCAAACACTAGCATATCGTAGTTTTACAATATAAAATACAATACACAAGAGACGCTAGCGGCTAGGATAAATGTTCATAAATTAGATTTTAAATTATACTTGGTAAATATCCAGCTAGAGATCTAGATGTAATAAAATTGTGCACAATAGAAGTTTAAACAAAGCGGGAATGCGTGTAGAGCTGGTAAGATTCGTCTCATTACGTGGGGTAGTGTGATAAATGAGCTTATTGGAAAACGCCTTGGCACGCCTCACGCGTCATCATGACACATTATAAATTACTTTTATATTGTCTATCCGCACTAAGCCTACCTATCTCTCATCTGATAACCGATTGGAATAGGACGTTGACTTGTTTCATTTTGCGATTAGACCAAGTAAGACGACTGTTTGAAATGCTTGGCAACTATCCAGTGCTATAAATTAACGAGGTTTTTTATTCTTTTCAGGTAAATCACCTAAAGATATCCGGCAACAAGAATTGTCTGCGAAGTATTGTAGCGACTGGCAGATTCCGTATCGATGATGAGACGTTATAATATTAGATCTGTGATATTTTTTATTAATTTTTGAGGCATCAATTGTACCCAGTAGATATTGTTTGTTTAATGAATCTCAAAAAATCCAAAGAACTTTACAAAATTAAAAAACCTTTCATAATAAAATAACTAAGTTTTATCGCTCGCCACATCTTAATCGTTTACGTTGTTTTGTATACGAGCAAACGAGACGTGTATAGTTCATGTAATTGGTTAAACTATTTTAATTTATTAGAAATAAACGTTTTGTATCATAATGTATCTTTTTAATACACCCGTTACATGTATTGTAAATCCTTAAAACATGGCACAGCACAATGAAGAAAGTTGAAGGTAAATTTTTCTATAGGTTAAATAAATTCTGTTTATTAACGCTTGAAAATCAATAAAGCCCAGGTCCACTAATAATTTCACGAGGTGAGTATACTTTAGTATAACGAAGGTACTTCGGTTGGCTTGAAGTGTTTTTGGCAGGCAAGCCAATGCCTGTTCGCCTTAATCATAGTGCACCTTCATCCAGGTTTCCTAGCTAACTTGTAATGAGCTCGAAGCGATGAGCCGTACCATAATTTTCATATAAAGTTTTAAATTCTTAATGGCACTTACGGGATCGAGACTTGAACACGTCGCGATCATTTTTTAAATAAGAATCGACAGTTTTGGACGCTCCGTTTTAATTAATTTGTGTAATTAAAGTATGTAAAGGCATATATTTACTGAGATCCTAACATAATGTAACCGTATAATATTACAAGTTTAACTGTATGTAAATAAAAAATATGTAAATGTAAATATAAAAATGTTATGCTTCGTTTTCTACCAAAAAAATAGACATGATGGATTTAATCTCACTATTATGATTCAATGATCAATCTTCATTTTAATTCAGACTTCATAGTCAATTGTAATTTATTATAAAATGCTACATTTACAGTCAATCTATAGCAAAATATTTAGAGCTGTCGCCAGCAAGTGGTGACAGTTCACAATTGTAGATTGATTCGTTGATTGAAGAGTTCCATTCGTTCGACCTACACCCGTATATAGTCTTGTTTGTTGCGAATTGAGATGGATTAGGGCTATAACTTTTTTACGTTCACATTTTAATAACTTTACAAAACCCAGAATTTTATTTATAGCCCGATTAATGACTATATAAGTTTGAACAAGATCTTTATTTAGTGATTAATTGTAAAATTTTGAACAGTTTATCAAATATTTATGAATTAATTATAAACGTAAAGAGTCGTTTAGCAAATCCCGTAATCAGTAAGTTTACATTTGGATATCGCTCATTCACTATTTGCATAATTATGAGGAAAAATGTTAGATAAGTTTAGAAATCTAATTAAAACATTCTTCATGTTCTTATACAAATTAACAAACCTTGTACTACTAATGTAATACTTTGTTGCAATTTTTATAAAAATAGTTATATATTTTTGATGAATTGCATGATCGTCAGACTGTAAAGTCAACATGTAGTCTTAAGAACCTTAAGAGATTGCACACTCGACCTTTTCGACCTACTTTTACAACTCCTTCGATTTTATACCAAATCATTTTACATATACACATTTTCTTTCGTGGTTGTTTAAAAATTTAGTATCGGAAATCATGTAATGGCGAGACCATTGGTCATTCTGCGGCAGTTTACGCTCAAATTGTTCCGATATCGACTCCAATAACTCTTTTGAAATGTACTCCCTGTCATTTTGTTTTGTATGCTTTAGCGAAGAAAATAGCCGACCATTTTTGAATGTTTTATCGGAACACTCGCTTAATGTAGTTTAGCAATTTGTAGTTCTGTCCCTCCGGTAATATGGTAATTAATGTTATAATCCGCGGTAACTACTACTATGAACTCATGGGAATCGCGAAGTTGTTTCCCATTCGCCCTCTGAATTATCTTCATTAACGAGTCATAAAGTGTAACAATGCAGTTTTATGTCTCTAGAACGTGCCCTGACAGTTAAATCTATGCCTAGATCAATGCGGTTGTGTGCTGTGTGAAAAGAGGGGAAAAAATCCTTATACTTCAATAGTTGAAGAATCGCTTCGTGTGTAAGTGGGCGGTAGCAACCCTGCAGCCTTTCAATGTTCGAAAACACTTAAAAAATCTTTGACAGGCCCTTGTACTGAGTACTCGGTGTAGCTACGAGCGTGGCAGCTTGTCTTGCGATCTTTGTTTCTTATACGGCGACACAATTTCTCAACTAAATTAGGTTAATTGCTATCGATGTATCGTGTATCAATATTACAAATAAAATTTCTATGCAGTAGAGAGCTTCATATATCAACTATATACATTATTTAAATAATAGGAGTATATAGTATCTAATATTTTTGCATGATACCTATGTGTTAAGTATGAAATAGTTAAGTGGTTTGGCAGTTGTTGAGTTTTTAGATACAACATAATATGTGATAATATGCAAAGGCGAAAATATAAATAAAAGATGATAGTAAAGATTATTTTGTATTTTCTCCTCAATTCTGTTGCGATATCAAAACATTGGCTACTGTTTATATTAAAATCAGTTAATTTAGAAACAGTTTCAATTGGAAACGACGCTATCAATCATGATTAATCAATAAAAGTAGATAAAGGAGAAGTAAAATCTAACAACGATAAGATTAAGATAACAAGCGTTATTTTTACGTTCTAAAATAATCCTATTTGTACGTAATGTTTTGATTTATCTGATAGAAATCTGGTTTTTATAGAAGCCTAAGCCTAAAAAATTCTGTTACATCCGAATATTACAGAAAAATGTATTGTTATATTTGGAATTTAAATAAAAATTATGAATGCCACATGTGAATACAATAGTGCGTTCATTATAAGACGATATAAATCATATTTCCTTGCTCAGATTTATTTCTCTTTACGCGTCGCCTTGATTTTCCTCCATTCTTTTCCCGCCTGTTTAATTGTAGCTGCATCAGTAATGTAGGCCTCTGGTGGGAAACATTACCGTAAATCATAGAAATTTTTCTCGTAATCTACAGATGGCGCTGTATTAAATTAAAATTGCACTGAAAACTGCTTTTATCGACTGAAATGCTGAGGTCGACTTTATTTTTAACAAGGCTAAAGACATTTTGCGTTACATTGTAGTATTGAGATGGAGTGTTCTGATTTCCTTTTTAATGATGTTCTGATTTGCATGCCGGAAAAAACAATTTCTACTTTAATTTTTTTGTTTGTTAAACATTTTTATTTTTTATTGTTCTTATTGGCATTTCTTGAATATTCTTTGGAAGAGGGCGCTGGCTCCTAACATACAGGTTTTTACCTAGTTTGGGAGTCAGAGACTTCACAGTATTTCAAAATGTAAAACTATTGTCAATAAAGAATTTTTATTTTTTTTATTTTTATTATTAATTTATAATAATAATTAACTACAGGATAAACATTAAATAACAAGAATACGAAAATGATTCTTGAGATTTTGTGCTTACTAATTTTCAGTAGAAACAAGAATGAATCCATCTCCAAATTTCCAAATAGCAAGTCAGTACAAAGTTTTTGATACATTCATTAGCGACTTGAGAACTTCAATGCAATGTTTTGTGTATTTATGTGGCTTTCAAATAAGCTGCCGTTATTAAAATACCTACTTTAATTTCTATATTGAACATGGAATTGTATTCTTTTGCATTACAATATAATTTGTAAATTAATATTTGGTTTACCTGTTACAGAAATGTTTCAACGCCAATCTATAAGTTAGAATTCTAGCCTACATATTTGGAAATAAATCTTTACTTGATTAAAACGAACAGAAATTCTTTTACAGAAGTCAAAGGTTTGCAAATCAGTTCCGATTCAGATAATATAAGAGATTCCTTGTAAGATAACTCAGATGGTATCTGGGTTCAGCATGAGTACAGTGCAACAGGTCACTGATTAAAATGGTCATGTGATATGGACCGCGACTAGAAACTAAACATGATACTGTATTGAGAAATATTCGTGTCTATGGCTAGAGGATATTATGTTTTCATTATGTCTGGGAATTTATGTAGGAAATAATTCTGAGCAACTTTTTAATAACTACTAATTAATTTAAGGTTAAGTAGAAGAGGTTTTTTTTTGATTTGATGCAGACATTAGAAAAGTAGTAGAACCGCATAATGAAATTCATTAATTCATTTTCGTTACTTTAGACTTCTCTATAAATTTCATTTGTATTGTAAATCGTCTTTAAAACGGCCCACAATATAAATTGATCAGTAGGTGTATCTGTAAACATACGCATTATTCATTGAAAAGAAATAATAAAGCGTCGCAACAATATTATTGTTGTTGTATGAATTTAATAATGTGGATGCTGTCAGTAAATAATTCAGTTGCCGCGGCTCGAAATACATAATTTACGACGATGTCGTAGGTAACATAACTCTACCTTTGGTCTGCGGTTTGCATCTTGGGCACGTAACGGCAATATTGGCAGGACTTGCAGTCCTCAAAGATAGACAGCTTTTTAGGATTCCGCAAGCACTAAAAAGCCTTTCGCTGTCACGTATCTCCATCCATCTTTTGGGAAAAGTGGTCACAATTATGTCGTTATGCATGGAACATGCTGCAATGTGGTTTATAGAATGTAACTGAGCTGGGAAAATGACATTTTTAAAACCTTGTGCTCAAAGGCTCATTGTTGGAAGTGAAAAATAAGCAGATTATTTATTTGATTAATATAAATTTGGTACTGTCCAGCATCTTTTTGGAAGGAAAATTAACGCAAGCTCATCTATGTATCTAGAATATCTTTTAATTGCAAAAAAAAATATTTTATTGAAATTCCAATCATATTGTGATTACCAAGTATGAAAATATTCTATACACGCGATTTATGCCCTCAGTGTGATGTACGTATGCACGCATCTATCCTATTTACGTGAGAATAGGTCACATACTATTCATTAATATTTGTGGTATATCAAAGGTAGCCAATATTATGAAGGTATGGCTATATATTTAGCCAGTGTAAGCTCGCCTTGTTAAATTGTCATGCGTGGGTTGCAGTAAATTGACCGAAACGTACATCAAGTCACGACTCGTATTTACGAATATGTGGAGCAAATCACATGCATTGTATGCTTGTAATGATCCTAATGTGATAACGGAATGCCAATTGTATGTATAATAGAATTAGATGGGTTATAAAACTTTCTTCTTTACTTTTAACTTTTAGAAAAGCATTCGGTCATTTATTCATTTCCGATCATATCAATTTTCCATTTTAATTTTCATACATAATCACAACATAATAATAATGATGCTAAAGAAATGTTTTGTGGTTTATTCCATGGATATTCATTTCCTATAATATATTCATTATAGACTGACTATCTATCTACTATCTGCATGTTTTATAGTATTAAATTTGGCAGCACTTAATACTACCACGAATTTTATTATAAAAGTCTAAACTATGCCTTTGTGGAAATAGAATATGTAATAAAAATATTGATTTAAAAGTTCTGAATCCTTGTTACGTATTTCAACGCTAACTATTACAGATTTTTTGTGCAAATAGATAGCGATTAACGAGTATGAAAATTGCAAATAAAATATGTATGGACAGATAGAGATAATATGTATTAGGTAGTTAGAACTAGTTGTCATTGATAACATATTATACGTATAACGTTTGTAAAATGCCTGTGTACTTAATTTCGTGAAAAGTTGTCTTTTGGGAACATTCTCATTGTACAAATATTTTTTTTTGCTTTTAATAAATGCAAAATATTCCTTGATAATTTAATTAGTTTATTTGTGAAGCTAATGTACATTGTATGTAATTATGATTGTATATATAAGCCCGGCAACACATCTCCGAAATGTGGAGGCGATGAAGGCTAACAGTGCCTACAATTGAGACCTTTTCCAATATTCTACTCGCATTCCAACAGCCTCACCTTCCATAAAAAACAATTCTTTTGTATAACGCGCAATTTATTTTATTTCCATCTTTTCACCGAAGAAAAGCTGAGCCAATAATCACCGTAACAGTTACACGGTTCAGCAATTTGTGTTACACTGAACAAAACTAACCGACACAAAGCACCAGCCATTTGTACTTATTTATTTAGAAAGACAGTGAAATCGATGCGGTTTTATTATTTATTGCCTACACGATATACCAATTTCTAAAGATATTGGTAATAGTTCGGAGGGCACCGCTCGCCTGTTATTTATTTCATGAGGTCTTAAGAAACAAGAAATTGTATTTTATGTATTTATTGCCGACGTATTGAAATCCTTGGTGATGGGAACGATCGGGTGATTTGTTATAACATTAGTTGGAACTTGAAAATATCGCTTTCGTTTTTGAGGCGATATGTTTAGGAAATCTTATGAAACTGACTTATAGGATATCTAAATGTTGTTTGTTAGTAATGTCTTTTTAAATATTTATGTAGAGTTATATATCTATCTTTGTTATAAAAAATATATAAAGTATAACGTTGTAGGTAGGTACATAAAGGGTTGATTTAGCATTCAACTGAAGGAGAATCCTTGGTCCATAATTTATTGTGACCCTATAGGTTCAAAACGATAGTTTTCGTGCACAGGTACCTTTTGCGTAGGGATAGTATTACGTAGGTAGAACCTAAAACATTTGGAAGGAGTAAGAGCTATACAATTTCATAGAATATTTGGATAAAATAATTAATTATTGCAAGCTAACTAAACAGTTGTTTATACATCAAAACGTGATTTGTTTATAAATTCGTATTCAACTGTCAAACAATTTACAACATAGTTACGAGCAGACAGTTGTTTTAAAGTAATTGTTAAATGATATTTGAAATGAAATAGTACGCGTGTAAATACAGACTGTAAAATATGATTATAAGTGACTACTTATGACTATTACTAATGACTATTAAAGTAAGTCTTATATTAGACATCCTCATTATAGTTAGCATGACTTTCAAGTTACTTCGCGTATACCTCCATGTATTCTTTTATAAATAAAAATAAACATACTGCTAAAATACGAATCTTCATTGAAAATAATGATTCGAATTTGTTGCATGGATTAATTAGGTTTTGTTTAGTATTGGCTTAGCGATAGGTTAACTGCGGCTTGTTGTCACCCGCAAATAAATGCCGCCCTAAATTTTGATTGTCATCTCCATACACTGCCAAACCGCAAGTGCTAATGTTTTACAGAATATGTCGTTGATTCATCGTTAAAATTAATGATCGAAGCGCTTAGTTTAATTAAAATTGATTTAGTTTATGCTTTCGACGGTCGACGTTTTACGTTTTCACGTTACAATTATGAAAAGGTCGAAACCCACGTTGTTGACATTTAAGCGCACATTAAAATGGTTACCTCGAGTGTTTACAAGTTATAATTGTTTGTAATAGTCTTCGAGTTTTCTTCGTAATTATAGTGTTAAGTCTAAGTCATTTAATTTAAAATTTATTAAGGTACAAAGTTTTTATTTATGTTACCACGCTTCAATTAAAAGTGTACAGCTATTTGACTTGTAATTGCATAGCGGCTAATTCTCATCCTAAAATTAGATGCATGAAACATAAAATTTATATTATGGATCTGCCGGTGAAATCAACACGACATTAAATCATAACTTCGACGGGATTGTGACAGACAAATGGGATCTAGTTGTCATCCAACAAAATTAAACAGACTTTATTTATACGCTGCGACGTAAATAAATTACATATACTTTATTAAAATAAAGAACTTTATTTATGGGATCCATTATTTTGTCGTAAGTCTTAGATGAATGGAGTGGTATAAAGGGGGTATGGTGCGACTTTTTTGATTAATATGGAATATATTATATAGAGCATTCGGTTCTATAATAAAATACATGTTTTTTTTAGTGTCATATTTTATCATTTTACAGAATATGGATACGATTTTACAAAATAATAAACCATCTTATCATTCCTTTTAATAAAATATAATTGAATATTATATTATTTTAATTACGTTTATGTTCGTCTTTGCTCTACATGTAAGTTTTATTGTTAAATTACCATATTTTAATATTAAACTATTAAGGAACTTTTGTAAAATATTGTTGACTGCGCTGTATAGAATAACTTTTATGATCTTATAATAAAACTCAGATCCTTTGATATGTTATCTACATATAAATAGTTAAAGAATCAATGTTTAATATATCTAAAACAGATTTAATACTAGTTTGACGCATGCAATAAATAATATGACGCAAGTTGTGTCACGAACGTTAGGACTCAATACTAGACTGGGCCAAATAAAAATGTTTGACATTCATTAAAAGTAGGTCGGGATGCATTATAATAATGTTCAAATTCAAATTCCAATATTTATTTCATGAACATGGCTATAATTGGCTGCATCTGATGATAGATAATAATTAAGTCCAGTTATATACTACCTGTCAAGGCATATGGAATTACAATTATAAAATTTCAATTATAATTTTATCCTAAAGTTCAATATTACTTGTGCTTAAAATATAGTTTCAACCTCTACACACAGTCCTAAAGGCTACATTGCCTGCATTTTCTCACATTTACATAAAATTATAAACTGTTACCAATCAGGTTGTCTTAAAGACAAATTATTTCCTTGTAAACTAATCGTTTCATTTGTAATTTCTCGATTGAATGCTGACTGTGACGAATTTATTTCGGCACGCGCTGTGACTTTACACAATGAATTTTAATACAAAATCAATCGAAATTAGATTTTAATGGGAAGAAGCATGCGTGTCAAATTATCAAATTCGATAAAAAGACTATTTGATATTGCTAAAGAAATAAAATGATGGAAAAATCTAAACCAGTAGGTACCTATATTACCTACCGAATATAAGGATGGACTTCAATGAATGTCTTCCTGAAATACCAAATTATATACTTTGTGAAAATGTTGTGCTACAAAGATGAAAAAAGTATTAACCCTGTGACACTAAATCCTAAGATTGTATCAAGTTTACCTACAGCGTTTTGAACAATCAAATTCTAAAATGCTAATAATTCGATTAAACTTTAACCTAGAGTCATTACAAAAATCATTTCTAAATCGCTATACACGTATTTATAAAATATAGATACCAACTTATTAACAACCAAATTTTAACAAGCCCATTACAATGTTTTAATAATGTATTCATCAAATAATTGCTGATAGCGTAACAATAAAATCATTTCAATTGACGCAACTGGACAATACAGCGACCGCAAAATTAAAACTTATAATAATTGGGATCTTAATTTGGATTAGTCACAATGCGATGCGGTGGAGGTTGAATGTTGAAACGTTACGTAATTAACAATAGAGCAATTAAGTTTGTTGGAACGCAGTTTGGGAGGAAAACGAATGACGTGACGGCCGGCGGAGGCGACAATGCGTTTCACTGATTCTGCTGACGCTGTTTTAATAGATTCTGCATGTACCTCCATTTTTGAATTTTTAATCCTATATAGTTATTGAGAAAGAATTTCTGTAGAGATCTAGACTAAAAGTATATAAGTAATTTAGACGTAAAGGATTATTACATTCGATAGTATTCAACAACTTATTGCTTTCTATTTGTTTCCTGCGTGCCTTTAACTGTTTGTTTTCTGTGTCTTATCACTTTTAAACATAATTTTTCACAGAGTAAATCTACGTGTATGTAATTAAATACAATCGTTAATATGTATCCCTTGTTATGTTTATTCTGATTCTACATAGTTGAGCAAATAATATTGTTGGCAAATGACATTTTATATTACACTATTTGGATGCGATATTAAAGGTACGGTTTATGTATGTGTGTTTTATTAACGACCTCCATAATTTATTCAAGAGAACTATAATTAAAGTTAATTAAGGTACTTATGTTTCCTGTTTTCCTATTTATTGTTCGGCCAAATTGTAGTTTTACAATTACATGGTTAATAACGTAAAACGTTACATCAATTAATATTGTTTATTTGGAACATTATAATTGATTTAGTTTTCGAACTTGCCTTCAGTAGTAGGTATTTAGTGTATAATTTGCTACGAAAAATTAGTTTTAGTTGAGGTAAAGTAGTTAGTAGTTAGATGGTAAATAATAAAGATCAAGTATGCACTTCATCTTCATTTGTGCATGAAAAACTTTTTATGTATTTTACATAGTATTTGTATACAACCTTATTTTATAAAACAATAATATTCTTATACAGAAGCAATAACAGTGAAACCATTATGACTAGGGACAGTTTGTCTTCTATTTTTATTTCATTGTAGATGAAAAATGTCGTTTGACACGGCATAGAAAACTAATCACTTAATTGTACCCATAGTAAAACCATTTCAAACAATGTGAATTGCACTTTGCTCGTATACTAATAAATAAGAGAATGTTTTTGCCTTTAAACCACATATTTGCTATCACATGTCACCGAATACTTGATGAAGATGTGTTCATGTGATTTTTGCGTAAAGCCTGTGGTTATCTGTGGTTTTTCAAACGTCAAGGTGATTAGTTTCGGCGTTCTCGTTACGAGGCAGTTCGCGGGCTTTTATGAATGCTCTTGCGAATGTTGATACAACACAGCTTAAATATTTGAAAACATCATTCAAACGTAGGGATTGGTGCTTTTCAACACTAAGCCTGCGTGTCGTTATTACTAGCTAGATGCGAAAGCGACATACAGCTCCCCCATTCATTAAAAAACTTATAATGGTGAGTATTATTCTATCATTCTGTGCTATAAACTACAATGGTGGTTATAATATGACTTAATAATGGCCATAGTGTTTCAATTA
Source organism: Colias croceus (assembly GCF_905220415.1). Taxonomy (NCBI): domain Eukaryota; kingdom Metazoa; phylum Arthropoda; class Insecta; order Lepidoptera; family Pieridae; genus Colias; species Colias croceus. The sequence continues at coordinate 5,097,321 of NC_059540.1, read as the reverse complement.
TGCGGTAAAAGGAGTACTTTTTACTGAGTAACAAGCTTTTAATTAATTTGTTTGCTACATTGTTCGGCTCGGTTGTATCACAATAACTACAATGTACCTAATAGTATTTTCACGTGACATTCATTTATTATTTAACCGAATTTCAATGTAATTTGTGAACAAGTATAATAGAGATAACATTTAGCAAAACAATAGGACTATGTCAATCACGCTAATGAAAATTAACGTCGCTTTTGTTTATAAAAGCGTCAAAAATCTTGTCGTCGCCAATTTGACAAGATACAAAACAAGAGAGCGTCTAAATGACACCCATTTACATTATTATAAGCCTTTATAGGTTATTATTTCACATGACAGCTCATTGACAAGCACACGTGGTGTTTATTGTCAATATCATGCAATTGCCCCCGCGACATAGAGTCAATAAAAACTAACTGGGTAATTAGATACTCCCTGTGTTTACTTATCGATATACAATCGACGGTACTAAACGGAACTGTGTTTAATTAAGCTGGGACTTTAGTTGTTACACGGTAAGTACATTGCAGTTGTACTGTTTATAATACAGTCTTATTTGAATAAAGATTAGACATATCTTATGATATAACATATATACCTAGTAGTAAAAACGTCTGTATACTTTCGATTAAATTCTAATAGGCATGAAAGGTTATAAGGAGTAAAAGCTAGAAAATATTATCGAAGTTTACGTTTAAGAATGGTGTAGATTGTAGTTACATTTAAGAATATAATTTAGAGCTTTCAGAAAAATAGTAACAATATACCTAAGTTTTATACCCGTGCCTCTACAGGCTCGGTTAAAAGGGTTTCGTTGGCGAACAGTTTTCACAGATATTATCTAAGTTACATAAAGCATACACCAATGTACACACAGACGAGGAAACTAAAATATGCGCGAAGAATAACATAAATAGTCGTAAAGGGGATCATAGGATGGAGGATCACGCGAGAAAAGTTTTGAAATTTTCAATAAAAAACTTAGACTACACACGTGTACAGCTCGAGACTTGTGAAACAAATTGAAAAGCAAATAAAGGCTTTCCGTTAAAAAAACTTTTTCAATTACAAACTTGCGTGAGCCGGCGTAATATCAGCGGTTATTGAACTTACGTAATAACATAAACAAACATATTGATACAGAAGATGTTTTTGCTTTTAATGCAAGTTTTCATTAATGTGATTGTTTATCATTTATTTAAAAATTAAATCGTTGTTCCTGTATATTATTGAGAATGGTATTATTATAATATTGAGTGCATTTCATCTGGAAGACTAAACAGCTTACGAGACTTTCCATAAGGTTCTTAATAAATACTAGCTTTCCGCCCGCGGCTTCACCCGCTTTGTCTAAAACCTAATTAATTTTATACTGAAACCCTTTTCGAGAATCACTCTACGTAGTTTTAAAGATTCCAGCATACATAAGGACATAGGGACAGAAAAAGCGACTTTGTTTTATACTATGTAGGGATAGCTGTTGATGAGCTGTATACGGTGTGACTTGTTTATTTTACCAAAACGATGCTGTTATCGTCCACGGATGGGCACTTGCGAAAATTAAATCTCTATTAAGATTTAAGAAAAGGGAGGAACTTTTATCAGTTATGAACTTTCGTGACATTTCGCGAAGAATTATTATCGCCTTATCTTTCGCACAGCTCTCCGAGCGAATTCAACTTGGCCTGTATTTACGTTTGCTGCAGTTTCTTTCAATTAAATATAGTAAGTATGAAGGTAGAGCTAGTGTCTCTAGCGCACTTGTAATTTTAATAAGTTAGGGGTATGGATCCTTTTTAGTTAAGAAAACTGCCTTACAATATTTATGTGTAATCTATCTAAAGTACGTATTTAACTACCTATATATTATTTGCTTTGGAAATCATCCTCTTAACTCTAACATTTTAAAATATGTACCTATTATTTTATTATAATTAAGTACTATTGTGATTACAAAACCGTAATAAATAATTGTTTTGGGCTGTTAGAAAACCTATCTACAACCTTGCAAGTACGAAGTATTCTGAATTGTATAAAGGAACGAAAATTGTGCGTGAAATGTAACTTTTATGGTGCTCTTTGCAAACCAATACCCAGGGAACGAGACAAGTTAATTAAATAAAAATACGAGAGCTGGCGGCTTGCGGAGGTGTCAAACAGCAATCAGCAAATAAAGAGCCGCCAATAAGTTAGCGGTCTATTCACAGAATCGAAAAGGTTCTGATTCATTGTCACGTCTCGTTTTGATTGGACGTGCTTTGATAGCGATAGCCGGGATTGCCATCGCTCCAAATTTTAATATATTTTTTATACACCCTCATATTCCATTCTATCCTGCGGTTTGGCAATATTTATGACGAGTTATTTTGCTTGGACGGGACTCGGTTATGGCGGTCGGATGTAATGGTTTCAATTTATTTATTGAATTTGCGTACAATACCGATAGCTTATTAAAATTGTTCGACAATTATAAACTTTTGTAATTACCGCGGCACTGTTTATCTTTCGTCGCAGCGTTATCGGATTTTGCGTTAAAAATTTTCGTTTGCGGGATGTTTTTTTGGGTTAGCTTAACTTATTAAATGATTAACTGTTTTTAATCGGCTCGGTGACGTCACCGTGGTCTGGTGACGTCTGGCTTGGTGACGTTTCATTCATTGTTCGCCGTCTGAATGCGATCTGTTGGATAAAGCGCCACTAATTATTTCCGCACCAGCTCGTCATCGAAATGCGGTCGCGTAGGCGATTCAACACGTTACAGGATTGATTTTCAAACTGAGATATAGAACAAACGGGGCTTCGTTTATTCATGTCGTTACACATTGCCGGTAAAGCGGTGTTCCGTTTCAATCAAGTTTTTAATGTTATTTCCATTCGGTAGAGTCAAAATTACGCTGCTTAAAAGATTTGAGTAGAATAGACTTTATAATAATATTGTTTTGTCACTTTTAACTTTCAAAACAATCGGTACCTAATTATATTAAATACATTGAGATAATATTAATATGGAGTCGATACCGCCTACATCACTTATGTTCCACTCAACATACGTCATGTGGCGTAACTGCACTCAGTCGCTTGCTCGCTCTTTGGCGCGAACGTCACGCTCATTTTTTATTTGTTTTAAAGTGAAACGCATCAAATATGCCTACGTGTGTGTTACGATATTGCACAAATAATACAAAGAATACGGAAAAGTGCAAAGGAATAACTTTTCATCAGTAAGTAACTAGATAATAATTTTTAAAACTTAGTTAGAGCAAAATTTTTGGCGGGCGACATTTTGTCATAGATTAAAAATTTAAGATATGACATTGGGCATGAAATAAGTGTTGTTAGTAATATTTGCTGGCGTATATTTTTATAGTATAAAATAATAATTTTACATATTTAGAAAAGCATAGACTGGTTGTTAATTGAAAAAAGGTGAAATCATGAAATATGAAAATCAATTACTCAATCACCAATTTTTTTTTGTTAATTGATTTTAATCAAGTTTTTAATTGATATTGTATAAGCTACTGACTTGAACGTATAATTGAATTATTATTTATTTATCTGCACTAATATTATAAAGAGGAAAACTTTGTTTGTTTGTTTGCTTGTAATTGGCTCATAAACTACTGGACCGATTTTGATGAAAGGAGAATGCCCATTTTTGGTACTGGTTTTTCTCATGCATCAAGACAACAATACTATTAAAAAAAATCTCGGCAATTTAGAGGCCTTCTTACCATCGGAAAATATATTTTGAACAGGGAATGTTTTGTAAAATCTAATAAGACATGTAATTGTTTAGATCCGTTATTATAACATTTAGTGTCCATTACCGGTTACCACGGTAACCAAGCGGTAACTTTTTACATTTACTATGGTAAATAGCTAAATGTATTAATATCGATTATTGTTTTCATTGAATTACAAAAAAAATCAATTAACATAAAATCACTCTATAGGGTATTGTTTATACACTATAGGTTGTTTTAACAAAGATAGTGAAGTAAAATAATATAAATATGTATATATATAAAAAAAAATATTATTATGACATAGCTTGGTAGGTAACCAGTTATTTCTTATTTGTTTCTTTCTTCGAATATGTAGTGAAAAAATGATTCAAACAACAACAACAACAACATGTAAACCGAATAAAAACTCAATTGGCATTTTTTAAGTATATATTTAGGTTTTCTTGAAATCCGTCCCGGAAGATTTCTGGTGCCTACCTACACTAGCCGATGAACAGATAGACTTTGTCTGAAAGCATAAGCTCTACGCATAGATTATATATGTAAATCGAAAAATAACCTTTGGACGATAAAATGTTACCTAAATCACACATAAACCTAACTAAATAGGGGTTATTTAAGTTTTGAGGTTATTTCCCATTTTTCTCAATATCTTGAAAACCCCTGTTTTTATCACACAAAAATCAATTGGTAAAAATCTTTGGAATATCGAAGAACCCTCCAAAACCACTCTGGCATTGACGCAACACTGTACTGTGGTCCATACTTTCATGGGCATTCTCCTTTGGCACAGACAATCTTAAGACCCTGAGAAAGAACATAGGCTACTTTTTATTGCGAAATATTGTGCCACGGGCGAAGCCGGGGCGGACCGCTAGTTCAGAGATTAGTAATTAATATTTTTTCTATTCAAGGTTTCCATGTCTGGGCCGTGAAGAAAGGGAAAAATTATTTTTTTTTTCTAAAAAAGGCTCAATTTGTAAGGAATAAAACTTCCCATAGCCCTGACTGAACCTAAAACACGAAAAAATTAAATTATTCCATATGACGTCACTATTTACATCATCCTATATTATATGCCAGATATTGTTAGCCCCGCGTAGTAAAGTCAGTTTATACCTAAAATAAATATTAAGTTACAAAGAAAATTTCAAGTCAACGTGCATGTAAGGAGTGGCACCCAATAAAATAGACAGAATGAAACAAAGTGTCGCCTCTATAGCGGTGAGTCAGTGACATCGCATAATCTATGACTGTCTAGCCGTCATTCGCGCGCGCCGCGCCGCCGCGCTTGGCGCACAGATTTTGTTCGTGGTGTCTGCTCCATATTAATATTATCTCAATGATTAAATACACATAATTAACGAAACAACGAAACCAATGTCTCATATAACACACTACAATATAATTACCAACAATATCATGTATACATTTCTATAAATCGAGACGCAAAGCCAGATAATCCGTACTCAAAATAATAACGATGCTTATGACGTGGATCAAAATTCAGGATATAAATAAGATGGGAACAGGTGCATCGTTATTGAAAGCATGCACAATGATAGCTATCGTGATGCTGTATTCATAATGTAGCTATTTTAGTCATAGATAAAAATCCTGAGTAGGTAGTCGCAGTCCGTGAGTGCGACATGCTCTCATTATTTTTGCGTAAAGGATTTTTTAAAACGACATGAATAACTGTTAGGATTGTCATGCGTTTTTTGTTTATTTTTGAAGTTATAATTACTAAGAAAAGAAAGTGAAAGAAAATTTAATTTAGAGAGAAAAATTGAACCTAGTTATATGATATAATATGATCGGTTTTATCTAGATATTTTTTTTAAATAATTATTGTCATTCATACTAGATATAATAATATCATCATTATATCTAGTAATCGTTTGTAAAAGTGTTAAAACGTCTATGCTCTAGGCTGCAACAGGAATAATTTACAAATCGGTTCAGTAGTTACAGTCATCCAATTATTTGAATTGTATACTCGTTAAGTAATTAGATTATAAAAGAAAAAAATAGATATCTTTGTGTATAAAAAGTAATAATAATAAGTAATTTAAAGTAAACACATTCATAGTTAACAACAATATTAACTATGAATTTGTTACAAAGTTAGCAACATGTCTTATAAAATGGACATAAAATTATACCGTCTTTATCTTCACAGATAATAATTTTATACAACCGAGAGCCTGAAGGTCTACACTAATAAAAAACAATCTACGATTGGATCGAGTTGAATAATAAAACAACATAATAGAGTATAATTATGACGTTTTGTTTGCGTAATTGTTTGTTTAGATACAATGAAATACAAATCTACACATTGTTTTATGCTATGGCTTTTAATAGTGCATATGTATCATATAATATACACGCGAATGTTACAGTAAAATTTTCAAAATCTGTATTTCAAAAACTTCCCAACAAGATTTGTTGAGACTATTAAATTAGTTTGTTATTGTAAGAAAAATAAACATAAGTTTCAACAAACCCTCAAATAAGCAATAAAATTTTATTCAGCACATTGTCTACTGCATTCTGTTTGCGAAAGAGCTGGGTTTGTAAATTTATTGACAGCGTGTATTGTAGGATTGGACGAATTTTGCATCCGTTGAGAAATAAATACTTTCTACAAATATACAAGGAAGAACTAAAACAACAAGGAATAGCTATTTCTTTTAACTATAATTGAAGGTAATTTAAATTTTTGTAAAAAAAAGATATTCGTCAATATCTATAAAAATAAATCTTTAAGAATTCAGTATTAGGGTGTCTCAGTCAGTCATGATAGAAAAGAAGAAAAGTGTGATTAAAAATACTCATATTAGATCAATATGATGCGTTGCTACAATGTTCAAATTATGTGAGAGACTCTAGAGACACAATATTAATGTTATTCGGTTTATTTTAGTACAGATTTAGATAATGTGCGCAACACAGCCACATTCCTAATTCTAATAACGCATCTCACTAAAACTCAAAGCTTCACCATTATTTGTCAATGTCTAGAGTTATTTCAGGTTCAAACGCATGGACAGGAATTAGAATTTAGAGCATACATAAAGAGACTGTCATGTTCTGATATCTCTGTTATTATGTACATTTATGATTCCAGTCGCAAATCCAATCCGTTGTTGCGATTCTATTCCAGGAATTGATTTTAACGAGCTTCGTTGACAGATATTGGGTCTGATTAGAGCTCTTTGTTGTGTATAATTGTCGACAGTCTAATGCTGCAGATTTACGACAGCCCATTACGTACGATGCATTGTCTTGTGCGAATCGCTTTAATGCCCATATATTGTTTTAGTATTGTTTAACAATTCTCATTATTTTCATATAAATTATCGATTACAAATAAGGACATATTATATCTATAGTGTGTATAATGGTGTATCTAATATCCTATTGTCTATAGAACAGTCGTAAAAACCTTAACTGATTTTTACATGTAAGAATATAGAAATATTATATTTTATTTATGTCAAGCCAAATTTTATTTACAAAGTGTTCAGAAGCCATAAAATTGTGTATATTATTAAAACGTCAATTGCCGGAAAGTGCTTAAACAAGAGTTGGCCAATTAGAAATTCCGGCAACATAAAAGTGACCAAAGCAAAACCTTACAAAGTATCGCCACTAGCATAAAGCGGCTCGAATCTGAACCCTCGTCGTTTAAACTCAATTTGTTGAAGCCTATTTAATTTTCATCTAACAACGTTTCATACTTTAATTAACCAGAGTGTTGTTTGTTCGCTCAAACGTTTACAGTGAATCGAAGACTTGTAAGAAATTGATGCAAATTCTCGAGCTATTTACAATTTGTTATTGCAGCTATTTTCCCGTCTATTGTGGCTGTAATTTATTTCTACTTTATGGAAAATAATTATAACTGGCTGTTATACGAAATATTAAGGTTAAAGTGAACGTGCGACGTAACAAAGTTATATATTATAATATTATAAATCCTAAAACTTACGATTGCGCTCATAAATGATAGTTTAGACGTAAACCGCTTTCATGTTGAAATATTATTATATCGTTAAACATCTTTAATTACCATGCTTGCATCTTAGACTACATTGATGATATTATGTCACACAGATATATAAATAAGTTCCAATTATTTCTTGCAGTGAAATTTAAAGCGTATCAAGTATTTAGTGCCTATTAAAGTCGAATATATTGGCAACAGTTAGATTTAAGATTAGAGGGAAAAGGTTTTTGTTACATACATTATTGAATACATTGCTTCGCAAATTTAATACCCCTTCAATTGTTAGCATTTGGAAGTGAGAACGGTTTAGATAAAATTGCAATAAAATCGTTTCTTTCGGAGTAGTTCATGCAACCGATCATAGCATTCATTGCTCAGAATAGGATAAGTTTCCGCTACGAACATTGTGCAGCCGCTTTAAGACACTACTTTTATAAGTTTTTGAGTCAGAACTGAAATTCTATTTCGGATAATGACTTCCTTTTTAGCAATGTCGGGTTGAAATTGTTGCTTTTGTTTGTACATAACTGAAGTAGTTTAAATAAAGTGAAAATCTCATTTGTAGTGGCAACTTTATTTTAAGTAGGTACGTACCTTATCATAGAACGTAAAAAGGGAAGTATTGTGTATTCGTGTATATATATTTGTTATAATGATCAATTCTCTCAATATACAAGTAGGTGATTAGCCATCTGAGTCTTACCGAATGAAGAATGTCGGTGGGAATCGAACCCAAGATTCCTCGGTTCTACTTTCACGCATTAATCATTGAACCAAGAAGGTAGGTAGATATAATAAGGTAAGGACATTAAATTTATAACTATAACTATCGTTACTGCAAGGTATAGTGTATGTCTTTAATAAAGAGGGTATTAGAGGAGAAGATTCTAATGTGTATTAAGCTAAGGAGGATGCGTAGCTGATGGTAAATAAACTCAACCATTCCTTCAAGAAGGCGGTCACGGTCAATCCTAAGAGCGTATTGTTGTTGTGTAATTATAAAACACGGCTATGTTATAAGGATTTAAATTGCTTTCTTTTATTGTACGATAAACCCAGCTTTAATAGAAGGAATATTGTGGAAAGTTCTAGATAAAGTCGATTTAGCCTGTATTCAAGCAATCTACGACCTCTATATGGGCGTCTATTGTGCAGAACTCTTCCGACTTCAATATAATTTAAGGCATTTTTCTATACACATATTCTATTGTCGTATAAATTCATATATTGTGGGATTTTCCTGCTGGAGTATTTACACTTTTCGCGTATTTGTAATCCTTGTTATGGAAAGAAGATAAGGCATTATGTGTATTTTGTATTTTGGAGATATAGGTATAAGATTAAAATACAGTTTGTTGGGTACTTTTTTCTTTTTAATTTATTTGTTTCGGTAATATAATATTATGTCATCTAGTTCACATAATATTATCAGTAAAATAGATCTTATATACCTAGAGCGAAAAAAAGGAAATCTCTAATTACCGATTAAACTACAAATCCAAATTTGCATATATTATATAAAAACGCATTTAATTAAGTAAAAACTGGTAAAGTTATTGAATATTTCTATATTCTTCGTAATTCTTAAAATAGTATACCCACAGTAATGGAAGTAAAGACGTTTACAAATACATTTATTTGCAATGTTTGTAGAAACAAAGTTCTAGCGATACTCTTTCATTTATGTGAGTTTCGCCAACTTCCATCAATACTTTCTCGAACAGGCATCGATATGTAACGGGGAAGCTGAAACTTATCGCGTTTCTATACAAGAGAATAGGAGCAAATCAGAATGTTCTCTGATATCCCAATTTGCCCATTTAGAAACAAAACATTATCCAAATTAACCGAACAAAACACGTAATGATGCCATTCGACTTCCGCGCTAACATATAGACGACTAACAATAGGTCCGAACTACACAATTATCCAACGCTTTGTCTCACACTGAGCGTGAAAATCTCTCCTTACTGCCATTATATGTACATTTAACTGTCAACGGAGATGTACAAAATGCAACAATAGAATAACAAAGTCTGTAATCGCTTTAAAAATAGATCAATACGGATTTCTCGAGAGCGGTTTGCGACCGTGAAAGAACAAAGTGGGCACTGATTTGTGGTCGTCGACGTCCTGTTCAGTGTCTCATTCCTAGAGAGATTGCAAGTACATAGATAGATGGTAAGCACAATACGTTATAGATGTGTGGAGCAAAAAGAGCAAGTTGGCGTGCGCCCAACCAACTGTAGCGGCGGCTTGTTTCATACGTCACATTAATTAAGCATCAGATAGAATCTCGGAGTTGGAAGATATTTACGATAACTCCTCAAAGTAGTAAACATGATATTTGGAGAATCGCAAGTCGACAGGTGTGTCATGTTGACAAAATTAGTGGTGTTGCTACTAATCATACAGATTTATGTGTATTAATGAGCAGTTTTCAACGTAGCATTTGTGATATTTAAAATAACGATGTGTTTATTGTTTAAGTGCAGAGAGAATTCATGCGCGTACTAAATATAATTATACATTTATCGTCATACTCATTAATTATTATTTATTAGGACGCGCAGCTTCTAAACCAAATTCATGTAACTACACTACATCAAATTATTTCGATATAAATTAGCCTTTAGAAAATTATTATTTAATTAAAACATTTACACACCAAACGATATACTTAGTAACAGAAGAAAGTTAATATTGTTTGAATTGGTGTAGGTAGAGGTTATGTCTATATCCAATGACATTTAATTTGTGCCAATTATCTAAATGCTATTAATATTTAATAATAACATTTTAATAAACAAGCTAAGATTAATTAACAGTTATTTTAATTAATCTTATAATATCTGAGTAATTTACGTTACTGATTGTACTGTCTAGACATTATTTATGATATTTACGTGAACATGATTCTTTTCAATTGCTCCATTTATAAGGCTATATAAAATGCATGTTTTAAATGTTAACCCATTTTCTTAAAGTGCTCCTGTAAGTCCGCTCTTCGATAACCCTGAAAACAATGCAAAAAGGGCAATTCATAACACAATAGCTATAACATATTATGTATATGTATCGCTCGTTAACCGCTCCGTACTTAGACCAAGATCACAGTGGGAGGGGGAAGTCGCCATTTACATGTGGTCGGGGGTCAGTCTCGCTATCTCGCTGATTTACAGCCATATTCAATTGTTAGCAGGACTTGTATCAACAGCTGCCACCGACAAATAGATAGCTCCACTTTGTATCCTGCAGTTTAGGGTTGCCCCAAATTGTTTCAAGTGGAAAATGTTATTAGCTTTTTCATTCACGTTTGATTCACTAGACTTTGTGCCTTTTTATTTTACAGCTAATTGAATACTCAATTCATTCATAATGATATTACGGTTTTATAGTTGAGCGTAACCAAATGTTTTATCGAATTGAAATACTTCAAAATACAACTGTGAAATTAGTTTTGAATAGATTTAACAGAACAGAACAATCCAAATTTGTGGTCATAAATATGAAATCTCCTGGCTTTAGAGACATTGGTATTATAGAACGGTTTCTTACAAACTATAAACTAAAGTAGGCTGCGTTTTCTTTGGCGGTCCTAGGAAACCTAGCCGTTGGTAAACAGCACTGCGATTTACGCTGAAGCGGCCCGTCCGCTTTGTCTCCGGTAATGACCCTGCTTTCATCTCGCTCCATGTATGAAAATGTGTACAGCTAGTGATACGGACATTAATTGCTAATATTTGCGTGGTTATGAACCGAACGTTATATGCAGATATTTTTATTAACGTCACGCTTTGTGTGGATACGATGTAATAGCGCTCGTTGTCTTAACTTAATTATAATAGATTATGAATGCGAATGAATGAAGAGAAGTTTATAAGAATTTGCTAAACAGAACGCGCAATTAATAGAAGACACGATTATAGACTTATATTGATCTACAGCTAATCTAATTCAATTGAATATTAACATTATCAACTAGCTGCTTGCTAGAGCTCCGTTTCTAATATTTCGTTATAATTTCACATAAGGCCTCAGCATGCAGGAAATAAATTCATGCATTCGCATATATGGAACATCGTCTATAAGTTAAATGCCAACGAAACATAATAGTATTGTCGAAAGGCCAATATACTCTATTGTAAGAATGTACTGTACACTACGTGAAAGATATGAAGCCTTGTATCGTCACTCGGCCCGTTTCCACTGTAATGACCCTATAACGGTCCGCATTATTATTTATGTTGTGTTGCTGAGAACGGCATAATAGTACCATAAGAACGAAATAAATTCTCACAAAGTTCAAGCTCTTTGCTCTTGGAGGGATATTATTCGATTGAGTTGTAACTTGTATTTCTTTTCCGCTAAATAAGTACTCTATTGAATGAAATTATTCGATACGACAATATTTTGATACTTTGGTACGATTTTGTAAGGAGATTTACATGGCTTGTGATAAAATGAATTAGTTTTATTTATTTGTTTTCATCAATAGACTCTAGAAAACTTCACGTTAGAAATTTACTTCGGGAAATATTAAAGTAATTGTAAAATACGTGCCAATTCGAAACCTATTTCAGTTTGGACGTTCACACTTATTACCTACTCGTATTTTTAGTAAAAATATTTCTAGTTTTCAAATGTCAAGAAATAATAGCATAGGATAGTTTAAAACGAAATTTAGGTCGATAGTCGTTTATTAGGTCGATCGCTTCAGATAGTCTGTCAAGCTGGGCAAGTGACGTGCCTATATCTGCTCGGACCTATTCGTTTCGATTTCTTGTTGCGTCGGTAACGCAAAAATAGCTGCTTGGTCTAGAATTTAAACTAGCTCAGCTTTACGAAAAACATTTATGCAGACTGTCCGATTTTTCCGCTTGAATAGCATTTAAATGAAGCGCCCCTAAAAATCTTTTGGGTCTCCACAAATCTTCTCTCGTATTCTTGTTTTTGTAAGCGTATTTCTAGTTCCGTTGATGCCTAAATTTTAACTCGTTTTTCTTGCCTTTGTTCTGCAAATTTTAATAGCAAATTTTTACAATTCAACATTTCTTGTAATATTTAAGTTAAACTTCAGCAGAATACAATTTGTTTTTAACCATATTAAAACAGTTGTTTAGTACTCTTTCACTAGATTTATTATCAGACTACGGGAGATTCGCTGAAATAACAAAAATATAGCTGCGTAACGTATATAAAATAGGATTTCTCGAGTACGTGGGCGTTCTGAACTTATCAACTTAGATGAAGTTCCTTTCGATAAATAAAACAACTTTCTCTTAGAACACGTAAGGTAGCTAAAGCCGATAGAAATACTCATAACGTTATGAATATCGGATGAAGCTTGGTAGTTTCATGACACAATATTGCTGGCTCTCTTCATTATCACTTGTTATTGGAAACTCAATAAGCCTCGCATAAATGCATTTTTTCCTTTATCTTTTATTTTATCGTGGGCGCTGGTATATTCCTGCACGCTGTCTGCTTATTTTATTGCGCGGTTGGATAAATATTGGGACTTTCGGTGGGGTACAGGTTTATTATATTATCAATGAAGCCACCGTTTTGATAAATTCCATATTACTTTTGGAAGCAATAGCGTAGCTGTGTTTGTATTATTTCTCGTTCTTCCCAATCATGATTCAACAGCACATGTCATTGTTAATATCATTGAAAACACACACAAAGAGGAAAATAAAGTTGAATTAAAAAAGGAAATGACGAAAAATGAACATCATTTATGTTTGTATTATCTAATATCGCTAATCTTCAATCTACATAAATCTCTGCAAGCCTATTAAATAAACTATTTCATTAGAATCCATTATCAAAATTAGTTATTGATAGAACTTCTAAAGGCCCCTGACGTTGTATTCCTACATAAATAAACATTAAACCACCATACCTCATGTGCATTATAAATGTCAAACTCATAAAACTTGTTATTTTTAGGTCTTATTTTATTCAGACTGCATGCTTATGCCTGAATTGCGGCTAATGCTGATCCAATAAAGCGAACATGTGTATTTAATACAGGTCAGTCGAGTCTGTAATAGTCTTCATAGTGCATGTTATATTTAATATAAAATTACCCGAGCACTCGATAACTTTCTATCCCAATAGAGAAAATTAGCTGGCCATTTTAACGTGAAGTAAAAATGAACTTAAAAGGCACGCGAGCCATTAGAGAACCTTAACGACTTCGATCAGATGAATAAATGATTGAATTTTCAATTAAGATTAGAGGGAAACGCGACGTCGAACTTTGTTGACAATCGTCGGTCTTAGCGGCAACGAGTGATGAAAAACTGTTTCATTAGCTTTTCAGTACTTTGTCAATTTGATAGAAACTTTTTCTTTTGTAACAATTTTAAATTAAGAAAATGTATTGGTAAGAAGTTTCAACTTGCTATAAAGGCAAACCCTACTTCGGAAGTTGGGGTCCCAACTAGATAGGTGTATTTATAGCTCGAATATTATAAAAAGCTTTTCTGTTGAGGCAACGTGGTCATTATTATTTTATACTAGCTTCTGCCCGCGACTCCGTCCGCGCGGATGTCGGCTTTCGCGTGGATGGTTTATTTCTCCATTTTGAGTAACTCTGACAATGACATCTTATAAATATCTATTGGACCCAAATACGGCTAGGCCTATAATAATACGCAACGTGTGTTCACGGTTCTACAGAACAACGTCTATGGATAAAACTGAAAAATTAAGATTAATTTTTTTCTACGTATTTTTCCAGGATAAAAAGTAGTTCAAAAGTAGTTCCCAGGATAATAAGGTATAATTATACCAGGTTTCATCGAAATCGAACCGCTAGTTTTCACGTGATGCCTTCACATACAGACAGACAGACAGACAAAATTTTTTTTAATCACATATTTGGGTTTGGTATCGATCCAGTAACACCCCCTGGTATTTATTTTTTCAATATTTTCGATGTACAGAATTGACCCTTCTACAGATTTATTATATGTATATAGATTAACAATTTTAATCATTGAAGTTTTCAAAGACTTGATGTAAAGTAATATGTCGTGTTATTTTGAAGAACAAGTTAATATAATTTGTAAACTATGATTATATTTTCCTTAGACTGTAATCAATAGATAGTATTTAAAACTAAATGTGTTTAACTGCATGGTAGTCTGTGTATTAGTATATATTGTTTGTAATATGTGCTCTGTTCTGTTAATAATTACATTGGCATGTTATATACAATATTAGGTTTCTAATGCACCTATTTTAAATATGATATGGAAAATCAAAACTGCTGAAATAGGCATATTTTGTATAAAAATATTCTTAACCCTTAAATTACAAATCTGCTTTATGTAGTTAAATTAAAAGGGCATAAATTACCCACAGAAGTCGAGCAATAAATTAGTTTGAACATGAAAAAAAAAAAACACATTAACAGAGCTTTTAATAACACAATATTACAAATGGAATATGACATCACATTAATTTCAGAGCAGTCATTCCTTAAGTCACGTGCGATGTCGGAAACAACTGTGTCTTGAATTGTATTCTAGTTAAAAATTAAAATTTTATCCTCGTTTCAGTGTGTGACTCACAGTAAAAGCTTTTGAAATGTTTTAAATGAAATGTTTACTTTCATAATATTTCAGTCCATGATGTTTTACATTTTATTTTAAGTTGTGTTTTTATCGCTAAGAGGATTGACAGCAAGTCCATCTGGTGTGAAGTACCATTTTTGACTTAATAAGTCTGTAGTGCACGATTTATATTTTTCAACATTTGAATAAATTAATACGATTACTAAACGTTTTTTATTTACCTCCTCCAATTATGTCACATAATTTGTAGTACTTACATATCAATTTTGCTATAAATCTTTTTGGACGAATTTATAACGGTGAATATAAACGTAATAGTAACAGTCTAAATATCACCAAAAACAGTGAAATTACCCCTAAATTTACTCCATTATTGACGAATTGTTCAAGTAATAACTATAAAGCTCACAAAATTACGTAACCATTCAAGACTACGTATTATGCAAAGAGCAAAATCCACTCACAATGTTTCTAAGCATTTATATTTAACAGTGTAGGTACCTCATGCAATGCGTCATAAAATTTGCAGTTACCATGGTTTCGACCACAAGGATGCATTTTGACCGCACCTCGGTTGATTTACAGCAAATTGTCACCGTGATCTATGAACCTTGGTACTAAGGAACTACTCAATAATAAGGGCTTTGATCTCACGCCATATTACTCTACTACAATGAAGATGTTACAATGTTGCCTCGTCACAACTCCTATGATATTTTTACAACCTTTGTATAGGCAAGTCCTAGTTCTTAACTTCTGAAATGTTAATTATTTTGCTTTGTTTGAGTTTTTTGTATTCTTTGTAACTATAAAAATTTCAGTATTCGTTGTTGTGTTTTAATATTTTTGACGATTCAGTCAAATCAAAGCAATTTTACAAAATGAAACATATTTCAATTTCTTCTAAAGTAGGTACCATAAACAAAATTGCTTGTAAAGAAAAAGAATAACCCATTTAAGTTTGATCCCGTAACCATATTTTGTTAAGCAAGTTTTACTAATATTTTATTACTGTACGATTGATTGACATGTTTATAATGAGTCGATATTTGTAGGAGTCTGATGATCCCTCGACGACGGACGGTGGCGGTTCATCAGTGTTTTTTCTATTCTTACACTATCCCTTTTTTGTCATAATTAGTAAAAATGTGGAACATGTGTGCTACTTATGTGAAGATGACAAATTATTTTTACAGATGTCAGAAGTTTAATGTTATCTCTTCATTAAATGGTTAAATAATAAAAAGATAGAGCTTGTAGAGAAACGAAAATGTTATAATTTAGTATTGTATTATTTGTATTAATAATCGAAAAGAGAAAAACGACATTATTTGTTGACTTTTAATTGAAAAGAAAACATACTTAGGTAATTGAATTATGTGTTCAATCGCAAATTATTATTTTGTAAGAGCAACAATGGCACCATGGCATCAACAATATGAATTAAAAACTTTAAATTTAAAATAAGGCACTGTAACCATATCTTTATTTTGCCTGAAGCGTCCTAATCCACCCCTGAGGGCGACATCTATTAAATCATAGAGAGTAATAAATTCTTGCACTTAAGTAGGGTTGTTGATTTGATATAGCGCCATCTAGCGGTTACAGTTTAACCTATTATGGCATGTTGAGATGCACTGGATGCAACCACAGATGCAACTGAAACGCGAGTTAAAAATGTCATCATAATTTCTTAGTTATGATTTATCTTATGGTTTCGTATTATTTTTAATTGTGTACTTTATTTTTTAGTTTTGTTTTTGTGGTACTCGATCGATTTAGAATATTTAAGTTTCAGTTTTGATTGACCGTACTATTCCGATGAAATATTTTTTTATAATTTAATTATTCAACTTGTTTCTCGAGTTTAGGTAGTATGCTTTGACATATTTTGTTGTAACTTGTATTACATTTTAAAGTTAAAATCGAATCCATTACATACCTACTTATTACTTATTGAGGCGGGTTTAATTATATAGGTAGTGTATAATGTACATAATAATTACTATACCAAATATTTGTACGTAACTTTGCGAAAACTAACGCTAAAGCGGATCTGGGTCGGATCAGCCCGCGTTTTGTTCCCGCCATATACGATTTAAGTCAACAATGTATAAAGTTTTCATTGAGTTATCGTAAAATCGGCTAACGTGGAAATGCTGGATTGCTGTTTGAATGGATAATGAGCTCTTGTGTATTCGTTAATTGAGTCGATATGTAAATAAACAGAGGTAGCAGTGATCGGGTCGCGCTCAATCATTGCCAGCGTCAAAGGACTCCCGGCTGTTATATTGTTCCCATTTGTTTACGAGCCGTGTAATTTGTAACAGATTTGATTAAAGTCGGTATTGCTTAATTAACTTTATCTGTTAGTTTTACATGGAACTAGATTTGAATCGGTATGCACTGATGTTATGTTGTTTGTGAGAATTCTTGTGAGTAATCACATGATTAATTATTGTTGCTAGGGAAGGATGTAATAGGAAAGTAGAGTTTTCATAAAATCATGATACCTATTATTAAAAATACATATTCAAATAAGGTGCTTTATTTACAGATTCGTAACGTAAAATGGAAAACGTGGAATGAAGAAAATATATAGGTAGTAGGAGTTTTCCAAATTACATGTTTTCATCCAAAATCCTGTTTTTCATATTTTTTTTCAACAAGCTTGGGTCTCATTATTGGTGCATTGTAGAAAAATAGTGATGATGGCAAATTAAAAAAAAAAATCTTCCACTAGATTGAGCACTTTTATTGCCGTAAAATTACTTTAGAATTCTTACTTGCAATTCTTTTATCAGTGACCAAAGTGGCGTCTCCGTGAGCGCAGTCCAGTGTTCGCAGTTAATATAGAGCGGTATCAATTAAAACTGTCTCGTCTGATTTATTTTATTGGTTCGGCAATTGATTACATTACGCCAAATTGACCGCAATGAATGGGTGTCTCACGACAGCGCAATGCTGAAAAACCTTCGTAGGTTTTGTCGCTTTGCCGTCAAAATTTATAACTTCCATGAAGCTTCAATGTATCGGGGAATGACGCTAATTGATTCCTTCGTGAGTGGCGTTTGCGGTGACCATATTTTATAGGCAACTGTTGGCTGACGATACAGGATATAGGAGCATGAATATTCACTATGCAATCTTTAAGCTTGGGATTTTTGCATTGTTTATTTCTGAGCGATATAAACGCTAAGTCCCGCAAAGTAATTGTAAATTACATTATTATAAAAGTCATATAATGATGTTATGGTATATTCACACATTTTTTTGCAATCACTCGATTAATTTATATAATTTTAATAAATGAATGTAAGAAGTAGGTGCATGTAAATGTTAATAAATCTAATGCATGATAATAAAATCATATCCCTAATCGTTCATACCGGATATTTCACTAACATCGCCACACCTCCCTCAAACACCCTATAACGTTACTATCAATCATTTTATTAATTCCGTTATTTATCTATTCCGAAATCGCAGTGTCATTGAAGCAAGTAATTTTATTAAGTGCTCTTAAGTCATCTATTAGCACGTTCTTGATGGATTCGTCATTCTATGTAAGTCTTGGAACATTGGTTCTTTAATAAATCAAGGGAAATTGTCTATTTCATAAGTTGCTTTGCGAAAAGCAAGAAATATTTTTGATTTGCAATTTTAGAGATCAACTGAGAACTTCATAATTTGCTCAAGAGATATATCACTGCCAGTTACAAGCATTTAGAAATAAAGAGAATGATTAAAATATCTAAACAAACTACATAGTATCGTGTTGTTATAAAAAGAACGAGGTATGTTACTTGCTTCATCATCTTTAGTTTTTATTTCTCAAGATATTGCTAGAATTTAGATTCTAGATTAGATTATAATACCTACAAATTTATAAAATACATACAATATAAAGCCGAAGTTAAACGTAAATTATTTAACGATTTCATTATTCATTGAAATCACAACAATCAAAATACTAATTGCTATAACATTACCTACATAAATCAGTCAATAATCACAAATTATTAAGTGAAAATATATAGTATTATTTATATATTCGTGTAAGCTATTTATTTGAAAACAGGTGTAACAATACGTACAATGTTATGCTAAACATGAAATATAAACTTAACTCATAATACGTACAAAATAATAATAAAATACACTCCAACATTATGAGTTTTCAATTTGAATAAAAAAATGTTTATCTTCATACACTAAATAAGATGTTCACGTCGCGGATAACACCGTGTTTACAAATTTAGTTTTTATTTGGTCGTAAAAGAGAGCCAAGCGTAAAATACTTTTATTTTACTTAAAAACGCGTAAAACTTTTATAAAGGTGTCTTTTATTAAACCAACGTTTACATGGTTTCACACATTTTATGCATCCACCGCTACATTACTTTTGTACGTATAGATATTTTGAGCTTAATTGTTTGCAGTTTGGAGCTTCTCTTGTTATTAAAGTAATTTATGAAACTTGGTTAAACATAATGCATGAAAGGGAATTATGATTGTGACTATGACTCTTATTGTTATTAGTGAAAAATGAAAATAATAGCATATCTTAGACCCAAATTTTCGATTCTATCCTACCTTTAATTAGCACAAAAATATATTAAATTGGTAAATATTAAATGGGTCTGAATTAATTTTATAGGTCACAATATTAATGTTCTTAATTAAAAGAATCGAGGCACAATTTGAATAAATTAAAACTTATAAGAAATAATGTGGAATTATACAAGATAGTTAAAACCGACGCTCAAATTCAGCAAAAATTGCTACTTTGTTTCCCGAATTAGTAGGTATATAATCTGTCGATGTATCTCGGGAATATTGTAAATAGAATATTGTCGATATTATTTTTAAATAAATAATATCATGAAGACAAATAAGACGATTTCAGTACATGACAAATGTGTATTTAAGTATATCATTCATTATCCCTTCGCTAGACTAGTGCAGTATTATTAAGCACGATCGACTTAGATTTGCTCGTTTATTTTCTTTCAAAACAGTACTACGAACTATATAAAACAAATCGGGTTCATCGACCGCTGTAGGCTAATTTAATAGCACGTGATTCATTGCATGTCTATTATAGGCGATGCTCAATGCAGGAAAACATGATGTTGGTACAATTACGAAATCATTGTATTTATAACAAAATAATAGTTTCATTATTTCGTCGCATGAAAATAAATACCTGTCGGGCTACGGGCCGGGCAACAAAATTTACAGTAGGTATCATAATAAATTATTGAATCAACATCACACATGAAATTACATTTATTTTTGATGATTGTTTTGTAACAGCATTGAACTCTATGTATGACTACGTATGACGTTGTAAGAGAAAAATAGCAGCTATGAAATTTATTGTAGGTAATTTTTCTACAACTGAAAATACCCAGTATGGGATTATACAAATTCGTCTATTCCACCTTGTCATTCGATCCAATGGATCCGAATACGTGCGGATGAGTTTTAGAATAATCCAGGTTTTATATGAAGCTATTTGGCACGTGGAATCTACCAGCGAATATTGCGGCTTGACGTATTGGTATTGTATTAAAAAACAAAACCCTCAACACGTATTGGTGCTACGTGTTCGTGTATTTCTAGTAAGAAAAAAAAACTAAAATGGAATAACTCTGGAAGAATTGAAAACTACACACTTTTTTTGCAGCTCTATCTCTATAGTCGAAAGAAATCATTTTACACAAAAAATCGCATTGATAGGCCGGAAAGGGTTGTTAAATAAAGTTTTAGAAATTCAACAAGCATCTTCCTTAAATTGTATTCATCTCTTCAATAAACAATTATTTCAAAGTTTGCTAACTAGAATGGATTCCAAACGTCAGCTCAACACCGTCAGTTCCCAAATGACAAATGCCCGAAGTCAGTGGACTTCGAAGCAACTAATCCCAAGTATGCAAGGCGGCATACTTGTCTAGTTTGCAGAATGTGTAAACAGATGAAATGGTCCAAACATTTGAATAGACCTCATCAATTTGCAGCTCCTTCTGATGTATACAGACTGATTTTATTTGGTGCAATGCTTGCGAACTGTATGTGATCAACCCAATGAAGAGACGAATATATTAAATTTTTGCGATATCTCATATTGTAATATAGTTATAGACAATAATGTAACCCAAACTATATTGAGCAACCGTAACCTATTAATTGAAATGTATTGATCCATTGCGTAATTAATATTTGTTCATGCGAAAATAGCATGTACATAATATTATATTTATGTTACATATACAATTATTGTTTACCATCGAATTGTAAAATTGATACAATTTTATACTCGGGAATTAAGTTTTGAAATGATAACGGTTATTAATTTAAACTTTAATCGTCGATTAATTCGAACGGTGAAATGAACACTAAATTTAAGTAGCCGTGAAAATTACCTAATTAATTAATGCGGTTAGTTTTTATTCCATTATAAAAAGTAATGGCGTCATTTATTTTTATTGGTATCGAATATTATTGCTGTAAATTATTTTGTATATTGTTTTAATTCGATATGGATTTGGTGTGGCGCGGGTGGTTCTTTCTTAGTAAGATGGTTGTGGGTAATGTAAGCGGCTAAAGAGGGTCGGTGGCCGGCGAGCCCTGCCGACTAGCGAATTCTGGCGATTGTGATGATATATGAGGGCGCATTATTTTCTTATCTTTTCTCTTTCTAACTCCACCGACCATACTTCATTCCCGCCCGTATTATAAACGTTTTACTTTTCATATCTCGTAATAGACGCCCGGGGCTTGAATGGTGTTGGTATTACGCAAATTTTTGGTAATGTGTCATAGTCACTGAGCCTCGCGACTCAACTTTTTAGTCATTACGAAATACGTAAGATGTAAATAAAATTCTGTTTGAACGATGAAATTCGTTTCCCGAAAATAATGTCTAAAACAAAATGAGGTTTTTGTAGCAAACAAGGAGGCGGTGAGAAGGAGTGCGAAAATATTTTCATTGCATAAAGGAAGACGTAATCTTTTAATTTGTTGGGAACGACGATCATTACATAACTTAATTTATTTCGTGAACAGGAAAACCTCATTGATCGGCTTATTGAGTCTTCTAGTGATGTGAAAATTTAAAAATTAAGATATTTTTTAAAGTGATGGGCGAATGTCGTATCGTTACAATAGATTTGAAACTAACATCCAAACCATCTTGAGACGTTTGGAGAAGGCTGCTGACAAAATGTTGAAGGAAGAAAAAAGGGTTGTATTCTCAGAATGTGTCAGTCCGCTGTGCATAAAATATACAACCTTTATTCCAAATCTTGAGTGACTTTTCCTTGAAAAAGATACCTGTGCGAGTTTCAATAGAAAGCATGAACCACTACATAATAACTATTTTCTATTAACATTTAATCATACCTATATAATAGTTATTTAAGATTAAGGTGCAAATAAAGCCGTTTAAACATCTTCAGCTAGTTGTGGCAGCGCATTTATTTTTCTGTGCTACATTAGCGCCTTTTTTATATTTATGTTAACTGCTTAGCCCATTAAAATCTCATTTCAGTCAAATATAGCTTATTATAACTAGCCAGATAGAGGTTTGGGAAGGATTACTGTAATGTTTATGTGGCTACGAGAATATTCTAAGGTTTAAGGTTTAAAGACATTTATTCCCATTAAGACATTAAGTCACTTACATGAGAAACTTAAATTTTAAACATAGGTATTTATAAAAAATATCATTCGTTAGTTAAAAATTTAGAGTAAGTTACATACTATAAACATAAGTTTAGGTTAGGTACTCATTCATTGCATTCAAAGTTTGAGCGTGTGGTCTTCCAGGATGTGTTTCGCTAATTGTTTTTTGAATACAATGAATGAGTTTACACTTTTTAATTTGCTTGGCAATCCGTTATAGAAACGTGCTCCCTCGTATGTTGCCGTTCGCCTTCCATAATTCGTTCGGATCTTCGGGAGGGCAAGATAGCTAGCTCGTCTATTAGGATAGTGGCGATTTGATGTTGAGAATATTATATTTGTATTTATGTTTTTATGTAGCGCTTTGTGGATGAACATACACGTATTATAAAAGTATAATTGTTTTAAATTCATTATTTTAGTATCGTCGTAGATTTTATTTGTAGAAGTTAAAAAAGGATATTTAAAAATGGTTTTAATAATTTTATTTTGTAAAATTTGTAGTGGCGCTAATTTATTTTTGTAAGCACTCCCCCATACTTCTATTAAATACATTAGGTGAGGTTTGACTAACGTGTTGTAGATGGTGTGGCGTAATTTATGAGGAATGCAAGAAGTGATATTACGCAGAGATCTAAGAAGTGCTGATAATTTATTTTTTAGGTGGTCGATGTGATAATTCCATTTTAGAGAGCTGTCGATTCGCAAACCTAGGTATTTCTCGTGGGTTTTATGTTCTAATACAACACCGTTAATTTTAAGTGGAGCGTGTGGTGGAATAATTTTGTTCTGAGCTTTGAATTTAATATAACACGTTTTAGATATATTTATTGTTAGTAGATTGTATTGAAACCATTTATTTAATTTATTTAAATCATTTTGTGCTTGCTTTATCATGTCATGTATAGAGGGACCAAAATAAAACAGACAGGTGTCATCCGCATAAAGTGTTAGATGACCATTTAGTTTTAAATCTTGTAAATTATTAATATAAATTAAAAAAAGCAATGGGCCTAAAATCGAACCTTGTGGTATGCCACACGTAATTGGTAAGGGAATGCTATTGTAGTTATCTATTTTAACGATTTGTGATCGATTTTTTAAATATGATTTCAGCATGTCTAGTGCTTTACCAGTAATGTTAATGGATGCTAATTTCTTTATTAAAAGTTCGTGAGAAACGGTATCGAAGGCCTTTTGTAGGTCAATAAATACTCCCAAAACTAAATTTTTTGCGTCAATGTTCTGTTTTATTTTAGTAGTCAGGTCTATAGTCGCTGACAGAGTGTTACTTTTTGGCTTAAAACCGTATTGACGCACTGAAATAAAATTAAATGAGTCTAAATATTTTTCTAATCTCGTGTGTAAAATTTTCTCTAATATTTTTGACAACACTGGCAACACCGAAATTGGCCTATAGTTACCAGGTTCAAATTTTGAACCACTCTTATAGATAGGAGTTACCTTCGCTATTTTTAACGAATCCGGAAAACGTCCTTGACTTATAGCTTGGTTGAAACAATCGCTTAAGGTATGATTCAATTTTTCTTTAATGCATTTAATTGCTTTTGTGGTAATACCATCAAGACCTGTACTACAGTTTGAATTAAGGTTATTTATAATTTTTAAAATTTCATTAGGTGTACACGGATCAAAAGTGGATAATTCGTACTTTTTTGATGGTGATTTAGGTAAGGTTGAGGAAGAGTTGGTTTGATATTGTAGGGGTATTAAATTTGCTAGACGAGATCCTATTGTAGAAAAATATTGATTAAATATCTGGCATATTTCATTTGGCTCGGTAATATATTCAGAATTTATAAGTAATTTAGTAGGTAAAGTACATTTTACAGTTTTGTTATTAGCTAATTTATTTACTAAAGTCCATAATTTCTTGGGTTTATTTATATTCCTTGTAAATTCTTGGTAATAGTAAGAATCTTTTGTGTCTTGAATAAATTTTTTTACCTTTATTTTTTGAGTGTTAAATTTTATTTGAAGGTTTTTATTTTTAGGGTTGTTTTTTAGTTGAGACCATAATAAATTTCTTTCGTTAATTTCTGTTAAAATTGCTTTGTTTATCCAGTCTTTTCGGGGCAGATTTAGAAATTTAGTTTTAGTAATCTTACTTTTATCTATAATAGATTTAATTTTATTTTCTAATATTGTATAATCTTTGTTTATTTCAGTATCAACTATGGAGTCAGACAGGGATGATAATCTTTCGTAATTAATT
This sequence comes from Colias croceus, assembly GCF_905220415.1. Taxonomy (NCBI): domain Eukaryota; kingdom Metazoa; phylum Arthropoda; class Insecta; order Lepidoptera; family Pieridae; genus Colias; species Colias croceus. Next base: position 5,072,025 of record NC_059540.1, on the reverse strand, counting down.
GCTTTATATTGAGTTTTAACACTTTTTGGGGGTAAATATTTTTTTAATTCTACGTATATGTGCTTATGGTCGGAAATACATGAGTTTATTATTGCGAAATGAAAATTATCATTTTGAAGGTTCGTACTTACATGGTCAATGATAGATTTTTTTGAAGAGTCTCTTGTGCTGTATTTTTTAGTTAGTTTATTGAGTAATATATGTCCATTACACTTAAGAGTATATTTGTATAGTTTGGTATTTTTATCTTTTGTTAACAAGTCGATATTAAAATCTCCAAAAATAATAGCTCTGTGCCTTTGTTGTAATTGCGATTCATACATTTCAAGGAATTTTTGACAGTTAGTATAGCCCGGTTTATAGATAACGCCTACATCAATTTTACATCGTTCTAAACTTATCCATAAGTAATTGTTCCCTTCCTCGTATCGTGATTCAATAAGATTGTGTTTTAAATCGTTGTGGATGTATGCTGAGACTCCACCTCCTCTTGCGTCAGTCCGGTAGTTAAAATAATGTGTGTAATTATCAATATTTAATTCTGAAGCTTGCGCATCAGAATTTATCCAAGTTTCAGTAATTAGAATTACGTGGATAGGTTTTATTAATGAGCTCAGGATACATTTTACTTCATCTAGTTTACCTTTTTTTCTTATGCTTCGCGCATTGAAGTATATAAATCTAAGCCTGGATCGGGAGAGTTGCAAATTTTCATAGCTGTCTAGTATTTCATAGGAGTTGATATTTTGGTTGTTTGTCTTTAAATTTATTTCTAGTTTTTTGACATAATTTTCTTTATAGTAGGCATTCCGTTAACGTATTTTATTGTGAGATCTGTTTCTCCTTCACCAATGCGACGGTTTAGTTCATCCTGTAAACTTTTAAGATATTTTTCCTGAGCTGGCGTTTGATCACTAAAAGCTTTAATATTGTTGGGTAGTTTATTTTTGTTACGTAGGATTATTTTAGCAGATTCAATTGTGTCATAGCAAACCTTTATTCTACGATTTTTCCCCGGTGAATACTTGCCAATTCTATATATCTTTACTGGCTTCGGTAGGTCTGAACTTATTAGCGAGGTAATTTTTAAAATTTCGTAGTTGTCTTTAGATATCCTCTCCTCTGAGTTATAAGATGTCGATTCTGGGAAACCAGCAAAAATTACATTTTTTTCGCGGCTTTTTCTGTCTCGTAGTTCCTTGATTAAGTGTTCATTTATATGTAGTTGATTTTTAGACGTAAAACCCGATGGATTGGATGACTGATTTATTGATTGAAGATTTAACTCCAGTGATTTTATTTTACTCTCACCCTGGTTGATCTGGGATTCTAATTGAGAAATAGTACTCTTCAATATGTTTTGTTCAGTAATTATCATACATGCTGATGACTTAATTTCATTGATTTGATTCGTATTTTGGCGAATTAAATTCAAGGATTGTTCGTTGGACGATTTAATTTCGGTAATTTGTGTTTTTACCTCAGAAATGTTTTCATGAATTTTGTTTATTATTTGTTCGTTTGAGCAAACATATTTTTCAAGTAATGTACTAATACGGCTCAACTCCGAGCGAATATCCTTCATATCATCACTACATCTGCAATCTTGTTCTAGCGGTTGTTTCCGTTTTCTGTAAGTGATTTGAGTATCAGTTGGCGTAGAACTCGTTGAAAACGAACTTAGCTTCGATAGATCGGGATGCGATCCACCGGCAGTACCCACTGCACCACTGCTGGTTAAACGTGTTGGCGATCGGCGTACACTCATATTTACTCCGCAATGGATAATTTGTGCACGAATATGAGTCGTTCTACGGTGCGTGCAGGACAAAAAATTGCAATTGTCTTGCTCCCGCTTGAAACGCTCGCTGTGTTTCGAACGTAAATTGAAATGATATAAATACCAAACACTAATTATGCAACTTGAATTCTTATTATCATGTAAATAATTATTAAAATCGCAAAGCACTTTATAGTAAAAAGTAATACACGTCTATTCTGATTCACTAACGAACGATGACTATATATTCTTATATTTATAGTGTGTTTGCTACATGATATTAATTCAATATACCTTATAATTTATATTGATATTATTCAATATACACAAATGTATACAGTAGCTATATTAGTGTGTTAAGTTTCTATAGATATACCTCAGTATAGAAAATGAAAATACTGCTAATGTAGAGATATCTGATTTTAAATATTATATTCCATAATTTATAAACATAATATCGTATAGAACAGACAGTAGATTATAATTTTTCAATTAAACAGCGCTGGAACAATAGCTAACAACTTGTAACTTGTAATAACACAATGTTCAACTAGTTTCAATGTATACGTTAAATATCAATATACAGTTTTACTTTGATTTAATAATTATATTTTGTTGTTTCGCATTTTGCGCGAACAAATGAGGCTTCCAAGTTGGCTGTCTAAAGTTCCCTTAATTTCTTAAGAAGGGTGATGATTGACACCCCTGTCGGCTCTTTAAATTTACTAAATTAAGTCAACGCTACAATGAAGTAAACAATTTAACCTTGCTGATTTGATTCTTAAAGACGTCTTTGGACTTCAATACAAGTTTTTGGTCGATCTTAAGATAATACGGATATCGATATTTACTCTTGTGTTTAAGACTGAAATATCACTAACAATTCGTTTTGAAAATGATAAGATACATTTAAATATGTAATTACTGGAATACCTTCTTATCTCTACATTCAATTCATTCGAAATAAATTTGTTTCAATACGTTAATACAAGTAATACTTACAACGATCTTGACCTGGCTCTTATTGGATCGCAAGCAATATGCAATGCAATGCATTCATATAATTTTTAATCTAACATCCACAATGCACATAACCTTGATAATGTTTTCCATCCAACAATATTCAGGGAACATAATTCATCGCATACTCTACACACAAATTGAAGTAGATTAGATTCCTATATTTTCTATCAGTGGAGCCTAATCCAATACTATGTACATAGTGTACTTACAAGCGACCGAGGTTGTACCCAGGAAGCCGAGATAGAAAATAAAATTGATATCGTTCCGCCGCGGGCGACCCGAGAAAAAGCATTTCGAAATAAATGACTTTTTAAATTTCATCGTTGCACACAGTTTCTCTATCAATTGTCGAGGCTCGCGTCGTAACTGGATTTTGCGACGGGCATTTATTGTGTGCGACGTAAGATCGCGCTTTCATATCGGGACGTTTATAGCGGCCTGTGGACATGCTCAAATTGTATTGTTGGACGTCTATTGGCAATCAGTGGATCGCTTAGACGACTTTCAATGCTATGTCATATTAAATTGGGGTTGCGGGAGGAATGTGGGCAGTTTTGTTTATCAGTTTGGTCTTAAGGAGCTTGAAAATTTGAGTTGCGGAAGAGCAACACAAAAACGCACGAAAATGTTTAATGATTGATTAATTTTCCCCGTCAGTTTTTAATAACAAAAGATCTATTTAAAAATTAAATACTCTGGTGTATCATGAGCGTGTAAACTAAGTACTTACGTAATTATTAGGGTGTGAAGAGATCTAAACATAATTACTGAAACATGTGCGGATTAGAACTTTCCTATGTAATATTATGTTGCGTAAAGCAGCTTAGTTTAATAAAATAATAACACTATATTATAATATCATATACAAATTTTGACCGTTTATGAATACTTGTAAAAGCGTTAGTTCTATAGAAATTTGGACACACACACATACACACACAATTTATCTTCATTTCAATATTTTTGATAGAACAATTATTAATGTTCAAAACAAATCTATTGTTAATTCAAAAAATAACATTGAAGCGAGCGAACAAATTTTATTTCAACCAACATTTTCAAGGTACATAATAAAAAAAATACTAAATGACATTGCATCGTGAATATGCAAGCGACGGATGCATAAACAAATTGCTGTTCGTACATCTCATTAACGTCAGTCACACGGCTCGCTATGAGTGGAGCCGGGCCTTCTGTCACGTAAGTTTGAGCGGATTGGATAATAATGTAAGTTAGGAACGTCGTATAATTGGACGGCTGTAATGCTTGCATTGCAGCAGAGGTGGCATGATTGGGAGTTGGTACCTAGATAGCAATATAAGGTAGCGACGTTCAAAATCTTATGGGAAAATAAGAGACGTAGATGGAACGTAGAGGTATGTTAATGATAGCTGATAGTACCTACATGTATATGTTTATGGGTTAAGCTTTTAGCAATATTCTGAGTTTTTTAGAGTTCTTTATAAATCTAATTATGTGGACACTGATATTAGAAAATGTACTTATTTGTTGTGGCTTGTAATAGGGAGTTAATTTATACCTCCAATACAATCATAAGTCATAACCATAGATATAAATGTCAAATACATAAGACTTCTCTACATAAATGTTTTCATAATTCATAATTCTTTATTTACGATAAACATGGTATTTTTAGATGTTACATTTTTACTTATAGGTAAAAACAGCATGCTAATTTTATAATTGTATATAAAGCAACCGAAATACGAGAAACATATTCTATTACAGATTATTTAATAAGGAGCAACGACAAACTGAAGGTACAGACTGTACAGACTGTTTGTGTATGATAATACTATTGAACTATAAACTTTGTACCTTTATCAATGTGTACCCGAGCTTCACCTGTCTATTAACCTATGATTAATTAATGATTAATCTTAACATTAAAGGTATTCCATGAATATCAGTTTGAGTTTATCTGCTAGTTGTGTTAATAGCGTTATCAATTTCAATTTCATTTCACACATAAAACAGTTTAATGATGAGCATTTTAAGATGATGTTTGAATAGTTTTTTTTTTAATTAAATAATATTATGATAGTTATTTAAGTTTGAAAATTACAGTCATGTGTTGGTACATTATTATTTTTTCACCACTTGACATTACAATTATTATTATATGTATAAGCAACGCACTATAGACATCAGTTTTCAAGCAGCATAAATTACGGAACTCAAATCATGTGAAGGAATAATTATTAACATATAATTTAGATTGGCACCGTCTCTGACTCACATTACAAATGTGCATTATTATAAGATTTGGTAATCGAATAGTTCACTGTTCACAGAGATCTGCTACCAATGCGCTGTCACTCAGAAATCCGACTGCAGAGTTTAGATAAACCGGTTTATTTAGATGTATAGTTTAACTTGTTTTTGTGCGCGGGTTTGTTTGCTATGCATGTTATTAAGATGTGTTAGAAACATTTGTATGTTAAGAGGATTACAAGAGCTAGCTGAAATTGAGTGACTCGCGCACACATTAACACAATCTACGACGGCTGATGGAGATCACGCCGGAGTATTGTACTAGATGGCGCCACAGCGACGTGAAAAACTGACGTGACTAAGAAACAACTAGAGGAGACAATTTGTTTATTTTTGATTTGTTGTATTACTTGGATAATATAAGGATATGGGTGATTAAGTAAAACTAAATCAATGATACTTATATTTTTTTTATTATTTGAAATATGCGGTCGAAAAAAAAACATATTTTAATCGTATTATATACTTTGAAAATTACCTGTGTACTATTATATGCTTCTTCTAGTACTTGCTTAGATGAATTTGGACTTGAATCAATAACTTCACATTCATGATCAGTTAAATTAGTTTATATGGTATGGTACAAGTAAATTAGTTTGGAGAAATTTTTGCGTTTGTAGTAGTGTATGGTCAGCAAATAAAAAAACAACATTTTATTTTTAGTTTTTATCCTACTAATATTATAAATGCGAAACTTTGTATGGATGTATGGATGTTTGTTACTCTTTCACGTAAAAACTACTGAACCGATTACAATGAAATTTAGCACACATATAGAGGGTTACTTGGATTAACACATAGGATTTTTATCCCGGAAATCCCACGGGAACGGGAACTATGCGGGTTTTCCTTTGCAAACGCGGGCGAAGCCGCGGGCGGAAATCTAGTTATATATATAAATATGGGATTTTAAATTAAACTATATGTGTTTCTCCTCTGAAAAAGATGAGACTTTATTTTAATATTTGCACATTTAACATACGTAAGTATAACTATTACATTAACAATTAACAATATAAAGTTACAACACTTACTTACACACAAATTAAAAACTTCAACAAATATTATAACAATAATAACAAATAATAACAACAATCAACAAATACAAAATTTAACAATTAAACTACGTAATAATTATAACTTTTGAATAAAATGTGTGCTTTATGTTCTAACGGTACCAAACTACCAAGCGACTGACGAAAGACTGCTAACTGGTTTATTTTGGTTTTGTGCGTGTTTCCACTTTCCACTATCAAGTGACGATTTATTTATTTGTTTTGTTTCGTAATTATTATGGTCAAATATTAATAACAAAATAAATTATTATGTACACGATATTTTATTGTTTCACGGTAGTCGCCTTGTCGTTTGCTCAAGGACGTGAAATTGAATGATATATTTTTTTTTATTAAGTCAAAACCATTTTCTTTCAAATAAAAACTTGTTTTTATTGAAAACAACAATCAGAGTGTTGCTAGGAATAAGTATAAAATTAAATAGTAATGTTAGGATATCGAAACATTTTTGTATAGGCCGAACGATATAGTGGAAACGCGCTCTAAGATCTGAGTAATATACACACAATGAATTAGTTTTATAATACTTTTTAATTTTTTGTGTTTAATTTAAATACACATTTATAATGTGGTGCTCATTTTTTTTGTAATAAAATTATCCTGCTAACGCTATTGTATTTTCGTTGTTTTATTTCAAGTGAACACCCATACAATTTTGTCACGAGCCGCCTCTGAAATATATACTAAATATCACTAAACATAATATCACTAAAATGCTCTTACCTTTTACTACCATATCGTTCAGATTTACGTTTGATTTATAAGAACGTTTTTAGTCCTCTTGACCTATGATATAATATAAAAAAGCTAGGTCATTGCTCTTGACGGGTTTTGTTTTATTTCCCATACTTAATATTAACAAAAGATTACAAAATTACAAATAATTTATCAGTAGTCTGTTTTATAGTAAGGAACATGGATTCTAAAAATAATTTAACAACAAAAACAAACAATTCTGGCGGGAAAAAATCAGGGAAACAAGCGACACGTCCGTCTAGTAACAGGCCTCGGCCGGTAGTGTCGGTACACAGGCGTTCACGCACACATGCGTACGTTTTTGGTTTGGGAATAAGAATTTTCGATTTACTCGAAATCTATTGATTGGACTAAAAAAATAAATCGACATTATTTTAGTATGTTGCTTGTAGAATTATTTGCCGTAAAAACAGAATGATTGCATGTAGTTAAGTATGGTTTTTAAGCATCAAAAGATTCTTTTAGAGGTATCTTTGTGATTTTTTTCTATCGAGTAAAGTAAGTTGTATTGTGTTTTCAGCTCGATATCTAACTAGTATATATCCTGAAGAATATCATATATTTGTCTGAGATTTTTTACTACAGTTAATCATATACTTTAAAGCATTATAAAACTCGAGTTTTGCCTCGTTTAGCTCTTCTAAGCCCCTTAAATAAGTATGTTCTTTACTTTGTTGATAAAAAAAATGGCACGTAGAGTTCAAGAAACGATATTTATGGAATATATTATATTGTACCTGGTTTACAAATAAAGATTAATGTTAAAATCTTATGGCATTATTTAAGATCGTTATCCTTTCCCCTTCTTGTTATTAATTATTATTTTGTATATTATATGAAATTACATATTATTTATTACTTTAATCTAATTATTGTTCGCCTCTGACCAATTTCCATAACGTATCTCTAACGATCTCATTACCTTACAAATTAAGGATATCCCATAGTAAAATCCACATTACTTCGTAATTTGTTCCTTCATAAAATCAAAGGTGCATTATTATCAGATCAGTAGCTGGTAATAATGAAGCGATATCCTTAAAGTATACAAGTAGGCAGTGATGCGAGGACGGCATCACGCATCAATTGAGAGCGGCTGGCAACGACGGGCTCACCACATGAATTATTGACGACGCCCAACTGCAGCTACCTTCGTACAATTTCCATTTAAATCCGATTATTAATTTCGCTATCGATTTGCAGTGCGTTATTACGTCTTTGCTTAAATTATATTGAAGATGATGATGTTTTTGTTGTGTTTAAAGCTGATGGAATTTGCATTGCGTAGGATAGTGGTCTATTTTTTCTTGTGGTACTCAAAATTAGTATTTTAATATTGTTAGTTGTATATTACCACAGATAAAATAATACAATTATGACATACTCGTAGCATATAAATCGTAGCACATATTCCGATTAAAAATACTTCGTCAAATTACCCGTACATCATAAAACAAAAGAAAAACAACAAGTCCCTAATTTTGTATTGGTGATCGACACATTCAGCACGTCTCGTGTATCGCTTAGTAAACAATAGGTAGTCTGGCAGTCGCTCGATTACCTAGCAAACTCGATTTCCTTGCAGATTATCCTGTCCGTCATACACTTAGCTGAACGTGAAGGGTAAATTTTGGCTATCGAGTTTCATTATATTTAAGCATTGTTTAAAACTCCGCCTGTGGTGTAAACTTGTTATTAAATTTTATTATTTTGTAACGTATAAAGTTTTGGGTATGTTAATGCTTTATTAAATTATTATTAAACATTTCATTTGAATTTATGACGTCTAGATGTAGAGTCAGATAACTAAGTTCACTCTACATAACTTTATCATCAAATAAATGGTCATTGAAATATTCCGCAAATATAAACTCAATAACTTGTATGCCGTATTAATTTAAAATTTAATTAAAAATATATAAAATGTTGCCAACATTTCCCACTGTATAATGCTTTATTAAATTATTATTAAACATTTCATTTGAATTTATGACGTCTAGATGTAGAGTCAGATAACTAAGTTCACTCTACATAACTTTATCATCAAATAAATGGTCATTGAAATATTCCGCAAATATAAACTCAATAACTTGTATGCCGTATTAATTTAAAATTTAATTAAAAATATATAAAATGTTGCCAACATTTCCCACTGTAATTTTGAATGCATGATGCGGAAGTGATAGCTTCATTTACATATTTTTCAATGTAAACCTGGCGTAAACTAGACCAGTACAGAGTCTGTAGTGTCAAGAAAGAGCGGGAACAATGCAGTGTATTTAGTAGCATCCCATCGTCTGCTTTAGAGTGAAATGTACGTTTCATTATAATAATACTGCACTCAAGTCACTCCAAGCTTCGCGAGAGGCGTGAGACGCCAAACTTATATTGTGGGATGATGTTTTATTTAGACAAAAATGTTCGCGAATCGCATTTTAAAATGTATTTTTAATACCATTTTATAGAGACGTACTTTTTGGTCGTAGAAAGAAACATCTATTTAAATAGGTACTTTATGAATTTCTCAGAGATGTATTAAAATCAAATATGTACAAAATATGTAGAATTACATAATATACGTTTCAATTTATACTCTTATTCAAAATTCGAAGAAATGCTTATTTACGATAGAAACAATTTAAATGGAAATAAAGCCGACAATCTATTACGAATAAACAACGGTTTTATGAAAGTTTCAGTGAGAAATTGTATTGAAATTGAATGATGTTAGAGCTTTCTATAACTAATTATAATATCAACAGTTCAGCAAATAAACTGTGAACCCAATTTCAGGCTTTTGCTACGTTATAATTGAAATGATAATAGCATGAATCGAGACACTTTAAACTGTCGCTGAAGAGGATTACATCAGGTTTCATTTTGTTTGCGATTCGTGACCTTGCAAGTTGTCTCCTTATTTATTAAATCCTTAACTTGCTTCGTTCGTGATAGTAATTGTTAACACACGTGTATATTGTTATTCAGTGTTAATTTGATACATGTACATTGTACATGAAGTACGTTTTTAGTAAAAAAAAGAGTGTGTGTACTTATGTACACGCGTAAGAAGTTATACTTCTTTGGCGTATGGAAAAAATACTAGAATATACAATTTGAACATAGTTTCATACCACCTGGAACTAACTTCATGCTGTTAAATTTAGGTGTCGGTGTGTGCGCGCATCGTAAAAATTCACTCTCATCATTTTTCTCCATCGCGCCAAAAGAAGTATAACTTCAATAATTAACTATTTTACAACAATACCTATCTATTAAAATGAACTTACAAACAGCTAGATCAAATAAGTGTTGATTACTTTACATAAGCAACATAATAATTATTGTACTAAGATAACATAACAACTATAGCAATTGAATAATGCAAAGAAATTCAATTTCGGTGCAGACAGTTTAAAACAAAATTAAAAGTACAAACAAGGAGTACTAAGGAAGTATGAATGCTTGAAGTTGGTGTGTGATCCGGAGTGTCGAGGTGAACCGCGCTCGTGACAGCTCATACTAATCTACTTCTGAACTGAGACAACCTTGTGACAAATATGAACCGACGAACTACGGATATTTAAATGAATTAACGTCATGTGTTATGATAACTTTATTTTCTACCGAAACAATAAAGTGATTTATTTTTTACATATTTATTTCATGTTTACAAACGCTCTTTTTTATTAATTTCTTATATCACAGACTTAATAAATTTTATCTGTAAAGTAGAGTCATCATTCAATATCACTTAGTTTAGCATCTTACCTACAATGATTGTAGATAATTCCGTATTTTTACATATTATGGTAATTCAGCTATTATTTTATATTTTATGCAGGGTTAGATCACTATATTTTAATCTTAAACTTTTTCTATTTTGTATGTGGTATCTGTGTGTTTTACATAAAGATGGGGGTTCATCTTTTAAGCATAACATTCGTCCTGGATTGTTGTAAAAGTTAGTAATTATACGTAAGAAGAACTTATCTACTACTCTCATCTTTCGTCTTAATTACCTTACTGAAAATAATATGTGAGATATTTGTATAACAAAAAGTATAATGTATAATAAGAGTTGTAACAAAACGTATGTAAACTTTATAGGATTTAGTTCCGCCTTTCTAGGGTACTATACGTAAGGAATCGTCTCATAATATATTGGCATTTGAGATTGAAGTCGACTGTGAAATATTGCTTATTGGTAAAGTTTTATTGTCCTTGTCACAGGTGTGACGAGATCGAGGATTTTACTGTACGAATATAATATGTTTATTGCTTGCGAAACTGGTTCGGTGTACACCGATATTTTTTTATTACGAATGTGACGAGCGATTCGATATAACACATATTTAGTTAACGTTTTCTGCTTCTTTACCCCGTTATGTAATGTATCACTGAAACCTCGAGTGTTATACGAGAATTCTTTTTATTGTTATCAAGTTATGTATCTGGTAAATATGTCATAGTGTAGAAATAAAGAAGATTTGTTTAAGAAAAGTAACCGTGTACCTGTTTGTTCCCGACATAATACACACGTTAACATATTTAATGATCCGTATCACTTTGCAAGAAGTAACACAGAAGCGAGTCGTGATATTTTCAATTTCACGAAACAATTATTCCGCCATGTCATCAATCGGATTCCCGCTTTGATTGCGCGGCAAATTCGTTTTGTTTGGATACAAAAAATTGCAATATAAAGAGCTGCCACATCATTCCCTTTTGGTTTAACGTAGATTGCTTTCAAAATGTAATATTGTTTGCGATTCATTTTCAACGTGCGATTGACCACTTTTGTCCATTTATTTCGATACTAACTTAATATTCAAAGCGCTTATTCCGCGTCCCCTTAACAAGGCTAGAGAAAACTACGCGAGTAAATTGAAATAATTTAATTGAATGGAAAATTTCTCCTAGGAAATTGTAAAGAAACTTGTGGGAGCTCCGAGTGGGTTAGCGTCGAGGGTCCGACATAGTATTATAATGCTCGGCGTTGAACAAATATGCGCCCGCCTTGTATCAACGTCTATATTACTGCGGTGATGCCATAAAACGGCTATATTAAATTAAATAGGACTTTGCTTTGTCCTGTGTACCTTTTGAGAATGTAAGCTTTGTGTTGACCTGAAGCTTACAAGTGTTAAATCAATTAAACTGTTATAATAGGGATAAATTAGTATTGTTTGCTATTGAATTTATTCATTTGTTCTAAGTTAACAGGAAAACATTGTTTGATGCTTGATGGTAAAAAATTGTGAATACTTTTTGAAACACGTGAACTGATTATAGAACCTTTCATGACATTCAATTATTTTGATACCAGTTGTGGATATTAATTAGTATAGACTATAGAGTAACTTATCGACAAATTCATTTAAATCTGTTAAGCCTCTCTGAAGTGATTTATAAAAATTGCATCGTAAGTTATTTTCCTTGGAATAGCGTTAAAATCTAATTCTACGTCATTATTTAACTCTGGCCATCAGATAAAGTACGTGAGTGCCAACGTCTAGTCTAAGTCGTAAATAAGTGCGAGGGTTTAAGCGGATAAAGTTTACAAAAGTGGAGGAGATGAGGGTTAAAAAGCGATGCAATCCATGCAACGCAGGTGAGCGGGTTTATCACGCTGCAGTCCCCACCGGGCCTGAACAACTTCGCTGGACACGCGGATAATCGTCTCATTTATAAAGTTTAGGCACAAAGCTCCGCGAGTTTTTGATTGAAAACAAACTTAGAAGGGACAGCCTCATTTGAATAAGTATTCTACGAATAAAGTGTGGCTTTATGTTTTCCTTTAGGTGTTTTTTTCCCTTTGTTATGCAAAACAATGTTCCACCTTGTTTAGGTACTATAACACGCTTTATTTTTGAATGAAAGACTCTTTTGAAGTTAAGCTTTCCTGTATAAATTATTTTATTTTTAAGGTATTGTTTAAAGAGCCAGCCTTTGTAACATTAATGGTTGCTGCGGCTCCTCGTTGTGGATCTTAGTTTGATAAACTAGATAATTTCTTTGTAGCCATACAAATAGCTGAGTGACGTGAAAATAAAAACATTGTGAATTACTTTACATTATTTTGTCTCTCTTCCTTCTTTTATCAAAAGTATTTTAATTTATTTTTAATGTAATGCTATGCATTGTATATTCTTAGACATTTATTGTTCGAGAAATCAATTATATCCTGTATATGTATGATGTATGGACGTCTACTTCTGGACAAAGGCATCCTTCGAGAATTTTCACCACCGGGCCAGCATTCAGCAGCTCCCTGCCACTCGATGACGTACCTATGAAAAAACAGAATTAAGAAAATTTTATCATAATATCCATCCACTTATTCGACTTTTTAATACATGCTGGTTACCGAAAATAAATGCACCTAGATTATTCTCTAAGTCACTTATGTACATAAAGTTATTCTGCAAGGCTGAAACAGTTTAGCATTAACAATAGACATTTCATTATACCCATTATGCCACGCAAATCATAACACTTGCGCTAATCGAGGTGCCTAGTTAGCCAATGTATGCGAAATTCGTCTAATCGACACCGCTGACATTTCACGTTATTAGCACTAGAATGTGTCAAACATAACGCTGTTGGCTAAACAGTGTCGCTTTTGTGTTAATACATTTAATTTTTACACCTAGTCTAGCGGAGTTTCACGTGTACAGTTTTTTTAGTGCTGGATAGTTCTTGTTGCATATATATATACGGAAAATCGGCTGAGAAGTTTGGATCCAGGGCGTCTTAACTAGTGGATAAGAAGATAATACGTTTCAATTTCATGACGTAGTCAAATTAATTCATTAAGCAGGACTTCAATTATGTTAGTTAAGACTCTATCTTAACTGGCTAGCGATATTTTCACTAATTGAATTTTACTACTGAACTATAAAGAAACTCAGAATCTTATCATACTCATAACGTCATTTTTGTAGTACTCAACATGATTGATGACTTCATACATTTTTAGCTATCAAAAGTCGTTAACAATTTTTTCATGTCACATCTATGTAATCAAAACCAATATCATAAGAGGAGATTAACAAAATAATATACGTAGTAAAATGTTTTACAGTGATACCTTACCGAGAAATAAAATACGGAGGAATTTACGACACTCGTGCTTTAAAAAGGGCTGTACAAATCTTTTATTTTCCGAACAAGTTACTTACGACTGCTTTAAGGAATATTTTATGTATGAGCGAACGACATTTGAAGCGCCAATTAGAAAAATCGATATCTCTTTATTTATTTAGGGACTTTTACAAGTTCTTAAGAATCTTTGACCGTGATTGTATAGCATCTACTATTTGTTAAGTGTCTATATAATTGTTTTAAACTTATAAAAAACTTAATAGATGTATTAAATTTTTAAAAATAATGTTCTAAACCTGAAACTTTGAGCTCTTCATTTCAGTAAATAACTATATAATAATTATATAGGTATAACTAGATATTTTTATTTTTTTCTATTTCAGTTTATAAAAATTGTTTAACATTTTAATTCACAGATAAATATTGAGATTATTTTACTGATTATTGAGAAAACAATAAAACCGTTCACGAATCACGATCTATCTTCTTACCTTTCATAGATCAAAAAATATGAAAAATGATCAAAAGATATTGCCACTAAAAGAATCGTTAGAAAAATGACAAGACATCGAATTACATTCGGTTTGACGATGACTCTCGTAAATACGATGTTTTACTGCCTCTGCTATCCACCTGACTCTAAAGCTGCGGAGGTGAAAGCCCAACAATGTTTATTGTTCCGGGATTTTTAAATTATTTACATTGTTTTCATGTGCCTTTATATCTCGCGTCAAATTGTAAATATCTTTTTATTGTTTGTGGATGTGCAAAGATTGATTTATGTGGGGAGGTTATAGAGATAGTTTCGATGGAAAGTTGTTAGATTCGGTAGCTCTTACTACTGGTAGAAGCTGAAAGGATAATTGTGTGGATGAAATGTGTAAGTATATATGATTATAATATGAATGCAGATTACCTTAAAATTGGTATATTTAATAATTGTTACATACCTCGATAAATCATTCTAATAATGTACTCTAAACTTCTCTGTCTATTTTAATAAAACGTTCGTAACAGTAGTAATGTTAAAAGTAATACAACGTAAATCAAATCACACTTTTATCCTCTTACAGTAGTAAATATTTTCTGTTCAAACACGAACCATCATGAATTTCATTGTAAAATCGTAAAGAGGTAACTGAATCAGGGATATTCGAGAAAATCCAATTACCGCCAGCACAATGGGTCACGAAACAATCTAAACTAAGAAAATTAATCTTCAGAGTCCAGGCAGGAGCACCGTCTATGCGAACTTTAACAATGGATTTATAGTTCATTGATTTCGGGTTATCTAAAGCGGACCGCGACCGTTGGATCCCGTATCTGTAGCTACCTACACATTTTTGGTGAGCTGTCTTGTGTTCAAATAATGCGCTTAGATTTAAGTATTTTTAAGTCGCATTTTGCACACTTTTCAAATATTGTATAGAGGATTTATAGAAGAATAAAGTATTTTGTGAAAATATAATATTTTATGTTTTCACAAAATACTTTATAAATATAATATAATATTTAAGTTTTAGGTACCCTTCCATTCAAAAGAACCGAATAAGTACAGAAAGGACTAATTATTACCTTTCACCATGAAAATAATAAGAATATCCGTAATATCTATAAAAAATTAAATTCAATCTCGTTCAAAATTTTGGTAACACGTTTTATATGAAAGTTACCTGGAAAACATTTCATAAAGTAACACCCACGGGTCTCTGAGTGAGTGGGCGATACCCAGAATTTTAAAGATGTCTGCAAACCCATAACTTTGCTTGCTATATTGTAAAATGTATTTGCATTTGGATATTCTGCTGCATTAGATTCCTAATGGAGATAATTACATTTAATTGGAAGTTAATTTGCGAAATTTAATGTGATATTTCATTTAATACGGACGGTATAGGATTTATGTATATTTATTATTTATAGAACGTTAAATTTTTTATTATTATGTTAATACTTGAAATAAAATGTATATAATATAAAATACTTTATCTCTATTTCAATTTAAAGAATCCTAAGAACATACAAATGAATTCTGAACACAAACTCAAAATGAATAATGAAAGTTTCTATACGTATTAAGTAGGTATGCAAATGAAGTGAAACACAAAAGAAATCTTAGCGAAGCAATAAGAAAATTTTTCCTTTGTATAATTATCACAACGTAAATCTTCCATAGAATGTTTTACTTCACAAAATTACAGAGTTAATTGTAAACAGAGGCTTAATTAGAAAGATTTGAACGAATCGAAAACACAAATAGATAAAGCAAAAGACTAACATTGGTTTTGTAGAATAACATTCATATCCCAGTATCCGCTAACCGAAAACAATTGCGAATGTTTGTGTACGTAGATATAATCAAATTAAAAAGAACAATGCTATTGAACAATTAAAATCACCGGCTCATCGCCTTAAAAATGAACCGTTATTGTATGCCGCGGCACGTTCATTCGTAAAATTGTTTGGTTTCTGCTTGTAGTCGTATCATAAATGTTTCATGATACCAATGTTAAAATTCGTGGAATGAGATTTTCACATATTGATGATGTCCCTACATTTCAAACAAACCAAACAACACTGATGTAAACACAATTGTACGATTGCAATATCCGAAACAGCAGATATTAAAAAATAATATTTTTGTATTCTTTTTTTCAGTCGCGTATTAAAACGTGACTAGTTATTACTTTTATGCAAACCTATCTGCTAATGAAAGCTTTGGAATGTTTAGTAAACGATTTATCTATGAATTGTGTTGTTTAGAATCCTAATTTTTTTATGGATTAACTATGTTATCAAAAGGCTTCTAGCTCTTATACTACTAGTAACTTTATGTTCATTTGTTATTTTTTCGTAAGATGAATGATTTTTTTTAAATAATAATTGTCTTATTTGTAACGTCAATTTTACTTTGCTCAGCTTTTTATGTAAAAGTAAAAAGCTTTTCGTGCTTAGATAGGTGAAATAATATATAAGGTACTGTACACAGGTCCATTAAGTTTCTATGCGAGTACGGTGTAAAAAGCGTTTCATTATCATGTACAGTATAACGCAAAATATATCAAATTAGTGGCCCACTGTCCCGCTTGGTCCCTTCATTCCGGCACATTAATTATTTCAAGTATGCTCCTCACGCGCCGTCTCCAACGGCCGCCTTGATTGCCGTTAAATTGAACTAAAAACTTCTTCAATTCGCCTAAAACGTTTCAATTATATCCTCCTGTTTAAACAATACACCGTATAAACGCCGTGCTTCGTGCATCCCAATAAATCGCCACAGCAACAGAACTGTTTACTTAAACGTTACATAAATCTCCTTAATTTTAACGCGATGACTTAGAGCACCTTTAAAAACCCATTTCACGCGAAGCAGCGGAAGTTGTAATTCGAAAACATTTGCATTTGAAGATTAAATAAGTTTAGTTGATGTAAGTAGTTTGCTTGGTAACAATTTATTAGTTCAGAGTGTAGAACTACGAATAGCGTTAAGATGTTTTCAATAGAACGCCAACAACGGAATGTAAAGTTTCGCAATAGTGCGCTCTTGGATCGTGCAATTATTGCCAACCGAGTCCTGATTGAATTCTTAGGTCAAGTTTGCTCTGAGTTTGCATAAAAGACCCCCTGTAAATTAACAATTTTCCTTGTTAAGGATTTTTCTTTCGTGTATTTTGAAAGTTGCTGTAATTAATGGAAAAAGTGCTTAAGTTTCAGTTTGCAAAATCCGAGCACCGTTACGTACGTATGAATCCATTTATCGCTGAATTTAATGTGGGCCGTGTAATATTTTCTTGAAACGTTTAAAATTGACCGGGCACTGCATTTCGTTAGCACGCATGTCATGTATGGAAGTTCCGTCCGTGTTTTTGGTAGACTATTCTGAATTTAAAATGGATTCGTTTATAAAGGCATTTACTAGCGTTCGCATTTTCGATGAGGGGATACGGCAGGTGAGTGACTTGTTTGCGAGTGGCTCGCACAGTACGGGCTACAGCGCGAGCAAAACGTAGCGCAGTTTAGTCGAACGATGCTGTTGTAGCGCCCTCTATAAATCAGCTGCGATTGACGCCTTCCTACAGGGAGTGATCTATTCCGCCGTCTCGATGATACTGCTATACTTGAAAGGATTTTTCTGATAAGTCCGACGTTGAAATACATTGCGATAGACTGGAGAATTGATATTTGCACTTTATCATTGTTCTCATATTTATGGATTTTATTTTTAAAATAAAATATAATACGTGTATCAAGTTGCATTTCCAAGAATACGAAGAATATGTAATCACAATTACGAGCACGTCTTACAAAATTATACTATTAAATTATATTACTAATATTTTTTCTGTTTGTTTCAGGTAATGCATCAACGTCGACCAGCCAATAGAAGGAACCCCATTAAGGAGCATTTGGAATATGTTAAAAAAAAATTACTACTTGATGAAGATGAATTCGGTCACGAGGCTACTGATATTATTTTTTTTATGATTAAAACTTTTTCATGTTGGTAAAATTAATATAGGTAGCTTTAATAACCATAAAATGACACGTGGTATAATAAAAATACTTAATAATGTAATAATATTTACTTAATCAGGTTATCTTCATGTTTTCTCAGAATGAGTTAATTAAATACTAGATTCAGAAAGCTAAATTATTTATTTTATAGAAGCAATACAAAATATTTTTCTAAGAATTACGGAATGAAATTATAACAAATTTTAGGTTATTATTGGCGCGATTTCGTGAGGCGTTCACGGTTACATTTAATATTTTATAAAGTCGCCTCACGCGCCGTCTTCAACGGACCCTGATTGCTGTCCGATCGAAATTATATTTCCCTAGCACATCCAATGCGCGCTGGACAAGATTGCCTTTCGTTGGTATACATGGGCCCGCCGACTGCTAATATTACAAGGGAAAAACATCGCTTCAAATACTAGCTGTACATCTTGGAATATTTATGACGTGTCCCATGCATTATGTTCCCGGATTTGATTTTTTATTAAATCTATATCTTTTTAGATGTTTCTAGGAACGCATTACAAAATATTTTCATGGAAGTTGAGAAAAGTTTTAAGATAAAATTTCTTACAAATTGCTTTTATAAAAATGCGTAATTATTAGGACATAACTCAATGCTAACAATTCCACCAATAAATTCTTACGTATTAAACATTTTTCAGATGGGTGTATAGCTGTATAATAGTATAAAAATACATGATATAAAACAGATATTTTAACTCACAGACAATAACAAAACAACTCGGTACTTCGGTATCCATTTCAATTTAGAAGGGCATGCACAGAAACTTATCCAACTTTGTCTGAAGTTGGAACAAACTCCGTCTTCTGTGGCATTGTCTATTAAATCTGTAAGTCATACTAGCGATGTTTTCAAAACATTCCTAGAATTAATTATGTTTAATATGACTGGAATGGGGTTAACCACGCCGCGTGCCTTTGTGTGCGTTGTTAATTACGTTTGTCTTATATAAAACTTTATCTATTTAGTTGTAAAGAATAACCTCGCGCTATATTTTTAAAGATGAATTTATTTATGGCATTCATTCTGTGAAAAAGGACCTACCATTATTGCTTATATATTACCATTATGCTTATATATTCTTGTACTCCTCCTATTTGTACCTATTTTAAAATTTGTACCTATAAAGGTACAAATTTTAACAGGTTCTTCTCAATACAAGCAACATTAAGAATGTGGTAGAAATCGTTATTGTTATGTCCTGTGGACTCATAATATGAATGTGAATAAAATTTATCGGTTCTACAAAGTTATTATATTTCACGTTTGCCTATTACTTACACTTATACCAGTACTGTTTGGGCAAGGTTTTGGCTTATACATTTATAATGACATAAATATTTACAGCGGATTAAAATATATATTATAAGGGGCATTAATATAAATGGTGCATTAATAACAACTATCAAACAACGCCTAAGAGGATGTTTTATTAATGTCACCAGGTGTATTAACAGTCCCCTCCAAGTTACCCTTATTATAAGGACGTAAGATATTCGAACATTACACTCAACTTTACGACTCCCACTGAGGTGGAAAGCTTACGTTTATGAATCTTTAAGTATCTTTTAAAATCCGTATCATGGTACATCTCATACGAGCATAGCAAGTGGAGTTACTTTTAAAAGATTTCTAAAATGGGAATACAAGGTGACGCTGTTTCACTTGATGCAATTTATTTTGATATTTTTATAGAAACATTTCACGAATAATAAGAATTAATGCGATAATAATAAAACACTACATAGCTTACCTCTTTAATGCCTAGGATAGTAAAGCCCTGGGTTCAAGTCTCGGTGGAGACAAGAAGTTATTTATTTATTTGTATTTATTTATGCTTTATTGTACATGCATACCAGGACAAAGAGAGCAGTGGTGGCTCAGTGGTGAGCCCTCGGACTTCGAATCGTAACATCACCACTGCCACACGACATGTCGAAGAATTAAAAAAAAAGTTCGACGACATGTGTCATCCGCCAACACGCACTTGGCCAGCGTGGTGGATTATGGCCTGTACCCTCAAAGGAGGCCCGTGTCCCAGCAGTGGGAAAGTATATGGGCTGATGATGATGATGATGATGATGACCAGGACAAACAAACTTAGACTATAATTTTATACAATAATTACCCACGGGCACAACATATGCATGAAAAGGCGGCCTTATTACTCAAGAGCAATCTCTTCCAGGCAACCCTGATTGTAAGGAATGTTGAACGAGTACGCGTTAGCGCACATTAAATGAAGTTCTAAGCATTACAAAAATTTAATTGCCCGTAATCAATTATCTGATAACAAATCAATAGTTAACAGATGTAATCTATCATCAAAGTTATCCAGTTAAAGCAACTTGAACTTAAAAACACCTCAAATCAAATTGCATATTTAAATTTGGATGTATATTAATTAAAGTATCTAATGATTATTTCCTCACGTTTTGCATGTAAATACATCATCGTTTTATAAGTCGACTATAATAGCTCACAATACACATAACCCAAAAATCGATCCGGAACAAATCTAACCAACAACTAGGCCAGACAGTAAAAAGTTGTACAAATAAATTACAATGATTTATATAATAATGTATATTTCTGTTCAGCGTTCAGTTGATACGATAATTTATAATGTATGTAGCGATCTCCACTGTTAGTCTGACTGCTCTCATTCAGGTTTGCTATCAAATGAATGGATGTTTCAAAATTAGCCATGTATCCGTGCCAGCTCATATGTCACTAGAGCCAGTTGTTGACAATTTGGACAATTACTAGGTATTACTACATAATATATTGTATATTGTTAGAAATAAAAGGTTGAGTTTAATTGCTTGAGTGTCGTCAAGTACATACTTCGTATTTCCAGCGTTGTAAAAGAAGATCGTCAAGCATGATAAGTGGTAAGCAGAACTGAAGGCGACGTCAAATTATTTCAAATATAATTACCATAATTTACTCCATCTACGCGCACACTACTCATACATATTCAGGATAAATATTTGGAACGATTTAGCATACTTTAAACAACCATCCATTCCACTGAAAACAGCTCTGCAAATCCCTACAAGTCAAAAAACAAAGCACGTCTTTCTAGGCTAGTGAAAAGTCTGCGGTAACCGCACATCTCGTACTGGTTGTTAGATTAGTTGACAATGTCAGTATACACAAACTTCGACCGAAGTTCATCTCACTGAAGTTCCAACCGTGTGCCCTTAAATTGAAACTATACAACATCTGCACTGCTTTGATAGTTATTGAGAATAAATTACCCATCGTCTTGTCTGCTTCGTGATATATATTTGTAAAGTTTGTCTTCTGTCATCCCCTGATGCAAAATTTATACACGTTACGTACCTCCATCCAGCCATCAATTTAATTATTAACAAAGCCAAGGTATGATTAAAGATACATGGAATTGAAACAATTAAGGCAACCATTAAAGTAATTTTGCGCCTTGATTAATAAGGATGTGTGATTATCATACTTTTTAGTAGGATTTATGAATACACGAGAAACACATAACAATTAAAATAATGCCGTATATAAAAACAATTTTTTGTGCTTTGTTCCACAAAAACGTTTTTAGAACGAAATCTATTACACTTGTTGATAAAAACGAGACCAATTTGAGTACTTAAATACGCAACAAAACAGGCGTGAAAACTCAATATATCACGAGCATGCACATTATAGTCCAATCTGTGTGTGTCAGTGTATAATTTATCGAACGATTTTTTTGTGGGAGGTCTCTTGACCCCATAAAAAACAGGCAGGCGCGGGGTAAAATCACCAGTGAGGGCACTTCAAAAGCCGAGCCTACGAGTATTGGAAGTGGGAAAAACAAGCGATCACCACTTAACTCAGACGCTCTGATGACACTTCACACGTACGCAGTGATTTTTACAATGTTTCGCGGTGCTTTATACATGCAATCTCTTTCATGTCCTTTCTTTATTGCGCGTCAAGTGAAATCTTCAGCCACCTCATTTTGCTTTTGATGTAATCTTCAAGTACGAAAGATGGCCAACAGCGCCATATTCTTATTATTTCTCAATGTAAATTTCCATCAGAAGTGTCCTCGAGATACCAAATATCGCGGTAAATTAATGTAACTTTTCAACATAAAAATGTTGTGCACACTACTGTTTTTATTATATTCTTATTTGAGCTTGAGAACTTGTGGGAAGGCTCTACAATATTCTGCTCTACATTAAATATTAAATAGTCGTGGACAAAATAATAAAATATATAATTGAATAGAAAATTGAACTTCAATAATAACTATGCCTCGTTGTTTTATAAGAAGCGAGCGTAACTTGCTGTTATAATATTATGATACTAAATCGATTCGATTCGATATTGTCCAAAAAAAAACAATAATTTTTTTTTTATTAATACATATTATATTAAATGAGTACTTAATCAAAATTCAATAGTTAAACTTATCGGAAATTGTATTCGTTTCGATTTTCAGTGTTGATATGTCGAAATCATCCCAAACGAGCGTAGTGGAGCGACTCAGAGATTCGCAGATTCGGACGTGTGCATCTACGTGACTGGCGCCTTGCCAACCACAATACACATTTAATGGGCCGATTTTATACACAGGACACAATTTTAAAGCAGTGTATAAACGCTAAACGTGTCAATAAAACCTTGTTTTATTTCTTATTAGTACTTCACCTAGTGGGGTCTTTCGTTTAGATTTCGTAGCGTGTTCAACGTCGGAATACAGATGCTTACTGTCTTCCTCTGCCACGTTTAGTCACTTAGGTTAATAACGAATTTGATAAATAAATATATATTCAATTAATTAAAACAAACTAAAAGCATTAAATAAAACCTGATAATTTTATCTACCATCCGGTCAGTTTTCTATTACACTATCTAAATGAATTGATGCGCTTTCAAAACAATGTGCATTTTCCGATTGAAACTTTTCATCAAACAACGTTTTCACTTGCAATGTGATAGATTTTATTGCCAGTTGTTGAATGCGGCCGTACCAATTATAGCGATAAAATTGAAATTAATTTGATGAAAAAAATAGCGGCAATTTTGTTTAGATGAATAAACGAATACAGACATAAAGTAAAAGTGAAAATTACACGCGAAACCAGGAGATAGTTGAGGATTGCGTTTAAATGAAAAATGTTATTTTGTGTCAATTTAGCGCAGCCGTCGCAGAACTATTACTGCAGCACATTTTATTTGCTGACAGCACTGAAAATTTGCGTCAGGCTAAGTGCCAAATTTATAACATTGGACTGTACTACGGAAGGTTTTTACACTAATTGGTTCGGGTGGGCAAGGATTGTTAAAGATAAAATATGCGATGCGAACCGCTTCCGTTTACGATCTGATTGATCGCTTCATTACAGTGAAATTGATTGGGGTCGATGAGCCATTGATGTGTTCGCTGCTGCGATACCTGCCTGCCCGGATTGTCTTCATTTAAATTCACTTCGTATCAAAACGCAAGCACCTAACTCGTAAATAGAATTAATTAAAACTCATTGCAAAAGTATTTAAACTACATCAAAAATGTAAAAATCCAGTCTAAAAGCAGCAGTTAACAATTTGTTCACCTGTTAATAAAGAACAAGAATAAATTCAATAGTTGAAAAAAAAGTTTAATTTTTTTAACCATATTGTAGTAGCAAAGTAACATGAATATTTTAAAACTTGACGATATTCTGTATGTGGGTTTGCGACATCCAAAAACGCGCGGTCGGAATTAATTTATTGATGAGTTCGGAATATTTTTGTATTGCCCATTGTTCATTATGTATGACATTGACGGTTATTTTGTGCAGGCTCATCGGGCTAGATTTCAATTTTATGGTAGTTGAGCACATCCACCGCAAAAGGCACTGTTTCAATGTGTGAGTTACATGTGGTCACATACGTATTAAATGTTTTTTTTTTTTATTTTGTGACCATACTATATTGTGAATTATTCGAATGCGGGTATTTTTTTTTTTAATACTACAAAGGGTAGGATCATAGCCTGTTAAAAAGTTAATATGATAAACAAAATTTTCCAGTAAAATGTAAAAACAATTTAAAATGGACAAAGGGGAAGCGAACGATAAATTCAATTATTCACATAAAAACCGCGTGATTGTGTAACGAAATAAATTAATTGAAATAACAATTTCGATTCTTATTAATTTGGAATACATTTATAAATTCGCCGTTAGACGGTTTTGATTCGTTTCAGCGTCGACCGCGACAAGTTGTTGCGTACTTTCCATGAAATTCGCACAAAAGTTAGTAGATTAAAACTGCCAATTAGGGAGCATTTCAACTCTGAGTTGTTTTAGAATTTTCGTAATTATTCTTGGATGAACAATTAATGGAAAGACGGAAATAAGTATTTCACATTTAATTGCAATGTTTTCTTCCAATTATACATGAGTTTGTTACATAACTTTAGAATATTACAAAAATATTCTCATATTGCATAATAATCAACCATAAAATATCATCAATTAATATCATTGTTACTTCAATGTATTATAATAAATAATAAGCAATATAATAAGCAAATAACAAAAAGCTTATCCTATTACAATAAATATATGCCGAAAATTAATTGAATAAATCTATAAAAGATAAGCAATTAAGCTTCCATCATTATAATTAACGATACAGCGCATTATTCGTCATAATAATAATCGTTTTATACAGATAATGATTTTTGATAAAACCAATTAACTCTATTGTAGCGGACACTTCACAGTAAAATTTAACATTAAAGTGCTTAATCATGTTATGTGTATGAGTGAGCGTATGAAAGGGTATGTTGTTATTGTGAAGTTTGCTGAATTTCAGCTGCAATTGGAGCAGGCGGGAAGGTCCAATTTAATGGTGGTTGCGTATGACAAATGCCACGTCACCTTTTTATTCGATGTTAACGAAATCACCAGACAATTTACATATCACTTAATTTAATTATTATAAACACGTTCCGCTTGAACGAACGGAATAAACTGTATCTGCAGATAAAACATTTAATAGATAGAGTTACAATTTATACAGTTGGAAGTGGCTAATGTTCGGAATCTGAAGCTTAAGTAAGTTTCTAAAAGCAACAAACTTCAAAGAACGGAACCCGAGGAAGCGCATAAAAATCCTCGACGTCCGTCTTAGTAGTTGTAAAGAAACAAAATCTCCAACCCTCCATTTCTCGAGAAGTGCGGTCGAACAATTCAGGTACCTCGAGCTGTGTTCAGATGAAAATGCTACTCGCTGGCCAAATGCTAATTTTATGGTGGTTGAACAACTGTGCCGAATTCGCGTCACTGTCCTTCGCAGAGCTGCCCCCTGGGTATCATCTGAACCAACCGGTACGTCATGTAGGTCAACCCGGATAGCTTATGGAAAACTGACGCGCTTCGCCGTGTCGATAAATCTAATCGAAATCGGGCAGCTCTTTAAATCCGAATAACATGTGATCGCACACTAAGCTGAGCTGATTAATGGTAAAATGTACATTGAATCGTTACTTTTCATTACTGTTTCGAAGTGCGGTACGTAGCCGAGAGCCAGATGGTCAGATTAGAAAAGTTCACTGCGAAACAAGTCCAAAATCGACTTTAAAAGCATAGTCCAACATTTGGTTTTAGAAGCGGCGCCACGAATTGAACGCAAGTTTAAATTGGAATGTAACCCACAATAAGCTTTCGTGATTGGCCTGTTTGTTCTTAATTAGTATTAATCGGAAACCCTAGAGGGAAACATAATAAAAATTAAATGCATATATCATACGTAATTTTATCAAATAGGATAAAGGTTCAACATTTAATAACAAAAATGTATACTTACTGTTATAAAATTATATGTCATAGAAGAATTTTAATGATAATGAGCTGAATACATATTGACGAGTCCCACATAAAAATAAAAACAGTTCATCTGTATCATGTAAGTAATATAATATTTTTAATAACTTCCATTGAAATTAAATGCCAAACGTATATTGGTTCAGGAAAATAGCAGCATTAATACAAACTATCAATTACTTATCATCAAAATTTGCAATCAAAATAATGCGTCGACTGCACGGTTATTATGTAAAATGCGCCTAAAAACGAGAATATGCATCGCATGAATTCTCATTATACAGCGAGTTTATCCACATTATCTGTTACTAATTTATATGAAAATCCATTTCACTATTAGAAACTGCTAAATATTTAAACTAATTAGAGCCATGATACAGTAGAATAAAATTAAGCACAGTAATTTCATTTTAATAAAGCACATGATATTCATATTTTGGGCGGTCGTAAAAATATTGCGTAAAAATAATTAAAATTTTTAAAGTGAGATTACATTCTACCCAATGAAGTATATTTAAACTGATTAAAATATCCTGGCTGGCTTAAAAATATTTTTATGAAATTGAGCTGCTGTTGCGTAGCGTCTGTTTATTGTTATTACATTTTTGTGTAAATATTCAAAATTATTTCAGATATTAAAGATGAATGTTTCTTCTTTGCAGAAAGCCTACGAGATTACTTTAGTAAATTCGGCGAAATCACAGAAGTAATGGTTATGAAAGATCCCACCACAAGGCGGTCGAGGTATGTATCTCATGTTTTTTATTGACTTAAAAATATTTATTTTTTTACCGTTTGTGTATTTAGTAACATTTTTCTTTAAAAAATCGATCAATTTTTATTAATATCCCGTTTTTTATAACTATATTAGAATAATTTTAATCCTATTCAATCTGTGTCTTTATTTCTTTCATAAGTCTTTAACAAACTTAACAATAATATATAATATACCTAGGTACCTATTGGAGTTAGTTCAAGGTGCCTAAAATTTATTATTGAACCCGAAATTAATGTCTGAAGTTGGTTCTTAAAAAGTTGTTCCAACCAAATAATAACGTAGCTACGTTCGAAGCATTTAGAAATGAAGTTATTCTAAATCAAACATTCAATTTTCAAAGCAGGCATAATTTCCTCTGAAACTACTAAATTCCTTTAATAGTTGCCTCGTTATTTGATACCGTTTTATCTCATAGTTCATATTCGGGGGAATCTATTTTGCGAATGCATTGTGAAACTGTTATTGTCTAATATAAATGAAGCATGGAAACATTTGAAGTTCGGTAGTTATTGCGATAACTATCACGGTGAACAACAATCAAGGCACTATGTACACAACCGAGTGGCTTAGGAACTCCCGAGACAAGAAATAAGTTGTCAAAGTGTCGAGGTGAAGTTTCTCTGTTAACATCGTCTGCAGTTAGGTAAATCGTTGGTTTCACAACTCAATATTGCCCCGCGCCCCCTGAAATAATATGCTCGAAGCCGATATTGGAGCGGCTCAGCTGTGAATCTAAATGCAGTCTGCAACCTATTACGTACTCCGCACCCTGCTTCAGCCAAATGTAACGTAAACGTCTTTTGTTTATGCTTATTGGTATATTGGGTATCGGTGGCTGTTAAGGTCCTGTTAATTAAACGGCTAAGCTTGCAAGCTATTGTGTGATTCGGTCGAAGTTAAATTAAATTACAGGGGAAACTTGGGCAGCTTCAGTTAATTTTAGGTATCGCAGCGCGTTTGAGTGACGCTTGCGCAGAGTTCAATTGTTTTAAAAGTTCCACCGAGTTGCTTATTTTCTAATGTAGTTCGCATTTTGTAAGTGAAGTTTCATTCCGTTGTTATACTTTTTGTACAGTTTCTTGTTATACGGAACTGAATGTATTTTTTTATATCACTTGGTGATTTAATTATTGTAAGAATAAATTATAATCGTTATTTATGACCTATAATGTGAGAGATAACTATTCAAACTAAGAATAATGCAGCAGTTTTATTATCGAAAATTTCTTGTTATTTAATAAATAATTAACAACAAAAAATTAAACCACCAAAACAGCCGGCAACATTCCTTCAAAATCGAGACCATATTCCCACAATCGTAATCTATAAATAATATCAGTTACTATATCTTGGAGCGTATATTTCTTTCGAACAGCCATCAGCTGTGAGATATTGCGTTAAAACAACGAGAAGGAAAATTTCCCGTTCTGTTTTCGGTTTTAAATCTTTTGCGACAATGTTCCCTGGCTAGAGGCGAAATGTTTTTAGGTCGACACCTTATCGTAATCGTAAATCAAGTGGACATAGGCGAAGGTTGAGATGTACAGCCGGTGTGCTGTAGTGATAACAGTTCCCGTAAACAAGCGGCAATATAAAAGTCAACTTTTGGTTTGTTATTTCGTGTTTGTTCAGAGCTGAGTAAGTCGTGGAGCGTCGAGGTGCCCTTTTTTATATGGTGAAAGTAAATTATCGAGTAATGATAATTAAATCTCATTATGTATAAATCATTAGAAATAGGTAAAATAACTCTACGTCGAACTAATTAGTAAAATTCCGAATTTTCACTTATAATACCACAAGAGCTTCAAAATTATCGGGTATTTTCCGATAGGTTCGTTGCAAACAAATGAAGGAGTCAAGTTTTTAGTCAAGGTTAAAAAATCACGAGCGCGAAGCGCGAGTGATTTTTCCTGAAAAACTTGACGACTTTATTTGTTTGCAACGAACCTATCGGAAAATACCCGATAATTTTGAAGCTCTTGTGGTATTATAAGTGAAAATTCGGAATTTTACTAATTAGTTCGATAATTTTGAAGCTCGTGTGGTATTCGGAGGATTATTTTTCCGTCCCAAATGTCGGCCAATAATTTCACAATAAAATTGAATTCAAACTGTCAGTTTGACGTCAACGACCAGAGAAAATTTTCAAAAAATTATCAGTATAATACCATGTAGGTTGTACCACGTGACGTCGAATGGTGCAATTCTATTGGTCGATATTTGGGTCGAAAAAATAATCATATTTAAATACTTTTAAAATATGTCAACGCAAACTATACCGTTTACGTTTTGTAGTATAAATAATAATTTTCGTAGTACACAAATATCAGAATAGAGCACTGAAACGTCTACTAAATTTGTAAAAACAGAAACAAAACCATATTAAAAAAAATATATGTGGTTACGTAATGCATAATTACACAGATATTTATCACCAGAACATATTATACAACACAGCCTGACATACAGCGCCATAATTCAAACGTAAGAAGCGAAACGCTTTCAATATCGAGCAAAGTTAGTCACGTCAAGTGTCTCTACGCATAAAGTTGCCCTAATTCTTCACGACGCAGACTAACTTTACCCCTGGACTTTCCCAAACTACAACTTATGCAAGCAAAGTAAATCAATATCCAAAGTCAATGAATCAGGAGTAATATATTCGGGTACATAATAAATGTGCGCTACCTGAAGGCAATATCTGAAAAATTTGCCTGCTCGATATTGCTTACAAGGGAGTTTCCTTTCTACCGAAAATTTAATGCGTCGTTCGCATTTTTATAGAAAGAAGTAGGTAAGTGAAATAATTTGCGCCCGGTTCTATATTTCCTTTTATTTATTTTAATGGTGGGTCTCCTTTTTGTTTTTACAAGGATTTAGGGAAATGGATTTGCGAGAAGCACGTGTGAACTTTGGATATTAATAAAAACTTATTAGGCGTGAAACAGGAGCAATGGGTGTTGTTTTCTGTTTATTTTTAAAAGAATTGTTAGGTTAATACTTTTATATTTATGTGACTGTAGATATTTGATGCATTTACACACTTCTGATGAATTCCACCCTATTTCCAAGTTCAGTAAATTATTTGACGCGTTAAAACAAAGCCCTTTATCATAATTTTATGGCCAAAGTTTCCGAAGTTAAGACGCCCATTTCGTGTTAGAGGGTCGAGCAGATGATATGATTTGTGTCGTCAAATTTCAATGACAAATTACATTTTTAATTAGGTATCAAAACGGCGGATTTTAATACGAGCACAGTTGAGCGTTTACAAACGCAGGCCATCTTTCGGGCTTATGCGATGCGGCTGAATGTAAGTTTATATCATACTCGGAGCTTACAGCGGCTTACAGCGCGTCTCCATTCATGCCTATTTCATTCATTTCGCTTTCCACTAAAATCTAAAATCAATAAAGGATCACGGTATAAATGCAAAGATTACTGGGCTCGCTTTTCGCAAGGCGTGAAAAATGTACGCGCCATTACGTGAACCGTCCGAAATAAAACCGCGAATCACTATGAGACTGTAAGTAGCACCATAAAAGGAGGATCCTTCGTCGGAATCGCTTCGGCAAACACCTACAGAGGAATGGAGTGGTGTTAAATGAGAGGGATTGAGCGTCCCCCGCGACCCTGCTCGCCGCGCGCTGCTCGCAGACGTCACCGAACCGCGACGCCATATCTTAGCAGATACGAGACCGGCTAAAGTATTTAATTCATGCTCGAGAGCATCACTTCAACACGACTCATTGAGCAATAGTTGAATTGGATCCGTTTGCTATCATTTTATTTATGTGATTTTGATAGATGACATCATTTGAATATTTATATTCCGTTTTACATGGAGCTAAATATTTTGATTTGATTATTGTATGATATTTTGTTATTGGAATGGAAATTGTTATTTGTTAGATGTTACGCTTCGAAAGTTGATCTATGTTTGTCTAAACAAACAGGAAATGAAAATAAACTAGGTACTTTTTCAATATGCCCCCTAATACACGTAAGGACTCTGTAGTATTAAATACTGCAAATTTTGCAAGTATTTGTGTGTTTTCGGAGATTTTAAATTAATCAAATTTATATCGGCATCTTCACTAAAATTTTCGACTCATAAATAATTGCCATATATGACTACAAAAATATGAATTATTATAAAATAAATCTGAAATAAATTGTATTGGGGTATATCTACCTAAATGTTTAAATCTGCTTAACAGACTAGCTCAATGACCGTGCTACAGCCCTTCCTGAATTTATTCTAACTGGTCACACAAATAATATTAAACCTGTAATAAATGCTCTTAAAAGATTTTACATTATATTTATCAATAAAATATGCAACATTTTATCGAACAGTTTGTTTTATTGACAATTATTTCATACTATTTTTTTACTTACCACTTTCTCAACATGACATGTGACATAATTGGGCAAAGCAAAATTGGCATAAAAAAATTGTATTACTACAATCACTCGATTTTTCCACAACGACCTACTACGGACTATACGGAATTTTAAAACAATGTCACGATAATTATAGAGACGTTAACTACCTAGCTATCGGTATATAATGATGCAATAGAACTATAAACCAACTCACTCTATTATTTACGAACAAAAAACAAAAAGTTGTAACGTGCCTTTATATAAGCAAGTAATTATGTTAAGCGCATATTAAAAATGTTAATACCATCACGGTAGACAGGCGTGCCAATTAAAACTTTACGGATAAAAATTAGTGAAATCAGTATACTCTTAAAACTTAGTAAAATTTGTGCGGTAGCGTTCATTACTAGTTCGATAATCGGTTGGAAGTGTGCGATGCATAATCAAGTGGTAGTCTGTGAGCCGTTTGCCCCCTTGGTAGGGGGAGTCATAAAACTATTACAGCACCATTCTGTGCACTACGCTGGCTTCATTAATCGGCCATCGTATGAGCTATCCTGTTATTATGATATGACGGTAAGTCGACGAATCGCCCTTCTATCGCTACACGAACACCAGGTGTTAAGTGTACGACTATCAGTTATAATTAGATTGTATGTGAATTGGAGTTTGATGTTCAAATAATTTGTACAAATTAAATTTTTAATTTGTACAAACAAAATATTACTTGTCATCTACGTTGTTACACGTGAAGTATAACGTAGCCCTTGGTATTCAGGTAATTATAATATTTACACGGTAACATTTTCTACTGAAAATAATTTATTCCTTTCTCCAAAGAATATCAATTTGTTATAGCTATGTAACCTTCGATATATAAAAAAGCTAGATACGTTACCCGCTCTCTATTTTGGCAAGAAAAAACTCAGCTAAGTGCCCGAGTTTCATTTAGTCACGCACCATTCAGCGTCGTGGCTGGACGTTCTTTTTGTATTTTAATCGGCAGTTGTTATTACGAAGTACATGAGTGAGACATGTATTATGTCTCGTGCGTGAGAGTGAAAGAGAGAACAACTGTATTGGTGATAATGCGTTAGTAAGTAGGTATGTATTAATTACGCTGTTTTTAGTGCAATGATGTTGGCGTATGCCGCGTCTACTAGTATAATAGGTCATTGTATGTAACGGATTATTCCGCAAAGATACAAGGTAGTCAATTTCTAGTTTCATGAAATAAAATTGTGCATTCTATTTCTATTTTGGTACTTATGAAATCTCAATTTAAATATTCATATAAGCAAGACGCTAGTGAAGAAGGTCTGGTCTTGAAGAATGCTCGAAAATTCTCGAAATTTTTCAAGTAGTTCTCAAATCGTTAGTATGGACGAGGCTTGACCGTCGCGTTCAGGCGCAGTAGATTGGTCGGATCTAACAAGATCTGTGCTCTAGTTCTATATGATATTACCTTTCTATTTGCATAAATTGACTGGTACTTCAACTGGTAATAAAGAAAGGAACCATAAATTTTCAAGTTATATTTTGGAGTCACCCTTAAGGTTACCTTTTCAAATGTTTAAAAATATTTAGAGATCGTTTATTTATTTAAAGACGTACCAACAGTAGCTCAATTTGTAACATACCTAATATAGAATTCGAACATAAAATCTCTAAATCTAAATTGGCTATTAATTATAGGTACATACAGCATTATTGGAACATTGGATTGAATTTAGTATTTAATCTAAATTATACACAGAAAAAAATGATATTTCTGACATAGAGCAATGTGAAAACAATATTGTCAAAAATAATAAAAGTTTATTATCGTATTGCCTTTATTTCTGCTCTACATAGAGAAACAAGTACATAACTCGTTACTTTTTCGTTTGTTATCAATAAATGTTTTATTTATTTATTTTATTTTATTTGTTTAATTATCATATTTTACCATGTCTATTAAAAATGCATCAATGTCGTAGTGACGTAGACAGATGAAGTAGAGAGAAATGTAGTATTGTAGTAGGTAGTCGTTTTATTCATCGCAGCCAATATGAGCCAAGTCAGCATCACGGAAATACCAAATAAGCCGATCAAACTCGTATTTATAAAGAATATCGAGACCGCAAGAAGCGATGCGACATACGTGAATGTGCATGAGGATCTGCCGATAGATTAATTTATACGGACATGCCGGCCGCGGCGTGCCAAGGATTAACCGATGCAATACTGGACGCGAACAAATAGGCACCATTACATATATGTACGTGATTAATACTTGCGTCAAAATGCTGAGACTCATTCTTGGAGATCTATTTTGGAAAATTAATATGCATATTGTCGTTTGACCCGAGGTATATGGGTTTGTTTCGAGGTTTTGAGCGAGATAGATGTTGAATGTTCGTTGCTTTAAGATTTGTGTATGATGATGGATGTAAAAATTATAAATGGAAGAATGTATTTCATTGACCACAGATAATAATTTGATCTAGCACTTTATGTAAGTGTCGTAATCAATTGTTTTTTTTACATGTGTATAAATTTTCGCCACGTCACGTCACTAGACTTGACCGTCTAGTTAATAATAAGGTGGAAAAGGGATAAATGAAAAATAATAACAAGCTAAATAAATTTCAATTAAATAAAGCAAATTTACACGGTCCTTAAAATCAAACCATTTGCCATCCGCTTGCAATGGTTACGTAAACAGGCTCTCATATCGATGACATTCTTTTAAATCCGTAAAGTAAAATGATTAGAATGAATATGTAATCAGAGCTATGCATATAAAATTATCATGAATATCAAATTGCGGTATCCTAGACAGCGTTGATTGTCACGGTCTTCATTTATGAATATTCCACGGCATTATATTATTTTAACAAATAACATCTATTGGAGTCATGCCAATAAAAACTTGTTAATTTTACCCGTGACTCGTATAGAATGAAGGCTTGGACATTTCCACCTCATGTTTTATGTATAACGGTACATATAAGCAATCTCACTATTGGAAGTCTAGACGCAGTGTGAATGAGATGGAGTGAAATATTGACTTCTTTAAAATGATGCACAATTTTATTGAACATTTGAGATAAGCTTCAGTTATTAAGTTACCGTTTGCTATGAGATTGTCTCTGTTAGGAATATTGGATGATTTATGTTTTATTGATGCTTCTGTTATTTTTACGCGATGGTTGTTACATATTAAATTGTAGCTTTATATACAATTCTATGTACCTATAAGCGTTTTGCGATACCCACGACAGCATTTAAATAGAAAATGGCTTCTAGATTGCAATACCTATAATATTATGATGACCACACAAATAGTTTATATATACACACAGAAATAAACTGCGTAGTATGTGTATTACAAAAATATGCTCTACTTTATCCTAAATATCATTCGAAGTATTTACAACCGTGTGAACATAGTATTTCTATATTTGTTATCTTCATAGTTCGATGTGAAGACCAAAATATGACCAAACGCGGTTTTAGCATATATGATATTAAAGATTTAGTGGCGGAATAATTCACAATTCATTAGATCGGCGATGGGTATTTGTGTCCGGTACATTGCTTTTTATTACATCATGCTAGCGCGCATGCGTCAAGACGTTGGTTAGGAACAAAATATTATGTGGAAATTCTGATAGAAAATCAAGATGGGTTCTGTAATTGAGTACGCTTAATTGGGTTTAAAATATTTAATTATAAATTATAAATATTAAATGATTTGCGTCCTTATTGTAAGGAAAATCCATCATACTTATGGAACGAATTGAGCTCTACCTACATGAAAAAAAAGTATTTGAATTCTTTTAAGTTGTATTCAATTCACCTTTAAACATTAACTACGAATATCAAATAAAATCACCTACGACAAAACAAAAAGATTTAGACCACCGTTTCAATTGTTTATTTTTCAGTGTATACAAATAAATATCAAAAAGACAAACGTTCAAACGTCGCTAACGTAAAACCGGCCGGCCAAAAGCTAGGATATTTCTTAAAACTACGGGCGGCAGATTGTCGTAAATATATCAAGGGCTGTCACCGCGAAGGTACGTGCGCACCTTGGGGCAACCATTACAACTATAAAACAACGCTTTCGGCTCTTGAATTTTACCCCAGCTTGTATAAAATGCTTCGAACATTCGAAAGTTTATCGCGATTTGTAGTTGCGTTTAAACAGATAAGGAACACTGCTAATTGGGAAATGGGCATTATGGAATTATTTATTCTGACTGTCGATTGTTTTCGCATTATTTTTTTAAAGATGCGTTTTTTTATAATTATTTAAAATTTTGCAAGTATCAAAACTTTGTGTCAAGAAATACACGTGGAATGGCCGTCAATCAAATGAATACAATATGTAAAATGTCCATGACATGTTTCACACGTTCAATAAACACATATAAACTGTTGTCGAGTTGCTGATTGTAAAATTATTGATCGTGAATTTGTAAGTGCTACTATGAATATGAATTATTTTGTAAATTATTTGTTTTTAGTTCTATTGATTATATCATATTATGGGTAATTTAGTCCAT
Organism: Colias croceus; assembly: GCF_905220415.1. Lineage (NCBI taxonomy): Eukaryota > Metazoa > Arthropoda > Insecta > Lepidoptera > Pieridae > Colias > Colias croceus. Next base: position 5,035,884 of record NC_059540.1, on the reverse strand, counting down.
TAGTTATCAAACTAAAAGTATTGACATAATTTTCACACACAAATGTTCAATTCATAAAAATATCGTAGAGACGAAAATCATACAGTTGAATAGCCGCAAGAATGTCATAAGAAAGTAAGAAAAATTAAGTTTCAGATAGCTCCGGTCCTGTTAAACAAATGTTGAGTAGAATATACGATTACGTGTCATAAGTTTTATGCCCCTAAAGTTTCAAAGTAAATTCAAACATCCACCGATAAATCTTGGCGACGCTCGGAACGATTTCATTTTCGAATTTCAGGAGCGATTGCCTCCACTGTTAAAGTTTGCTTGAAAAATGTTCGCGGACGATTGACTCGGTATAAACGGAAATAAAAAGTTCTCTGTTAGAGCAATAGCGTTGTACATTGCGCATATAAAGTAAAGAAAAAGCGCCAAAGAGGATCACAATTTGAAACGCTCCTGGATTTTCGCAGACTTAAAATTGTAACCAACTTTTTAAACCGACCTGCTATTGTGAAACTTCTCTGCCGATGGACTTGAATTCATCTTTACAACGTTTAAGGCTTAACTTTGCATTCATAATTCGTTCCTAGAAAAATAAGGCGCCTTCGTGGAATACATAAATTTTATTAAACGTGAATTCTAGTTTTAAAACAACCTAATTCAACCGAGCAATAAGCGTAAACGCAAAATTCATGACGCGAAACTCTAATTCAGTTATACTAGAGAGCGGAGCTGTTTTCCGTATTATCATTACTAAACAGCTTTTATTATTCCACGATATTTGGCTACAGGGGCCTCACACGCGCGCTAATGGAATAAAAAGTAAGGTTACAAAGTAAAAAGATACAGAGCATCACCCGCGGCAGCGCTTCGTGCGAATTTGAACTGAAAATTTTATACGTTCAATCTATTCTGAGCGCCTTTATATTGGTGTCTCACGATCCCTACTCTGCTCTGTAAGGTTTCGTTTTCAATTATTGCCCACTTGTGGAACGAGATTCAATGGAAAAACAAAAACCTAAGCAAGAGATGATATTTTATAGACAAGCTTTATACAATGTTTACTGCAGTACGATTTGTTCTTGAGCGAGATCTGTAACGTTCTAAGAAAATTATTGACGGAACGTGCCGAGGCGGAGCGTTTTGCTGACAAGTATATGAATAATAAGCATTGTATTTACACACCGCTTTATGATAGTAATCGTTTTGAATATGCTGTGTTCGAGTAGTGTATTAGGTGGGATTTATTCGAAATTACACGCTTCGTGATTTTATCAGAATTCGAATTATGAACTGAATTCATCTATAAGTACAGAGATTGTAAACTACATGTATGCATTCATATTTTAAAGCATTTTAATTGTATGTAAAGTGGTTAAAAATACAATACAATTTTTTTGCATGCATACATATTAATAACTGGATATTTTTAACCTTTCAACATAAAAGATAACTCATTTATGGAACGTAACTTTTACGCCTACAAAATAAAATTAAAATGCCATATATTTTCATGGCAACATGCAAATTAGTTTCGATGCTTTGTAATGCGCCGCGCGACGCCCGCGAACGTGAAATCTTAAACGTAATAACAATATTTTCATTTTTAAATTATGAAATACAAATACCTACATGAAATCTTCATAAATTAACCTTATCGCATGTAATGTTTATGTTTGCGACTATCGCTACCTAATATTTATGTAAATGCAACCCTTTAGCGTGAATTATTCGAAACGTTTGTTAGCGAGCCACATACTGCCGTTTTTATAAATGAACGTGTTATTTTTGCTTTCTTAATTCGACTTCCCTAACGCTATATTCTCATAAAACGCTTAGCTATTTGAAATTCAAATAGGTATCAGTTATCAGACTTGTATATCTTCGTGTACCCAATGTATTAACATAATATTGTTTGTTGTACGATGTAAAGATAACAGAGTCGCCCCAAAGCGAATTACACAAAAACGATCGACTCAATTTAGAATTTCAGCTCATAGTTTTCCAATTGCCGTGCCGCTTGAGCAAGAACGGGTCATTTGAACGAATACGCTTTTATCAAATGCAATTCCTTTACGAAAAATGCAAGTTGAACAACAGTGCAAAACACAAAGCTTTGAATATAAGAAGTGCAGGCAAGTACACGATTTCTGCGCCCTGTAATTTGAAGTTGACAACATTGAACGTACGACCAACCGGCGGCTGCTCACAGAAATGCGCTCTTGCTATTTTTGTTCCAAACTTAGCGCTGGGGACGGACAAAAAAGTTCCCAACAACTTCCCAACACATTAATTGGTTAACTATTGGTTATTTCGAACGATCGATTTGAATATAGCGTGTTTAGTTTATGTATTACTTATGCGGCATGCTTTATAGCGATGTAGTACACGAATATTTCTCTATACAATTAAGTCTAAGATAAAAATTGGGTTAATAGAAATAATAATCTATAATCTCTACTAGATATGTATTGTTTGTTGTCTAAATAAACTAAGTCCCCATAAATTGATTGTAGAGTTCACGATATATGCTTACTATTTGCACACAGCAAAATTTAATTAACACCTGATGAGCTGGCTGCTATCAACTGGCAGGATCGAACCCGCAATAGGCAGCTCCGATCAATGCGACACGACTACATTTTGCATAATTGATGTCCCATTCACAGCTACGGAGCACTTATTCATATTCATGAATTTTACAAATTTTTCAATTTGTGCCGCCAGAAACTGTATTTACAGTGCTTCCACGTCGTATTTGCGCCAATACAATCTGTATAAAAGCTGGACTGGGACACGGACACGCCGACCTGCGATAAAGGTAGCCCCTAATGCGATATTTTGATACTGCTTCTTTCAATAGCCACGCTGTTATTGCTTCGACAATGCAAGCTTTTGTATTCGATTACGGAGTCTATTCCGTCGCAAACAAACCGTGTACAGATAGAGATCCGATTCGTAACTTCGAAATAAAATAACATTAGTTACTGAGAAGCGACACGAAAATCACTCAAAGGGAAAAATAAAAGAACAGTGTAACGAATCTGATTCCCAGTGGCGTTAGAGCCTCGAAGGTAATGGGAGATTGTAAAAGGGGGCAATGAAAGCTGCGTATTATGTGCGAGATCCGTAGGGGCCTCGCTGTATTGTGTTCGGTCCGCGGAGGCTCGATCTGACCAGGGACGCGGTCAAATTGTACAGAAATGAAATTATCAAGGTACGCTGCCGATTTTCCGAACCAATGAATCAAGATCCAATTCCCTTTTGTAATAGAACATCGTCGCGAAACGCGCGGACTTACACTGCCCACTCACGAGCCGCTTAGCGGCACTTCATGTGTTATAACACTTTTCACTTCAAACGATGTTCGCTTAACGAAGTTATATCGCATTTATACTTGTTTAGGCTTATCAGTTTTTACGTACATAGTATGATTATGAGAAGTTTAGTGTTTTCCATGCATGTTTCAAATTTTAGAATTCTGATATTGGTAATTATATATTATAAAATTTGGTTGCAGTACATATTAGTTATTAATGTTTTATTTAGGTATTACAAAAGCGACAAAATGAGCAAATTAAAAATAATTTGCTTTAATATAGGAAGATTACAACAAGAGTTTAATATATTATTAGATTAAGATTATACCATAACAAACAGGATTGTTCCTATACAAACTGTTTTATATGAATAAAGATAATGTGGAAAAACTCATTAGTGTAGAGCTCCGTTAAAAGATTGGCAAGGGATAATGAATGGTTTAATCCACAATGTAAACATATAATGATAATAATTAACTGATAAAATAATGTAACGCATCCGATAATGTACAATTTCATGTGGACACGAAACGTCCATTGTCGTTATTTAAAAAATGTTATCAGAAATACGAGCATACATGGCTTGCGTCAAGCGAGCAATTGACAATTTTTTACACTGCGCTGAACGCACTGTATTTGTGTAACTCTTTTTGTAGTGTGTAAAGATTTCCATGAACATATTTTAGATAAACTTTCATAGTTTATCGCGAACGCTTTTTATGCTTCTTTGAAATACGTTAGTGGGTGTGACACCGAAATGTTTTTCGTGCTAAAACGTATTATGAACCGAATAAGGATCAAAATCGACAGAATACATAACTTAAACATTATTTTCACGAGAATTTTATAAGCAAAAAATACTAGAGTTTTAAAGACCGCTCTTTTATTTTATTAGTAAAGTATTTGACACTACAGATAAGTTAACACTCCTCTACATAGTCTGTGCTACGCCGTAGCTCCTAGCTTGATGCGCTTTTAGTAAAATTAAGTTACTTTGTTTCTTTGCTTATAAATGGTCTCACTTTGCTTACTTTTCTGCAAAGTTTTATGTACATTCCTGTTTTTTACAATAGAGCATTGAAATTCAAGGTCCGTTAAAAAATGTTAATTTTTATTAGAAAATACATATTATATAGGAGTAGGTAATCGTATTAATTAATATCAATTGTAATTGATTTATATAAGAACTTTTAAGTGTTTAAACGAGATCGGGTGATCCTAAAGTCCTAGATTTATAAATCACTTAATTCTTAATTTTTTTTTAAGAATATAGAAATATCACTTAATTTTTAACCTTGGATCATCGCGTCATCTACATAAACTTGACAATGTAGTTTCAAATTTAATTATAGCTTTCAATCTGTCTTATGTAAATGTAATGTAAATTATTTTATTTCAGTTGATTATAATTATTCCTATAATTACTCATATTGCATCTGGATACTAAAAGTTCATACACAAAAGAAATTTCCATCTACATATAGATGTATAAATGTGGATCTGAGTCAGGCTTTATCTGGGCTTCAGTTGTAACGTTAGATGCGTATAATCCTATCGCCATCAACTAGGTTGTAACAGACAAAGAGATTTCGAATCGCATGAGTGATCAGTTTTGTCACTTTACTGGATGAAAATTTATAACCCGTTTTATAAGCTGATATTAACAGACAAAGCAGAACAGTTTGACTGTGAGCGTTGAGTTAATTGAAAACTTGTAATGTCTATTTATTATAAATAATGCAAATAAGAATTGGAGTCTAATCGAGCTTTAAGATTTTATAAATGAAGCATCAACTAAAGATCAACTATTATTATTGAAGTGTGAAATGTACATGCGAATGTCTTTCGTTTACTGACAGTTAAATTTCAATATATTTGCAATAAAACATTGAGTATAGTAGAAACTTAGAAAGTATTTTATCCATTTTTATGTTTAACCTTACGTCTACAAATATTCGTATTTTAGTAAGAATTCTCGCAGTCGCTCGGTAATCTGCGTCAAATTGACTTTTCCGGCGCAGAGCTGACGAGACTTCGTCTGTAATATGCCATAAACGACCCAAACGTATTGGGCCCAATGCTGTAAGGTTGATAAATTTCCTTGATATTTGAATGCGTTATATTCCGTTCGGGTCATAATCGACCTTCCAATAAATATATCGTAGACCAACTTATTCCTCGACGCTAAATCTATCTTGATGAAAAACTTCGAATTTCACTGGGACGTGTCACTCTAATCGAAAAGATTAAGTAATAACGTCTCTTACGAAGTTATCGCATAACGAGGGCAATATTCAATTCTAAAAAAAAAACAATTTTCCCTCAAGTTATAAACCGACAAAGATTTTCATATCTTTGCCAACTTGAGACAAAGTAATTTCGAAGGTTTGGAAATAAATTTTACGTCATTTCCTCTCTCCTCCAAACTCTTAAAATTATCGAGCATCGGCTGTTTCTCAGGACCATTAAAATTATTGAATAATGTTATCAGATAATGACACCCAAAAGTTTAATTAAACTTGTATTTTTTCACTTAATTCAGCTTTAAGCCGCTAATATAACGATTTTGTTCGCCGGATTAGGCGTCTTCAAAGTTAAATTGTGAATAAATTTTCCTTATTATCATATCACAGAAAGTTGAGCCTAAAACTTCCAAGTTAAATCCTTAATCAATGCATATAAATTTCGTATCACGTCAATTATAATTTGAACATATATTTATAAAAGAATCGCTACACGATGTAAGCGGTTTTCCTACTGACATTAAGAATTTATTTTAAAAGAGGAAAACATTTTGTACAATCGTGGAAAAATCATTTGAAGTACGAGGAATTGAATAAGGTTCATATATTTCGAATTTGCAGAAATAACCATTCTATGTATTTGCGATATAGATTTGAAACATGAATTCATGAATTTGCTCTCAATCTTTTAGGTCATGTAATTTTAAAATATGTTTGTAGAGAAATTACGTCGGTACATAATAATTTACTATTTGATGAAAGAAGACACATATTATCACAAGTCACCACATGTCAGTAGTAATTATTTTATTATGCTTATAAAAATATAATGCTACTGCGGACCTTAATTAATAATAATTAATAAAGTAATAAGTTAAATACATGAATATATGTAGCGACACCTCGCTCTGAATCGCGCAAGCGAAATGTTTCGCTACAGAGCTATATATACAACTTTCCGACATCGGCCGGCCTCGGCCGCATATAATGTGATATGACGGTGATTATGATTTATTTATAATCGTATTATCACCTGAAATTAAATTATAATTTATTAACTAAAGGTGTTTCCCACATGTACAATACAAGGCTTAACTTAAAAAAACCACTTAATTCAATATTAAAATGCAAAATGCTTAACATTAATTCCATCGTGTAATAAATACGTATCATTAAGCTATATTTACAGTTAACTATAGTTCATAGCCGTGTAAATATTCCAAACAGGCAGCTCACCATCGCTATAAATAAGGTTTTAAATTTTAAAACACCGTAGCAGTAATTACATGCGAGGCGAAAATATTGCAAGCTCGACAACGTGTCGACAAGGCGTCGCGCAGCGCGTTAGCGTGCATTCTTTCCGTGCGTTCATTAACATAACAAGTAGTTTCGTTAATCAAATGTACGAAATTAATAGCGCAGTTTAGAGTCGACGTTCCGCCCGGCAATCACACGGCCATTACAAATTGCCAGCAATTACTGCGACACCACCCTCCGCACCGATTCATGATGCGATTTTTTTTTAATATTCTATAATACGTTGCGTAGGGTACGTCGCAAATGGGTATTGATGCTATTAAATTTATACGCGAGACTTGCGGATCGCTTTAAATTTGTGTTTTACGTAATTCGGTTTTATATTAAAATTAATAAGAGAATTTTTGGAGACGGTTTATTAATGAGTAAGTTAAATGGCATCGGACGCACGAGGTAGCCATATATGAACGACTACAATATAGGAAAATTTTAAATATATATTTCATTTAAAATGTTGAACTTTGTGAAAACTACAAACACATTAATATGCTTATGGTTAGTTTTTCCAAATTGTAATAAAATAAGTAGGTACTGGTTGCATCACTGCTTAACTAGATGTTTTAATTTGTAGTAAAATATTTAAATTCGTTTTTTCGGGTGTGTGGTCTATTACTATAACGCTTTATAAATAGATTATTACACATTTATTAGCACACCTAAGATAAAGTTGAATTTCCATTAATTAAAAATTAATTGAACTTTCTCTACGTCTGATTGTTATAATTATCAACTGCAAATAACGCAATGCCATCTGTCAGTTTTTCTCAGTACTAATGCGTTTGATTGAGGATGTTAGAGATGGCTCTATCATCATATTCAAACAAACTATAATATAGGAACATAGAACCGTTCTTTAGTTCGTTACATTTAAATATTTTGTTGATTTAGTATTATTTTCATATGAATAGAAAAAATTTATTGATTGTTTATAATATTACGTGTGTCTACTTGATAATCTAGTGTTTGTATTTCATGTTTCAGTAATTTTGATCCGAATTAAACAGTTAGTATTTATTAGTTGCATTAATAAGTAATAAATAAAATTCTAGTAGTATTACAAATCAAATGGATGCTATTATAATTAATTTTGAACAAAAACATCGTCAAGAAATTGTACTGAAGTTCCGAAAATGTATGTAATACCTTAAGAACGTCTTTTTGGAACTCTACCAAGAATAATTGATATTTAAAATCCAGCCCCTTCACAACACGGCATGCGCGTTAGCCATTCTGTCGGCGTAATGAGTTTTCTACAAAATATAAGGGTATTCACCGACAGGCTATCGGAGGTATCGCGGAAGTGGTGTATTCATGTAGCAGCCGAATTCGTGACTTGTCAATTTTGTTCCGATATCGATTCGATCTCGAGACAGGCGGCCGGCTAAAAAGTTTGTAACACGAAAATGCACTGTACGCACGCGAGCTGCCTATATGAAAATTTGGAAGCAATAATCATGCAATGTCATGTTGTAGAATAGAAGCTTGTGTACTTCGCTTTTTGTTTACGACGGGGGTTGTCAAGCCACTCTTGCGCGGTCTTGTATAATAACTGCGGTAAAAGATATAGCAAATTATGTTCTATGTATAGTGCTGTTTATAATTTATATAAATAATGATAATTCATAATATAATCTGTATACTACAGTGAGGATCCTACGCTTAGAGCAAATTAATTCCTTATCGATTATAAAATACGCTTGGGGACACGTGTTCAGCTTTCAAGGTTTTGTCAAATAGACTCTTTGTATTTTAAACAGGGGTCAGACCAAACAACTTCCCGGATACTGTAAACAAAATTTGAAATCTAATTTATATTGAAAGCTATTTTGGATTTCTATAAATAGATTCGTCGTGTGCCTCTTCAGTATTTGTCTAGAAGAGGAAAAATCTAAATTTACAACAACAGATTAAGTAAATTAATTAAAACCACAAATCGAGATTTACATGGGATTCTATAAACAACTTGATTGCTTTACAAAAATTCAAATAACTAAGGCAGTGTCTCAAGTAGAGGTACATTTGAATATCAAAGACGAAATTCAAATTACGGCGTTTACAATAAAGGTTGAGTCGGTACGGTATTACGGGGCGATGTAAATTTCCGATACTCATTTCGAGGATAAAGTTCAAATGTCTTTGTCGCGGATTGCGATCCTTCAAGTGCAACTGTTATACGGGTAATTTTAAATTTCGCCGGAGTACAAATTTGGATGCTACGAGTAGTTTCGAACAATCCTTCATTAATACTGCAATGAATTGTTGAGTGGTTTCTAGTTACACGCTTAATAAGTAGTTCAAACAATGCTACAAGTACGGCTCGGAGGAATGCAATACAGCTTGAAATATGTAATAAAAGTCAACAAGTTGGTTCACATTATACCACAGCGGTATTTTATAAGTATATGCAGGACTCGTGGCCTATAATTTTTTAATCGGTTCGCTTAAAATACAGTTATATATGAAGACTTGAGCCTGACTTTGTTCACATTGTATCCGGATGAAAAGCATCTTATATGTTAACTCATGCTTTTATGTATTTTTTTTCACATTTATACCCAAATCAGATTCATTTTTACGTGATGAAGTATAATATGCATTTTGATTGTATATCATTATGATAAAAAATTTAATATCCACGGCAATCGTCTTACTTTTTTTTTTAAACTAATTTTAATAAAGTATTTTATTTCGGTATTGCTTGGCTTTTTATTATTAGATTTCCTCTACATACTTACAAGATTTAAAACAAGCACAGATCTCGACGTCCTTTGAATAGAAATGTTTTACATAAATAGAACCTTTTTCATTTTGTTAAGAATACCCCAACATTTTGTACACAAATAACGCTCGAAAGAAATTCGATTTATAAATTAAGACTACAAAATCAGATGTAGCTACTCAATATACACGAAATCCGAATAGCTTTAAAGAAATATCTGCGGAGACTCAAGTCTCTTTATCTGTCCCTTCTGACCTACAATTTATTCCATGCCTTTACGCTTGACTTAAATGCCAAAGCAAGACAGTTAAGTCGCAAATCAAGTTCTTTTGTACTTGTTTTGAGATGGTTACTTATGTATCTGTTTCGATTTAGCTGTTGTTAATAAGCAAGTCGAGGTTGTTTGATGTTTCTCTTTTTTAATTATTTATTTTCGTCCACTAATGAGGTGTTTTGGGGAATCTATTCTTAGAAGGTATTCTAGTAGTAGTAGTAACTCTACTTAGTATCTAAGAGTTTAGATTTTGTTTTTTTTTTGTTTATTCATTATTATTTATTATTATATAGATCAAAATAATGTTTCGTAACATATAATTTTTAGGCCAGTTACATTGATTACGCTTAATATGCTTTCTACGAATAAAGGATTATGAAAGTAGAATTTCATAAGAATAACATCTGTGAAATACGTCTTAAGGCGGTATAAAAACATCCTAACCCCAATGTTAGAAGTTTATTTTTAAACATGTCATCTTTTTCTTATTATGAGAATATTTTGCTAATTAACGCAAGAGTGAAGGGTGAAAGCTTCCTGCTGGTCTTACTTAAAAAGTATCTTTTAGAAAAAGTTTCTTTTGACAAACTTTTACATGGTTTATTTTTAAGAAGATTAGATTCCTCATTTTACAAGTTTGTAAATGTGATGTTATGGGGAATTTTATTTTCCATAAAGTATTGACCTTACAAGGCCTTATCTTTTTAACTTTGTCCCTTTGTCAGATGGGAACGATGGACATTAAACAAAGAGACGATTGTTAACTAATAAGTCAATTGATAATTTCAATAATATTATAGTTCTATATACACAATTTATATAAACAGCATTGAAAATAAATACAAAACAAAATCATAATAAATTAAACCACAAATCTCATACACTTACAAAAAAATCATTTCACAATTCCCATTACTTAACAGAATTTAGTTAACGCAGACGTTTAAATCAATTACCGTCAGTAGCGATCCAGCTTGAATTGGTTCTGAGATAACATCTCCACTAGCCAACAATAGGCTATTATGTGAGTAGCTTCATCTGGTCTGATAGGAAGGGGCAGTGTATGCTGTGGAACAACAAGGTTGAGTTTCTATTGGATTGATATGGATATTGCTAGTGTAAATGTGCTCTTTACGGCGCTCTATATTGACGTATTTCTGTCGAATGTTGCAAATCTGAGGTATTGTTTGTAAGGTGGATTCTACAGAATTTAAAAGCTGAATGATTTTTGACAAAACGTGATATTATATAATAAGTGCAATTTAGAATCATTGTTTTCAACATTTCGCTAAGGCAAATTAAGTTAGTTCACATAAAAAATAAATGTTGTTTGTTGATAATGTTTTTATACTAATTAAACACACTTTACTAAGATCTTCAAAATTCATAAGATAAAATCTCCTGTGGTTAACTGAAATCTGAAGATGCACTGAGACCTTGTTTCGTTTAAGACTTAGACTATGGCTTATAGCTTAATCCTATAGGTCAATATATATAAATGAAATTCAAAGCATTGTTATGCAAATACCAGTGGTTTGGTCTCCATCGTGAGTGTACAAGACAAAGCGACAGTGACGACCAGAGTCTTCCTGCATAGTGTAAATTCGATATCTTATCGATTGGATTAAATTATAATGCATTTCATTTTATAAAGGATTTGGAGTATATTATACAGGGATAATGTTATTGGTTGTACGGTTTAGAAATTAAAGACTTTTTAACGGATTTTAAACGCGATTTAATCATTATATTATTTTCCCGACATTTCGAACACTTTACAGCGAGCGTGGTCACGGGGAGACACGGTGTACGGTTTAGTTCAATCGAGCACATTGTTATCTTAATTTATAAAAGCAGATATGTTTTCTTTGATTCTTTCGGTTGGCATTCTATTTTATTCATCGTGTATGGGTAGAAAAAATATGTTCGCAAATTGCCAAAATGTTTCAATAACGCATCGAATGATTAGAAGAATAAGTATATTAATTATTATCTTGAATGACTTAATGATTTCGCGATATAAAATATAAATGAAATCTGCAAAGCCCTTAGGTAGAACCATAACGACAAAATATTCCTATTGTCTCTTTCTCGAGATTTATTGTTTTATTGTAGCATTCTCTTTTATTGCGTCATCAGCAGAAGTTACCTGGTGTTACACGTCGTTTCAAAGTTTCAGCCATTGATGTTTTTTATTGCTGTAATGCTATAAAGCAGGATACACATTATGTGACCTTTATCTATGATTAGACTGTGAATTTAAGAAACAGACTTTTTTCTATTTCTTGCTTTGGTATGTGTTATAGTACCTACTGTCGCCGATACTCGTGGCTTTATTTGAGTTAAAATCAATTGTTAATTTTGGAATTCAAACATATTTCAGGAAAATATTATAATAATTACCTACTGATTAATTGTAGTTAGTAGGTATTTGTTCGTTTTTAGATATAAATAAAGTTGTTGCATTGCGAGCTTTTTAGACATTTAAATTACATTTATTTATGTATATTAGATTTACGTAGTTTGTTACACTTAAAATATATATTGTAATAACAAAGGAGATATTTAAATTTTTCGTTTTACATGAAATAAAGAGGAGCGGTTACCGAGCGCACGCAGGTACGGAGGTACCTAAATGGCATAGAATTACAAATAGCCTTTTCATTTTTTCTCCTGGGGCATCTCGGTATCAGTCAGATGCATAGCCTTGAGATGCAAAGTGTGAGTGAACGAGGGCTTTTTATATTTGCGGGAGCCACGCTTGAATTTGCATAATATTGCTTCTTTAACGTTTGTATTGTGTATGATATACTATAACATGTATATGGATAGATCTGTTTGTATAGGTTCAATGATTGGAAGGTTTGTGGTTTACTACCATGGCATTCACAAATTTATAACAGTTTGGATGGTGAGTGAAGGTTCAAAGTCAAAATGTATGATACCCATACCGTGAGATAATTATTATTGAGAAAAAATATTAATTTTATAAAGAATAGAAAATCGAAAGAATAGAATAAATTCGATCGCTCTGGCGGGTCACGAGTGGCCGAGTTGGTCAGGTTGGTCGTTATCGAATTTTTTCTATTCTTTATAAATTTATATTTATAAAGCATTTGAATGCCATAAAACCAAAAATATCAATTTAAAAAAAAAATATTGTATCTATAGCAGCTTGCGTTATGTTGAGCACAAGTAAACATCTATTTAATTATTTTTATTTATTATTTATTGTTAATATAAAACAAAATTTCACATTTCTTTCAAATACATTATTAAGTTAATGCTGTAAAAATAGTTTAAATCATTTTATACTTTTATCAAAAGCTTTTTTCTAAAGAAAAATATATAATATATACAAAACAACCTTGCTGAACGTATTGACAGAGCAGGACGTAATGCACGTGTATTGTTCACATCTCTTTCTGGCACGTGTAATTGTCCGCAGCAGAATTGAAATTATTTGTCCTGGTACGCCCCCGCGTTTTTTTAGCAAGCTGGTCCGTTCAAAGCTTTTTGCTTCTTAATATTATTTCAAGAGTTTATATAACAGAAAAACAAATCCACACGAATTGTTATAAAGTAACTTGTCTGTATTCAATCTGCATAATATTGCTTCTTTAATATGCCGACCACCTTAAAGGGAAAGGTGAAATTGCTTTTTTCTCAGCGCGGGAAGTCAATGAATTTAAGTCAATGGCAGATAGTGAGGGTCGGGATGTTTGTCTAGTCAAATGTGATGGAAGCGGACGGGTGTGCTCTTATTTGCACTTCTTTGAATTTGTCAAATTTCCACGGAAAAGTTAAATAGTGGGGTTAGTAGATTGTGCCGGCCAGGGCGGGTCGGGAGAACGAGTTTGTTATGAGTTTCTGAGTCTTAGGAATGTGGATATTCATAATGTTATCTTGGTCTATTAAATTATGTTTGAAATATTACTTTTTTGCATAAAGTAACACAAACATTGTAGGTACTCATCATTAAGCTATAAAATAAAAATAGTAATATTATTTGCCACAACAATAATCAGTTTAACGAATGTAACATAATTTCGAGGTAAAAATTAGATAAGTACATGAAAATAGAGTCACTAACTTAAAATATATGAAGTTAAAATAGTAATTCCGCAGTCTAAAAATAACGCTGAATACATTTCTTTCATTAAATCAACAATGGTCTGGCTTGCGTTCACAAAATATGTCATATGAGGGCAGATGCTCTTTCCAGTGACAGGTATGGCGCACGCCAAGGCGGCATTATTTGCCCCGGGTTTATTTATTCGAAACTTGCGCGTTTTCGGATGACCACTGTCCACTCACAACCTGTCACTGTATTTCCCGACCCTTTATTTTCACTTGACAAGAATATTCCGAGTCGCGTCCTCTCGATATTACATTCCGATACGACTTTTTATTCGTGATACATTTTTCCAATTGTCTCCGATGCGCGCCTCCACAGTGCGAACTAACGGAATAGAATTTTCAAACAGTTTTGATTGATAAAGGTAGACAGGTTTTCGCTTTCTTTGTTTGTGAAATTAGATTCGGGAGGTAGCGTGAAACTTCAGTTCCACTTGATTAATGGTGATTCGAGGGGGATTTGAGAAAAGAAACGATTTTAGGCGGGCCGACCTTCTATAGAAAATGAATTAGTCGCCGAATGGTTCCGCGTCCGACTCACTAATTTGTATGTAGGCGCGCGCGTGCTTAGTTTTGATGCAAAAGCGCGATATTATCCAATTTTCCGAAACAACGCTCGAGTTGTGTTAATATTTGATATGTTCTCGACTTTTCTGGAATTTAACGCGCCGATTAAACAACGCGGGCCGAAGGATTATATATGAATATTTAAAATGCTATATCGGTTCTAGTTCTGTGGAAGCGCAGCAGTATTGTTTATTGCAAACAGAATCCATTTGTAAAATATTTATGAAGTACCTACAGATTAAATTTATCTTTCAACTGCTATCTCGAGTTACTATTTCATTGCTATTGGAATAGACAGAATTCAATAAAATAATAGGTTAACTGAATTACTTTTATTGTTCCTTTTAAATGGTATTTTATTGTACACACAAAACGTGGAAACTTCCAGAACCTTATTACAAAGTGACCATTCGAACTTATAGGTTCATCACCATTGGTGAAACAGTTGCACCCCGCAGGTTGTATGAACATTAAAATAGAAGGATTACTTTTATAGCCCAAACGGTCCGCTTGAGATAATATCGCTTTATTTTATGGATGCAATAAACGGTATTCGATTTTAGCCAGTCATCTGTATGTGATTCCGTTATAAGGGATTTGATACCGTGTAAGCTAAACCCTGGATTTCATTGTTCCGATCTGATATATGTAAGGCTCGAATTACTATGTAGTTCATATTTTGTTGTTTTAAAGGGTACTTTAATATTTTGTAACAAAGGAAACCTAGAAGATTTTCCAAATGTATAGCACACGTGACAATTCGGCTGGGAATCTAAATAATACGACTCAAACTATGTACTATGTAAAGTTTAATGTAACATTTACACGCTCAATCTGAAAAGTGTCAAAAAAATGAGAAGTTATAACAAATAATCCGCATCTCGTCAAGCCTAAGTATTTTTAGACATGCCAAAAGCCAGAATTTTATGATTCCACGTGATCCAATTTACAGGTATAAAGATGCCTCTTAGAATAAGAACTTTTCAAAGTTTACATTCACACAATCAGAAAGTGGGTTAACGAGATTCGTACAAGAAAAACATCTCGTTAGGACATACATTATTCAAGCTTTAGCAAAGTTAACTCGCGTTCACGCGTTCATTAAACAGACAAACGGACAAACTTGCGATTCCGGTAATGCGTTCGGCCCGCCCTCACTTATCACCTTCAAACTATACCGAAGTATTCGGAGCCGTGTACACGGCCTGCTTATTTAAATTTATCACTCAACTTTTATGCTCTAAATTCATTGTAACAGGTAATATTTCACAGATTATTAATTACGCAGCGTCGGCATCCAAGGTGTAACTCTTATTACATTATGTCAGTTGCAAATTGAAAAATTCCCGGGGCGTGTGTCCCGTCTCTCCGAAGTATTTTGGCAAAATTATTCTCATTCATTAAGCAGAGGAGTGGAGGGCGCGCGAGATTGTCGACCTACCATTCACTTGTGAGTAACGAGGTGACTTCCTGTTATTAGTTATGTCGAATTATTCCTGTTGTTCCCCTGATTCTCCTTTGATTTATTCGCCTTTTTAATGGGCCGCTTGTGAGAGCTGTTATCCAGATTAAGCGTTTAATATTCTCTAATGAGATTGTACTTAAATGTAAGCTACGAAACTATCTTAAAGGATGCAAAATAAGTCGTATTTTTAACCGACTTCAAAAAAAAGGAGGAGGTTATCAATTCGGCCGGTATATTTTTTTTTTTTTTTTTTTTTTTTTATGTATGTACACCGATTACTCCGAGGTTTCTGAACCGATTTACGTGATTCTTTTTTTGTTCGATGCGGGATGGTGTCGAATTGGTCCCATAAAAATTTTATTCCGCTAGGCCTAGTAGTTTTTATTTTATGAGCATTTTTGTCTGTACTCGATGACTTAATTTCAATGTAGCAAGTAACTTTGATTCACTTCCCGGTAACCGATTGAGCTGAAATTTTGTATACGAATGTAAATTGGATAGCGATGAAACATTATCATGACATGGAGCTGATCTGATGATGGAATCGGAAGGTGGCCATAGGAACTCAGTAATATATTGACTCAACTTTATCGAGTTTGGGCTCGTTTGATTCGTGTTGAAAAATACACTAAAAAGTATTAAATAAAAATAACTGCGTTAAAAACAACCGACTTCAAAAAGATTTGATATTATTAATTACTACATATTATTTTTATGTGCTATTTACTAAAAAGGTTTGATGTCGGTGCATGGGCTTAATACTAAGTGCTTAGTGTTTGGCACCGACTTCAAACCTATTTAATAAATAGCACATAAAAATAATATGTAGTAATTAATAATATCAAATCTTTTTTATTTCTTACTTTTCCGTTTTTGAAGTCGGTTGTTTTTAACGCAGTTATCTATACATATAATAAATCTGTAGAAGGGTCAATTCTGTACATTGAAAATATTGAAAAAATAAATAGCAGGGGGTGTTACTGGATCGATACCAAACCCAAATATGTGATTAAAAAAATTTTTGTCTGTCTGTCTGTCTGTCTGTATGTGAAGGCATCACGTGAAAACTAGCGGTTCGATTTCGATGAAACTTGGTATAATATTATACCTTATTATCCTGGGCGTAAAATAGGATACTTTTTATCCTGGAAAAATACGTAGAAAAAAATTAATCTTAATTTTTCAGTTTTATCCATAGACGTTGTTCCGTAGAACCGCGAACACACGTTGCGTATTATTATAGGCCTAGCCGTATTTGGGAATTGGGTCCAATAGATATTTATAAGATTTTATTGTCAGAGGTACCTACTCAAAATGGAGAAATAAACCATCCACGCGAAGACCGACATCCGCGCGGACGGAGTCGCGGGCGGTAGCTAGTTAATAAATAAATTAGCTAGCGAAGCTAAGGTAAATTAAATATAATTTATTTTAATAAAACGATTTGTATCCACAAAAGTGTAAATGTATAATTTGATACATTTTTGCAACCATAGAGATCCATTTCAATGAAGCATGACAAGCAAAATTAACACCTAAAACACGTCTATAACACGCCCGAGTAACCGTAATTAATGAGGCATTATTTATAATCTATTACAGGGAGCGTCTCCAATCTCTACGCATTACGCACGTCTCTTAATACCTATCCATTAATTAAAACTTATTTTGTCGCAAAACACATTTCTACGTTGACAAACAACCTTCGTGCGAGTAATTCAAACTTTAACTTACAGTTTACTAGCTTTTACGTGTGGCTTCACGTTCACTAGTTTCTCATAAACATTTGCGTCTTGAAGATATTGAGAAACAAACTATGTACAATAATGTTAATTAATTAATAAGTTTTGTGTACGCTTCTATCTTCACATGGGAGAGGATTAAAATCGTGTAATATACAAGTAATATATAATAAAATAGTTCGTAGCCAAAGTTTCAAATATTCTAAGTTTTCAAGAGCTTTTATTATTATGTTTTTCTATGTTATTTTAAGTTTTTATGAAATTTCAAATCGAAAAATAACAGGTTTTTAAAATTATCAAATTTTGCGATACAGGATAATATTTTGTAAACGCTGTACAAAGCGTTCTGCAATTTTCAATTTCGACATCCAATACAATCCACGTTCGAATTTCCGCAAAGATAGAAAATCTCTCAAAAGAATAGCGTTTAACGTGAGACAAAGACTGATTTAGATCTCCTCTGGCGAGACCCTTTGCCGGACCACTATTTACTTTTCCCAAGGAGCCGTTCACTTCAGTTCGTAGCACCCAAATCCCGCTGCACAAAGCGAGGAAAAACTCGCAGTTACACATCTTAGCATGAATAGAATTTTACATATTTTATTCTTAAACGCGCCGGAGCTCTTAGCAGGGACATAATCACAGAGTGTTCGCGTACGTGCTATCGTCATCCGAAGATAATTCTACCATATAATTTTCTATACTTAACTCTTAATGAAGTTTATTCTACTTCATTGCGAGACGAGGAATGTAATCAGTTGCGAACTAATACCACGTCGTTTGCTAAGCCCCTTCGCGTATGGTAATGCCTCGGAGACGCCGTTAGTTCTTTTGATTGTTGGCTCCTCTTGTCGAATTAAAACGAAGATCGAGATGGGGTGATTTCGAGAAAATTAAAGGAGCGTCTCATTTTCAAGGATCGCTCTTTACGGGTTATTTCAGTATATTAGTATGATTGTGCCAGCCTTGCTTCGTTTGAATTATATTTACAACACTGACACTACTATTTCCTTAAATTAATACGAAGTTTAATTTTGAGTTCCTTAATACTGTACTATTTACATCGTTTATTTTATTTAAAAATTTGACTCTAAAAAATTAAAGAAACAAACTAAAATAATTATTATATTATGGCGATAAAAGAATCTTTTCTTATTAAAAATTGCTGATCTACCATTAGACTGACATCGCACTGACATAAAATAGAAAATAAAAGTTTTCTACGGTTCTAACTTAGGGTTCTAAGTATAATATTTTTATTATTATACACTTTTATTTTAAATTTAAAAGCCATCTAAGAATAATTTGCATGGTAGGTATGGTTTACCTCTAATAGAACTAGGTTTAGTAGTTCCAGGGGTTTAATTAAAATAAAACATAAAAATATCATACAAACAAAATAATACCAAACAATTTTTTAAACAATTGACGCATACAAAACATACAAGACACTTTAAAAAACCTACACCTTAGATAAAAGTTTAGCTCAACGAACGTTCATCTCTATCTTATTACATCTTAAGCACATAATATTATGTAAATGGTGCATAAAAGGTATGAATTTCATTCTGTTTTAATATCGTAACCGCTTCATCGACCGCTGACGCTTATATTTCAACACAGATGCAAATTAAATTACTCTCAAGTTTCGCTGACTTAGCCACACTGTTGGAAAGATAACTTGGCGCTTGTCGCTCTTGCTTAGGGATTTAGGTATGTACGTATTCAGATACTAAGTGGAAAATTTCTAATTAAAACACTTACGTCTCCCGTTCGTTAAGGCGCATACAACACCGACGTTCCGAAAGTTATTCGAGCCCTTCGCAATTCAATACGCGAATTCGTGGAGCGTACAAAGTTTAGCGATATAGTTGTACGATGCCACAAAAGACGTTTAAGGGGCAGCACACAAAACACAACAATAAACTTGGTCGGTTCTGCTGACCGCCGCAAAAAGCGCCCTGCGCACAATACAAACTTAAATTGTTCGTGAAAGCATTATGCACTCGGTTTCAATTTCCACGCGAACTAGCCATTGCAGATGTTGGGCGACACTCATAAATATGATTTGAAAATCGTTTTATGTATAAGCCATAAACTTTTATCTCCGCTGACGTCGTTGAGGATCTTCTATAAACGATTCTAGTTAGTTTCCTGCACAAAAGCTGCAGACGTTTTAATATTGGACCGTTTGATAGTGGTATGTATCTGCGAGTGTAAATTTCATCCAGCGGAACGGCCGTCCGGCACGCCACCTTCGCCTGGTCAAATAATAACGTCCTAGTAGCCAACTATTGCCTAATGTATTTTAACTTAATGGAATAGTGTTGCCGGCACTTCCCGTCCTTGCAGTGTTGCGATTTAAACCGTACTTAGAGCTCGAGACACTCGGAACTTCAACTTGATATTCAATTTAGGTTTATTAAAAGACATTATTACTCTGACCTAGAATTCACGATGACTAGAAATTCTTAAGCGTTTTTCTGTTTTAGCAACATCCATTCATCAATCAACTTCAAGAAAATACCGAAAATAGTTCATTTTTCCTCCGCAGTTCTAGACAGAAAGTAGTTAAAGATTTTCACACAGAATAGAATCAATCTTATGTTTAAAGACTTTAAAGTAAAGAATTTTTGATTAAGGAAAGAAATTTTTTTAAATTTTTGTGATTGATTTATAAATATAATAATAGTGTCCATATTATGTGGTAATGGATTTTTCATTTCTTAAAGTCTTTCAAACATTTTAAGAAATTATTGAGTTATTATCATTGTTTAAAATATTACTAGTAATAGAATTATTAAGAAAAAAATATTAATAGCAATTACATTTTTGAACATTGCACAAAATATATAGATTAAAACGCCCAAAAATGACTGAAACTTAATATAATACTCTAATTACTTTCACGTACTTACAAATAACAGACGTAATTTATAGGTGTTTGTAAAATAAACGCAAACATAACCGCGGAACAAAGCTAGTGATTAATTTAAATAGTGCAATTGAGTACTGTGTGCGTTTACAATATACAATCCATTAATCTACAGCGGAAGAGCTTTCTGTACCGGCCACAAATTAATTGCATTACCGAGTAGATTACGGGTGTGATAATAAAAGTATCTGTAGTTCTTATCGTAGTATCTGAAAAAAGTATCTGTAGTTCTTATTATTATATATAATATATTAAATTCAATATTTACGTTTTGTCTAAAACCTAATAAATTTTACACTTAAAACTTCCTCTGGAATAACTCTTAAAAACGCATCAGAATACGTTGCGTAGTTTGAAAGATTTAAGCATACATAGGGACGAACAGATAGCGATATCGATTTAAAATAATTATTTAAAATCATGTAAAATATAATCTTTAACTAGAAGATGAATATGAGTTTTAAATCATAATTTGATTGATAATTTTCATATTCGTCATTTTAAAATAATTTCTAAAAAAAATGTTATTTATAATTATTTAATTATCTGAATCAGAAAATAGAACCATCACGTATAATTCGAAATTTTAATTTGTACATCAATCTCGTTTAAAATTAACATCACAAAATTAATTTCCACTCTATCATAATTGTATTTAAAACAAATATTAATAACGAAGCATTCATGAATAGAAGACAATTATTTAAAACATTTAAATACGAATGGCGTGGTGAAATTTGTTTGTCACCAGATTTGGCGTCAGAAAATAATTGTATAAAGTCACATTCATTTTCATCACATAATATTCTTAATTGTTTGTTTAATTTAAACGTTAAACAGTGGCTTGATTAAAAATTCTGTTGCTTTTTGATTCAACTATGTACATACATACTAGAAAGAATATGCCACATATAACTTATCAGTAATTTAATAGTAGATACCAGTTTACAACAACGGACAGATAATACTATCATACTACGGCTCCCGCGAAATCCATTAAAATGATAATCAGGACTAATAATTATTATGTAATACATAGCGTGGGCTATGTAATTATTAACTAAGTACACATTGGTCTACAACGCGGCATCCTTGTACTCATTTGGTAAACAATGCCGGATGCAGACAGTAAACAAATAATATACGATGAATTATTGAGCTTGTTACACTAACAATTATGTATGGACGCATAATTAGCTGAAGTTAATTGTATATTGCACTGTCACTTCAACGTTGGTAAATAACAGTTCAAGTCGTATATGAGCTCGTATTTGCGATATTACTCAAACAGTTGAACTTGTAATGAACATAAGGAAACGTAGTAGCTACTTATCAAATAAACAGGGTATGGCGCAGTCGATAAGCTCCAAAGCCTGCATGTGGAGACAGGCGACATCTCACTGTTCCAAAACTTACTCAAATTATATATTATTCTGTACAATTACTGGTTACATTTCAGTTTGTTGTTAAATATTTAAGTAAAATGTTTATTCTGGTTATAAAGATATTCACTATGAATTGGTTGGGAGAAATTTAATCGTAATTTTTAAGGTATTTTAGAAATTTTTATAGTCTCGAAAACTTACCTCAATTATTTTAAACATTATTTTCCCTTGTGACTAACCCCGTTATGAAAATTGTTTTGTATATTGCACAACTATGAATAAAAAGAATGACTACAAACAATCGTCCAGTTAATATCAAAAATAATAAACTAGGTTTTCATTCCTGAATTTTTCAATAAAAATATAAAAATGGTATGCATAAAACCTTTGACGCGTTGTTTTGATGCTATAGCTTAGAAGCCAAAGGTTATTTTTGTGTCCTGAAAAAGTGGACCACAGTTAACTACACAGCCTTTATAGGTAAAGCGGTCTCCGAAGTTTGACTGACAAACAGACAGCAAAGAGTACATGGTTCTGAATCCAGTATATTGGTTGTTTACTTTGTAAAACATAATCCTAGGCTATAGTTTGGACCTGTAGTTTTTAGGTTACATAATTATTATTAACCTGATATTTATAACGAAGTAGTTCATGCTCTATAATCGTTAAACATTTGAAATTTTATACGTATGTGATCTGTGTAAAGGTTTGCTTTTCAAACAAACAAACATTTCTAAATCGATTTCAACATTTATTTTATTATTTCATTCAAGAACGTTCTGTTGTACTTTACAGCCAGAGATGTTAAACCTTTCACTTGGAAATATATTACTTATTTAAAATCTTTCCACCATAATACTTAGCACATGATAAACATATTATAATATGCTATGGTAATTTAAAAATTAAATATCATGATAGCAAGCGCACATGGCTTCCGTTACCAGTCAATAATATAACCCCATTGTCTTTTATTTGCGTCAGGTCACAAAATGCAGTGGAGCGTTGCAGCGATGAGATTAAACCTTCTAAATGGGCTTAAATTTTAATCGCTGTTTAAGGCTCACCTAACGGAGGCATTGAGTCGCTAAAGCCATAGATAAAGGATGATAATATAAACTCTCTGCCTCTTATGGACGTTAGAATTTTTAAGCGATTATATAATTGGGTCAAATTGGTATTTTTTTTCAAATAGATGCCTGTTGATACATATTGTTAGTCATTATGTTCACCAAAGACAATTTTTATTGCATTTTTTTTTCAATTGTGCCTTCTGACATTTCATCACTGATGATCCAGTCAAAAATTTGGCCTATAATTAATTCGTGATTTTCAATTATATAATTATTTTAGAATATAATAATAGGTACGCAAAATAATATTACATAAATAGCTACTGTATTTTCTAAATTCAATAATTCAATGTTCCTAAATTGATTACTTATACGTAAATTTGTATAATCGTGTACAAAGCAATTATTTATAAATTAAGTTCATTCGATTAAATATACCTTTTGAATGTTATAAATAGCATCTTTATAAAATACCAATGTGTACCTAAACAGATGGCGTCCACGCTATCATACCACAACAATAATTATTATGAGTTAACATATTTTGAAAGCAACTTAAACGATATTAGAACGAAACTCATAATTTTACAAAAAACAAACAGTAGACGCTCATAAATGTCTACATCGGCGACGTTTAAATATTTGCTTTTATAATAAAAATTGTGAACATTCCACAGTAAAATAATGAGAAAATCAACCGACGAGTGGCGAGCGCAGATCAACAGTGACTAGACGCGTTATTTTTCATCCGGCTTTATTTTCGCGTGGTACAACATCGAAGGCCGGCATCGAACGGGATTCTAATCAATTTAATTTATCAGGGATCCCCTGGAGGCACCCATTCACTTCATTTAATGCGCGTATTTTGCGGCAGAGCTGATTGTTTTGAACCATTCGGCTATACGGTCCATTTAGATTAATTATTGGATTACTTAATTTCGACGAGGAGTATTTATGAAGTTATCATACTTGCACATTTGCTTTGCTGCGGTTACACGATGTATTAATGGAAATTGAATTTGTTGGTGCGTATATTTCGATATTGATTCGATATTATGTAACAGCAATGGATGGTGGATTCGTTAGAAATATTGCGCACCGGCTCAAGCCGTAAGATGTATTATTAATTATCATCAAGATTAAATAAGAAGGATGGCAATCGAAGAGCGGAATGAGGGTGGAATTACGACAGCGGCAGCATTTGTCCCGGCAACTAATAAAGGAGACAATATTGCACTCGATACGTATAAATGTGCGAGCAACATTTGGGGCGTGATATTAATTCCGGCAGTAATTGCTATCGGTTTCCACCCGAGGCTGCAGCCATGAGCCATGAATACGGGAGTTACCGCTATTTGTTCCTGACGTTGCGGTTTAGGGTTTTACCTCGACCCGGTCCTATATTTATTTTCTTCGAGTTTTGTCCAAACACACAATAGCCGAGTGGATTATCTAGACCGTTTCGATAGTTGGAGGTCGAACGTAGCGAAAAACAAAATGTTAAATTACGCTATTTCGAGGTGAACGGACCAATTAAGTTGACGGTATATTCAAATTATTATCTTCTTTCGATGGCGGTCAAGTGCTAACGGTTCAAATTTTAGTTAGAGGATAATGCAGGAGGTCGGTTATCGAAATCTCGCCGTCCATAAATTAAGCTGGTTACAGCAACTCTACACGTTAATTGAATAAAGCCGCATAAAATACATAGGGAACTATTTATAGAACATACTTTAGTTGTACTACAGAATTGCAAAATTTCACTTAATAATAAAAGCTTAG
Organism: Colias croceus; assembly: GCF_905220415.1. NCBI lineage: Eukaryota > Metazoa > Arthropoda > Insecta > Lepidoptera > Pieridae > Colias > Colias croceus. The sequence goes on along the minus strand of NC_059540.1, from coordinate 5,010,940 downwards.
TTTTATGGTGTATTGCTGAAATATTTAATATATAAGTAAGTCGATTTATTTACTACTAGATTTCCGCCCGCGGCTTCGCCCGCGTTTGCAAAGGAAAACCCGCATAATTCCCGTTCCCGTGGGAATTCCGGGATAAAAACTATCCTATGTGTTAATCCAAATTACCCTCTATAAGTGTGCTTAATTTCATTGTAATCGGTTCAGTAGTTTTTACGTGAAAGAGTAACAAACATCCATACATCCATACAAACTTTCGCATTTATAATATTAGTAGGATAATTGCCAAGTATTCAGTTAAACAAACTAGTTCTATTTAGATCCGTGCTTTAACTTCCTTATACTCCTAGTTTGCTAAAACGAAGTTCTAAAAAAAGAGTATTCGTAATAACATTAAGATAACGGTGTAGTACCTATATTAAGAAATTAAAACAAGTTCATAACTAACCCTACTGTCTCGTCTGTATCAGGATACAAATAGTGGCGGGCAAATATCTGTCTCTACCTTCTTAAATAACTTCTATTTTCCCACATATTCCTTTACATAACAGCTAATAAACATTCCAGACGCAAACACTATGATATCGTTTTAGTTATAATTTAAGTTTCACCACTTAATTAGAAATGATATCAAAAGCGGTCTTGCAATAATATCATAACGTAGTTTACATCATGTTCTTAATAATACATCTAGATGAAATCCTGGTTAAGCAAATTTCGTATATTGGTTTCGAGCCAAGTCATATGCTTCATATGCCATGATACTCGCAATTTGGATTTTCGAGGGAAATTAATAATTATTACATAATCCAAATATATTCCTCTTAACATTTAACTTGGTTTTTAATAGAGTTGTTTGGTGTTTTATATGATATCGTGTTACACGTGTTGTATGAAATGTTTTGATTATTAATAATGCATTTACAACTTACACAGTATAAAATGTTCAGTTTTGTAATGAAAAACAAACAAAACATAAACAGCTTCATAAGTTTTACAATGCGAGATTAAAAATAAATGTCTACTTATACTTCCTCTTACATTATATGAGTGTAATCTCATAAGAAGATAAAATAGGGAGTCTTTTCTGATATAAGTGAAGCCTAAGTCTATTTCTCTGAAGGGCCCTCGACTCGGCTATATATGTGTATACTGTATAAGTCAGCACTAGGCTATCTAAAAGATCGAGAGATAGCAAGCAAAATTAAACCGCAGGTCAATTGAATACGGGCGCGTTATACAGTCGGAGCGAAGATCCTTATTTTCAATTTCCATACGCGAACATTTTCCTATATTATGTGCTTAGTACAATGGCGAATGAAGCCATGAATCTTGTTAGGAGTGGGCTTGATTTAATACTAGCGGGATTGGGGGGATTTGTTTATACCTCATTTGGGTTGGGTGTTTTGTTTTCTAAATTACTTAAGATTGTTACGATTGTAGATGCCATGTTAGTCTTTATGTGTGTGTAGTGTTTTTGTGAGAGTAAATTGCGATTGTGTAACTCCTAATATTTTTTTAACCTATTTTTTTAAGCTTAAAAAGCTATCTTGTTATTCAATAGTATGCAATATACTCCTCGTAAATAAGAAGAACTATATTTTTATGTGCTCAAAAATGATATAATTTATAGGTATATGAAGGAATTGGTATTGATGTCGAACTTATTTCCTAAGTTCGCAACAATAGCATTTAGAAATATTTTTTTTTAGTATTCCAAACGGATTTTTCACCACATACTTGGGCGTCATCAGGCCACCAGTGAACGTATGTAAATTCGTGCGAAATTTAAAGCACTATGTAATATTGTTGGCAATGTACCTAATACTGGCAACACCGGTAAGGTAGCGGGTGAGATACAACGAGAAAATTGTATTTCCATTTTTACAATTTCAATTTAGTATTAATTCGCGTCCGGAGCCCGGCCGGGCGCGCCGCCACATGTAAAATATGGATCGGCTAAGTGAAATTAAAATGCTCTATAAATTGTGATTTTTGCAAGTCCTAAAGTGGGGAAGGCTTTTTATTATTTATCGTCCGCGCGCGGCCAGCGAGGACTTACTGAAAATCGTCGTTATTATTCAATCTACTTGTTAATATATTTACCGCGATACACGGCTTTAAGAGTAATTATTGCTATTTGCATAATTTGCTATTATTTTTAATAATAAATCACTTTTATGGCACACTTTACGGTAATACTTTGAGTTGTTTTATAACTTTATAAGAGGAAATTTATGTGTGGAAAGGAATGAATAAATTGATGTAATATAATTATGACTTGAACATAAGGATGATTTCCACTTAATGTGTAGGGATATATATTTTTATCTAGTATGGTAAGATTTGGCCTATGCAGCAACGGAAATTCGTAACCAATAATAATTAAACTAAATATATCATCTCTACATTTCTCTATTTTCTTCGTCACGTACAGATATTTTAGTTACAGATAATTTCAATAAGTCAGAAAGTGAAAACAGAAGTATGCTACAACCTTCTGTAAGTAGTTTTCGAAAACCAGAACATCGTAAAGATCACCATAATATGACAGTGAGAATATCTTTATCTGCAACTAAGAAAATGTTATCTAAAACACCAATTGACGCATTCATTTAGAGATTTTCGTAATACCAATATATAACATAAATTATAAGTAAGCTTATTAAAATAATTTGCACATGATCTGTTTATTAGGCATTACTTAAAACACTTAAAATGTTTGGCACTCCGCTCATCGCGGCCGCTGGCCACGGCGATCGTATTTGCGGCCTTTGGGTTAGACTACTCTCTATTTCATTCCCAGTAGTACAAAGAGAGATCTGCATAGACCGGAATGACTGAATATTTATGAGAACCAAATACGTTTGAAATCACTGAGAAAAGCTGGTTTATTTTAAATTGTAATTTTTAGTCAACGTTTTTATTACATGAAACGTAAATTTTATAATTGAGTATTATGTATTTAGGTATTAAAATTCTGTGCGCGCTCTCGCAGCGTTTAAATCGTCGAGTAAGTGAACAAAATAAATACAAACGTTATTAGGGGACGTGTACTGTACGTACTTCGCAATCAGTGAACAGCTATCAGGCTGTCGGTTCCTTGAAACTTCCTGCAGCTCGCTTCCTAATTTTATACACCATTTATTTTGTAGCCTCGTCGATGTGTTATAAAATTTTTATCGGAGCGTTTTATTCTGATATTTTCGTCGTGCATGGATATAATTATTATCTTGTTACGTGGGATTGGTTTTGTAAATATATTTTTCGATTCGATGTAGAGTAAAAATAAAATGGAGTATTTAATTGAATTTTTTTTAATGAAATGTTAAGTTTCTAGATGAGTTACCATAAGTTTTATTATTGTACTAGCGGTCCGCCCCGGCTTCGCCCGTGGTACATATTTCGCAATAAAAGGTAGCCTATGTTCTTTCACAGGGTCTAAAGATTTTCTGTGCCAAATTTCATCAAAATCGGTCCAGAGTAGTTTATGCGTGAAAACCTTTATACATACATACATAATTACAAACCTTTCCTCTTTATAATATTAGTATAGACTAGCTGTGCCCGCGACTTCGTCCGCGTGGAATAGTGACTGCATAGTAGTTACTACTTATCTTAATTATTGAGTAAACACAGACTACCATAAATAATTAAAAGAACTGAACGTAAAATTTATTACTAAACTGAGCTAAACAATACAAAAAAAAATGCCTTATTAATTTTCTACGTAAAATTTCTTTTAAATTATGTCATATTATTTTTAGGCACCAGGGGGGAGGGGAGCAAATTTCTTTTCCTTCCTTCCTTGTATGGATGTTATTAACTATGTATCGTGCAGCAACTGATCAGCTTAATCGATACTCAGTTTTTATCAAATCCAGCACAAAATCCAAATCAAATCTTTCCTGAATCCTGTCTCACGCCTGTAGTAACTAAACCGTTTAGACCGTGCAATAAAAATTAAATTAAAAAAAAACAGCGCTACGAAGAAAAGTGCATAGAAAAAGGAATAAATAATTTCACAAACTTCCCGAAGATTTTTAAAAATAAATACCATTTTAAACATATATAAAAAAAACAAAGTCGTCGGGGCTGCCATGCCCACATAACATCATCATAATATACCTCATTATCAAAATATATGGTACTTAATTTTAAAGATCGTCGGGAAGTTTGTAAAATAATTATTTATTCCTTTCGGTTTCTTATTTTCATGTAATATTTTCAAGTGAGCGAGACCTACCTCTACCTCCATATTACATTCCTACATCATATTGATATCTATAAGTTTGTTGCTCCTTGACATCTTTTAAGTTGGGCCGTAACTGTGCACAAATTGTAATGGACAGTGGCAAAAGAAGTGGTATACTTAGGAAAAAATATTGCCAAGGGCCAGGCCTATGTAGCTTTGAGTAGAGTTCAAAATTTCCAGGGTGTGGCTATCCTCTCGCTCCCGTATCCCCTCTTCTTTCACAGACTTTCAATCCTTCCCTTTCCATCCCTAGTAAATGGCAGAACCGATTTTGATGTAAACCATATCTAATTGTACCTATATGTACACGTCATATTATCTTGTAGTTTGATGCTCCATTTGGTTTATTTATCCCCACTGTCACCCCTAAAAAGCCCTAAATGTAATAAACGGATGAACCGATTTTGATAAAATATGTCTAATTATATTTTACACGTCATGCCCTTTCATTTGATATGTCACTTGAATATATTTGACAAATTCATTTTTTTATTACCACTTTTATACCTTTATCAAATAAATGCATGAACCGATTTGTTACTGATAGGTCGTTCACTTTCATTTAATATATCACTTAGGTACTTATATTTGACAACTTTCGTTTTTTTCATTCCCACATTTACCCCTATATAACTACCTAGGTATAATAAATGGATGAACCGATTTTGATACACTTTATCTAAGAACCAGCGTCGGAAAATATGCTGCCTAACTAAAAATTCATCTAATTCGGATTACCTGTTAGCGAGCTACGGTGGCACAAACAGACACACACACACAGACACACATAGCGGTAACACTTATCACCCATCTTTTTGCGTCGGGGGTTAAAAATATAATACTACATAATTTAAAGGACATTTTATGTATAAAATTTACCTAGAAGTAAGCATAATTCTAATTTGACCAACCCCCCCCACCCTTGGGCACTTTCGATATCATCATGGACATTTACAGGAATAATAATTGTCACAGATAACTTACGTTTTATCGTACAGTGTATAGAATGCCTTAGCAAATGTTCGCCGTGAATACTTAAATGGTCATAACTTTTTTATTTACGAACCGATTGACATGAAATAAACGCTAAATGTTAAATGAAGATTACCACAATATATTAGTGAAAACCGCATCTTAATCGGATAAGCCGTTTCTGAGATTAGCGTGCACGAACATACAGACAAACAGACAAACAGACAAAAAAATTTTTAACTACAGTTTTGGGTTTGGGATCGATTTAATAATAGCACCTGCTAATTTTTTTTTATATATTTTGATTGTACAGACACGACTTTTCTAGAATTTTATTATATGTATTAATTAAAAATATGATTTGAATCCTGATGATGATATGAAATGAGCACAGGTGAAGCACATGCTTTCGAAAAATAATTTCCTCATTTAAATGAAGACAATAAAAATTGATTTCTTTGTACATTCTAAAATATATTTCCAAAACATGACTTGATGTTTAGAGTGACGAGCAATGTATTTTTTTTTGTTGCAGGGGATTCGGGTTCATCACATTCGGCGATCCCGCTAGTGTAGATAAAGTTTTAGCTCAAGGAACACATGAATTAGATGGAAAAAAGGTGAGTCTTTACTTTATATATTTTCTTGTATTATTTGTATATTTTTTTTGTTACAAATTATGTACATAATATCTGAACAGTTATATACAAAGGTATCATGCAGTAAAATAAACTGAAAGTCTAAAATTCGATCATGTTCTATGTAGATTGTTGAAGTAAGTTTTGATATATTTTATTAAAATAATAAAAAAATCCTAGATTATTAAATAATATATTATTAATAATAACTTAGAATTTTTTTATTGGCTTTCCATATTATAATATTTCATATTTAATTCTAAACAATCTAATATTTTAGTACATCGCAGTGAAATCAGCGCAATTTATTTTTGCACACACACTTTTATTTGACTGCCTTTACGTTTACAATTTTAATTTTGCTGGCTACTTAAAATTGCGCCGTAAAATCGTAATGGGAAAAACAACAGTTGAAAATGTTTTTTACTTCCGGAGAGGTGAAAATTTTTATGAAAACTTAATTATGTCATTTTTAACCATTCGACTTTGTTTGAAACTATTCAATTAATTAATATTACTTTCTGTCCAACTTCCTAAAAACATAACTTTGTATCATTGTTAGCGTTTAAACTGCGATGTTTCTTCTCGATAAAACGTATAAAATTAATCAAGGACAATTTGAAATGGCCGATTTATTGCCGGCTGTGATGCTTTATTTTATAGAGTTCATTGTCCATTAATCTTAGTTTCAAATGTATTACTTCAACCGACGAATGGCTCAACTGTTGCGAGTGTTTTACTATCGCGCACAGCTATTATTTCAATAAGCCAAATATTCTGCCAAATCTCGCTCCGAGTGTGTGTGTGTGTGTTATGTGTCACACACATGCGCAATCTTTATGTAGATAATGCTCATCTTTATATCTCTGAAGACGCATTACTCGCTTCTTTCCGAGAACTCTCAACAGATGGAGAAAAAAGTCGATTACTATCGCTCGCCACGAAATAATCTAGATAAATTACAGAGCCCGGCGTTGTTTACTTTGATTAAATTGTAGTCGACTGCCGGAAGATTAGCCGAAGCCTCACAAATCGAGCGAAAAGAGAGAGCGTTTTCTCAATTTACATAAAATGAACGCGAAAATCGCGATTGTACTTACATCCAGTATTTCTTATTTTACTTATTTTATTGCTACTTGTAGTATATAAGTCCTAAATGTGAGCTTATATGTATGAATAATTCTTTGACTAAATTCTGTGTTCATTCATTCTCTTGTATGATATATGAAAATTAAAGCTAATTGACTTATTGAAAATTTTAAGTTTAGAGAGAGAGACACCCATGAAACATATTATGTATAAAATAAATACATTTCCTGTCTCTTTTTCTAAATAAATTGTTCAATACGGAAAATCAATTCCTAATAAATATTGATTTTAATAAAGCTATTGAATATAAAATAAAATAACCCAGAAGTTATATAACCTGCATGAAGCAATTATTAATTTAAAGGTAATTAAAATGTTATTAAAGTGATTGCAGTTGTTGGAATAATTTTCTCTTAACTACGTTTATTCTCTAAGACCATTTTTAATTACCTGCTAGTAATGAGAGCATTTTATTATGCAATTTTCATGGATAAATAGTTTTGCTTTATACAATTGCTTCAAAAGAAAACTATTATGTTGTCCTGTCTGTGCTTGTGTTGAAAACTCCATACTAATATTATAAATGCAAGATGATTTTACGACCAAACCAAAACATAGTTTTGGATGCAATTTGGAAGCAAAATAGACAAGGAACCAGGGTCAAAGAAATGATTTAGTACTTCTGTCGCAAAAAAAGTTGAACTTTTAAACTTTTTATGTCAGATTTTGCTGAATTAAGGTTATCTTTTAAATAGCTCTTAAAAATTGCAATAAGGCACGTGTAGTTTCGCGTAAGTTGTTGTAAAAACATGACAATCACCATTCAAGATGTTCAATTATTAATTTTCCACGCTTAACACTGTGCTTAAAATAAGTAAATATCGAAAAATAAATATGTCAGTCATTTTATAACAGTTTTCTGATCTCCAAAATGTACTCAAGTAAAACTCACAAATACAACAAGTGATAACTGCGTTAAAAAAAACCGACTTCAAACTTGCACTTGCAACATTTACAAATACAGAAAAAAATGCTCATAAAATAAAAAACTACTAGGCCTATCCGAATAAAATTTTTATGGGACCAATTCGACACCATCCTGCATCGAACAAAAAAAGAATCACGTAAATCGGTTCAGAAACCTCGGAGTAATCGGTGTACATACATAAAAAAAACATACCTGCCGAATTGATAACCTCCTCCTTTTTTTTGAAGTCGGTTAAATATATACATTAACATGTAACAAATAGTTTAGATATCATGTCATGATACATATTATATTCGTATATTGATTATAATACACCCACGCTGTTTCGTCCTTCAAGTGTAAGTAAACTTTTGCCATTTATATTTTATTAAGAAATATTGAAACTTTTTCCAACGAAGTTTGTTTCGAGGCACATCGATTGGAAACGATTCAAGCAAGTACATTTAAGTTATCGCATGAGAAAGGAATTTCATTTACACAGACTTATGAATTGTATTATGTGAATATGAGTTTAGTACGAATGTGTTTTCTTGTATAGAAAACGTTGAGCATAGCATTGATAGAGCGTTGAGTTGAGCAGAGCATTATATAGAAAATTGAGCAGAACACATATATATATATACTAGCTTTCCGCCCGCAGCTTCGCCCGCGTTTTCAGAGAAAACCCCGCATAGTTCCCTTTCCCGTGGGATTTCCGGGATAAAACCTATCCTATCTCTCAAGTTGGATCGAACTGCACATGGTGTGCGAATTTTATTGTAATCGGTTAAGTGGTTTAGGAGTCCATTGAGGACAAACATTGTGACACGAGATTTATATATATTAAGATATTTTGATATTAACGTGAAGATTTTTGATTTGTGTATAGACGGGAACTTTTATACTTGGTACAAAAATTAAACCAGTATTAAAAAAAGTTATAAAAAAGAAGATTTCTTGGAATTTTTCAATACAAGAAAAAAATGATTCCATAGCAACAGTTTAACAAAAGATGTATTATTAAACGATACTATATATAGAGCGTTGACGTGTCCTAAATGTGACACAAATATCTCCACCGATCTTAGCTAAATGACATTTACGAACATTAATAAATCATGTCGACTTTTAAAATATGTAGCTAGAGAATTTTGCAGAAAATCGCCATTTTATATTACGCTGAAAGCTTTGATATTATATACGCGTGTACTAGTATTGAGATCGATACAGATTTCTATTTGTTGTTCAAAGTTCCTAAGTAATAAATATTGTAGGGATGAGGGCAAATTTTACGAAATAAATAAAATAAAAACTTCTAGAAACTTTCATAAATCGATCGTGTAATTGTTAAGGTCGATATAAACAAAGGCATATAAAATACTTTGGGAAAACAGTAAAACTTTTCAGCAACGAAGCTTTCATATGAATCAGTTATATATCTTTAATATGAAATTGAAATGGTATTATCGTGTAGCAATTTTACGTCTGCGTAGGTGTTACAATTCTAAGATAAGAGAGATGCACAGATGGAACGGACAAGTGCAAAAAGCTTAATTAATTTCCGATGCGTATTTCGGCGAATCACGATCGACTTTAGCGAATTTAATTCACCATGATCATAAATTCATATTGCCACCTAACACGTTTTGCGAATGCCCGAATTCGAAAATGCTAACTACGTAGGTACTAGTCGCCATCCATGAAAATAAAATGCTTTTCAATGCAGCCATTGAAGTATGTTACCGTGCAGCTGCATAAATTTGCTGTAGTAGTACGCCATTTGAATTATTGCATAACTTGTAAACACGTCTGAGACCAGCGCTTGCGAAGACGCCTTCATTTTTTCGTCTTATCGGCTCTTTTAAAAAATGGCGCGTACGAGCTGAATGCTGGGACTTAATTCCTTTGAAACGATATTCAGTATGTATTTCCGTGAAATATTCTTACATTTTACATCGGTTTTTAATACAGATTAAAATTCTTAATATTAAGACGTGTATTCCTAGAAATTTGATCTCCTTAACTCGGATATTAAATTGTTTTCAAATTGCCATGTTTAAAAGTATTCTCATAATAAATTACATTTTCTCAGACGAAAACAAATTTTATCGAGATCATTGTAAATGCATAATCTCTACAACATTGTTTTAATCCAATATTACATATTCAAGTGTTTCCTAATCGAACAATTACAAGCATAATAAACGCTCGTGGTCCACTATGTAGCGAAGCCGATTTTTGCAGTGGATTACCCGTTTAAACAATGCGAGCGGCCGGAACACCAAATAAAGGGAAACACTAACCGAGGCCCGCGTTATTCTTCCAAAATTAACTCATAACGCCAAGAGCTGTTGATTTTTTTTCAACCGTAATCTGCTTTAACGGGCACCGGGCCAGTAGCTCTGTAAATCGGCCGCACGCGACCGCCGCGAAATGTGAATCTTTAAATGTTGAGCATACATTTTTAATGTCGTTTTAATGCCACGCCTCGGCCGATTGTGGCAACAATTAACGTTATAACGAGTTCATTAATAATGGACTATTCAAAGTCCGTTTTAAATAAGCTTTTACTGGTTAAGATTACTTTTAACCGCAAATGTATTTTTTTAACTGCGGTTCACATTATCGTTGTGCAAGGCATGTTATTTTTTTGTGAGTTCAGACTCGAGACTGTAAATCGCAATGTTGTTTTTTTAAAAGGAGTGACATCTACGCTACGTTCAATTTAATGGATAACGTTGATGAAGTTACCAATTAACATAATGTGAGCGACGCTTCACGTTTGCTTTTTAATACAATCGCTTTACTATTTAAATTGATCGTTGTTTTTAATAAAAATATATTCAACTTTAATGTTTTAACGGAAATGCAGACCAGGTAAATAATGTAAAATGTTTTATTTATTCAGGATACAGAATTTACGTCACATGAATGTAAAGTATTAAAAGGAAAAACAAGCTCTCTGTATGCGAATCAGCAATAATAAGTTAAACTATATGTCCCGTGCCCACCTGAAGAGATTGGGGTAAAGGAATGCTTAATATAAAGTCCCTTAGCACGGGGTCCCCAATAATAACACCGACTTCGCAAACGTAGACAACTCTCTGTTTGTGGTTTTATATCTCGTACCGTATTTTTCTGATAAAATATACGTGCATGAGATTCCCTTATATTGGATATTTGAATTTCGCTCGCAGGAACTTTAATTTCGACAGATTCGAATATCAAAGAATTTCAACATTTTGAAGTTTACGTCGCATTTACAAATTGAATAGCGTATTAAAATTTGGATGGGAAAGTCCGGTTGACAGGCATATTCATTGTATGCAGCAAAAGTTTCTTGCAGTCGTGCCTGGGCTGAACTTCACTCGGACATCAGGAACCGGCGTGGATTCAGTTTCACAATAGAATAAAGTAGCATCGGAAGCTCGTTGGAGTTAATAAATAATACAGAAACGGAGTGACATGCGCAGAGTGCAAGGAGCGCCCTAAGTCTGTTTTGACTGCAAATATCTGCGCCGGATGCCTGTCTGTACTTTTCGACGTAGAGATCTAGATTCGCTGGAAAGTTCTAGACAGATTATTTATTATTAATAGGACTACCACTCACACAATTATGATTCACAATAATTATTGAAATAAGACTTCGTGTTCGTAGTGTAAATACAGTATAATTAATTTTAAATGCATTAAGCCCATCGTTATAATATAATCGTAACGTAATCTAATTTAGTAGAAAAATCAATTCAACATGAAAGACCAATAGGTCCAATAACCAATTATTTCACTTGAAACGTGTTTATTATTTTTAGTTTTACAAATAACTCGGACATTTATAATAACATCAAAACATTATAATGCATGCACTATGACGTCACATCTAGCACAAGTGGAATCGGAATGTACAAATAGAGTCGGAGTTTCGAGGACAAATAGTGCGTAATCTTTGTCTCCCGAGACCACTGGCCACATCGCGTCCAGCTTTTGTTCAATCAGAATTGTCTGATAAGCTCCAACTGTCTTGATTTAAGCTGATTGTAACTAGAATTCAATAGAGTTTGCATCTTAATCAACTGAATGTTCTCAAAGCCCGATTGTTTCAATGTAAAAACGTTCGATTAGTTTGTTTCTTGTAACTGCTAAATAAATCAAAGCATCCTCACTTCGCAATATATACAGAATACAGACAATGTAATATGACGTCATCATAAATTCAATGTGACGGATGATACGGATACCGAGTACCTTTTGTTTGTAACCCCCGTCGGTATAGATATCAAATGAAAGAAATCAATCTGTGGTTCCCCTTAAACGATACCATCAATACAATACGACTAATGCTATTATATTACCAGAAGCTTATTCGAGAATAGTTATGATACAATACGAATAAATGATACTTATTGTGTTGTAAAGGCGAAATAAGGATATAAGAGTCATAACAAAAGAAAATTTAAAATATCAAATTGTTAATAAACTTGTTGCCACAGCTATACTTGTTCTCATTTCACCTCAGAAGCAATTCTATTAAGGAGATAATATTATAATAAGATTTGAAGTTTAGCTCGTATTTCAATTACTGGAGGTATTTCACTCACAATATTATGTTCTCAATGTTCAACTGATGGATAAGTTTTATTTTTCTCCACCATTTGCCCTTTCCAAAGTATTTAAGGGAAAGTAATATCTTACCGAGTGAAGGGAAAATACTTCGGTTGCATTAGGTGTGAGCCGTAGGCCTTAAAACGACAACGTGTCGGTTCCCACGCGAGCTCGGGTTACTCAGAATCTCATTTTTTCTCACAGAATTAAACCAGCGATAAAATTCTTGAGACGTCGCATGAAAATGTGCGTCACCTGCCTTGCATATTTATGTGTGTCCCAGTAATGACGTTTGTCGAGCCTCCCCAGCGAGGCTTCATTACAACCTGTCTCCGAGGGCGTTAAAGCAAAATCCTACTTTATAAACAATCTGTGTCAAGTGTTTTCCAATCGCGTCGGAGCTTGTTTGCATATTTCTTTATTGAATGACTAAAAGCTATAGCAATTAAAACAATGCTACGGGCTACGATTTTGTTCAAGTGCAAATTAATAATCATCATGAATATTCATCACATTTTATTCGATTCACCTTTAAATTCGTATCTATGAAATACATTTTATTTAAGCTTTACATAGGACAACAATTTCGCCACTTAAGAAATTGAGTAGTTACTTACTGCCTTTGCCTTTGCCTTTTACATAATATAAACAATACATACGTTTAAGGTCATATATCTCGTGTAGAGTAAATATTGTTCTTAATTTAAGTGTAGTTAGTGCGGGCGCACACGTGCAGCGGCGACGCGACGTGCCTGGCCGCAAGTCGCGCTGCACCAAATATTTCAGAGAGAACGGTACGGAATATCGCAATAGCTCGCCCTAATCTTGAGCCAACTCAAGTGTTGCACCTGCAGCCAAATTCGTTCCAATTAGGAGGAGTTACAGTACGCGTCGCAGACTGAGCGGCAAATGATGCGGTCCCCACTTAAGCGGCCGACACTTGCGACGCCCGTCTGCACGTAAATAAATTCTGTTACCGCGTCTAGTGCACGTCATTAAACTTTCTTGTCCTTACCACCGCCCGTGTGACGTTTGTTAATTATCGAGATTTTACAACACGCTTGCTGATTGAAATTGCATGTTCTGAATGCTAGTTTCATTAAGCTTCACCCATAGTTTCAATACTACGAATGCAATTAATTTTAATTGCTTCTAATAGTTCCGCGTATTGCTCCCATGATCACGTGCCATCATTAAAATGTCAAACAATTAATGTGAATTCCCTCAAATATCTTAAAACATTGTTTAGCTTCAAACATTTGTATCGAAATGTGCACAAAGGGTTAAATTGTAAATTAATTTCGAAAGCTATTTCAGTACAATGGCGATGTGAGTAACCTTTTAATGCATTTTATGCGCGCTTCAAATGCCTTACAATTAGACGTCAAGTATTAGATACATCATCAAGCGCAACAATTCACTGTAGGGGACATTATGCCCTCGTATACCCTTTGTACTAACTATGTAGAGAATGATTAGCTTGTATTTTTTAATACACAGTATTAACACTTCTACAGATTTATTATATTTTTTTGTAAAGTAGCCACCAAAGATAAAATATAAAATTATGTATAAAAAAATATCAAACCCCGACAACATTTTAAAGTACCGAGCACCGTATAACGAAATTACACACTGCGATTTTTCATAAATATATTCTATAACCCGATATCTAGTTTATTTCATATCAAGTGCAGTTGCTCTGAGGATCAAATAGCAAGCATGCAAGATAGCCGTGCGAGATCATTGAATCCATTTGTATCGTGTTCAAATGCTAAGGTGCTACTCAATCGACACCGGAGCTTTAGTACATACAATATTACTATCTATTTAGATATTTATAAGATGTAATTTGCCATAACACTATAATAATGCAAGCTGTCGCGTACGTAACAAGTTTGCAGAATTTGTAATTACAGGGTGGTTCTAAATTACGTTGACAAATTTCAAAATAATAAATTTCAAAAATGGGACATGCTGCGTTGCTTTTGTTTTTTAATTATTATTTTCACATGTTTTGGCGCCAACTTAACGTTATTTGTGAAGAGAATAAATTAAAAATTAGTCATTTTTTACTATGTCTGCTCAACGAGGTGCAATAATATCCTTATATGAGGCTGGTAAGCGGCAGTGCGCGATAGTGTGACTTCTCAGTATCAGTCGGCAGTTAGTTTCTTCTGCTATTAAACGCTACGATGAGCTTGGCCATCTTGGTGACTGTCTGGCAGAAAAAGAACTGTAAAGACGCCTAGGCTTCGACATATCGTCAAACAAAGATAGACCCGCAATTCACAAGCCAAGGTAAGAAAAATAGCTCGAGATTTAGGTGTAAGTCATTCAACGTTACAACGAGTTGTTAAAAATGAGCTCAAGTTAACAGCATACAAGCTTCGAAAAGCGCAGCAGTTGGATGATAAAGATAAAAAAATACGCCTCGAAAGATGTCACTTACTGAAAGCGCGCTCCGCTGGCGAAGCGTGGAAAAATATTTTTTTCACCGATGAAAAAATTTTTCAGATTGAACAGTCTCATAACCGCCAAAACGATAAAGTTTACTCTTCTAGTCGCCCTGGAGCCACAGCAATTATCACCCATCGGCAAAGACCGGATTCAGTCATGGTTTGGCGTGGCATTTTCTCAACATGCAAAACTCCTCTTGTTTTCGTAAAAAAAGGTGTGAAAATGAATCAAGAAATATAACGACGCGATATTTTAGAGAGTGTAGTTCATCCTAGGAGCCAGTAACACTTCGTTGACCAACCGTGGACTTTTCAACATGTCTCTGCTGCATCTCACAGGACCTCAAATGTGCAGTAGTGATGTATGGACCATTTCCCAGAGTTCATAAGTTCCAAGGAATGGCCTCCATTTTCATCAGACCTTAATCGAATGGATTTCAGCGTATGGTTAATTCTAGAGGCGAAGGCCTGTGCAACATCACACAGAAGTGTAGACGCGCTGAAGGCAACACTTACTCGTGAGTGGGACAAAATATCTGAAGAGGAGGTACGGAAAATCGTCGAAAACTTCAGAAAGCGTTTAAGCCTTTGTATTAAAGCTAAAGGTGGTTATTTTGAAAATAAATAGATATTTACATTAAAATAATACTGTATTTTTATTATAAAGTAGTCACCGATATACTGTGTAAAAAAAAAATAAAATAAATCGTAAAATGAGTTGTCAACGTATTTCAGAGCCACCCTGTAATTAATATGCGGGCTTATTATTGATTGAATAAACACTGATATTATATTATACTGTATTTGTAATAATATTATGTTGTTTAAATTCTTATTGTTTGTGTTGAATGATGAGTTAAAATCTAAATATTATTCTATCTGTAAGATTATTTCAAAAATTAGATGATTTAAGAAGGCAAAACAGATTTATACTCTTTAGGTATAGAACCATTTATGAAACAAGGCAAAGATTAGATTCCACCAAAGATTGTCTTTATTGTAATAGTGAGATTAACTAATAGTTGGTCAATCAAACTAGGTTAGCCCTTACCCTTTATGTATAAATTCTGTTCCATTGTCTTCAATGATTTTGTTGAAGTTGCTTATATACTTGATATAATTTGTATGGGAAACTTTACACAGAGCAATATTATAATTAGGATAGAGCTTTGCGTCTATTTGATTTGTTATCAATCCGGAACTGCTTTACGCAATAAGATGAATTTTTGTTAATATATAAGCGTAGAGAATGGAATACGAAGGAGTGAAATAATTGTAATACACAGGAAAAGCCACAGAGAGAGCTAGATCTATGTAGAAGCAGATATAAATTAATTTATAATTTAATATTTATAATCCGGGATTAGTAAAATTTGTAATAAACTGGAGAAATTTCACAACTTTTACCTCAATATAAACGCGTATTTCTAGGTAGGCCAATATGTTGCTATGTAAAACTTTTGAAATAATGCCGTTTATAATCCATGCTTAATATGGCCGTTTATAATAAATATATGTATACTCACAAAATTATGCTCATAAAAATTGTAAGCAGGTCCCAGCGAGGTATTTTTGGAAACTAACCCTTACCTAGGCTGTGCAGGATTAAGGCAAAACTCATGTGATATTTGCACGACCAATGGATTATGTTATTAAGGCCTTGTTCTAATATAGTAAAAGCAGCTAGCCGCATATATGTTTTAACCGACTAAGCTTAGGTGTTATAGCCTTGTATAACTGCATAACTATATGCACGTACGTGCTTATAAAAATTACATTCTGATCAGTAAATTACATCATGCTTAACCCATTCCCTCGATTGAATAAGTGCCCCTATTAAATTATTTATCATTCGATGATATGAAATAAGAGACAATTTCAGAAATTACCATTTCAATATTCGTATGGAAAAGCAAAATCATACACAATGCATTAACCATGAACCGTACGATGAAAAACTACACGCGACATCAATATCGACTGTTTACTTAATATAAAATTTAACGTAATCGACGATACGACGAAGCCATCGCGAGTACATAAGGCGACATACCCGTATCCTACCAGTAGTGATATCCCACTAATGTGCTTTCTCCTGCAATCTTTTCTTGCGATGACACGCTAAAATTTCCGCCGCCGTCAAATATCGAATGTAATACGTACAGATTAGGGTATGTTTTTGTGTGCCTAAATACTTCGACTTAGGATAATTTGAAGTTTAAAAGCGGCGATGTCAATCTTTATCGCAAGGGAAGTAGTAGGTAGGGGGAGGTCGGCTGCCAAGGAGGGTGCGCCACTGCGTCGATTGTAATCACGCAAATGGTTCCATATCAAAACGTCACATTCGTAGATATGATATCGATGTTTCGCTGTCAATTCTGCGTGGCACAGGTTGGCCGAGTTTTTATCTGCATTGCTTGAATATGTGTAGCAATAATTTTAGCGTACATTTTTAATAGCGCTATTTTTGGTGGTTTCACCGCTAATCAAATTCGCGTTTACATTGCAGTTTTTTTTTCATTATCTAAACACGGAAAACAGTTATTGAATAAAGTTATTAGAACGTTACAAAGTACAAAAAAATAAAAAATAATGGCGTTAATTCTAACCTTAAAATATCTTTGTTTATTTAAAATTTATCCTTAATTTCAATAAACCCGAATTAAGAATTCAAATATAAGGATAATTTATTTAACGAAAAGCACAAACAAACCGAGAAATTTCCTTGAAATATTATCCCACTCATTAGTAAAGTAGGAAAACTCAAAGACTCTTAAATAATTTCAAAGTAATTGAAGCTCCAGAAGGTAATGCCCTGATACCCAGAATGGGGCAGTCTTTGCTCCCTTTTATTTTTCTATCGACACAGGCTGCCGGCTAGCCACTGACTGCGATCGCTTCCATTAAAATAACTCGTTAAAATTTATCATCGACCCGCTTAATCGCTTTAACGCCACCATCTGGGGTTTTATGATTTTTCTGCTTGCTCTGTATACTTTCGCGGTCATTTTACAACGTTTACAAAATTGCTTGCGTGTCTCGCTTAAATGGTTATAATTTTTTTTTTCAATTTTTCCCAATAACTGTCGGTGATGTATCGCCGATTGAGGTAATAAAGGTCGCGGCAAGTAAACGCGTTCCAAATATACTTCACAAACATGCCTTAATTTATTTACCACAGAGTCGAAATAAAATAAATATGAGCTTTAAAATAACTTTTTGTTAAATCAGACACAACTATAAGAATTTAAAATTGCTATTATAACAAATAACATGTAATATTCATTCGAAAATTATAATTTTCATAAAAATAAAATACTCAGGCGAAATCCAATTTAATCAAATCATGTCGGATTTTCTGTGGCTGCGTTATTCCGCTGAGCGCTCAAAAGATAATTAAATAATTAAGAATGTATGAATGATGCTGTAAAGCTGTTTCTCTGATATTGTAATAATGCAGTCCTCTTGGGCGAAATCTTTTAAATTATTCTCTCATGCTCGGTACGTAATTACGCGGACCTGGATGCCTACGGCTCGCGCATCTATTGTGAATAACATAAAAAGAACTTTAGAAATTTGTTAGAACTCAACTTGAGTAAGTTCTTCTCAAATTAAAGCACAACTATGAAGTGGTCTAGCCATAAAGGATAACGCACTCAAATGTCTACAAAACTGTACGGCTCGGGAGTGGATAGTAATTGCATTCGAAGCATAATTATAATATAATAATTTAATATCATGCATGAGTCGAGACAGACAACGTAATAGCCAATCCTAATGTCGATTAAAGCTCACACGCTTTCGAGCGTTGTTGAACTAAAATATCAAATGACAAAAAATCTAAAACAAGGCCGCATTTCCAGAATTACTGCTCATTCAGCAAAATGGTCACCGCAAGTAGAAATGAAACATTTCCTTGGAAAATGTCAAAGGTTTATATTTTGCGTTTATAACGGTCAGCAAACGCGTCGAGATAGGAAAAAAAAGGCTCAAAGCGACCGCTGGTTGCCGAGAGAAAATCTGAGAGCTTAAACAGTGGCACGTATGAAATAGTGGCGCTCGGTTACATGAAAAAGACGAGAGGAGGAATCGAGTGACAGGACCACGGCGCAGGATTTTCAGTCCGATGCTTTTTTGCAGGCGGGATTTTTGGAGCGGATACTGCAGCCGCACAGAGGGCGATGGGAATTTATTACGCGCCACTCCCGCACCCCGTGATTAGTTGGCAAAATCTTGAGTGATTTTTTTACGACGCTGAGATGTAAAGGAAAAAATCCAGATGCACGGTTAATTTGTTTCATCAGAATTTAAAGGGTTGAAAACTCAAGATGCACCTATACTGATATTTTTTATTCACAATTTAATATATGTTATTATTTTTATATAATATATTCTGTATATTATGTTAGATCTTTCATTTAAAGCACAAAAAAAAATTAGGTAAAGTTAAAATTACTTTTTTTTTCATTAAATAAATACATATTAATTTAACTACTAATATTAAACACAATGTAAAGGTTTACATTACCCAAATGCAAATAATTATCTCCATAGTAAATCTCCAATGCAAATAACTATCTATAAACAACAGATAAATAATATGCAAACCATTTGTTTCCAGATTGACCCCAAAGTGGCCTTCCCGAGAAGAGCACATCCAAAGGTAAGCGAATCATATCATTCCATCCTTGCGGTACAGCATAAACCGAAGAGCCAGGCTTTATTAAGCTCATTGATATTAAATTTTCACTACTACCTTAGCAAACTACGACATATTGTTCTATGTGAAATCTTGGTTAGCGCCGCTTGTTTATTTTCAAACATTTACACAAAATATTATTTTAGGCTGGACATAACTCTTGCTCGCTATTAAGATGTTGGCTCATGATGCATAAATAAGTGGGGGATAATAATTTAGTATGCGGGCTGTGATCTTGAGACCGTCCGTGCCCTGGACGCGCCGGGCTGATTGAATCGCGTAATTATGAATTTAGTCTATTTCCCTCATCTCTTAACTTTATTATAATTTGTGTAACTGCTCTTATGAATATTGCTGGCTTGTATTTTTCCTTGTTTATTTTATACTTGCGTATATTTTTTATTAATACTTTTATTTGTAGAAATATATTTGTTGGTAAGATTTTAAAACGTGCGTTAAACAATATTTTTTATGAACTAATTCAGTTCCAATTACAATTTGTATTTAAACTTACACCTGAAATGAAGAGTGTAAACTACAATTAAACTCTACAATAAAAATATTTACTTACTCAACGCATTCTCTAAAGTTGAACAAAAATAATAGTGTTATACAATTTACATTTATAAATTTATTTATTACTTTGCGCTTCAAACAAACTTCCTTAGTTGAATGCACAATTTCCGCTCCAGACAATTCTATCTGACGAATTTCCTAGATAATGGGAATACTAGGGGACGCGCTGCGAATGAGATGATTTCCTACCTATATGAACAATTTGTATTTGTTTATTAACATGAAAACTAACCACTCTATTATACCACGGTTAAAAAGAAAAATCGCAATACCAAGTTAAAAGCCAGCTTTCATTTCGATGTTAGTATATTAATTCAAAAGCTTTGTAGATTCAGGCGGTATGACCTATCGCTGAAGGGGTCGACCGCATTTAATGTAAATTGGTTTCAGATGATACCTCACGTGCATTGCGTCGTTTTTACAAACACTCATAATTCGGATTTCATCTGAATTCTGAACCCAGAGGAGAAGGTGTCGTCTCATTTTGTGAAGGTTTTAGTTTGAATGCATTAGGCGAGGAGAAGGTTCGATTTACAATTCAAATTATTGTGAAAGGGAAAGGTGAATCGGTCGCTTCATATTAACAATTTTACGATAGGAAAATATCTACGAATACCCAAACATCTGTGCGTGGATTTTGCGTGCCAATAAATTAATGTTAAGACTTCAAATCCAAAGCTTATCGGTTCGATGTTTTTGTACAGCTATAAATAAGACTTTTGTAATATTTCATGTAAAAATTGTATGTAGCATCTGGTAAATAAATTGTAAGCAGGGATTTTGTGATCAAAAGTTCATTACCTTAAACCGTCGATAATGAAACGATGATATCGTCGGCGGGATGATTGAAACACAGGCTGCTATAGTATGTAGCGAATCTAAAAACAAAACCGCGGAAAGAGTCGGCACGCTAGCTCCTTCTTTTATATGGACATTAAACGTGATGGATGGTTTTAAAACATCACGTTATATTACTCCATCCGGGCAGCCCGTGCGGTGTTGCGTGGCCGGTCAAAGGGGATGCCGGCTATGCGAATTACATGAATACATTAAGGGAGTACTACCTCATACATGTTAGGTACACTATAATGCTCACGAATAAATTTGGAGCATGCTCCTTCATCACAGTACTACTGAACGGCACCTATGTATGTAAATTATCTTGTTCCATTGATCACACCTCGATAACGAGCTACTTGACGCTTAGACTGTTGGCGTCTATGCCACAACAAATGCCCCACTCGCTGACCTGTATAATTTTGCTGGAAGGAAAATGATAACTTTTTTGTAAGTGTAATTAATCGCGACGATAAACGATGCGCAAAATGGGATGGTTTTGTCCCGATGCGGCCTGAAATTCAAATTCTTGATTATCGTACGCCGCCGCGTCTGCGTTCCTTCTAATGCAAACAATAGAAAAAAGGGGACATCGTTCTTCAGGCGCAAACTAAGAACAAAACAAACGAATTTTTAATATCGTCTTTATCGATAATTGAGACTCTCGCAAAAACCTCTTATTTTGAAAACTTTTAAGAGACTGAAAGAGGAATCGAGGGGGAAAATGGAATTGGAAGAAAAAACTTTTTTCATCTTCTTTGTTTGACATTGTCAGTAACCAACTTTTTATTTTCACTGTAGATCTATTTAATTTCGAATCGGTTCAAGAAATTTAATTGTTTAACATTTGGCTAATGACTGCTAGACTTTGTTATTTGAGGGAGTTCGCGAGGTTCGGTCGCTTTGTTGGCTTTTTCAATTCTCGTATTTTGTCATCAATAAATACGTAGTTATATTTTACAATGAGAAGCGAGGAGGGAACAAAGGCTAATATGTCATCGTGGGCAAGTTAATTGACGCGGTTTCCGCACTGTCGCGGCGGAACGCAGACGTCAACGTTTCCTCCTGTTACATATTTATATGCTGTTCGCTGCTTTACATAATATAATACCAGCTCCAAGCTCTTATAATCGAGAAAGAAGACGATTATAGTTCTAGGTTACACGTCTTAGAGTTATTTGTAATTATTTCAAAATAATAAGTTACAGCTTATCTTTTATTATACAGGAAATAAAAATGCTTTTCTCCTAATATAATCAATAAATTGATAACGAATTTATTGTAAATATTGAACGTAAAAAATTCATCGTACATTTTATACAAATTAGGTTTTATAAAAATAAACGAAAAGAGCCTTTATCAAAGCTCATGTCCACTCAAAGTTCAGTACAAATTCAATTAAAACACTCTAATCGAGCCCGAAATGGTCGCCAAAATCGGTAGTATTTGTAATCACAGTGGCGCGAGTTTATACTCTTTAATGGACTTTGCAGAAGTAGTTCCAACTCTCCTTACGGGTAAGATATTTGAGGAAAAACCCGCCACCTACCACACCAAGTGTAGTTGGTAAACTATGTGCTTGTAGGGGCCCGTGTACACTAATCGACTTCGCGCTTTCTCCACAAAACCTTGGGATAGTAGCAAAAATTTCACTGCATTTTTCTACCATACCAACAAGAGTATTGATCGAAAAAAATAAAAAAAAATATGATTAAAAATATCTATTTAGTTTATACAGTTATTAAGATACTGTTCCAAAATAAACTTTTTCTAACATCCGTAATTTAATATTCACTTGGTAAATTGTCTATACTTTCAAAGTCGATATCAACTTAATAAGCGAAAGGAAATTTGAACTGTCTAAATTCTATACGACTCTATACCAAATACAGACACAAATAATAATATGTAATAGTCAAAAATTTTAAGTCCTCGTAAATTGATGTATTTTCTCAACATAAATCTATCAACTGTCATGCGCCGGATCTCTTCCCAGTCGTGGTCGAATTCCATCCAATGTGACAATCGTGCACAGAGAGAATTCTAGAAGGTTGGACAGCAATTCTTCACTATCTGCAATTATTAGGAACTCCTTGGTCATCGAAATTTGTTCAAAAACTTACTTTATTAGAGAGTATGCTCCTTTAAAATTACCATAAGTTAATGTAACGCCGTTTATAAAGTCATTACGCTATCATACATGGTCCGCAGGCTCAAGAGTATGATTAAAACCTGAAAACGTTTTGTCGGTGTAATCGCGAGTAATTTAAGTGAAGAAAGCCGAGTTTCCGACTTCCTAAGTATTTTGTGTTTTCTTTTTTAATTACTTCGTTTTAACTTTGTTGTCGGACTTTAAAAGCTGACTGACAGCCAAATAACAAAGTTCCATGTAACTATTAGGGAGAGTTTAATGAAATCGTAGGCTTTTTATGCGATAACACCTCGCAATAGGTGCTTTGAATGTCTAGAAGCACGAAATTGTAGTGACGTTTTTTTTTCGCCCGGTAAGTCGCTCGTTAAAACTTTCAATGTACAATTAAAAATTTTTACCAGAAAAGTGTTCAAATTTTATTCTGTAACAGTGCTTACGTTCAAGTGATTTTCGTTTACTTACTTTTTACCCGACTGCCAAAGAAGGAGGGTAATGTTTTTCGAGTGTATGTAAGTATGTATGTATGTCTTTTCCTTTGTGACCACCTGTAGCCTAAACGGCTTGATGGATTTTGATGTATGAGGTATCGTTAGATTTGTCTTGATTACGGGAGTGTCATAGGATACATTTTATCCTAAAAGTCCCACGGGATAAAGACATAATAATATTTTTTCTAAATTTCCCTTTAAAAAAATATGTATGCGGTATCATTAGATTCATTTCAATCACGGGAGTAATTAATATAGGATTTTTACTCTTTTTTTAGTGTGCAGTCGGGTATTTTGTTTTTTTAATAATTATCAACACTTGTTAACAAACTAATTTCATTTTATTTGTAGGAAGTAGAACAGATTTTTGTTCACATTAAAAGTGTAACAACGTAATGTTATTCTGTTTTTCTTTTTTTTAAGATTAAGCGTGTTTTAGTTAGTTTATAGTAACTTTATCGCTATTTATTAAATAATAACATGATGTAACAAAGTTTAGTGTAACAATTCTGCGGCAAATTTCCAGGTAAATCCACACCTCGTTCTCACGCACACATTTCTGAAGATTATTAATTGCGCCGCGGCGAATGAACAATTATGTCCAACAAGAGCCATAAAATGTCGCTCAGCTAAGTCCAATAGTGGGTCGTTAATTAAAGGTAAAATACGAGATGTATAACATAGTCGTGAATAATGCGAGTAGCGGCGCGTTGGCGTCGGCTGCAGCTTCAGTTTGCGGTCGCGCGACTTATGCGCCGCTGGACGGTAGTTATGAGCTTCGAGCCGCCCATAAGTCACTCCTAACATCTGTTTCATCATTCCACTAACTTACCTTCATTATGGCGAGCGGCATTTTAGCTGATTTCCCTTATCGATGGAGTTGGATCTTTATGGATGAGGTGGAAAACTAGCGCACTATGACGTATTGCAATTATGCAAGCTCATATTTTTCATAACGAAGCTTATTTTACTCGCAATTCTTTAGCGAGATTTATACAGTATTAAGTGTAATGTATGGGGAATGTTTACTTAATTTATTATTATGTTATAATGAATGCTTACGACGATAAAGAACTCGATTTAAAAATCTAATTATGAAAAACAATTTAGAAATTGTATTTAAGAGAAAATTTCGACATTATAAACCTTAATCTCGTTTAATGAATAATATAATCTAATAAAAACACTCACATACTTGATATTATCACACGAGCTTTAAAAATAATTCCAGAAAACGGTCGGTTAGAGCGGAGTACTCGCTACTAATCCTTATCTATATTACTAATATATACCCACACCTCTGAGTGGTTCGACGCCACTAAAATGTTCACCCTTTTAATACCTCCACAATCGCTCTCACATCGAGTTTAGAAACCGCTCTTGAAAGCAAAAGTTCCACATAGAAAGCGGAGCATACTTTGTAAAGAAATTGCATTTAATCATGTTGGGACCTTCTTATAACTTGCCTTTCTCTCGTATATTTTATGAATTCCTAACATACTTCTTGTCAACAATTACCTTAATACTCGACGTCATATGAGAAGCTTTTATACGCCTTTAACTATTTTAATAAAATAAATTGAAACTCGCTCGCTAAGTTAAGAGTTGCGAATCATGTAATAAATTACGTAAAAATTTCCGCTTTCATCTTTTAATCGATATTTTATTAAAAATTCTACCGTAACGGAATAATTTCCATGACGTACAAATACTTGGATGATGTATGTCAATAACATATATTGATACATTGGAAACAAATTATTTTCCATTAAATACTTAAATACAATTCTTTCTTGAACGCGCCGAGCGCAATCTTTTACACTTCATGTTTCTTATTTCTCTTTTACATTTTACGTGTTCAATAGCCTTTTTTCTTCACTCAGATTAAGTTCGTAGTTATACTATGCAATACACTTTAATTAATACTCGCTTCATTGTAGCTTGGTAGTATTAATTGTATACTTTCTTCATTACAGCGAGATTTTACCTCTTAAGTTCTGCACTAATTGTTAGAATAGACTCCTATAAGGGTTCTACGTCGACTGTGATTATTGAACGAGGAATTTCTAACGAAATTGCTTTCAGGAAATAAAATAAATAAGACATCCTGTTTTAATAATAGACTTTAGTTACATGTAGCGTTTATTTTTAGAATCGAGCTGTGAAATCAGGAGTTTTAATAATTCGATGTTACACAGAAACTACATTATCTTCTGTGAAGCTATTGTATAAATTACAATGCTAGAGAGCTCGATTTAAACTTGGACAAAATCTATACCGCAATCAACGTATAACAAGTGATATTAATGGTAATCCAAGTACCTAAACACCGTTCGCTTGTTCAAAGGAAATTAAAACCGGTGAGAACGGAGGCAAAGCGCAGAAATTATTCCCTTGCGTGTTGTTGCACTGCATTGACAGTCAGATCAGGTGTGCTAGCGCGGCAGTAACATAGTTCCACCTTGTGTTCTTCGGTCACGATCACATCATGCTATGCATGAGGAATAACTTGTTTAATATTATGTGGAATTAAGCCCCTATTGCTACGAATGCTGCACTAACAACGCTAATTGCATAGCTAATGCATAGAATGCTATAACTCTTATATTGATGCGCTTTTATAGTGCTAGCGGATACACGGCCTTATTTAACTATGATGAAAACGAGAATTAAATAGCCTATGTCACTGATGAATATTGGTGTAGACCTGACGACCTGTGAAAGTATTTTCAAAATCTGTTTACTACATTTTTAGTTCTTATGTACAGAATATATGGAAGAAAAAATACTTAGGTATAAAGAAAAATGTAGGTACATACATAATAACGCACTTAAGGTATCAAAATGCGATTTATTCATTATTATTCAATCTGAAGTTTCGAGCACTTTACAGCGAGCGCGGTCACGGGTATTCTACACGAATAAAATGCATTTTTAAACCCTAAAAGTGTTTTATAATGTTAGAATACCTAAAAGTTCGGGTTCAACTTTTATCACCTATGATTCACCTCGTCTGTAAAAAGGAGGTATTGGGTTCGATTTTTATTAAGTTCATGGATAAATGAGTAATTCCGGTAGGATACACAGAGCAAAATAAACCTAGATAACAGATAAGTTCGTTTTTTTCTTACGTATTTTTACAAGATGGTCAAAAGATCATTATAGATACTATTTACTAATCACTACACTAATTCTAACTATAGCGCCGTCCGTACCGCCCGTCACTATGTTCTATTACCGCGTAAATAATAGCGATATTAATTAATAACTTGAACTAATAAAGTCACCCTGTCATTAGTTTGAACAGAGACGTATGAGTGTATCAATCATTAGACTGTTATCGTCAGCGCACACCAGCCTGAGTTGTTGTTTGACTCCAACCCCATGTCAAAATACCCTATAGATTATGTAAGAAACGATTGAATACCGTTAACATAACCTTGGAGGTGATGTTCGAAATATTTGCATGTGTTAAGCATATTGTTTAGTAACTTAGATGCAGTCTTTTTTATATACCAAAGTTTTCACAGCTTTATTGTAAAATACTCGAAAACTCCACAAAAATAATATACTAATGTAAAGAAGTAATATGCTTCAATTTGTTACATGTTTTGTACTAAAAAAATTACCAACATAAAATGAACAAAAAAAAACAGGCAATAAAAATGTCACAATAAATTAAAATTCTTTTAACACCTCTAAACTATAACCCTTCACATTTCTAAAAACAGTTTACAACCATAAAATCGACCCTACAAAACTATGAAGCTCAAACTGCAAAAACAGCGTCAAACTAAAAACCCTTCCATATTTCATGCCAATATATCATCGTAGCTTAATATAAAGTCAATATCATATGTAGTCCTGATGAGCCAGTAACTCGCTAGGCGGACAGGCCATCATACTCGATGACACGCCATTAACCTTACCGAGCTGTCTTACTTGCCTTACTCGCCTTGGACGCATTGGTTATTAGACGATGTTGGAGGAAATGACCATCTATGTGCTAGTTTAAAGTTTAGTAATCTGTCATGTGATTTTGTTATTTAAATTGCAATCAATGTATTAGTAAAAGTACAAGGATATAATGGGATACGTATGAATCGAAGAAACAAAGAGACATTTTATTGAATGTTGTTCAAATTACATTAATTAACAAACATTTATTCATCTAATTAATTAATAATCTTAATTAGGTTGGCGGTTTTTTTTATATTTAAGGCAAAGCAAAACCTACAATCGTATGCGCTATTTAATGAAAATTTAAACATACAAAAAAGGCGATCAAAACAGACATCATTCTTCCTAAAGCCGCGCAAATTTCAGCACGAAGGAGAATAGTTTAGGCCACATTTTTTCTACGTCACCAGCGGCCAATTTAAGTATTAATAAAACGACAAAACGTGACCCCCGTACGCCCGCCATCCATCACGACCACACGTCAAGTGATGTCCGAGCGATTAAAAATTGTACGTAACTGATGCTCGGCTGTATTTCGGGACCGGTTAATATTCTAGACAAGGGTGCCATTAAATATTAAACGAGTGGTTAGAAATTTTGGCCTTAAAAACTGAGGGTAGCTAGCCCCGGTATCCGTATCAAAATTCAGTTTGCTGACCGCATCCGCTTTTCAAAACAATGTAATGTAATTTTTACTAGGGTCGGCAAATGCGTATGTTAAATACGTGATATTTTCGTGAGCTTTAGGTTAGTGTTTTTTGGTGTTTAGTTACTGGAATTAATTATATTGGTTATAATTAACCAGTGTTCAGTTTACTAAGTTATTACAATGTTTATGTATTGTTTAAATATTGTTAATAGGTCTCAATAAATGTTTCAGTTATAACTGGTTCGATCACAATTGCAATGTTTTCCTTTCTCTATTTCAATATTGAACAAGCCTTCCTTCGTTTAAATGAGACGACATAATATTAGACGTTGATGCCGCCCAAAGTATGTAATATAATATTTTCATTTGGAACGTAATTCATAACGGTTGCATTTGTCGACGAACTTCAGAATCATATCTTTACGAGCGCTGGACGGAAACTGTAAACAGAATATTAAACTTTTATATTAGCAGAAAAATGCTACAAATTATTAATACACCGTTTAAAAGAAACGAAGAAAACGTTTTACAGTAGTAGATTAATTTTAAAACGGTTTTCTTTTTCAGTTCATAAAAATGCAAGGCGAGAAATCCGTGCGTTTTTGTTTCATTACTTTAACGCGATTTAAAAGCTTTAGGATTTGGCAAATAGCCTATATAAACTTCACTGAGTTTGTATCTTGAAGTTTATTTAATATTTTTGCTACTTGAAGGAGAATTTTTTGTGATGATAAAGGATTTAAGAAAATTGTTGGGACAAAAAATTATTACAAAGTAGTATCAATCGTGGCGTTATAATAGCATTTTATTAACATAAATAAACACTTGTATTAAATAACTAATAAGTAATAATACATATATTAAAACCCGGTTGTTAATTCAATTGTTATGCTGTTTTTTGCATATCTATACATATAATAAATCTGTAGAAGGGTCAATTCTGTAAATTGAAAATATTGAAAAAATAAATAGCAGGGTGTTACTGGATCGATACCAAACCCAAATATGTGATTAAAAAAATTTTTGTCTGTCTGTCTGTATGTGAAGGCATCACGTGAAAACTAGCGGTTCGATTTCGATGAAACTTGGTATAATTATACCTTATTATCCTGGGCGTAAAATAGGATACTTTTTATCCTGGAAAAATACGTAGAAAAAAATTAATCTTAATTTATCAGTTTTATCCATAGACGTTGTTCCGTAGAACCGCGAACACACGTTGCGTATTATTATAGGCCTAGCCGTATTTGGGAATTGGGTCCAATAGATATTTATAAGATGTTATTGACAGAGGTACTCAAAATGGAGAAATAACCATCCACGCGAAGTCCGACATCCGCGCGGACGGAGTCGCGGGCGGAAGCTAGTATGTACTAAATTTGTGCATTTTTTAATTTAAATAAATGTTGGTACCATTACTAGAACACGAAATTTACTACTAAAATAAATGATATTGGAATACTTATACAGATTGATTGAAACCGTCGAAATACTGAAGCATTATTATATCGAAATGCGGGCTAAATCCCAATAACATAAAAGCTAGATGCAACTAATATCTCTCGTCTGAAAACAGACAACGCAAACAACGTCGAGCTTTTGTTTCAAAATATACAACTTTGACATCTGCCAAACCAGTATAAACACAATCCTGCGGAAGGCGGCGGTACACACCCGACTTAAATCAAATAACTGTATTGCTTTTAGCTTTGTAAAGCTTCAAGTGCAATAGTGACGCAAACGGATGTTCTGCGCCGTCTACCATGTAGTCTATGATATTGCTCTCCGCCCTTTACGTGTCGGCCCAGGGCTGGGGTGAAGACGCACGCACGAAGCACGTCACCGCCGGGCGCTTCCTCTCCCGCCGCATCACGACCCGCTCCACTATATCCCTTTAATTGCCTTTTTTCTGCACACTGGCTTTCTCCGTATCTCTCACGTCGCAATTACAGCGACGTCTTATGATAAATCTACCGTAATTTGCATGATAGCATACGCTCTCAACTTTCGCGCGAATCTTCCTACTCTTGTCGTTTATTAAGTTAGGGTACGTTTTCAAGAATAAGAACGAGCTATTTAACTACCGACTGGCGCTGACTTCATTCGTTTGCAAGTATATTTTTTTCACACTACGCACTCACTCTGTAGTTCCGCCCATTCGTAGCTATCTTGTTTGTAGATAAGAGGGAGAATGGGTGCTTTTTAAACGAGTAGAATAAGGTAATATTCGGAGCAATTTGCAAATAACAATTTTGTTTTCACAAAAATTTTCCGTACGGAAATAAGACGGTAAGAGCAAACAAAACTGACGGCACAATCTCGTGTTGCAACGCGGCGATTCGACGGTCGACACCCCGAGACTCCGCTGCTGTACGCCAATCTCGACATTTTTTCTAGATAGGTACCTCAAGAAATTGCAACGTAGCGGACCGCCTTGCGGACTGCGACGACGTTCTATTTGTTGAACGATGTGCCAAAACATCGCGTCCTAATCGTACGGAAGAATTATTCGCCGTCTGATTGCTCCTCTTTGCTTTTGACGGTGCATTCGCATTTGCAAGCGGATTTCTATATTAAAATACGGTATATTTTGAATTCGTATTATCTTTTTGGCAACCGACAATTTCCATTTAACTTGTATTTGTCTTGGGTACAAATAAAGTATGCAAATTTTATGCTTATAACAAACATTGTGTCACAACTTTTAATTTCATAATAAATCATATTCAAATAGTAGAATTACACTTCAAAATAGTGAGCAGAGAATTCAAATCAATGTAATAGAAGTAAATAAAGTCTATGAATGCGCACATGTTATTAATCAGTCAATATTAAATGTTTGCTTGATTACAGCTGCAATATTATATATTATCGACAGTGATTATTCATAATCATCGCAAAGTGGAGTCCATCAAAATAATCATTTGCTTTATGAGAACGTACGATATGTGACATTCGGTACCGTAATTAATGCAAATCAATGGTAGGACGTTCGATTGATTCTGGACTAGCGGAAAGCCGATCAATTACGTTAATGAGCTCTGAGGATCCGTATCGCTGACGTTTCAGTGATACGCAAATACTTGTGTTTATCCCTCAGTAATAACAGCTGTTTGTGCAACGACGAAACCTATATTCTTTGGTGGGCAGTTACATTGAGGAATCGATTTGTATATATTTTTAAACATGACCTAGTCTTGAGCTAGAAGTTGTTGCTTCGAATTTGCTTGACGCTATTCTTATATTTAGAACAGATACATTTCCTAAAATACCTAGTAATTCCTTTATCACTACATATAATAAAACAAAGTCGCTTTCTCTCCCTTTGTATGCTTAAATCTTTAAAACTACGCAATGGATTTTGATGCGGTTTTTTTAATTGATAGAGTGATTCAAGAGGAAAGTTTTAGTATTATTTTAATATATTAGGTTTTAGACAAATAATAAATTAAAATAGACAAAGTTAAAATAGACAAAGTGGGCGAAGCAAACAATATTCTAAAAAAATACCAAATGTAGGAAAATGACTGATATTACACATACTACAAGATCAATTTATTAAATTAAGTCTACACTTTACGTCTGGATATTGAACAATGATTTCTAAAAAGCAAGTAGATGATGCTCGTACGGGTTAAGTGTGGCTTAGTAACTCGATAATATGCAACTCGACAATATGCATTTGACAACAGAATTGAAACCAATATCGATATCGAGTTGCACCTGTAATATTCAATAGCGTAAGCCGATCATGAAGCTAATGAGCAGTAGGTGTATCGAGCCATTTCGATATTATGCAAATTCGATGCTGCCGGAAAGCCTCTGGCCGACTCCGTTAGCAAGCTTAACCATAACAAAGGATTTCTGAATTAGAATAGCCGTTTTTCATACTTTCCCGAGAGATTATTATGATTAATTTTACAGCTCAGATTGTAATAGACCGCCGATGATTATAATAAGATTTATTTTTTAAATAAAGTTTTGCTAGTTTGTACGGTACGTACCTACGGTTCTTTAGATTGTGCATTTAATAATTACATATTATATTAATACTGTATTAGTCAGTGATAAATATCTGTAATTGTTATTAGTAAAGGAGTAATTTTAGAATTATCAGACTACTAATTTAAATTGTAGGAAAGAAACAAAAATTTTCGTAAGCGCCGACAGACAAGTCCTATATTTATAGCCGAAAAAAAGAATAAGTAGAAAAAGCATAAGTGGGAAAATATCGTGGAATAAATAATACTTAAAGCTATACAGCTGTTGCAAATATGGTCTATCGGAATATTGAGTATCTATGATTAAATATATTATCTATGTATTATGATATTGTTTCTTATATGCTTGGAAACTAATTATAGCATCTACAGGTACTAATTAGAAGTATTAGGTATCACAATAATTTTAAAATAGTTTGGAAAATCCAAAAGTGCACGCCTCATAATCTCATCCTTTACAATAAAATTGATTATTTTTAAAGAGTACACTATAAATATAAAAAATAAAATAAAATAAAACAGTTGGAAAAGTAAAGAAAGCGGTACCGTAATAATTGAGCTATTTTTCTTGTGGCCCCACCTAGATGTGAAACTGCGCAGGTTTAAGGGACTGACTACCAACTTATTTTTTTAAACCTTGGCTTATAGTTATAGTATAAAGAATCGAGTTTATAATGGTGAATTTTGAGTACACTATAAATATAAAAAAAAAATAAAGAATAGATATATACTAAAATTATGGAGAACAGTCGATATTTTTTTTTGTTTATTTAATAACAATTAAACCACATCGAATCAGACCCTGAAAAATGAAAGGGTTCTATTCCTGAGCATACTCAAGCGTAAGAGAAAAAAAAAGACTCGATTAGTAAAGTATTTCGGTCGCTATCGTGTTAACAAGAAAATCCTCCGCACATACAGACACACGGACGTCCAAGACAGAACTTTTTAAAACTGTTTTTTAACTAGTTTAAATAACAAAAATGACATCAAAAATATCATGAATGTTAAAAATAGTGTTTTTTCTTAATATGTGTGTGTATGTATTATCTTACAAGTGCAATGTATGATACATAAAGACATTTTAAGTTTGAAAAATCAGATGTTTTGCGCGAAGTGACAGTAGTACCCACCTCAACGCTTCGCTTATGAGGCGTGCAATATGTTGTTATAAAATGCGTTAATAGGTAACGATAAACTTTTCAATAATTTCCTACACGTATAAGAAACGACGTTTGGCACTCGGGGACTGCCGTGGTAAAGCTATTACATGCTATGCCTTCAAGCCATACCTCCGCCCGTCGGAGTGGGGAGCGTGAGGTTTTTTCGTTACGGAATTTCTCGATTCAGTCCCCGCGCTCAAGGCCCGCGATAGAAGCTATGCAATAACTTAAAAAAATTAAAGCAAATATGAAATAATCTTGAAGTATTCAATATCACAATAATTACACGTTGGCAAATGTGTAAATCATGACAAACTTTTATGTATCAAAACAAAGCAAAAGCCACAGCAATAGACATTTGATAGATATAATCGCAATAGCTCTCACTCTCGTCATTCCACTTATGCGCAATAAAGTGTATCAAACAAATAAAGGACTACCGCAAGTGTTCATGT
Source organism: Colias croceus (assembly GCF_905220415.1). Lineage (NCBI taxonomy): Eukaryota > Metazoa > Arthropoda > Insecta > Lepidoptera > Pieridae > Colias > Colias croceus. Next base: position 4,976,981 of record NC_059540.1, on the reverse strand, counting down.
TGGACGTAATATCCCGTTAGTAGTCATAAAAACTACGCGGATGGAGTGTAAACAAGGGCCCGGAGGTACGCATTGCACCAAGTGACGTGGCTCCAATCATATAGATTAGAAGTATATTTGGAGATAATATCCCTTTATATAATATTCCTTATTCCCCTTTTACATGTCCGTCATAACCAACCACATCTGTACCTTGCCTATATCTTTTGATGTAAACAAAAAGAGAGGAACGGAATATACGAGTCAGGGATTAATTTGCAGATATCTATCTGTACTAAATTATTTCTTATAAAATCTATCGATTAAAAAAGTAACTTTCGGTTATTGATAAAATCAGAGACAGAACCATGAATATTGTGATCAAGGTTTGATTACTTCCCTGATCATCATGCCTGAATTGGGAAGGTTTATAGTGAGGCTTCATTTGAAGTCACTGGTTTCAAATATTGATTAAATAGTACGGAAGTTCCGACTTAATCTGCTATGCACTGATGTCAAACAACAAGGAGAAACGTAGCGAAGCGAAGGCGAAAAGCCTTACTGAATAACATTAATATTGTAGAGTCAAAGTTAGTTACTACTTCTCTTCAAGAAATAGCTTATAAATTGCAGCAAATATAATTGAATAAAATGGTTTCAAAAATTGCATAACACCGTATCAAATCTCCAACCATTTATTAGATATAATATACCGCAGCTATTCTACACATATTATCGAAAGCGCCTATTACTTGCACGCATGATGTTAGCCTAAGATTATTGTGGGGATTCGGATTGAAGTTTACCGACTTGATGGTTCATATAATTTATGATGGCGGGCTTACTATGAGAGGTTTTGTTTTTGCTCACGCAACGCTCTGAAAAATATTTAGGTTGAATGTTGTTATTGCTTTGTGGCTACGAAAAGTAGCAAAATACATTGTTTCTATCATAGCCCCGTGGAGCTTATATTGAAATAGTTTCGTCACGGATTTGTACAAACGTATTTTACTTATACAGAAATTTATGGCTACGTTTTGTATAGAAATTATTTATGATAATGTAAATGTATCCCACGTATTAAAATAAATACATATTTGAACGAGATGAATTCTAAAGATCCCTTCGCTCTGAAATCTAGGTGAAAATGAAAAAGGTTAAGTACCTTTGCTTTCTCGCCTTTGTATTGTAGATTTGCTCATACACATCGAGAAACGGGTATAGATGAAAACTTATTTGAATACAACGCGAACAATGTAAATACCCGCGCGTAACGGAACGAAGGCATTTGACAGGAAGAGAATAGCCCGGCACATATCATAAGAAACAATACAACGTGCAATTCCGACATAAATCACATCTTTGTATTCCTATCGGCTACATATTTTTAATATTAAAAGTTGAGTCGGGACGCGTCTCATAAGATCGCCGCCCGTACTGACAGCGACTATTAAAAATAAAGAAACTCCGGATCATGTTCCACTTGTCATATTTCAAGGTTTCAGCGTGTATAAATATAAACACGTTCTACGCTCAATCATGCCGGTTTAGGCGGCGCCAGTATACGAATAAATCAAGCTTCTCACTTTTTCACCTGCCACACACAAAAGCTTTCTTACTGAAACTTGATTTGGGTTATTTCTGATGGAATATCAGCCTATTTGTTATACTATTGATACGGACGCACGTGTGCTGCGTGTTTGTACTTGTTGAAGAGGGGGATTGAGTGAAAATTGCTTTACGACACTATGTATCGAATTTATTATTAACGTATCGATCGAAAAAAACGTTCACGACGTACGGTAAATCATACGTCGATGTATCTAAAGCACATCCCGTCGCTTTGAAAGTGAGGTAAGTGATTTGTGACTACGACATCAACAGTTTATGCGCTGTCGTAAATATCGACGCGAATACCTTCAAGAGAGCGAGTAATAATTCAATTATAGCGTAAAAGCGCGTCATATAGTTGGTGATAGCGCAATCTCGTGGCGCATCTAGCCGGGGAAGCTGTGAGACATCTCATTGCGGTGTCGATAAGTGCCTATTTGAGGTTTCGTAGCCACTTACGTTCGACGCGGGCCGATAGCATAATCCGAATCGACGTATGTATTGTGCGTTGCGATACTGCCAACGGAATACGGCTGCGGCGCCAAGCAGCCTATTCTGGAAGCCTATAATCTTGCCGTAAATGGATTTAATGCAAATTTCGTCTCGACCGCTTTGAGAGGCCGAACAAAATAGAGATACACTGCTGTCCTGCAATCGATAATTCTAATGGAATGCGTTGAGCTCTACACATTAAACGTACCTTATTGCACAAGAAATATTGAATACTAGCTTCCGCCCGCGACTCCGTCCGCGCGGATGTCGGTCTTTGCGTGGATGGTTTATTTCTCCATTTTGAGTAACTCGGACAATGACATCTTATAAATATCTATGGAACCCAAATACGGCTAGGTCTATAATAATACGCAACGTGTGTTCGCGGTACCTACTACAGAAAAATGTCTATGGATAACTGAAAAATTGAGATTAATTTTTTTTCTACGTATTTTTCCAGGATAAAAAGTATCCTATTTTACGCCCAGGATAATAAGGTATAATTATACCAAGTTTCATCGAAATCGAACCGGTAGTTTTCACGTGATGTCTTCACATACAGACAGACAGACAGACAGACAGACAGACAGACAAAAATTTTTTTAATCACATATTTGGGTTTGGTATCGATCCAGTAACACCCCCTGCTAGTTATTTTTTCAATATTTTCAATGTACAGAATTGACCCTTCTACAGATTTATTATATGTATAGATAATTACAAACATAATGTATTTTTATTTATGAAGTAGGCATTAAAAATAATCTTCTGGAATTTGGAAATTGAAGAAGGTAATGTTATAAAAAATATGAAATTAATAAAAATTGTTATACGGTACATTTATTAAAATGTTAAAAAGACATAATTAGATTACATCTAACAAAATTATTTTCCCAGCTAATTTAGTAAGCCATTGTTTAACCCTATTATTATTCAATTACGTGGAAATAAATTAATTTTATATACTTATTAAATAATATTATTACAATGCGTCCCGATAATAACTTAAATGAAACTACGACCTTTGCAAAGTCTGTGAACTTTGGTTCATCTAATCGTTTGAGGGTCTATTAATTGAATCAAATTTACATAAACAGTGTTATGTCTTGCGGCTGTTATCATTCAATTAAATAAGATTTTGCGATACCAAAATTATACCTGTTTCACTGACTTTCATTATACCCTTGCACTATTGTTTTATATTGTGCTAATATTACCAAGAAGTAACTTGTATAATAATTAATTATTATTAAACTAGGTATATACTGACGTACTATAGAATATCAATTTGGATAAATTATTGATTTTTTATTATTAATTTACCCAATTTAATGAATTTAATAAACTGTATATAAAACGAAATATATTTAGAAACATCGATATTTCATAAATCAAAATTTTGCTAAAATGATCAAAGTTACAAGCTTAATGATCAAATCCATTTTATATGTGTAATTGATGAATGTTCAGCTCTAATGTAAAATAATTTGGTGCGCGTAATTCTAATTTGCACGTTAAATAATGTAGGTACATAATATATAACGTTACGATCGCCGTCCATTTAAATGTAAATTTAATACCAATTGAATATTCCTGGGTAATGATTTTTAGATTTCCACGCAAAATTTATAGGTCATCGCATTTATAAAAAATCTAAATTCCAGTAAACAGAAAATACTCTTAATAATTGAAACCACTTCATGGGAAAATTGTTATTTTAATATAATCATAGTTGTAAGCAATCTTATAGAATTCACATGAAAATTTTTATTTATACCTCTACATATAAGAAAAAGTAGATATCAATAATTTTTAAATAGCTCCTAATAACGCTGTGCAAACAACAAAAAAACGAAGTTCAAAAAGATTTTCAAATACGACCGTCAATAGAAAATTATATCCACCTATTGATACAAGCATACTACTGAACAACGCGCTCAATAGGGTTCTTTGTATCGAATGAAGCAATTTTTTCCTTCTATAAAATTCTATTGTACGTTGTTAGGTGATGCCAAGACTTCACAGTCGATATGATATGTCTAACGTTTCGTACTTTGCAATTATTTTATTTATCATCCCATTTGAATGGTGAAGGTAAAACCGGCTACTCACCTACCTACAGCAGGGGCAATATTGGAATTCCCCCCTTTAACTGACTCCTTAATTATTACGTGTAAAGGCAAGTAGGGGCAATTAAGAGAAAAACTGAAATTGCTCCGACCGCCCATCCGAGATTGTTCCAATATTGCCCCTTCTGCAAGTAGGTGAGTAGCAGGTTTAAGTCTAATCACTCCACCGTTTACCGGACTAGAAATGACGACTGGATTGGCTTCACACGCGCATTCATTTCGATACACGGAACGAGTTTAAACCGCAACGGATTTAGTTCGTGTACATTACCCATTAACCACCTACGTACGGTATTAGAAAACGCCCCAATTTTGATAAATTCCTGTTTGCGTGGATACTATCTTTCTTTGATACGAAGATACTTACGTTTGGGATTGCACAATGGGTAAAGCATTACCTAGAAATGTAGTAAGATTTGTTGCTGATTTATAGGTGTATCTTAGATTAGAAATTAATTTTATCCATCACATCATAGTAATTATGTGACATAGTTAGTTATTATCAGGTCACATAGTCAAACAATATAATATAATAATTAATATATAGATACCTACCGAAATTATTTTTGATTATCTGAGTAAATCATTATAATGTCATATGGTATTTCTATATGAAATTTAATAAGCATCGATATCTATTAACTTACTCATTTTTTTTTATTTTTTTTTACTTAGGATAGGGAAGCGCTTGACCACAATCTCGCCTGATGGAAAGCTGAGATGCGGTCTAAGATGGTACGCGCTTCCCTAGTAGGTACCGGTTTACTCTTCGCTTGAAGACCCCCATATTGTACTCGTCGGGGAACACAGATTCAGGAAGCGCGTTCCAGTCCCTTGCGGTTCGAATGAAGAATGTAGAATCGAACCGCTTAGTCCGGGTACATGGAACGTCCACCATATGGCGATGCCTAGAATCTGTGCACCTCGACGATCGATGGAAGAACGGGGATGGCGGAACAAGTTCGTGAAGTTCCGCGGCGCACTCACCAAAGTGTATCCGGTAAAAAACCGATAACCTGGCCACTCTGCGACGATGAGCGAGGCTCTGGAGTTTTTTGCCTACTAGCTCATCGTCGTTTATGAGCCTCTTGGCACGCCTCTCTATCGCCTCAAGCGCCTCCAGCTGGTACTTGGCAGAACCGTCCCAGAGGTGAGAGCAGTATTCCATGCACGATCGGACTTGTGCTTGATAAAGGTTGAGCAACTGTCCCGGGCTGAAATACTGTCTCACCTTCGCCAGAATTCCAAGCTTTTTTGAGGCTACTTGGGCTTTGGATTCTATATAGAAACCAAAGTTCAGAGTAAGCGTCAAGGTGATGCCAAGAAGCTCGAGGTGGTTGGTTATCGGCACGGATACACCCTGGTAAGTCGGAGTCAGATGGAATGGACTCCGTTTAGTGAAGAATATACACGCCTGGGTCTTAGTAGCATTGAACTTGACCAGATTGGCATCGCCCCAGTCGGAGACCGCCTGTAAGGACAAGTTCATGCGATCGACCATCGCCTCCCGTAGAGACTGGATTTGTGCCATACTGGCTCGCGCGCTGGATACATATCTCTTCACAACAGTGCTATCGTCTGCGTACCCATAGATACCGGGTTTCAGCAGATCGTTGATGTGTAGCAGGAAGAGTGTTGCGGAGAGAACTGATCCCTGAGGGACCCCGGCATTGATAGCCATTAGGTCGGACGAGCAGCCATCAACGACTACTCGTAGCGACCGGTCTCTCAGAAAATCTGAGATCCAGGCGCAGAAACCGGTAGGCAGACCGTAGGATGGAAGCTTGCCAATTAGGCTATCATGCCAGACCCTATCGAGAGGGAGACAGCAAGTGCTTCACCATGATTCTCTATGGCCTCGCTCCAGACGTAGGTGGCGTACGCTAGAAGATCCCCAGTGGACCGGTTTCGGCGGAACCCGTATTGTCGGTCACACCTTTCTTTTTTATAAAAGTAATCACCTATCGTAAAAAGATCGTATACAAGTGATAACTGCGTTAAAAACAACCGACTTCAAACTTGCACTTGCAAATTTTACAAATACCTACAGACAAAAATGCTCATAAAATAAAAACTACTGGGCGTATCCGAATAAAATTTTTATGGGACCAATTTGACACCATCCTGCATCGAACAAAAAAATAATCACGTAAATCGTTTCAGAAACCTCGGAGTAATCGGTGTACATACATAAAAAAAAAATATATATACCGGCCGAATTGATAACCTCCTCCTTTTTTTTGAAGTCGGTTAAAAATACTATCTACGTTTTAACACTATCCAACTTTTAAATTGCGTCTCATCAATTGTGTGCTAACTTTGCCACGTCAGCAGAACTGTTAAACATAGTACCTTATACGGGCGTCGTATCAGGCAGTAATCAATGACAAGGTGCAAGTATCGATCGCGGTAAACGTATTCGTCAAATACTGATGGGCGATCCCACAACTATTAATCTTATCTATTCACAACGAGCCTTACCGGCAGTTCAATAGAATTTGAATATAGACGATAGAAAGGGTTCCGAGATACGCCTTTCGACCTATGTAGATACGTGTTTGTAATGCGTAAATAGAAACACCCACAACTAAATTATAACTAGATTGCACTATTTGCTGTACACTCGTCTGATTTACGATCAAATAAATCCTAACAATACACAAAATACCCGACGAATTTTAGTTTTAACACTAAACCTGCCAAAACTGTAAACATAACACGATATCGAATATGTGACGACATTGATTTAAACGGCTCGATCGAAGCTCCGACGAAATTCGTTAATAACACTCAATTGTGAATAAAATTCTATCAGAACCGCATTTAAAGAGTTTATTAACTGCGTACAAAGCCAGAAGCGGCTTGAATAATTAAACATTTGCTTCCCACCCTAAATTGTTGTTTAAACTTGGCGTTGCATTTACTGAAATTCAGCGATTTTATTTATTAAAATCATAATTTGTTATGTGAATAAGTGATGGCGGAGTTTAATGTTTCATCGGTTGTTTTATCATTAATTGTATACGGTGAGGTTGCAACAAAGATCCGCGAGACCTTTTAGGACAGCGAATAGCACATAAATATTCCGAGTAATTACAATAAGAAGCGGGATGGTGGAAAATCACTGAGTAGCGAGTCGCAATTAGTGGGCGAACACCCAACGGAAATAAATAAGGATATTACCTTCTCTGCCTCTGGTGAGTAAGGATAAAAACTATATTATCGTATTGAGAATAAGATCTGTTAACTTCATTTTGCGATTTCCGTGCTCAAATTGCAAATGGACTACAAATGTATTATTTGATATAGAGAGTATTTTATTATGGATTAGAAATTATCGTAATGAGATTTTATCGATTGAATATAAAAAAGATTGAGTGAAATGTTACCTGTACTTTTATATGTGAGAGCTGAGCCAAGAACAAAAGTGTCACCTTGCCAGACTTCACGTCTTCAAGTTTTTATCTTTAATCCAAAAATATAGCCGAAATTTGATTAGATACTGGAGTTAAAGTAACACGATATATGATGTGTTATTCATGTATCTATTGTTAGTTTAATAACTTAATTTATTATTGCTGGGTAGTTTTACGATTCTCGAAGGTATTTATAAAAAAAGCAATAACTATAAAATGTTTAACACAATAGTGCTTAAAATTGTTTCCTTTTTTACTTTACCTATAAATTGCAAAGACAAAGCTCTGTGATTAGTTTAAATTATCAAATGTGATATTAATTGAGCTATAAAGTTCTCAATATGATTGGAAATAATAACATCCTACAAAAACACTCAAGAAGTTAGCTTGTTAGAAATATGAATAAATAACAAAGATAGAGAAACTTGTACACGATACAATTAATTCGGTATCACAAACGTATACGCTACATCAATTATGAACGTTACATAATAGCCATAAAGTTTCTCAATGTAATTATATAAATGTGAGCGTGGAAGGACGATCAAAGTATAGGAAAAGATGGCACCCGGGAATCGACTATGATTGCGTTGGGGACTGCAGTATGCACGCACACAGAGAAACATCTAAATATAAGAACCTAAATTTTCCAAAGCATTTAAAATATGGTTATAAAAATTTAAATGTTTATGTTGAGATGTAAACTTAAGAATAAACAAATGTAGTAGAAACAAATGTAGTAGTGTATTTTTTTTATTTTGTTGTCAAAATATGCAAAACTAGCTTCCGCCCGCGACTCCGTCCGCGCGGAAAAATTAAGAAAAATTAAGATTTATTTTTTTCTACGTATTTTTCCGGGATAAAAAGTATCCTATTTTATGCCCAGGATAATAAGGTATAATTATACCAAGTTTCATCGAAATCGAACCTTTAGTTTTCACGTGATGCCTGAACATACAGACAGACAGACAGACAGACAAAAAATTTTTTAATCACATATTTGGGCTTGGTATCGATCCAGCTATTTATTTTTTCAATATTTTCAATGTACAGAATTGACCCTTCTACAGATTTATTATATGTATAGATTACTTTCAAATTGGCTATAAATAAATATTTTTTTTAAATTGGCTACCCAAATTTTTTTATTTGTCCTTTGCCTGAAGGTTGCCTGGCAGAGATGGCTTTGAACCATAAGGCCGCCATTTGTGCATTTTGATTGGTTTTGTTGTACTTTTATTTTATAAGACTTTTGTACAATAAAGAGTAAATAAATAAAAATAAATAAATAAATAAATAGAATAACATGGTAAATACGATGGTAAGTATGTTTGTCTAGCAAAATATTTAAAATAGATATACTTAAACCTATTACAATTATCTATGATTTCAACATCGTTCCAAAGGTCTTAATATTATTATGAACATACTTAGCAGATATACTGAAACAAAACAGTTCATTCATGTAAAGTTTTACAAGTATTTCTGAATAGTTTTATACGCAATTTGATTTCAATTTTCTAGGTTCACTTTACATATTTACTCGGAGCACAAAGAAAATAAAAAACAAGTACATGCGTCTGAAGATAGATTTGCAATTGGAAGTTTCACTTCAACACAAACCATACAAATGAAAACGTGTATTGCGATTTTTAAAATGTCTACGTCGTAGCACGTCGTAGCACGTCGTAGACGCCTTGCTTAATAAATTTAATTGCATTTTTGAAAGGTAAAATTACGTATTATTATTTATGCAATTTTATATTTTTAGGGGAATGTTTTGGTTTTTAGAGTTATAAAAATGGACGATTTAAATATTTAACCATCAGTTGAAAGAGCATAAAATTTAATTCCGTAGGCATTTAATTTCTTTTTAAAGAATGTTTCTTACTTTTTATGAAAATACACAATATTTGATACACTTTGTTCTACATTTATAGAAATTTCAAATGCAGTTTCCATTTATATTTCCGACAACTAAGGTATTGATTAGAAATAGTCTAAGGCAACCTTTGAATAGGTAAAATTAGATACGTACGTCAGCATGATATACATTTCCATTCAACTGAGTAATAACACAAATGAAAGAACTACTTGGAATATTAAGAGAGCTAACAAATTAGTCGGCATCTTCGATTTGCCAGCGAAGCGTAGGCACTCAGATATTTCTACTAATACTTCAAAAAGATAACCATTATTGCCTTGCCTTGCTTCCATTTTTATTCAACAACCCAGTCTCTGACGCTTCCCTACACTAAAACCCGTTCCTTGTTACTCGATTTCTGCATTTCGAAAAAGCATAAATATTTTCCTCTTGAGTGTTTTCCTATCGCTAAAGAATTCAATGGACGCTTTGCAGTCCTGAATTTTTAATTGCTTAAATATAAGAGGCACGTCCGACTCGACATAACTATCGGCAATTTTCAAGTTTATTTCGGCTCGTTCGATGTTGCGATATTCGCAATACTTTTGACAGTGACCTATACTGGATGATAAATAACAAAAAAGGTATGGCTTGGATATATTCCAACAATTGACAAAAATATTTTTAAAATATGTCCCGGCAACAATGGCAAACAGTTAACGGTATTTTGCCATTTATATGTGCCAGTAACACGCCTATTATATATGAAAGGAACTGATAGTATCGGGAACTGACAGCCCTCAAAACATACATTTCTCATCATCGACCAACTTTTTCCGTTTGCCGTTTTTATAAGGTTTTTTTTATCATATTGACGCGATATCATTTAAGCGTTTTGTTTGTATACCAACTAAACTTCTTATTTTATACTTACAAAATATACAAAATTTCAAATTGTACCTTATAAATGAACAGAAAACCATATTGAATAAATTGATGTGATTCCAAAACTACCATCAATACTGGAACAATGAAAAAAGAGCCTTTATCTCTAAATCCATTTGAAAAAACATATTGAAAACGATATCAATCCCTTTTATTTCGTTGCACTGCATAAAAATTGAAACATATTTCGATTTCTAGTAAAGCTAAGTACATTCGGGACTTTTTTCTGTACATTTTTCTTTTGTAAGAGATTGCGCTAAGTGATCACATTTCGATATTAAACCATTTGCCGAAGGCCGGTGCGGCTACGTATTTCATTTTACTGAGTGTCTGACGTAAGTTTTGGAGACTTGCTTTTTGTCCGAATTATTTTCCAATTCCTTTTGTTATGTCTAGTGTCAATTTTGTTGTCTCCTTCCCTTCCGGCTATTGTTGAACGCAATGCTCAAATTTGCCCTTTTATAGTTTGTTTTGAGGGTCATAATTTTTGTGTACCCCTTTCATTATCTACCTTTTATATTGCTCGTAAGTCTAGACATGATTTAATATGATTGAAAGTACAGATTCCCTGGTGTACATAGTAGTGCAGTCTGAGAACGAATAACAGTAAAATTAAATCGAGACCATCTTCAAACTGACCTAACTTAAAAAGATTTTTCGTGTATATCTTTAGAAGTAAATTCACATAAATGTGAACAGTACTGACAAATCCATCGATACTGTATTTCAATTTTACGTACAGCCTCAACAAATGTAACAAAGATGATGCTAGCCGAAATAATTTTCTCAGTCCGGCAAGAGCCCATCAGCACGTTAGCCATATTCAATTCCTGTGGGCCTCGCATTGGTCACGAATAGTGCTGTTCGATATTCTGGGTACCACGAGCGAAATTTATGCGATCAGTGGATGACACGGCGCAGACTTACCACGCATGTGTAATTCCCATTTGTTTTACTCAACGATGCTGAGTGATTCTACCCTTATAGATCTTGAAGACAAATTACTTTGTCCTATTACTTTACGACAGTTTTAGTATATTTCTAAGTAAGTAATTTATAGTTATGTTTTACCTTCGTTTCTTTATAAGGAATGTTTTAACGTTAATTTAACATTGTAAAATGTGTCTTAATGGTGACGACGCTAAGTCGTATTTATTTCTCGATTGCATTCATTTGTTCACTAGAAGTTTGCAAGCATTCCCAGAGTCTTGTAACAACATTCTAGAATTGAAAGTTGCGAGATGCTTTACCGAAGTTTCTTTCGCTATACAACTTCACTCATTAACTTCATTAACAAGATCTGAGGTCAATATTTTTATGTTTTCCGCTCGTTCTCAATATTCCCTATTCTTAATTTACTTTAAGCTCAGTTCGACGACTGAGTCGACAAAAATATTCAAGGAACGCTTTGAATTTCCATGTTTTATGTTAACGCAAATAATTTAAGAACTTGTGAAAACTTCGCCCTCTTGATTAACAGAGCTCAATTAGGTGATTCAAGTTCAACATTTTACAAAAGCGCTTCACAGCGATTGTTAAGCGATGTTTGTTGGTTTACAGAGAGAGCGTTATGGAAATCTTCACTGAACCCTCGCCTTACGTTATTTATAAAACATTTTAATTTGCTGGAGTGCTGAAAATAAAGGACCATAATCATATTTCGAGGAATTCAGGATAAATAGCGGCTCGTTTCTACTCAAATTTTCAAATTTTAAATATTGCAATGTACTTCGTCGAACTGCAGTGCGGGCTCTGTAAATTCCATTTAGCTAAATAGCTTTTGAGAGAGATAAGAATCTAGCCATACAATACTTCCATGCTTCGAGCGCGAAACTAAGAAAATTGAAAACAGAGTCGCCTAGTGGGACTGCAACGTCGATGGTCCGATTTCAGGAAACCTGAGATTTCAATTACTACCCTCGTAAAAATTTAAAGTCGATAAACACTCGAGTTTCATTCGGACAAAGTTTTTCTGCGATACAATCCCTTCAGTCTGGCAATCTTGGTTTTAATAAGTATATAACGTTGCTGAGATGTACCTGCGAGAGGTGGATTTACATAATGATTACCATATCTGGCGCACTGGCGCGCGTATTATGCCCGAGAGGTTAATAATGCTATTTTCTCGGCACGTTTTCACGTCGCTATTTGAAGTTATCGACCCACTTTATCTGCCTCGTCATTGTAACTAGCCACTCAAGGAACTCCGCCTCGCCCCTGTACTGCAAAGGTTACAATCTAATTTGATAGGCTCCACAATTTTCTATTACGCCATTGATTTATTTTTTAATTCAAAAGATTTCGGCTTAACTTCTTGTAACCTTTTATTTTATACCACAGTTTTGAACTAATTTATAGATTTAATTTGATTTTATACATTTTTAAGATTCACTTTTTTACATAATATGATGCTACAATATTATGTTACGTGAAATATAATAGGTTTCGCTTGTCAGATTTAAAACCACGCACATAAACACATTTTGCCTGACACCACTGCAAGGAGTAGCAATATTATCAATTTTAAAAGCTCAATATTAATGAATAACTCCTAATGCATAACAAACACACATGCGTCAAACATCTGTACACACGCACTCCGGCTTTTCTCTAAGTCTTATTTAACGGATCAGAGGATACGCTCTTTCAAAAATGTATGCTCTCTTAACGAACCATATCTCATTCGGGAAGCTTCTAATATTTAATACGTGAAATTTCCAGTCTGAGCCTCCTAAATTTCCCTTTTTAAAGATGTTTTAAAGGCATTCATACTTGCGATACGTGTATGTATGTACCTACGTAATTAAAATACACATAATGCAAAAATGCTACAGCCAACAGTTGTTATTTTCTAAAATATCTATTTATCCTAGCTTCATTAATATAATTATTATGTATTAATAAGTTATTATGAATTAAGATATGTAATTAGTTTTGTCAAAATAGAAAACTTTGCCACTTATAGACTGAAGGATAACGAAAACTTGGAATGTAACACGCGTAAACAATAAACATATTAATTTTAATTAAGACTCGCTGCCAATTATCGACTTATCTGCAGAACTACTTAGCAGTTTCTATGATTTAACGTCTTCGAAGGGCGGGGTCCATAAACATTCGATGGATTTTATGATGATTAAATACTTGATATTTAGTATTTGTATCAGAAATTTTGTTTTGTAAAGTAACAGTTTTGTACCTAGGTATAAACGTAGGTTTTATATAAAACGTGGATCATTATTTTCAATGGGCTTTGCAAACCCGTAAATGATCTTTTTATTGTTTGCTTGGTGATAGTTTGGAATTTTTAAAGTGTAAAATTATCGCTATAATTATTTTTACACACTTATATTTTTTGAAATAGACGATTTTTGTGAGTATAGACATTTTTTAAATTGTATCTTAGTTTTATTTATTTTATTTGCTATCAGTTACAACAATATGATTTACTATTGAAATCAAACAAGATTCTGCTTAGTCACTTGGGAAGACCAATAAATCTAAACTTTGTGAGAAAGTATTATATCTGTGCTTATACGACATTCTTGCCTCTTGAGATAACTTATAATCTAGAAACAATACCTAATTTGTGGAACAAATAAAAAGGACGAAACGGATGAAACATAAATGCCTATATACTTATTATTTATTATTTGTACTTGTTTTTAAAAGACTAAATTTATTAAACAATCTTAAGACACATAGTCTACATTAGAATAAAAAATAAAATCAATTGTACAAATAAAATCTCATCCTTATTTCGTGTTGTTTGACAGAAATAGCTTACAGCGATGAGGCCGCCCTGTGTACATGTTATTACTATAGCTCCTTCTTGTAAAACAATATTTAGCGTGCAATAAAAAACATCATTTATTCCTATTTATTCATTAAGCGTGTTGATTTCCGATCCTGACACGTTCCTATAACGGTCATAGTATGATACGGTATAGTGGGTAGAGTCCTTAAGTATACGAGCGGCCCGCCCTCACTGATAACGGAATTGTCCGAATAACGTCATCCATCTTTTAAATGCGCACCTTACTTTTGCTATTTTTAGACGCATTGCGTTTTATGTGGCAGTATTTATTATACATACGAATGGTACTCTAATGGATCTTGTGGAATAATACTGTAATATATATTAAAATGGTTTTATCCTAGTGTTTGTGGCGGATTTATGACATAATTAATTTACATAGAAGAACTGAAGAGCGATAAACAAAGCGTTAATAAAAAGTCATTGTTAATCAACCGATATTCTATAGTAAAAATAATTTTATACATTTTATACGAATTAACCTAAAATTAAGATCATTTTCCAATTTAGCAATGAAATAAATATTCCCAGATTTTATTACTATACAATTATTTTTATTTATCAATCAATATTATTAAGTGAAAATAAAAACGAAATAGCCCTTAAAAAAATAAGTTTATTGCCAATCAACAATGTAATAAATATTACACCAAAGTATTTTTCTAAACCCATAACCAAGAATACAAGCAACAACATCCATTACATTATCTGAACCACATTCAAAAAACAAATAAACCCCAAAGAGCGAACTGAAATGATCTTGTAAATATTTTATTAAGACCAACATAAGCGTATTAGCGGTCGGTGTCGCAATTTAATTTGTATCAATATTTATGCGCATACAAGACCGCCGTCCGGTTTGCGCTAAACCGCATAAAGCATTAACTGATTACCCCGCTATCCATCTTCCGATGCTTAGCTCCTAACGTCTTTCTAGACCCGTTTGCGTGAGCTACCTACTTGTGTGGGGTATGAATACTATATTTAAAGGTTAGTGCCAATTTAAATGTGTGGATTATAGTTTTTTTTTTAGTAATGGTGATGAAAACTGTTATTACTTTTTCTGCAGTAAGATTTCCGATACAAATACACTTGTAAAACAGAATTTTTCACAAGTAATATTTGAGTGTGGTTACCTTTAAAGTGGCAATAAAATAACAATAATTTAACTACGACATCCTCTCTTTACAGTGTAACAAAAAAAATATGTACATTAAAACATATTATATACGCATTGTACATTAGTTTAATTTTTCACACATAAAAAATGATAATCTTATCTCGTCGCTAAAACCCGCTCAAGTATCATTCTAATCCTATAGAAAAAACACAAACATTACTCCGTGTTTTATCTCAAATCTAAGTTTAATCTGAATTAAATTTTAAATGCATATTTACTAGAACACTCGAACGATCTCAACTAAGCATTGTGTACGTAGACGATAACGACTCATAGTTGAACACTTTGCAAGATACGTGTATCTATAATAAGTTTAAAGCGAGCTTAATTTGAAACAACGGTAATTACAACCGTGCTATATTCATTGCAATAATGATGCATTGCTTTGTGCACACTACTCATTTTTGAACGAACGATAAATCGTCCACATGACTTTTCATTTATTGCAAAGAAACCACGCTCCGGTAAAATCGTGTTGTTTATGACATTTCCCCGTTTATTTATGTTAATTTGTTTCGAACGTCAAATTAAATTGTTGTATTGGAGCGTTGTTTTCAGCCTGTTCGTATGCCGAGCACATATCTGAAACTCCATTATTTATCCCCTTAAGACGATACATGTGAGCCAGTAAATATTACGGTCTGTTTAAAGAAAAATATGTAAAACACGTACCGAGGCAGCTTTTGTTGTCGAGAGACGTATTTGGAACGATGATTTCGTTTCGCACCAATGAACGGATTTTCCCCATTTTCCGCAAAATTCTCAAATATATAATGTCATCGAAATGATACGTATATATACGTATGGGAATATTGCTTATGACAAGTTCCTTTTGTAATTTTCTAATAGAAACCTGAGAAGCTAAAAAAATATATTATATATTTTCTCGGAACTTAACCTACGCATTTAATATTTATTACTGTTTAAGTTCTTGGGAATTTTAAGAAGATTCTACGAGATATTCAAATTAGATTTATTATTCAAAAAACGAAAAACGTTTCAGGTCTCTTGTCGCAAATTAATGTAAGCTTATTATTCGGGCAATCACAGCTGTCTGATTAAATCAACTTCGGCATCGTACAAATCGAATAGTATTAATGAATGATCCCTGAGCGCACTGACGAACTCCGAAGAAAGTTCTTACGTTCAATAAAATGACTTGTGTTTGTCGAACTTTTTCGAGCTCGCAAATTATAAGTAAGAAACACAAATAATAGCTGAAGGCCCGGGGCGAGACGGGACAATCGGGGAGGTGTAATCAGCCCGGACAGAAATTGGTGAGCCTTAAGGGTGTGATCAGTTAACGCAGAAAAGGAAGACAACACTTCCATCTTCAGAAATAAATAGTTTAGTTAAACATTCGCAATGTGGTTTTGTTTTGTAGCTCTTTAAGATTAAGAACACAAGCTGCTATTCACTTAGTTTGCGAAGTTCCTCTGGGAATGTACGCGGTCACGGATCACAAAAAATAATTCACCTTATTTTGCAGTATTATACACCTACCACCTATAACATTCTGTTAGCTGAAAATCTTTTGTAGCGAGTCGTAAAACTGTGAATGTAAATCAAATTTCGAAACCGTCCTTGAAAAGGTCTTACGTTAACCCAATTAACTTTATTCTGAATCTTTTGAAGGCACAGAAAAGAGAATACAGCAAGCAGCCTACGCAACACTCATCGGTTTTGAGTACACAACCAACCATTGGAGGGCCCTCGAGCCTCCCCTTGTCGGCAGACTTCGGATATCTTTGCACCTTAATTACACTCCGCCTCAGTAAGAACGACACGTATAGTCTCGAACGCTATCAAAAAAGGGAGTGAATTTTTTTTAAAGATCAGCCTTTGCTTGAATTTCTAGAGCCTCTTATGAATATTGCAAGGTTCGGTTGAATTTTTGCTCCGTGGCGAAAATTCTGATACGCTCTTATTTATTAATTGAAATCAATGAGCCGATTTTTAAATTAATGAGCGTTACATAAAGATCATTTTATATCATCATCAGCCCATATACGTTCCCACTGCTGGGACACGGGCCTCCTATGAGGGTACAGGCCATAATCCACCACGCTGGCCAAGTGCGTGTTGGCGGATGACACATGTCGTCGAACTTTTTTTTTTTTTTTTTTTTTTTTTAATTCTTCGACATGTCGGTTTCCTCACGATGTTTTCCTTCACCGTTCGAGCAGTGGTGATGTTACAACATGCGCAGATAAATTGAAAAATCAATTTATTTCCTGCGCGCTCGCCTGGTCTCGAACCACGGACTTATCGATTCGAAGTCCGAGGTCTCACCACTGAGCCACCACTGCCGCTTTTATATAATAAACGTTATAATATTATTTTAAAATTATTTAAGAAAGAAAAATCTTAAAGTAGTTATTGGGAACCCTACAAAATTAAAGAGTTATTTTATAGGATGTTTATTCAATTATAAAATGAAAAAATCTAACAAGATAAAAGTTAGTGAACTCCAAGTTATCATTCTGAGAAATTTAATTTAATGCACAATATCGTATGCCCTGTAAGAGGCCACTAAAGTCGTATTAGCTCTATAATATTCAGGCTAACTGAACACGAAGCCCCGTAAAGCCCACCTTATCTGTGAACTTTTATATTATCTGTCGAACACCTCCATAAATTCGAGCCTCTCCTCTTATCAAGTCAAAACTACTAAAGTACACATTTATTTGTTTCTATTTTCCAGCTGATTGATTCAGTAAGTTACTTAAGAGACCCGGCATGGGTTGGCCTACCCGCAAACTTCTCTGATTCAAAATCAGTTAATGCAAAAGTTTATTTTTATAAGTAAGATTACACGGGAGTTCGGATAAAAGTTTCCCAAGCAGCTTTCTTTCTGAAATCCTACAAGGTACGGAACCGTTATTCGGGAGATTCGTGGATTAATACTGAATATCAAATATTTTTGCTGCTGTGCTGCGGACTTATGCAATGTTGAACTGTATTATGAAAACTTTTTAGATGTATTTTCAAGTACTCCGAGGAAATAAAATGTAGATTATGTGAGGCTTTTCGAAAATATCTCAGTTCTGAAATATAATTCTTTTCTATTTATTTCTAACTTTATTCAATAAAATTACTCACTGAAACATGGATAAATTTAATACGCAACGATTTTATATTTTCATAAATTAGAATACAATATTTTATACAATATTCAATCTATCTTACTCTTCATACTCGAGCGACATTAATTCGATGGAATATTTATTGATAAATTGATTTGGGTGTGATAAATATTTATAAAACGTAGATATTGCGATGTGTAACAATCAAGGTACAATACCGCGGACGAAATAGAAGTCATAATATAATTAAAATTGAAACAGTTCGTTGGAAATGAATACAGTATTCATACATATACAATTAGTTGGTTTATTGCACTTAAACATTCTCATCGCGACGGTTGTACACGTCCAATAGTCAAAATTTATGTTCGCTTCCCGATGGACCTCATAAACATTGTAAAATTTCCGGCAGCTGTTGGACGCACCCGATTATTTCGCTGCCGGACCCCACAAAACCATGAGCCGGTATGTTTTTACGTGAAAAATTAAAAAGGCTTATTTGTTTAGCAACGTTCAAAGCGATAAAGTCGGAGGCATGTTAAATATGTACGTAGATACGGGCGAGTATCATCAACGCCATACAATAACGGTTCAGCAAATACGTTTGCAATCTAATTGTTTGCGTTCTTTTCTCTTTTAATTAACTTTCTATCTATCGTACGTTTAATACGATTGTCACTATTAATTGTACGGTGGAAGTGTTGCTAAAAATGGCTACGTAATTTTTGCAAGCACTCCGTCATAATACACCATTAACGCTTGAGCGACGCGACCTCTAATTCGCGTTTAAAAGCCTGCACTCGACTCAAAGTCAGCACTAATTTCGTCTTACCCCAGTAATACCTTGCAAAAATCTAATTTGTCAAGAATTATGTGGCGGTCACTGAAATTGCTAGGTATTAAAGGGATTATCTCAAAAGCTTCCGCTCTCTAATCGATGTTCAACTCGGTTTTACTGTTTTAGATTTACAGAAATGTATTTAACGTAAAGAATATATCTCGTGCATTTGAACACATCTTTTGAGAAAAGAAATGTGCTCTTTGTTGGTAATACAAAATGTTTATTATAATATGTTCTTATGTTACTCAATGAAACATGGATACTACTTATTCAAATGTGATTTCATTTTGACATTCGATATAATATTTAAACACTACTATTTATTTACTTCTTTAAGATTTTACAATCGATAATAAAACAACAAATATAGCATTAAAAATTATACACAGCCTGTACATATCCCGCTAGTCTCAATTTACGTAACATTTCACAAAGAGATGCAAACTAAACAATATTAGTTACGATTAGTTTGGAGAGCTGTCAACGCCAGACAGGTCGTGGGTCGTTTTGGGCCCTTACGCGCCGATGCACTTGACCGAGGGTGCACTCAGAAGTACTAAAGTGTTCTTAGCTATTTTAGTGAAGGTTAAGGAATGATTTATGTGCCAACATTTACATCTATACACTGTTTATAATTATACTGATCCATCAGGCAGCTTTAATTAAAGGGGACGGTAATAATTGTCGATTGATTAACATAATATAAGGCTGCCGAAAGGATTGTGCTTTCAAAGGATAGAAACCTTTTTAGTTGATGGAAGCTAGCGTTTTATAATATTTAAAATTTTACCTACACTGCTCCCAACGTAAATCGCCTTTTTAGTACTATAAAACTGTTGCTTAAGTGAAACGTAATTTATTGGACGGATTAGAGTTAACTATAGCACCCTTAAAGTTTCTTTAGTGTTAATATTTTGTTTTGTCACAAGGATTCTGAAGAGATAAAATAAATCAGCCTATATTATTTTTATAAAGATGCTCAATAGCTCAAAGATGATCAATAGCTTTTAATATTTTATTATTACTATGAATTTTGATTAAATTATATTAATACTTAAAAATTATTTACACTTCTACATCGATAGCTTTTTACATTTATCATTTTTGATTTTATTAAATAATTTATACAAGATTTTTAATTAATTTTCGTCACTTTACAATCAATAAAAAAAAAGCTACGCACTAAATATTACAAAGAAAATATTTTTATGCGTTTATTGGCCACGGAACCCCTTGTAGTGGACCCTCTAATACTTTCACGGCAACATGGTCGCTACATTGCATTTGTCAGCATTGTTAGCCACCCGAAAAACTCCCCTACGATTCTCTTCTTAAATCACCTTCTATAGAACTATACAATTCACGCTGTATTCAGTTATCTATATCCAATGTTCTAAAAAATGGCCAATAAGCCGTTTCAATAGGTAATTTACCTTGGTATTATGTCTTAAGTTAGTTGTTATTAATTATCTCACATTAGATACAAATAAACACGTACAATGTACATAGTGCTTTTTTTATTCCTGTAATACCTATATATTATTTCATTTTATGTTTATATTTAGAAAATACTTTTTATAATTTATATACGTTTAATTTTATCATATCATACACATTATTTTAACAAGCAATCTAAAATTGTATATTGAAGAAATCCTGGCTTCATAGTTGATTTAAAGCGGTGTTCCCTCCCATTTTCGTCACAATAGCTACATGTAAATAGAGATTATTAGCCGAAATCCTTTTACCTCGCTTGCTAAGCGCTTTTATATTATACAATTTGGTCAACTAAAACATTCCGTCAGAACGCGTTGACTACGAAAAACATTTATGAGTTCCTGCGCAACTTTCTAATACTGATGAAAAGCTTTTAGCTTAGAATATACTTAGCGAATTTGTAGTTTGTATCTTCAATCTTGTTTGTGATTGCATCTATGTAAACTTGTATTTGTACCGATTGGATCTTCCTACGTCTCTTCTATACAAGGTATTATTTATTTATGTAAATAGTGTCATACTACATCATAGCATTACGGTATATTAAAAGTAAAATAAGTATGTAAATTGTATAAAACATATGATAAGCAGTGTTGCATTTATTCTTCTTATTTAATTTCGTATCATCGTCTATCCATGATATGCTTGATATAGGCTATAAAATAAAGTGATTGCATAGTATAGACGAAACAGTAGAGCTTGATTTTTCATCAACTCTATTAATTATAAAATATCCCCATGATTTTGTTTTAAAACTACATAACCTGTTACATTTCTAGCAAGGTTTTAACCTACATTAAAACAATCTTTATGAAAATTTAACCCAAACACATTTAAAATAATAGCACACACACACACATCCTTAACCCAGGGAATTCCATTCGAATAAACGCATCTTCCGCTTGACAAAGTCTTTACTCCTAAGAATTATATCATTCATCCTTTAAATGGATTCCAAAGAGGGAAGCAATTTCATTTGTAAGAACCTGCTCCTGCTTATAATCCGTCCAAGGTAATAACATTTCATATTCGTAATAGAATCATTCTGCGTCGCCTGGAACTTTATAGTCTCATTTTCATTGTGAGCGCTTAGTATATAGACTTGAGGAATTGTTTTGACATGAGCCCTTGCTTCCGATCTGATCGGCTTTAGTATCATAGATCATTCCGAACGATAAACAAAATTGTTACAATCATACATAAATGTTTCATATACTTACTGAATTTATATTTGAGATGTAAAATTGCAAATAATTCATTTTTGTTTTTGTTATGATAATGTCAATGCAATTTTTAAATATTTGTGAAACAAATGAGAAAATAGAACAAAAAATTCTTCTGATGCGAAGACTATTAAAACAAAATATAATTATAGTAGTTAATGTAAACGCCTTCATTAAATAATACACAAATTTGTGAGAGGTTTGTAAGAAAATAATGTACCTACTAAACGATATTTACTTTATGATTATCGAGTGGAAAAACTTTTGTTACTTTTATTGTTATTGTTTCTGAGTTTTTATTTAATTATCACCATTTTTTGTTTGTTCAGCTAGACCTATATTGTCATTGTATTTTGTCTCAATTCAAATAAAATTTAAATTTAAATACAAAATTTACTTAGAAAATGTTCCATTATTTAAGATCTTTGATAGAGAACTTGAAACCTAAGAGCCAACATTATTCTTAAAAACACCAAAATATATTACTCCACGACTCCGAGGTTATGATATCGAATTAATACTTAGTTCAAAGGGGAGAGTGCGTACCTCCGGAGGTGAGATGGCCCGAGTTCCTTGTGACAAGATTTATGTAAGGACTTTTGTGTTTGAACGAGTAGTTAAGCCAGGGAGCTTAGCCGAGACCCATCTACATGCGCTCTCTTTCACGCCAGAAACCTAACAAAGTATAAAAAGCCCTTTTGTCTATCCTCTCACATCCGCTACACTTTTCTTCGACATGGAAAAAACGGCTTGTTTTAAATTCCACGCATAGACAATCATATACTTGTGCATATTTTTTGCAATTTCTCGCCATAGACACATCATCTGGCGTGGATGAGTTTTTGTTGGAACGTAGGAAGTCCCTTTGTCTTCAATGTGAAAGTCAGAACAGTTGTAAGAAATATCCAACTCTCCGTAGAAGTATAAATAGGCATTGTTTTTGAGAAAAATCTCAAGCAAGACTTTTGTGTCGCTCTGCGAATGTATGCATTCGAGCAACATGTTACTGTTCTGTGCCGTGTCTTTTAATCAGGTGAAACCGCAGATGTAATGATATTTTATGTATGAACAAATTTTATTCAATATACTTTACCAAACAATAATATGTAATGAACAGACACGAAGGTACAGTTTACTGATAAAGTTTCTATTGTGTGAATACTTTTATTATCGTATATTAATGGATTTCAAAATGTTTGACTTCGCATTCATTAAAGGAAGGACAATATTTTTTATAATATTTTAACTTATTGTCTAGCTAATCTTTATTTAAAATCGTAAGGGATAGGTATGCCTTACTTTCATATTCTATATCGAAAAAGGTAGTCATATGTAAATGTCGCATAAATTATAATATTCTACAAATAAAATTGAATAAATAGCCTTCACTAAAACTCAATTCTCGCTCGACCAATTTTATTTTAATTGAATTCCTTATCTGATTTCGAATAACGGCTGGCAGGTCCTACTTATTGCAATCTTGATTTAGAAAAAGTTTCTCCAGAGACGCTTTCAATATCACATTATTTCAGTATTTAGTGGGAAATATATTTAGTTTTCCTAGAATAACATACACGTGGCTTGCAATAAAGAAAATAATAAATGAATGTCGTCTTAATGCGGATAATGCGTAATATTTCTAGAAGTGCTAATATGATCGTATTTTATAGCTACTTACCTACTAGTTTATTATCTATACGATATAATTAACTTTTATAGCTGCATTATGAATTTATTTATAATATCAGTTTGAATTCCCGCTTTTATGAAATTTTATTCATAGATACTTACAACCACTGCATCATTCGACGAAAAAGGTG
The DNA here is from genome assembly GCF_905220415.1 of Colias croceus. Classification (NCBI taxonomy): domain Eukaryota; kingdom Metazoa; phylum Arthropoda; class Insecta; order Lepidoptera; family Pieridae; genus Colias; species Colias croceus. The sequence goes on along the minus strand of NC_059540.1, from coordinate 4,953,081 downwards.
ATATAGTATATAATATAAATTATTTTTAAGTTTAACATTTAAGTGAAACAAAAATAACAATTTTTCTTTATACATAAAATGTAAATAAAGATCTACGTTATTTAATATGACTCCAGAAATACGTTCTATATTTCAAAGGATTCCATTCCGACTGTAATAATAACTAAGTGTACAAACTTGACTGACTTTGACTTTAATAAATTAGACAGAGTCGAGTGAAAAATAGAATAGTTTCAGAAGAAATAAATGCAAGTACGTAGGCTCTCCGTCTCCCGAGGTTTCAGCGCGACTAAGTACGGTGTAGTCTTCATATTATTGCCTCAATTAATCATAACTTTGTGTTAGTGAAATTTCTCTGGTGGGTAGACGGTAGACCATTGGTGCATGAGCTCACGAAAGCATGAAATTGGATCGCAGAACCTTAGCGCTCACTTGCGAAACTGGGACAGACTGATTTTGATATTATGACAAAGTGTGCTTTTTATTCTAATATTAAAACTAATTGCGTCTATCATTCTCTTCAACGCGCGAGATGAATTAAGAACTTGAATAATGTTTTTTTATTCATTTTCATTATGATGTGACGGACGTATTTAGAACGAGAAATTATTGTTTGCGTCATAATTAAAAAATAATATTATTACTTCCAATTAAGTGGCGTGATTTTACTGGGTCTTTTAATAGAAAACTAACTATTAGTTCATACTTTTTAATATTCAGGTTTTCATTATGGCATAATCGCAAATTATTTTCATAATATATTATAAAAGTGATCGTCCGTTTCGTCGTCGTCCGTTCATTTCACGAAAAAGGGATTTTAATACAATATAATAATGTTATTTTAAATAGTTAAGATGTACAAATTATAGCAGGGACGTCACAAGTTGCGACGGGTGCTACGCTCATACCTTTGTCGACTACGCCACTTGCTACGACGCTACGCCGTAGTCGCGTCTTATTTATGTCTCCGTATAATTTAGAATAGTTTTTAGCTAGAATTTATTATCACTTATTTTAAACTGTTGCAAGAGTAATACGGGGAGTTAAGGAATCATATGTAAAATAATAGTCAGTTAGTATGAGATCTGGATTTATTATTGTATTTGCTTAAACTCTGTAGAAGCTCATTTTTTGTTTTACTTACTTTTAATAGAGAATTTTATTTGGTCAAGGGATTGTTTTTATATGCATTCATATGCATTGAAACGGATGTTAAATGTACAGTTGCATTATTACACATTAGATTGGTAACAAGATCACTTTTTATTTTATATAAAAATAGAAAGCGGGTTGGAGCGGTCCACTTATCAAATGCAATTAATCTCTTATTGATTGCCAGCTATGAATATCCTACTGCGAAATCTTTGCTGTTTTCTGGTAACAATCCTGTAATAAACATGACCCAATTCGTGTAAGGGGAAAACTTAACTCCTACGTACAAAAAAACACCGCGCTTTGCTAAAATACTTCTGACGTTGATAAATTCATTGTACATTTTTTAGAAATGGACGAATTTAAAGAGTTCCAGTAATATAAAATACCGCGAAAATATATGTGGATAAAGTTGTGAAAAATAATTATAATAGTTACAAGAATATAAGGTATTACTTTAGTTACTAAAAGAGTCGATGATCATAATGTAGGTACATAGTAATAATTACACACAATCCATGCACATGCACATAATTTGGTGCATGTGAAAATTGAAGCGCAAAATAAAAGGGAGTAAGTAAACTCGTTTAAAGTACTATGTACGCTGCAATTAATTGGGATTAGTGTGTGAGGTCGTGCGTTTCGTTTCCCGGTTATTTTTCACGTTAGGAAACTCGGGGCCGGCGCTCGCGCCGCCAGATTATTGAATTAAAGTTGATAAGTGTATTAGCCAGTGTTGTTGCTCCATTCTCTTGATTAATGGCCGACCGTTGCTTTTTCTCTCTCATTTATATGATAATGAGTCAGCAGCCGCGACCGAACACAATTATTAAGTGTAAATGAATGTAGTCGGTAACGAAATCGCTTTTTGAAAAATGACTACGTTTCGAATTTAAAACGATCGCCGAATTGTCCGAATTTTAAACGCTCGACGTTAAGTTTATACAAAATCAACTTTGCTTATTTCCAAATCGGATTATGTTAATTAAGCAGCTGCCGTACGAACGGTGGAATCGTAATCGAAAACGCCTGTAGTTGTTGATTCACCTAATCAGTTTGTTTTGTAACTCGCATTGAATAAACTAATTTGAATGATGAAATCAAAATCAGGCTATTGCGACGCGCGAGTAAAAAACACATCATTTACATATTAAATTGGCATTTACTTTATAATATTGTTCTTGTGTATCGTAGGTGGGAAACTTTTGATGCTTTGTTGGTATGAATTTCTTATGAATTTTGAACTTAGTTTTTGGTAATAATGGCTGGTATTAATTGCGTCTAACAATTTGCTTCTATTGTGTTTATAATTTTAAGATAATAATTAACAGTATAAATTGTGATAGTATTCAATTGAATAAAATGTTTAAATTATTTTTTAAAGCGATTCTAAAAAAAGAATTGAATTAATAAATAATTCAATTCGAGTTCATTTTATCTTAAAATATAATACAAAGTATCATTGGAACAATATTTACTTATCTATGAGGGATTAAATTGGAATACATTTCTACTTATATATTCATAACACGGTTCGCTGTATTACAATGTGTATATTATTTACATAATGAAATAAAATATACATTTCTATCTTGTGTTATATTGTATATTATGCAAATGAACGTTTTTCCGGTTTTTACACAGAAAAAAAATCTTAATAAAGTCATCTGTCTATTTTGTTACTGATCTCTAAAAAGGCTGAAATGATTTTGATAGGAACTCACTTGTAAGTAGATCAAGTAAGGTGTAAATTTATTAAGAAAATAAGCTCGAAAAAAGTCACAGGCGATAAATAGTAGTATCGCAAAATAACTTATCAGCGTGACCTTTACAATATAAAATATCGATTATATTTCAGTGAAATATGAAAGCTCCTTCATATTTCAGTTCTGACGCTATCCAACATTGAAAGTTTCGAAGACCGCCAAAGCATTTATTTAGTCTTATCTGACGCGATAACGATATTGATGGAGTGTTGTAAAATTCTGTGTAGTTTGAGGGGCGAGAGCTGTCAATCTGGGATAGACGCGTCGACAGGTATCAATGGCCGATCGCTGCGGGCTGGTTCAGTCCCTGACGGACTGCCATACTACGGCGACAAAGGATTACCTAACTGAAAGGCTGCAAGCAATTTTACCTGTCCATAACTCATCGGCTGCTTTTTTCGGAAACAAAGCGCACTGCGACGAAACGTATAACGCGTACGGTTTTAGCTAACTTTTTCCGTAATATAAACAAAAACTACGGCAGATTGTAAGCGGATAAATTCTTTCATAGTCACATATTTCGGTCACAAGGTAGTCGACATCTATTATGTTTTAGTTGCGAACATTGTGCAGCGTACGGCGAACTCGTAGCGCAAACTTTTAAAGTAGATTTTGAAAATTGTTACTACAAACCGAAGTCCGTAAAGGAAATCAAAAGCTAGCTGTGCTTCTGTCAAACACTATCAAAGTTCAACCGAGGAGCAAGACAACGGTGGAACACACGCCGAAAAGTCGCCCTAGCACAATAGCTAAGTTTATTTGTTAGAAAAACTGTACCAAAAAAAAATATGACGTTTGAAAAATTACACGCATTCACAAATCATGCGGGCCCTCTTTTGTGAAAGTTTGGATGCTTTCAAAGGACTTAAACTCGTTCTTTAACCGAAAGATTTTCTTCCCTACCCGTATACGTCAAATGTTTGTTGTGTCGCTGTAAATAGGATTACAATACACTTTTCTTTAAGTCAATATCTGAGAACTATCCCTAAAGTGTCTCGTATCTTTTGCTACATTCTTTTGATTGATCAACTTAACGTTACAATGAGCATTATTTCCTGTGATTAAGTCATGTATAATATAAGATAAACTAAATATATCTTTAATATAATCATATAAATACATTTTCAATAGAGAAAGCAGATCTATCGATATACATTTCTTAGTACTAAAATATTTTAATTTCGCTTGCCACGTGCCGTGCGTACCTTGATTATTTATAGGTCAGCAATATACTATGCCAGTAGCTAATAATAAACATAACAAAAAACACAAGTGGTCGGACGTCACCGGTGTCTGTGAATCGAGCTTGGATTAATCGAAGACTGCAGTTACGATTAGTCGATGATTAATGCTCGCACGGCGACGCCATCTGTCGAATTAATTGCTTCATTTCCTCTAGACGGCACAAAATGGAATTTTGTACTACGATTCGTAACGTTCGACGGTTTTTGTGCGGAATTGTACACTTGTTCAGGTGTGTTATGGACTCTGTGATTTATTGCTATTTTACAATCAAATTGGATTTTTTTGCACTCGTAGGTATGACGATTTGTTGTGTAAAATGTGTCGAATTTAACATGTGGCTTGACAATTTCACGCATGTGGATAACTTGTAACGATATATTTATGAAGTAATCATGGTTGTTATAAATATTTATACATATAAAAATATGTAGAAAATTTAAAACAAAATCACTCATCCAACATAATGCATGTTTTTCCTAGTGTTAAAAGTATTAAGACAAAAATTTCTTCAATAAATTCAAAGTAAATTTTCAATGTCAGCTTTAGAATTTCGTTATTTTGATTTATAAAGACTTTATAAGGAATTAGTAATGCTAGGCAGATGGCAGAGATTGAGAAGGAGCTGTCAATATAAGCCTTGGAGCTATTAAATACGGATCAAAAGAGCCTTCAGCTTTAGCGAGAAAACCGGTCCAAAATCTTAAACCAAGAATTACATCAATCAGTAACAAAAGTCTTAGCTGTTTCTTAAATAAATTAACATCGATACGATCTATTGTCGCATCGCGGCCTTTGAAACTTGTTATTGCAATTAATTTCAGCTTGAAAATTTAATAACGGCACAGTGAGAAGGCAATTAAAAATGGATTACACGTAAAAACGAAGCAAGTGGCCCGTTTAAGTTGGAATCGAATCGAGTGAGATTAAAGCACTTGTCCGGTGGGGATTATGGCCAACCTAGTAGTAATGAAGTTTGCTTCGTGAAAATCGCCAGGCCTAACTTAAGCCTTGTCCTGCCCGGTTTTGATTGTATTTGATGAGTGTTTTATCTGTTTTGTGGCATCGCACTCGAATCATCCGATAATCGCTGGAATTTAACTTGCTTTTAATTATTAAAACGTTTATTCTTGTTTGTGTTTGTCTGGTGTCTTTTTGTTTAAGTTGCGGATTGTTTTCATATCGATATTTGACATTATATTTGCCATTATTATAAGTATTTTATTTATATATTGGTTGAAAATATTTTTAATATAAAAAAACTAAAGAATTCATCACACTTATGACTTATGTGACAAAACTATAATATATAACTTTTAATTGAACGTTTTTAAACAGTCAACGCACTCTAATTACCTTGTTTGCAACTAGATGGCGTTCTATGCACACATCTGAAATTATCTCTATGTATTCATCTCGAAGTCTTATCACAATGCATGTGTATGATGAGTTTTGGAAGCGTTTATTTGAATTTGAATGGTTCCTGAAATCAGGGATGTGTCGATGCGTCTGAACCCCTGAGGTATTCCTTAGCAAAGCCTGTCGTTACGTCACAGTAGGCAATTGTAATTCGATTAGGAAGCACTGTACGATCCCTTACGTACTTAACAAGATGGAACAACCTCGCATAGGATTGTTAGAATGGTAGTGTTGTAAATGTTATCGCTATGGTGGTTTTACAAGTATTATTCGATTGCTGAACATCATAATCTAATTACAGTAGGAAGCAATTGTTATGTGTTTTTGATTAATGGAAATTGAAACAGTGAAATAACGTGTACCTATTCCATCAAATTACGGATAGTAGAAAAGAATTAACATTATCGTAGCAATTGAAGCAGCAATATAACCTTTATTCCTTCAAATTAGTCCCGAATACATATACGTCTTCATAATATCAAAGATCGAACAGGAATGGCTAATAAGACAAAACCGATATCATTTAAAGTATAAGATTGTACAAAGAAATGTATCGGAAAGCGGGCGATTTACAAAACGCCGTCCCCACTCAAGACGAGGTGCGTAATCGCTCGCACATCCCGTCTCAGCCGCAGATATGCGCCTATTATTTTTCATATCTGTTTCCGTGCCGTGTTGGTGATTATTTTTAATTCCAACCGTTTCGTTCTCGGAAAGCACACAGTACAAACTGTTTTGTGGACTTTTTTAATGAACGCCGCCAACGTTACGACTTTGACGTTTACTTTGCCATTACACAGCAGCTATCAACGGATGTTACTGCCACTAGAGCACTCAGTGTGAAATAAAAATGTGTTATTATTATTTCTTTATTTACCAGCCTTGTCACTGAAACGTGCTTGCGCTTATTTTGATGTGCGCTTTGGACCGCACTAAAATATTACTTATAACTATTCTAGTTTTAAGTGAAGTCTTCATTAAAATTATATTTTATAGACATAATCTTGAATTATTACTCCTACGTTGAAAATACACTATAAAGACACAGCTACGTTGCTGCATTCTTTAAAAATAAAGCCTTAAAAGTGTACAAACTTTCTTTCCTTCATAAGTTAAGAAATACAAATTGAATACTTCTTATTCTAAAGCGATATTTAATAAAACAGAACTAATATTTCAGTGTTTAGACGAATTAATATTTTTATATTATATTTGTTCCAGACAATCAAGAATTACAAATTTTTATGAGTGATCCAAAAGTATCAAACTCCTGTATTAAATACTTTTATTTTTTTTTACATAAACTCCCAATTTCTACTGTGTACACTTGATATTATGCTTGTAAACATTCTAGCTATCTCATAGTATGTTTAATAGGTATCTATATTCCTTGCTTACTAAAATTGAACACTCTATTGCTAACAAATAATTTTCAAATAGGTTTAAATATGAACAATGGGTTTATCGCGTAAACTTATGATATTGTGCGGCGTAACTTTAACAAAAGCACTGGGTAAACTTTCTTAACATTGTGTCATTGTGAATCAAGCATAAATCTCGATGTAGGTATATTAAAATCTAGATTACAATATAATTTCACATCACACAGTATCCAATATAACTGATAAATACAAGTTTGAAGAAGTTTTATACGCTTTGTGCGCCAAGTTCATATTGCATTCGTCAGCGTCTTTAAAGTTTTATTGCACCAGTATAGGTACTCACAACACAATCTCGACAGCCTTCATAGCTCTTTGCGTGAAACTAAAACGAATCCGCATACCGGCCACCGAAACAATTTCAAAATGGAATAAGGGTACCTCATACTTTGCATGGAAATGTCGAGACGTCAACGTTTACAAATAACTTCTTTCTGTCGTCAAAAGAGTTTTTGTTTTCCCCTTTACGGAAAGTTATGACACAAATATGAAAACATTAGAATTGAATCGCCGCCAAATATTAGGAGATGAACGCGACTAGAATCGGTGCATACCAATCATTGGACAACCTGCTCGTTCCGTCGCGTCGTAAGGCACTACACGCGTCTCTACGTCGTAGACGACAGCTACGGCATACCTACGTACAGTTACAGCGTACCCAATGATTTCCTGATTAATTAATATTATTATGTTGCTATACTAGCCTATTTATTTTCAGTGTGCATTACGAAATTGTTATTTATTGTATTGTTATTTATGATACCACAACATTGCTCAATATTACAAGGGAAAATTCCATAAACTAGCCTCATTAGATATTTGCTAATTTCGATAAATCGATGCTAATCAGAGGTGAGAGTTCGACAGCCGGTACCATCGAAGAATATTTCAGAGCCGCCGCGGTGATAAATCAAACTCGAAACCGTAATGAAAGCGAACGGATCGCGTCGCGAGGAGGGAGGAAAAAATATCACGGAAAAAATCAGGTGCGTCCCCCGGTCGGTGCCGAGAGAAAAACAGTCGGGCGTCGCGGCGCTGGGAAGGGGGGGCGCGGTGGGGTGGGGGTGGCGGTCGATGCGGGGCGGGCCGTGCGCGCGCTGGCCCGGCGTGTGGGGCGCGTGGGGACTCCTCGCTCGCGTTCACTCGGCCGCGCCGCTCCTCTCGCGCCGACGCCGGCCGCGCCGCGCGTTCTCGTCACGTGTCCGCTCCGACTTTACATGTCCAAAGTGCTCAAGTCAGTGCTCCCGATCGCAACCGCGCGAGTGCTCCAGCCGATCTCCGAGCCCGACCCGACCCGCACGCCGTTCAGGGTTAGTACGCCAGGAGCGTCTTTCGCGCGTTCAGCTTTTCGGTGATCGATAGCGCGCGTTTTGAAAAGTTTATTTCGGGAGCGTAAAGTTTGTCGAGTGGAGTGCGCGCCGAATGCACTTTGCGGGGCTGCGAGTGGCCGCCGACGGGCGCGCGGCGCCGTTGTGTCGCTCTTCCTTACCTACTCTCGGCCCTCGATAAAAACAACAAACAGATTAATCGACCTGACCGTGCAATTTATTCTGTTGCTAATCTCGTGCGACTCCTTACGTCGCGGGCGACAATAATAATCGGGATTCAGCCGTAAAGTTTTGTTGTAATTTACGAAATTGGCGATAAGATAAGAGTCACTATATTAATAGGCAGAAATAAAATTGTAGGATCGCATGTAACGGTGATATTAACTGTGAACGCTTCAAAGTCGCCTGCTTTTTCTTGTGTACGTCGGTAGGCTGTTTTATGGGAAACTAAATTGGGGAAAACGAGTTTAAATTAACAAATTTCGGTCAGTATGAACGAGAGCACATCGAGGTGACTTATTAATTATTTTTTTTAGTTGATTTTATTTTTAAGCGCCTCATTGGTTTAATATTTTTTTTGCAGTGTAATGATGCATAATAATCATGTATAAACATGATAATAACACGATTTCTAGATTTTATAGTTTTGTTTAGAGCGTAGAAATATTTTAGTTGAAGTAAAAAGTAGATAGCATATTTAGAACTTTGAAAATAAATAAAGTAAAAAAATAATAATCGAACAAAACATATTGAAAATTAGAGTCAATTTATAAATAGTGATCAGCAACAACAACAGTAATATTCTGGTAAAAATTAAAAAGTTATTAATTATTTTCAATGTTTAATTTATTGCTCGCCACTGAGTTAAAAATATCACCTGTAGCTGCTCGGTGCATCGCTTTTATGTGTTACTCGTTCATACTGCCGGATGCAACGACTCGGCATTGTTTAAAAACGCGCCAAAGATCTGTCATGAATACATTGCATTATATATCTGTTATTAATGTGTGTGATATTCGTGACACAATTCTGTGAAATAATTTATCAGTGATCTATTTCAGAAATTAATAACGGTCAAAGCGTAGATAAACGAAAAATTAAATTTCAACAAGTCGCGTTTTACAAAAATAAATCACCATGACTGGTGTGGTAAGTTCATGATTAATTTTAAATTTTAATAATATTTTATATAAGGTGTTTCATGTTCATACTATCATAGCATCAAAATTTTTAAGCAATATCCATTCAAGAAATAACAAATGAATTGGCCTAAAATCACATAGAAACATCGAATCATCGTATCCACGACGCTTAATACATGTTTTGCGTGACTTCTCATAAAAAACTCAATCATACAACACAGAATGTATTGTCTACATTTCCATTGTCAGCAGTTGCATGAAAAATAGTTTTTGTAACTCTATTTACATCGACTCCATTGTGCCAAGTATCTAGACTTCTACTTCAAACCTGGATACAATTGCAATTTTTTACGATTCAGATATTACTGATGTATTCATTAAAAATAATGATGCTGGTTCTCTTGCAGAAAGTAGGTAATATTGAATGAGCTTCGGCAATCAATAATTATATTTTTAAGAATAAATGTTTAAAGGGAGCTTTAATATTATAAATGTGCACTTAGACAATTTAGAATTTTAGATAGTACATAAATATAGAGTTGCTTATGAAATAGACGGACAGGAGCACATCACACAATAACACAAAATCAACATAGATTAGACCTAAGGCTATACGCATGTTAACCTAGATATACCTACTTATAGATATATTTTTTGTGCGAATATTGTAAATATGTACCTAATTATGATACTGTAATATGATGAGTACACGGAAGTGGTATAGATTCCGCTAATGCAATTGTTCTATACATAAATATACATAGATAATATATTACAACTATGGATTTTCTGAAAATGGAAAAAAAATTAGAAGTAAAATTGTAGAAATATGAGGCATTTTTTATATAATCATTTTATAAATTATGTTTATTTTATGTTCAAAAACGTCGGTATAATAATGTGAAAATAAATTGTATTATAATGCGCAAAGGTAGATAAATATATCACTATAGATTTTCGAAAACTGATACATTTAAGAGTTGAATAGAGTCAATAATGAAACAATCAAATAAATATACTAAAAATAATAAATAAATATAACTATATTAAAAAAATGCAAAACAAGATTTTTTTTAAACAAAAATGTAACTAGTACAGTTTCACCTGTTGATCGAATCAACTCATTTAGAAGTTGCTCAAACGCTATCGTACTGAAAATGCTGTGTATAAGAAACGTGATCGTTTTAAAGTAAATACGTATTTTTGTACAAAATCTTTGATCGGTCAATACTTTTATGATATCAGCTTGAGATGCGGAGACGATTCTTTGTTTGAACCTTGTAAAAAATATTATCAATGATATGAAAATATAAACGATTTTAAAACAAAAAAAATTCTTTGTCTACGTTACCGGTGTGATTGTTTATTTTTTGGTATTTCAAAATTGTCCAATGCAAATAAACTAGGTATTCAAAAAATAGTCTTCAAATGTATACGTGAATAAAATCTATAGGTATCGAATATTATCCTGATACGAATTGATCCTTACGACTTTGACATAAAAAATACTACACCAGTGTAAAATTCATCGAGATTGAACTTTACATTATAATTTTAAAACTTTACAATGTTTTATAATTTTTTCCGATGTTAATTTATTTCTGATTATAATTAAACTTGATAAATTCGATATTGACTTGAAAAATTGGTAAACTTTATTCCAAGCAAACAAAATGTAAAACGCACTACAAAATTCAATGCAACTCGTCACATCTCTTTCGCTATAAAGTTTCAAAGTAGCAAAACCCTTTTAATAAAATAATATAAGCATTCCTCTTCAATGAAATATTATTCAAGTTAAAATAGTTTACATTCACAATTTTTATCTTCCTGAAAGTCTTTTTTATCGAAAACAAATTCGTTATTTTGTGTTGTGGAGGTCAAGAGTATAAATAGAAGGTATACATATTTTCCTATCAAAAACAACAAAAAAGCTTAAGAATGAAAATGAAAATGAAAATATGTTTATTTCTCATACACACAGTTTTCATATACAGAAAATGGATGAGTCCTCCTAGTAAGTTTACAAAAACCTGTGTAAGGAGGACCCGTTTACAAACATAATACGTGTGCAGATGTATGTCTGTGAGTGAGTGTGTGTGTATGTGTGTGTGTGTGTGTGTGTGCGTGCGTGCGCGTGTGTGTGTGTGCGTGTGTGTGTTTGTGTGTGTGTGTGCTTTTAAGAATATTGGACTTTATTCTATAAATATACGCGGCGCTTCGTTATATTAAGAATGCGATCAAAATAATAAAAACTGTATCGAAAACAGTAACTAATAAAAGCTTTATATACCTAAATACTAACTCCACGTTATTTTACATTCTAAACCAGTTGGAAGTGTAGCATTTTGAGTTATAAAGTAATAACGAAAATAAAAGTTCGTGCGATAACACCAAACAATTTGTTTGTGACAAATCGTCGAGATAATAAAAATTACATCGTCCAACTAATTAGTTTTTGATTCAAACTGTCACTCACGAACACTGACAAGCCTTGGCAAGCGTTGTAAAGTGATACCTATAGGCTTCGCGAGGTATTGGCCAAGTTCCGCCATCCTAACAGCAATTCGATGTTCTTGTCTCTTGTAAGAAGCAAACATCTAATGATTGAAGAGGGGAGAATGATAGATGTAACTTAAATGTCTTACGCACAGATCACTTCTGACCGAAAGGATGTGATAGATCATAGTGCGTCATTAGTTTTACGCTATTAAGACGTTTGTCCGGGAACGAACCTTGAGGAAATTCTTTGGCTGTTTTTATTTATAATACTCACATAATCTTTGAAAACATTAATAAGAATGCTATTACAGAAATATTAATAAGCCTAGAATTAAATTTTAATTAAATGTTTACAGAAGGGTGTTTAAAACACGATTTATTCATAATTATTTCAACCGTCGCAGACGTGTTTTTCACTTTACGGGCGACAGACAGACTGACAGGGTTTATGTACTACAAGTACTTGAAACGGAGGGTGAAATAATATTGAATGAATTTTAAATCGCATCAAGAGAGTTTCATTTACAAATATGTTTGTTAGTAAAATATACGGATATACGAGTTATTTTATAAATTTTATTTCTTAATTGGTAATGGAATCGTATAATATATAAACGCTGATTAAGGTTATTGTTTCAATCTTAATAATTATTATGAAATAATTTATAGACGAAAGTAGATTAAAGAAGGAAAATTGAACTAAAATCTTCACAAGCTTCTGAAAAAAAGAGCAGTTATACGATTTTAGTAATTTTGATTAGTAAGAGCCGATTTTTCAATCCTTGGTTAAAATTTATCCGTCCAATAAAGTATTACACGAACATTTTAAATTGTCACCTGTAAACTGTTAAATTTACGGACAATTAGAATACATTTTTGAAATGGTAGTTTAATACGTTATTCGATGAATAAGTTTTAACCAAGGATTGAAAAATCAGCCCTAAAATTTGACAACGCAAATTGGAATCAAATAATTTTATTACCTACGAATTTTCTGTTTTTCGGCAAATGAGTGGGAGTTACAGAAGCCTTTATACTATTTTCCAACAGACATATCTAATTACTTATTTTAATTATGTATCCAAATTTAGAGTTCATCATTTATTTCTCATAATATAGGTTTTAATTTTCTACGAATTCCCTTTTCCTACTCAGAAGGTATAAAGAAAAAATTATATATGTAAAGATTCAGTAGTAAAATGATTTTATTATATAAATTTTTCTCCAGTCATATGAGTCTAAGCTAGCTTTCGCTAAAATCCATACTAATATAATAAATGCGAAAGTAACTCTGTATGTCTGTCTGTTACTCAATCACGCCTTAACTACTGAACCAATTTTCATGTAATTTGGTGTGGACATATTTTGATACCCGAGAAAGGACATAGGCTACTTTGTATCTCGGGAAAATGACGCAATCCTGGAAATCCCACGGGAACGGGAACTATGCGGGTTTTTCTTTGACTGCGCGGGCGAAGCCGCGGGCGGAAACCTAGTTGTTTATATAAATAAAATAGTACGACTATCAACTCTATCCCCTGAACTTAAGAGCACCCAAACCACATTTAAAAACCCATTGAAATAAAGCGAATCTTAAACCCACTTGTCTCTGATACCCTAGCATTCTAATTGACCGCTACTTGTAATTTAATACAAGACCATTGCCTTAAGTTGTTTGACGAAGTAATGGCAGTTGTTCTTGTTGTAATTACTTGTAGTTTGTTTAGAAGCTTATTATTATAGCGCGCCCACTACTTCCCTTGGGAGCGAAGGGTTCTGCTTGTCTTTACTAATTCAACGCTTCGGTATATCCGAAAGCATCTATCTTCACATTAGGTCGATTAAAATATTATGCGTTCGAGGTAATTTTTGTATCAGTTAACAACAGTACAATATACATTTTATCGACTAAATAACAATACTAGTTTATGAGCTCTTTAGACATTATACAGTTGGGTTTCCGAATAAATAATTTGATAAGAAACACCAATATAGTATTGAAGTTTAGTTTATGTAAGATATTTGGGATGTTATTTGCAATAGGGTGCAAATAACCATAATATAATGCTCATAATAATTTCTCTAGATAATGGTAGAGCAATATTTGTAATAAAAATAAAAGTACATTATCCTAAAAATGTTTTAAATTAAATTAAGAATAAGATTTTATAGATGCTCAGCAAACTTTTCTCGCCTTGTTCGTCTATGAGAGATTTCTTTTTTATTAAACATTCCTAAGGCAATTAAAAAATATCACTGTAGAATTATAGCTTATATTCAAATTTTAAGATCTCAAAAGCTGTAATTTATGACTCAAAAAGACTTTTACAGTATTACATAAACTTCAATATTATCAATCTCTTGCGCATAGTATCCAAGTCTTTTTAATTTCCAACCAATAATAATTAAATTAACAACTTACAAATAACAACAAAGCAAGGAACGAAACGTTTTCCTTGTATCGTCCACTACAACGATATTAATATTAATAGTAGTCTGGCAGCTGATTCTAGTTCGCGCCAAGATAAAGCGTATACACGAAGACCGTGTTTTGGCACCGTGTCTGACTTCTTACGGGTGTATTAAAACAATGGTACGAAGATATCCTTAGAATATAAATAAACGACAGCATTTGATTCATTTGCACTAGTTGGTAAATTAATTTAAACAATTATTGTGCAAGTTTTTCTTGCACAAACTTAAAAATAATGTTTATGTAATATGTTTTTGTATTCATCAATAATGTTACTCAAATCTAGAAATAGTCAATAGAAATTTCAGAGATACAAGAAAATCATATAAACATTTTAAATAAGTTCCTAAATCTGCTCTTCATAAACATTTTCAATAAAATCTGGAGCACAAATATATCACGCTATTCTTAGACACAAATCAAAGTAGTCATATATCTAGATTTATACCGATCTAGCTTAAATGTGGATCAAAACTTCATAGAGCGCTCCACGGCGCATAAACGTATCCATGATCACATATAATTAATCGCTTTAACATATTTTAACTCATATTAGAGTAGAGTTAAACTCGAGTAGCTCTTACCTCAGAGCGAACTTTCATACTTATATAGTTTCAATACAGTTGTAAAGTTCCTCTATGATGGTAGCATTAATAACGAACCGCTGGCGGGAGAGACCAATAGGGCGTATATTAAGTTGGACGTGTAGATTTACGATCAACCCTTTCATTAAACAGGTATTACGCCGACAGATAAGCCTACATTACGCACTCGTTTATACAAGTCAGGACTCTGTTTGAGCCGACATACTATTGTAATTGGCTCGACCTCTATGTAAATTTTATGGGAAAACTTAAATCTAAAACTTAATCGTGATATGTTGTTACATTAAAACTGAATGTTATAATGTAATCTCTCGATTCTATAAAACTTTATGCGATTGTAAAACCTCGTAAGCTATCCAATTATAAGCTTTTAAACCTTTATTGCTTTATTAGTTTGATTTTTAACGTACAGTAATTTAATACAGGATCACGGAATATTCGCTTACACAATTTAAAAGCGCTAAGCAAAATTGCAGCGTTTTAAAACAAACATTATTTCAATGTGAAAATGATGACGAGGTAAAACTGTTAAATGTTTAATCAAAATTATACCCCGTTCACACACAGCGACGTTTCTACGCGAGTAAATTTGATCCTGCCACGCGAAAATTGTCTTATTAAAGCGTTAATTTAGCTATGGTGTGGGGCGATGCACGTCTGACGTGAGTCCCTTATTTTGTTTTACACACAGCAATCGATTTTAAAGCTCGCTGAATCGAAAATTATACGAGGAGCCTCGGGAAGGACGGGTGCGGGCGCGGCGTTCGGGAGCCGCCAATGCGCTTGTCTTTCGGTTCAGTGGGCTTTCTTTAAATTGGCGACGGCTCCGCTAGCCGCACCGCTTATTGCATCTCTTGCCCGCAGCGTCGCGACGTCCACAATATTGCCTTCATTCGACGTTTAAGCAAATAGAATTTCCAAGTCTGTAAATAGGATAGCGTTATAGGTAAATCTTTGTCGTGTCCTTGCCTCGTTTACGGGAAAGAAATTCAATTTTTATTGAACGCTTGTTGAAGTCGACGTTTATGATCGTCCCGAAGGGTATTGTGTATGCACATAAATCGCTTACGTAGAATTTTTTGCGTGTTGAAAACCAATCGTTCAACGTTTGTCAATACCTAGTTCCTTTTAAGGCAGGTTTTCTTATGTTCATGTTAGGAATGTCGAGGTCGCTAAAAGCGGAGTGAATATCATATAAAAATGTTTTTATTGAGAAGAATGAACGGCAGGAGCGTTGCGTGACTCTACTTACTGTATAGAATCATCGGAATATTAAGGTCGTTCCGATTTAATTTTTTGCTACTAATGCGGAACAATATTTATAATATTAATCTTTATTTCCGACCTCGCAAAAATGTTTATTGTGTAAAAATAAATATCTTTAAAAAGCATAACATTATGTTAGGAAACAACTACCTACTTTAATATTTACTCGAAGGAAACTTTCTGTTGCGTTCTCATAATTAAAGTTTTATCTTTAATAATAAGTTATGAGACAAATGAAATATTCCATTTTCACTATGATGAATTTAATGAAGCCTTTTATTTCTTGGCTTGGAAAAAACAATTTATTAATTTATTTTTTAAACATATTATAATTGATAGAAAAACCACAAAAAATAGAAAATATATATTCATATTGTGATGTAAATTGAATTGAAATAAAAAAAAAATTAGGTAGAGCTTTTATTGTGTACCTATTCAAACAAACTAACTAGGTGTTAAAATCTTAATTAGTATTCCAAATAAAATAATCTTATTAATAGCAAAATCAAATTTACAATATAATCAAACAGAAGATCGGCACATTTCGTCCAATTTATTGGTAAGTGCTTATATAAACTATCTGATTCAAGACCGCATAGGAAATAGCCGCAAGATTTTAATGCGAAATTGAAATTGAGTTTCTCATAGTTCGAAGAACTTTCAGTGGAATTCATTGTTATAACATTTTGTATTGATTTTCATGATTAAAGCTTCAGTGTTTTAATATAACAAACGTGTTTCAATTATATGTACTTTATAGCACTCACCGTAAAAACCTGTTTACGATAAAGCGCTCCCCGTGAATTCGTGCGTTTCGTTTTCAATAGTTTTTATTGCAAATGGAAAGATAATTAAATCTGCTTTTTTACTTTTTCGTTAAACTGTTACGTTTTACAATCATGCGTCATTCCAAAGGGAGTGTATATTGCTTGATTACGTTATAACTTTACTGTCGTGGCTACATTTGACTTTATATTAACATAATTTCATTATTTCGCTGCATAATACGACTGTTCCTTGAATGTAACAGCACACAACGAACGTCGGTGGAAGGCAGCTGAATTTCCGTCTCTGCTATAATCAAATCTTGTACACCAGGGGGGTTATTATAAATGCATCTAATAACTCGGTCGAGTGACAGAGGCGAGTTGGGCGAGCCGAGCGGATCTATACAGCGTCATATCAATCACTATTGCCGCGAAGCAGCTCGATCCCTTGGCACTTGGCCTAGATTCGAAATTACACAAATTTTCCTAGTGGGACTAAAGGCCAGCTAGGCAGGGGATTAGGCTACCCCGAACAGATTACAACGGATAGTAGCAACTTCGATACCACGCTTAACCGCTCCACCTACCCACTTAATTTTTCCATCCCATTTACTGACCTCGAATGAATACTCGACGCAAATGGAACCGTAAATAAATCCTTAATAGGCAAGTTAATAAGTAGAAAAGTTTGAATAAGCTCGTCTCAGATCGTCAATGTTTGAGCCATCAAAAGCGACCGACTACTTTGCTGAAGTTACAGTTAAGTAGGATTTGTGTTAGACTCACGCTTCTCGAAAAGGATTATAGAAATATCATAATATTGACATCACATTTCAGTGAGCGTAATTAGACACGGGGAAGGAGTGGCTCTTTGATGAAATTAATTTATTATATCTTAGTTTGTTGTGGCAAACATATAATTAATTTGAGGCTTTAGCTTCGAGAATTTTGTGATGAAAGTAATAATATTTTCTTAATAAGAGATACATTGAATTATGCTCTGATATATTATGAGAATTCCTTCAATATTAAAAGCGAGAGCGAACATTGAAGAAAATGTTTTACAAATTGTATTCGCGAAAGGAAAACCATATTCGGGCCGTGGGCCGTGGTGGGAACATATTTCACTTCGAGCTAATTATTAAAACTATAAAGGTATTAATTTGATACGGTAATAGACGGTTAAATCCTAAGCATTATTTTTACAAGTTCCCTGTTAATCGCTCGTTCTTATAGTAAACACGCGTAATACCCTTTCATTTATAACTCCCGCCGCGACTCTTGATACAGGCTTGCCCTTAATTCCAACTTAATTAGTGTCACGCAAGTTCCGTAATCCTAGGCTCGAGGATCGTACGGCCGTTCTTAAAATGGAGATTAGTACGGCAAATATCTCGAACTACAATATCCGACTAATAAAACCACTATTAAAGCCAACTACTAGCTAACCATTTATTAAAATCGAAACTTTAAAATGTACCGTTTATATAACTGTCAGGGCGACTATATTTTCTACTTCATCGCGAAATGTCGGCACGAAGAGTCGACGACGACGAGAAATTCTAAAAGAACTATATGAACTGTATTTTGTGTACGGAACTCCTTCCGTGGTCGCATACAACGGATGTACAGGAAAACGCTTGCATACTGAATAGGCGTGCCTAAAAGACACTGCGGACTTCACGATTTACACGAAACTTAAGTGTGTCACCTTTATCTACTATAAACCACACCCAAAAGCAGAAATTGTAGTACATCATAATAAGGAATAAAAAAGATAACCAAACCTACTTTTGAAGAGCAGCGAAGGATGTGATAATTAAAATAAATGAGTAAATTTACTAATTAATCTTCACTCCAGATGAAAGTTTATTCAATAACGTATTCCTAGGTAATCTCATTAAATTTTTAATCATCATTTTCAACCGTATCGGCGCGCCATTGGAAATTATTTCAAGACCGTCCTCCCGGCGCGTCTGTCGGCAAATTAGTTACGTTAAGAATTTACTCGTGTCAATTTACGAGCAATTTTATTTTTGACGATACATCAAACATTATCGAGGGCCTCAATACGAGTTGCTCAAGCGCGTGTTTACAAATAAGAAACGTCGAGGAGACGAGTGCGTAATAAATTTTATAGCGCAGTATCGATTTGGATTCATACGAAATAATAATATATCAGATCGAATATAGGAATGTATCGGTGCGCTCAGCCCGAGTCCCGAAATAGACCCTCATCAAAGACAAACAGGTTTGCAGCTGTAAATTGATTTCAGTGTAGATTGTCCGCAATATAAAATATGCTACCGTCTTTATAAGAGCCTTAGAGCGTATTCCATTGTCTATAATTTATCGTCCTCTATTAAACACAGTATTAATTGACCAGCAGATATCCTTCTATGAGGCATTCATATTGCAATTTGTATCAGCATATTGCATAATGGCAGACAATTACTTCACAATAATGCATTAGAAATACCTGACAAAATACATAAATCAATCCTGCCATAGTAATGGGTTAATTCAATTTTGTTTCAATTCGCTTAATATGAGATTTATATTTGAACATGTTTTTCGCTTGAGTCTACGCTTAAGAAAACTTTTTTACGGTAAATTTAGCGTCAAATGTTTGATATTTTCTTTGACGATCTCACACCTTCTCGCACTCGGTTAGGAGAGAATTTTATTTGGAATATAATTTCTGTACAAAAATGTTTATTCACGGTAAAATTATTATGGGACATTTGTTTTTATCGCGAGAGAAAAATGCGTAATTCTATCACTTTAATACAAACGCTTTTATTCCTTTAGATATTGTTTTTCAAGCTTAATTATATTATCTTATCAATGTATAAAATTTTGAGACTGCGGTCTATGAAATTAATCATAGTAATAATTAATTACAAGAACGTCGATTACAAAGATAACAATATTGAAATGGATTGAAAATTGAAATATAATAAATACAACAATATTAAAAGCAGCATTGTGTAAGTTTGTGCAGGAGTAACACCAGCTCTTGAGATACAGGTTAACCTAGTTTCAGAGTTGGTCCACTCATGTTATTGAAGACGCTTGTTTCAATATATTTTTATGAGTATTTGTATTGTCAAACGAATATTTATATGATACAATGTTGGTTGTACTAATTATAGAAATAGATAGGATTAATTTAAATTTTCATATTACGTTAAACAAACATTCCCTCAACATAATTCAACAGTTGTTGGCGATTTAAAGTTAAAAACCTCATAAAATACGACAGAAGCGTATAAAACTTTCTCAATATTCTAATAAAGGTGTCAGTTTTGCATAAAAAATATAAGTATTATTTATAATGTCATCCCAACTACTTGCGTATGATAATTCGAGTCAGATTGCATTTGATGAAACCCGGCGCGCATCCGCTAAGCACTCTAGACGACCGCACCGCATAGATTTGCATTTTAGCGTTTTTGATACGTGGGCGAATATTCAGCGCGGTGTCGGTAGGTATCTTTTCAATTCGAAGCGGCGGGAGCCGAGTGGCCGTCGAGGGCGCTCGAGGCGCGGCGCGTGCTCGAGTGCCCGCCGCGCTGCGCCTGCGCACAGCCCGCTCCCCCCCGCATCCACACCCACGCCCGCCCCACGGGGAGGCGAACTCACCAGAAGGTTATTACAATTAACTGCAACCCCAACTTAAGCCTCAATTTGGCACTAGCTGCAGATTTATCCAACACGGCGCGCATTTTACAAACAATTTTTATTTTATATTTTATTCTTAGCTGCGAAATTAAATTTATTTAAACGAATTGTTTGTTGAATAATGCATGTGATATAAAATGGAAAGTGTATATAATATTATACAATGCAATTCAAGCTGATTTTTTCAAATGTTAAAATCAAAAGCTCTTTTCGATTGAAGATAGTCACATACAGAGAAGATTTTCACTACGTGAAATAAAATTCCTTTAAACCTTGAAATTAATTAAAACGCTACAGTTAGTTTAGTGGGGAGTTAAAGTTTTTTTATGAGCGACTTCGTGGTTAGAGTTAGACCATTTCCTATTACACTTAGAGCTTGATGGTCGATAGCTCAGGCGTGTCGAGTGTTCAGTTTAAATAACTTTTATGTCTTACTACTCGTAAAACTTCCCAATCTGACGACCTCGTTGCTTTAAAACTATTAAATAATAGCTCAGTTTTAAACTAATTTGAACTAAATAAAAAGGAAGGTATATAAATTGCGATAAAGTACAATAAGGGCCGATTTTTCAATCCTTGGTTAAAATTTATCCGTCCAAGAAAGTATAACACGAAAATTTTAAAATGTCACCTGTAAACTGTCAAATACGGACAATTAGAATACATTTTTGAAATGGTAGTTTAATACGTTATTCGATGAATAAGTTTTAACCAACGATTGAAAAATCATCCCTAAAAGAAAAAAAAAAAGAAAAGGAATAAATTTAATAGATCTATACGTTTTTTGTATGATATTTTTTTATCCAAGCAAAATAATTTGACACTCATAGAAATTAATAAAATAATATTTCTTTAAATAGTAGATAAACTAGCATATAAATGTAAATAAATACTTGCTTTCGCTTACCAAATACCAAAGCAATACATATTTTGATTCAATAAAAGTTTATACAGAACTTGATACGAATAGGTGTAAGAATTTAAAATGTAAAACAAGAGTAGCGTAGCACTGAGCTCCCTCTATCAAAACTGTTTAACATAACTTTATCCTTCCATACTTTGGCTTTGTTTCTTTGGATGTTTATTTAACACCAAGATAACAGATCTTTATCGAAACTTCAATTGCGAATGAGTTAAATTTCAATAAAAATGCTTTATAAGGGGCCATCCATTAATCACGTGATGTTTTTTTGGTATTTTTTGACCCCCCCTCCCCCTTGGTGATACGTGGTGAGGTTTAAGACTACCCCTCCCCCCTCCCCCTATATCACGTGTATTTTTTCGTAACTGCAAAGAATCAATTTTTTATTTATAAAAAAATACTGGTATAAGTATCATCTAATTTTATTTTTAAGACTACTATAGTAAACGTTCAGAGGTAGACAGAAATTGCAGTTTGTTTTTGAATGATATAAAAATAATGAAAGAAATGCGAAAAAGTTGTACGCGTTTGACTAAAAATAAATAGATGTAACGCCGCTTTTCGGTTGAGTATCGCGCGTTTGCCGAAAAAATAAATATACGTGATATATTACTTTACCCCCCCCCCTCCTCTTGTGATATTTCGTGATGTTTTGATGGACCCTCCCCCCTTTCGAGCCTCACGTGATTAATGGACAGCCCCTAAGTCGAACGTTTAAAATACATTCTTTTATTAAATCTTTCCAGTGCGATTTGATAGTGAAAATAGTAAAAAATATTAATTATTATCTGCTTCAAGGACGATAAATAATGACACAAAATAGACTCTATTAAATAATATTTTATGTAGGTACCTAATAAATTAATATTTATGTGATGATTTAAATGTTAACGATATAAATACAACAGAATAATTAAATAAAGTTATAATAATCAATAGAAAACATTTTAATACCGCACCATACCAAATAATAAATAAATGTTATAACAGAATAATTTAATAAAGTATGTAATAATAATCAACAGAAAACATTTTAATACCACACCATACCAAATAATAATCAATAAGCATACAACCGCAATGAAAAGAAGGAATTTGTCACAGTCGGGGTAGGACAAAAGTACTGGGGCTCGTTCCTTCATTCATCCGAGATTGTATTGAATCACAACACCATCATATAGGCCGTACAATCACAGCCAATGATTTATGCTCTTTGTTTCCCAAATATTCAGATTTCTATACAGATTTTTCCAGAAATAAAGCGGATAAACAGTTAAAGCATGTCTCAAAACATAAACTAAACAGCTGTACGCTAATTGTCTAGTAGATATTTCTCAGATGACATTTTTATCTTGAATTTAAAAGATACTTAAGACGCCGAGCTCGTCCTATGATTTCCCATTATTAAATTTCACAAGAGATTACGATCCCGTTATCTTGAAAAATAACGTTCTATTCCTTTCACCACGCGCGTTTTAGAAGAACGCTTAAATTTATTGGCTTTGGTCTTCCCTCGCTATGAAAATATAAAACTTTAATGGAAATCAAAATTTACTACAAATTTGTTTTGTTGTTAACGCAGTTAAATACGACTCCTACGCATACAATTTGAAAGTTCAAGGGATATAAACGATTATATTGTTACAACATTAATTCTACACTGCACCATTGCCAAAGTTCTGTCAGAGCTTAAAAATAACATATGACGCCAATATTAATCCTTCAAACAATTTCATAAGTACGATGCTCACGTGTTTTTCTCCGACATTAAATATTAAACCCACTCATATTATCATCGCACGATGTCACTTTCTACATGTCTAATTTGAAATTCTATTTGCCATTCAGCCCTGTAAAAGATGTAATTAACTAATTTCTAACTTATGTTCGAGAGAAACAGTAGGTACCTACGTTGTCGTAAGTGATACGCGACATACCTTTTGTATAATTAAACTGCGGGCAAACCCAGTTTAAGTTTAATCCTATAGCCTCTTGACACCACTCTCCCGCCCGGAGGGGAGATTATTTTGTACGTCAACACTATCGACCGAAGTAGAGACGAAAACGCTCAACCCACGTTACATGCGTCACACAAAATACGACTGTCAGCTGCGTGTTACACGACTTATATTCCATTGCATATATCGGTTGTTTCTTTTAGTTGGGATTGGGAAAAATACAGTTAGAAGAAGTGCAGAGTTCAGTGAAACGGTAATCATTCGTAGGGTTTGCATGTTTTCCAGACGTAAGGTGTTTTTTCCGTATATAAATATGTATATTTCAAATTAACATAATATTATATGCGTACGATGTTTACACACTTCAGAAATAGGATTACCTTGTTTGTTTGTATCAGGCTACATAATGTTCTAGGTTTGCTCGACCCATATTCTGCCATTTACCTGTATTTATTTCCCTAAAAGCCCACATTGTTACGTGTATTTATATTAACCAGTTTCTCGACACACTGAAACGTCGTAATTATGTCGAAGTCGAAGGTCGCTCAAAACATATCCGATTGTCCAAACCCTTAAAGCATAAATGAATGCTCTTAGCGACCCAGCAATGGCTTACAACATTTAGGCCCTTATTATGAATTCTCGACATTTGCTTAATGTATGAAAATTTGAAAGAACGAACCATGTTGATGGTACTCGAAACAAAATAATTGCTACGGTCGCGCGGTCCCGGTTTCGGACTCCGCATTCATTATTCACTTTTTATTTCACCCTCCTCTCGGCTTATAATTTGACTCGAAACATAAAATCAAGTTTCATTTGATTATGCTCCAAATAAAAAAAATATACTGTTATAATTCACTTTTAACGCAAGAAATTTTCACAATAATAAGCCACGTCAAAGAAACAACTTTGATACACATTCACAAGAAAAATATATCCTAATTTGGAACATATTTTTGCTCATTGTTTTTAAAGGCTTGCATAAAGGAAATTTGACTTTTGTCTACGTCTTGTAACAAAGCCGTCGTAGGCAATCTGAACAATGGCGTGGTATTCTTAGTACGGGCATAGTTTCTGCATTTCGTAAGAAGAGAGAAGCGAACGATAGGCGTCCTAACGCTTAGCTTTCAACTACTTTTTATGCGCGTCTGTATGAAAGGAAATAAGTAGGCACACCTACACACTCCACGAATGCAACCCTTGAATATATACCGTCACTCAGATGTGTTTCGAATAGCTTTCGATGACAAGTGCGCGGAACCATTTCTCTTTTTAGACGACTAAATGCGCCTATTGTTTCGCGAACGCTTATGAGAGTATTTCTGGAGTGGCACGCTCACATCTGGGCATTTTTCTCGGTTAAGTAATTATTATAAAAGCCCTCATTATTTTAACATGATTTTAATACGTGATATTAGTTCTTTGTTAGGTTGCTAGTAAACTTTTTGAATTATATAGAATGTTAAAATTTATTGCAGCTTTTTAACACTTTTATTCATATTAATTCGGGTTTTTAAGTGATAAAATTGTAAAAAATAAAAACCTCTTTTAGTTGAATTATATAAGGGTATAGACGGATAAAGATATGAAGATTGAATAGTATTATTTACCTACGTATCTGTGGAACTTGAAAAAAGCCGTCTTTTGTTCGCGCGTCAAAGGCTTGAAGTACGATTATAAAGAGTGAAAGAAGTAAAGAAGCCACTTTTGTCGTTTCCACGACGTATAGAATCTTCTTTTAATAATTTTCCATTGCTTTCAACTTATCGATCTTTGGATATTTATTCACCTCACGATGTAATTCTCAGAAGTACGGTCATTTACATGCATGCGCTTTTTTATTTACTTGTTTGTGTTCGCTTTATCAGATATCGAATGAAAAAATACGTTAGCCCCTATGAATTTTTATTTACTCTTTTATGTTTATAAATGTTCAATCTAGGATAAAATTAAATAACTTCCGCTGTAGTGTTTGTTTTTATCGTTGCCGCTATCTCTTTTGTTCACTGGTCGGGTGAAGTCGGCGAGTGATCAACTATATTGTGTCTAAATATTTTAAATCTCCACTTCGTTATACGTCTGAGCCAAGTGTAGTTATTCTCGGTATTAACAAGTCTGCAAGCAACAGACAGCGAGCATCAGAACGAGATAAAGATTAATTCCGTGCAAGTGTCGGTGAAGTCGAGAAGCAATAATGTTTCATTAATGTCTGCCATTTAGAACGTACGCGGTTACAGTCTTGCGTCGTCTGACATCATTCTTACGGAGTGCCTATTATTCCAAGTCCTCAGTTTAGAGTCCTCTCGAACTAACGAGACAGGCTAAGTCCCGGTGCACATTTGCCATCCGTTCAGTTTCGTATTGTTACAAATGGCACAGATCTGTCGCTGGAGCTGTGCGCAGGCTAATGAGCTGTGAAGGAGATAAGGTGTGCCACACGAGAAGACGGGATGATCCCCCTATCTATGCGAAATGCTCATTGCTCAGTGCGCCCAAGCAAACCCTACAGATACTTACACAATGTCGTGAGGGGAGACGAGATAAATGTTATCGGAAGCTTGCTTTGACCCGCCTTCAAAATATATGATAATCTGTGTTAATCTATAAAATAGAACACAAATCAGCGAAATATATATAAGTTCTTTCATGATTAATAAAAAACGAAAATAACCATTTAATAAAAATAAAAGTTCTCATTCATATAATGGATAAAAATGTGGAATTCATGTTTTCGATTGAAAATAGAATAAAAGTTATCAGTTTAATAACCAAATAAAAATACATCAATGTAATTGTATCTGCGTCGCAACAGCATTTATAAAATTGAAGCTTGAAACGGATTTATTCGAAAGACAAAGAACGAGTAAAATAGAGATTTTGGGCGCACCAAATGAAATGCAACGTCAGCGGAGTGGCCAGCGGGTGGCCTTTTTGAAACGTAACGTAGGCCAAAATAATTTCCTCCCAGGAAAAATTGATTAATATTGCCCCGGCCGCATGTAACCCAATAAGTGACGGCTATGCTCCCCCGCTAGATAACTCATAAAAATGACTTAACTGAGTTTCGCACTGGGACCAACCTTTATGGCGACTAACGCCTGTTCCACTTTTGAACAGATTTAAAATTTATATTGAATTGTAATCTATACATATAATAAATCTGTAGAAGGGTCAATTCTGTACATTGAAAATATTGAAAAGGGGTGTTACTGGATCGATACCAAACCCAAATATGTGATTAAAAAAATTTTTGTCTGTCTGTCTGTCTGTCTGTCTGTATGTGAAGACATCACGTGAAAACTACCGGTTCGATTTCGATGAAACTTGGTATAATTATACCTTATTATCCTGGGCGTAAAATAGGATACTTTTTATCCTGGAAAAATACGTAGAAAAAAAATTAATCTCAATTTTTCAGTTATCCATAGACGTTGTTCTGGTAGTAGGTACCGCGAACACACGTTGCGTATTATTATAGACCTAGCTAGAAATAAACCATCCACGCAAAGACCGACATCCGCGCGGACGGAGTCGCGGGCGGAAGCTAGTATCAAATATGATTGAAAAGCAATAATAATATCTTCATCTGCTGATAATATTGCTATATTATCATGGAAAACTAAAATATGGTACAACGTGCATAAATGTAGCAATTACTTAAGTATTAAAAAAAAAATTTTAGAGTGTCAAAAGTTGTATCATAAACATTAAAAATTGTGTCAGAGTAAGTTACGGGTCTGCCAAGGGACATCGCGAGTGTTGCCCGTAATTGATGTGTGTAGCTTTTGTCGCTATGGCCGTTCGGTGTTTGCAGTCGCCCGTGGTCAAGTTAGACTAAATTAAATTGTTGTATTTTTCACAGCAAAATGACTGCGAGTAACCGAGTCCCGTTAACGAGGGGGCGGTAATGTCGTTTGTTCGCCGGACGCGCTGTTTGCCCGACACGTTCGAAAAATTTGTGTCACGGGTATAACTTACTGCCTTTTCGTTTTAGTTCCCAACTTAATGTTTCATTTCATTTAACTAGTATTTTTATTTCATTTTCACGTTCGTGTTACATTCGCTAACTGATTATTGTAATTTATTTACCACTCAAACTCGAGTCGAATCGCCTATCGCGTAACAAACCTTTGTTATCGCGATGCGATAAATGGCTCCGAGACAGCGAATTAAATGCCTTTAACGGTATGTCCCGACGATTAGTCAAGAGTTAATCACGACAGCGAATAATTCGTGTAATCAAATAGCTATACGTTTAATTATGGGGTAAAAAATTGCCTGCGTGAATAATATGTTTCCCAGTGGAGTGAACTATTTTGTCCACGTTTAAGGTAATTGCCACCAGTTTCAGCTGACGTAGACAACGGCAAACCTGACACTCGCTCCCTAGAGTCTACCCTTTACAATACAATTAATGAATGGCTTTTATTAAATTTTTATTTACCATGTTTTGAACGCGACATTCTTGGAGGATGTTTTATGAATTGTTTCGATTGTTATCTTTAGTAATTGAGATCACGTCAAGGGAAAATGATAAATCGGTTTATTTTTACATTTCGGTATAGAACAACAATTTATTATACTTGTTAAAGCACATACCTATTGTTGGGTTAGCAAAACTATAAAATAATTAATGCGTACTCACAACAATACGCTTGAAAATAGGTGTGAACAAGTAAGTTTATCGCTACAATAAAGGTAAATAAATTGGAGTCTGCTTATTCTCTAGTGGGAGGATCGCCCACGCATAATGTACTAGAGTGTTGTATGGCTTGTATCACTTTAATTAAAACGTTTATAATTACAATGGAATATATTTCGAATTATCCACTTTAATGTCAAGCACATTAACGTTTGATACAAATCCGTGTATGTGTTTTCCGGTTTCAAATATCATATCATGATACTTTTAAATTATCCACCCAAATTTATAATTTTGTTTTGTGGTTTCATTTCGTTAAAATTATTACAAGTAAAACTAATATTAGTACTGAGTATAAAATAAAATTTTCTAATCCAATAATTTAATAATTTTTAGAACAAAGGTATCGACAGCCAGAACTAACTTAAACGAATGAAAAACGGTTCGATTTTAGACGTGACAAACGGTACGGAGCGAAAATATTGTAACACTCTAGATTTACACGGATCGTCCAGAAGTTTGGGGGGTTCGAGGGGCGAGGAGTCCGGGGGTTCGCTACTTGGACACGTACAAACCCCCTTTCAACGCTCCATGCCACTTATTCATCATTTACGCGTATTTTGAGTGAGATTTTGTTAGGGATCGGAGGGACCTTCTCACTTACATTAGTTATATTGCACGTTAGGAATCCTGTTCATTCAATTTGGCGGATCTTTTATCACTCGGAATAATGAGTTCCGTTTTGATGTATAGGTTTTTATCTTTATCAGTACATAGAGACACGTGCCTGAAAGGTTCATTTGGATATATTAGAAATTTCAATTTATAGGTGATGGTAAAAAATTGTACAGGACAAACAAAACTTATTCTTTTCCTTAAAATGAACCAAATCATTCATATATTACCTATATTCCATCTCCAACTACTAATATATTAAGGTAGCAAACGATTATTTAATAGGAAACCTCACTCATTAGTAATTTAAAATCGATGACGTAACTTCCGTCATTATTGATAGGAAGTTGTGTAAATCTGAATAGCCATTGTTGTGCCGTCAGTTACTTTTTTCCTTCGTTACTGCCTCGTATAAATATTCAAGAAGAAAACAGGTACGGCCTTTGAGACCGCGTCGCTATATTGACATTATAATGAAATCCTCTTTAAGCGTCTATGCTTTGATTGATAAAATATGCATTAGATAAATACATTACAGTATCGTTACATTTTCCTGCAAAGAAACACGTTATTATGCTTCCTACCCGCTTAAATAATTCAAGTTTCTTTTGTGAACTAGAAATATTTTTGAAAGAGTTTCTTGCTAACAAAAAAAAGAATTACTTTAGAAGCTACGATAATTAATTTTAACATAAGACGTTACTTAATTTATTTAATTTTCAATACTCTTTTAACTTCAAAATATATTAATTAATCACGTTAACCAAACAAGCGTTTGGTGTTTTCTTTTTAAAAGCTGAAAGAAAAATGCATATTCGATATAAAAAACTCAATATCTCGATAGAATAAATAAAAAGCTCGATACTAAACACTCAACCTCGCTAACGTATCTAGTGCTCAATATATGGACAATTTTAGAATAAATTTACATAAAAACATTTAAAGAACGAGCTACATTTCGAAACGAAAGTCTACTTTCAAAGTACACAAATATTTATAGACTTTAAAACCAGCATGACGGAAATCTACGACCGCGGTTATCTTGAGAAGCAATTTTGTCGGCATTACGCGTTCTTGTGGACTATCCCTTGCTAACCTGCGTGGGAGGATTGCATAATTTATTAACTGTAATTATTCTTTCATTTCGAGCGTCAGTTCTGACTAACTTAGCGCTTACAATTGATTTTATTAATATCTTCCCATTGTGGAGTTAACATATTATAATTTACTCTATGCGAACATTTTAATATCTTATAAGTATATCTATGTTAACTATGCGAAAGTTTATAGCGACTATTGCATTTATACATTTATTTCACAACATATACACGACATCATGCACTGCTTGTTATCATTATAAATGTCTTAAGTGTCTCTCACAAGATAATACTCGTAGATAAATGAATAAAACATAAAGCTTTGAGTCAATTCAACTCTCAACAAAGTAAATATAAAGTTTAATAATATTATTGACCTTTTACCCGGAATCTGACCTTTGTTCTTTATTTTCAGATGGTGACCAGGACAAAGAAAATCTTCGTAGGAGGGCTATCAGCACCCACAACGCTGGAAGATGTCAAGAATTATTTCGAACAATATGGACCGGTGAGTACCTTACCGTGGCTTTATTATTTAAAATATTATGTCCTCCACCAATTTTACTTTCTGTGTAGGTAATAAGATCTGAAAATATTCAGCGATAAACTCAAATACGTGCAGAGTGGTTCAGTAAATTTAATAAGTTATAAATTTTCCCGTAAAATACAACCTACTTAAGGTTTAAAATGTAAAAGTTAAATATCACATAATCGAATAACGTCATAGCGTTTATTTTCCATTTAAAAAAATTGTACACGTGTTAAAAGTTTCATCCAATTATAGAATATCGTAGCAATTACTTACTGCGTTATTACGGACTAATTAGTTTCAGGTAAATAGTTCTAAATCAAATAATGATAGACACTATTATAAGGTAACGTAACAGCTAACGAGGTGCAGGTGTGTAATCAAAGTTTTCAATGAGGCTACAATTTCTTTACGATCGATATTAAATAGCATTCGTTTTAGTACCTATCCATTACTTTGGTAAATCAATGGAAAAGCGTCCTTAAGCTGCGGGGATGAGGGTTTACTTTTGCTAGGGCGGCGCGTGTACGTCTGTAAGTCTGCGATAACTGAAGTCATTGTCTGGCACCCGCGACTCAGAGCAGGTGTCTATCTACAAAAGTTTCCGTAATTAGCCCAGTATCTAGCATGGATGCGGACTAAGGAACTTTTCAGAATTCAACATTGGCTATAGGCGGCAGTCATTGTGCCTGCGCTCAAAGTAATCGGCTGGAGCCAGCCAGCCGCGACGATCAAAACCTTCATTACCTATTATGAGAGTTTAGAATAAAGCCAACGAGTTTTTCGGAGTGAATGTGATTGATGCCGAGCGAAGGAAATATCCCGGGAGAGATAAAAGGAATTTAATGAAGAGTCTTTAAGAATAATGATTAAGGGAATGGTTATTCCTTTTGGTCGGCAGCCTAATGATGGGGTCCTTTGAATTACTTTTTGTGTGTCTACGTAATACTGTACAACCACAATTACGCTAATTATATCAAACGTTGCTATCTTTGCTTAATTATTAACTAAACAAATACTATTTAAGATTTAACTTAATTGTTTCAATTCATTCATTCAAATAATAATTTTGAATAGGCTTGATAAATGTTTTCGTTACAATACTTCATTTATAAGAAGAGAACTATTGTATCAGAAATAAGATTAAATAAATAACGTTGAAAACTGAAATAAGAAAATATGATATTATCATTGGAAAACATAGCGAACTATGCCATTTATTAGACGGTATATTGAAAAGTGGTATCGAAATCATATATTATCTATAATGGAGATATTATCTCTCCCGTTTGATGGAAACTATCTAAACGTGTAATATCATATCAAGTTAGTGTAATTTTCTGTTGAGATAAATAAATTAATACCATTATTGGATATACGAAGAACGCACAGCGGGAATTTTGATTACGAATTAATTCAATTTAAACCGTACACTGCTCGGCTCGGCATCATTTCGTAAGGGTGTCACATTTTGAGCAAGTTTAATTAACAATCTAGTCGCTTTTGTAGGTACCTTCATTAGTGTATTTGTGGATAAACATTACGCAAACTCGGCGCAATCCAAGGTACGAAGTGCGAGTGCGTATTTAGGATGGTATTCGAGAACGGACGCCCTCTGCGTGGCCCGGCGCGTGACGCTCCTCAGTCTACAGTCTACGGCTCTCACGGCGTGTGTGTGCGTGCTCTCCGTGACTCCGATGCTTCGATACCGTGCTACGCTCTCCCCACGTGCGAGCTTTCCGAATGCAAACTGTCTCTGAATATCAAATGAGCCACTTAAATACCGAGCACAATGAAACGCCCACCTGAAGCAAGAGCCGTGGTACGCGTGCACGCAATGCCGCCGTAAATGAATGCCTGTCGGGTCGATGGCTGGGTGAGGTTCGACCCCGGTAACGATTTCCTTCAGATAATGGGGAATTTTCTGATGAAAGCTGCTCAACAGTACCCTTTCAAGGATTTAGGAAACGTCGGAACGAACGTTTAGAACAAATTTTATACGGATATAGAACGGTCGTAGTCGCATGAATGAATCTATGCGTAGAATGGACGGGAAACGCGCTGAAATAAATTATTTTAATCCCTTAACACTAACGTACCATAAAATTACTCAGATTTTACAGTATTAATATTATTCCGATATAGGTTTTATACATAACATTGTAATTGTTATATTATATATATCTGGCTGGCAATATCTGGCTTACTAATAATAATATTAAGTATTTGTCCCCTAATTTATAATGATAAAATATAATAGAAACTATAAAATACACTCATTGAGAAATATCATATAGCTGCAATGTTAATTTTTTAATATTTGCTCAGTGACCTGAAAGTAGCGTTCATTTACATCTATTTAATTAAAAGTTGATACAAGAGGGTAAAATCGCCGTCCACGACAATTTTACTCTGTATAGAGAGGACGTCGTTTTCAATATTAATATGTAAATCACAGTCAAATTCACTTGAAAAGCAAAAGCCACCAGCCGGCATCAAGATGCCGACTTAAAAATTAATTAGCCGAACGACCGGTGTAATCTCTGAAGCCTACACCGATTACGGGAATTGTTGTTTTCTAATGTTGATTCCATTCAGTGGGGTGAAGGTGCGGTTTTAAGTAACTGCCTGTGTCGTTTATGTCCTTTCGATCCGAACCCTCATTTTGTCGATGTCGGTCCTATCGACAGAAACGCACACAAGGTCCTCAATTTCGCTCGGTTCCAGTCCTATTTGTTCTGCTCTCTCATAAAAATGTATGCCGTCCTTATCTATCTTTCTGGCTCGCTAAAGCGATCTTATATTTAATGTTAAGCGGACAACTTTATTCACAAGAATTTCGAATGAGATGTTTAAGTAAAATATCTTCTCCGCGAATATTATTTTTAGATTTACAAACGAGGGAAAAATAACCGAATCCCTTTATTCCCCACAAATTTATATTCGTTTTCATTTTTAGCACGGTAAATTATATTTGTAATTCAGCTAGGTGCTTAGGGGGACTTTGCTTTCATTAAAGCTACTCTTTTCGGGTAATAATATCAGGACTTTCATGTAAACATTAATTGCAATCTCGGTGGTAATCTGAAGCTTGATATTCGGATCAGAGTTCCGCAAGTAACGATCAAGTTTCGTAACCAATATAAAGTTAGAGAACGGGTGTTCGCTTAGCGTCGCACGCATCGGAGGGTGTCTCTGGTAAAGTTCCGCTGCATGCTTGATTCGCTATTGTTTTAGCTGAACGAGTCACAACTCTGACTTTGACCGTCCGCGTCGACGTCGCCATCGTCGATAACTTGTACGCAAGACGTGTGCTGCTTGCTTCCTCTCAACTATGAAACTTTCACGATTCCTTGTTATCTTAGTGTTTGCTCCTAACTGAGTATCAATTCCAAAATGCATTCTCTCTATACTAAACGTACCTAAGTACTACTACTTTACTTCTAATTTACATAATATGTATCATAAATGAAGTTTCCATGTTCCTCAGAATTTGGGCTGGTAAAACATAAATTTTACCGTATCCAAGATACTACATGAAATTCAATACGCTCGGATACTATTATCAAGAAATACGGACTAGAGGCAACCCTATAGACGTCGATCAAACTGTTCTGGCCATATCTCGTAAACTCTTAAGCGTTTACATTACTAACTAAACATCGTTTACTGTCAGCAGCACTCCAACTGTAACTGAAGCGGGTCCGGAATTTGGCTTAACTATAGGTACGATATCATCGAAAGCCGTATATCAATCAGTTGTTACAACGCTCTACGATTGTCGTTTATCTTCGAGGCCACTCGGATCTGTCTGTCCAGATTCGTGCATTGTTCCGACATTAGCCAGGGCTGCCTAAACTGTGGATGTTTGAAATGCCAGCGCGGTAGTAGGGCTCCCGTTGCAGCGCGGCGCATCGAACGCCCGATAGCGTTTCCAATTTCCTGACTTAAATTGCTCTAATTTGGTTATGCGCTGACGGGTGATCGAAGGCTGCTAAAGCTCCCGCCACGAACGACATTCGGTTGCGGCTTGTAATTTTTGTTCGATTTCGATGTACCGTTTGCATGTTCATGTTTTATTTCTTACAGTTTCCCGTGGAATAACAGGAAATGGAATTTTTTACCTTTGACCACGGTTAGCTCCACGTAACGTGCGTTTTGTGACTCGTAGCTGTAGCTAAAATTTAACTACAAATTCTTTAGAAACGTACGGTAACTGAAAACGCGTTCGTGCAATATTCATCGAAAAGTTCATATTAGTTTGCGTTTCAGAAAACGCAATATTTTCACTTCATTGGAAGAAAATTTAAATGGAAAGTAAACATTTTCATCCAAAATGATTTTCAGGAAAGTCTAGCAAGGAGTTTAAAAAATACTACAGATTTATTTTTAGGATTGAGCGCTTTTTTGTTTACTTTTCAATGGAGCGTACAACCAAAGTACCAATATATTAGACTAATGGCTTACTAATTACTCTCTGGAGTCGTTTTATAGGACCACATAACAACCACTCAAGAAGCTCTGTTTTCTACTATTCCAGTATTAGGTCTTTTTTGTTTTTATTCGGAATATTTTACTTTGTATAATTAATAATTCAGTTAAGTATTATATTTTCTAATAAATTATATAATTAGGGAGGCATATTTCAAGAAAAATGTATTCATAATTAATAACACTTTACAGTTACCAAACTTAATAGAAAACCCAAAAATCGTTACCCCTTAATGACCGAGTAAGTCAATAATAAGTATGAATATCTAAAAAATAAAAATTCATCGAATCCGAATAAAATCTTGTTCAACACGATCAACGCGATCGAAACAAAACGAACGCAGTAGTCGGGCGTATTGTTTAAAATTGAGGCTTACGGCTTTCACATGAGAGTCTATTTTTCAATGAAGCAGATCCCACGATATTATGAAGTAATGATATTATAGCTCCCGAAGCGGCGCGGGGGGTGCTTCGGATAAACGCACCCCCGAGCGAACGATTTGTTTTAGCCGTCTAGTACTATAGTCGTAATTGTAGACGCCCACGGCTATTTTGTCGTGCATGGCAGAAAAGGAATATCGAAAATGTATTATATATCCAATAGCTTACTTTAACAGTTCATTACATTTGAAATTTAATACGAAAAAGTTTTGTGCTAACGCTGCATATGGTTTTTCTCAAATGGATACTTTGTCAAAACTAAGTCGATAAAAAGATTCTAAGTGTCTTGTTCGTTTGATGTACATTTAAGCTGTTTTTGAATAAATATAAAGGCAATAAATGTGCTATGAGTTGACATCAAAAGTTTTATCATTACGTTGTAAAATAAATTGATTCTTATTCCTTTTCAATCTTCCACATTTTATTCCAAAATAACGTCAGATTAATAAAAATATGCCGTTACTTTTATCCTCATCTTACGATTTTACAAAAGGATTACCTTTGAAATGAGAAAATCAGCGTCGGTATTTGAATCACTCACAACAGTACATCAGTCTTATTCAAAGCTTTAAGAATCGAATGGGTCTCGTTACACGCATGTGTGAATACGGCGTCTTCAATCCGCAGTCTTTATAAACCCCTAAAACTGATTTCACTGGCTATTTTTTCCTTCTCCCCGTCGACGTTAATTAAAATATTTCCATCTTCCCCGTCTGTTTAACTTTTATTTCTAAACTTTCTCTGTTTTAAAAATTGTATGTGCATAAAAATTGATGAGTTGTTAAATTATTCGTAAATTTTGATTGCCTCGTAGAAAACGTCGGGTTTGAGGTGCGCTCAGCTTTTTTATTTCGAGAGACAATTAGGTATGCTAATTCATTTATAGTATGACAGCTCGGAACGAAAAATGCCGAGAAAAGATCAGTGGTGGGTCCTCGATGAGGGGTGGGTGGGGAGACAGAAGGATTGAGAGGTTATAGAGGTGACGTTTCGTATAGGGACCGGTTGTAATTAATGGATCGTGCGTGGCCTCTTCGATGACAGCCCTCTGTCGATTGTACACCCTAATATAATCTGCAGGCTATTAAGAAAGGTGTTTGAACTTACCGTATCGATTTCCTATTCGTGTTTACAAAGTAGCTTGCTTCAAATTAGTAGGGAAATACCCACGATTCCTTCAACACATTGTACTGTATGACGATGTCATATAAGTTATAGTTCTCTTTGCAAAGCTCGAATAAACTATTTTAACGAGATGAAATAAATTGTAATGAAAACTAAAAAGAATTCTCTTCAGTTAAAATTATTCAATGGAATTTAATGAGCATTTTGTAAGAAATACTCCAGAAAAATAATTGACCGAGCAAGAATGCAGTGAGCAACTCGCGAATTCTTCAAGTTTATTGCTTATCCGTAATAGATCCGTATTCTGAAGAAAGAAAAGAGAAAGCGAAGGGACACAGTAAACATAATTAGGTGTTTGAGACGACGGCCACCTTGATTGAACGGGACGCTGATATCTGTAAAGACAAAAACGATTTCGACCAAATTGTACTAGACAAAAACAATTTCCTCGTATTCTGTAAATGTAATAAGATTTTTTATTTCTTTGTCGTACATAACATATCGTCTAAGAAATATACACGATGTCAATTGTTACATTAAAGCTAATCCAAATTATAATGGACGACATCATTGATTTTCTTTATTGTCACTGTGCATCTGTTTTATGTTATACATATCAATTATCTTCAAAATTCAGAATGATCCGATTAAATGAAAAGTAGAAAATAAAAACAGATACGTGCGGCTGTGACAATTCAAACTGTCAAATAATTCAAGGTGCGGCACGGCGTATCTTACAATCAGTGAAATGTATAGCCGGTTCTAGCGAGACCCCGTATGTTTTTTCCATCCATTCGGTTTTCTTTATTTCTCCCACCTCCTTATAAATATAAGAGTTCGGCATCTACGCGAATTCCCTAGATGAAAAGGTATTTTTCACGTATCGAGCGAGTTTGCGGCAAAACTAATGTATATTTGTTGCAAAGCTTAGATATCGCCACACGACTTATCTACATGTATATTTGTTCTTTTCGTTTCTGTATCTTTTCCCGTCGTTATCGCTAAACATTTTCAGTGATTCAATAAATTATTTTACAGATTACTTTGTTAATTTTCTTTTATAAACGGCTTATCATCACTCATCACTTTCTATTTATGATAATATCTACTTATGGTATGATAAAAAAAATGTGTGCGTGTACTTGTGTACACACGTAAGAAGTGAAATATCTTTATGACCTTACTTAAAAAAAATAATTTACTATATGCAACTTTACAGAAATACGTCGAATCACGCGTGGTAGAGATAAGAAAAAATGGCGCGTAACGGAAAAATGTCACGCGTAACGAAAAAATGTTACTTACACTAAATTTTTTTCCAACCCCGATAAAGAAGTTTCACTTCAATAATTGTAAATTTCTGACAATATTGCTAAAAATAGTTTGGAAAATCCAAAAGTGCACGCCTCATAATCTCATCCTTTACAATAAAATTGATTATTTATACACTATAAATATAAAAAAGAAATAAAATAAAACAGTTGGAAAAGTAAAGAAAGCAGTATATATTATAGATATACTAAAATTATGGAGAACAGTCGATATTTTTTTTTGTTTATTTAATAACAATTAAACCACATCGAATCAGACCCTGAAAAATGAAAGGGAATGTTCTATTCCTGAGCATACTCAAGCGTAAGAGAAAAAAAAGACTCGATTAGTAAAGTATTTCGGTCGCTATCGTGTTAACAAGAAAATCCTCCGCACATACAGACACACGGACGTCCAAGACAGAACTTTTTTAAACTGTTTTTTAACTAGTTTAAATAACAAAAATGACATCAAAAATATCATGAATGTTAAAAATAGTGTTTTTTCTTAATATGTGTGTGTATGTATTATCTTACAAGTGCAATGTATGATACATAAAGACATTTTAAGTTTGAAAAATCAGATGTTTTGCGCGAAGTGACAGTAGTACCCACCTCAACGCTTCGCTATGAGGCGTGCAATAAAGAAAGCGATTTCGTTAGTATGTGCAAAACTTAATATCGTCATTGTACAGAACTTTATCGTTTCTTTTTCTATTAGGTCAACTACCTTACTTGAAATACCATTCATCCATTTCCATTACCACCATCCGTTTTTGCGAATAGAAGGAATCTTTGCATTCAAGCATTTGCTTTAGGCATTTATTCAATCCAAAAGAAAAAAATAAAAATAAAGGGCATATTTAATAACATTCCATTTGTCATAAATGTATCGTAGGTATATACTTTAGGAAATAATTATTATAAATAATTAAAGCAGAATACATTTTACAACTGAAACCGTAAAAATATTAAGTACTGGCAAAGATTAAATTAATTCATAGTAAAAACTTGAGGTTAAAACGCTATCAAAGCAGGTTTATGATTTCTTTTATTCCACTTAATTCGCCGACTCGTTATTACCCTGTACTATGTGTAGTGAGTGTTATCGCCCGAGTCAACCGCAATATCTTTCATGATATAACTCGGTAACGTGCTGTGTTAAAAACAAAACAAAAGTGAGCGCAGTCGAAGTAATAAAGCAGCTCGATTTCCGCTATTTAGAGAGGCGAAGAGAATTAAAGTTCTTTTAAAGAAAACTTCGCTGCACAATAAACAAAACGTATCCAAAGTGAATAATAAGAATTCTATGGGGATCTGTAGGAAAGCCACTTTCAAAGCGATGATGGAGTACGACCACTCCGACATCTACGCTTAACTGACAAATTGCCCGGCATTTTTTTCGTAAAATTCCTTTTTTTTTTCGGCAGTAATTGTCGAACATTGGCAATAGATTACCGTGAAAATTTGGACCTCCGAATACTATGCTATTTTCCAATAAAAGTGTGAATTGTGCACATTCAGTCCGCCATTTTAGGAAAACAATTTCTATTTGATTTCAAAATGGGTCAAATGCATTTCCGTTAATGTTAAATTCATTATTTTGAATAGGCTTCGCACTTTTGTTGCACTCAAATTCAAACCATGCCCCGTTCTATTTATTCAGACATGATATTGTTATATATTTATTACCTAAAAAATAGTCCTTAAAACAGAACAGCAAAAACAGAAAACTTTAGATAAATTAAAAAAAAATAGTATTTCTTTAGACGAAAAACATTTTACATGAAGTCATAAAAGCGTTTTGATATCGCCAACCCTCTAAACGGTACAAAGGTACTACAAAACACTAACTCGATACAAACCGTGATAAAGGTTCAATTGTATGCAGTAAATAAAATATGACTTGGCCATATTTCCACTTTCGTTTCTTTCCGTTTTATGTCCCTTTTTTCTTGGTTCGCTAGAAAACCGTTCATACAAAATACCTTTTCGATATTGCCCAACTTTATTAGCATCGGGCTCGTGTTTTTATACCTACAATATCTTACACTCTCCGTCACTTTTCTGTAATAATGATTTTCACCTGTGCGTTTAAATGGTATCAATTTTATTTCAATAAGTATAAAAATATATTTTTAGCTATGTAGTATCTTAACAATTTATATTTTATATTCTGATATGCCAGCACTGTTATAAGAAATACTTATATAACGCTCCTTTTCTTTATTATTTCGTATTCTATCATTCACGCCCTTATACTGCCGAGATCTTTTGTGGTTACCAAAATACAACGGCTATATAACTCACATTAAAAACGTACTGACCTAAGTCATTAAGCTTCACATTGCTTTGTAACGGCTTCCTAAATTTATTCGCAATTGAATTTCGCCGGCTGAAATATTATTTCAGGACCATCCATAATTTAAACTGCGTAACCTTAAGTCGGCCGCGGCTTCGTACGGTACAAATAAATAGCTTCTTCAAAAGCTATCGTGAAAGCGAATTAGAATAATGCGCTGCGATTTGGCGTTTCAACAAACGAGGACGTAAAATGGCCCTCAGTGGATTACTCGGGCGTTCGGGTGGGCTCGGCTAAATTTGGGTATAAATGGAGGTATCGTGACTTCACTGAAGCTTACTATTAGCCAAAAGACTACACAGATTCAAATGAATGAGTGCACGAGTCGATTTGTTTTCTATTACAAGATAACGGACTCATTTGAAGCTCCGTGCATCTATATTTATGTTAATGGTTATAATGATTGCAACGAAACGCTCGATAATGTAATAACGTTGTTGGAAAACAGACGGAATATATTCGATTATAAACGTTCGCGTTATAATTATAGAGCGTGTTTTTGTTTAACAGTATATGGAATCACTGAATGAAATTAGATAATGTAAATCGGTGCGATAAGAATTATTTATGAATAAGCTTATTGCTTAGTGATATTTTATTTTCATTTATACCAAAGTATTTTTATCTACATGAAAAATCTATAATCTGTTACCTATATAAAATGTAATATACTCCATTTAAAACACAGTACTAACATTTTTCAAAACAATTGCAACAATTTCCTATAGCAAATACCTTTTGTTGTTTATTTAAGTAAATAGTATTACAAAAATAAGGATAGTCTCGCACAGATATGAAATAGGCGCCGACCTGTCTCCTCGATGCTAATGTTTAAGATTAATGGAACTACCTACGCTATGAGACCGAGCTGTAAGTACGTGAAAAAAACGTAATATTATACAATTGAAATTTAATTCACTGTTGCGATTATATTCAAATGCCAAGCGGTCGAGTGCTCTCAAAATATTTTATTTCTATACCTAGTCATATTTGCAGTTGGGGCATGTTAGTAAAATTATGTTTCATTATAATTTATGAAAAGAGAGCACATAATTATATTTATCTATATAATTTTAGATTGAAATAAATGTCCCTGAATTCAACTATAATATTGTGGTTTTAAATGCAAATTTAGCAAAATTGGTACAAGAAAAAAATATTGGTAAATACATATTCTACATTAAGGTCTACGCTTTACTAAGCGTTTTTGTCTAAGCTATTGAGTCTACGCTAAAGTCTCTATATTTTTCTTTAACTGGATATAAACTGTAAACACCATAATTTTATCAAATCTCTTTATAGACTAAAAGATTGATTTATTACCATTGTAAATATCAATAACAAACCAATGATATTTCATCTCCTGACGTAGCATCTCGAACTACGTCATAAGACTCTTCCAGCAAATTAAAGAATATTAAACTTTATTTCCTTGGCTACAAGCTTTTATTTTCATTACACTTTTATACGATGTAGGAACGCTTATTAACGGTGCTTAAAAAGTAATGTATCACACATGCCCGACCAAAACTTGTTCGTTATTAAACAAAAGGCCGTAAATCAAAACTGCCGATGTAAGCTGCAATAAACTATTCCATCAACTAAAGCCGCACTCATTTTTAAACAAATTTAAATTAATAATCCGTTTACACTAAGTTATTACCTCGTTTGTTTTTCAATCTTTATTTAAATCTGTCTGAAATAAAGCCTGTTTTACGTGAATGATACAGAACTATATTTTGAAAGGGTAAAAATGTTAGTTGTTACATTTTTACTCTGATATATCAAAATATTGTAAGCTAACTATTATGTACAACGCGCCACAATCTTACATAATAGCTATTTCTATTTTATTTTTAGTTATTATCTAGTGTTCTACGTTGGGACCTGTACTGTATTTATCCCTTTAACTTTAAATAAAGCAGATATTTAAACAATGTAATCAGAATTAAAACAAACAATCAATTAACTTTCGCAACTTAAACTTTTATGTAGGGCACAAAGCTTTAAATACTTTGGAAACGGTGCTTTTAAAATCATTAAAAAGCCTACTTTCATCAGCGCCGAAGTAATAAAACGGTTTTACTGTTATCCACGGCAATGGATTTGGACAATATGTCTTCAGATTTATTGAAATTTTAAACAAACCTTATAAAAAGACTATAACGTTGTTTATTTTCTATTTAAATAACAAATAAAGTGTTTTTATTTCCCATCATAATAATAAAAAAATATTTTAACTAAAAACAGGGCGTATTTAATTAATTGACCTCAATAAATATTTTTCCCAATTAATTGTGAAAAATCTCAATCAGGTCTATGGATAAGTGTCCAAAAATTAATTACAAATACGTATTCGAAGAGAGTTTTAATTAAATTTAATAACTTGTTTGTAAGATAAGTATCTTTTCTAAAAATCATTATTTTTTAAATCCCTCATATTATTAACTAGCTTCCGCCCGCGACTCCGTCCGCGCGGAAAAAATTAAGATTTATTTTTTTCTACGTATTTTTCCGGGATAAAAAGTATCCTATTTTATGCCCAGGATAATAAGGTATAATTATACCAAGTTTCATCGAAATCGAACCGTTACTTTTCACGTGATGCCTGAACATACAGACAGATACACAGGCAGACAGACAGACAGACAGACAAAAAATTTTTTAATCACATATTTGAGTTTGGTATCGATCCAGTAACACCCCCTGCTATTTATTTTTTCAATATTTTCAATGTACAGAATTGACCCTTCTACAGATTTATTATATGTAATAGATTATTTACGTTTACAATATGAGTAAAGAAAACACTGATTACGAGTTGTTTATTACTTGCGTTACAGTATTATAAAATTCCGATCTATATACAGCTTTCTACATGTCCTATATTCCTTTTAGATTGATCATATACCTATACAAAGCATGCTTTAGCCTAATATTATAGCATGGTTTGACAGATACACTAAACCTCAACGTAAAAGCTCAATAAAGAAACATCCATTATCTGCGCCTGCGTGTGTTTATAGTATCGTAACACCCCAATAGATAAACTGATTACGATGTTTTTCTTTCAAAGTTCTTCCTTGTAAGTTCGATCTCGGCAAGTTTTATGGAAATGCGAGGGGTAACGTCTGTTGTTTTAAATTAAAGATATTCCGTTGTAACGTGCTATGGTACCTATTGCGTTGTTCA
The DNA here is from genome assembly GCF_905220415.1 of Colias croceus. NCBI lineage: Eukaryota > Metazoa > Arthropoda > Insecta > Lepidoptera > Pieridae > Colias > Colias croceus. The sequence goes on along the minus strand of NC_059540.1, from coordinate 4,909,549 downwards.
AATAATACTACATTAACATATTCTTAACATAATAATATTATAATATTATCATAAGTAGTTAAAGTTAAATATGTATTATGATTGATTTTTCATATTTGATTGACCCAGATAAGCAAAAATAAAGCTTAAAATAATGAAATTAAAATTGAAAATACATTTATAAAAATATCAGCAAATGTAGAGCAAAACTTCCAAATATACTCTACAATCTCTCCATGATATAAAATTAGCACAGCAAAAGCCAATCGATATCAGCGTCTCGAGTAACATTTACGTTAAACTTTATACGAGTATCTCCCGTTTTATATTGCTCACATTGCATTGAGATTGACCTTATCGAACCGCCTGTTTGAGGCTTTCTGCCCAGCTCCCCCGGGAACATCCCGGCCAACTTCCCCTCGATAGCCCAAACTTAACGTTTCTGAAATAAAACCACAATTATTAAACCATGTAAACATCACCTATGAAGTATTTACGACCACGAACTTTTTCTCTTTCTATAAACACTTCTCGTATTTATCGCTGTTATATAGCTCTGTTGACTGCGCCAGCGGTGGAGGAAAATAAACAATTGTATATAATGAATAATATTAAGAATCACAGTTGACATTTCTCGCAAAGTTAAAGAAATCTTTGCTCACGAGGCAGCGACGCTGGCGCCCTCTGTCAACCTTAATTAGTTTTTTCCTCCAAAGTAATCGCAGACGGTGGAACATGCAACTTTGTAGCCCCTTAATGAAAATGCTCTTAAGTGTTCGTGTTTAATGTTTATTTACTTCCACTTTGTTTTTCAACTGTCTTATTATGGTTCCTGTAAAACCAGTTGTTGGTGTACTGCGGCTTTTAGGTGACTGTTCTGTATTCACTTATTTCAAGTACCTCATGTTCTTTAATGTAATGCTAAGTTATTTTTTATTTTCGTACGCCATGTTCGCATGTTAGTCATGGTTCTTTTAGCAAGGATTAACGTAACTTAAGAAGTAATATATCTAATATTTATAAGACTTGCGCTATTACTTGTGCCAATTTCTTTAAATTAAACATGAAATATGATTTTATATGAATAAGTAAGAGAAAGAAATGAGATACCATTTTTCCTAACATTATTTCGAGATCACAGAATCCAATACAGACAAGCGACCGATAAATTTAATGCACTTCTGTTCAATCTCACCACATTTAGTCACTTTGAAGTTTATCAACATTTATGTCGTATCCTTAAAAAATAACATTTTTCATAAAATTGATACTTAAGTACTAATAGATTTTTATTTTACTTCAGAAAATATCATAATTTATACATATTAAATAGATCATAAGAATATTAATATAATATGAAAATAACCTTTTCAAAGCAAACAAATAACTATTAAAGCACTTCTTATGATTTCTAAAATCAAAAAGTATCTATGAATGCTAATATTTCTATTGAAATGAAATGTTAACTCAAATAGTATGAAATCGCACTTAAAATGCGACGAATTCTTTGATTTCTTTACGTTAAAACGCGCGTGAAATCAAACGCAAGAAAATCAAAGCATAAACCTAAAATGTTCTCAGCCAATACATATACATTACTGACGAAAAATTCATAAAAACTTCAGTTCCATGAATTGTTTGCTATATAAACGTTTTCCCTAAAGAGGCTGAAACACCGAAACACGCTTATACACTAAAAAAAAGATGTAAACACACCGTCGCTTAAGGTATGGTAACGTTTACAAAGACGTTAAGTAAATCGTGGCAGCCGTTGATAAACCGTAAATCTTTGGCCCCAGCACAATAACAATATAAATCAGTTACCTATTCTCTCCGGCACAAATTTCATTAAGCCATAATAAAATTCAATTACCTTATTTAAATGTTCCGTTTACATGTTTGCGTTATTGATTTCGTCTCGTGTTTTCTGGTGTTAAATTGTAATAAAGGTATGTTTGTACATCAAAATAATTGCGCTCAAACATTATTATGATTTTGAATGCAAAGCTAAATTTATAATTAATATAAATATATAACTTTAATCAATTTGTTTGTCTATTTTAAATGGAAGATATTTTATTAAAATAATTTAGTATTCATGCATGTTTCATAATTTTGTACAAATATTCAAATATTATCATCGATCGATCATTAGTTGTAAACAATCTTCGTCTATCAAACTAATGCTCCTTACTGAATGGATATCTTACTTTACTTCTCTCTCTCTATTATTTATTAACAACACTTTGTTCTTAATAAATAATGAAGCAACAGTATGCAGTAGATTTTTGAAGTTTTAACAACTATCTTCACAAAATAGTGCACTTATCTTACTTAATTCAATTTTTTAATTATAATTTTTAGTTCGACGCGTTTTTAATCCGATGAATAAGTGTCAACGAGGTTCATTTTAATTTACGTACATGCTTCTTATATCATAGAATAAGAAATATGAATGATAGACGTGAAAGTAACCTTTTTATGCTAAATTATTTTTAATTATGTATAATTAACAGTTGCTTTAGAATAAAAGTCTTTTAATATTCAATTTAAATGACATGCAAGGCATATAATATAACAGAATGTCAACACCTCTCCAGCGAAACTGCCGACGTCTACAAGGGGAGTGCGGTGAGTGGCAAAAAATGAGAGGCCGTTTCACCTTACGTCGCAAAATAAGCAAATTTTACCTTCCAGTTCTATGAGGCCAGAAAGGAAGGGCCTTTTAGCTTTTTAGCTTGCTTATTTTATTACAAAAATGAATTTCACTCAACGAGACAAACCGAAAGTAAACACGACTCCAGCCACGGAACATGTGCGGTTCGCCGCGCTGAAAGCATTTACGTCATTTGTCTTTGGTGAATATCACGAAACGTAATTTGTGTAAATTCTGTTTAGAAATATCGCGGTCTTTAGCTACAAAATTTACGCGAGAAGATTCCGAACACGCACCTGTATCGCAAATATACGACCCTCTCGGCGTCCACACATCGTCGTCGCCGATGAAATTTATAGGACATTTTTATAGTTCACTACGGACACTCTTGTTTTAATTTCGCGTAAGGATGTTGCTTCACATCGGTTCTATCTAGCGCCCCTATTTCGCCGCAAGCCTAATGTCGCGCGCCGTTGAAATTTATCGCGTCGCTTGTAATTTAGCCTCCCAGCGTCACCCGCGTCACCCGCGTCACCCGCGTCGCCCGCGTCACCCCGCCACATAACGTTTTCTAATGAAATTGTCCACATCCACAAACTCAACTTGCCACAACGCCCGGGCGGCCGACGCCGCCGGATGAACCGAAAAAAGTACAGCTCGCGTTACTAATGGCTTCATTTATCACCGTCACTAACACTGATACACCACAACGACGTTTTATATTTAATTTGGCGCTGTGCGGAATAAATTGCGGTCGTATCAGGCCTATAATGAAGGACGAGAGCGACTCGAATAATCCGAAATGTAACTATGTTTGTATGTCCTATTCTGGATTAATTTGTTTTAGCTAAGTGATAAGTTAGATGCCACGCTTCCATGAATCAGAACTTTACCAACTTTGTAGGGGCAAATACGGGAAAACTTCCCCGAATATTTGTTTTGTCGTGTTCAATACGTCAAGGAAGAGAAACAAGGAAGCTTTTACGAAGACTTATGTAATTACATGTGCGGGATATATTGCCATAACATACCGGATAGGTGAAAGATTAATGGGATATTTAATTTCTTCTTATCCTAAGATACAAATAAATAATGAATCGGTGTAGTAAATACAATAATAATCAGCACAAGAAACTAGCATTAACCGCTTTAAAACTAGCTTCGTTACTCACCTTTAAAACGGCACGGAGAAGTAAAATTTAAAGCGAGCGATTAAACAAGATTTTCATAAGCGTGCTACTGTTCAAGTTAACAGATCGGTTTGCCCGTAATTCGGTTTAAAGCCTGTGTAACACAAGTTATCCCACCGTTCTACGGCAAACGATAAATGCATCGCCCGTAGGTGCAACCGCACGCTCTGCATATGTATTTCTTAGACCCAACGGTTTTATCTCACAAATAATTTCCCGCCATGGCTTAGACTTGGAAAACCTAGTTATAAAACTTTTAAATCCCACATCTTTTTAGAAGATGCAACATTTATTTAAAACGATACTTTACGTGAAAATTTTCTAAATATGCGTCGCCTGTTGTAAGTATATTGATATTTGATGAGGTCATTCATATTTTTTTTTAACTTGAGTTGATAAAGAATTTAATTTTTTTTTGTCATTTCCTATTATTCAATCTAGTCCTAAAACATACTTAAACGTATGTCGAATCTATAGGGATACCTTGTTAATATTATTTTTTGTTCAAATAGATACACACACGGCTAGTATTTGAAATCACAGACGAATTTACTGTAGCGTTACTCAAACACTAACTATAAGAAGCGAAATTGGATTCAAACGTTATCGTGCGTTGGTCGTAGAATTTTCTACCGTTTCATGAGATTAAAGTAAGCTCACATTTAAACAGCGAGCCGCGTAATTTGGCAACTGAGCTGTGATTAGATAGTGCTTCTGCCTCGTTACCCTAATGAGAGACTTTAACCCCTGTTCACCATGCTAATATTATTACCAGACTTTTATCTTTGTTTGATATTCAAAATGCAGAATTCTAATTTTATTACTCTCGGCTACATCCCTTTTAGTGTCGCCGTGTAAAGTAACCTCGTTTTATAATTATGTCCCTACGAACACAGGCAACACTATCGTGTAGCGGCACGGCTATAATGTATTTCGGACTGCAAAACAAAACAAAACAGACGACAGTTAGTATTCGGTGTATGCTGTCTTAGGCAGTTCCTTATTCTACATTTTGGCGAAAGCCCCGCTATTTCGGAAGTAATGTAAATCGTCGCAGGCCACGGCAAACTTTCCCAGATACCTCGCCAAAGGGACAAGACGTTAATATATGCGCAATCCTGCATTCTACGTATTGTTGCTTATAATGCTGGCTGTTTGTTGTCTGCAGCTCTCGTCTGCTCTCCCGGTGACTTGCAGATTTGCAGATTTGTTAAGTGATGTTTCACTTTCCATAATGTTACCCCATACATATATTAGCAGATAAATTGTTAATAAAAGCATGACGGGATAGAAAATGTTACACGTATAACAGTAACATAAATAACACAATAAAATCAACGTAAAGTGCCGAATCGCAGTTTATTCTTAGACCCTTTTATGTCAGATATTAATTAGAATAAATTTCTCATACAAGCATGTTTTACATTTAATTAGGCAAGTTGAATGCCCATTTTCATTCCCTCGTACTCGTAAGTAATAGTAATTAAGAGTACTAACATATTTCGAATTGAAATTCACGGGCCCGCTGACCTTTGTACGTAAATATTCCCAAAGGTTTTCCTTACAAAATCTGCTGCATCGTTGTAAACCCAGGGATAGTATTTGTATTTCATTATCAACAAAAGCTTTGTTGAAAAGATGACGCTCAGCACAATTTCGAGATACAGCCACCTACACAACCCACATTGGAGCTTGAGCAAAGATATTTCGCAGTCGTATTTACTCAGGCGTACCAAAATTGTTTGCTTACATGTTTGACGCGCCGCACGCAATGCTCATTACGACGAACGGGCTTTGTTCAGTCTTAGAAAATATATTGTTACTCCCGATAGAGCCGGGTACCCTTTATATATTTTATTTATCATTTCAGGTAAGTTATACGAGAGCCGTGTGGGAGTGCTAATGGCTACGGATGGGTGAGAATTTTGCTTTGAATCTGCTCATACTTGGTGGTAAATAATGCGGAATTTGAGTTAAATCTAAAGAGGACATTTATTCAACAAGTGACCGGGGTAGCTATCACCATACGTACTACTGTGAACGCTAAACATTCATTATGTTTCTTAACGCGCGCGGGCAGGTTGGAACACTTAATTGTTCATACAACAAGCCAGGAGGGAATTGGCTCTAAATGCTTCGTTGTCCAGGACGCAGTTACACCGCAAACTTGCTACGCGATAATGGCACGAAGCTTCCGCAGTTGCCATCCGAAAATAGACCGCATTATCTCGCCTCAGGGGTGAATTTAGGGAAAACGTGTAAGCGGTAAAATTTTGTAAAGAGAGCCGTGATGGAAAGCGCTATAGACGACCATTTTCACCTGCGATTCTTCTTCATCTTACCCTAAACCGACGCACCGCTTTACCTAAAGTAATTATGCCACATAACATATTAGTCTTTTGGGAGCGAACACATGTTCGAAACGCTTAATCACTTACTTTACATTTGCGTACACAAATAATCCGTTAATTTAATTTCGGTATTTATGACGTTTATTTAATTTATTATCATATCAAAGTGTAGGCTTCATTTAGTTGGGTTTGTATGCGTACGAATAAACGGTAATTACATAATCATGTTGTTACCGTACACAAGGGAAAATTTTTAACGATTCCAAGAGCTTTATGACAAAAAATTTCAGTCTGTTGAATAAACATTATGCACGTGTAATTGAAGACATGAATCATTATTTTTTCCTTTTTTGTTTAAAAAACAAAAATATCTATATTATTATTCATTTGTTTTGTAATGCAATAGAAAAAATAACTTATAGTATATATTTTTACATAGAGTTATGATATTCTTTCCTTAAAATGCTGTGAAATGCAGATTTGCGAAATGTGCCCAGACATTGAAGGAATATGTTGATCATATCAATAATATATCTCGTAAAACGCATTGCAGTGCCCGATTTCAAATCTCATTGAAATAAAAATATTTCTAGCGTATATCTATGAAATGCGCAGATAATTATCGATGTTTATAAAAAATACTATCACATTTTTAACAGTTTAAAGTTTCATGTGGAATGGAGAAATATATTATGAATTGAATTCAAATTATAATTTTGTCGCCTATATGTTACACAAATATGCTTCTAATTCAACGCAATAATATTACCAGACTCGCATTATAGCAAACGCTAGTCTCTAATATAGACAGCATAATTTAAACATAATTACGGATGTGGTTTTTGGTAAACACAAATAATAATTGTAATAAATTTGTGAACCCAACACAACCCGATAGAACATTAATCACAAATATGTTCCGACTTTTATTATAGGCACCGAAAATATCCACTACACAAAATAAAGCACAAAAGCCATTTTATCTGACAGGACCTTGTTTGAAATCATAACAAATAGCCCTTTAGAAAACCGCATCCCAACCCGAAAAGGGACCCCTTTAGACATTACAAATCTTTACCGCGTCGCGCACTTAAGAGACTGTCAATGAAAATCTCCGCTTTCCACGACTACGTTATACATCTTAATGGATTACATGAAATAAAGTCGGATAAAACAAGAATCTGTTAGGAAAACCTTCAACCGCAAATTGGTACCTACGCATGCTAAAACAAAATTTATTACATTTGCCCTTGGTCAGAAGAAGGGGCAGTTTTGCTTTGAAAGCCTCGCGTTCGACCGTTGTGGTTTTATACGCAACAGACGTATTATGAGTTACTAAATAGTTCAGCTTAAAGTATTTGTTTATTACCTTTATGCTCGATCATTGTTTTCGTTACATCTCTAATCGAATTATCAAAGTTTTGATCGATTGAGACATTGTTGTTATTGATATATTATATTCTCTTTTCGACGTTTATAAAAACAATATCATATTCAACTATTCATAATGAGAAATTGATATTTTAATTTATATCTTTAAATATATTAAACAATATGTCCCTTCATCGATCAAGATTAGCCACGTATACATAACCTTGTTCGAATGAAATTCGCTTTGAACGTGTTCATTTCGCACCCTTTGACGCTAGATTTGATGGCCTATTTAGACATTTGATCTGAACTCTTTCGTCATTATTCCCATTCGGATCCCTCGCACCAGTGCAGCCTTTGAATTCAGAAACAAATGGAAATGTAAGAGAAGTTTTTAATTCGCCTAATGCACGCCCTGTCTCCGTCCTTCCCTGTAGCGCTATGGTTTCGTAGCGTGAGCTTCATACTGCTCCCGTCACATCAACTTTTGTATTATAGGCAGTTTATTTTAGCTCCGTCTTGAATACATCCCATTTCGCTAAGACGTAGATTTTTAAAGCGGAATTTCAGCGCGGACATGTACCTACTGTTTTGTTGCAAGAAATTCTATTCACGTCTAAGAAAATGGTTTTGAAAAAGTTGTTGCATTATAGTCGTTCAAAGAATAACGAGGAGAAATAAAATTTTGCAATTATATTAAAGCTTATAGAAATTGTTTTACTTTCCTTGTGAATGAGATGAAGTTGTTTGAAATTATTTTATCTCAGTATATACCTATAGGTATATATTTGACGGTGAAATCATTTCACGTTATTTTGAGAAATCAGATTCCTCCTAGTTATTAATAAAAAGTATTATAATTTCCAATAAACTAATATCAAGTTAGTTGAACTAAGTTGCTAAGTTACAAGCCCGATGCCACCTCAACCCACCTGCCATCTAATTCTCATATGAATGTGAAATTATATGTAAATGTCGACCAAATGCTGCCGCATAGCTTGACAACTCGGCAGTGCTGTAAATATACGGTAGCATTGCAATCACTTTACCAAAACATGCGATATTGTAGTTTGCCATGCGTGTAAATCATGTAAAATAAAACGCATTTGCCACCCCTCATTCGTAAAAACAGCCCGCTCACATGAAAATCAAGATTCGGTTGAAACTTACGAAATTATCGTTCGCCTAATTGCATTTTATGGGGTTAACAGGTTATGGTATAGCTTATATTTTCATGGAACATTCGGGAAAGCGTAACAGAGTAATAATATTACTAGAGTTCAACTACGACATCTAAAAGTTTGCCTATAACATTTATTCTCACTAAAACAGCATACAAATAAATGCAAACTGTAGAATGTAGCAATTACAATCTATGTAAGGGGACGTGGATTCATATAAGTAGACAGTTCATATAATGTGCACGAAGCTCATACCGCAACAGTCTAACGAGTGCAATATCACCTAACTACGTTCAGCAGAAGTACCCCTTCTGTTTTAAACTAGAATCCATTTCACGACTACAAACTCCACAAATGTGCATTTTCTCGAGCGAAGCGCCACAAAGTTAAGTTTAACCACTTGCCGTAATTACCAATAAACCATGTTACAGTTGATGTCAACGAGTGACATCTGGATTATTTTGTTATTTCACTGACGTCGCGCTCCGACATTTTCATTTCTGTCATATTTAATTAAAAAGTTGTTTAGACGTCTATAATTTGCGAATTAATAAAAGAAAGTCGGTCGCAATGAAATTACTATCTTTATTAAATTGAAAGCGGTCGAGAATCAACTGCGTTGGATTAAGAACTATGATTTTATAGGCTTTAGAACTAGTTTTATGCTCTTTGCTAGCGCTTTGTAGTCACATGGTTCGGTTTAAACGCATCCTATTCGAAGAATATTGACAGATATGATCACTTCTCGATTGGACTCCAGCCAATAAACGTCGGGATTTTCTGTGCGATTTGTAACTCGATACTATTTCAGTTTCCGCTTGGAACAGGTACGCCATTTTGTAGTGTTCTCATATTCGACATGAGTTTAGGAGCATTTGCAATATTCTTACAGCTTTATTGTACATTATTCGGTGCCAATAATACCGTATTTATTGAACCAAAAATATATATAATTATGCTTAGAATAACTTTTATGGATACGAGGGTCTTTATAGATATGTAAACATTTTTGAAAATATTTTCTCTATTAACTAATATTTATTCTGATAAAATAAGAAATGCTAGATAAATTGAATTCTAAGGTAAAGTTGTTAAGATATAGTCACGTATACAAACAAATTCGTTGAAAATCGTGTATGAATGTGTCGCGCGAAGACCATTGCCGCTCGCGGCTATGTGATACTTTTTTATTTATTTTAATCAAATGTGCCAGTTGTTGTTTTGATGCTGTGAGGTTTGCTGCGGTGATAGTTTTGTGTGCTCTATATTCACCCATGAATTCCGGTGCACGGGCCTGTGGGTAAATGAATATTTTAACGTTTTACATATCCGATGAGTGGATTCGTTTTGAAACCCTTTTTTCCTTTTAAATCACTAATTTGAATCGTTTAATATTTTATCAATTAATCTGTTTTTAGATAGAAGCAATGCGCTTTGAAATGATTGAATGCAGCGAATCTCGTTTCGTTCGTGAAAGTCGATGCGAAATAATAAAATCTGATTCTCTTATTTCTTTTGTCTAATTGATTCCGATCCTTTGTGGTGGATCCGATGCGTACAGTCCGATTGAGTTGGCGCAATCAGAGGCTATAACTTCGCCTAAAAAACGTAACATGCAAAACCTCTTGCACAATATTTTTTCATAGAGATGAAAACATAAGGGTATTTTTTCATAAAAAAGTATAAGAAATTTAATAAGTATAACAAAATTTAAATCATTAATTTAATTATGTATTTTCGTATACTTAAAGTTGGTTATACACGTGAAGAAATAGTAAAATCAAGTGTAAGTATAATTTAAAAAAAGTATATATTTGTGGGGAAAGCTTCACCGTCTGCTAATTAAAGCCATCATGTAATGAATCTTAGCGGTGAGTCGGAAAATATTAGCTTTTTAACTTCGGATGGAAATGAAAGAAATCACTCGATGCAGTTTCATAAAATATATGTATTTTCAACATTTAATTTACCTGATTATTTTATGCACATACTCGTATAATTAAGTAAGAATTTATATTCTTAAATTTGCAATTTTACTAATGTCTATGTATAATGAATGTTTGATGATTTGTTTAATTCTTAAAAAAACGACACACAAATAGTGAATATAAAAGTCCAATTTCTAAAACGTATGATTGCACTTCTTAATAATATTATAACATCTTAGCACCTTGCCTATTTCTATTATAAACTTGACACAAACGAAAACAATTACGGACAAATAATACAAGCCATAATATCATAATAAGTAACGTGTAAAAAACCAAATAAACGCCACTGATTGGTACTTACGTGTACAATCAGGTCGTCCTTTCGTATCGACTTTTTCCACTTCGTTTATTACGCTCAGTTCGGGAATAGTTTTTGTTTCTGCCGTACTAATCAACGCCTGTACATAGCCATCGGAGTGAGATTTTCCATTCAGCGATTCTCAATAAAATGTTCCCCTATATTGTTGGTGCCGGTTTCAGTTACAGCATCCCCTAGTACTAAACGCAGATTGCGTCCCATCCCGAAGGGCGTTCTGTCTAAACTGTATTTGGGTCGATCTAAAAATACAATCGGAGTGTCTGTTCAATAACTGATTGCACTGCAAATAATTTATCGATATCACCTATCGTTCTTTGTGGATTAAATATTCAAAGAGGAATTTGAATTTTGTCAAACACGACCGGACCGCGCTAGCTCAGCTCGTCGGTAATCTGTAGTCCAATAATTACAATTGCGGCGATTTCAAGACCCTTCAGTTACAATTCCATTCATTCTTCAAATGATTCGGCGAGTGCGGTATGCGTTGCGAATATCGATTTACATACCACTGTATAATTCAAAGGTTGAATAATGTATCGCCTTTCATTAGCACATTGGGCAGCCGAACCGTATTTGCACATAAATTCAGTAACCAACCTTCCCAAGGCAGACACACGTGCGAACGATTATCCATTTAGATGCCGAGTCTCCTGCGTACATTTAGTATCTTGAAAATTTTATGAATAAGTTTTTACACATGACTATATTTTATGTTTTTATACACACCCGAGCCAAGTACAGCGCGATGCTATTTGCATAAGTCTATAAAAATCCCCGTTGCGTGTTCACGATAAGTTATTTTTAATATGTTAAGTTTAACTCCGTGGCGTAGAGTAAATAATTTAATATCCAATCACATCGTAATAACAATTTTATTATTATACAAGTAAAAGTGATTAGTACACGTATACACATAATCATAAGGAATTATCTTTTGGGCATACAAGTACCTAGTAATAATCATAGAAACTTGAGGCAATCTACGATCCTAGTTCCAATCGGTAACAATAAGATATTATGAGATTAGTTGCTTAGTAAGAAACCCTAAATTGCGTTTCCAATTTCGCAGAGGATATATCCTTGTTATTAATGAATGGTTCCGATAATTACAAGCTTAACGCCACGTGCTACCTTCAAACTGGTTCATCTCAATCATTTTAATGCTGGATTAATTATAATTTACTGCAGCCGAGCTCCTTTTGAATTATACAAGAAAAAACACTTAAACATAAATAATTAAATGTTCTGAAAGATATGGCATGTTAAATTAAGCGCTATTTTCTTCGCTAACATTCAATGAAAATTATGAAGGTATACCAAAATAATATACAAAGTTTTCAGGGCACGTAAATTAAAGAAGTGAACAGAGTAAAACTAAATGCCATTCATTTCTGTGACCTTTACAACTTTGAAGCAGTTATTTTATAGTTAGATGCTTAGATAAACAATTTATCTTGTAATGTCAATTAAATTAAATTTATTTTAAACGTTACATTTAAATTGAATAAAATTGTGTATTCTTTAAGTTCGATAATAAATTGAATACTCTACAATCTTCATATTTTTAAGATAGTAAATTTTATAAAGTTAATAAAACTTTCGAAAAGGTTTAAATTCCACATACGTTTATTATGTAACTAGCTTCCGCCCGCGACTCCGTCCGCGCGGATGTCGGTCTTCGCGTTGATGGTTTATTTCTCCATTTTGAGTAGGTACTGACAATAAAATCTTATAAATATCTATTGGACCCAATTCCCAAATACGGCTAGGCCTATAATAATACGCAACGTGTGTTCGCGGTTCTACGGAACAACGTCTATGGATAAAACTGAAAAATTAAGATTAATTTTTTTCTACGTATTTTTCCAGGATAAAAAGTAACCTATTTTACGCCCAGGATAATAAGGTATAATTATACCAAGTTTCATCGAAATCGAACCGCTAGTTTTCACGTGATGCCTTCACATACAGACAGACAGACAGACAGACAGACAAAAATTTTTTTAATCACATATTTGGGTTTGGTATCGATCCAGTAACACCTCCTGCTATTTATTTTTTCAATATTTTCAATGTACAGAATTGACCCTTCTACAGATTTATTATATGTATAGATAAACAAAGCTCTCACGATTTTTTTTCGAAGTTTTAAATTTAATGCAGCGCTATACTTATTTAAAACAAATTAACATTTAATACAATACCCGTTTAATGAGTGCAAAGAAAACAATGTTGATCAACGAATTTACAATCGTTTTAGTCTTAATTGGATGGAACATTCTGGATGCAGTAAAATTGAGTGGAGATAAGTCAAGCGTTAAGTTCACCTTAATTTACGAACTCCCATTTTGGTAATCATCAATAAATTGGACAGTTCAATGAATATATATGTCAATGAGCATACACACAATATACACACAGGGTTATAAGAAAATAGTTTTCTTGGAAAACGTTTCAAAGCCTTTCATCTTGAGAATAAACTCGGGAGGAAGATTGACAGGACGGTTCACAAAAAAATATTGTATATAAATATGCTTATTATTAGGTTTTATCGAAAGAGTAGTAAAAGTGGAGTGCTGGCATTTCTCTGAAAACAATCGCTCGGATATAGCTTTTTAAAAGTGTCTTAAAAAGTCTTTTGATAAGTAAATAATAATTCCAGTATTAAAATAGGTTTTATAAGTAAAATAACTACCTATAAGCGTCCGATTACCGCAGGCAACCGCAACAATGCTTTGGAATTTCAACGACTTCAATTATTGAGTGTCTACAAAACCTTATGGGGTTCTCGAGGGGCTGGACTGACCATTCCGGTGATAATGCCGCATTCCACGCCGAAAGGGTATACCTACTATACTGTTTGCTGCGTTTACGTTTAATTCTTGTTAGATAAAATACCAATTGCCAAACTTGCTTGGAATTTGTGAATTAATCATGTGCTTTGATTAATTAGATTTAGCAATGGACATGTAATTTGTGTTATCGATTGATTTTAGACCTACAAATTACAATATTAGCAGCATGTGTGGTCTAGCAGTATAAACCTAGCATCGCCATGGCAAGGCGAAAGATGCGGGTTCGAATCCTGTCATCTTCATTTTTCTATTCTATAAAATTTATAACATATATTTTTCGCTATAAAACTGTAAATTAAAATCAGCATTATTTTAAGTTCCACAATCTTCATGATATGTCGTATTCTAGTGTCACAAGCGCATCATCACATTATCTCTTTATACCTTTTGATCAGCATAAATCTCTCTAGCAAACTCGCATTACACAATTCGCAGAACAAACCCCACACCGTACAGCGTATGAATAAAATAATATTCCGCTTGTCACGAAGACACAAGCCTGTCACAGGACTGACGACTTGATGGTCGGTAACTGGAGTGCGAGGATCTAATCCAATTGAGGGCTTGCATAATTCGCACGAGCCTCGCATCGCATTGTTTAGTGCATTGAACTAATAGACGCTATTACCTTAACTGCCTCGCATCGCCGGGATTAGAAGGAATTATAACGGGGTCAGTTTTGCTTTATGGGAAATTATTTTGCACCACTATCCGGGATTGTAATTCCGATTAAACTCAAACTCAAAACTCAAACTCAAACATTTATTTATTCAATTAGACTTCTTCGAGAAGCACTTTTGAAACGTCAATACATATTTTTATCATTTACCACCGATTCGGAAAGCAGTATCTATGGAGAAGAATCGGCAAGAAACTCCATAGTTGCTCTTTTAAATCATTTCAGTATTACAATTTAATTTTACAAAATATGTAAGATTTGATTGTAAATGTGCTTGGTGGATATGAGATACGTGCACGTTAAATATACAATATAGGTAATTGGAATGTAAGCTACCTATGGATGTAGGCTACCTTAGATTTTATCTCTACCCTGATTACATTATTCGTTGCATCAAATATTAAGGGAAAGTGTGATTTCAAGCAAATTAGGTCACTTACACACGCGTCACGTTGTTTCTAATCACGCTCTTATCGCAATATCTAGCCATTCCAACGAAGAAACAAAGCCGCCTTTCAGGGTAAATAAAGACGAAGTAACAAAAGAAAAAACTAGAACCGTAGTGCGGTACATTATCACCCACACCAACATCGTATATGAGACCTTTAAGCATTAAAAGAAAATAAAACAGCTGCTTTTTTGTGAGAGTTTTCTTGAATTGATAATTTACGTTTTCAAAAGGCATAAGAAAAGATTATTTCAATGATTTCTTTTAATCTCATATTGAAACACATTCAAATAGGAAACTTGATTTTATTTTTCTTGAGTATGACCAATTATAAACACAACAATTATGATAATAATACAAATATTATGAGTTTTTTCTATTGAAATTATCAAAGTTTCAGTGTAAAATCAATTATTTACAATCCCAGGCTTGCAGCGTTCTATGCTAAATAGGAGTTAGTCGCTCGAATTTTGTCGACTTTTTTATTTATGATTGACAGCACACGAGCGCGGTGCTCGGTCGCGCGTTGCCTGCCCACTGGACCGTGATCCACTACTAAGAGACCAACCTATCTGTCGGTCTGCCCACATTGTCACACGTTGCATAATACAACAGCTCTCTGAATCCCGCTACATTCGTACGTTACATTTTTAAATCACCGAACTATTCATAAAAATCATCCTCTTGAAAAATACTGAATACAAAAGTACTGCCCTCCCATATGGCCACTCGTACACGTCTAATTACGGAAATACGCGCGCTTTCACTTGTGTCTAAATGTAGAAAGAAATGTGTGTTCATCTCGTTAAAACTTTCATCTACAAATATAAAATTCAATTTCTGAACGAGCGCAAAAAATCTTTTACCTTGTTTTTGGCGTTCATTCTGCATCAACCGACGTAGAATCCTAATTATCTTTCCCAGTTAAGCTTAAGTGAATTATTCTGGCCGCCCACTGTAGCGCACAAACAAAACGGCTCGGAGTTCACAACCTCAGTCGAAAATACTAAAACATTAAAGAGATTTCCCGGCACACGTATAATATTTGCTAAGCAGTGTGTACGCGGCGCATAAGCCTGCTATCTTGGCGGAGGTAACAGAGCCACGCTTAGCCGGCTCAACTTTTAATAACGCCCGCAAAATCATCTAATTAATCTGATTACGGACGGACCCGCGCACTGACGCAACACTCGCCACTAATGCTCACTCTTGAGTATTAAACAAACTTATTTGTCCCATGCAGTGCCTTTCGGATTAGTCAAATGTGCCTTGGCTTTCCTTTAGATAAGGGTGAACTAAGCACAATCCCGGCCGCCTATCTGAGGTTTATCCTAATTAATATTCCAGCCTTTAGTGATTCATTCTCTTTAGAGTATTAATCATCTCGTTCTTTTTATTGAATGTGCTTTCTGAATATCTTTGGATATTTTTAAATCTAACATGTACCTAAATATTATGCCAAAATACAATTGCAATAACTGTATGTTTGAGCCGCACAAAGAAAAACCGTATATAGAAAATGTGGCATTTTATTTGTATTCATGTGAGACCTTACATGAACGTAATTACATGGGTAAGTCAGCTTCGAGTCGCAGAGGATGAATGACTTCTGCCTCTAATGGAGATCTTATCTTTGCCTAAACGGAGTAAAGAGGCTCGCTTTAATAGTATAAACTATGTTATGTAGGAATTGGGGACTTATCTTGGCTACATAGAACAGCTGAGTCCAGGTCATAAATAAGGACCGGCTTTGATTTCTGAAGGTGACCCTCCTTATACGTTACTTTGGGTTTGAGGTCATGCGATCCCTTTTAATAGATTATACGGAAATCTTGCCTAATTCGCATAATGAACACGTGATTCGTTTTTATGTGCGTTTTATAGACCTAGATACTATATCAGCTCACCCGTTGATTGTAATAAAGTCATTAGAGATATTTTTCTTCGTTTTTTAGGGTTCCGTAGCCAAAATGGCAAAAACGGAACCCTTATAGTTTCGTCATGTCCGTCTGTCCGTCTGTCCGTCTGTCCGTCTGTCACAGCCGATTTACTCGGAAACTATAAGTACTACAGTGATGAAATTTGATGGGAATATGTGTTGTATGAACCGCTACAAAAATATGACACTAAATAGTAAAAAAAAGAATTGGGGGTGGGGCCCCCCATACATGTAACTGAGGGATGAAATTTTTTTTTTCGATGTACATACCCGTGTGGGGTATCAATGGAAAGGTCTTTTAAAATGATATAAAGTTTTCTAAAAAACATTTTTCTTAAAGTGAACGGTTTTTGAGATATCAGCTCTCAAAGTCGTAAAAAGTATGTCCCCCCCCCTCTATTTTTATAACTACGGGGTATAAAATTCTAAAAAAAATAGAGGTGATGCATGCTAATTAACTCTTTCAACGATTTTTGGTTTGATCAAAGTATCTCTTATAGTTTTTGAGATAGGTTGATTTAACTGTAATTTATTATATTTGCTGCTACGGAACCCTTTGTGCGCGAGCCCGACTCGCACTTGGCCGGTTTTTTGACCTGAAAGAATTCCTAACAATTATCCGCTAATCCGTTTTCTTCAGAAATTAAATATTTAAGTCGGCAATTTGTGGCGCTTCCGTTTTGCGGCGTTAAGAGAGGACTATTCCTTGCGAGTAATTTTCGGAATTATATTATTACTTCGCCTTAGGATCCTGTAATAATTATCTCTGCTCTGCTTTAACAAGCACTTATTTAAAGCAGGAAATTAAGCCGTTACGTTAAATTGAGGTCGATAAAGCCAAAGTTTAATTGTAAATGTCAACAATTTCGTCTCATTGTTTAGGAAAAGAGTATTTTCGAAAGATTTTGTGACAATATTTTGGATTGAGATAGATGGTTTTAAAAAATTATAGTATCTTTAAAGTTTTCTTAATACTTAATCAAAGTTTACAACAGAATGTGATATAAAATTTTAGTAGGATATTTGAGAAGCAGTGAAGAAAATTTTATAAAGAAAGCAAAGCCTATTGGCAGAACGATTCGAGCGGTAAATAGGAAGGAGGTAGGATGCGAGCTCCAGATAGGCAGCCCAAGCGACGCGAATGCGACATTTCAATTTGAACATATATTATTCATGGTAATGCGTTAAAAGCAACGCCACACGGCGTGCTGCGAGCGAGGAGCGAGTATTCGCGTGGTACGTGCAAACTCTACAAACCTTATATATATTATATAGTTATATATTCAATGTTGTGCTTTAAAATTGTCGTTTCGCGCCATTTGCAGCGACCGGCACGATGTGCTTCGTTTATAAAGTAACACTACTAAATGTGGGCTCCGTTTTTATTTATCGTACCATACACAAAATCGACGATTTTCACCTATCGCTGGAATTTCAGCTGAAAAACTATACGAAATCCATTGAAAGCGCGTTTCTAACAATATGCTCGTATTTTCATGTAATGAAATTGGTGCGAACTTTTTTGTGAGCGTGTTTGTTCAATAGCAATCATTTATATGTGTCAATTCAATCGCAACCGGTGACTCAAATACGTAGTTAAATTGAAACTCTGGAGAGTAAATCGGTGTAGCTTCAAACAAAGAAGTTTAAAACTGTATTGTTGTACGGCAACAATAGATTTCACTTAATTTATTTATCTTAATAAACATTTTGGCTTTTGATTTGCTTTTGTCCCTTAAACGAGTTATTATTTATACGGGTCTAGGCAAATTTTTGGCTTAAATACTAAAATCAGATTGTTCTGGAAAGAGCCTACATTATAAAATGTAGAGATTTATAATTTTATTACATTCACTAAAGATTTCACACGATCGACGTGCAATTTGTCATAATATGCTAGCTTATGATATCCAGCTGGCTTCAAGCCATTAATTATATACCCCAGCGAAAGCAGGGCGGGCCCGATCATTACTATCGGTAGCATAAAGATGAAAGATAGCCACGGGTCGCTCATAAAAACAAATACTCTATTTTTAAACGTATTCATCTTAATACGAAAATAAAACGCGATACCCTCACAAACAAACTTATTTACCTTTTTATGATACCGAAGTAGATAATAATTCATTATATTTATTTACATTTTGTGGTCCATTTTCCTCGTAAGGGTCGAATTCGAGTTGTGGGCACATCTATTATTCATCGCTGAAGACACGGGCACGAAATTTGTTTAAGTGCGTTGTGATCCAACCAATCTCCCCATTTTTATTTCATCACAATAAATGTATTACACGATTCAAATCTCTGTCGATAGTTTTATTTTGTTTTTAGTTCCGATGCTGATAGTACATTCACTTATCACATCTTAGTAGTTTAGAATTTTATATTATTTAGTTATTCTGAGCTAAAAAAAGAAAAATAGCGTCAACATTTGCTATCAACCCATAGAACAACGAGGCATAAATCATTGAATAATAAGAGTTAAGGACATTAGAAACGATAATGGTAATCCTTTAAAATGTGGTGTTTGATCAGCAAGCGTGCGTGCGTATGCATCGCTCCAGCTTATACCACGAATAAACTGAGCCGATGCCGGTTACATGTTATGCCTACTAATTGCGCGGAATAATACTAGATTAAAGCTGATTAACTATTTTGGTATATAACATACAGAATGGTCTTTGTATCATAAAATTGTTAGTTATTATGATTCAAGTTACATGAATAATCTATCTGCTGGTTTTGATATCACAAAAATATGTTTTATTGTTACATAAATGATTGAGGATACGTCATGCTTTTGGCACTTTATACTAAGAATAATTCGAAAATCGGTCAGCAATTGAATGCCGTAAAACTCTAGAAAGTAGTAGAAATAAAAGGTCTCTGAAATCCGTTATCAGATAGAAAAAGGTCGCACCTGAGTCCACTACCATTTTCGGTAGCCCAGGACATAAATTGCAAATAAAAGTAATTGTTGAAAGTTCCGTATGAGCGAACGAGGAGCTCTAAGCTTGAATTTGTGTCGAATTACCTGCCACTAGTTTTAAGACTTGTCATTTATCAGCCGACGGTCCGATAGGCCGAAGGTCGGAATGGAAGGGATAATGGACTCCGTCGTTATTTTAAGATTGAAGCGATATATTACCAAGATAAATTTAATTGCAAATAAAAGAGAAAATTACGTTCTTTGAATAAGATGTTTTACGTTTTTTAGTATTATTGTATAGGTGAAATCTGTGTTATATTGACGCCAAAAATAGAATCTACTTATTTTATTTTTCAAAAATCCGAGAAGGAAAATGAACAAAGCTGATAACATTTAATTGAATTAATAAAGTATTTTACTCCCTAATAACATTCATAATATTAGCTTCAATAACATAATACGAAATCCAATAGGCTTTATTCCATACATCACACGGGTTTATTGAAAATAAGTCCGTATAATAAAAACATTACGCAAAATGTTTGGTTGGTTTCGTGCGTATATTAGAGGATCGCACAAAAAGGAGGGTTTTGATTGACGCCAGCAATCGGCTTAATGTAACCTCCGGGCAAGTTTTGCGTACAGCCTACTGGTTAAATTCAGAGGTCGACGTAAAGCGACGCCATCGCTCACACGTCACGCAGCAGTAGAATTCATATTTGTCTTAGAAGTTGATGCGTACAATAAAAATTCGCTCTGCCACGTAGCTGTGACCGCGGTTCGCGTTACATGTTATATATACTTGGATCGTTTACGAAATTACACTACTTTTTTAAAGGGTTGTGATCTGTTAAGCCTGCGACGTAATATATTTCTTAGTTTTGACATGTAACATAATGTTGCTCTATGAATTATATTTCAGTCTGAGTAAGATTAAGATGATACCAAATTGTATTTATATGTAATTTAAAAATGTACTTAGGTCTTTAAGCTTTTTTATTAGCAAAATATTATATCTATAAATTTGGATAGATTTAAATAATAAACACGAGCTATATAATAGTCCTGTTATCAACATAAACTACCCTATCTATAAACTTTATCCTTTATCTCTACATTTTTACTACTTAATAAACATGTATTTCCTTTCCAATCCATACATGAATGTATTTTTAGTTTGATTATATGCTTAAGCAAAGTTCTATTCGGTGTGTGGTTTATATTCGTTCAAGTTTACGTGACTAGAAATAGTAAAATCGGATGATGATGTTGATAATGTGCGCTGTAATGGGCCATTGGCAATAAAACCTTATAGGTAAGCGATGGATTAAATAGAATTAGGTCAGGGCAAGGCCCACACCTTGTAACAATGTTTCGGAACTCCTGGACGCCTGTATGATAATTTTTATACGCATTTTCGCGACTTACCTATATCAATTATTTTTATGTATTTCGTTAGCTGGAGTGCGTGCACAATGGTATTTAAACTTCAAAACATTCACATCCACGATAATAGCTGTACAAATTGTTCCATTTGTCGTATTTTACAATAATAATAATCACTTGTTGAATCTGTAAAAAATATGGAATTCCAGTTATTCATTAACCGCTTTCAATTGAATGAATTCGTTCATGAAAGGCAATTTATGTGCCATTATAAAACTATATTCAACTACTTGCAAATTGATAACGGTTAAATCATTTGTTTTTGTTGTTACTCATAAGTTCATAACCATTTACGGTCATTTCACTATGAATACAAGGAACAATAATGTTATTTCACAGTTATTGAATCGATTGAATATGACTGGTCTTTAGAATATGTAAAATAACATGTGTGCTTGAAAAGTACAAAACAAACTCAGTTTCGTATAGATTCGTTGACCATTATTCCGAACAAAATTCACTTGTGCAACGTACAATACGTGCAGTACCACACAAAGGCTAACAATCACTTATTTATACGCCTCTTTTCTCCCAACTCTATAACATTGTTAGGGATAATCCGAAAAGTTCGATACACCGCACTTCCTTCCTCAAAGATACCGTTGACGAAACTTCTGGACGAAAACTTGGCGACCACAGTCCGAGTTTCACGTAGATAATTTGCATAATAGAATACGGTAGGTCTATTTGCTATCGGGATCATCCAAACTTCTGTGGATTAGTGCTTTCACGGCCCTTATCGGGTTCTGAACGAATTTCGGGCTGCTTACGATGGCGATGTCATTATGGATATCCGATTTATATGCAGATTGGAAGTGAAGTGGAGGAGCAGGGATTCACCGCTACCGCCGCCCTTGCAAGATGCACCGTAATACAATCTTGACGCTTCATTTTGTGACCGACTTGATAGACTGATTCATAGCAAGGGATGATATCACAGCGGTATATCGTATTGCATGGAAACGTCTAAATTAATTGGTGTGAATTAATTTAAATAGACACGCACGCTATTTCAGTCAAATTAAACGATAGGCGTTTCCAGTCAGCGGACGAATGATAATTGTTCCTTTCTAACTTCCTCATTTTAAAGGAAATTTTCAAGTAGACTATAATTAGTTTAATGTAATTAAAGAATAATATAAAAGCATAAGTTTAATTCATTAATCCTTCACTTTTGTCGTCGAGATCTCTCAACTTTTCCTCTCCCAACGATGAAGACAGAGCCTCTATTGTAAGGTTTAACAATTTCCCCGCCTGGTTGCATTTCACAGAATATTAATAAAATATCACAATGGATGTCAACTCTATTCAAGATAAGTGGCCAAGATGAAGCGCGTCAGTAGCAAAATTCACGAAATCAAATGACGAATGAATTATGTCAAACTGAAAAACTTTGTAAACTCCACTCCAAAATAATACAACTGACTACTCACGCCTTTCAGTTTCGAGTACATTTATCTTGAAAAGGGTCATTAAAATATCGAGTAAAAGAGTAAACTCCATCTTTATTTAATCAAATTAATGCGAGTAAAAATACATTAAAACATTCAGATTCGCGCATTTCATCGATTATAACGCCGCGTAAATTCTCTTGATTGTACAGTATGTTATAAAAAAGACGTTCGTATTAAAAAGTAGCTTAATTACAGATGGTTCGTTTAATAATTTAGGGTCTTAATCGACCCGTATTTATTACTTGATGTGAACGATCGAGCAGCCAGATATATTACCTGAAACAATTAACACCTGAGCCAATACAATGGAATACAGCTTACATTCGAGAGAAATTCATTTATTAATGACGTCTGTTGAGAACTGGTTATCGGCAATGATTTATAGTGCATATATATTTGCACAAAAGAATTATTAAGGCGATGAATGATATTTATTAATATAGCTGTGAATAAACTATTGACACGTGCGTTGTTCAATGTTGATATTATAAAATGCTTTCCAACAAATATAAAAAGTTAAATCGATGCATAAGCTCAGAGTCGGAAAAATATGCCATCTTGTTTCATACAATGAGGGATGAGATGAAGAAAATTACTTTCTTAACTGGATTATTCCTAACATTTTCCAACTCTTCTTAAAATACGCTCGTCGGATAAGCGTAAAGCATTTGCATGTTTTTTAAAACCCAACTGTCAAATCCAAGTTGTTTTTGTTCGACCATTTTTACGAAACTTTGAGGGGAAAAGTATAATGAAAAAGCCAACACATCATTCATTTTTCACCAGCGCTGTCTATTATGAATTGCAGTTTTTAAAAAGTTGGTAATTAAACATCGGGCCGCAGTTCAGGTCAGTCCTAACTTTTAAGTGATATAAAGTTGATAAAAATGCTAATCATTGTCGCTATTTCGTTAGTATCAAAATTAACATTTTACAAACATAATTTTTATACACAATTTTTCATATATACACGTTAATATATTCATTTTTCTAATTCTAGAATAACCTTTCCGTTATCTTTCCGAAAACAAGAAAACATTTCGTTTACATTGCAATACTGGAAAGATAAAGTACAAAGAAAAAGATGACAAACGTAAACAGATTATTGCGTCTTTTTTATTTGATCATGAAGACACAAAAGATAAAAACTGAACAAAAGCAATAATATTATCCTTTCGATAACTTATTCACTTTGTATCACTATAGTACAATAGTACATCGGATCGGTATTATATATTGCGAACTTTTTCTCATACACCATATTCCTTTGATACTAGAACCTATTCAATGTTGGTTTAATGCTCTAAGTATTCAATAGAGGATGTACTATAATGATTTGAAATCATCTTTTAATTTTCTTTTGTGTAGGTTTCTGCCATTGTAAGTTTTTCCATCCCCATTTATTCGATTGTAGTGGAATATGAGCGAAAATCTGACATTTAATTGATTTTGGATATACGAAAATTGTGCGCTTGTAATAAGGACAAATGCCAGAAGTAAACCGAAAAACTTTATCTGTAGGTAGGTAGTAGGTATATTTAAGTGTAGAGAAAGTCTTGGACATTTAAATTCGTCCTGTAATAAAAATAACTAGACAAATATTTTGCCGGAATTGGATTGACTTCAAATTCCCATCTTTGGAATAACTCAGTTTTTCTTTCTATTAGGAAACTGATACAAACTATAAAATAACACCCCTAATTTACAAAACTAATAATGCTCTATCCAAAGTAGATTTAAAGTTGTCTTTCGTTTAAAGACCCTATCCGCAACTCAATTCTGAAGGGAATCATTTCTCCCTTCGACGGCTCCTATTTGTACTGAAGCACAGGTTAATAAGTAATGAAGCGGATTCTGAGTTTTGTTTGTTAAAGTGATTATTCAAATACGTAAAACGTTTTCGGCTTTGCCTAAACTTCTTTCATATTTTATTCATCGATCCTTCACGGTTCGAGACATCCGTAATTGTTGATAAGATTCTGTTGAATGTTTTGAAGTGCGCAGTTTCTTAGTATGGTTAAAAACTTTATCAGTGCGATTAATTGGGAAAATTTCTAGATGTAAAAAGTTTTATCACGGGAGTTGTTGTTATGTGCAACTTTTTAATTAAGCGTTTTATTTTTTATAATTACTTAGTTTGTTATTTTCTTTCTTACACTGTAACAAGGATGTATTTATACCTGCAGATACCTGCTTTTTAACCAAATAAATAGTGTAAAACAAAAAGTTGTATCGCCATCAATAAATCATGTCTAAGAGTAAAAATAAAACATTTTAATAAAATCAGAACAGTCTCATTGGAGATACATAATGATCCTAAAGCAATCCAATCTCTTCATTATTTATTCCGTCGTCGTATAAACTTATCTATAAAAACAGAAGCGCAAATTATCCCGGAATTCACTCCTCAGGGAATCATTACGTAAATACGACAAAATTGTTGAGAATCTGTCTCCAGAAGGGGTGTTATTTATTGAGGGCAAGGGCGGAGTGTATCCGAGTAGCTCTATTAGCTCAACTAATATTTTGTTCTTCCAGTTAATTGTTATGTCGTCTTTAATACCAGGTGGCTTGTCCCATTAGGCCGCCGCGGGCGAGTTAATGCCGGCACGAAACTTGAGAAGCAACGAGCTTCCACCCGCGGAAATATTTAAACAAATTAAAACTTTTTCTTTATACCATTTCCCGAAGAGTCTCCTCATTCTGATTCGTTTTTATTGAGTTTTCCCACTTTCAACGTACTCGTCGAAAGTAGAGGGCTTAATTCGATTTGCCTGTATAATGTTGTGTGTCCACGCGTATCCGCCGGCCGAAATCTTGTTTGAATGTTATTTACTTGATATTTCACATTGTGGTTTTTGCGTGATTTACATTCGATACAAAATGTTTGTCGTGTTCATGCAAAATAACCTGTATTATTGTACTGTAGTACAATATTTGATTCTATAGGAATACTGATTCTATTTAAAGGTCATTTAATAAAAATCACAATAATATTTTAATGTTATAACTAAATAAGAAAACTAAAAATTATCAATTTCTAAATCAATTAAAATATAATCCGTAAAACAACAACATAATTCCGCTGGCGATCGAGCGAATAATCCATAACCTATTTAGAATTGGGATTCTCCGGCATACTGTAAACCAAAACATTCCAGAAAGTTCTTCAAATTAAACGCAAGAGTCATTGTTGGGAACAGTTGGTATTTGATGGACAAGAAGTTGACCATTACGAACCAACTGTTTTGCAACTACCGAAGTAACTGCTTGTGGTCAAACTGGGTAAACATTGCACTGTTCTACAGTTATAGTCTATAGCTGACAGCTTTAATTTAGTTTCCCTCTAATAATCAATGGATTTTAGCTCAAATCTATAATAACGCGATCTCTTGTTCTCAAAGATAAAATTCCCTTTAATTTCTCAAAGAAAACTACTTTGTAGGACTTAAATTAAACAATTGAGTAATTAATTTAGCTCAAAATAGACCTGCGGCTAAAATTACAAACAAAATTTATTCAGATTCAGATTTATGTAATACTTAAAAAAGCAATTTAAAATAAAAGTTTTTATACGTTATTGATATTTAAAATTCAATTTAAGATGTAATTTAATTATTAATACATTAGATACTTTCAATAATTCAAAGGTCTATCTTCATCTTATCTCTTTCGATATTCCTAATCGATACTTTGCCGCCTCCTCATTAAAATGAGTATAGATTCTAAAATAAATAGAAAAATAAGAACACGACTTTAACATTTAAATTAAAAAACTCTCTAACTAGATAATCAAAGCTCTTGTATATTTTATAACTTCAATGCACTTCATCTTAAGTGTTTCATTTCGACCTACTTATTTTCATTCATTATTATTGATAGCGCTATTTCTCGCGTTGAAAAATTATTTGTTAAAAAGCAAAATAAAAGAATATAATGAGACAAACATTTTAATCAAGAACTCGATGAAATTTTATTGTGCAAATGAATAAAATTTTCTTCGTGAATTAATGATAAACCTACATAAATTTTAATGATATACTTATTTAAAAGCTTAATTCATTCACAACTGTATATCGATTTATACGTACGTATATTGTATATGCGTTCGAACACGATATTGTCGTTGTTTCTATAAAAATCTGCTAATGGCTCAGCACTCTGCATATCAAATGCCAATTGCCAAGCGATTTCTCGTATGCATCATCTACGACATGCTTGCATATTGATTATATTTTATCGTGCCCCCGAGACTCAACCGCCTATCCCATTAATTGTGCAGTCTCTAAGCACACGCACACACACGCCTACGAATCAATGCGTCGTACACACAAAGAACGCACACCAACATACAATTTGTTCACATATTAGACTCCGACAAACGCTGCTGCACGAATGATATCGGTAGGTTTTGATGGATTGCGGTACAGAATGTGATATTCGTAATTCATCGCTTGTGTACTCGCAATTTCTATTTACTGTTGCATGAAACCCCTTTTTTAGACGCGGAACAAATAAATCGATTTTTGCATGTCAATGATTAATAACGTCGGGTTATGTTGGTAGTTTATTTTGATTCCGTTGTAGGCAACTCTATTTTGTTATAGACTAATTTATATGCATTTAGACCAAATAATACACAAGAAACTTCAAACGTGAAACAAATTCAATAAATTATTT
Source organism: Colias croceus (assembly GCF_905220415.1). Taxonomy (NCBI): domain Eukaryota; kingdom Metazoa; phylum Arthropoda; class Insecta; order Lepidoptera; family Pieridae; genus Colias; species Colias croceus. The sequence continues at coordinate 4,882,081 of NC_059540.1, read as the reverse complement.
AAAAGTTTCAGTTTAGCATACGGATAAAAACAACGTATTTTTAATAATTATCACTTGATAATATCCTTTTATATTATAATAATCAGGTACGTTCTATTCTTATACATTATTAAATTGAACAAACTCAATTTCCAGCTTTCATAATGCGTAGTCACTAGTCAGATCTCAGCTCTAAACCAAAATGTAATTACACCAGAAAAGACTAGAATAGGCATAAAACAGAAAACGACTGGTCTGGAAAACACAGGGATAATTATGAAGCGACATGAAAAGTATCAGAATGTATAAAATCTGTAGAAGCGTCACAAATCTCGTAAACGACAAAAGAACGGTGAAAAATTTAAGGTTTAGTAGGAGCTCTTAAATGCGTACCTACGTCGCAAATTAATGCGACAGCTACCTCTGGGGACGTGGCGGGAATCTCCCCTTAAATAAAATGCTTAATAATAGAGCCGGCTGCTTAGTAGAAATGAGCAGACATTAGAGAAAATTGTTACAAGTGTGACTTTATTGATACTGCTCCTTGGGTATTCCTTACCTTAAACTGTACCCCGGCGTAATCACTTTTCGTATTACACCATGTTTTCATTACAATTCACGTTTATCTCGGGTAATTTCGAAGAAAACATTGCACGAATTACGAATGATTAATGATAAACTGGGCAGATTTCGCTACCTTAATTATACAATATTTATGTACGTGGGCTGTTGTACTTATGTCAAAATTGGAGAAACCTACACGAGGGTTAACGCATTGTCCGAATATTAAGGGCCTAATTAGACTGGTCACGCAGCGATATGTTCATAAACGTCCCTATTAAGGCACAACTTGTTAAGGTCCATTTCAACTTACGTGACTCAAATTGTGACTCCGAAGTTGACTTTTCACTGGCACTGAGGGATAGGCCGTTTCACTTTACGTCATACAATATCAGACACATCGAGCGCAAATAATAAATAACAGACCACTTAAACTTAGGTCCTCAACTTACGCTATAAACGAAACTTAAACAGGGACACAAGATATAAGATTAAATATAAAACGAGAAAAGTACTCGAGTTATGAAGTTAAGAAGAAACAGATTGTTTATAAAAGGGAATCCAGTCTACAATACAATTTCTTCCTTGTTATTTTTAAATAAAATATTATGTTGTTAGAAAGATGCTATTCAAGTTATGTAAGGGGACAATAGTAATGACAGTGAATTTATACTTTGCCTTTGTCATAAAATAGCTTCTTTATGCAATTTTTTAATTAAATAAAAAGATTGTAAATGCCTTCTTGTTTTGTTTTACTGTTAAACTTAAAATGTCTGCATTGAATATCATTTTCAATAGCGGCATGTTGTGAAATATGAGAATATCTAGTTTCTACGATTTAGCTTTGAAAAACATACCTAATTGTGTCGGCAAATTTAGTTTGAGATTTGAAAACAAATCAACGTTTAATTAGCAAATTGCTATCCATTTCAATCAAGATATTTATTGGTACAAATTTGCCAATATTACCATTTATTTCGACTTGTATCAAAAGATTTTAGCTGCTGAAAGCGATACTTAAGTATTAATACAAATACAAGAAAGAAATCAATTGATGTGATTGATTTCTCTATTTGATTGAAGTATTTCGCTTTCGATTTTAAGTATGTTTTCTGAGAAATAATTATTTAATAATTACTTAACTGAACCTGTGACTGAACACTGATTCAAAGTCTAAAATTTTCCTAGCGTGTTGTAATACGTATTACGTCACGAGACTATAAACATACACTAATACGGACATAAAGTAAACGAGCCCAAGGAGGTCTAACTCAATTTCATCAAATGTTGCGGAAAATTTTTCGTTCGCCGCAAAAAGGGTTGTCAGTACGCGCGTAAATAAAAGCTTAGCATTCCCACGCAAACAAATCACCACTAAACAAACGCGTCTACAGGTAAGAATAATTGAGGGAAAGGTCACCTGTTACGGGTATTCGACATCGATCATCGGGGGTGTGTCGAGGTCCGCGAGTAATGTCGCCCTTGGGGGTAAACAGCGACTGCGAGACAAAACCCTGGAGGCCACCTGTCAAACGAAGTATGCCCACTTTTTACAAACACTTGTTTTAACGCGAACAATTTGGTCCTGCGCGCCTTACGCAAAACTGAATGTTTAATACGCGTATATACGCCGTGAATATTGCAATGCAATTCGGATTTTTTCGCAACCGGGGAGTTTTAAAGCGTACGAACGCGGCCAAATTTTATACGTTCGGGTTAGATGAGTGGTGACAGCGCATCTGCTCGCGTGTATTGTTCGTGTCCTAACCGCCGACTTCCCATTTATTTCTCTATGAATACGTTATTACCTGCTCGCCCCCGCTTATCAAAGTTTATTTCCAGCGTGTGGTTTACTCTGTACGGTGCTTATTCGTTATTACAGCACCGGAGTGTTTTATTGCCTGGGCGGGGCGCAAATCGCGCACGACAAACACGTTTTTCACTATTTCAACGTAATCAAGCAAGATTTTAATTTTGTTTATCGTTTGTTTCAGATTGAAGACGCAATGCTCATGTTCGACAAACAGACCAACAGGCACAGAGGTAAGACTTATTTTTTTTTTAATACAGTGTCACTAGGAAATGCCGAAGTACCTGTCCACGTCTACCTTATTTCATCTACGTATATAATGATAATAAAATAAAGATATAGATAGCAACTTATATTACAGATTTTATAAACATTTCATCATGCGAGCTTTTAATAAAACACGACGTTAAAATACGGATCCACGAGTTATTTCTATTATTACAGTACATTTTAATAAACAAGTCTCTCAAACCCGACGATATGCAAACCCCATCTAAATTAGCATGTCGCAAGGGAAACAAAATATTGTTTCATGCACGTCTCGCCTCATTACATCGGTTTGTCGTATCGTCGGATAAATACACGTAAACCCACGCGGAATATTGCAGCAAAAATACCCGCCAGCTAATGTAAATATATTTCTAGATGACTAATTTATTTCACAGGTAGTAAGATGAAAACGTGCATGAAGAAACCATATTTAAATTGCACATATTACCTTTTTTATGCACAAAATAAAACCATTCTTCAATATCGCTATTATCTAACGAGAACGGAAAATGCTAAGTTTATGAACTACTGCCATTTATTCAATTTTGTAGAGGACTTCAAGATATTCTTATTGACATAAAAATGTATATAGAAGAGCTTTTGTATCCGAGAGTCTCATTATTCTTGCAAATAACCTTTGAGCCCTTCTTGAAAGAACTTGCTGTATAGATAGGTCACAGATTATCTACGTTCTCTTTGGGCCTCATTTATGAACATTTTATGTTATTTTTTTCTTTTATCTGTACCTTCAGTTCACATACACAATTATTTTTCATTTGAAAAACATCACATCTGCGTGTAAAATATTTTAATTAAATTAACTAAGATAACATAAATTATTTCGGTAACAAGGACCATTTGAACATGAGCTTACAAATAAACTGTGCGTCTAAGCACGGGGACTTATATAATCAGATGTTTTCATTATACTCCCAACGCGTAAGATTTTAATTAAAATCCACCAAAATCCACGAAATCGTATCAAGGACGACCATCTTTTGTTGTTAACAAAGGTTCCCTTGAAGCGGTTACAACAAAATGCAATGTTAAATTTACTTTTGTAATTCTCATTACACAAAAACAGGTTGACCCAAATATTTAGGCTCTGTGGAATATCGTTGCGTCGTCATTTATGCAAGTTCGCAAAAACGAATCCTCTTTCAGCCAGAAACAAGCAAAAATCAGCGTTAAAGTAATACTACAAGAGATAAAATTTCTTGTTCAAAGCTAACGGTCTTTTAACATCCACGCCCTTTGCGTGTCATTTGGATGATATTTGCGGTCCCCTCCACTTTGTAATTAGAAAAAATGTGAGAGGAACTAAGAAAAATTCGATAGCTAAATCTAAAATATCAGCTTACGTTTGCAGAATTATTTTCGATCGGCTTATCTATACCTCTATTGATAAATGAAATCATGATATGAATCACAAGTAACCCGTTTAATGTAGGCCCGTAATGTCCTCTATAGGGACGTCAGTTATTATCCCCTGAACGTAATCAGTTGGGTCGGGCCATTCTGGTAAGTAATGTAAAAATATCCGCTGTTTATTTGTATCAAACTCGGGCAAGTGGCAACCCAAACGCGTATTCATACTGAATATGAATGCAAACTGCCCCAGCGAACGGCCGGAATGGCGAAAATCAAATTAGGTATGGCGTGAATACTTCACGGCGACGTTGGAAAAAAAAATTGAAATCAAATATTCATTGACTTTCAACCGGATAAGCCGGCCCGCTGCCATTTCAATACATTTTATTATCTATTTTTCGCTACGAGGGCCCGGTCGCTTCGACCCCATAAGACGACGATTTCTGTCCATTTGAATTATTAATTCCGAAAATCAAATCATATAGACGAGGCGATTCACCCAAATTCGTTTAGCGTTTTCGTTCTTATTTCTTTATAGGTTTCATATTCATACTATCCTGAATTTATGTTTCATGTAAATAATGTTGGCTTAGTGTGCTTTGACAAAAATAACCCTTAATATTTTACACCGGCTCATAACTTATTTAACTTTATTTTGGCTTTTGTTTTGTTTTATTCGTTCCCAAATCTGTAGATTTTTACCGATAAATCACGTGTTGAATGGAAGCTTCATTTAAAAGGCGATTTTTATGTAAAGCTGTTGAATCTGTAAAAATGTGAAACCTTTTACCCTTTTACTACATTAAATATGCGCGAATAATGCTTTTAATAGCACCCTTTATTTTATTTACGGTCGTGACCAGTGAAAAAATATAATTAAAGGTGTCCCCTCCTGACCGGTACCCTTTACAAAAAATAATTTATTGAAGTATGATGATGACTGCGAAATTATTCAATTAATTTCTAGTCAATGCAACAAATGTCTAAAACATATAGATCCTTAAAATATATAGCAATTACTTAAATAAATAGAATGTTCACCAAATTTCAACAGACAACATTTATTATATAAATTTAAATACATTGGCGAGGGTGGAAAATTTCATGAAAGCAACTAGCGTAAAACTATTGCTACCGAGGCGCACGCAATGTAATAATCAAACTTTCCGTTCCGTCGTAGGATTGACATTCAAAACGTAACTGGGGCTTGAAGCAAATGCCATTACGAAAGGTAAAACGACACGTGAGACACAAGTTCATAAATATTAAAGAAAAAAAAACTAGTGGAACCAATCTCAGTGGGGCGGATTCCATTTGGCCGGGCGAGGTACGCGACGCCATAGGGACGTATTTCTAGCAGTGCGTGCCTCTCTACCGTGTAAATTTTACCTATCACTTTGCATACGAGCAGTTTTATTTATATTTCATTCGCAGCCCGCTGTCTAAAGACGCGCATCGCGTGAATCATAAATGATCGTTTTCGTCATACGTCATAAAGCTTTTGTTTCACCTCCGTTATCCTTTTTACGCGTTCGTTTTATTTTTCTCTCGGATACAATTTTCCAATTTCATTTGTGTATTCGAAACGGTATTTAATTGCGCTTTAACACTACTTAAATCTAGAAACTTTATTTCTTCGTATACAATTCAATTTACAGCGCGCCTCGATTCACTATTTTTGTACATGTCGAGGCAATTCTAATACCTAGTAGGAAAGCTTCTGAAGTGGAGCTCTCTGTCGGGAACTCGGCTATTTTATTTGGAGCTGCGAACAAAAGAATTTGGTCTTTATTCCTTTGTTTATAAGAGTCGTTGGGGAGTACAGTGAGATGTTTATTCATTGCTAAGTGGCAGCACGTGGCTCCGGCGGGAGACGAGAATACACCGGGCTTAGGTGTACGGGTACCTTGCGTGGAACCACCGCCCTCACTAATAATACGCGTATTACAATTAATTCAGTTTAAAGTTATGTTCATTTCAAGTAGTCTTATTTTATCTTAGGACGTTTGGGAAGTGGAGTTTATTAACCAATAGAATTGTTAATTTACTCCATGCCTATTACTAGATTAAAAGTATACGATGATAAAAAATAAATAGTTATTTATTATTGATTACTTTTAGCCTTTTATAATTAAACAGTCCTTAAATATTTTTCTAATTAGATAAAACGTTATCACATATTTTCCTGAGCTAAATTGCTACCACTTAATAATATGTACAATAACGGGAGTTCATGGAAGTGAGTTAAAACATCGATACAATATCCAATTCAGTTCGACCGACGTCCCTCGAGACGCGGTTGAGGATGCAGCACGCAATGTATAAGAGTTAAAGCGAAATCCCAACTCTTGGGACTATTCAGTAATCACATTAACTCTTCAACATAAATTCTACTAATTTAGAGGTATAAATTTCAAAACATAGCCCAGTAGGTACGCAAATACGTGCGTGAACTATCACAGAGTTAAAGACGAAATTGCCTCAAAAATCACCTTTTGAGAACGACAAGTTTCTATTTAAATAGCAAAGCTAGTTCTATTTTACTATAAGACTATTCACACATCAGCTGAAGACTTCCCTCTCGGGAGTCGCGGCGAGAAGTGGTATAGAAAATACGAGGAAGTATTTTAACACATCTCTGTTCCCAACATTAGATATCTCCTAGCCATTTGCGAAACTGTCCACTTGTGTATCTATGGGTATTACCTCGGGGGCTTGACAACAGAAGGATTTTGTATAGACAGTGAAAACGTACCGAAGTTTGCGCTCTTTCAATGTTTTAGATCGTACTGTTATCCCAAATTAATGATGTGGAGTTTTACTTATATTTTAGTAGACATATTTTATTTTTAGAAAAAATGAATATTTTATCATAACTGCTTTATATTTAATAAACATAGTCAAGTATACATTTCGACTATCATAAACAACACAGTAATATCGTTAAACCTAAAGAGAAAACTGAAGTATTGAAAATGGATTAAAACTCAATAGTTGTTTATCACAATGAAAAATTTAATGATAAAACGAAATCGTATTACGATAGAACCGTAATATCTCGATATAATTTCATTGGATTCTCAACAATGGCTCTTTAAGAACGGATGGCAATAAATTGAACCACGAATAGGTTGCTATTCAGGCATTAAAGACTTGGCGCTTCCACAATACACATTAGTAATGTGTTTCGGCGAATCATTTCCTACTAAGAACGTCCCAAAAGGAATGCTTTAAAAAGTCGTAAGTACGGGAAATGACATAGTGAAAACCCACTTCCCATTAGAGTGGTAGCAATTGAAAAGTCATTCATTCTAAGACCGGAAAATATCGAGCGCTTTACATTGTCAGACGTTCGAACAATAAGCGAAGCACTCGTCCAACAAATGAGGCAATAGTGTTGTAATTATGGCACCAATAGTTTCATACTGCTTTGTATCATTTGACGACAGCTTTTCATCGTTATTACTTACGTGCTCCCACCGAGGGCGATAATACCCTTGCCCATTTATAATAATATGAAATTGATAGGTTCTTTTTTATATAATAATCACTCACAGATAATAATCACTTTTAAATCTTTTACCTTAGCATATGTAAGTATTTTACATAACATACATTACCAAAACATTTCATAAACTATGAAAAGCATAATAGCGGCTATTTGGCCTTTAGTTATTCATTTTTAGTTATGAGAAATTCGTTCTTCAAAGTTTTCGATGTTAGAAAGTCGTAAACGTTCTTAATAGGTACACGTATAAGATACTTCAATGATTTATTGCGGGCCATCGAGGGTACTTAAACTTGTAATATGGCCATATTATTTTAATTACGCTCTTATATTTAGTTGGTAGAGTTTTCAAGTTCCAAAAGTGGACATAGCGTAAAGCAATTTGTACTTTATTGCCTCATAGAAATACGGCAGATTTTATTAAATAAAATAAACATTAAATAATTGAACAGTCCTTGATTTGAGAAAGTATTATTCCCAACTAAACGTTAATAATAACACAAAGGTGTACCCTAAAATATCAACATAATAGTGTTACTGTTATAATTTCGCAATGTTAGTGCAGGAAGCTCGCTTATTTTGCTTATATTAAAGGATTCCTGACATAATTATCTCAAAGCGACTTACTACGCACCCATTTATTAACCATCTTAATTACTAAGGCCAAGTTAATTACACCCGGTAAAACTTAGCGTCTAAAGAGCGTTATCCCGTTAATTTAGTAGGAAGACGATGTCTCGAAAATCTCTTTATGTTATCCCCTTGGATCATTGCCCTGTGGGTGATCACCAAACTTGGTGGACATACCCGAATGTTATTCCGAGCGTGCCCTCAACTTTTTTTATAATGAAATTATGGAAAAAATCCCTCGGCCACTTGGAACAATTACTTTTATTTATGACCCCCAATAATTTACTGTCACCAGCAATACCGTTACACAGAATGAAGATATTTTCGTCCTTATTGGATTTACTGTATAATGTATCGATAACTTGGCAGCGCAGAAATTTTGACGAGAAATTTAACAATACTTATATTGAAATCGCTAAGGGAGTGTTTAGGGTAATCTAAGAATTGTTTCCCTGAAGTTTGTATTGAAATGCCCATTTAATTATTTTTCCATTTATCAAATTAAAATTCTTATAAATCGTTCTAATAATTTTTTGTTGATTTATTGACTTCATATCACATTGGAAGATAGCAGACTTGTATAGACGTAGCACGTTCAACCTCTTTTAAATATAGCATTTACATAAAAAATTTAAAAAATTATGGATACATATTTGAGTAGAAGTTATTTGAAAAATGTATTTATCGTCACATAAAACTGAATATTGTTTGAAAAGAACATTGTTAATGAGAAATGCGCAGCAAAAAATTCTCCAGGATTTAAATTGACATAGAATAAGGAGTAAAATAAATCGTATCGGCATCCCCGCTGATATAGCGGTTGTCTGCGCACGACAGTTAACAGACTATATAAAGTGGACCTATCCTTTCTCAGTACACACAAAATTAAAGCGTATATCCTGAGTATAAAGTATAATTCTATTTGCTTTAACTGAATCCAAGCCGATATCATCGTCATGAATAAAAAATGTGCAGCCGTTCTCTAAGCTTATGTTTTTGACAATTCTGACGGGATAAATGACAAAGGTTTGCAGAGAAATTGGTAGAAAAGAACATCTAGGTTTATCTTCCACGCGTTGCTAATTCTTTTACATATTTTATGGAATAAATGTGTGGATTTATGTGGTTATATTAATTTTGTCAATTTTTCTACAACACACATCATTTTACAACTTTTACTATCAAACTATGTCGTAGAAGTTAATGATTAATTTAAAATGATGATAATTATTATCCATTTCTTTGGATACAGAAAAAAAATGTTATATTTTTAAATGCATGACTATATCCAACAAAATATAAGCGGATTACTAACTCAGTAACCGGATCGTAAAATTCCATTCGTGTCGTTATGCAAAGCCTCTGATTCTCATGCTAATAAATTAATTTCTTTACGCTGCAATCGCATTCCCTACTATTATGCGGTGTGTTCCCGTAACTTTGACAGATTATGTGGTCGACTTATTTCTAGAGGGCTGTGTCGCTGCGTAGCAACTAGACAATAGAACGGGGTCACAGTCCCATCTCATTACCTTGCTGACCACACTTGAGTTATGTAACCGAGGTGCGCTGCTGTGAGCCACGATTTAAACACTTTAGAGCCTTGCGTATGTACTCCCGCCTACCTTATGTGGAACGGTGTGATAAGATTGTAAGCAATCATGTTTGAGTTAAAGTTTGAGGATGTTTTGCAAAATTGGTTAAAGGGGCAGGCGAGCAGCACAAGATAAAAGTAAAAATATTACCTTTTAATTCAATTAAGTAGTAATAATTCTATAAATGTAAATACTTATTAAATAAATTACATTCGCATTGAATAATATGCATTATTTCCGTCCATTACGTTGTCATGAACAACAGTCCGTTTTATCCAAAGTCATTGCATTAATTTATAGTTTTTATCACCATTTATCATCGCGACCACATTATTTTCGTATAATGTAATACCTGCGGTAATGAATTAACATATAACATACATATTTGGAATTGGTGATCCATCACGGGGCGATGCGATCGGGCGAGGTGTGGTCGTCGGCCAGGCGCTCCGCTGCACAGTTGCAATCAGTCTAATATGTTGAACAGTAGGTCCATCTCATTATCATTGGTGACCACAGGTGAATGATGGGATGGCGTGAGCGCCACCGCCCGTTTTGTTTGCGGTCGATTTAACGCTCAGGACAAATTGCGTGTTTGCCGCCACAACCGAGAGATCATTCCGGGGCCGAGAGGTATAAATCGGCTGATTACTTTTGCACAATTTCGAGCATAAAGTGAATTGTTCGGTACACGGGCGCCGGTGTTAATAAAATTCCGGTACATGCCAGCGAATTATATTTTTTGGGCATTTTTTATTGTGACAACGCCGTATATGCAACACGAGCGCGCTAAAGTTACAGCGCCAGGAGTTAATAAAATAATAAAACTTGTTAATCATTTTCGGTTTATTAAATAAACTCTGGCCGTCTCCAGATATAACTTTAATTACGAAGGAGTAAAATTTTACCATCTCGGCAAGTTTAAATTAAATAACGCCCATAAAAGATTTAATCAGACTCATTGTACGGAAAATTAAATAAAATGTTATTATTTATTTTCTTCACGAATGAAAGTCTTGTTTCATCCTCTTAACAAGAAAGTAATCTGTCGACCTCGGTCGAGATAACGCGATTTTTATGTAACAAACTCGACTCGCGCCTACCCTCACCTAGCCGGAGGCTCTTAAGACATCCCCGCATTGTCAGTTTCTAAGGATTCGGTGTAATATACATTTTCGGTATTGGAATTTCAGTTATATTTCACTCGTCTAACATAAATGGGTGTAAAGGCGCCGCCCTCGAGAACATCTCTGGTGTCGTAGTCTCCATTTAGTTAGCAATGTAGCGATCCTCCGAAAGTTTTAGAGACACCTATTCAGTTGGTTCATAAGCGAGACACCGTAAAGTCTGGCTTGATGCAATGCAACCACTGTAGAGACGAATTTGTCCGCTACGTGCGGTGCCGTGTTGCACTTAGGTGACGCTAACTATAAAGTTAAGGCAACGTGACACTCATACAAACTCCTTAAACAAAGACTGTAACGAAACAATCAAATTGCTGTAAAAATAAAATAGAGAACTGTTTCTAGTGCTCATTATATCGACCATTGAATGTTCAAAAATATCTAAATAAATAGGAATAACGTGTAGAACATCATGTTACATGGAAAATAATTTTTACCCTATCAGTGTCGCAGCCTGGTTGTTCTGTAATATCGGTTACCGACGAAATTATACACAAGTGTCGCGTAAGGCGGGATACTAACACGTATCGCACTAAATTTTAGTTAAAGTCAGAGGCAACAGGTGCAAGAGATGAGCCCGCACGAGTCTCGTAATTATCATATCACCCTCCTCTGTTTTAACCGCACAAAAATAATTATCCTAGTAGTAATATAAATTCAGTTTAGTACGGGTATCTCTCTTCAAGTTTTAAACTACGTAACAAATGTTTATAATATTTCAAATGGTGTTCCGCTTTGTAGTTGGCTAAAAATATTAATTTCAGATTCAAAATAGAGGTGAAATCTCAATAAAATCGGATCGATATCATGGGTTACGGCTATTATTAAATACGGCGCAGCTTAAACGTCAAAAACTGCGTCCAATTACTGGGGCCGTTTGTGCATTATTATCCAATAAAAACGTTGATCCAATAACTACTGAATATTAATCTCCCAATTCGTTTTCATAAAACAATTTCGATTAACTATTTACACGCAATACGACCGTGACCCTTTACGTGGAAGTATTGAATTAAGTTTATTTGAACGCGGGGTATGACAGTTCAAATCGTAGTATTGTGATAGCGTCGTTGTATTAACTGAATTTACTGACTTGCCAATTAAACGTCACTCGATGCGTTGCGAATTTGCCCAGTCGATCGCGTGTATCAACTGTCCAATGGATTTGCATAAAATACTGGGAGTTACATTGCATTGCGCCAACCGCGACATCTAAAAGATTCACGACGCGTTTTAACTTTGTTCACATATTATTTTTCAGTCTATCAATCTCAAAATGTTCTGTTAATACACGCGAAAATGTACAAGTATTGAGAATACATTAGTGATTAGACAATGAATTAAAACTCTATTAATATACGTCTAACATCAAAATAAATTGGCGTTATAAAACACTCGTCCTCAAATTGATTCTTGATGTTATCAGATCAAAGTAAACCATAATGTTATTTATATAGAAAACATTTTTGTAGATAAAACTTTTGAAAGTAAATACTGTTCCACCTTATGAAGTCCGAAGATAATGAAATAAACGATGTGATTTTATTATTTTGTACAAATGTTCCAATGCGATTAATCTTTTTTCGATACACATTACGGAAAATAGTACCCGGAGGGTGTTTAAAAATCACAGAAATGCCGGAATGTGATGTATCAATCGAGAATTAATTTAAACTTTGCTGGCCAAAGCGAGCAAAGGGCTCGAGGGACGTAGCGGGCATCAAATCGAATAGAAGCTTATAATTGACTAGTATCAAGCGAATAACGACTGAAACACCACTTTGCGCGTCAATTTAATGTGAACTCTACTTCGTTATGTGTATAACACAAAATACTTTGAACATGCCACGTCCGTATTCAAATCTTACTCGAGTTGTAGGCGGGTGTCGTGGCTGGTCCGACACTCACTTAGTGGATTCTACACAAAAGTAATTTGAATGGAACGTGGTCGAACATTTAGATCTGTCATTTACATACTTGATTATCGTAGTGTCATTTAATTACCGCATAGGAAACGAACTTAGCATTTTAATGTTAAATGAAAATATTTGCGATGAGATACGAAGTGAGCTGTGTTGGCGATAATAGTTCTGTAAATTAAAGCCCGTTATGTGACGTGTTTGATGTTAGCGTATATTCGTACTGTTGTTTCGTAACATTATTTTATACATTTTCACATCCAGTTGCCATCGCTGATGAAAACTGACAGATGTAGTACTGGCAATAAAAACTGAAATGTTAGCGAAGTATATCATGTGTTAAAACGGAATTTGTTCAACATTTTTGTGTACAACCTTATATTGTAATCTCTGCACAATTGTCGGTTGTATTTCATTATAAATACGCAGTTTTATTACGTGAGTTTAATGAATAAAGATTTCAATTTATGTTTGCATTTATTTTCATGACGAAACTTTTGTTTAAAAGATAAACCTATTAACGTGCCGACAATAATTTAAAGTGGCTATGAAAGAGAAATTTGTTCTACAATGCGTTAAAATTTTGTAAAATAGATAAGAATCTAAATCTAATTACACATACTTAATTTCCGTAACGATTTAAATCCGTGTAGTAAAATTTCCGGCTCGCTATAAGCGAAACTATCAAACTATATGGTGACTAGCCCCGAGGACCTGACCGTTTCCTGTCCGAACTGACGGGCCCAGGCGCCTCACAGTTCACCCTTAAACTTCGCATGTAAATTAAAAACGTCAATCAAAGCTTTCCCAACTAGCTCATTACAAGCCAATCATACACCTCATTATACTACCCATTAACTATATTATATCGACTCAAAACAACAAATAATAAGCTCTCATTTCTTGCGGCGTTCCACTTTTTCTCAATTTACATAGATAATATTGTAAAAAGACTTTTGTGAAACAACAAAACACTTCAAAGTGCGAAATAAATGGGTGTAGCGGTAATAAAAATTAACATTTGCCTCGAAAAACATTATTGTAATCATTGTTAACAATGGCCCCCGGCCGTATTGATGTCCGCAAGGGTCTTTCGATTAATTTCGCTTTTACTTAGGAAAATATCAAAACATTTACTTGAAAGAGCCCACCTATTCATAAAGGTTCAGAATTTTAAATTATATAACAGATGTTTTGTTGTGTGACGACACACGAATTTTAATTTGCGTCGGAAATATACCGTTTCTATTTATTAAATGTGTTTTTGTTTATCAAAGGTTTCAATATTTATATTGTATGGTTGGAGGATTTTCAACGAAAATATTTTTAATATCCAAAATATTATTCCGTATTTGTATAGACCACCAAATGGAATGTAATACTCACAATATTTATCATTCATCAAATTTAATTGTCCATTTTATTTACTTTCGTGTTCATACTATTTTCATATTGAAGACAGTATTAGAGTCAATGAAAATGCCTTGCTCCATTTCCTGTTTGTAATGAATTCATTGTTAGCATTTAAAATCAATTAAATCATACTCTTAATAATAAATGATTGTATGTATTGCTCAGATATCGAGAAATAACAAAAAAGTAACTATTTTATATTTAACGTGTATTCGACAACTATTCCCGTAACAAATTGTAAAAGCATCAGTTTAAAATCGGAGATTCTTACAGACGCTCCGAGTGGTTTGCGCCATTAAAAATTTACGCCTGCTAGATAGCGCTTACATTCTGTGTACTACTTCAAGATTTTATGGCGATTTTATTGTTAGTTCTGATCACTAGTTGCCTGCTCACCCAGTTATTCTACAAACAAAACGGATTACGTTTCATTGATAATTAAAACTTCTTTCTAGATTGTCAGCTAAAACTCCAAGTAAGAATTTTAATGCCGTATAAAATTTTAGTGATTCATTAAAATGATCTTTGATCATATCTTATAAGTACCGTTACGTAACAAACAGTGTAACAACTTCCTCATTTTGTTTATAACACTTTCCCAATATTATTACGACGTGCATTTTCATTGTTGCAGCGCCGAAAATAAGAATTTTCTTTTAGGACGTATATTTCAGACTGTGTTCTTTTAGTCTTTGACAAAATTGCGGTTGTGTGGGAAGATAAGTTGACATAACGCTACATGTTTCTCTAAGCTCCGTTCTTAAGCCGAGTGGTCGCTTAATAGCAAACAACACAAAAGGCTACATAATGAATAGTCCAGAAAAACGGCGCGTCTCTCGTTATGAGCTACATGCATAAATGATACGACGAATCTGACAAATGGTACGGCAAAGTATAACAATGCTGGTGCTTCCAAGTGGCCGTTCAATTATGCAAATAGGCGGAGCGATGTTCGTCAGGCAATAACAAAACTGTTTAACAGCTGACAAACGCCTGTAACATTTGCGCATTCACTCACTCTCCTGAGCAATAAAATGAAAAGTACATCACCCGCATGACGACCTGTCCACGGCTCGTATTAAATTAGACCGCTTTCGGCCATCCACTTTATTTTTATTAGAATCCCATGAAAATATGATACATGTTTGCTCGTTCCCGCTCGGGTGTATGAGCGTCATTTCATACGTGAGTCAATGTTTATGAATTTGTCAATAAACACCAACGATGCCGGTGTTACCTTTAGCAGTTTTACCTCAATTTTTGGCCGTGTATAATTATTTTAAATGGGTCTATTTTGCCGACGTTCATTTGTTAGCTCTTGTATTATTATTTTGATACATTAAAGCAAATCAGTGACAAATCAATACATTATGGATATTTTCACATCGAATCACTCACGTGAAATAAAGCAATGCTTCACTTTGTGAAACAAAGTAAAAGCACTTTGTTTCCCAAATAAATATTTCATTGAATACAACTAAGGCTCAACCAACATTATAAGAGATAATTATTAACGAGCAATTAACGGCAGGCGCTAATAATGGAAATGAGATTATAAATTAATCAGGAGCAATTTTTCGTTCGTAACTCCTCATTAAACAGATCCAACGCTCTGGGTGCTTTATCACTCAGTCAAATTGCGTTTCGCTTAATTTTCTTTCGCCGGCAGGTGTGTTCGACAGAGCAATTATTTACACCGTCAGCAGTGACGTCACTTGCCCGCACCCCGCTCCCCGCACCCCGCACCACCCCGCTGTATGTGCTTTCTCAAAACTTTCGTATCGTGTCTAGATAGTTGCAAACAGTTTCTTCTTCCTTCAAGCGCTCCTATATCATTTCGATCGAGTTTGCGGAATGCTCGGAAATTTATCGTTTCACTGATCAAGATGTGTAGATACGTTTATAATTGGGTTAGATCGCCTTAATTAGAAACAGAACTTCAAGCATAATATTGAATCAAATCACAGTCAGAGTTATATCTGCCAATTTATTATAACGTTCCTTTTTATCCGTAATTTCGCTTGTACTAAATAAAAGTCAAAATATTTATCTTAAATACGTTTCCAGTCCCATTAATCCCTTATACATTACACGCAAGAAGCTCTTCTAAACAATTGGTAGTTCGAAACCCTCATGCTTACTAAGCATTACAGCCAAGGTCGCTAAAATACTTACTAAATGTCAGAACCATTCGAAGTCCTCATGTTTAGAAATGTCACTGTGGCTGATACACGTACAGTAAAGTCAGTTTAGTGTCATTAATTTGACAGTGACATATCGCATTAAGTAACAATATCATGGCATAGTTAGGTACTTGAAACGAATCGCGCAAATTGAATGTTATTTTAATAATCAGAAATACCGCAGCTCGTGTTATGCGTAAATATTTATTAGATTTATATTAGATTTGTAAGTTTATTATATTCATTTGCTATTTAAATTTTGCACGTTAAAAATGAATGTTCTGTTCTAGTTTTGGTTTATTAATAAAAATTATTATCAAAAAATTAACTAGGGTTATTCGCTGCCCGATTAAATCCTACCTCAGCCTACCTCTAATATATTACAAATATTGTGTCGATTTATAGGAATGGCATTTACGCCGGTGGGTTCCTGACATTTTCGTCTAATAACTACTAAAGTAACGTGAAATAATCGATAACGTTGACTAACCTTTAACGTGACTACTTAGACGGGCTATAATATGTAATACATACGATCAGTGTATCACGCGATCTCTGAACCATTGACTATGAGTCTATGTACCATATTTTGGTTCATAGTTCCATCGCTAATGGAAATAATTCATATATTTACTTAAGCATCGTTAATATTTCTGATGTCATAGGTTTTTATTTTTTTTTAAGTGGTGGTGGTAGTTTGAAATATCGAAGCTTAAAAAGCTCTACGATATTTATAATTTTAAGAGTACAATATTTAATTACTGATTTAGATAATTAACCGTACAAAAAGATCAATCATCAATCACGCAATGTATTAGCTCAAAATGTAGCAATTAATATAATAAAAAGTTAATATAATATAGAGTCATACGTCACATTCATATTCAACCTTACAAAACACCTCTCTATGCAAAACAATAAAAACGACGTTAAATCCAATTAATACACCAACGAACGTCTAATAACCAAAACAATTTTATTCCAATAAAGTACGTCGGACGTAATAAACGAGGGAATAGCATAAATATCTTCGCGTAAACCGCACCGATAGCACCGCTGAATACACCGGTGCATTTTAAAGGCTCGGACGAAATCGTTTTATAATAAATTCTCCCTGCTGTGCCTTGTGGGATTAATCGTCTTACTTTCCTCTCTCGGCCGCTATCCTCGCAGGGAGTTGCTTTACAATCTATTTTGTCATAACTCTAAAATATTGAAAAGGCGTTTTGCCCGCAGTTTATTACACGAACATGGAATAAACTAGAGATGTTTAATACCGCGCGATTTTTGAGAACGATATTCAGGATGAAAGATACATGTATTAATTTCAGAAAATAGCAATGTCTTCCGTCCAATTTATCAAGAATAAGTATTTCTTGACATATATACTGAAAACTAAATACATTGAGAGTAAAAACATTTGTGAACCGGCGGCAGGAGCTCACATTGCAAAGACGTAAGAAGGGATAGTTTCGAAGTACGCTCATAGGATTTACTGCATCACTAGTTGCGCTCAGATAACTATCGTCAGTACGCTTTAACTTATGAAATGGTCTCTTTGTGCAGCTCTCCCATGTCTTTGTTGACTGAATGCGAATAATTGCGTTCATTCTGTCGGGATATGGATCGCTTAGTTTTAATGGAATAGTACCGTTTGTATTCTTAGCTAATGGCTTCGTCTCTGTCGTAATAAAAACTCACACTTCGCATTTACATCGCTGTTTCAGCGTTGATCTCGATTTATGTAGATGACAGATTACTTGATTGAATATAAACTGAAATTATCTTGCAATCCTGTTATAAAACAAATTGAATTAAGCGAGCGTCTAGTCAGGGCTGGGATGATATTAGATTGTACCCGCACCTGATGGGTTTTACTGGTGGCAACAGGGTTTAGTTCATGTCACAATCGGTCGCCACTGCCGCTTCAGAATTAACCAGCGCCAGTCCGTTCTAAATGTCACTCTTATTATCATCTGACACTCCGGGATTACGTACGATAAATTGTTTTAGCATTCGCCCTTTTTACTGAGAGCTCGGTGTTATCTTTTCAAATCAAAATCGGAGGCTAGTTGGAAATCAACGGTTCCTGTAGTTTTTAGGTAAACTAGTTTACGAGTTCATTTGACGTTCCAGCTATGTCAATTAAGGATTTGATTGGTTGCAACAATCACTTACGTGCAAGTGTCAGCTGAATGAACTTCCACACGAGGTAGGGCGTCTGCTGATGCCATTTTCCGTTCGGCTAATATGTTTAGCATGCGTTATTACCAATCGGACGCCGAGTCAATCAATTTGTTCACGTTCGAGCGTTTTGATTCTGTGAGTGTAGGGACGGCACATTCAAGGTATGGATTTATAACTGTTACATGTCTTGTATACTGCCCAACAAGTTCCATTAATTACTTTACATCCGAATGTTTATATTGCTTTGGTACACAACTTTTTCTATACACATTAACAAATTATTACTTACTTTTATTTACTTACTTTTCAGTCATAAAATCCGCTTAAACAAAATCGCTAAATGTAAATCATGGGTCGTGCGCTGCTAGGACTATCAAGGAACAAGGTTCTACTTTATTTCTATTGATATTCCCAGCACGAACGCTTCGAACATTGTCCCATCTCAGCTCCCACGCTGATCGCATTAATTTCTCCGTTTTATAAACGATTTAATAGACAATTTACGGATTGTATTAGTCACGCTTCGTATGACCTTAATTCCTACCTACAAAATGTCTATTTCAAATTCAGAAATATGTAATAATTTTTCAATTAATTTAAACAAAGTAACTGACATTCGATTTTTATGTAATTAAATCAATAGATAGCCAAATAACCAATCTAAAAAATAACTGCCTTCCCAATCTATCCCAATCTATCTGTAACTATACTCCGTAGAACTTCTGCTAATTGAAGACTTTCAATTTATTCATTAAAGTGAACTTTTTTCTTTAAGCACCGTGATAGAGTGCGGTTTTCTGCTTGCTGGCTACCTCCGATATATCCTCCGGAGTATTCAAATCAATCTCTGAACATTTTCAATTTATTCCAACGTCCTTATCTGCGACGGCCTCAGCTGAATTAATCTGAGCGGACACCCCCACCCCCCGCCGGAAATTAAACGAATTAACGCCATCCAAACGTACATTTTTCACTTTGAAACTCCCGCGTCCTATCGATCTTCTTTTTCGAACCATCGGCAGATCTATGCGTTTATCTGTCCTTGCTTAGATTGAACAATTGATACGTTGAATTGTAAATTGAATTCACGATATTGATTCTACGCTCCATTTATTCGGAACGCTATTTGATTAAACGTTAGAGACAGTTATATCTCCACGCGGCTGGAATTATATTACTAATCATGGTAAATAGGCCTAATGTAGACCGATTGATTATTGAAGGTCTGATTGGAATAATATTTGAAATAAATGTTTAACTTTGTGTGATGTTACATTATTTCACCGGTGTTTCATTATATGATTATACAGGGGTTGAAGAGTGTATAGTTGTTTTATGGATATAAATCGTGAAAAACACATAAATTGTTATAGAGCAATCTGCACATTTTACGGCGTGAAATCTAGGCTTGCGTTCAGTCAATCGCTCAAGCATTTCAGCTGGATATCCGCACCGTAATAGGGCTATAAAGCCCGACCAACACCTGCTCCGATTCTGCAATACCCGCTAATTAATTCAGTACAACCCCGTACTCGAAACCGAAACCTACGATTATTTCCTCACAGTCTAAAACTGAGCGGAAACACTATTATACCTTGGTACAAACATTCCATTAACACGACAGATAAATAACAAAAAAGAGTATATTTAAACGACATAATACCCGGGATTACATTACGCTACCATTGATTAAAACTACATCAACAATTAAACAGACTCATAATGCTCCAACAAACCCTAATTTGGTATTTGTCATTAATTAATTTATTTGCCTAACAAAACAATTCGTAGAACGGGAGCATTAATTAAATGCATTATGCATTAAATTAAAAGCCATCGTGTCAAACATGTCAGTAGTGTGGAATTGTTTAACACATAGATCAACAAACACTATTCATATTAAATCAAACCGGCCATCTATTTTCAAACTATTTTGGTAAATTTAGATGAAAATTTAAAATACGAATTCACGTGTACAACATTCAATTTGATTATCGCGTGAAGTAACAGTAAACATATTATCGTAAAATGTCGGTAACTAAACTAGAAACCGCCAAATATGGTTTATCTGTGGAATAACGTTCGCACAGTCATAAAATGCAGCATAGTCAATAATCGCATAACAACGTAATGAGCAAAAGTGATTAAATTGACCGCTTGTTATTTTAAAATCAAGGGCATGTTCATTATGCACGTAGCGCGTTAGCCATCGCGCCGTGGGTGGGATGAACGGGACGTAAATTTATTTTACTGCATCATCGGGTTAACGTACATGATGTGTCGAATATGTAAAGTACGTCGAGGGCTGGTACAACTTGTGTTTCAGCTCGCCGCAACAACTCGAAAGCAACATTTAAAGTGTTATCGCGCACGGAGAGCAGCTGCCTCGCTAACTAACCGTGATTGCTTCCCCGCCCCGCGCACCCGTGTATCATTTTTTTCAACCCTCTCCCAGGGAACGGCTCACCGTCTTCTTGAAATTGCGATACTTAGCATTAAATTGTGGGGCACTTAAAGGGCATCTGCACGGATTATGTCGGGTAGTATTTTTTCGCTCCCATCTAGATTGCGCCCGCTTAGATGTTTTGTAAATTCTTACAAAAGTATCGGTTCTCATAAACTGGTCGTGAATCCGCGTTGACGTTAATGAGCCGGTCCCTTTCGTTATCTCTGAAACGTACGGTTATTATCGAGGAGAGCCCTATTCTTGCGCATAATCTGTTCGCGCTGCGTTAAACTCGTTATAAAATTCCACGCTACTTCATTTGAGGAAATCAGCAGTTTTAATAGGGTATCTGGTTTCATATTCGACAACATAATGCCCTCTCATCAAGTAAATTATGACTTTAATCTCATACAAAGTTCCGCTTCGAGTTTACTCGACTTTACTTTTAAACTTCTCCCTCTCTGCTATTCAGCGCAGGGTGATTTATGAAAACTAGAAAATTTGAAGCGTATAAAGCATTTTTCATTGCTTCAGAAACTTTGTTGTCATATTTAAATGCGATTCAATACGTAAATTTTGTACTTTACATATGCAGAGCATCGGTAATAAATTAGATATATGACATCGTATTTCACGATTCAATGCATTTGGCTTCATTCCGCCTACATACGGAACGCAGATAGAAGCATTTTACTTATTTACACAGAGCCAATAAAAGAAATGTTTGTACATCAGTAAAAAATAATGATGGCACTGAAAACAGATTTACCGCACTCGTATTTTTAAACAGCGTAAGTATTTTCGAGGCATGAACTCATATCGTGCCAAAAAGGAAAAGAAAAGTATAGGTTTACGTTCTCCCCGTTAGGTATAAGTAGTTAATTATATAAATGGCCCATTTGGGTATGGGTAGGTAATCTTGCGTTTGTCGCTATCTGGTTATCTGGTCCAATTGGTCAGAGACAGATAGTGCGGTCGACACGCAAGCGACGATTGATTAGCTGGGCCCGCACTACCCTGACGGGTTAATAAAGCCTACCTACTGATTGCCTTGTGAGCCAGCCATTCTGCTTTCTGATCAAATACGCTAACCTATAACTACGACATTGTGAGCTCCTAACTAATATACCTCGATCCAAATACTGAAACTAATTTCCTTATTGATATTAAATAGATATGATTAATTAAATAAATTGAATTGTAACCAACCAGTGTTCTTGTTTTGCAAAATATCCTATTATTTTTAAAGGATTTAAATTACACAATTCTATTATAAAAAAGAATCTGCCAAAAAACAATATCCTTGATAGCATCAGAGATAAAAAAAACACTGCCATCTGCCCTACGTTAATACGTTGCCAGATTTTATAAATTATACGTCGACTTGGCTTAACATTAGTCTCGAAAATATGCCTGTTAAATTTTTATTTCTTATAAATTACCCGCTTGAATTTTTGCATAATTCGAATTTCTTTTTCGTTTCCACATGATATTTTAATGTAGAAAGTATGTTGCATGTTTAAAAAATATGAAAATTAGGTAAACAAAATCAATTTATTCCATTCCCTAATAACAGTGGAGTTTAGCAGAGCAGTGAAAACAGTGATGCAGATTAACAATCAACTTTGCGAGCGTCGCGTCCACCTATAGGATTAGCTTGTTGATACAACAGTTCCGTTTTAGCATACCAAACTTTGTCCGTGTGCGGTGTGAATTAATCAGTGTTTTGAACGTTTGCGTTTATAAAACGCCCGATACTAGTCCCTTCACGGGTCAGATTAGACTACTTGCGGTCGCAATCGGTTCTCGACACAGTATACGTTTCACGAAGTTCGAGCGGAATTAGAAAGTCAGTCTAGCACGCAAATCTGGATTTACTTCGCTCTCTGCAAATGTCATTTCAAAGTTCGCCGATCCGGTGGACGCATGAGCGCATTATCCGAAGGCTGAGTTAAACTTCGCTCGGATTATGAAACAAAAAATGTGCGTGAAACCCTTTTTTATGAACAAGTTGATTCGATGCGAAGTTTCTTGGGCCGCTCCGCCGCGCCCTCCGCTCGCGAGCTACGCGGATACGCCTAATTGTTTGACGAAAATAAATGATTCCCTAAAATATAACCAAACGAGACTTTTGCGTTTCGTAATTTTTTAACATTAATTTTATCCAGATTTAGGTACAACGTAATTTTGATAACATCGCTACACGGAATTTGATATTTTATTGCTCGAGTCGTTGTGTTTTTGTAAAACATTAAAAACGCAATAATCATAACTGTATAACTAATAAAACTGTCGCTTGAATGTCTTCATTTCATAGCACAAAAGCGTCACGCATAGCTGCGCGTATGTATCTAAAGCGATAGTTAATTAAAAAATTGTTAACAAGTTTTTTATGGTGCAATAAATTAGCTTCTCACAGCAGACAGATAGGAAAAATTAATTAACTTGTATTATGTGTAAACATAAAGCCATCTAAAACGTGATTGTTAGCACGCACGTCAGCGTTAGCACGAACGAGTCACAAATACCATGAGTTCACGGTTATTACACATACATTTTAATATATTTTCTGTGAGGTTTAGCGTTTCAACTTTTTTACAATCGCGATAACGTTGGGTGGATAAAGAGTTGACGACATTAAGCGACTCGGCCTAGACATGTTCAGGACGTATGAAAATTGAATTTAAATTCACAGTCGAAAGGAGTCGCGCTGTCAGAATTAAAACTACATTAAACTTGAACATAGCCACGCTATATTTTCGCATAAACTCGCAAAAGAAATGCAAGGAATTATTTTATGATGTAATGTTGGAGCTTTTATCGAAAAAATTGATAAATACAATACATTACGGATTATTGTACACGCAATATTGTAGTTAGATTTATAAAAACAGACTTCATTCAATATCTTATATTTCTATTAGAGATACTAAAACATGGATTCTGTACAGACCACAATTAAATTAGAAACTATCTACGCTTTCTAAACTAATAATATTTAATTACACATCTTAAACGCTTGATTCACTACTCCCAAGTAAGTGAATATTTTCCCCAATGTAATATTATAATTACATAAAATGTGTCAGAAGACGTAGATGTATTAATACATTTAAGTCTATCATGAAACACTTTAATGTATGCAAAATGGGTCGGTAAGCCTGAAAATCCTTTAGTAATTCACCGGGCTTACTCCATTAAATTATCACACAATTCAGGAAAACCATTAAGATATTATGCTGCGGTTACATTTTTTACTCAACATGAACAACAGTGAAATTTTCACGCTTATTTTTTTGTTTTGTTCGGGCTACAAAAAATTTCTTCGCCACCTAACACGAACATAACAACTCTTTATTCGCGTAAAAACGGGTTCTCATTCTTACAATACTACAATTCGGTTATGATGAATATTTAAAGCTAGTACTCCATATACAATGGCGGGAGAGGTCCTTAAGCCAAATTTATCTTTAAGCTCTCTTATTCTACGCAGAGAATTCACTTTACAGCGAGAGTTTTGCTGAAAATTATAGTTTAATTTTATACCGCTTTATTTAACTTCTCGTACATAACTCCAAGATTTGTTTCTTGCACAATTATGGTTAGTACTCCAGATTTTTTAATTATGCTAACATAATAATAGCGTTTTACTTATTATCTAAACATTCATTTATAGGGAATACGTTAAGCCAGATTTATACAACGACAATTTCATTTTAACGTTATAATTATGTTTGCTGCATCAAACATTATCATACGTATTCTAACGCAAGGTTTCCAAGTAAAGCGTTCAATTTAAACTTTGTTTATGAAGTAAATGTTTGCGTATCAAATCGTCACCATCGGGTTGCAAAACAGCGAAGCCACGCGAGGTTAATCTGTCTTCATTTCCTATCTATCAGAATCGTGGACGGCTCGGAACGAATGGTAAAGCATTAGCCACTATCGCGACTCGTGAAAAATGATTTTATACCACACCTCACCACCGTCTTTCTGTTTACTTTGCTATAAATGCTATCTATCGCTTTTAATGGCTTGCGTGCGCTATTTACGTGATATCTGTTTATAAATTTTAAAGATTCGGCTGTGTATGGAAAAGATAAGGAGGTTAAACAATAGGCCGATTGCCACATGAGTGATTACAGTAAAAAACGCGAATGTCTGAATTAATCAACGGGATATTTATTGCCATCTACATAAGTAATTGTAGCCGAATGTTATCGCGGTCGTAAAAAAGAATTGGGTGCTACATTTTTGTTGGATCCCTTCACGAAACGGGGACTAAACGTTACCCCAGATACATGCATGTTTAATTTCAAATCTGCAGTATCATCGTACACAAAGTGACCATTTATGAGGCTCCCTCGAAACAATAGGATAGTTATCTCCGCATTCGAAAGGTCTGTCGGATGATGTGAATTTTAATTACATTTTTGCGATACTTAAACGGAGGCTTTTAAGTATGTAAAGGGTTGGACCCTCCATTGGAACTAATGCTTCCGGCGGGCGCATACAAAAAATATGACCTCCTACGGTCACACTCAAAGGGATAGTAGGGTAGACAGGCCTTTACAATTTTTCTCAATAGACAATTTTGTATTCGATATATAAAAGCTATCACGTTTTAAATATTTTATAGCATTGCTTTAAGTGTTATGTCTGTGTGTATATTTTTACTTTCATCTTCAAACATAAAGGGGACTGGGATACGACAATATTCTTATATTGTAATACGAAAATGAATTCGCAGAATTTTAGGATATGACATTATTTCAAACAATTATGATATCTTTATACTGACTCATAGTATTTTTGTGGTATTTTTCATATCTTCACTAATATGACACTTCCAAATTGTCATTAAAAAACCTCCTATGCTGATTATAAATCATACAAACGGAACTAAGCGACTCGAAAGGGCGCACTAAAAAACAAATGATTGTGAATGCTCCAGTGATCACGAAAACACCATAAAAAGACAAAAAAATATTAAACGTAAAAATGAAAACCGACAACAACAATGAATCCTGGCTTTCCATAAATAACCGAGCAGGCTTTCGTTACGGATGTGGGTAGATTTTAAGAGTTTATATAGCATTCAAAGCCTGCCCAAATAACGAGAGAAAATTTGAATTATGAGATTTAGTAAGCGCTTCTGTTTCGGGAGTGTGAATAGATTTTAACATTTGAATCGGTTAGGGCTTAATCCGACCCAGTATCGATATATTGACCGAGAGCGATTAGTATGCGAGCTGAGCGCGGTTTTTTGCGAAAGGGCTTATAATGATATCGTCAAGGGGAGATAAGCTCGAGCGTTCCGTTTATAACGTCGGATTCAATTGAGATTTTTCATTTTTAACGCGATTTCACTTTGTAAAACGTTGTAAATGAGATATGGTGCTTTTGCAACTCAATTTAACAACGTTAGATTAGATTTTTTCAATCTTAATCCTGAAAATTGCCTTACATTATATAACGCTTTTGTAAATATAACGTTTATTAATGTGTATTTTAAATGCTCGCTTAAAGTGGAAGGTAATAGGCATAAAAATGTAAAAGCTTTATGAATTTTTAGTCCATAATCGGTTTATCTTAAGTTAAAGCAGATGAGGTTTGTGCGTGGGGCCGGATGCGTTTCGTTTCGAGGATCACTCATGAATACTTGAGCGGGTCGCCCTCACAAATTTTAAATTTGCTCCATAATGAGGCTAAAATACAGTTTTTGGATCAAAAGCATTGTTTCAGCAAGCCGTACATTGAAAGTTTATAAAATTCTTTTTCGCAAAAAATACGCCGCCTGTAAGCATTCGCTACAATGCTTTCTACTGAAAATTGAGTGAATTCGCTTCATGATGACCCTTTGAGTATTTCTCTTGTATTGTACTGTATAATTTACCTACAATTGATTCATTATTTTCTACTTACTTGTGCGTACTAAGTTATTCATACATCAAACTGATAGATGTCACTCGAGAACTGGAAGAAGTTTATTTGGAAAGAATCTATTTATCTTGATTTGCATTTAGTCCCGTATCATCAAACTGTCGCATTGCCATCACTTCTTATCGAGACAGCCGCCATTACATTTCTTATATAGCTCTTTATGTGTCCCCGACGGGCAGTAATAATCTGCATTGTCGTTTACATGAACAATATTTTTTCATTCCTCGCAAAAACTCTGCCACGAATGGCTTGCCGTCGGCAGTGGCGTTTGATATGGCACGTTATTACATATAAATTTTTTGGATTCAAACGATATGTTCTCGAAATTGCCAGAATGCACTTATATTTTTCACATTATCTTTAGCGCAATTTTTACAGTGTTCTTTACATTCTTTTTTACATTATGTATGAACCCTTTAACAAAGCATATCATTTATTATGGCTTTTATTTTTTAATGGTAGCACGCTATCTTTATAATATATAGTAAAAGTACTCATAGAAGGCATTAAGAACCAGGAGGAAATATCAGTACCAAGATAAAATGTATAAAACGATTAGGAGCTCTGAGCGGACACGCGGTGATCTGATAATACGGTCTACCTCTAATATGAGTGCCGTACCCGTACCCGCACTCTTATCTCACGGGGAGCGCTGCATTTGATCCAATTTGCCAATACAATCGGATCTCAGCTATTGCAGTGGCATTATCTCCAGCGGTAGTGGGCCGCACACATGCGATAGACGCGAAATCTTTTCCTTCCTATTCCCGATACTTACGAACGATTTTAGATATTACACCACTACACTACACAGATTAAACTTGGAAACATATTTTATAACTGAAAATAAATTGAAATTCGGTTTCACCTAATTAAAACTTATTAATCGAAGTTCAGCGTGCGGTAATGAAATTGGAAATTAGTTTGAATTTTTGAATCAGCTTAAAGTATTATCGTATTACAAACCGTTGTGGTGAAATGTGATTTGATTTTTAAACGTCGAAATACATTTAATGTTGTATTTGTTTTCATTGTATATTATTTTGTGAAAGTTGAGGTTTAAAAAATCTAAGTCCTGAAATGAAATTTCTATTCGAACGCCACGTATTCTATAAAGCATTTCGTTCTTAAAAGGAGCTTTAAAAATGTAAAACCTTTAAGGGGCTGCACGCATAATAATTTGAAATCCAATCGACAAACCGTACCGAGGCGCCTGGGGAAATCCTCAGAGGTGAGAGCGCCGGACAGTGGAAAATCTTCTGCCTCCCCTCACTGATAAGATTGTCCAGTGCAACTCCCAAAACGCGGAGGGATTGAAAACTTGTACCGAAACGAAACCGACACACTATCCTTCGGGATCAATATATTCGAAAATATTATATTTTCTATTTCCATTTCGTTCAAGGCCTTATGCTTTTTGATGGAATTGCTTTATCCTTTCCATTTAATACAGAAGTCTCCAAGAATAGGCTTCTCGGAAAACATATTTTGTTCTAAGTAATAACCGTACCGAGATACGTAATATTTTAGCAGGGAAATAAGGAAATGAACAAAACTAAGCACTTAATAATATTGCCTGACTCTTCAAATAAGTGTGCAAATGTTGAAACGAGACGTTATGGCATCGAAGCGTATGCCTTGGAGACCTAAATAAAAGGGTTTAAGAATTCCGAACTTAGCTCGGACTCTGCTTGTGCGGAACAATGTTTGTTTGCGCTGAAAGCACTCTCGTTTGCTTAAGACCGGGAAAGACACTAAGGTAATTATAGCTGGTCACCGTTTGGTATTCTGACCATTTAAAGACATTATTTATTACAATACAAATACTTTTACAACGAAAATCTTGCAAATACTCAGTATCAGTAATTTAAATTACACACACATTACACACTGTAAGGTGTAAGTTTTATATCTTCACTCAAAGACATTCGATTACACCTCTGAACATTTCTAATTTCCTGGTAGTTCAATGTGGTTAACGCAATTTCCGAAACTAGATGCCCGTGCTAGAAACCGCTTTGGGACTATTATATTGTTCTATCTCTTTTACACTTAACTAGTGTAGTAATAATATATTGGTAAAGTAAGCAGCCAGATTTCAGGATAGGACAGGCAGGATATATGAATCAGTATTAAGTTTTGAAAACGAATATTCTATTCATATAAAATAGAAAATAAAGGACTCTATTATTCTATTAAAATACCTATAAAATAATAGAGCCTCAATTTGTCCTGATATTAAAATCTCACAACATTTTTATATCGAAAAAACTAATAAACTATATTTAGAAATACAAGATATAAAATTGCGCTTGCATTTAATCTCTTCAAAGAAATAGCGGTAGGAAATTTTTTTATAGAATTAATTACGGCTTTATTTCAGAGAAATTATAATAATTGGAGAACCGGAGAGCTTTGAGGTCCGAAAATTTTAACCGTGATTTTTAACTTTGCTTGTTGCGTGTAGTTAAATATTACGTTTTTTCATTTGCTTGAAGCATGTATAATTTCAAGCTACTAATTTTCAGTTTAAAAATCCAGGAAAGCTAAAACATATGAGTTTTTAATTCTTTTCAATTTGTTTACGTTCTGTAAATATTCAATTTCGTTATTCAGCGAAATATTTTTTAGTTTGATTTCTTGTTTCTTATTTGTCTGATGGGAAAATTTATCTTTATA
This sequence comes from Colias croceus, assembly GCF_905220415.1. Lineage (NCBI taxonomy): Eukaryota > Metazoa > Arthropoda > Insecta > Lepidoptera > Pieridae > Colias > Colias croceus. The sequence goes on along the minus strand of NC_059540.1, from coordinate 4,852,403 downwards.
AAAGCACATATTTTTTCAAATAAGTCTTAATGAAATTTGTAATAAATTTAAGGGGTGCGCAGAAATGAGATAATTTACTTCGAAAACTTTGCACTGCCTCTTGAATTTAGAGTAGCCGAGAAAAATAGAATAAAAATTGTTTTCTTATTTAGATTTGGAGCTGTTGTATAGAAAGTATATATTTTTCTTGCTCTCTAATGTATTATTAATATTATTTCAAGGGTATATAAAAAATAAATTTAACTTTTATGTAAATAAAACTACAGAAAACACTATTAAGACAAGATCTTCTATATCGCAGCGTCATTAAAAGTTAAAGTTACATTACTCAATAGTTCCGACTTGATATTCCATTCAAAGTTGGTACTTTAAAAATTTAATAAGATTTGAAATGAAGGAAATTTCTAGATACTTCTCGGAAGATAGTACACGTTCTAAGAATGGGTTTAATTTCGAAACTTAGAGTCGATCGACGCTCCGCGAATTCGTCGCCATTTATCATTAGCTCCATTTATTTTTGCGCCTCGGAGATATGATTTATCGCACCAAGGCTGAGCGTAGGTTTGTTTTTGCTAGCAAGATATTAATCGTTATCATGCGCGTGCCACCCGTCGTTTGTTATCGTTACAGTGGCACCGCCCATTAATTATCAATGAACGTCCGTCGTCCGGCCACGCTATGATGAAGGTAGCGCTGTGCTCTAAGCCTTCCAGGTGACAAGGCTACTCAACCCTTTTTAAGCCGCCGCATTTAACGCGTGGTGTCCGATGTCATAAAAGTGTCCGATTTGGATACCTTCGTGCGTCGACGTTAACGCCCGCGATTAACTTGTACCTTCTGTATCCCGCATTAAAATTAAATAAAGGCTTTTATCCCGCGCTCTAAAAAAATCTGAAAGATCTACGATTATTTTCCGAGTGAAGGCTTAATAGCTTTAGCTTTCACATGTCTGAAAACAATTTCCATTTGTTGAGGAAACATCGAATGTGAAAAAACTACATGTTACATTTCATCCAATCCATATACGTACTGCACCAAGCTTTCAAATCGATTGCGCTATATTTTGTTGACGCAACAAATGTTACGGGTATCTTATGTAGTTTTTGCACGGCATGCCAGAATTGTGCGGAGCGTTCCGCTGCACCCTTTGTGTTGACTTAATCAGTAATAAATATTAATATTGCATTGAATAGCTGAGCCCCTTCGGGTTTCTACCCTAATTGAATATTTCTGGATTCACACATGCTCCCACCATGCTTCCTACATATTGTAAGCCTTGTATAAACTCTATTGGCTAAATATAATTATTAAGTTTATTTCCTTCCGAAAAATTTTGTAAAAAATATTGGTGAAAATAGAAATTGGTTTTTAATAACTCATCAGCCGGTGCTGCCATCTGGCGGTGCGCGTCAGGCGTGACGTATTGATAGATGGCATTAGTCTTGATTGATTGGTGTCTCTGGCGCTTCCATCCTCTGTCACACTATTTACATTTAAACGGTTAATTCAATCAAATCTTCCATGAACTACCCCTATAGATTCATCCTATACCAATTGAACATCAAACAGACTTAATAATTATGAAAATGAATGTATTTGTCGTAAGAAGAAGATCTTCGTCGTAGAGTCGTCGTCTTGTTCGTACGTATTCTTTATTTCATGCTTGATTTCCATGAATGGGTGGTTTAACACAGATGAGAGTCATAATAAAAGAATTACTACATACATTATTTCCTATCTTTTAAAAATTGATTAGTTTTTCACCAATAAAAGTAGATCACAAACTGTTGAATCACTAGGGGATCACTGAATTAAACACTCACAAAACTTGTAAAAAACCAAACTATATTTCATACACCAGTAAAAATACTTATCAAAAATTAAAAACATTTCTATAGCGAGAGTTAATACGCGAGTGAATACACCTAGCGTCATCTGTTGGTCGAACATTGTAACTTTAACCTATGATTAAGTAAACATTCCGCCCACCGAGGACTTGTCCTCTTAATCAACATAAATACAATAATACTTATAAGTGAACAAAGTATACAAAAAAAAAAGTTACGACCTTTAACACTACTACATAGCAAGCTAACTACATACTCAAAACAAAATAAGCAATGAAAATATTTTTGTATTGCTGCTACAGGCAACAAAAATATACATTTATAAATTCGTAACTCCGTTAACAAGTATGCGTTCAACAATACATTCTCTGTGAACTGATATCTATTACTCTATACAAAACAAAAGTAAAAATAATAAAAAAAAAACGAAACTAACTTCTCAACATTACTTAATGTATAACAAAAAAAAACTTATTAGACCTGCACAGATCTGCCGCCCACCGTGAAAGAACTTGGATACAAAAAAAAATCATTTAGGCAATACACAAACTTTACTTAAAGCGCGTTTAAATAGACCGTTCTTACATTTCACAGTTACTACACGAGTGATTTTATCTGGGCCCGGGTGTTTGTCGATAATTTTACCTAATGCCCATTTACAAGGCGGCAGCTGTTCATCTCTTAAAACAACAATATCGCCTATGTTTGGTTCAGGAGTTTTAGTGGTCCATTTTTGACGATGGGCCATCGTTACTAAATATTCTTTGGACCATCTTGTCCAAAATTCATTAACCATTTTCTGTACTGTTTTCCACCTTTCTAGATGAGATATGTTTTGGACAAGATGATTTTCATCGGGAATATTAATGAGCGGTTCTCCAACTAGAAAATGACCTGGTGTCAGGGGTAGGGGATCGTCCGGATTATTATTAAGTAAAGTAATAGGACGTGAGTTTAAGCAAGCTTCGATTTGGTGAAGTACAGTAGTAAGTTCTTCGTAGGTTAACGTACTATCACCTATGACCTTACGCAAATGTGACTTAACGCATCGCACCCCTGCCTCCCACAATCCACCAAAATTAGGCGAATATGGAGGTATGTAATGCCACGTCGTAGATTCGTAAGACAACAAATCCACTAATTCATTGGGATTTTCTTTACGTGCCTCCCGTAACATGCTTTGCAAGAGTTTGTCCGCTCCTATAAAATTGGTAGCATTGTCGCTATATAAATCCTGGCAGTGACCTCGCCTTGATGTAAATCTTCGGAACGCAGCTATAAATCCTTTTGCACTCAAATCAGAAACTGCTTCCAAATGAATAGCTCGGGTCACCATGCACACGAAAATACAAATGTACCCTTTATAGGCTTTGGAACCACGACCTGGAGAGAAACGCATTAATAGAGGGCCAGCGTAATCAACTCCGGTAGATCTAAACGGTTTGCTCGGGTTTAATCGAACATCTGGGAGTTCACCCATTATTTGCGTTTTCTGAGCTTTAGAATGACGTAAACATGTGATACAACTTCTATAGAACTTTTTGACACGATCTCGTGCTCGTAGAATCCAATATTTTGCTCTAATAATATTTAGCATGAGTTGAGGGCCTCCATGGAGAGTACGACTATGAGTATCTGAAATTATTAGTGTAGCCAAATGACTTCTTCCGGGAATAATAATAGGATGTTGTTTGATTCTTCCACCAACTCGCACAATGCCTTTTTCGTCCAAAAAAGGTGTGAGTTTGTGAAGAACGCTTTTCTTTATAACGTAGCCTTTTGATGACAGATGTTTTATATCTTCAGCAAATTCATGATATTGAACTTGTTTGATACACATAAATAAAGCCTCGTTCAATTCGTTAGATGTTAAATACTTCGGTAATTCAGATTTTTCTCTATTAAAAATTCTACGACACCATGCCATGACTCTCAACATTTTAAACAACGATGAAAATCTAATCCACTCAAAATCTTCTTCCTTCTGATGTTGAACACAAAATGATTTAGTATTTCTTTCTTCTTCTGTATCTGGTATAATCGGTTGATCGATATCAATTGTAGAATTACACAACCAGTCAGGACCCTTCCACCAAAGTGAGTAATTCTTTAATTCTGTAGATTTAAGACCACGAGAGGCGCAGTCCGCTGGATTCGATTCCGAAGGTACATGTCCCCACTGATTATAATCTAAAATGGTAAGTATAGTTGATACTCTATTGCTCACAAATGTAGCCCAACGTGATGAAGGACCTTTTAACCATGCAAGGACTACAGTTGAATCCGTCCAAGCGTAAGTATTTTCTTTAACTATACCCATGACTTGAGCGACCTCAGACACGAGTTTAGCTGCAAGTGTCGCACCGCAGAGCTCTAATCGTGGAATCGATATTTCTTTGTCGATGGGTGCAACTTTAGTCTTCGCTGTAATTAAGGTAACATGCACAGATTTGTCAAGTTTATTAACAACTCGTAGATAAATTGCTGCTGCGTATGCAGCTTTAGAAGCATCCGAAAATGCGTGTAGTTCCATATCGCAATCTTTGCTTGTATGAAGCCAGCGCGGAATGACGATATTCTTCAGATCATTCAACTCTTTCCTGAAATTATTCCATTCTATCAATAGGTCTTCTGTTAAATTTGCATCCCAATCTAATCCTGCTTTCCATACCTTCTGTATAAATATCTTTGCTTTAACTACTACCGGTGCTATCCAACCTATCGGATCATATAATCGAGCTATATCAGATAAAATTTGGCGCTTCGTTACAGGATGTTGACCATCTGGTAAATTAATTGTATATTCGAAATTGTCAGTCTCTCTGTTCCAAGACAATCCGAGAACTTTAAATTGATTATCTGATTTGATGCGTACGGAATCATCACTCATTTTATCTTTACCAATTTTACTTAGAAAGTTGGTGTCATTGCTACTCCATTTTTGCATTTGAAAACCACCAGACTTCATTAGACTATTCATTTCATCGTATATGTGTAAAGCTTCATCTAAATTTTCGCATCCGGTCATTAAGTCGTCGATATAAAAATCATGCTGAGTAATTTCCGATGCAGTAGGGAACCTGAGCTGCTCTTGTTTTGCTAATGTCTGTAATGTCTTAACTGCTAAATAAGGAGCACAAGCAGTCCCAAAAGTTAAGGTCAATAATTTATAATGCTTAATTGGTTGATTCGAGTCATTTCTCCACACGATCCTTTGATAGTTGGTGTCTTCGTCTTTAACCAATATCTGTCGATACATCTTAACCAAATCACCTATGATACATACACGATGAGTTCTCCACCTCATGAGCAGATGTCTCAAATCTTGCTGTAGTTTAGGACCTATGTGCAGATCGTCGTTTAAAGATACATCATTGACTCCTTTCGATGATGCATTAAATACGACTCTCACCTTAGTAGTGTCTTTTTCCTTCCTTACTACAGCGTGATGAGGTAAATAAACTGCCTTTGGGTTATCGATATCTGTCTCTTCAATTTCTATCATATGATTTAGTTCCAAATATTCACATAAAACTTTTCGGTAATCTTCGTATAATTCTAAATTTTGTTTAAGTCTTCTTTCTAACGCTTTCAATTTTCTTACTGCTATGTCTTTTGAATTTCCATACATGCATTGAGGATCGTCACTAGTGAATGGTAGCTTAACTACAAATCTTCCGTCTGAATTTCTCGTAGTTGTTGCGTCATATAACTCTTCACACTTGATTTCACTTGGCGATAATTTTCTTTCTATACTGTCTGGTTCTGCTTCCATTTCAAAAAACTTCTTTAAAAGCTCGTCGCTTCTTTCTTGAATATGCATAGTGATACTTCTATTTGTTAATCTTTCTGAACTTTGTGGAAGCTTACCTGATAAAATCCATCCTAACGTAGTTTCTTGCGCTACTAGACCCTGTGAATTTTTAAGCACACCATTAAGCAAGATTTCACTGTAAATATCCGCTCCTAAAAGAACGTCTATTTTACCTGGAATATTATAACTTGGGTCAGCCAATGTAAGATTATGTACATCTGGCCAACTGGGCGTATGCAATCTATGAGATGGAATATGAGTAGTCAACGAACTTAAAACGTGAGCATTTACTTGGATTGTGGTAGACGGGTTGTGATACGATTCAATGAATAATGAAACCATGTATTTACTCCTAGCTAAACCCTCACCAAGACCTGACACCAAACCATTTATGGGAATGCGTGGAAGTCCAAGTAATTGTACAGTCTTTTCAGAAATGAACGATGCTTGTGAGCCTTGATCAAGCAACGCTCTCACTATATGTTTAACACCATTTCTAGAATACGCTTTGATTATGGCTGTGGCGAGAACCACATCGTGATGACTATCTCTAGTGGTATGGGCTGAGACATGAATTTCAGTTGACAACGGAACGGGGTTCACTTTCGAAAAATGGGCTGAAATCTTAGTCTCAGTTGATGAGTTTGATGGGGATGATCTGTCTTGGTTCTGTGAGTGCTGATTATGCGTAAGATTCTCTTGCGCATTATCCCTTTCGCGATGAAGCAGCGAATGATGTCGCCTTCCACATTTCTTACAGCAGGTTGAATGGCGGCATTTCTTAACAGTGTGGGTAGATGAGAGGCAATTGAAACACAATCTTTTATTTTCTACTGTGCTCTGACGGGCATTCACTGGCTGCTGGAGAAAGCTTTTACAGCTGTATATAAAATGTGACCCTTCGCACAATGCACAAATGTTGTCAACAGATTCTTTACGTTGAATGGAACTGTGAAAAGATTTATGTTTAACAACGGGAGTAGCCTGCTGAGACTTTGGTGTATGCTTCACAGCTTCAAACTTTTCCAAAGTTCTAAACCTTGTCTCCAAGAATGATAAAAGTTGTGTCCAAGTAGCCAATTCCTCTGGATTCAATTGACTGTCATGATTCTCCCATAATCTGTGAGTTTCCGCATCCAACCGAGTGACAACAAAATAGACAATAAATGTATCCCAATTATCTGTTTTAATTTTCATATTGTAAAGTGACGTTAAACAAGATGATGTAGTATCAATTAAACTTTTCAATCCTGTTGAAATCTCATGTGTTATCTTCTTTTGTGAAAAAAGCCTTTTCATAACAGTGTTGACATTATATTTCTTATTGTCATAACGTTTCACCAATTGTTTCCAGGCTTCCAAATAATTTTGATCCGTTGTAGCATAATTATTCAAATAAGTTGCAGCTTCTCCGGTTAAACTGGATTTCAAATAATGAAATTTTTCAACATTGCTCAAAGATGCATTATTCTGAACAATAGAAATGTGCATGTCATGAAACGCTTGCCAATCTTCATACTTTCCACTGAATGTTTGTAGCTGTATGGTGGGAAGTTTCACTTCTTCTTTAGTTACACTAGGAATATTATTACTGCTTTTAGGTACAGTTGCACAGGCATCTTTTAAGACACATTTAAACGTTGTGTAGAATTCCTCAAATTCTTCATATAAATCATCCGAGAAATACTTAGTCTTAGACTTTTCCGCTGCAGATATTGAAGCAATAATCTTCCGATGACCAGCTTTAAATTCTCTCCATAAGTCTTCCAAATTCTCTAAACGAGTCTCAATATATGATGGTTTAATTCTTTCCTTTGGTGACTTCCGGAAGTTCAGTTCCGCCTTCTTCAATTTCTCAAAAAGGTCATATTGAATTGACATATGTGCTTCCATATTTGTCTAACATGCAATCTTCTATGTGACAAGCAAAAGTATAAGAAATCTAAGTTCAAAATATACTCGACGAAAAAATTCTAAGTCCTTGACATAAACTCGATGAAAAATTCTAAGTCCTTGACACGAACTCGAAAAATTCTAAGTCCCAAGCACAGACATCAAAATTTTTCTAAGTGTCCATAAAATTATTGCAAAATTTTCTAAGTGTCGGATCACTGCAAAATTTACTAAGTCCAGAAAATATTCTAAGTGTTTGAAGAAATGTTCGTAAATTTTCTAAGTGTTAAATCACTGCAAATTATTCTAAGTCCACAAATTAACTTTAACGAAAATTCTAAGTGTTTGAGATTTGTTAATTTTTTCTAAGTCCTAACTTCACTTCACTTTACTTTTACCAAGTCCAATTCCGGGGTTTCGGCACCAATGTTGAATCACTAGGGGATCACTGAATTAAACACTCACAAAACTTGTAAAAAACCAAACTATATTTCATACACCAGTAAAAATACTTATCAAAAATTAAAAACATTTCTATAGCGAGAGTTAATACGCGAGTGAATACACCTAGCGTCATCTGTTGGTCGAACATTGTAACTTTAACCTATGATTAAGTAAACACAAACCAAATCCATTTCAAGAGACCGTTTATCAAAAACCTTCTCAAATGATTAACCGTCAGCCGATTACCATCAACTAATATTAACAGGTTTAAGATCGATTTGAAACTGAAGGTTCTCTAATTGAAGATGGGCTAGGTAGGGTTGAACGCAATTTCAGCGATTAATGACGCGAGTGTAATCCAACTAAGCAGGGAGACGGAAGATCATGGTACTTCGTAACTACGTGTTCTCGAAATATGGATAATATGCAAATCGTGGTATTAATAGAGTTGAGGGAATGACAAAACTCCGTGTTATTATTACGCTGTTGTGATGTATGCGTTATGTTATGGTTATAGTAGGTGTATTAGTTTATTAAGGATGTTTTACACGATTTTAAAAGTATGATCCTATTTAGTAAACAATAAAGAGAACCGCAAACAACGCTCATTAGAAAGCTGTAGAAAAATGAAAATTCAATACAATCATGACTTACTGAGCTGTTTAACATGACTAAATTAGCTGTTTAGGTACATACAAACTCATAGTTGTTTTTGTGCGTAGTTAAACTCATATTATAATGAACATTAAACATCCACATCTGGTCGAGTTACCATAGTAAGCCCATGAGATACGTCGCTTCATTAACTGAACTGTATTATCGTGCTTTCATTATTTCACGCTTGCTGCCATTACGACAACTTTGATGGCTGGGGGTAGTCATATCGTGAGTTACGGTTAAACTTTAAATATTTTGCCCAGCTACTCGACTAGAAGTTCCATCCAGCTGTAATGTGTTTAATCGATATCTCGCATCTTATCTTTGAAAATTAGTTAAGGTAAACGCAGCTATCAACGACCCATCGAAAATCTGAAGGTATTACCGACCTATAAAAGTAATTCGAAATTTAAACGTTTCCAGAACTATTCTAGCTATAGGTATGCAAAGTTATACACGAATGTATTACTTGAGCATCGTATACTTTAACGTTAGAGTGAGTAACTGAGCAAAAAAGAGTTAAAATGCGTAAGTTGCTGCGGGGTAGCGTGGAAGCAGGACGTGTCGTACTGTTCCGTTGTTCCTTCGGGTAAGTACTGTGAGTATCTTTTTAAGACATTTACAAACAAATGACATCTATACTTTAATTTATATTACTAAATGTCAATGCATTTAAGTGTCAACTTTTCATTTCTTACAACATTTTATTAATAAAAAGTAATTTGAAACGATAAAACTTAAAATTAAAATAGGACGGTGTTAGCTTCACCAGTTTAAGCCGCGGCAGGTATCAACGACCCGTAAGTCGGCAATGGCAGCAACGTAACTTTTTGTTTTATTTTCTTTTATGTTATTATATCACACTAACACAAGTGGTTTTATGGACCAGTTTAAATCTAAGCTATGAGTCTTCATAAAAATCTATTAGCGACTAAACTTTTTTGTCTAGTGTTGTGTCTTTTAGCGTTGTCAATTTATACAAAGTTATGATATTTTCGAGGATCCCTATCGAATAGTTACAGAAGTAAATCATTGTTTTTTTTTTGTTTAAGCAATATGCATTTGTTCATATTTTGTATGACACTAATCAATTATAATCTATTTTATAGTCTGATGGTCAAATGAATTAAAATAACCATTTTTTTATGGGTCGGTAATACAATTTAGGTTTATACTTACATACTTTAATACCGACCCATGTGGGTCGGCAATAGCAACTATAGGAAGCTATTACCGATCGAATATAGATTGTTTAGTTTCTCATCTACAAATTCAAATTGCTTTATTTGCAGAATGTAGAATAAAGATGTTTGTATATACAGATAATATTGATCCTTAAACATTCTGCCCGTAATTGAGCGTGCAAATATATTTTTATTACTTTTATGACATAATAGGTGCCTATTAAAAATTATATTTTTAGGTTAAATTTAAAAAATTTAAAAAAATTATATTTTTAGGTTTTTAGGTTAAATTAACATAAAACATATAATTAGGTATATTTTTTCCAGAAATATGGAGCCACGAAAGCGGCGAAAAGTATTCAGTAAAACAAAACTCGCCGAAGCAATCAATCAAATAGCATAACGAAATATCCTAGAGTTTGAAATCCTTAATTTAATATATGTACATATATTAATAGTATTATGTTGATTAATTTAAAAGTTTATAATTATTTAGTTCATTACTAAAAAGTACTCATTTGTTTTATTAAAAATAACTACAATTAAAAAATACGAATATATTTGCATTTTTATTTCATTTTATTAAGATCGGTAATCATCATCATCACTAGCTTCTATACATTCCATTGCTGGAAAAAGGCTTCCTCTCACATACGATCGGGAATAGCTGCATAAAAATCGTTAATAGCTTCACAGCCGTTTTTATGGGTCGGTAATAGCAACAATCGATTAAGTCACATTGTAAATTATTTTTTACAAGATAATCCTTTATTAGAATGTATTTGCTTCAATAAATACATTTTTTATACATAACACTAGCATATAAAATGAAATTATAAATCTTTAGAAGAACCAGTATACTTAAAAAATATGGTTGATTTTGAAATTGCCTTAGAGGGGTCGTTAATACCTGCGTTTACCCTAAACTTTGATTATACGGTTCGCGTCCGAAATCGATTAGGGGCTAAGTGGTAAATTCAATTTTATCATTTTCTACGAGCTTGCTTTAATTTTATTTCATCGTTGAGAGGGAAGAGATGTAAACCGTTCCATCGCCGTGTAATGAATGCTGGGGAATTTGTTTCTAAAATACGTGATATAAATAAATGTGCTCTTAATGGAAAATTTTAAACTGTATATCCGAAAATACCATTATTGTTTCTTGTAATTTATAAAATACATATTGACTAATAAATTTTCATTTTGATTTATGAATAAAATAATTAATAAAGCAAAGTAAACAATACCATTTTTTTAATAATAACATTACACATCATACCATTACAGCAAAAACAATTTCCTCGCCGGATTTTGCATTTCAATTCCTGTATTTGCGTACTCTATCACAAAAGTTAACATTTACAAAATAATTGAGTCGGAGAAAATCCACTCAACAAACACGCGTATCTACTTAAGAATCTTATCGTGCCACTGTTTTCTATAAGCGCATACATGAGATTACTCAAATTCAACTTAGTAACCGAAATGGCTGCTTATAGAACAAAGGAAATTATCGTTTATATGTGTAACGTTGAAGGCGTGAGAAGGACTCCACCAGCGTCAGGTGAACCTACTTTATTTGCGCAGAGATAGTAAGATACGTGGTTAAATGTGGCGTGAATGCTTTCGCTGTATAAGCTATTATATTATCCCTACATTGAAATATTGAGATGTTTCTCTTTTTTCGATTTGCAAGAATTTCGGCTCAGTAGTTATGCCGTCGTGCTTCGAGGGATCAAGTGAGTTGAATCAATTACGCGAATTACATTCAATTTTATTTGATAGAGTGGATTAGGTTTGGGTAAATTAGATAGTTCGCAGTGACACGTATATGTTTCGAATGGGAAAATCTTTTTTGTAGCAATCGCGTGCCAGACCTTTATCAAGCTGTCACACGAGGTGTTTTCACTTGTCACTTACAATGCAGCGAGCTTTTATGTGTATCAAATTCGATTAAAATAAGGTTTAAATTTAGCAATTATTCGGAACCCGCATATTTGATATATGGATTAGAATTTTTATTATTGCCCTTTTCTGGACTGAATTGTATTCCCATTGTTTTTATGTAAACGAATATAGTATCTGATAGAATTTATAACATTATCGTGAATACAGTCTGTTCATTCCCCCAAGCCTTTTTAACAAATAAAATATTTAAATGTAGACTAAAACGGAATAACTTTGTTCAAATTCATTATAATAATATAATAAAAGTGGCTTGTCTCACTTAGCGCTACACTAAAGCACTTGTGCTACAACGTAGCGTATATGGTTATCTACGAGCTACAAAACGTAGTGCCGTAGCAGCGTAGCACCCGCACTGCGTTACCGTGGTTTGGTATAAATCTCAAGCTCGAATTAAACAGATCTCAGTGTAAGACCTTACATCCCTAGTAAGTGATAATTAATGAGATTCCATCTTATTAATTTATAAAATATATACAAGAATAAACAGGGAATTATTTCAATGTTCTTATTGATCTCATATAATAAAGTTATGTATGTGTTAGTGAATAATAAATTTATGTATCGTATCTTATATAAATGATTATATATAAATCAAAGAAAACATAATATAATATAGCAACTGAATTACTTAATACAAAGCTTTCAGCAGCGACATCGAGATGTTTGCAAAATATCTCTTTTACAAACCATTAAAAAACTCTGAACCAATTTCCTTTATAAAATAAAGTAGGTAACGCGATACGCCCGGGGCAATCTCCTAGATACTAAATACTATTTTTTAAATTTATCTCCCGTAGTTTACTTAGTCGTTGAAAAACACTGTGACTGAGACGGTCGTCAAATATTGTAAGAGCTGCTTGCAATATCAAACAAAAAATAAGATTTTAACAAAATTAAAAGGAACTTTTGAAAGTTTTAATAATAATTTATTTAAAAGCAACACGAACATCTTGGAAATTGTGATGTTTCTTAAAGATTTGCACTTGCAAGTAGAAATTTTAAACTTTTTATTTCATTCTAATTTGTTTTTAAAATATTTATATTTTTGTTACAATAATTATATAGTGTTGTTTTCAACAACAACATATAATGTTTAATGAAAATAATTACAATTGTTTTCTACTCCAAAATATAATGTTTTATCACACTAATTACAATCTAAATTACATCAAAATAGGTACTTATTTCAATGACTACAACTTTGTATACATGTCAAGAAAGATGGTCTCAATATAATATGCTGACGTCATCTCTCAGTCTAAAACCACTCAGTTATTATTTACACTGGTCCGCTTGAAGTTCCTTTAACTTTAATGGACTCGGTTACTGTCACAAACATCTTTAACTGCCACAAGTTAATGAGAGTTCTTATGCTACATCATAAATATTTGATTTATGTACCTTTATAAAATATTACGGTAACATTATTTCTTTAAAGCTATTTTGTTGCTAATGAGATTTTTGTGTTTTTTTCTGGCTATAATACAAGTTCGACAACTTGTGTAAATGGTATAAAAAATATACATATTACAGGTTTGTTCATTAAATATAATACATAACATATTAAAAGTTCAATGAACCGGATTATTTCTGTTAAATATCTATTCAAATTAAAATATTGTATAAAAAATTGTAGATCCATAACATAATTTTAACAATTTAATAAATACACATTAAACGAATGAAAAGTTATGTAATTTACTCAAACAATTTTACGACCAATTAAATGCACATTTGAAACTAAACAATACATTCAATTACTACACAAACAATAAACTAAACTTGATAAATGTATGCGTTTTTGTATTTATGAAGTGTAGTGTCGCGTGACTAGCTGCACTATATCGAACCCGATTACAATATAATAGCGGATATAAAGCAAGTATAATTGTATCATTTTGATGTAGATTACGATGTTCATATTTACACTAATCATTTAGAAGCGATGCAAGCGACTTTTAAAATTATAGACACAACATGAATGTCATTAGTTATTCATTTGTTTAAATAGTTGTTGAGTATTGTGAAATTAAAAACAATCAAAAATAATGAGACCAAAAAAATAACTATTATCTATATTATATAATATTATTATCAAATAGGAGATATTAACTTAATTTTATCCTTTTTTTTAAGTGGGGAAATCTTGCATAGATACCCACGGCCTCCGGGGAAGAGGCCGTAGGTTGTGTGGGATTCTTACCGTCTAATCTTAATTTTATCCTAATATTATGTACACTAAAATTAATTAATTTATATAAAAGAGAGAGAGATTAAACATAACAAATTTACAAAATTAAAACTACGTACATCTATTCGCTGCTCAACATAACAATTTAGAATTCATACGTAAAAATATTCAAAGCACTTCAATTTAATCCCCAAAACAATACATTCGTATAAACAATGAAATCCAGTTAGCTGCGACATAAATAAAATAGTTTAATTTGGATTATAATCCTACATGTTTCGAAAAGGGTCACGAGAACTAGCGAATATAATCCCAGACTCCATGTAACAGTTCTCGTTCAATTACTGATAAACCTCTAACAGAAATGAACTAACGGCTGCTGAAAATGTTATTAGAAACACATTTACGCCGCACTCTTAATTGCTTTTAGATTTATTTGATCCGATTTTGTTACGTTCAAACGTTTAAATTTATACATTTTTGTGTAACGTTTCATTGTTGTTATTAATTTGTGACTTAACCAGTTATTCGTATCAAAATAACACATGTTAAATTTGTAGACATTGTATAGGTACTGGAGATAACATGAATCATTCGCTTGTAATATTTTTCTCATTATTATACAATTTACCAAACATGAAACACACCCGTGCTAGTTACAATGATAATAATTCATAAACAACAACAGAATAGGAGTTACACTAAAGTACTCCTCTTGTACAACTTACCTAATTATGGAAGTAGATATCGTTACAATTAGACATCGCGACATGTGCCACCTACCAGTGCAAAACATTACCTCTACAACTTAGGCGCTTTGCGCTGGAGATAAGCCTTATTTAAACAACAATACGCACAAGTTTGTTAAAGAGATCTCAAAACTATGCGGTGGCATTGTTCTCTAAATTTTACATTCGCATTAGACGGAAATTTCGTCTTGCTTTGATTTATGATTAGGGTACGAGCGTCAGAGTTGTTATTTACCGATGTAACGGGGAAACGCAGCGAAGGTGACGCCAATTTATGTTAAACAACCTGCAACCCAAGTGTAGCGCACTCAAAAATAATTTGCATATTTAAACAAACCACGGCAGCATTTGCGCGAACTTGTTAATTTTGATTAGCGGCACCCGTTGTCATTATTTTTGTAGATAAATCAACGCTACCGAGGCGTGTCCCTTATTAATAACTTGGAGACGAAAGAGCTAATGACGTTCCAACACGATTGTTACTAAACCGGCGGAATTTTAATTCATCTAGGAGTTTATTAAGTGCGTAAAGTTTCAGTGGGTCGTCCGCGAAAGCAAATTAAGTGAATTTTCTCGTAGGGAAGACGGAGGTCGCGCCATTTTAAATCTAATAACCACTGTATTAACAATTATAATTGTACATTCAAATTGAGTTCAAGAGCTGCTTTTAATGATGTTTTCTTTTTATTTTCAGGTAAGCAATGCTTCAATCTATTTAGATGTAAGAAGGAGACACGTCATTACATTGAAAATAAGGTACCGTACAAAAAGGTAGGTAGTAAAGTGGAGTGAAATGAGCGAGAACCGTAAAACTCTTTTCATACAATATTCAATAGAATATATTTTATTATACTGAGATTTCCACAATTTCCCAATAAATTTATGCTATATCTTTGGTTTTATATTCTTCTATAGGGCAAATTTGTTTCTTTTCCACGTGATTCAGTTATAAATCTAACGCAACGCGTACGCTTCTTTGGTTACGAATCTATTTTATGACCGCATACGCCGAAGGTTAACCAATAAAACCTTTTAACAGCCGTAACTATTTCGTTATAAGATCTGAGTACGCAATAAAAACGAGGAAACAGAAATAAATCTAGGAGCACAATGGTGGCCGGGAGGCGCAGTGGGCAACGCGTCTTCAGAACGAATCAATCACGGTAGGGCGCACGGTTTAATCGCTTCAATTTAAGTTTTTCCTTTCTTGGTGCTACAAATTGATGGAAATAGTTGAACGTTAAATATTGCGATTTGTTGAGCTCGAGAGTACAAACTTCCTCTTATGTATGTTTACGGCGCACCAATAAATCTCAGACGCTTTGTGCTCGTGTCGCCCTCGACATCTTCCTCCATAAACGGCACGTGCGCCAGTTATCTGTATATTTGTAACGACTTACAGCCGAAAAAATATTGTTGTTGTCGCTTCGCTTCCATTTCCTTGTTTTCTTGTTTTCCAGCGATACAGGTACGGGTCGTTTCGGGTCGAGCAGGGCCGGCGCCGAGGCGGCTTCGCAACTTCGCTACTCATCGTTTGTATTCAGTTATTCACACGCAGCGCTTTATCTTTCCTTCGAAAACGCGTCCCTGAATTAGAAATAAGTCGTCGGCCGCGACGTTCTGTCGGTGACAGGCTTCGCTCTCTAAACTAACCCAAGATAAATTATTCCGGCACATTTCTCATCACGATCCATTCTTTTTCCCTACAAAGCGGGAATCCGTCGGCCATACGAGCCGCCGTCCACAAATAACATGACGTCTGCCGCATTTACTAAGTAACATCACACTCTGGCGACGCTCGTGTGTGTAAGTGCTATTCTCTTGTTGTGTATACGGCTCGTATGAATCAGAGCTGATAAGCAAAGTGCGCAGATTTGCAGGATCGTGCGACCGCTTGCTGGCTGCCAAGTTTCTTGCCCCGCCCACACATTTGCATGTTATGAACGCGTGCTGCTGTTATTACGTTTTAATGTGTGTGCATCTTTCAAATGAGCTTCACTTTAAGTACGATTTAAGTGAATACTTACCATGAATGGACGCTCATTTCCATAAATGCGTTTATCATTTCAATTCCGTAAAATTGTTTAGGTCTGCCAAGTTTCATAAAAATTTAAATATATGAATTCATTTAATTATCCTGTGTTATTTTTATAACATGAGATAATGATTTTTTTATCCGAATATGTTTTATACATTAATAAGCTAAGATTTCAAACTCAAATTAATCAATTTGTTTTAGAAAATAAGTCATTATAAAATTTGTTTCATTTAATTTCATTTATAAATAGCAAAACATAATTGCATATTATATTTTTTTATTCAGATGAAACTCACAATTTAAAGTTAAATTTATAATAGCTCCAAACGAAAACAAACAAGTTAAAAAAGAGCAAAATTAATTAAACATAAATGCAACTACTCCGAGTCGCAATTGTCTAGACTAATGAATTTATTGAGCACTTTTATATTAATTCGCTCGAAACAAGGAACAACCAAATAAGGGAAATTGCCGGACATAAATCAGGGTTTGTTGTGAACGAAAATAACCGCGAAGTTCGCTCCGAGTCCAATCATTAGTCAAAATATCCGAATGCAGCAAAAAGCGAACTAATTGCGCTCTTGAAGGACAAGCACCACTCCACTCCGTCGCAAATGTACTTAGTCACGTTTAATAGTTTTTCTATCTCAAGAATCTTGGCCTTAGCTGGAAACTTAACGATTTTTATTTGCTTCGCAACAATTTGTATCAATTATTCTGGGCTTGAGTACGTTCAATTATACCCCGAGATCTCTCGGACTCGACTTTCTTGCTTTAATGAACGGTGCATTAATTTAAATGAAATGTAATTAAGATCGTAATCGTTAACGATTACAAGAAAGCTTTGTTTATAACGGTGTAATGTAAAAAACGTACACGACTTTAAAAATGTGAAATTTTCGAGAAAAGTTAGTTGTAATTCACATTTCCCCGTCGAGCGCTCGCCTCAAGTAAACACCTCGCAAGTTGCCTATTCCGAAACTTCTTAGAAATTGATTCTTAAACTGTAAACAAGTTGCGTCAAGAAAAAACTAGGAAACATGAAAAAACCTATTCTAACAGAAAGTTTGGAATGAAATTAGTTTAAGCGACAAGTTCATTCAGTTTTTTTACCGGCACCGTTCTGCAATTGCATGAAGATTCCTGTGAAAAGTTTACCCGTGCAGATTTTGATTACACACGCTCTTTCAACAAACTTCCTGCTGGATAGGAATATTAAATCTTATTTAAGTTAGACATCTGCGGGGGCTCTCGTTGTTATTTCGAATAAGGTGCTTTATAAACTCCGTGTACATCCGCTGTAATCTTCCCCCGCTACATTTAAACCTTCGTATCGCCTTTTAACAGAATCTAACTTTTTCATATCCCGCCGCCTTGACAATAATTCATACTGTTCGCTATTCATGTCAGATTCCATTTGCTAATAGCTTTCGTCCACGTAAAGGAACTTATTTAAACTATTCGCTTCATGCTTGTACGTATTCTGAAAATTACTCAGATTTAACATACGTATTTTAGGGGCGTTTGTTACGCCTCGTTGAAATGAAATAAAGCACCCCGCGAAGCTCCGTACAATTTAAGGAACACTTAAAATTTAATTGTGTACTAAAAGTACGTTTATATAATCATTATGGGGAACAATTCGGCGTGAGGCACCGTGGCGGCCCTCGCTCCTGCCGACACAAGCGCGTTACATGCTGCATTTGGTTAATTACATATCATTTCAGTGGTGTGACAATTCGCAATTAAACCCGTTATTTTGAGAGATATTTGCTCTTTCACCTTTCAAAGTTAAGTCGCAATTCAATGTAATATATAAAAGCAGGAACGTAATATTTCGAAAGCGGACGCGGGCACCATCTTTTCACTTTGCTCCAGTTCTTACTTATCTCATATTTCTAAAAGTATGTTTAACAAGTGGCTCTAATATAAGTCAGCCATACTGGCAGGAAAAGGCAGTCGAAAAATAGAATCGGTATAAAGGCGGGAGGAATCGATGTGCGGCGCCGTGCAGGCGGTAAAGCCTCCCGCCAGAGAGCGCCGTATTTTTTAAGAATCACAGAAAAATATCCTACGTATTTCCTCATCAATAAATCACAACATTCACTGCACTACTTTAAAATACATTTATCCAATTTAAGTCATGAATCGTGTTTATAACGTTTCTTAAGTACCCTAATAGTTACCAGTCCATTAAAACATCGTCTACAGATGAAAGAAAATTAGAATCGAAATACTGTACCGTAAACATCGAAGGGGCCTCCTCAGACTCAGACGTTTTAATTTTATTAAACATCTCCTGGTGCCCGAGATAAAGTAGATTTCTTTCGCTGCCAAGTAAGAATTTCGACTCGTATAATAATTTAGATTACGTAGCAAGCAGTGAGCGTTCATTATCGTTCTTTTGTACCTGATTTCGTAGAGATCTCATTCGGATAGAGCGGCAGTCCGCGGCGCGGGCGTTCTCTCGAAATGGAAAGTGCGAAAATGAAATTATAAAGCCCCGCGATAAAAATAAATTAAATCGGATTTCACGTTTCCCAGTAGCCAGGGACGAAGAGCGTTTTGTAGTCTGCGAATTCCTTTCTCTTTTTAAATATTTGCTTTAACAGTTGATTTGTGGCGTAATGAGAAAATTCTCACTGTTTTTATTTTCCTCCCTTTTGTGCTGGCCTGTTTTATTTGACAAATAGATCTGCGAGTTATTTTGGTCACGCGAAACCTAGCATGTTTCGGTATCTAGATGGGTCGTTTGTACTTGTATTTGCGTCTCAGTTTAAATCTCGGAAGTGCAAATGATTCCGTATTCTCACCTGCGATTATTCAAATAAGGTAACGGTACGACAAAGACGAATGGCGCTAATATCATTCGCCTCGCGATCGCCCCGTGCGATAGTACGCAGTGCTACGATCCTTACACACGCGCGATTCTTCGCTGATAAGCTAAAGATTGATCCGTGCGATACGCTTTCTGCGTACGTTACACTAATTTTATGCATTGACCTCAAAGCATCCGTAATGCGGTCAAGAATTTAGATACCGATAATTACTCTGTTGATAGTGGAAACTATTTTTGAAGTGCAATTAATGTAGTTCATTTACAAATGAATGAATGAAATTCATGTCAAAAAGTAAATACATATTATAGGAATTCATCACTTTAAATAACAGGCATCATAGATAGTGAATACGCGTATAGTACGAATTAATTGACAAATACCAAAAGGCTTCAGAACGATAACAATTTTATGTATAATCATAATTTTCACAAAATACATTACCCACAAACAATACCACCTATTGAATACTTGCTATAAACATAACATCTAAGTGTACAATTAGCCAGAGCGTTAATTGTATTAATGTATCAATTACGTGAAGTTAAACTGAAATCTTTACAAGCGGAATATCCATTATAGTGGCATTAAGGGAAGGTTTGTTGTTGCGGTGAATAAATGAAACAATTTGGATAATTATTACATTTATTGACCATTTTGTGTGAACTGAAATGAGCACGCGCGCCTTGGGAGCCTTTTAACTGTCCATCCGTGCTTAGCATTGCCCCTTCCTTGGGGTCAGCGAAATAAACCTTTTTAACGTAATCCTATGGATTTTCGTTAAAGTTTAACCGGAGTTTTGTTGATGTGTGTGTCTGCTTATTGTTCTGTAAATCAATACTTTAAATAATAAATATAATGTGATATAGAATATAACATAAGACAATGATAAATGGTAGTTCTTGTTACCTATTTATGGGTAAAATGTAACTTCTACAAGAATATACCATACACATATAGTACCAAGCTAATCATATTAAAATCCCCGTATACCAGGTGCCTACAATACTACAAACTAAATTTAAATATATAAAATGTTCAATTCAATATTCTGCACATGAAAATGTATTACGAAATTTTCGCAAACATTTTATACAGATGACTGAATTCATTCTTGAATGTGACTTCTCTCGAGATAATTTTGGCACGAAGATATCAGCAATGGACAAGCAGCTGCCGTTAAATTTTAAACCTTCCTGTGATTTTTCACTTTAAAGAACCTACTTTAATAAATTACGACTTATCGTATCGAAATCTTATCGAATCCTTTACGTAACACATGAAAATCTATCCAATTTAGTTAAAATATTGTATTATAACTCTTATGTGAAATTTAAAATGTGAAGAAATACTCTTTTTAATTTTTTAACGGAATCATTAAAACGATACAAAACAGGGACTCCTGTAGTACTCACAATTTAATATTACATCATCTCTGTATTTAAAATGTTTATATTTTCAAAAAATAGCGCCTCCGGAAATGAAATATCAAAAGAGGGGTGTCGATGCTTCACAGGTGTCGGCCCTTACCTCCCTCTCAACACCTACTAACAAACTATATTTTGAGTTCACTCGTACTTAAATTTAAATAAAATCAAAATTGTATGGATAGTAAATTATAATCTTCCTTTTATTGTCATTATTACTTACTAGCAGTCCACCCCGGCTTTACAAGATAGATTTACATTGTAACAAATAAATGATCGGCGTGATATCAAATTTAAATCACTTTAATGACTTATTAAGTTGATGGATAGCCAGAGATGTTATTAAATCTATACTAATATTAAAAAGCTGAAGAGTTTGTTAAGTTTGTTTGTTTGAACGCGCTAATCTCGGGAACTACTGGTCCGATTTGTAAAATTCTTTCGGTATTAGATAGCCCATTTATCGAGGAAGGTTATAGGCTATATCATCTATATCAATATATATCATCACGCTACGGCCAACAGGAGTGGAGCCACGGTGGTGAAACCGCACGGAGCAGCTAGTTTAAAATAAAATACATGCAAGTAATTACTCAACAACGTGGCACACATTCTTGAGAACCATAGCCTTTATTCTAAATTTAGCTGAAGACGTGGCAGCGTCACTAAGAGAGCGTCTCTTTAATCTTGTCACAAAAGCCTTACCTGAATCAGTGAGGCCACGAGCACTCTACGTACGAACGTGGAGGAATGAACCGGAAGAGTGCCCGGCACTCTGAATTACTTCCTAATGAAAAGATTTCAGGAGATGCCTGAGTAAGTGAGTAGGATGGAGCGTTCTACACGCGCCCGCTAACGAACGCGGTAGCCCACTCGTCTTTAGTGAGCACTACATACGTACACTGTATCTGTTCGCTTATTATAATGCAGACGGTTTATTTTTTTATTCTTCTAGAATATTCCATCAGCTATGAACGTGGAGCTAAATGTTTTTGTAAGCGTGCTTCCGCGGTCGATTATTGATAAAACTTTACATGAGATTAAACGATAAAACTTTGTACTAGTAAGCGATTAGTGAAACTTTGTAATTACTTGAGTAACCTTTACGAGGTGAATTTGAGAATGGTCTAATGCTGTAAGAGGTTTTTTTAAGTGCGGCGTTTAGAATTTTTATATATAATATCATTCAATAAAAAAGACTGATTTATAATTTAGATAAATATATATTAGGACTAATAAAATTGAAATTTATAAACAGTAAAATTATAATTAAAAACAAATTAAATTACTCCGAATATCTACACTAATATTATAAAGAGGAAAACTTTGTTTGTTTGTTTGTTTGATTGTAATGAATAGACCCATAAACTACTGAACCGATTTAAAAAATTCTTTCACCGTTCGAAAGCTACATTATCCACGAGTAACATAGGCTAGGTTTTATCCCAGAAATCCCACGGGAACGGGATCTATGCGGGTATTTCTTTGAAAACGCGGGCGAAGCCGCAGGCGGAAAGCTAGTATAATATAAAATATACTGTAATATGCAAAATTAGTATCGAGCTACTCTTTAAAAGAATGCATAAAAGTAAAAGTTCCAACTATAAAAAATCGTCGTTTCAATTTCAATAACAAATCCTGTAACAAACAGTTGCATACAATTGTTTTGAATCCCTACGTTTCATTGTTTAGTCATTACGATCAAACATTAAATTTGTAGTTTTTATTTGTCTGACCACTGAACCGCACGACTGAAACTAATGAAGAGAAGTTTCGATTAAATTAATACTGCTTTTATTTCCGATACGTTGTTGCATTCGTGTTGCTTTTTACAGCTTCAAACGGATTTCGTTTTCAAATGCTGAAGTTATGAGTTTGAATTTCCATGGATTTTAAAACGACTTTTTTTGGAACTGTATAAAAAATATCTGTCGTTGATATGGAAAATAAATTATGATTTGTATAAAATAACCTGAAATGATAAAAATGTTATATGTCTACATTCTATATTATATTCAAGGCTATTTCATTTCAATCAACTAAACAAAACTATTTTTATATATAATATACCTACAGTTCCCACTTAAGGTACTCAAAACAGTTCGGATATAAATCTATATATTATATAAAACTCAAAGGTGACTGATATAGTGATCTATCAACGCACAGCCCAAACCACTGGACGTATCGGGCTGAAATTTGGCGTGCAGGTAGACGTCATAACGTAGGCGTCCCCTAAGAAAGGATTTTCCGAAATTCTTGCGGGAACGGGGAAAAACGGGGATGCACGTACAAAGTCGTGGGCAGAAGCTAGTTATGTATATTAATGATAACTCACCTAAACTCGTCAATAGATTTCCGTATCAAAATTGCAAAGATAGATCGTTCAATAATTATTCAATAGCGTTTAACTGCAATGCTGATACATTTAATAGGATAGTACTTAAAGTTTAAGGAAAGTTTAATCAACAATAACCGCATGCTACTTTCGTGTTATGATTCTGATTCGAGTTAACGAGGTGTGCAAGCCTTAATAACAGTTATAAACTCTTGTTTGGTGATCGGGTGATAAGTTCGAACGTGCTGAAATATTACCGGATCATTGCTTTTGTATTTACGTGGTACTACAAGCCAATTTACATGTTTTTAGGTAGGCTCTACAATTTTCATTAAACACAATTTGAACACAAATCAATTTATATATAAAAAAAATTCTCGTCTTAAATTTAAATGAAGAGCTCTATGAAATAATGTATAACATCTTCTTTTTCATACTTTTTCTCATTTGTGATATATCTGAGATTGCGTGCTTTGTTGATGATGATTAGTGCCTTAATCAAGAAACACATCTACTCGTCGTCGTTAGCGCTCCTGCCTCATTAAAAAATAACTTAACGAACATTGTAATATTCAATCACAAAAGAAATTAATGACGACTCTTGAAAATAATGAGATTTATATCAATCACAAATGGTTCGCTATATTAATGATTCGCATTACTTCTTCGTGGATCTCATTAAGCGCGACTCCCGATTACCAATTTCTCCTCCAATCTACCAAAACCTTAATATGGAATTAAAATTCCGAGTGTCGGTGAAATTCCGGCGACAGATCGATGGAAACAGGCAAAACTCCGTGCAAATCGAACAGTCGTTAATGAAACTCGCCCGCGCAATTAGGTAACCGTCTTGGTTTTATTAAATTTAATCAAGAACTTGTGTAATATTACACAGATTGGGCCAATCGAGCCGTGTACAAGTTTCGATAACGCTGTAGTTGCCAACTAATTTCCGAAAAGCGGACTTATCTCGCTTTAAGCGCGATCGCTTCATAAAAATCAGATTAACGCTTTAACGATACGCTCGGTGAATTTTAATTTAAATTAAAACCTCACTGTGTTATTTAATGCTACCAATACGCAAATAAGTGTTTATTTTGTACACCTGCATACTGTACTGTAACTAGTTAGAACGCGCTTTAGATAAAGTTAAATCTGTAATATTGGAATTTAATGGAAGCGTACGGGGTAAAGGCTACTTATGTAGCGGACCTTATCGGGGATGATAAGCCGGTCCGGAACCGGGCCGTCCGGGTCGTCCGACTAGTACCGCTATATCTATGCGAGCTAGATTACTGCAGAATCATTTCAGTTTAACATCGCTATGTCGCTCGCCCCATATTCCACGTTAAATAATCTCACACCGACCGAACGGAGCGGCAGAAACGCGCACTAATTTCAATGAAAACAAACAGAATCAACACGAATTCAGATACTTTAAAAGGCGCATTAAAACTACATCCGCTATCCAAACAAAGATTTTCAATCTACTCCCTGTGCCATTGTACGGGGTACCTGAAAACCACGAATGCAGTTCTGAAACAAGTATTGCACAAATTTATACAGAGCCATGGTCGGGACGGGGCGGCATTACCATAGCCCGTCGGACGGTAAAAGCGCGAAATTGCTTTTTTGAACTCTCACAATGTTACCACTAGTAGGAGTTAAGAAAAAGTTGAATAAAGGTGGCGAGGATTCCGCATGCGGTCGCGATGCTGTAATCACATTTCCAGCCCAAGTTGAGTTAGTTGATGCAAAATAAAGTCACCTCGCCCCTGTTTACAAAGCTTGCGTGCAACTTTGCTCCGAGCGAAA
Source organism: Colias croceus (assembly GCF_905220415.1). Taxonomy (NCBI): domain Eukaryota; kingdom Metazoa; phylum Arthropoda; class Insecta; order Lepidoptera; family Pieridae; genus Colias; species Colias croceus. The sequence continues at coordinate 4,827,201 of NC_059540.1, read as the reverse complement.
GATTAGAAGTATTTGCCTAACTCAGTTTTAGTCCCGCGAACGTGCTTTTTAGCATTTCTACGAGTCCATAGTACTTAAACAGAACAACTATCAAGATCCTTCTTATTTCTTATTCAGCACACGATCCGTTCGGAATGATTCGAAGCAATCTAGATGTTTTGCCACGCAAATGTAAGTCATATTGTTGATTTACACAGACGGATTGCCGCAATATCGGCATCAGGAGGAGATCTATGCCCCTCGTAAAGTTTCTTTCCTTTGTATATTTCGTTATGAACGATTTAACATCGCATAACAACGAATGCAGTAGATTTGTACGTATTATCAGTATTTAAATTACACTCGGGAATACGCATAAAGCCCCGGAAGAGTCAGTTCCGCTCGGCTTCTATCAAAGTTGCGTGAACAGAATTATTGTTCCTTCGCACTATAATTACCTATACGTGTTACGGGCCCATAAGACTTAGCCCTTTCAAACGAACATATTGTCGATGATTATCTGCTATAATTTATTCTGAAGTACAATTAATCGTGTCATTTATTACTTGTACACTTCATATCTCCAACTCGACACCTCCGCTATTTAATTACAGTTGTTGTTCAAAAACATTTCTAACGTAAGGCACGTGCTACGGAAATCAGAATTTAAATTATTTTCAGTTAATTGGATGTTTCTGGAAGATTATCTTCGCTCTCATCCCCAAGAATAACAAAGTTCACGATTTATATCATTATGATGGGTCAGAAAATATCCATTACATTTGTGTTCATTAGTGTTGTAACGGGACCCCGTATCCTGGGCCTGCAATTAGGGGAAAATAATTATTTACATAAATACGAGGATTTACCAATAAGTTTATGTGTAATATTTACGGGAGACGTTGGTATTAAGTGGACTATTACAGTAATTGCTTTACGGCTCTGGATGGTAATAATTGAGTCAAGATAGTCATTACGAGCCCTCGGGGAGTTAAGATAATGACTTTAAATAATTGTATACAAGCTTACTTTGAAATAAACGTTCGCCCGGTTTGAAAAGTATTAATTGATAATCTGGACCGTAATTACCTTACGAGCATTAATGTTTTGAAAATGATTTATGTCGAAAAAATAATCAACAAGATTCACACACATTTCAAAACGAAATTTTCTCTTTAAATCGATAGACACGGTAAATTTTTCTTAAATCAGTTGATATAATTTTAATTTTTACCTTAAAATATCGACAAATAATCCAATAATTGTATTATTTAGACTTTAGTTAAGTATCATAAATTTTAGAGCTTAATTTAAGTCCCATTACCACACATAGTCTTAAAACCACGCGACGTGAACTAAAGAACGAGCGAAGATATTTATTTTGTCTAAAGCGGTACAATTTGTTTGCGCAAAACTTCTACCTGTCTCAAGTTTTCATAATAGTCTGTAGCCAAGGGCATGAGGCGACAATTTGGTATCTCGCCGAGGATTTGTTGACGAGCATGTAAACATATTCTTCCTTTATGACGAGACGATTCCGCGCTGTGTGTCTGATGGTAATATCGCTTAGCTTTTTGTTTGCTTCGTATATTTATCAACTTTTGTTTTACTCAGAACGAACGATAGTTTTGACAGTTAAATACGTGAGAATAACTTGAGAATGATGAAGATTTGTGCTTTAAAGTTTTGTATTATACTAGTAATATTGAAGAAAATTAGGCTGAGGTTATTGCCTGTATAGCACGCATCACGACTCGTCCCACGCGTGTATTAGTACGAAATTTATTCAAGCTTAGCACAGCATACACCCCCGGCATTCCGCCACATAAATTAACTTGTGTAGATTAAATATTAATATCGCAACACACGACAAAATATGACGCTCAGAAACAATCTTATGAGTACTGCCGCCATGTGTTACAGCCAATATCCGAACATCCATCGCATGCCAATGACCCGGTAAAAATATGGATAAATACAAAATATTACTATTCAAGTAATAGATAAACCGTATTAATTATTCAAGCTTTACCTGGAAATGTTTGGTATTTGGCGGATAATCTCTCAAAAATTGATATTATATTTACAGATATTAATTTTCCTTTCAACGGAACAAATGAAGCTGAAACTGATGATTTCAAAGATAAATTTATCGTATAAACAAGATATGATACCTAAGTTTAATTCCCACTACCAAGAATAACGCAAAACAAAACATTAATACCGAAAGGCGTTAAAATCGTTACCCAGTACAAATTGTCGCCCAAATTTTACGTGTACCTACTTTCTTCCCGTTGCCAAATGCAAGACGAAAGTTTGCAACTCGACGCAAACATGTTTCGACGTCGTGTCATATTTTCCGCTGTACAACATCATTTTAGTGTTTACTTTAAACAGCAAACAAATACGTCGCGTGGGGTACAATCAAGCGCGGTGTACTCAAATAAAAAATATTTTTAGCTCTCGAATTAATGTAATGTATCAAATGATATTGCGTTCTAGTTTTAAAATGGGATGTGATTCGATTTTCATTCGTTTAGTGATGGCTTAACAATCAGTTAAATCGGCGTAACTGTTTCAAGTTTTTGAATTGATTTTAAGATAACATTCTTTGAATAATCTCTATCTGACATTAATAAAATAAATACAACTGAAATATTAATTTCTTTCAAATACAATTACAATAAATATGCAATAGAATTTATATATTTATGCGATGCTCTACTTTGGGTGCCACCAAAACATATCAACAAAAATGTACTGTCATCTTGAGTGAAGACATCATAAGGATATTCCGATATATTTAGGATTTCAAAGAAATTCTGAAAATTGTTTCACATGTTTATAATTCCTTCAGGCAAGAGATCAAGTACACACTTGTCACATATTTGACAACGTTTTCCTTGTATTCATAAAGCATTTACCTCAGTCGTCGATCTCAAACGACATTATATTATAATAGTTTCATGTGAAATTATAAAAGATGTCCTTATTTCATGCTCGAATGAATGTCTTTATTGGAGAGTATTTCTATAGGGACATATTGTTAACAGGGTTTTTATTTACACAGATAAACAATGGTATAACGAAGACGAAGAGGTTGTGTAGTTGGCCACTGGGGGCATTATTAAGACGACTATACAACACCGGGGAATGCAATGTCACTCTGCCACAGAATAGAGCACTTTCTACCTTGTGGCTTGTATGCTTGTATTTATATTAAATTCTTATATTTGCTTGAACATTCACATGAAAAAAGATTTGCTTTAGATGAAGCGATCTTTGCGTTAGCTTTCTGACGTAGGTACCTTTCTTTTACATTCATTTTTCAAAACACTATATAATTTAAAAGTTACCAGATTATATAGTTTTCCAATCTTTTAAAAAATGCTATGTAACATGCAAGTGTACAATTGCAATATTTAAAAATAATAGAGAAAAAAGTAATAATATTAAAATATTCACGTTTTAAACCTCAAATCAAAGCATCGATATGAAAATGGTAAAATGTTTTTGCAACTGTAGCTTTTGATGTATACTAAAATGAATTCAAAAATATTTTCCATTTTAAATATTGTTTCAAAAAATGTATTTATTTACAAATAGTGCGATGCTGTGTAGTCGCATACAAATTTCTTTATTTAAATTCGCAGGTAATTGATTTATTTAAGCGTAAGTTTGACGTGTAAAGATAAAATATTTTTCATATTTAAATCATTTAACTCGTGGTAAAGCTTTCCAGTTTCCACGTCATATACGAGGAGTGTTTATAAAAACAATGTAGAGTGAATACAGAATAAAAAGTGCTTAATATTATTTTTCAGCAATTCTTTCATGCACTTATTAAGTCTATAAAAAAATTAAATAAAAATTATAATAAAACTCATATAGCGGTAATAACAATGTCACCCAGAAAAAATACTACTTAATAAATAAATAATTTTTTTAAGAAGTTTATCATAAACTAACAAAGTAAATATCATCAAATCTCATGTGCGTTGTATTCAGCATTTAGATAGCTCCGAAACAAAGTAAACTAGCAGAACTCCAAAAGTTTTATTGTAAATACTTTGCCACTAATGAGAGCTAAGTCAGTGTGCATAATGAGACTTAACTTGACTCAAGTTTGAACTTCATTACGTGTATAACTGCGTAATTGAAGATTCTTAGTGTTTTAAAACTGTATTTAGTTAACATAATTAGTTCGTTAACTTATTCAAACTTTATAACCAAATTAATTGCGATTCAAAATGTAGGTAGATGAAATCATGCAAGTATTCGTTTAATTTATGTTCTTTTTTATTTAAATAGCAATTATTTTAATGTCAACGTTATTTTGGAAGTTATATGCTTGGATAATTTTATTAATTATCAGTGAAAACACGATAAAAATAAACGTGAAGTCGGTTAAAAATCTATGTTAAAACAAAGGTAGTTCAATATTCGAAAATCTTACCCTGTTATTATATATTTTACCGAATTAATCTCTAAAATTTATAGACTAATTCGGTAAAATACTTAATAATTAAATAAATTTAATTTACGGCAAACTTTATTATTACTGACACATGTATGTAAATCAAATTACACATTAAAAAAAATCTGCAACTTTATCAGACTTAAATTTATATTTCACATTTAAATGTTTAAAATGTATATTAAAATATTAATCTAGAAATTGATGGATTACTAAAATATATTTGGAAAGCTATTTCAATAGATCAATTAGGCAAATGTATTATTTATTCATAGCCTTATACCGCAGCATTATGCGTTATCGAATTTCAAATGCAACGACATAAATACGATCAGTTTTGCGCTGTAATTCAGTGGCTAAAGCCGAACTATCAATCAATGTACAATTTCATACAACACCATAATATTACTCCGTTTTGATGGACATGCGCTACAAAATTATTATAGCCATGCATTTCCTTGTGAAGCTCAGGCCATTAATTTTCATGTATCGGCAAATGAATACCATCTTATTTTACCGCACCGACGGTATGAATATTTGACGAGCGAGTCTCGTTTAAGTAGCTTAAAATTGGTATCCAACATTTTTTCTTTACAAAAATCTTCCTGCTTCAAATATTAATTACTAACCGCAGATGAGAAGAAAATAACAACACCGTAAAAATGCACGCCTGGTAGGTATTTCAGGTGTTACTTTTCTAGATGCATCATTATGAAAGCTGGGGGCGGCGTGTTGAGAGTTACAAGAGCTTAGATAAGAGGTGGCACAAAAGACTACCTATAGCGCGCTTTCCTAGCTACATTGTATGCATTGAGCCTAACACTATAAAGAATAAAAGTACCTATAGGGTAATGTAGGCACGTACGAGCCATTCACTGTGTCTTTCAAAAAGCCTCCGCGAAATAAAGTTGATTCAGAGTGAAAATCGATGCGCTCCTATTTATGAATTTCGCGCAACAGTTGTTAGGTGTGTTGAAAACATGTTAACATTTATTTGAGGATTATTATTTATATACTTCTGGAGGCAAAAATATAATTCGTTTAAGTAAGGCTGGTTGTAGCTGTCGTGCAAACAATTCTCGACATTATTGACTTTATCTTGGTAAAACGCTTTCAAACATCCTACCTCTGAAATATTTTAAATTAATCCTATTATAAGAAGATATTAAAGAGTTTTCTTATGTAAGTATCTTAACAAGCTTTGTAAACGAATTATCTATTAATAGATGATGTTTTTCTTCCAATAATAGCTTTATCAGAGGAACAATAAATGTTTCTGATATTTTAAATGTAACTTTCACAGCTTACGATAATAGCTTTATGCTCGAGAATGTTCCGAATAATAAATAGCATTAAATTAAACAAACATACCACAGTTGTCCGTTAATGACTCTAAAATTGTAGACGACATACATTTGGATGGGCGAAACTAACAAAATTCAACAAAATATCATGGATGAAAACTACGGCATAGTTGATTTGCAACTTTGAGCATGTGGCTAACCTACACGAAAACGACTGAAATTGCCTAAATTGAATATTTCACAGACATTCGCCGAGCGCACAGCAGAGCCAGTGACATATTTTATCTTCACTATTTATGCGATACGAAAAAGTTTTTTGTTATTTTTCAACCAAAATATTTCGTCTGGGCTTAGCTTTCGCTTATAAAATGTAAATACGGGCTATGAAATATTTGATCATTCATAGAGCTTTGTTCTCTAAGGTCTTTGTTGATGTGAAAACGAAAAAACTATTGTTATAAAACTTGTGAACGTATTCTGCAAATTATTGTACAATACCTTTTACTGTTAATTCATAGATTTCACTTGGAACTTGCAGAATTTCAAGAGGGGCTAAGGGCTGAGGGATGCATAACATTTGAATGCTACACTAGAATAACCGTTCTTCAATATATTTTCTTGAAAATAAATAAAACTGTAATAGAATGTAAAAGTGGAGCTAAAAGCTGTTTTAAAATTCGATGCCCCTTCACATTTAAATTTGAAAAGTTGGCCGGTCCATTCGTGCCGGCTACATTAAAAGGGTATTACTTATGAATCAATAGTTAATGAGTATCAATGGAGGCTTTGGAAACTTTGAGGCTCTGTGTGCAGTCTGTGCGCATCATTAATATTGAAACTTACTCCGTCCATTGTCTCAGAAGTGGCCGTCTTTATATATAATACGTAGTCTCCTTAGCGAAAACGAACTGCTCATTTCCTTTCCTCCAAGTTTTCCTTAATATTATATTAGCTTTGAAATAATATTTCCGTTCATTGCATTTAAAATGATGCAGCTTATTTGTGTCGGTTTCCAGTAAGTACACGTTTAGAGAATTTCCTTTAAGTTTCCAACATTAATTAAACTGTACAACTGATCTAGAATGTGAATATTTATTTTGTACTTGCATCCTTTTGCACTAAATTTATTATATGATATACATCGTTTACTATTTGAGTAAATTATTTAATAATAAGTTAGCTGGCTCTGAATGTTATGTTTGTTTTAATAATGTGTTGAAATTTCCATTAGTATTTTGTAAATAATGTTGTTTAAATCATAGATTTATTAGATCTAAATAACTCTTATCAAACGGAGCATTAGATTGCCTTCAATCAGTTTATGTTATGGCATCAACATTACGAACTGGTTCATTTATACTAAATTTTAATTACGCGGATGACGCTCGCTCAATAACTAGATCAGTTTTTTTCATGATCGTATCAGTATCGATACTTGAAGAACAAAGATGCGTGCCGTCCATCCGATCTCTCGTTATAGCAGCTCCAGAGTAATTGTCGTGGTCATTAATATTTACGATAATGTCTTGGCTCGGATTGACGGCCTATCACAGCGTCTTCGACTGCCGATATCGACTTAATCCTCTCTACGCCTTCACTGTGTTATCATATAAACCTTGCATAAGCTAGGATCTTGGATCGCAAGATAGCTCAAGTTTCATAGTATTGGATTTGATGGCTGATTTCATATCGATCGTAGTTTTTATTCAATACAATGTTTGGAATTACAATTTTAAAAAGCTTAGTTGTATGAGGTAAGCAATGACAATACAAATTGAAATTTCTAGAGAAATTGTAATTGACAAAGCATATAAAAACGCCTTATTCTCGTATATTCTCGTCCCATAATAATAACCACAAAGCCCTTTATATCAGCAAAAATTATAGTAATCCCGCTTACTAAGTTCCAAATCTGAATAGCAAAATCTTCTAACAATTGTTAACAATACCCAAGCGACTTTTTCGGTTTATTGTTCCAGCATCTGTTAGATTATGCAAAGTCCGACCGTAAAACCTCGCATTCAACACTTACATCGTCTGTTAACTGACTCTTCTTTATGGCGACCTGGTACCTGTAAAAGTAATAACTTAAAATCAGATTTCGAAAAGTCACCATTTAATTATTTATTATTCTTCATTTTAGTAGCGCGAAGTTGAATCCATATTTAGAAAGACTGAAACTGCTTATTAATTAATATGGCTTTTAAATTAGTTATCGATAGAAGGAAAAACGAAATATCAAACAGCTCATTATAATTCTACTTCGTCCTATAATTAAATGAACGCAGGATCTAATAAGCAATTACATTCAATGACATAATATCTATGTATAAAAAAAAAAACTAACTATTTTACAATCATATATCGTAATCCTTCTGAAAAAAGGTACAAGAACACTTTAAAGCATATATAAAAAATAAAATAAATAAAATAAAAATAAAAAAGCAGTTATTAAAACGATCGCAATTCATAAAAATAGGATACAAAGCTTCACTCTCTACACTAGACTTAAAACATCACGTAAGGTGTTGCAAAAAGTAAGTACATAATACTACATTTAAGTGAAGCCATACCCAGCACCTACAATGTAAGCAGTCGTTTGCATAGAGCGATCCATACCGAGCTCCGCGTAATCGCACACAGCAAATACATTCTGCACTTATTGTGCGCCACTTGTATCTGAGTAAGGGACAAAGCACTGAGCTGAATAAAATCGACTTTAAACATATCGCAGTCTATACGAATCCTGGAAAGAAGACCGTATTTTTGTATGGAGATGTAAACCACAATATCGCCAGAATCCGCACGAAAACTGCTCTCAAGTGTTCAGCAAACAAGCGATGCAATAAACCGGCTGGTCACTCGTAAACTGAGACAGATGGCAAACGACCCTTCAAGCCAGCTTTTTCAACTACCTACATTTATATATTAATTATAAATGTATATTCATTTTAGCGTAGCAACTCTACCAATGATAAAATATTGAATAAATATTTCTCCGTCGTTTATTAAAGGGCCGATTTTTCAATCCTTGGTTAAAATTTTTCCGTTCCATAAAGTATTACACTAACATTTTAAAATGTCACCTGTAAACTGTCATATACGGACAATTAGAATACATTTTTGAAATGGTAGTTTAAAACGTTATTCGATGAATAAGTTTTAACCAAGGATTGAAAAATCAGCCCTAAAATTAAATAACCTCAAACGGCATAGAACGTGCCGTTAATATTGACAGTTGATACGAAGCTGACTTCAAGGTGAAACGAGTCAGCAACTAAATATTTGATATACACATTACACGTGCCAAGAAATGCAGTATTGATTTAACCATTTATAGGATATGAAAACTTAGTGTATTGAACGCGGAGCAATGTAACAAGAGTATTCTGATGTTTCGTTAGATGATCTCGCAAATCCCATAGCTCGCGTCTCGGGCACGTCTTCCGTGGGATTACGACGCTCACGCGGTGATCTGATACTCTCCGAATGACCACAACAATCATACATACAATGGATTTACGCCTCCCTACAAGTTTATAGCGATACTGTAGATACAAACGATATTAATGACGTCACACCAATTTTGTCAATGCGCGATCGCTTCGTACTTGAAAGGCTTTAAACATTTTTGCGAAAATGTTACCTTTAAAAATGTGACGCCAAAGTATTTCTGTTGCACTTGTATTTTAGGCAAACGCAAACTATTCGATGTAAAGCTTTACAAATGATTTAATATTTTATTTTCGTAAACTGCAATTAGAGTTTAAACAGAAGATGAAAGAAATACACTCTTAAAGAAATGAGAACCGCATTGTAATGTCAAATTGGACCTCATTAGTGTAAGCACTAGTTTTCTGCTAATGTCCTTAAGAGGGATTACAAATCAAGAGAAATCTCTTTGAAATTCAACAAAGGAAATAGACTGCAATACTAGATTATCTTAGTATACTAAGTTTAAGCTCTAACGTCTTGATCTATTTAAATACTTTGAATTATTTATTGCTGAATAGCTTTTGTTTATTTAAACATGTACATGTTCTACACTATTTTTACAGACTGAAGTTCGTGGCTTCGTTTCTCATAGGAAAGTTGCTGATTAAAGACGAAAAAAAAATTAATGAATTTCGTCATCGTCATCATTATCATCATTCGTTTCATTTTGAAAAGAAGTTACCTATTAGCGCTTTGCCTTACCTTCACCTACGTTTCGCAGAAGATAAAAAAGAGTTTTTTTTTTTAATTTTCCGGAAAACGTAGTCAGGTTTTAAACATTGTTATACATCTATATGTAGTTTAGTGTAGACTTCCAGTTTAATTTTTACAATTCCTTTACATAAAACCGGAATTTTTAAAATTGGACTGTACAGTTCGGGAATAAATAGACCTTTCTAACTAAATACGATTTCAAAACGAAACCCGCATCAAAACAGGATACACGCGGTCATCTATCTTATAGCAAATATATAGAAACAATTAATTTGAAATCGAATAAACAAAGGGACATTATGTATAACCCACATGTCCATTCAGATGTAACATGATAAATTGATAACACGGCTAATTGCTCTGATTAGCGATAAATAACATACTGTAACATTGCTTTCGACACATCACATATAAAATATGATTGAATGAAGCTAGCTTTGATTTATTAATAAGTATTAATACGTGACAAATTTTGTTTATTAATTATACTGGTTGAATGTTGGAAATGTTGACTAATTAATGGAACTAAAAACCTACCTTATTTATATTACTTTATTTTAATTATTATAATTTAATATTTTCGTTGAACAAATGTTGCTATATTTTTATATGAATCAATCAAAATTACCACGATTTAACCGATTGTTAACAGAAAGACATGCAGTAGATTTTAACAAACGTTATGTCCATACTAATGAAAATTAAATAAATGGCACTTGTTATATCAATTCAAATTACTAACAACAGTAAACAAACAATACCTATAACGTAAAACTTTTTACATTCAATTCGAATAAACTCATTAAAAAATTTTACAAATATATAATATGGAAATTATAATAATTCTAACAACATATATACACACACACAATATTAACATGTTACGCAATATAATTAATCAAACCCATATCAAATAATTTGTTATTAAATTTCGGCGAAACTACAATAACTACATTGGGATAAGTACTTAGCGAGGGTTGGGAAATATTCCCGTAAGATAAATAAGTAACGCAGCCATTAGTTTAAGTCCGTCCTACGTCCTAAACCAACACCAAAACGATCTTATTATCACAAGAGCACCTGCAAAGCGGTAACCCTGTCAGAAACAAATGTGTCAAGGAATTTATATATTAATACGAAAACTAAATTATTACTCGGTTACCTTAACGGGACCGTTTAATAAATGAGAACCTGTTTTTAAGCAATTTAGTCTCGATTAATAAACAATCTATATGCAATTATGCATTGGCACATGATATCTAAAATATAGAAGATTTTAAAACGATTGTGTATTTATGTTAAATCCCTCAATAATAACTTGTAACACGCTACTTCCGCACACTGTTCCGAAATTATTGATAGTAAAAAATACGCACGCACGCTTCCGATGTCTGGTAATAAGAGACCAGAGTGTGTCGTAAAATAACGTTACAAATAAAAGTGTAGAATCTTATCAAAGTAAATATTTATGGCATTGCCATCAAGCAATTGGACGAGGGTTCTCAGCTGATGATAAATTGTTCCGCCGTTGCCGCGTCACGGTTACCTGACTAATATTTTATTCGTTACGTGTACCACTGAAGATTTAATACATTTATTTTTTACGAACACGTAATTTTCTTTCAGCCCGATAAGTTTTCTGCGAATTTAAATATAAATGTAAGAAACGAAGGTGATTTTTTGCTCGGTAAATCCGTGAATTGAGCCAGAAAAGTAGAATAAGATTGAAGTTAGAGAATTTAAAAGTTGAGAAAGCCGACGACGCACAAAGTAGCGAGCGAATTGTGTTTCTACTTTATTTACCTGAGTGTAGACAATAAGGGTGTCTCCACACAATCAACTCCACGAGAAAGTTGATTGTTTGTGTTCCATTCAACTTCACAATAGAGAAAATGAAGAGGAGCCAATTCTTTTTGTAACAGCTTTTACTCGGTATTTTCTTCGCCGAAAGTTTGCATTTGGACTTCACCTCGCTCCGAATGCATTAGGCTCTCGGCACATATTTGTCTTAGAATCGAGCACGTATATTATTTTTCGAGCAATCCCAATAAACTGTTTGAACTTATTCCTAAACATGCCTTCACAAGTTTTTGCGATGTTTGCATAACAGCTGAACTGCGCCCCATTGTAAACAGCTACTTGTGTAAATATTTTCATACTAGCTCTAGACAAAATGAGACCTTTATTGTCTGAGTGGAGTCAAGTCGGCGTAGTATGTAGTAATAAATGAACTTATATTTTCTACGTTTTTGGAAGCAAGTTTAATTTCGAACAGTCGAGAAACATTTTTCATATTTGCTTAGCGATGTAGAAAAGTCTCTTCTATACTAAATAATATAATGCATTACGTAATGGCGAGCCCTGACGTCGAGCCATTTTTCTTACTTACGGCCATCTATTCCGCGCTAATAACTATCGATATTAACTTATTATCGAGAGAAGGTGGAAGAAGCAATCCGGCAATTATTTACGAACCAAACATCCTGTCAAGGGAGTTCGTTGGAACTTTTCTCTAACTATTTCATCAGATGGGACAATTCCCTAGCATATCTTAATTATGGTTCTGCGTATTTCGTATTACAATAATGAAGCAAAACAATAACAAAAGTTTGGACGTCGGAGCGCGGCCAGTGGACAACTTCAGCGCTGCTCAGCTGAGTGCTTGTTGAGCTCCTAATGAAAACTTGCTTGTTACGGCTACGATGGACCATTATTTGTACATCGTGGAAAAATTCGCCCACTGACTTACACCCACTTAATTTACGAGCATACTGACATTTTAAAATAGTATTCCTAAAGTCGCAAAGCGAAGGCCTACGCTTGTATAATGTCAGCTATCGGCGCCTACAATAAGTCGCGTTTTATACGGTTATTATAGCATCATAAATGCCACCGGCCGGTGTTTCATACAGTGGCGGGGCAGATTATACTGGCCTGGATGTGATACGGGGGGCCTCCCTCTGTCAACCCCACTCGCCGGCAGATGCCTCTGATATTCGATATCGAAGACACATTCATAATCTGTACTTCAATCTTTCATTTCTTATATTAAAAAAATAACAGGTGTGAACGTGACTTACAAAATACGAGACTTTCGGAATATATATTTGATAGAATTATGTATTTCTTTCTTTTGATTTAAAGCACCGAATAATTTTGTTAAAACATAAATGATTCGCTTTTGTAGGACGATGTTAAAGAATACCTACTCGAGCAGTTGATCGATGGCCCACGCTTTTGCTATGTAGATTCGCTGTAATCTGCAGATTTTAATTAAAGAATATCCTTAACAACAAAGGTGCTCTAATTGAAGCCGAGAAAAATAAAGTCGATTACTCGAACGTCTCCAAGAAACTTTCATTAGCGTATTTCTGTGTAACAATTGCGAGTTCAAATAATTATGTTTACGGAATCCTTTTCTTACGCAGAGATTATTTATCTTCTCCATTGTTACGAGAAGTGACGCGGACGAATTTCACGAAAATGCCCCATTTATCTACGGGCTCAACACAAAGGCGATGTGAAACCCAAAACTTTTTACGTGGTCAGTGACAATGCTATTCCTCTCTATTCTCTTAACGTTTCATTCCGAACTTACAAGAGTATTGTGTTTCCATTCATCAACTAGCCATAGTGAGTAAAAATAGTCGTCCGATAAAAGCGGCATTGTATTTGTAGCAAATTTATTTATGTCCACGAGCAGGCCGATCGAGTGTTTGCGCAAATGTCGCGCCCGCAGATAACTTTACAAGTTGAACAGGATAGTGTAGCTCACTTCCTACTTTATCCCATTTGCAGACCCGCATGTATGGGGGGATCGGTTCCACACACCGCAGGCCGCTCACATAAATATCTAAGCCCCCATATTTATTTTATTTATAATGTAACTATGAACTTTGTCACGAATCCCTTACATTGTTTCGAATCACATTCATGCCGTGCAGTCTACGGCGTAGACAATAAAGCGGAAACAATTTTTCTTCCTACATAATACAGCCGACCTTATAATGCATAAAGAAAATCCAACCATCTATGGAAGTCTACTGAACCCCTATTTGCCTTTTTGGGATGTTACTATCTTTCCCTCAATTCCTACGCAAAGCTATTCGGTCGCGTGTGAAATACCAAGTGAGCCCTAGTTTTTGGGAACGAGTCGCGTTATTATTTTAAGATATCTTGTTATAACAACATTGCTATCAGTTTGTACGGCAAATGTCCCGGATTTATTGCGTATAAGCGTTGTAAGTAATATCGTTAAAATGCTTTATATAATTGCCGGTGATGTCACCTTCTGTTTGTGGAAACGCCGGGTAATGCTATTTGCAGGGAGGGAAGGCCACGTCACGTTGTGTGTCTTAATCGTTAGCACGCAGGAATACTCCGTCGCATTTTGTTTCGCTTAGAAAACTTCAGCGTCAGGTGATTATGTGATTCGCAGAAACACGTCGCTCGCTAACTTGACGGATTTATTTCTGTGACAGATTGTAAGCTTAAAAGTTGTTGTTCGGAATTCAGTAAATATCGGAAAGCAATTCCGAGTTTCGAATACGTAATTCAAATTTGTTACTCATGAATCGCATGAGGAAAACTTGGCGGTCTTTTGAGTCGGAACGGGAGCGTATCAGAAGTTCGTCGTTGCATCGGCCACGTGAATGTCTTGCGACATTTAAAAGTAATATTCGAGAAACTCGCCGATACTTTAACCGCTTATTCAATTTTCACTCGTAAGCTGATTTTATTGCATGTTTAAAATCTATTTGATATAATGTTTCGGTATTAAATTATTTATCGAAACCTATTTTACTTTGGCTTGGAATATTATGAAAAAAATTTATTTCATAAAACATTTATATCATTGGCCGTAATTACGTTTATTGTCTTCATCTTGGAATTTATGTTGAACGTCTTTGATGGAACGAGAAATAAAAATGTGAAATTTTAATAGGGAGGCAGTTTTATTTGATTTCTCCCCTCTTTCCGTAGTGCGGACAACGTTGTTCCTTTTTACTGTCGTCGCTGACGTCACACGACATTGATTGCTACAGAAATATCGAGAAAAAGTTTCTAGATTTCTTATTGGAGACCTTTACAAAGAAAAAAGATTGTAACACAGCCGTCACTCACGGGATATCTCTCTTTGTTCAGAAATGTAAAACTATATTGCCTCACAAATATAATATGAAATATAAACATCTTAGAAAAACATCTTTAATAATTTAATATCTAGTATTTTCAGCATCTATTTTTGTTTTGTATAAACGTCTGAAACAACACAAGGTACCTAAAGTAGTATCATATAATCTGGTACCCTCATAGGAGGCCCGTGTCCCAGCAGTGGAAACGTATATGGGCTGATGATGATGATGATGATGATGATAATCTGGTGAAAGTATAATAAAATAATTTGGCAAAATATGTTTTATTCCAAAATTTGTTTGTAAATTATTAACATGAATTTTTATTGTTTCAGGTTTCGGTTTCGTCACGTTTCAAAGTGAAGACATAGTAGACAAAGTTTGCGAAATACATTTTCACGAAATCAACAACAAAATGGTGAGTAATATTGTTTGAGTTGCCAACCAAGGCTTTATTATGTGTTGAAATAATATGTTTTTTTTTCTTCATTAGTTCAAGGTTAAAATAACATTTGTATTGAAATTCAACGATGTCCATGAATTTGCGTGATAGAAAAACAACCACTAAAACAACCATTACTTCCAATAATCGTTGCCATTTTTCTTCCTTCTAATATTGATATTAAAGAAAATTTAGTTTGTTATCATTTTGAACGACAAACTATACTTTTTCCGCGGTCCGAATTGCTGTGGTTTTTTTTTTTAATTTTATGACTTTTAACGACTTTTAACCAAATTCGTGTTAAAATGCTTTTATGATAATGTCAAGAGAATAACCATAAATTTTGTTATATTTAATTAATCTACGGCCTACCGCAACAGCCTATCTAAACACACATCTTATTTAAAGTTTTTGTTTCTCATTTAAATGGAAATTGCGTGAAAGTTTTTATGTTGTATAGCTTTTAAAAGCTTGATGTATATAATTTATAGAAGAGTTTGATTCAAAACGAGTTTTTCCATATTTTTTCTTTATTCCAAACATATTGAATGTATTAAATTCTGTATCACAATATTTTTTTTACTTACCAAGCAAAAAACGCATTCATTTCCTTGGCACGAGCCGAATAGAGAACCCGAAATCGTTGTTATTGACACATCAATCACGGTAAATCTCGAAACAAAACAGTATCTTAACATAGTCGGTCCTATATCAATTAGAGGTGAAAGAACTACTGGCTCCGGTCCAACGGAGCCAATAAAATGCCAGTAAAACTCGATTTTACTGTGTTTAGATTTTTGTCTATCCAGTGTCGTGCTTTGTCGACTCACGGGTGACATCTACATTTTGTATACGGATTTTTCTAGAATAAGTGCCTGTTGCAACTACGGTCGAATATTCTTATTTTAAATAGGTAGGTAATAATTTTAATTTGATGGTTGAAAATGAAAGTAAATATCGTAAAGGTTGTATTCAAATTGCTACTTGAGAAATAATTACAACTTCAAACTTGTTTGATTAATGAATAAAAGGGAAAAGAATAAATAACAGCGTTCACGTTGCAAGCTATAAATTAGGGAGGTCAATAAAAATGTTTCACGTCAAATAAATAATTGTTCGCCGTATTTGATAGGGTTAATAAAAGTAATTACTGTATAATTAGTGCAGCACTGAGTACAAAATTACAAATTAACGTATTAACTGTATATGTAATAAGGTCGTTTTGCTAGATTAAAACGGCGATTCTGTGCGATAAACCCTGCTTTAACGCATTTTAAATTAGTGTTCTAATTGCCATAGAAAACTATTCCGACCGGAATCTGTTTATTCAATAAATAAAAAGCTCTTTTATATATTCATCGTTATGTTTTATGTTTATCATACAAAATAACATAAAAATCTAAATGAAGTATTTAAAACATGAAAGATTAAAGCTATCTTTTAATAAATTATTAATTGAGCGACACATGTACGCACTTTAATAATTATATTGGTAATTCGGTCATTATGAACAACCACTATTTTGTGATCCATTTACAGTACTTAATTTATATTAAATGTAATAAATTAATAGGATTCTATTAGGTTTCTGAGTGAGTAAATTGCTTTTACATAAATTATATTATTTATTAAAATCAGTTAGCAATCTTCAAAGCTATTTACATATCTCCCTTATATACCGTAAGAACTCATCGCAGAGTACAAAAAAAAGTGAGTAAAAAATTATTGTTTTATAAAATTGGCACCGCAGGCCCATAGCATAGACTACTAGAGTTATTATCTACGCACTTGAAGCGCCCTCTGCTATTATATTTACGCAGACACAAGGGAACTCCCCACACTGTCGATGCGTATTCCAGATTATTAATGCGAGTTTTTTGTTCCATTGTATTGTTTCTTGCAGTAATGTCTGTACGAATCTCGCTGCATGTGTCGGGTGGAAGGAATCGGGGGTGATGTACGCCCTAAGTGGAGCAAACAACGAACAAAGACATCAAACAAATGGGTAGTGTTTTAGAGTAATTACGGTTCGCTTCCGTGCGAAACGAGAGGTGTGCAAAGAGCGAACGCTCCCGCGCGGCGACGTAATGTATTCGTCGCAGTCGTTAATAACCCGTCAGCCTCACATCTAATCCACGTGACTAATTAGAAAAAGGAGCACATAATTAACATCGTGTGTCATGCTACTTTTAAGCAAATATGAAAATTTGAGACGAGTCCCCGGAAGCTATATTAATTTTCGGGTTGTATCAATGAATGAAGTTTCCTGGTAGAATAGTTGATATTTTCAAAATAATAAAATATAAATACGTATTATGTAGAAACGAAGCGTAATATTATCCCTCATAAAATGAATCACAAGATAAATAGTTAAACTGAACGAAGTTTCAAAAAGATAAAAATGAACTAAAGCCGTTCTTAACAGCAGTGATCTTTGTCAAAATAGTGCTATTTATTTTGACTTACACAAAGTTATTTTAGTCGGGGAAGAAATTCAGTAAGCGTCTCCAAAGCGTGAAGGATAAAACGGAAAGTAATCGCTTATTATTTTTTCCCCTTTTCCGTCGCGTGTCGGCGCGAATGATCAATGTTACGGTAAATTCCCTTTTTACATTGTTTTCGTTAGCATTTTGAGGCATAAAGTTACTAACATTCGGAGTAAATACAATGTTTTGAATGCCACACGCGAATTTATCGTCCATTCGACACCGCGTTTAAGATTTACGTAGAATATGCGAATCGTAAACAACCGAGCCATTAAAAATTTGTTCTGGTATATCATAAAGCTATCCAATAGTTATATTTATGTACGCAATAAAGAAGACAGTGGCGTGATGTCATGTTTACGCGGAGTAGCTACCCTCGTAAATTTAATATGTCATCTCTTATATTAAAATGGTCGTTAAGTATAATATCACCGACACGTTTAAATGACGATTTTTATAATGTCACTGTTATCAATATAAAAATGTAAATATAAAAATGATTGATTTTTAATTGAATAATGCTTTAGGGTATTTAATGGGGTAAGTAACTGAAAGTAAAATTATTGGCACATACGTACGTGCTCTACAATTACTTGAGTAGTGTTTATTAATTACGATAGTTATAGCAGAATATTGGTCCGCCTAAAGCAAAGGGGGCGCAAAGTAAGGACTTAGAAAATTTTTGATCCAAAGTGAAAATTATTTTCTGAGAAAAGCCAATATTATTATGATTAAATAAATTTCTTGGCCATAAATATTTTAGTTTTAAAAAGCTAACCTAAGCTAACTATTAAATCGTCTAGGTGTTATAATGACATGCGTCCCCTTTGCTTTAGTCCAACCAGAAATTTAATTAAAATTCCATAAGTTAATCTTTAATTCCAAATATCCACATTTCATCCTGTTGCCTAATGGAAGATTACTTTCCGTTGGCTTAAAAAAACTGCAATTTCCACGTATCAACAATGCAAAAACTAACAACAGAGCATTTAGTACACGTACTACGGATACAATGCTGGAGATTTTGACTAAAAACTATTCGTAACTCTGCACGCAATTAGAGAAAGTCACTGTTGCATTTTGTAACATAAATACTGGCTCCCATTAAAACGCTCGCAGCAAATTCTCGTCACTCCATTACGTCCTTACACATTACTCCCCTAATTGCTTCCGCTTACCATGAATTTTAACAACAAAGCAACGACGCGCCGCAAAGTGTGTAAATATAGTTCAGTTTTAGTCCCCGCCTACTAACATCATTTTCTGAGGAGTTAAGCAGCCGAGCTCGCTTGTCACCTGAGTCCTACCTGTATATATATTCTTGTACATTATTTTGATACAAGGTAGTTTTAATTGATATACTCTTAACAAATTTAATTCATTAATTATTAAATATATTAATAACCGAATTGTATAAAATATAGTTAGACCAGTAGAAAAATAATATTGATGTTTTGCATTAAAACAAAACATGTATTATGTGTCGAATAAAACACACAGCGTTGGATGAAGAAAGCAGTCTATGAATCCTATATATCTCTATGCAAATTGGGTCACCTTACCAAATATCGATGGATCTTTCACCTCACTAGCAAGAGCGCGTCCCTAGTATGGCATCTGTCATCATCGCCTTTGACGCGCTGTCATCTTCCAAGCTCCATAGCATCTTCATCAGCAAGCAGTAAACTGCAACGCTGTGTGTTTTATTCGACACATAATACATGTTTTGTTTTAATGCAAAACATCAATATTATGTGTCTTTCTAAAACACACAGCGTTGGATGAAGATGTGTTTGATATCTGCTGGTGAAGAAAGACATACAAACGCTATGTTGAAAATAAATTATCTTGTTAATATTGTAATACCTAAGTGCTGTATTAACAACTTAAATTTCATTCCTTACAGAATGTTAAATGAACCTGTTGTATTGTAAAATAAAGTTATATTTTAAATTCTAAAAACAATACAAGGGGGTTATGTAATAACAACAAAAATTGTTTTTCTTTCATATTGTAAGAACTAACCATATAGGTATCCTCTAAATTTTAAATTATTCTCCTCAGATAATCTTCTCAATAAGCCAATACTAATGAACTAAGTCTTAGAACCTAATAACTGCTTAATTATTTCTCTATATCTTTGATACAAATCAAAGTTCAAATAATAACATAAAAATAAAATTTTAAAAATTATAACTCAAAGGAAGATCAATGTCACCAAGGATAAACAATGGAGCCTCTAAGGCTAAATACTACAGTAAATAACATCTGTATATAAAATAACTATAATAAGCAATGTTAACACAACTGTACCTTAAGCATTAAGCATGTTTGTTACACATTGATCATTACTATGATCTTAAATTAATTACACTGAATTAAATAATAAATTAAACAGTTTCAGGTTACCTTAAAGTAAACCAGACTCACTGGCACTGGCTAAATTGACTGATTGACAGTAAAACTTTTATAATTGACTGTATGGTCCTTCCACTGCCTCCACGGGTTGGTGCCCTTACCACATTCTTGAAGCCACTGCTGGACAGGGCTGCTATGTTTACTGTCTTTAAGATCTGGAGGGACCTTAACTAGCCAGAGATAAAGGTTTGTGTTGCAAGGTTAAAGGGTCCGCCCCTTTATATAATTTAGATAAGAATCAATTATCTACTTTTAAGATTGAAAATCAGTCCTTTGTTACTTGAACCAACCTTTCCACATGGGTCACTGGGCATATCTATGTGTCTGAGTTTCCTCACAACCGACCACCTGATGGATAATGTGTTGTTGTATCCATTTAGTATCCAAATTCTGGTCAGGTTATAATCTTATCTTGCTGTGATAAAAAACTGTATTTTGAGGTTTTCAGAAGTCATGTTCATGTCATGAACAGGTTGAGCTTGCTTATGATAGACTTAAGCCAATTAAATAGAATCCCTGTGTACTAGATTACATGCATTCTTTTTTTTTTTTTTAAGCATTGCATTATGAAAGTCACCTCCTGCTTGGAGGGTCATATGTTGGCACTGTGGAGGGGCACCACTACTTAACTGCTCTTTCTCCTTTGCTTTACAATGGGCTGTTTTCTCCCCTCCCCCCCCCCCCTTTTTCTGACTGAGCAGTTGGGGGGCCATAAGGCCGTAAGGCCATTCACCAATGGTCTGAGTGCTCATGACTTCCGGGTCAATAACCATATATAACCATAATAGTCAATAACCATAAGCCATCTTTAGGCGCTTGACATTGAGTTGCGGAGAAATGCCCGTATATTATTATTATTTATTATATCAACCATAAGCCACCCTTGGGTGCTATGTATCTGCCCCGGTCCCGGGGTGCGAGGTGCGCTAGTGCACTTGGAGGATTACCCTTGAAAGGGAATATTCAGTCTAGGCGTCAGCTCCATCAACGACTGCAGATGTCGCAAAATTCGGAGCAGGCTTTGGCAAATATGCCTTGGCACTAAAGCATTCCTTTGGGTAGCGAAATGGTCCATATCAGGAGCTTCCGAAATATTATATTTCCTGTTGTACAAGGTAGGAGAAGCCACTCCGGTACAGGTTGATTTCTTGAGAGGCAATCTAAATCAAAGGCCACTTAGGCGTCCTGGAAGCGTGCCAAGAGTTATTCTCAACTTTTCAGCTAGGTACAGTTACTCAGTTGTAAGAGCTAAGAGAGTCAGCAACCTTTGTATGTGGGCGACCAAAGTCTGATTGATAGCTTGGGCTACAGGATGTGCACCCCTTGCAATTTACTCAGAAGCACTTTTATTGCATATCTGGTACACGACATCTAAGTCAGAAGTTCTAATGCCAAGTCCCCTGCTTCCCTCTTCATTTCTCTGACAGGTAAGTACTGTTCAGATGTCCTACTCAGCCCGCATCCGCGGTATCTGTAGTTAGGAAGTGAGAAACTTGTTCTTTTACAAAGACTATTACATTTCTGTCTATGTTTCTTTTCCACAACTCTTAAGTCTTGTATAGCATGTAGAGGGAAAGCCTTTCTCTCTTGGTCTGCTGTGCGCGAAACTCTAGAGAAATACCTGGAGGCGACAACTGTACAGTCCTCTCAGTGTTAGATGTCTAGAACTGTCTGCAACTCTTATTTAGTGCAAGACATGGTCCTTTTAATGACTACCACAGTATGCTCTATCTTTGAGGCTTTTGGGACTGGCAATAACACAGACATTTCTATAGTATTACACATGAGGCACAAGTATCCAGGCTTACAATGTACACTTTGTAATTGATGTGCCAAACCTGCCTTCCCAAAATCTCTATGGTCTCCGGGACCTGTAGAGTTAATTGGAACAATCCTTGTAGACGAAAAGATAATTGTCTAACTAGAAGGCTGTAGCTCATTCTGTGGCTTTACTAAAATCTCCATGGTCTCCGAGACCTGTGAAGTTAAATTATTAGAATAATCCTGATAGTTTAACTAAATCAGAGGGCTGTGGCCCTTTTTGTGATTGGAGTGCCAATCAAGCTCTACCAATATCTCCATGGTCTCCGCGACCTGTGAAGTTGAATTGGAATAGTCTTGTCAATCAGGCTTTACCAAAACCCCCATGGTCTCCGCGACCTGTGAAGTTGAATTGGAATAGTCCTGCCAATCAGGCTTTACCAAAACCTCCATGGTCTCCGCGACCTGTGAAGTTAAATTGGATTAGTCATGGTAGACCCAAAAGATAATTGTCCAACTAAATCAGAAGGCACTTTATGTGGCTGTAGTGCCAATTAAGCTTTTCCAAAATCCTCACAGTCTACAAGACCTGTGAAGTTAATTTTGCAACGGTCTCAATAGACCAAAACTTAATAGCTTAAATAAAACAGAAGGAGGGCACCTCCAGCCTGTAGGGTCTCCGCGACCATTTGAAATGGCTGCCATATGCAGGCAGAAAATAGGCCAATGATGCCTGATTGTACAAGCCAATCCTGACCTTGTGAGAATCTCATTACTGTTACCAATGATGTCTAATTTTACAAGACAATCCTGGCTTTGTAAAATGATAAAATGTTTAATTACCGTTATAATCTGTGATCTGTATCAAAATTACCTGGTTAATACCTAGGTGTTTAGGTGTCTCAGGTTGAATATCAACCTGGCGGAGCCATCAGCTCTTATTGCCAGAAGCATATCTGAATGTAAGTATGGCATATATTTTTCTGGGTCTTTCTGGACACAGTTCTTTCAGCATAACCATACTAAGCTAATCATGGCTAAGGACGCCTTGTACATATTTTCAGTACATATTTTTGTAGAAGATACAAATAAAAAATACAAAGATTTTGGTTACTTTACTGTTGATATTATAGAATTGTTATCACACCTGAGTGTTAATTTTAAGGCAAGCTCTTTCACTTAAGTAAGAAAGGAACTAGATAAACAACATTATCATCAGTAACATTATAACCAAGAATGATCTCATTCAACTGTTCGGGGATACAGTAAATATGGGTCCTTGATGATGATAATGTATATAAACATATCTACCTCTTATAATCTGCAATGTCTATTTCTTATGATTTTTCACTACTATTCAAATAAGTACCCATAGAATCAAAGCTTATTCTGGTATCAATTGGCTATGAAAATAAGCTCCTTATGTTAAGAATTATTTACCATAAGATAAATTAGGTAATCTCAACTTGCAGTAATAAGTAGCTCTTACTGAATATTGTGTGAGACTGTTGCTCATATTATACACTCTATATCATATCCTATAATAAGTAATGTAAAATCTATATGTGACATGTATCAATATTGAAATAATATTAAAATAGTTAATTAACAATTTCTTCTCTTTAGAATATTGTGATAGACAGGTTTTGTAACTATCTAAAATCTAAGTACATCTTAATTGTCTTGAATTATTTATGTAGTCAGTGGGCACTAAGTAGTAGGTACTCACTTTTGTTGAGGTAGTTACAATTGAATGGTCTAAGTGATTGAGATGCCTCACTACCTGCTGAGTGCTGGGGCTCGTTAGCCAGAGGGGATCACGGTGGATTCCTTATACCTAAGTACCTTCTACCTAGGTAGCCTAACGCTATTTCACAAGTCTGGTTAAAAGCAATACTTGACACAGTAACCAATGTGCCTGTGTATGATAAAGAAACCCGATGATAATGTAGTGATCTCATTATAGGCATGCATTGTGTTTTATTAATTACCTACATCTAAATATTGATGTATTTGTGTCAAATACTGTGAAATGTATGCCACGTGCTGGATGAAAATCTATGCACGAGTCCGGACATGTTCTGACAAGTTTGATTGTACTTACGGAATTTCTCGTCTCCCGGTCTCTTGGGCAGTGACGAACCATTACTTCTCTCGTCCTCCGAGGACGAAAAAGAGTTCCCGCCACTATTATACATACCAAAGCACCGGTTTTCGAATTTCCTTCCGACAACGTGGTCTTTTGTGTTTCGTTTTGGAACTAATTCCGTTTTTCACTAGAAAAACACTAAAATTTAACGCGTGTGTGTTTTATCACACTTAATATTCGAGAATTATAATTATATATATTCGAATTCGAGAATTATATTCTGCGCGATGTTATTGCGCACGAATTCATAAACGCTATGGAGCTTGGAAGATGACAGCGCGTCAAAGGCGATGATGACAGATGCCATACTAGGGACGCGCTCTTGCTAGTGAGGTGAAAGATCCATCGATATTTGGTAAGGTGACCCAATTTGCATAGAGATATATAGGATTCATAGACTGCTTTCTTCATCCAACGCTGTGTGTTTTAGAAAGACACATAATATAAAAAAAAAATTAAAATATTTATATTTCTCAGTGTACGCATTGAATTAACAATAAACAAATTGAATCTAACTTCTTATTGTGTTAGACGTAGTTTTTGCTACAAAGCAATCCATACTAATATTATAAATGCGAAAGTAACTCTGTCTGTCTGTCTGTTACTCAATCTCGCCTAAACTACTGAACCAATTTACATGAAATTTGGTATGGAGATATATTGATACCCGAGAAAGGACATAGGTTACCTTTTATTGCGAAATATGTACCACGGGCGAAGCCGGGGCGGACCTCTAGTTTTCTATATGCCAAAACATCATTAACTATTGTGACTATTATTTTTTGAGTTTGATATTATCAAATACAATAAAATATATCCAAATAATCTGAAAAAGCATAAACCTAACGTTTATATTTTATTTTGAAGCACATTAAGATTTCTCACATAGAGCTATAATGCCGACATTGGAAGTGTATACGACAATTTGTTTTCCATCTGCAAAGCGTGGAGATGTGAGCAATGATATAAAAGTGCACTTTCCTTCAAGCAATCGCATAAACACTTCTGCGAAACCATTTCGAGTATTGCGTACATTTTTCTCCTCGATCGTACATGAGGCAAACAAATGGTTTCCGTTTAGGAAATAACACTAAAAGTAGGCACATTTGAAACTGCCACTTAAATCTTGAGATCCTCGATCGCCATTTCTCTTAGCGTCTTAACTGACTGGTCTTAGGCGGATTGGGCACCCTTGTCAGTATCGCTATTACACTTCGGATCTGCTTATCTTTTCACGCTCCGCTATAGACTCAAAACAACCAATCAGGGCTGACATAAGGAAGTACATACAGTCATTCGTGTCGAGTAAAGATAGATACTATGTATTCTCACTTAAGAAGGAAAACAAACCTTACCCCAACGCGTGCAGAACAAAGCGTCGATAAGAAAAAAGATTCCGTGTAACATAAGAGCTAGATTGCGGTCGCAACAAGAAAATCCGAAATCCGGAAAATCAGATGATGTTTCCTTCGCTGTATACTCATCCCCTACCAAGAACAAACTGCTCCAAACAATCAATCAAGTCTTCGGAACCGTGATTACCATAAACTTCTCGTTTTAGCCGGACCCACCGCTTCTTCTAAGCTTTATCGATTCGTCCGCGCCCATTTTTACGCCTTCTATATATCAAGCGCTTTTTGTGACAGTCCCTTTTCATTGAAACTTGCAATTGGCAAGTTGTAAGGCAAAATTTGGCGAGGTTTTGCGTGGGCCTTTTTCTTGGAGATTTCTCAGTGTCCAAAACTTTTATTAGAAAGTTCTTGGAGTGCTCATATATCGAACTCATTTTCCATTATTCAGTTATTATTTGACATGACATTATTTACACATATACAGAATATACAAATGATCACAAAATAATTATGTTATTTAAATTGACATGAATTTAATAGATTAATAATTCACAAAGCTTTTTAATTTTATATAAAAAGTACGCTTTCGATTATAATCTAGAAGCAATCACTACCGAACAACCTAATTTCCTACGTACCCCGTACATTATATTTAATATTTTTAATGCACATACGTCACGCAATGCCCAAGTGACGCAGTTTCTTGACGCGAATCAAAACATTAGGGTCTACAGCCTTCCCGATCGTTAATTTACTCTCGCACGTAATTGAACTGTTAAAGAAAATTAATTAATCACACGTGTTCTGAACTAAATATCCAACATGCAGCTTTCTTAATGATCAATTTGTTAAACTTCTACACGGTAATAGCGTGACTTTATTTCCTATACATATAATATGGTAAAAAATGACATCAAAGAAAACGTGTATGGACGGCAAATATAATTAAAGTAACAAAAATAGAATATGTAACCGCCCACCCTACCCTCGCAGGTCTATGGGAAGAATAGCACATGGCATGACTAGCGACAAATGATCTTGTAGGTACTTATTTTAAGGACGATACCGCGTCTGAAATATTTTCTACTTTCAAATTAAAACTTTATATAATGCTACATTGGAAAGCAACAATTTTTTTGGAAAAACCATGCAAAATTACGATCATTGGATCATTTTACTTTAAAAAGCTTTATAAAAGATAATGTAGGTGGATTTTCTGATTCCAATTACAAAAACGCAATTTCTATTTAATAAATGATTAACCTTAATATTTAATGCTGATCCAACAAACTTTAATTACAACTCGGCCCCTCTTGGCGCGTTGCACATAGTGATAAACATTTGCCAAAATACTGCCTTTCTTGTGCACAATTTCATTTACATTAGAGGCAGAACTGATCTCCTGAGAGTCATATGAAAGTCGCACACAGATTCATGCAAAATACGTTATGAGCATCGGGACCACAGACCTTAATCTAGACGGGAACAGTCTGACAAGACGCCGCTAGCTCGACACTCCAACATACTTAATTACTCCTAATTGCTACAGCTTATATTATGTACATACATTATAAGCTTCTAGCGGTTCCTAAATTGCTTCCAACACAACCTTATCATCTTATTACAAATCTATCGAAGTGTTTGTGTTAAATGATTTTGGTTTATTATAATAATTATGTATTTTGGTATATACGATATCATACAATAGATTTATATCAATTTATACAAATAAAATACCCTTTAATTTAAATTGTATTTTAAGAAAATGTTAAAAAGGGAAGCAATACGAAACAGTACTTAGACACACCTAATTTTCCAAATTGAAGCCGCATTACCAGAAACGTAACAAATATCCTAATGTCCAACATTTACGAAGTTATTTAAATGCAAATTGCTCTCTAAAGTATCACTAATACCGTTTTTTATGTTATCCAATACATCGTTAGCCATTTTATTTAAAAATTTGTCTAGATTCATTCTTTAACGGCCGGAGTCGTGTATGTAACTGCTTTTATTGGGGTTTCCCGTCGTTTCTAGTTAATATTATACAAATTTCATTATACCCACGTTTCAATTGGCTAAACGATACCGCTGCCCGTTCGCAAGCGGTTTATTCTTTTTCCACCTTATTCTAGAGACCCTTAAGCTTGATACGAATTAGTGAAGCAGCGAGTCCACGTTAATCGTCCACTTACAATTGCAAACGACCGCTACCATTGCTGAACTACTTGCCAATACGCATTTTACTTGTTTTGCCTCACATTTAAGTGCATTAGGTATAAGATTCATACAGTATAAGAATTGCCTAGTTGGCCAATTAGGAAGTTTTAATTATAACTCAGTACGGTATACTGGTTCCTGGAGCTATTTTAAACTTTGTAACGGGAATAAATAAAAATAGACAATCGAAGAATTGATTACAAATATTGACAATATTTTTATAAATCCTATTAGGTTATCACATAAAGCTAAATTGCAGTTTTTTAATCATTCTTTCAAACACAGGTGCTATAATACCTTCACCATTTGTAATCTTCTAAATTCTGGACAATCTTTAACCTTTCAAAGCCAACAACTGACTTTGACGCGAAAATTATAGCAGTCCCAAGCAGTCTGGTTTGTACGACAGAAGTACGACCAATCGATATCCCCAGAAATAGCCGTGAGTCGTGTGTCGTGGCTTGATGAATACCAGTCGGCGCTAGTTTGCCGGTCTTAATATTTGATGTCCTACCAACATTTCTATGACGGTACTATGCCAATGCCATTTAAAATTCAACACCAATGTAACACGAACGTTTCCTGTGTCTTTGATTATGATGGTTTCTTAATAAACCTTGTTATGGTGGAGCATTCAACGTTTATTAACGTTCGTTCAGGGAATTTCGTATTGGAAATAAAACTTCTTGGAACACTTCCTGTTCTTCCGGTTTCAATTTTATCGGGAGTTCTTGGGATTTATCAAAGATGAAATTTAATGTCATATGTGTATTGATTTTATATTTCTTGTGTGTGTATGAGTTTAATACAACAAGATTCATAATATTGAACTTCAAAAAAATATGTAATCCTCAAAAGTAACGTCAGATTTCCCTCTGCGCATTGTAATTAATATAACGAGACTTGTAATTCCATATCTTTCCCGAGAAAAATTTAAAATAACGTAATTTTATTTTTCGGGACTTTCGTTTAAGTTTAGCTATAAGAAATTAGAAGATGACTAAGCACCTTACATAGCCTAAAAAAAGATTTTAACACTTACCTAAATTACGCTGAGAAAATCTAGAGGGCCACGCCTTCGAATTTTTACTGAGTCACGTACAACCAAGTGATTTACTATATTAAGTGGCGTAAATTAATGATTGAAAATATGAAATAAGTTTCATATATAATAATACGATTCTACTCGATAACATCAATTTATTGATTTAAAAATTACTTTTTTTTCTCGATACCCAAGTTCTATATATTCAATAATTGTAACTTTAACAATAGAAAAATCAAAGTTTCAAGTACCACTCTACTATACATACTAAGATGATGTCAAATCACATCACAATATATAATCAAACCAACAGCACACATATCCAATAAGTATCTAAAAAATCTTATTTTAAAACTGCACCCGAACATTCTAGCAATTCCTCCGCTCAAGTATTACGTAAATATGGTAAGAGCTCCCGTGGTGCGCAGTATTTCATTATATCTGACCTGTTGAACGCAAGATTTGTTGCTCATCCCACCCATGCTTGTGAGGATTTTTTTGCTTATCAATTTTTTATGAAGATTCACTGCTGAGAACGCGAAACGAGAATTTAGTAACTCTCTCCGTGAAAAGTGGCGCAATACTTAACCATGCTCACTTTGCTCAAGTTATCGTACACTTTTTGTAGGAATAAAATGACACTTTCATTTGTTTGTGAATAATTATATAAATAATAAAACTTTGATCTTGCTCTATCATTACAGTGTATTTATAAAAGTCATCATTTCATAATATCAGAAAAGCATTGCGTTAAATCTTATGTTTATCGTAATATTATAATATTTTTAAAATTAAATCATTCAATTTAAATGATATATCTTTATCCTAAATATTGCGAACAATAAGAGTGATTTTCGCTAAAAGTTTAACACAGATTACAGTTCTTTAATATAACATACGTGTTCGCGTCGCTACCCACGCTTCCGCTCGGCGGCAATCAGGCCCGTGCATACGGCGCTCTGTCAATATGAAGGCGAGAGATTTCCCTGATAAACTTATCTAACATCCTCCCTTAACCCTTCCCCATCCCCCGTCTCTGAGCTTTTCTACAAACGGCACAATTTAAGACTTCAAAACATTATTCTCGCTTCGACTTACTTTACTTTTTGTAGCGTGCCAAATTGTCGTCCTTACATGTCATAAACATTTCCTTAATACCGAGTATCAGTGAAACTAGAGGCGAACCGATGATTTAAATTCGTTTAACTCGCTGCAATATTTTATCCTCTTATAAAAGTTGTCTATTTGGCCGACTGCCCGCAGTCCGCCGCAAGAATTTAAAGGAAACAGAAATTTCTGAGTAAGGAAACAAACGCAAAATCTTATAAAATGCAGTTAACGTCAACACACATGCGAACTGTTTCTGTAAATATACATTGTACTTCTACGAACTTGCTTTATTTTGTAGTTCCTGCAGCGCGCCACGCCCAACTATCTACAATATGTACATATTGATGCTCAAAGTTTCACTTAATAATTCTTCATACATATTTCATTAATGCATAATATATAATATGCAAATCGAATCCCCTCATTAGATAAGTAATGTTTCTTCACATGCATATACGCTTTTATTGTATTATTATTGTAATCGTCTATCTTCAAAGGGAAAATATTTCGGCGCACAAAGACTGGGAAAAATATAAAATGTGATTATTCCGTTACGTTACCCTATTTATATAAACATTAGCGCCGAATATTAGAACAATACCGACGGAGCACTCAATGTGTTTGCCCTTAACAACTGTCTTACATGTCAACATGTAGATTCTCTTCGGCTCGAAAGCATTTCTTCGCAACAAATCGAGCGTAAATTTAATGACTGCTTTCAAAATCGTATTAATCCACATCAACTCCGCGATCGGCGAAGGTGATGGAACATGAAATGCCGTGTGAAAATGAATTGAATTCCTCATACACGGCCGGTAGAAGGAGTGGAATTTTAGGACGAGAAAGCATTAGTTCGTACGACATTAAGCCAGCGCCTACTGGAGCAAATCTTAAGTCCGCTCGGTTAAATCGCAATCTTTGCCGTGGCGGCTCCGAATCAATCGATAGATCCGTAGGGCGCGTCTACCTAGCGGGGCTAAATACAATTTACCTTTGTTATTTTTCGTGTCATTAAACTGCGTCGCGATTTGGAACGCTCGATCGGGATTGCGAACTCCGATGCGAATTGTTTGTGAGCTTTTGTTTCCCACTCCGCTCACCGACGACGCGACATCAATTAACGTCGGGACCCAACTGAATTTTCTTCATGGCCGTTTCCATTATTATAGGTAGATTTTACGAAATCATTTTCCACTGCGGACTGCGGAGTATTCTGATCGAATTCTATTATTGTATTTCAATTCAATTCTATCGAATTCATCGTGCTAATAAAATTTGAGAGATAAATGCAGATTCAATGCAGTGAATTTCAATTAAATACTTTATGAAATATTATAAGTGCCAAAGTTGAATGATTTAATAAAAGTTTAGAATGAAATTTTTTAACTTTTATGATCTTAGAGTTTCTTCTTTCATTACATTTATAATAAAATGAAAGTAA
Organism: Colias croceus; assembly: GCF_905220415.1. Lineage (NCBI taxonomy): Eukaryota > Metazoa > Arthropoda > Insecta > Lepidoptera > Pieridae > Colias > Colias croceus. The sequence continues at coordinate 4,795,673 of NC_059540.1, read as the reverse complement.
GAATACAAATGAAGCAACTTTGTCTAAATATTTGTTGTAAACAAAACTTTTTACAGGAGTCTTTCAAAAATGTGACCTTATTACTTATTTTACAAAACATGGGTACAACATATACCTACTTTCATTAATAATAAGATAATAAAGGTACTTTATGTCAATTTCAAAATATATTTTACAGTGTATAGTTGTTGTGTTTTAATTTCTTCGTTTCCAAAGTTTTTGTTTACAAACTTGCAATAAAGATGTGAGCGCGATACCTACATATAAGTAGAGATCTGAACTTCAAACTCGGGCTACATGTTGATTATTCAAGCCTTATCTAGACATAAAACTTAGTGAAAAGACACTCAGAACAGCGTCGCACACTTGCAGCGTTAATGCGAAAGCACGTAGTTTCGTGTCTGCACAAAGTTGCGGGGAGTGCACACTGCACAAAGTGCGCGAACGCCGCGCTAAAACCTTCATTTGTCGGCTCGTGACGTCCGCGTGACAAATGTGGACGACTCTTTATATACACACAAGCGAGAACGCGTCGCGATTATGCAGGGCTATGAAAAATGTATCTCGGGAGTTTTATTCCGTCTGACGAGCGGTTTTAAACGTTACAATTTATCATACAGCACCGATGTCACATTATCTACACTTTAAACCATTTTGATGAGAAAAACATCGGTTGTTTTCATAAGAACATGTCATCCTCAAATTGATTATGGCTTTTGTTCGGGGCAATATTAAAATATGGTATAAAGGAAAATATAATGTTAGACGTACGCAATATTATGTGCTTCTTGGAACGCGGTATTGATCGAGTTGTAATAACTCTCGTTTTAATAAAATTTTATTGAAAATTTCTAGTAATAAGATGATGATATCGAAGAGAATTTTACAGTAAAATAAAATGATATTCAGAGAATTTACTATGAACAAGAGCTGTGTTCGTCTCAATAAGGTTGTATGCTGTAGCGAAATTACCATTGCAAGGGATTGGGGTTAGCATTGATTGGGTAATTTATACTTGCCCCCGAGCCTCCCTCGGAAAGGGGAACAAGCAATGAAGAGGGCCATAGCGTTCGTTAAAATTGCTTAATGAAACGATTAAGCGCCAGGTTTCATTACAGGCTACTTTTATATAAGAAGTACATCAAAATTGTAAATGATTCCTCCGTTTACGAGAAACAAAGGCAACAAATTCAGCATAAACAATTATTTCAGCCGCCATAATATCATACCGTTCTGTGTAATAAGTATAATAAGCTACTTGTCTTGGTAAAGCATATTAAAATTCAATTTGAGACTCCGTCCGTGAAGAATAAAGGATTGTCAACCGATTCCGTCGCCCCTCTTTTCTTACATAATTTTGCAATTCACCCATTCAGTAATTATATTGTTCGAGACTGACGAGAATTATTTTAGTATTTAACACTTCATCAAAATCTTAATTATAATAATTACTTTGACTTGACACGATTTTATTACTGTGAGCATCTTTTGTTTTGTACTTTGCGGTTTTAACTCGTTACTATTTAATTTTCTATACAAATATTATACTCACTGAACTTACTTCATAAACTTAGCGTGTGTTTATTTCTTAATTATAGTCGAAGTATAACAATGTAAGGTTACATCGTAGTCGTTTGCAACAATATTTTCGGTGAAACTTGCTACATCACGTTTTATAGACATCATTACACATTCTGTACGCAAATAAGTACATATAACTTTTTATTGTTCTAGGTGGAATGCAAAAAGGCACAACCGAAAGAAGTAATGCTTCCAGCGAATCTGGCGAAGACGAGAGCCGCCGGACGCGGCGCCTACGGTGAGTTGCTAAGTAGCGCGGTGGCAGCCGGTGGCGTCAGATATGCTCCCTATCCTGTGCATGCGCCGGCGCAAATTCTAGTCGCTGGCGCCGGTGTAGGGGCAGGCTCTGCGCACGCAACTATGTATCGTCGGGCTCTCGCCGCCCTGCGACCAACCCCTCGGCCTCCCCGCCCCACCATCACGCCGCTCACCATCCCGCCTCTGGCCTACTCCGTGTCGGAGCTCCTGGGGGCTCACGCTCTCGACCTCCAAACCATATACTCCCCCCTCGCCGCCTCCACGCTCCCGACTCCTCTGCCCCTCTGATCCGCGATCCTTTTTCAGCAGCAGCCACATCATCCCTTCTAACATTTGAACATTTTTTAATTTGTTCCGAAATCTTCTATTTCATGTTTTGCGCTCTATCCTATCCATTCCTATATCTTCTAACATTCCTATTCTTCCTTGAAAATTCTTACACTTAATGTACTTAAGCGATAAACGATATACGAAGTGTCTTATTTTTAGAAATTGCAATTAGAAAAATCAGTTAGTTAGCAGATTTTTGACATATGTACCGAGAATATCTAGACAGAGCATAGCCAGTTTTACTGTAAAATTTTATACAAATACTTTTTATAAAATAGTAGAATGAAAAACTTGAACAATTTTACGTAGGGTGATAGAAAAGAAATATTTTTCTACCAGGTAGTAGGTGCTTTAATGTCATTTGATTTACGAATAGATAGATGAAATAGAAGTGGGCCTGGTTTTTCTAATTTCCGAGTAGCTTTTCGTAGGGAAAATCAAATAAGAGCCTAATGGTTCTGCTGAGCCTTGCCACTTTTGCTACATTTCCATCCATTATACAACTTAATCACGTTAGAAAACAAAATTTCTAGTTACATTATGGATTGCGGCTGATTCGATGAGATGTTCTGAAATGATATTTTCTTAAATAATATTTATATTCTTTAGCATTTTTCTATGAATAGCTTTACAACTTGATGTCGGCTTTTCAAAAATGTTATCATTGGAAGAAAAGAGGTATTTGTGAACAGTCGATGTTACATAAGAGTTTTGTGAAATAACTAGTGTTATAATATTAATTATTTAAGTATAATTTATATTAGGTTTGAATAGTTTGAGGACGTCTAATGTCATGTATTTTTAGTATTTTAGTTATATTATTTTTTTTAATTATGATTGACTTAATTAAAAGTTACCATTTGTTTCTATTAGTTGTTATTTAGTTTGTATTTTCTATTTTTTAATTCCAGTATTTGTTTTATTGTTTGACATTTAAGTGTTGTTTGTACTTTCTTTTTGTATCTATCAAAAGTAGTTCTCGTACACTAATAGTATTAATAATAAATGTATTAACTTATAAAGTAGGAATTTTCCGGTAGTGTATAGATATTAATAAATATCATTTCTTGAATATTTAAAAACGTCTGTTTGTTTAACATGTTTAGCATTAGACTAACAATTTGTAGAATAGATTAACGTTTTTGATATAAATTATAATATTCATCTCTGGTGATTAAACTAACATACCCCATTAAGGTCATTCTAGCTATTGATATAATTGTAGAGTATTAGTAATGTTGAATGCTATTTGTTATAATCTAAGTGCGTAATCGATTATTTCAATGACCGCTTTCGCCAAGCAAAATAGTGTCTCCCGGCACATATTTTATAATTATAATCTCCACTTTTGTCACGGAAAATTATATTTAACTTAAAGTATAAGAATCGATCAATTTATGTAAATGTTTTTACATTTCTAGATTTCATGTGGTCATTGGGTGCTCTTCCTGACGGTAAGTTTACTATTCTCATATTATTTATTCAATTTTAGCTATTCGTGCACTTGAAACCGTTTCTAATGCCGAAATGTATGTTATGATATCTAACCAAACCATGATTAGATCATATTCGAACTAATTGAGTAAACCGCGATTGAAACGCGGTTACTAATTTGACAATTCGCTGTAAAGTAATAGGAACATTGGTATCCTAATAAATGGATTACCTAGAACCGACACGTCGAGGTGTGCATGAGTGATGCATCACGGGGCCTGACAGATACACTATTTTGATTGGCAATAATATGATGAACGATCCGGTGCGGTAATTATATCATCCTCGATGACGTTTCGCCCATCCGTCATTTAAATATTTTTACCGGACGTAGCAAAGCCAATTCTACAAAAATCTCGTATACGCTTTAAAATTTTGTAAATGTAGTTTGATTATTTGGTATAGTATAGTATCATTAGAAGTATCTTCTAGAAATATCAGTAAAATGGAATGTCTTTAGAGTATGAGGTCATCGTGATTACTTACTATTATTCACTTATAGTGCGCTACATTAAGCGATGTTTACAGTATAATCTGCTCTGGACAATGTCCAAAGCGATGTCGTAGCAAACGTTCGAAACATACCTTAATTTGATGGTTCTATTTTAGAATGGGGCCATTAGGACACGTGTCATTAACGCCTGTTTTTACACACCAGACGCCCAGTATTGACATGTTTTAAAATTAACATCAAATGGAAGCATGCAATGGAATCTTGTTTGATTTAAAAGAGTTACGTAACTGAGGTGTATTCGTTTGTTTCGCAGGTTTTCCCGCAGCATACGCCGCCTACGCGGCAGGACGTAGCTATTCGGGCTATCCTAGCTTCGGGCTACCATATCCTGCAGGTAATCCCCTGGCGAGCTTGCACCACCAACTCTCCGGCAATCACTACCACCACTTGGCGACACTCCTGCCATACCACCCGCTCGAGCTCAGTGGGGTCTACAATGTACACGCAATGCATCTGTGAACTCGCGCTGCCGACACTGCATTCCACTAACAGCTAACGATTCTCGAACGGCACTAACGCTTGATCTAACCCAGCCGACTTAAAAACGCATACGCTTCGTATTATCTGTAACTCGGGTGACAATGTCCCAACTTCCCATTTCACTAACTCGTGCCGAGCAAAGGCAAAAGTTCGTGTGAACTCTAACAACTTACCTAACAAGTTAACACCTCTAACAATGACTGAGCCATCTAGATAAATCTGCCACGCCGTCAATTACAAAACGTCCAACTTTTGAGAAATGCTATTTATTGTTTATCTTCGAAGTATTGTGGTTACGATCCGGCCAAATGCCTCGCTCTGTGTTTGCAGACGATTTGCGCTAACGATTGTCAAATGGTACGCGTCACACGAACACAAGAGACCAAACAGCGTCCGCTCCCGTCCCTCTCGGCTCGCCCCGATCGGACGAGCTCTCGTGCTAGCCCACTCCTCATTAACAGCGAAAGCTTTTAAAAAAGATTTAAACGGATTTCAACAAAAGTACAGAAAAGTTACGTCCCTTTTGTGGTTACGTCTATGTAAATCCCGGGACAGACGAAAAGAATTTTTATCTAATTAAAAGTAGATGCGGAGTGCTTTTAGTCAATCCACTAAAGAATAGCCGAATGTAAATTTTGTAGCTTTATTATACAACAGATTCAGTTTATTTAACCTAATGAAAAACTAACGAAAATATAGGCGTTAGAACCGAGAATTGCGTACTGCCTAATCGGCGAAACCCGGGGCGGAGCAGCTGCACAAATACTCGTATTTGTCAATACTACGTGATCGTGCCTGAACAGCTTGTTTTATTTCGTAATTGAACTAACTTTTGGCTTTGTGGAACCATGAAACATATCTACACGAAATCTTTGAAACATAAGCGCCGAAATAATATTTACTGACCCTATTAGTCATTTATCAAATAACAATTGATGTTATCGGCAAGTCAGTCTAATTGTAGGTCCGTTTATACTTAGATATCATTGAGTAGATGCTAGGAGTAGTTAGTCATAAAGTTTCCTCTCTATATTAGATAATTAAATATAGTTAGCAATTTACATAATATCGTCGAATAACGATTATAATCATCTTCTTAGCATGTTGTAGAGAGTAGCTAGCATTTTAATAGGATTGACTGAACACAATTATGCCTTTTTCTTTTCAGACACTAATGAGAGTCTACTTATAATCACTCACTATATTATAATTTTCTTTCCGTCGTAATTCATGTCAGTTTAATTGAAATAATAACGTAAATTTAATAACGTGTCATTTATCCTTGTCAAAGTTGTCAATATTGTATTCATGAATAAATACAAGTTATACTTAGTGAGGTAACATAAAATATTAATAATGGTTAACGATACATTCACCCGTGTCAATATGAATGACACATTTACAGCCGCCGTAATGGGCAATGGGCATACTTAAATAATGTAATTTTGTCCGGTTGTACCGTGTACGGTGTTTTGTGTTCAGTCAGCACATGCGTTATTTATCTAAGTAATACGTTAATAATATAAATCTTCTTCATATAGACCGTTAAGAGCTGACATCACAGTAAGTAGATATCTAGAACATAGGTATTAATTTCTAAATAATTACTCAGTTTAGAGGATGAGTAGGAATCAATCAAATTTTTAGATTTATTTTTCGTAGCGAAGTAAAATTATTATCTAGAATTAGTTTAGATTATTTTTGTTCGTTTTATTGATAAAAATACTATAATCGAGCTTGAAAGTGTTATTTTAATACCTTTATTATATATATTCGCTATAATTGTATTGTATATTTACGTAAATGTAAATACCTACTTTGTTTTAAAGTTATTTCTCTATTATATTTTAATATATTTACACTGCTTAAGCGATAATGTTACATTAATATTTATTGTTGTTGTTATGTAATATTTTTGGATGCAACTATTTTACGCTACACTCCTCGTGTTAATGTTATAAAATGGTTCAGTGTTTTTTAAAATTAATGAATAACGTTTCTCCATCGGCGCTATATATCAAAGGGATAATCAACGATTGATGATAAGCCGTTGCTTTATCGCCACGCCTCGCATACTTTATTTTTCAAAATCTTTAAAGGTTTTTTAATAAACTGTACTTTGGCATACTTATTCATCATGATATCGCCGAATGTGCGACCGTCCTAATCGCCATCCTCTAAACTAAGCATACATTATGTAATCTTTAATCGTATCATTAAATTAATAATGTGTGGCCACCGTTATAAACGATATTGATACTTTAAGGTTCTTATTAAATAAATTATGAAATAATTAGAATATTTGCATTCACCCTCTTAAGCATATCTTTCAAAATTTACACGGCCTCTTTTACGTTGTAGGCGTCCTAAAATAATCAGTATATAAATATTTAAGTATATATCCATACTATCGAGAATATAATAACATGTGCTACGTTCCCCTTCCTGCATTGTGGTTGTGCGTGATACAGATAGGAGTTTGGCTTATTACGAAAAGAGTAGTCAATAAGTGCGTGCTAAAAGTTTAAATAACCCCAAGTAGAAACCAGGAATTACTTAAAGTTTTCCCATAATCATTCGATGAGTAGAACCGTGGGATGTTCAACATCTGAACATTTTTGAATAGTAATACAATTTTGCTTTACTTTCCACGACTCTTGTAATTTAGAACGTAAACTCGACGTAACGAAGGCACTTTTTGACATACTTTTGAGTTTCATTTTAATTTGAGCGCCGCGGTTCTGCCCGAGTCCTTTCTAGTTCCGTGGCGGGCTTTGTAGCTGTTTTATTTTGTTGCCGCAGGTGTAGTGGGAGTTATACCACCGGAAAGTCGTCTGTTGGTCGGTGTGGAGTATGTAAACCCGAACGGGCTCGGACAGGGCTCATAGGTCGCTCGGCGACGGACCTCGCGCTACGAGCGGCCCTCGGCGCGCCTCAGCTAAACCGATACGTTACCCGGAAACCCAATAACGACCCTTGATATCTCTTTGATAAATAAATTATATTCCATCTCAAATACCTTTTAGTATCACGCCTTCCCCTGTCGAATCGAAGCTAAGGAATGCAATGTCGTAAGCACGGTACATGAACCGATAACGCACCGCGATTTCGCAGATGTCTCGTGCCAATCGCCCGGCTAGGTTTGCCCCTATAGCTCGATCGAATTTTAATAATTTAAAACTATTAACTAACAAAAGCGGTATCCCTCAGGAAGCAAACCAATGTTCGATTTAGGCATCGTTCGTATTGCACAAGTATTTCATATTTATATTGTAATCCATGTGTCAAATTTTTAATGTATTAAATACTAAGTCAACGATATTGTTCTAATCGCTGTTTCGACATATCGTCTTACTAATCTTAAGGTACTTATTATACTATTGTGAAGCCGCTCTATTTTAAAAATAAAGGAATTTGCCAATGTATAAGCAAAATGTCTTGTATTACTATCCAATCTCTTAACCAATCAAAACTAGCTAGAAGAGAAAGTTTAAAAGGAGAGGGCTAGCGTATGAAACATGTTCAATGCTTAATTCAAGAGTTCTGTTTATTTTCTGACTCATCTAAAGAGGCGGAGCCTTCCACTGAGCCGGTAAGGGAATGCGCATTGGAAATAAGTGCAGGATTTTAAGATAATCTGAAAGTAAGAAGTTCGCTCGTAGCATACATATGCGCTGTCGTCGGTGGGGGAGGCATGTAAGACCGCGGGCACGCCGCACGCCGCCGCATCTTCGAGATTCCTCGCATTCAACACGCTCGCCCTCAGAATGCAGCCCGCGACCGAACACAACTACTTTACATAGTTTCTCGTTAACCATACACTCTGTCACTAAATAACCTCAACTTTTAAATAAATACGAACTTGGATAACCGAATTATAAAATTTCACAAGACAATTTTAAAATGAAGGGCTTACTTCAGAGTTATAAAAGGCGGTTTAATTAAAACAATAACAGGGTTAGGCGGAGTGTGCCCGAGTCTTGCGTATCATGCCAACTCCAATTTTAATTTAAGATACGTGAGGGTTGAAATGTGTAGTGACATACATTAGTGCTTGTTGTAGGTCGACACGTATTAAGATTTATCTTTACATCTCGATGATATTGTCTTCTAGAATTTCTTATACGATAGATTTATAGTTAGATAGCTCTATTAGAAATGAAGTGCTCATTGGATGGGTCAGATATATTTACTATTTAGATATTTTTAAATGTATATAGATATATATTTTATAATACGCTAGCTTAGCTCGAATATTCATGTAAACTGTTGTTAATTACTAATCTTTAAATGTTTATATCGAAGATTCCTACAATTTATTAATGAACTTATCTCTTCTAGTTTATAAATATACGTGTATAATAATTGTGATTCACGTTAATGTGATTACAATTAAAGGCCAATATCAGTTTGATATTGCTACTCCGTTTTGAATTCAGACGGTAGATGTATTTGACGTTTTCGAATGGAAAACGGAAAGTATAGTGTTGAATCCAAGAAAAACAGCAGTTTGGTGAATGGAGTGTGCCGTCCACGACAGTCCTAGGGCGAGTAATATTTACTTTGAACATCTAAAGTTTGATCAGTACCACGTTGAAGATAGAATAGTGTAGGCAAAATTTGTGCGTAAAATGTGTGAACAGTAATTACGTGTAGAACGAAATAGCGTTGGAGAACAAAATTGAAATTAGAACAGCTTAGCCGATAATTTTAGACATTTATAGCATTAGAGCGTGAAAAGATATTTAAGTAAGAAATTGTAGACAATCTGGCAATTATAATATTTGACTAGCGGATTTTCTGAATAGACTAGACTTAGACGTTTTAAGTCGTGTCAGGCAGTTTCCTTTCAAATTAGTAGAGCTTACGTTTAGCGTGATTTTCGTGAGTTTCTGTGAAGGATTTGTATAATTAAATACCGCTTAAAACTTATCTTTTAGCAAGTAGAAGTGGACAAATGAAGTTATTGGTGGTGCAAACTCATTTTATAGTGGTACAATTGTTTAGATATAAGCCATAGAATAGTCTTAATATAATATTAAATTATTGTGCTTTAGGCATAATATTATGTAAAATAGGCTAGAGTTTCATTAAAATTGTTATTCTGGTTTTAAAGCTGTTAGAATAAGTAGTCATTTATAATTTCACAATAATCATAGAATAGAATAATTTTGACATAATCAAATTTTTGTAGTTTATTTGTAGTCAAAAAGCGGCATTTCCGCAAGTAAAAATATATAAAATTTGGGTAGACATGTTTTCGTAATTTGTAAATTTTTCGTATTTGTAGATATTTTCTGAAAGTTTTATGCCTTTATTGGTGTGTGATTCATAATACTTCGTTTCGCTTTTACAATGTGGCTTTTAATGTTTTAACGTTTTATTCTATGACTGAACCATTGCATGCGATTAACGAGCACGTCGAAACAACATAGTTTACTAACTCCATCGATCGAAGTAGCGAATCCTATAACACTCGCACGTGACTCGACTCATAACAAATATCATTTGACAAATAAAATCAGAAGATAAACGAACAGTCGTTCTTAGCAGCATTATAATTCGATTAACCGGCAACTGAGATAAATCCCATCGGCCAAAAACATTCAGAATCGGAACACGACCCCGTATCATCTTCACAGGGAGGGAAGTTATTGATGGCACCTATTAAAAATACGTTTTCTATACCGCGTGCGAGGGCAGATCTCACGTAAAAGCTAAAATAAAACATTTCAATCTCGAAGTGAGAAATGAAGTATGGGTATTACGCAGATGAGATATGTGACTCTACAACTTTTGAATACGAAATAATGTTTCCCTCCTAACTGCTGTAAATATTGGATGTTTGCATGCCATTCCGTTTTGTTATTTATTAAAGTTTTTGGGAACGAATATTCACCTATATTTTTTACAATCATATCAAAAGTTATAGTATAGTATACTGCGATATTTTTATGACTGTGGCTATATAAAAGCAGTTATTTATTCATTTTCATTAGTATATCATAAAGTGCATGACCAAACTTTCACAGGACTTATTTTGAAATTGTTATAAAACAATAAGTACCTACAAGCCCAACGTTGTTACAAGAATAGCATACTCCTTTAAGCCAAAAATATATGAAGTAGCTCGCGCATAGCTCATAAAATGATGTCAGATTTATCAAACACGAGTACCGTTCCAAATAAAAAGGCATGCGTAATATACTCATAGCATCTTTGGGGGAGTTTTACTGAGTACGCTTAGTGAATATTTTGCACGGCCGTCATCCCACTTGTGAAGAAGAATTATTAAGTTTCCTCGAACTCCGCAATTATGAAAGTTCGAATAGCTCTCGCAAGACGGCCTCTGAATTTATAGATGAATGTGTGCTACCCGAGAGGTGAGAGGCTTACTTGGGGTGCGAATCACCTCGTACCTCTATAAAGTCCCTACGAGTTCGCACCTAAGCCAATAAAACTGGAAATTGGCGCTGTTATCTCGAAAGTTCGTTTCCAATTTAAGGCCCTGATCAATCTTTATCAAATGTAAGAAAGATTTAAGGCTGTATCGCGATGTTTACTAGTCTAATTAACATAACATTGAGCGAGTTTATAGTTGTTAAAGATCCGAGAAACTTGGGATAACGCATAAATTACACTTGTAACGTGGGTATAACATGAGTAAATTAAACCTACAAGGGACTGGTGCAAAGTTTACGCCCGATACAGATATGACTGATGTAGATAACACTCGGAAGAGTAAAATGTTGAGGCCAAATTAATTGTAGTTGTCAAAGTACCTCATACCCTTACATATTACGTGACGACCGTCTTTTTTATGATACAATTACGGCATATATTACGTGCAGTAATTATACATGTAATGGGAAATTATATAACCAACATAATTTCGTAGTAATTTCGATAATACTGAAGGTAAAAGAAATAACAATTAAAATTTTATGTAGTTTGAGATTTCGTGAAAATAAGGAAGAATAGTCTATAGTGGAAAGACGTTAAACTTAAGCTATTAATAGCCTTCAAAACTTAAATAGCCTGTACACTGCAACGTAATGTTATTAAAATGTGTCAGCATTTTAGCGTAGAGCGAAAGGAGCGCGGCCGCGGACGCGGTACGTCGCCCTGCGCCCCGCGCCCGACTGCCCGCCGCGCCATCTATCATTCATCCTCCATTACTTATATTGTGCTTTTTTGCAAAGTCACTCGCAGGCCGGTAATCACCTGGTGCGGACTTCCATTTTTCACACTAAATCATAACTCGCGCATCTGTCAAAATAAAATTTGTCGTACAAGCCAATAGAGCTAATAGCGACCGTATGAGTGGGCACAATTCGAATACGGAGCCGTTTTCACACACGTTTACAGTCTATAATTTTGATGTTTATTTCACGTAAGTGGTGGAATATAAAATTGTGCGTAACGGCGCGATAACACGAGCGATGCGAGTGCGAATGCGAGCGGAGCCTTGCTACGTGCATGGTATGCTAATGCCTCTATTCAATAAGCAGACTGAGCGAGAATTCACGTCAAATAATTTACTGGATATCTTGTAAAAGTTTTTTCCTTCTGTGATTTATATTCGCGAAACTTCGACCTCTCTTTTTCATTTGAATGCACGTGAAATACTAACACAATATTTTTCCCCGACATAATCTTAACTCGGGGATCCGTTGTCCTCATTTGTCTCAAATGGCTAAATTATTCATGCATTTACGCGTGCTTTCCGCGTCGAATAAGTGCGGAATCTTCTGGTTAAGGACTCGGAGTTTTAGGATAGAGAGCATGACGGTCGATGGTTCAGTCATAGATGTGTGTTACAAGAGTGTACGTTCCTCTCGTGGAGAGTATGCGAACCGTGTATATGTTTGCAGTGGACCTGACCAACGGCCAACTCACACCGAATAACAACACACCGCTCCTCGCGCAAGCGCTCTCAGGTGAGGTCGCTAGCATACTTCACATAATTACCACACATATTACCAACACACTATGGCTTTGCTACAAATCGTATTTATTTTGTTTCTTGGTGGTGCCTTCGCATAGCGTTTGAAGCTTGGTTTATATTAGGTTCTAAGTCCGAGTGTCTGCTGTTGTTTGTAGTTATACGTCTCTGTACACTTATAAATCCAGTCATACAAAATCCACTTTCATCGTATATTTATCATGTTTTTTTGGGTATTTATCGTATTTAAATGTACTTGGTGTTGCTTTATGTGTTATGTGTTTTATTAATAAAACTAATCCCCATTATGCACGTCCTAAGTCTAAAATAATACCTTTGCCAAAATTTAAACAAATTGAAAACTTAAATATAGCTGAATATGTCATGTTACCCTGAAAATCTGTAACTTCAAAAAAATGCATTGACAGATGCGCAAGATTCGATGATCTTATCATTTCTGATAGAGCGAACTGTAAAAAAAACTTTTAAGCGCTCATACTTACACAGTTACCTACCCTGGCATAATTTTCACTATGCGTACGCGCAGCAACGTCCCCACATTTCTAAACAATAACGTCCAAATTATCTGCCTAGTGATGAACAACTACCAAGCGGCAGCAGCCGGCTTCGGACCACCAGCGTCGCCGCACACGGCCGGCGGTAGAGCGGGGTTTCCCGCCGCTAGCTCGCCGGGCCCGGCCCTGGACGTGTACGGCTCCGCAGCGGACAGCGTCGGCTACGTGCAGGCCGCCAGCCCCCAGCCCTCTGGATTCCCAGCCATCGCTGTAAGCCGCGCGCCCCTTAACTACACCCCGGTAAGAAATCAGGAACTATGATGATGTAAAAATAATTAAGGATTAACTGAACTGGGGCAGATTTAAAGTAAACGATACTATGTTCCTCGATGATCATATTATGTTTAACTTGCTTCCATTGTATATCCCAATCAATATCCAACGTAATGTGATAATAAGAATTGAACAGGTTTACATAAATATATTGTACTCGTAAAACTATCATAGTATATTTAACAGTATATACCATATCGTACCTCTCTACTCGAACAAGGAATAAGATAACTTTTATCCTTATTTTACTCGTGATAAATGGGATAAAGTTATTAACTTTCGATTACAACTTTTTTCATTTATAACGTTATGTTCAAAAATGCCTATTTCAGTGAGGTTCAAATAAAAGCAATTCATAAAATTGTCCCTGTACAAAGTTTCAACTGTCACAAAATTCAAATTAATGTTTGTTCTGTTTTGTTTTTCTTTCGGCAACTTTTGATTCGCACTGAAAGGTGTTGAAATTTATTTGTTAAAAGAGAAGATAACATTGTCCGGCGTTAAAATTGCACACAAAATATTAATTGAAATAGGTTTTACGATATAACGTTCCGAACATTTAGGAGGCGAGCTCCACAGACGCAATTAACAGCCGTCGACACTAAAATTTTAGCAAGACGTTCCAATCTCATTATGGAAGCGATCTTCCTTGTCGCTCTTAAGGCATAATCACCATAAGTTAGCGAGGAAGTGAAGCGTGAGAGATGTGATTATAAAGTGTTCCGAAATATAAGCGTGCGAGCGATGGCGGCGCAATCTACGCGGTGCATTGCCGCGGCTAATGGCTTTTTAAAACTGCGACCGCGCTCCATAACTGCTTCCAAGCGACGCCATCAGTCTTCATTGCTTGTCGACGCCAACACCGCGCTCCCGAGATCTTAACTCTTCACGTCCTATCTTGAGACATTTTTCAAAACGCTTTAAAGCTTCTATTCGTTTACATAATGTGAACATTAAGTCGGGAGTAAAGGAATTCGTATTTAAATTCATTTTACGTACCTATCCTTGCACCGATTCGTTCGAATACAATAGACATTATGAGTTTTTAGAAGACTAAAGTATTACAATGTAGATACAGTGATTTAAAGTAGCTTTAACAATTTATAAAAACCTGCATATTGATCGGATAGTACTGAACGATAAATGAAGTTGACGGTCGAAAGCCGACGCATATGGTTCTCGGTGTAAAACGGTCTTATTAGGTAACGAGTATGCCCCCACGGGCAATAACCATAAATCAAGGAGAACAAGCGGCGTAATTACCGCGGCCGAGCGGTCGCGGGCCGCTCTAACTGATCGCTGTTTTTATTTTGATGGCCGGCGAGCCGCTACCGCTTCATACACTGCGAACACCAAACTGAATACCTTTAAATCTGCCCCTGGAGAGGTTAACAACCAATCGATCGTTTTACATTCCCATTCAATTACTTCAACCGAACTTCGAAAATTAAAATGGAAAGCTTCATATAGCGGTTAGAACGTTTTCTTTTCTCGATGTGCTCAATGACTAAAATTATTTTTCCTCATTACAGGGACCCCTGATTCCTGCGGCTTTCACCAACGGTTATCATTGAAAGTGTAATAGCACAAATATTTACGTGAGTATTTTAAATGTATCTCGTTTCGCATAATTAAAATGTCGTTACGTGGAATAGCCTTTTAAAAGAACGAGCGTATGTAATTGTTGCCGCTGCAAATATGAACACTCGAGTGCTAATACTCGCGTTTTCACAAGCTGAGAATTAAGTCTAAAAGCACAGCGTTTATGTATTAAAATGTGCAATAGTTAAAATTGCTTACATGTGCTCGTAGTTTCATTTTAGCAGATTTATAAAAGAAAAACAGTCTCTCGTTGGAAAATTTTGTATGAAGTGAATTATGTCAGTGATTAAGAAAACTGCTTTGAATTCATAATAGAACAGCAGAACAGTTATTAAAACTCAGACTTTTAAATTGATTTAATGGAATAAATTACTGATATATCTTATAGATATAGACTGTGATTTTTTTAAAGTTTATATCACATTTTTATTGCTTAATACGAAAAAAAAGCTGTTTTTTTGAGGTGACCACCGCTGCCCAAAGGTGATTGCTTTGCCTGCTTTTGGCCTACCATGTTATTAAGAGCTTAAAACAATATAAGTAAGGTGTAGGATAGAGGGAGTCATAGTAACAGGCGGACGTTTGCGCACAGGTGGCGAGCGGCGTGGCGGCGCGTCTCGTGGCGAACCAGCTGTCAGCCGAGCCTGCATCCCCGCCGTCTCCTCGCCGCAAGCGCCGCGGCCGCGCGCCGCACGCGCACGTCGCGCCACGCGCCACAACGGCGACGGTGATCCAATCCGTCCGGCCACCGCGCGGACCGATCCGTCGACCGCGGCATCTCAATCTCATACCCAACTCTCCACTCCGACCCCCTCCCCCTCCCGCTCCCGATCCACATCCCCCTCCGCGACCCCCGGCCCCCGACCCCTCCGCACCCACGCCCCTCGACACACCCTATTGTAAATAATCTACTTTTTGTCGTGTGAACGAGAGATAGTTTATCGATTAAACAGGTATTTTTTCAAAAAATTCTCGCTTCGACTGTATCGTAGATGTGTTGTCAATAAATAATTAAACTAAAAAATACATTTCATAAGATAAAAGCATCTAGACGGTTTAATTGCAGGGAGGTGTATCTTTAAATATTTTATTATTCATAGTTAAATTACAGTTAAGGTAACTTGCATGTCTATCCCTCGACGCGCGAGACTTTTGGTTCGTTAGATAGCGACAATCCATCGGCATGTACGATCCGTGCCTATCCTTCGAATTTGAATTTCGTGCTCTAACATTTTCTGTAGGAAGTTTACGATAACAATAAGATTTTTCAGTGTTTATAGGGTTTCGGGCAGAGTTCGGCGCGTATCTGTAATAGCAATAATGTAACCCTTTCTCCGTGTTCCGCGTGAAGAGTTGACTTGGTAGATAGCGGTATAGGTCGGTAAGGACGGTCTGGGGCTCCGGGCGAGTCGCCGAGGCGCGGCTCCGCTCGCCGCCCGCGCCGCCGCCGGCCGGAGACAATAACGCGCTCGCCGCGCCGCCACCATCCTCGCTCGTCCACCGACACATATTTTATTCTATTTTTAATAATAAATTCAAATATTAAAGTAATTACTATACTACTATATTGCGCATATTTTATCTATAAATGTAATTATTTTCGCCTAATTCGAATTGTATAAAATCACCTCTTTGCATCGATGTTCTGTTTTGTAGCTGAAGTTTCTCGATTACTTCCCTATAAGACTACGTTAGTTATTCGTATACATACTATTACTTATATGTATTATGATATAAAATTTTATCCTAAGGATAACATCATCATTTTACGATTCATAAGGAAGTTTGAGAAGCTAAGTCGAAACATTTCGATATATATCTCTCATCTCGTTAAGATAATAATTCGTTTCTATCTTGTACCTTTGAATGTAGGCATTGTAATTATAATGAATACGATTTTGTGCATTACGTAATTAATATTTGATTATTTCTTAACGTTGTATTAACCTTAATGTAAGAACCACTGTTGAAATTATTCACGCCTCCGCTACGTGCGGGGTCACTTCGTACTTAGATCTATTTCAAGTTTTAATCAAGTATAAACGATAAATTTTCGAACATAAAATGCATCATACTTTCGCAATATAGACAATGTAATAAACTAAAGACAGGTATTTTAAGAAACATCAAAACGATCAGAGTCGTGGTAATAGAGTAAAATATGAAGTCAATTCATTAATACATATTCGTTAGGACATATTCGATGACCACTGTCTATTCGGCAACAGCACTGGGCGGCATGCGCACGCGCCGGTACCGCCCGCCACGGGCAGACCGCGCGTGCGTGTGCGCCCGTCTCGACACATGAGCACTCGGTTGCAATCATTCGTTATTTATTATTATTACTCATTACATCAATTACATTAATATTATTATAAATTTAGATATTAAATTTTAGGTAATAATAATGAACAATCTTTTAAATGCTATTATTATATAAATACGTTATAAATATAAATGTTTCCTGTTACAAAATATTGAAAATGATACGAAATTAATCAATATTCTTTTTAAAGGTAATTTATTATTATTACTTATGGGTACGTAGTTAATTGAATAAAGGATGTTTAACGGGGCGCGCCGGCCGCGAGCGGCTCGGCGGCGCGCTCGCTTCGCGTTTTTGTTTGCAGACATGTTCGCTAGTCGCTCCACAGAACGTTGCGTGAGCTCGGAGCTCCGGCGCACGGCCCAGGCCAGCCTAGCTGTGTCGCCGATCAGGAAACGCGACCGCAATTATGTTGTTAATCGTTAGCTAGGAAATTGATAATAAAACGAAGGTGTGAGTCTATTATAGGACCGTCGGAAAACGATATCATACCAAACAAATTAACGTAATCATTTGTTTTATATTTACGGTGTTGTAGGTATTTAAGACATTTTTTCTTAGAATATTTAATTATTATGAATTATGATGAAATGTTATATTGTTAGGTCCGGGCCGGCGGCGGTGCGATGCGCGCGCTCCGTTCCACCGTCGGCTTCTTCATTCACTCTTACATCCTCACTATAATTATATTTTCTTACCGACCTTTTTAATGTAGGAGAAGCGTACACGGCCGCTTATCCCCGTGCGAGTTCGAGTACAAACATACTTAATTATTATAGTGAGTGACGTTCGTTTCGCCCGTTCGTGAGAAGCCATCGGTTCGCCGCGATTGCACGAGACGATTTAAGACAAATACTATTGTATATACATAGATAGCCGCATGTAAAAAGACTTAGTCGATACCATCTGATCGATATTATTAGACTCATTCGAGCCGTAATCAGGATTAGCTTGACGAAGATATTAGTTTCATTATTTTTATGGTTCTTTAAGTTTTTGTAAGTTCCTTAGAGGTTAGATCGAGCACTGGTCATAACATTATCGCATTCGAGAATGGTTACCATATTGCAGTTGCGTCGAGAAAAGAGAGAGTGCCTAATAATATTATGACCGGTGTGTAGAGCTAAATTGCCGCGGTTCGGCTTGCGAGTAATCTTCTGTGCCGAGATGAAATCCCTCTGGTGAATTTCTAAAACACCAAACATGTTTGATTACTCACAAACCCAACAACGACCGCTTCCTCTCGCTATTGACATTCGCGTTAGTTGATTTCTTTCAGTCGCCATTTTAGAGATGTGTTCTATATCAAGGTAAAGACTACGTAATAATAAATAAGCGAGATCTCAAATTAATTTTAAAAATTCTTTATGTGATTCTAATATCGTATAATATCCATCTATATATAAAATTAATTAAAAAGATAATTTATTCTATTTTGTATAATACCTTTCTACATTAATTTACACTCTACTTATATTGTTATTAAAGATAATAATTAATTTTAAAGGAATAAAGTGACAGACTGGTAATGTTCGTAGAGTCGCCGTGGCGGCCTTAGACAGTAGCTTTGCATACTCGGCAATGGCCAACTTAATGTTCAAGGACCAAACGTATAAAATATATTCGCGTAGAACCGGACGCGCATTGGCTCCACACGAACCGATTCAAACTGTTCGGTATCATTGCAGCATCAGAGCGTGTCTGTGAGAGTTGCGTTTGAGAATTAAAGGCGGGCTTAGGCGACGCGCGCTGTGACGTCACGGACCATCCGTGCCCGCTGACTTTGCGTCAATCGATTGCTACGTCACGATCTTCAGCTGTATTGAACGACAAACACCCCTTCTTTAGATACTCTTAATTTAGTTATTTCAATTCATAGATAAATAATTTACTGACAAGAAAGGAATGAGAATCGATTCACAAGAAGTACGCGACACGCCTGCGGAAGGCGTCCGCGTCGGCCAGGGCGGCGCACGTGACGTCACGCCGCGCCACCGGCGCTCGCGCCTCTACCCCGGCATCCCTCCCCGCCCCGCGCAACGCCGCCCGCTTCATTTCGTTCTCGCGGTTACTTCTCGATTACGTGCTTCGCGTGCTGACTGATTTTCTATAGCAATAAAAATCAATTACCTAAGATTTTACATTAACGTAAATTTGGATTTATATACGTTCGAATTTGGTGTCATGTACATTTAAATTAGGAAAGAAGTTAATGATAGAGCGGACGAGCCGCGCTCTCGTCGCGGTTCCGATGCGTTATTTTCGTCATTTCTTCGTGTATAGTATGTTACAATGAATCTGTATACAATATGGATATAAATCGTATGATGAATAAATTAGTTTTTATGGCATCTCTTTATTAATAATGATAATATCAAACATTTTGTAAAAAGCGGTGGGTATGTCCACCGCCCCGATTTCGTGCACCCGTGCACTTTAACTTATTGGAATATTACATTATTATAACGTACATAATACTATGAGATATATAATCATACAGCCTCTCGGGGCGCGCGTGTATGGCGATGTATGTATACACATTGTGCAATGTACATATACCTATTATAATACAATGATTTAAGACAAGGTTCACATCGTGCCGTGTGTATGTGGTAATAATAAATATAATATGGACATTGTTCAAACATTAATCAGTTGTTTTATTTATATCCGAACCCCTTCCCCGCTCCTTTTCAGCTAGTTTACAATACAACTATACAATAGTAATGATTATTTTGCTGTGTAATATGGAAGAGTAACAGTAAGTTAATACACACATAATTTTATGTCATACTACTTCATAATATTAGTATGAAAGTTACTATGACTTAACTGAACCTATTTATAATTATCTGAATATTAATTATAAAAGAAAAAATATCATTGACATGACATTTGAATATGAATGAAGTTAAATGTTAAAAAAGAGAGAGAAATTAATTATAATGAATGCTGAATTCACATCATAAGAGCAATTTGTAAAGCTTTTCCAGGAAAATTGGAATATATTTTATTACGTACATAATTAGACCATCTAGTCTACATTAGATAATTTTGAAGTAAAATATTTAATAATTTGGCAGGATTACAATTTTTTTGAAAAATACACGTGCAAATATAAATAGGTAATAATTTTAATTAAATAACATAAAGAGCAATGTAACAACTCAACAAGAATACGACTCAACCGATTTTTTTCTTGATATATTATGAAAATAGACGAGTAGAAATAACCCTCTATCATGTAAAATACATGTAACAATAAGAATTTTATTTTCTAATATCCATCCATAATAATTTTCCAACCTTTACAACCTTTGACTGAAGTACGACGTTATTTCTTTTTTTCACAAAACTTACTACATGATGCTAACATTGACTGATTATTTAAACCTAAATTAAATAATTATATAAGAAATCATATTATGGGGCAAGTTTTCTTACCCAATTATCGCTTAGTAAACTATCAGTACCTATCTCCTTAACTCTCTTTGAGGTAGCTCTTGTGCGCTAGCTCTACATTAGATTCACATTTCATCTTCAATTTAACATATTGTTTTGTAGGAATCGAACTCAGCGCCCATAGCTAATATTCTGATCACAACGCAAAAACACAAAATATAAATGCGTCAACCAAACAAAGAAATTGGGAAAACAATATGTGCACATTAGACCCGACATCCAACCATAAATCAAACAATTTGAAAGCATGGTGAAACATACGCAACCTTGAAGGAACAAAGCTTAAATCAAGAATTTAGATAGCAGAGGGTTCAGGTTATATCCGACAGAACAGTACCTTTATCCGGGCCAACCCACGTTCATGCTTACGAGAGAAAGTAACAGAATCATCTTATATGTTACGTGACTCTATTTAAAGAGGAAGGGAGCGGCAATTTAGAGTCATCTGGTTTAGTAAGCTCGCATTGTACTTGAACAATAGTCAAGCCTTTTGACCAATGGTTACAAATGTTATTTTTCTAGGCACAATAGCTGGAAATTACCAAGAGTACACAAAGAAATGCGCTGCTAACAAACGCAAAGCCGTTTCATTTGAATGTTCCTTATTAACTCTATCTTCACTTCTAACTTAACTGAATTAAAGTAATATTGGGCATAGTAATTTCACACTTCTATCGCAATAAATTAAGGGTTACAAAATATGAATGATAATAAAAATAATAAAATCCAGGCTTTTTAGTTAAGCCTGTCAAGGCCACTCCAAGTACAACTCTCTTAAAATATATGGATGACGAGTCCGAATTTGTGAAATTGCATTTATTTTAATTTGGTACAAAAACTTTCAAAAATAAAACGATATTAAAGTAAAAATTGACAACACGTGTAATAGCTCTACTACTACTTATTATTATCCTACGACATCATCAAGAGCTTTCTAAGATTATAAACAAAATATTCGCTCACTGTCTTTACTCTCTTAAGTGAAGTCCCATGTCCCCTAGTGGGGTAGGGGGCAGATGCATTATAAATCTTTTTTACTGATCGATTTTCTTTGGGGACAAGTAGGTGATCAGCCTTCTGTGTCCTACCAGACCGAGACATTTTTTTCTTCGTCTCCACCGGGAATCGAACCCAGGACCCCTCGGTACTACGCACACACGTGGTCAAACTTTACTCTCTTAGTACCAAATAAATACTCAACTAAAATATCTTCATATTACTTCAATATAAAAATAAACGAGTATAAACCTTTTCTCATATGGTCAATCACAAAATTGTATCGAGATATAAAATTATACTGCTATTGAATTGAAATATCTGTATGTAAAGAGGACTTCAATATTCTCGCCTCAACGTGCCTCAACTCGCTACTCGAACATTCTGTAAGTTGACTTTTATATATATTTTTTTTAAAGTAACACGTGCCAATACTTGTATATTTGATTCAAATAAAAATGAAAATTACATCTACATAAATAAAATGGCCTATTTTTAGAAATTCATGATTTTTGTGAAATGCTTGATTGCCTGTTGATCTATACTAATTACTGAATTCAATTTTGATATGTTACATGTGGTATAGACCTAAATTCGATAAAAAAAATTATAGCCTACCTTCAGTGTTAAATCGGTTCAGTTTTTGAGATTGCTCAGAAACAGAACTGATTTTACACTCTCTTTTCTTTCGCTCAAGAATTTTGTTCAAAAGTTACTTTAGAGTAACAGACACACTAAAACTACTAGGACTATCCTATCCAACTACATAGAATTAGCATCTAGTGCTGATTTAAACAGAATTCATAACTTATACTTAATTATTATATTCATATAAGGATTTATTCATCAATGTATTTAAAATTTAATTGTAATATTGACATGATTTTAAAAGAGCAACTATAGTTTCTTGTCGGTAATGTTAAAAATGTTATGAGGATTTAAAAGTGCTTCGAGAAGAAGTCTAATTGAATAAATAAATGTTTGAGTTTGAGTTTGAATGTGTATTAATTTTGTAAATAGGTATTATGATTCTACATCTTCGGCTTTCTTCAGCGGCGTCGGCGGCTACATACACATAGCAACTGAATACTGTATCTACTCTTCTTACTTTTAAATTTCAACCACATCCAAAGAACTCTTTTGGCTTGAAAGAGTATAGAAAACATCGAACAAACTTTAATTGAAGTGCTAACTGCGATTTTTGTATAATATATTTAATTTATAACTCTACATTGTCTCTACACAAAGTCATTTAAAGCATCAAAATATAGCTTATAAATCTATTAAAATAATAGATTCAGAACTTATTCAAGGAATTTCTAAACAGGTAAATTTTTCTAAATAGAATTGAATAAAATTAGCACTTGAATAAATTATAACCATAAATAGTGCCGTGATAAAAATAACTTTTCCAAGAAAATCTTCAATAGATTCAAAGTTTATCAACACGGACGCTTATAATTTCCATTTCTTAGCATACCTACCTACATTTGGTCGAATAAATATATTTTCATATGATGTTTATACCCGTGTATGACATTAAATACAGTCATTGCTTGCTTCCTCAGCTACTCTCAAATACGTTTATTGTGTAAAAATGTGAATTTCAATGTATGCAGCAGATGCATTATACCTACATGTGTCTCACTGATTGATTTTCTTTAAGGATAAGTCTAAAATCTTAAGCCTTCTTTATCCTGCACGACCAAGATATTTTTTTTTGTTAGCACCCGGGAATCGAACCCAGAACACTTCTACGGTAACGCGTCGACAATTGTACCAAAGAAGCAGACAATAAGTACTTTTATTGCTTCTTAAAAAGTAAAACATCATCACTATCAGTCTACATTCTCAAACCTCAAAACTCAACTTCACAAAGTTCCACATTTCGTTAATCACTTAGCAAATACAAATCGATGGAGTACATTTAATAACAATTCACGGGTTAACAAATCAGTTTAGGTAAGCGTAAAATAACAGAGTATGGACGTGTTATAGTAGACAAAGCGAGGTTCTGAAGTGGAAAACAAGTTTACAAGAAACTATTCCCTCGGTGCTTCTCCAACGGGTAAGACATCTTATACCACTTATCGGCTTACTCTGTCGGAATATAGATACGTGGTTATATTAATTAATCTATGAGATTTTCAGTAAGCATATTTAATAGGATAATGCGAGTAAGAAGGGGCGTAAATCATGTCTCATTGGATTTCGCGTCTACTTAGATTCAGCAGACGGGAAATTCGATGCTTGTAGAAGGAATCAGATGGTGTTATTTAACATTTTATACGCTTTTGCTGTGAATGCTTTTTATGAAGGACTCGTATTGCGTAGACTGTTAAAAGCCTCCTTTGCAATGTAACACAATATTGTTAATTTATGTCAATAATTATGTTTTTATGAACATAATGGTTATCCATGGTCAGGCATTTTTAGTAATATGAAAAATTTACATAAATCTGCAGCGACTGAATTGTGTATGGTTATTGGATTGCCGCAAGAAATACAATTTTTTTTTTGCTTCTTTGTCTTGTCTTTTTCCAAATAACTTCTTGACAGACTTTTGCTACCTACTAAAATGATATGTCACCTATGATACAACTAATACGTTCCTATTGATACAAATATAGAGCTACCCTTATCCAGGAATCTGGATTAATTCATTATCACAAAAAATATCTGCCAAAATCTACTGATGTTACTTTGTCAAAAATCCATTTCGCGAACGCAAAAAGCAGACTAATTGAACTAGAAACAGCTTAACCCTTTATGCACAAAGATTCGTCAACACAAACATTTTCTTTGACGCCTGGCTCTTGTTTGTAATGGTGCATTAATGCAAGCCACGACACATTCGCAATAGCAAAAAGATTTCTTTGGCATTAAAATTGTAACACATGCTCTAAATGTAACGATATTGACGTTTCATTTAGCGTCGCTACAGATGAAGCTATCACTTTTTGTGAGCAGACGTTATCCCAAAAGTTAGATTACTTTTATGGATCTTCAAATTTTCTAGTACTCTGTGCGCCGGAATGAGACGTTCTTCACTATAACTGATAAAATCAATATCTTATTCTGTTGATTGACATAGTTTTGTTATATTAATATACAAAATAATATTTTAGGCATCGTACTTGAAACGAAATCGTAGAGAGTTCATAATTACGCTTTGGAATAGATTAAACTTACAAATAAATAAATAAAGAATATTTTCTGTCCTCAATATATTATTATTGGGCAAAAAAGTATAGTATAAGTGTCTATATGTGTACAAAACTGATCACTATTATAATATTATACAAGTACTTTAAGTTGTCGATTGATACAACAGTTAATCAAAATCCTCACAATATAGTTCAAATCATCAATCAAGTTTACGCAGTAGATAACAAACCATGTTTCCCTCAAACGTAATAATATTGTAGGTATATAAAAATTACCTAATTCAATTAAACCATAATCAAAGCTAACATAAACGCATGAGCACGTTAACAGTATCATGTAATTTGCAGAACAACATAATGGCGTAGAATATACATTAGTATATATTGCATTTGGTTATTGATTGATTACACTAAGCCACTTCGAACAACCTTTCCACTTAATGTAACATTTATGATAGACTCTGTTAATATACTGTGATGTGATTTGGTGTGTGAATGGTAATTTTATAATTAATCGTATGAGGTAGCAGTAAGGAAAATAAAACAAATACACAAACTTTCTAAAATTAGATGTAGCTTTTGTTTCAATTACATAATTTATTGATAAACTATAGACTTAAAAAATTAGGTCCTAAAAAGGATTGAATAAAAGAATTTCTTCAAGGAAAGATAAATAACAGTTATGTCACCAAGAAAGTTAGCAATACACGCCCAGTCAGCATTAATTAATTGAACCTAAATAACATTTTAAGAGCAATCAAACGCAGTTTTCATCATACTAAATAAAACTACTTAAATCATGTGAACTTACAAAATAACATTTAATTAACATAAAATTAAAATTAATAAGATTTTCGAAACCACTGAAAATGACAATGAAACAGCGCACCAAAAACAACTTAAACCAAACATAAACGCTCATTTCCACTAATCTTCAAGACCGTGGCGATGGCGGATCGATTTTATCAATTTCATTCATGATCTGATTCAATAAAGTAATCTGATTTCGCGCATCGCATTGTCGGCATCTGCCCACCGATATAAAATGAGTGCATTTGGCAGCCGAAATAATCTTCACACCCCACTGACTGAGGCGGATAATTAAAGCGATTTGTTCCTCGACATAAGTTGCCAATTACAGTACAATAATGCGCCGCTGTTAAGGTGTGCTCACACGTATTACTGTCGCGTGTATATGAGGCTTATGTGATAAATTACGAATCGAATACCTTCGCAATCTTCGTGGGAATTCCCGTCTGAGATATTACAGTTTTAATGCTGTAATTTTCTATTGACATATTTCGGCCTTATATGTATAAATAATCTCGTAGTAGGTACGCCATAATACTAAAGTATTATAATAATAATTGCGACCCTACTCAGTTTCAGGGTAGAAATCAGACATTTAGTACGTAAATACTGAACAATAAATCTCTTTGTCTACAGGTCGTTCTTCCATTCTCTATAAATTCGCCGTGTTTTACAATCTTATATTTAGCCTTTTGTTTTGCATGCCCCGATGTTGGTAAAAGGTACGTATCATAAAACCTTCTAGATTAAAATATACTTAATGCTAGTTTGATATACTTTTGTATACTATTTATGTATCAAGCAAATTTTTAAATAGAATATTGTTAATACTATACAATTGTTACAATTTGTTTAAAGTTATCTTAAAAACAGTAACAAATTGCTTCTATTACACCTGTTCATGCATAACATTTTAATTGAATCGTTAAGAAGAAGTTTTTTTTAGCCAAAGGTTTTAGCGTAATTCTTATTGTCACTTTTGACATATTGCATACAAATTTTCATTTACATTAACATTTTAAATTAACCTTTTAAATAAGAAAATCCCGAAACCATCCGCGCGGTAATGCCACAGCAAAATGATATTATTAGACATCTAAAATGGTACATAATTTGTATTACAAAATTGCCGCTAGTATTTCAAATCGGATTCGAATAACATTAACGTATTCGCAGTAATCCTATATAACCAGTTAGGATTTCACTGGCACATTATATACCTACTGGTGTGCATTTTCAAAATACGTGAACGGGCAAGTAATAAAATTTTGTTAAAGCTTCATCGATTGTATCTATTGGACAGTTAAATTGTTTCAGTAAATCCAAGTTAAGCTTCTCTACCGACGAATATTATCAGCTTTATAAAATGCCTTGTAATATCTGAAGAACAATTTATCCGATAGATAAGTCAATGTGGACAATTTAGGATTGTACTGTTGTGAATTTTTCTCATATTTTGTGCCGTAATTGTATTGTATTTACAAAAGGACTAGTGGTGTGAAAACAGCTGTATAGTTCTTTTAGCTTATTTATTAATAAGATCTACAATAAAAAATATCCACTCCTTTCACCTAATGATATTATAAGTATTCTGAATTTTTTATGTATAATTTAATACACTTGGAATTTTTTGTCAAAAGAAATAAATTTATAGTTATGACAAACAAATACAAAACATTAATCATATTTCGGTTTACTAAGAGGAGGACCTTTGATATCTTATTTACTCACTTTTATACCCATCTATTTAATTGTATATCTTAAACTAGCTTTCCACCCTCGGATTCGCCCGCTTTGTCTTAAACCTAATAAATTATATACTAAAACCTTTCTCTTGAATAAATCTATCTATCAAAAAAAACCGCATCAAAATCCGTTGCGTAGTTTTAAATATTTAAGCATACAAAGGGACATAGGGACAGAGAAAGCGACTTTGTTTTATACTATGTAGTGATGGGCTTAATGAAAAGTCGCCATTTCTTTCTTGTAACAAAACATAAGAATACATTAAACATGAATTATGTAAAATATATAAATAGAATCAAATCGCATAAGTGGATAAAATATACATGTAACAAAGACAAGTCTGGAGCACATGAAACTTATCCAGGCCAACTTCCGATTCGAGTTTGACTCACAACTAAGCGGGTACGTGCACTACTATCTGTGAAATTGTGCAATTTATTTGTATATCACTCGTTACCACTGTAACAAAACTTCGTAAGAACGTGTGACTGATGATTTTGTTACCTGAAGCTGATAGAGCCTTTGTTTCATTAGAATATCTATCTTGAAACGTTTTTTCACTGAACACTAGTTTTCAAGTAGATTCATAGTTTTATCAACATCTATCTTAAATAGCTCTTGAATAACTAATAGGACTTTTCTAAGATTACAAACTTACTAAATATTAATTATTGTTCTCTGCGTTTTATTTTGTAGCATGAACATTTTGAATCGCAATGAGTTAATTAATTATTGATTTCATTCCAAGGTAAGCTGGATTACAATTTAAAATAAATCGAAGTAAAATAAACATGCACACAATAATTATATTTACCCACCTGTTAACCAATCATACATTTACCGAACCGTTTTACTTACAGCATGTTGCTCGCTCGAAAAGACGTCATTAAAAAATGCAAATAAAATTCTACTTGAAACAATGCCACAAACGATTCTTTTAAGAAACGTAATTTGCATGAAAATAATTGGCGCATTTTTAAACGATGTAAGTAAACTCCTTCTTCCGGACTACTTGGCTAGTGTTGCATCGGGCTGGATTAACAAACTTCCTACAATCTCCCCGCGAGGCGAACTTAAAATTCTGACATCAGTTCGGGGTATTAAGGGATTGTTCAGTTCATAAATTTATAAAGCCTGCTTGCTCCGACCTAATCTTGTTTGTTAAGACCTCAACTCTATTAGCGGACGAATCGTGTACCTCCTTATAATCCATTCTCTTTTCAGTCATGTTTTATTAGCGGTCTCCAGACGAACACGTAATTTTGTAATCATTGCAAATGTCTACGGCGGGTGAAATATTAATCTTCCTTATCCCCTTATCTGGCAATTTTACTGCGCTTACGAAATTATAATTTTACCTCACTTTTTATTTTGAGAGGAAATTTTTCATGAATTATTATTTTAATGTGCTTTTGTACCTTTGGATATTTCTAAATTATCGTCGTTCCGAATTTAACTGCTTTGCATTAGCTTTTCGTATGAAATCCGAACATAAATATTCTATCTCAGAATATTTAAATTAATAATTTCGTGGTAGGTATAATACCTGCTTCTTATATATATTTTAATGTACGCTGTAATTTTAATGGTTAAATATTATTAATTAAAAAATTGGTTGTCTGTAAAGTCGGTTTACTGCCGATAGTTGAACGTGACAACGTCCGATTGTGCTTCTTTGTCGCTCGTTCCGCGCTCTCGCTTGCACTTCAAGGCCTTACGGAACGCCTCAGAGCGAGGTAACGCCACATGAGTCATGTTTTTTCGTGCGTGCAGCCGGCTCTATCGAATTATAAGACGTTGTCACGTCAAAAATATTATTAAGTCACTACATATTATTATGCTTTGTAATAATTACAATGCCATCTGCGACTTTGCGTACCTAATCTATATAACATAATCAGTGATCTCTTGACCATAAAACATCCATCACCAAACATAATTAAACAATTCTACCACAAGTGTTCATATGAAAGACTCGAAAATATAGCAGCACTAATTTCAGAAGATACCCTCGTAAGCTCGTAGCCGGTACATCACACTGGCGCTACGTTCTGACACGCGGCTTTGCCCTATGATAAAGCACCTGTTCACGTATTTTATAGTCCGCTACGTGTTTAAATCTATGATTAAACTGTATATTTAGATACAGCGTGTTATGTAATGGAGTTGTTATTTGTAACCTGTAACTGGCATGCAGATATGGTAAATGAAGATTCAATCATAAAGAGACTAAAAGGAAAAGACACCACATTAAAAACTTGTACTTTTAAGTCAACATCTGTTTCAGCTATTGTATTCAAAAGGACTACTACGCCTTGACAAGGTTAAGTAAACGAATGGTCTGACTTCTCTTGAGGTAAAATTAGCTCGTTGAAAATCATAACATTCACGTCAGTTATTAATTAAAAAGTTCATTAATAAGAAAATTGCATTTATTTATTTATGGATACAGTTACATTTAATACGTAGTTATAAATTTAAATAATTATCTCATTACGGCATTTTTATATCTTATTAGTGTACAAGACAATTCGCGAGTATAGCATAAAGTTTAAAATCGTTAAGGTCACCTCGTGCGCCAATTTGTAACCTCCTCGCGCGGTTCCGCTCCCATATTTTATACAAAATACATGTAACACCTGCACGGCTAAATCTTTCATTTTCAAGGGAAATTAATTTTAGTAAAATAATTATTTGCTACTAAATGCAATATTTGTTCGCTGCTGGATCACGTGAATTCTTTTTCATTTGCATTTTTCAACGCTTTTGAAGATCTGGACCATTGTGAATTGTGCAAAAAACAAATATATATATATCACTAGCTTACCACCCGCGGCTTCGCCCGCTTTGTCTAAAACCTAATAAATTATATACTAAAACCTTCCTCTTGAATCATTCTATCTATTAAAAAAATCGAAACAAAATCCGTAGCGTAGTTTTAAAGATTTAAGCATACAAAGGGACATAGGGACAGAGAAAGCGACTTTGTTTTAGACTATGTAGTGATGATTATGACAAAATCTCTTATGGGAATATCTAAAACCTTGAGAATTCCATTTTAGCGAGAAAAGAGTTGTAGACACACATAAAATTGGTAATTATAAACATTATTTTGTAATAGTTTTAAAGTCAAACAATTTATATAAAAGAAAAAAGGAAGCGAGTTTGTAACGCATTGATTTCTTAGTCCTTTAATTATACATTACTCTATTTCCAGATGTACAAAACCTCTCCACCACACTTACCAAAATGAAAGCACTGAAGTTTACATTATATTATTATAAAACTAAAGCAGGTAAAACAAACTACTAAGAAGATTGCCAGGAACTCCTGTATAAGACTGCATTAAACTCGGGCAATATCGAAATATGCCGACGTGGCCCCGAATGTGCCAACCTGCCGCAATTCCACTTTGTAACTCTGTTAGAATTGTTGAATTAGATTTAGACTTACCACATATTATATGATCCACTTCATCTAGTCAACATTGTTGACCTTCTGGCTCCAATAAACTAAGAGCTTTGCATGAATTTTTCAGGAAATAACACCTATAAATGTTGAAGTTCTAAAAATATAGTATATTAAATTGGACCAATTTCGTGATGGATGTATTGTAGAGTCGTCTAGTGCTAGCGCAATAAGCAGTAAATATTTAGGTTTACTTACTACGATTACAATATGATTTTAAAATAACTTAATCACATAAATGGAATTATAGTGGTAGTGGCTGTATGGTATAAATAAATAAATAAATAAATAAATAAATAAATAACTTTATTGTCATAAAAAATAGGTACAGCTTATATATGAATCCATAGGCTCCTGAATTAGTTAAATACTGTGTCTCAGGAGCCAGTGGCTTCTCCCATTAATTTCGAAACAGTATGGATCTGTATGGATGGTATTAGGTATCGTTACACTTCACTTCATCTTCTAAAGTAATATAATTCAATTCAAATAGTCTGAGATCTATTTCTATCGAATTCAAAAGCGTTATAGAGAACTGGTATAACATTTCTGTTTAATTTGAAATAATACCTTCCATAAAAGGCATCCCTCCTTTACAAATTGAATGAGCTATGGAATTAATCACATCTTACGATATCCATACCGCTGAAATTCCGTAACGTACCAATTACTTAAGTACAATCAACTGATTCATGTAACGAATAGCGGAACTTCTACATTACATCGAGTCAGGACCACGTCTGGGACCCGCCCCGCCCCCCGTACCCGCTTCTAAGCAGACGACAGAGGGGCGATATCATTCAACAAGCAGTTCTTAATTGAGAGGTCGTACGCATACTTCTCTTTAATATGGACATCGTAAATCAGAGGCAGCGAACGAAATTAAAACAGGGGTTGTAGGCGTGAATTAATTTCCAGTAGCTGGCCCACCGGCGTCCAACGTGTACAGATTTCGCGTATATTCGCCTGAAAGTGATATAGCTATTGTATCCGACTACTGGACGGAGCGATATTTTACTTAAATATGTTACATTTATAATAGCGACCAACAAAATATTGAAGCATTTTATTGCGTATTATTAACACAACATTCTGTTAAAGATATTATACAGCCGCCCTAAATTTTCTAGGTGAAAACCGAGTAATTTACAAGCAATAATAAACTAACGTTAATTTTAATTGATGAAAATATTTTACCAGAATTTTAAATACGAAAATTCTGTCTCATTAAATTTCAAATATCGAAATGAATATCTCAGTACTTTAATAATTTCGAGTGGGCTATAAATAGAAGCTATAGAGATAAAAGCAAAAACCGCTCTGAATACCAAATCCCTCGACGACTGCAGTTAGAAATAAAAATTAACATAACACAAAGCAATCATTTTAAATTCATACTTTACTCCTCTATATTGCAAAAGATATCAAAGATTTTAACGCAATCGGAAGCTCGCATGAACAATGGCGTCGGATTCAAAGTTAAATCAACTGAAACGTGGATTAAACTATTTTATATGAATATTCTCTCAATCCCTGTTAATAAAAAGTGATTAATGTCACTTATAAATGGATGAATTACCGTAATTTGGGCGACATGTGATTTATTAGCGGTTAATCAGTACCAAAATGTTATTTTGTGTTGATAAAATGTTTTAAAATCACATTATTAACTGTTGCGTGTAATTTTAAATACGAATGAGCCGGGCAGTCATTGTAGCGATTAAATTAAAAATAAATATTATACAAAATGAAAGGCTTTGATGCAGGATTGGAGTTTTGTCTACCATGTGACAAGCTGAACTATCGGGTATTTATAAACTTATTAAAGGAGAGATACGAAAAATTTTGTTCTTGCATTTTATTTATAACACATTGTTCGCAAGTCGCAAGACTTTCCTTGTAGAATTTATAACGTGCTTAATTTATGTTAAGATAAGTTGGATATGAACACAGGATAATGTATTACATATTTTAAGTACTTTAGAATATATTATCATCTTATTGTTTTCTAACGAATAATAAAAGTTTAACAAATAGTTTTTATTTTAACTTGTAAATTACTATTACTGTATGTATTTATTACCCGTAACTGATATATATGTATAACTAACCTTTTACGTAAATTGCGTATTAGTTACAAATCTATCTAGACCTTTCTGTCATTATTTTAAAAATTAGCAAAAGGAATATTATATTAAAAAAATAAGTTCTTGGAATTATATTCAAAACTAAACCAACGCCATATAAGCTTCAATCTGTTTAATTCAGTTTGGAAGTCATTCTTCAAATGGACGACTTTATTCCAAAGTACACAGGTGTCCGGTAAAAGCAAGATCTCGCTGCACTTGATGGAATTACTTCGACGTGACTTGCATAATATCATCCAAGGTTGTTCACGTACCTAACGTTGGAACGGATTTTCTGTATCTGCTATTAGCTTGCTATTAGTCGTTTATCAAATGTTAAATGCTGTTTTGTAAATGCGATTAAAATGTAGAACAGTTGAGTTATGAGTAGGTAAGTACCAAGGTAAATATCCCTTAGAAAACTGTTGCTTAAAGGGACTATTCTGAAAAGGTAGAGTCGCGAGATCTGCAAAATATTGAAAAATATTTTAATATTTCGTACCCAAAATGATTAGATTCAGTCTTCTTTTGAAAATAATAGTATAATACGCACAAGCAATTGGGAAAATACTAAATGGAAATTCTGCTCCACTTAAGTATGAAATAATACAATATTACATACTAACCCTTAAATGATATCACTTCATGAACTCATTTCTCACGATCCATTAGTTATATATATTTGGATATACTCTATTTTCGGCTCGGGATTACATAACAATGTTTTCCCTTAACGTTTGAGCAGTACCAGGAATCAATTTGAGAGCAATTATTCTTCAAAACCTTAAAGAATATTCACTGTACTTAATATTATAAAGCAGAGTCATTAAACCTCTTTGTCGTGCTTGAAAATAAGCCAAAGGATAATGGTATAAATTATATTATACAAAGCTTATTTATATACTTTTTTACTGAATAATATTTTATTGCTATCTGTATTTATCATATTCAGTTTTATAACTTACCTATCTATTTACGTGTACACTGTACGTGAAGCATTCGAAACGGTAGGTTCAAAGACAATAAAATACAATTAGGTTTTTATTTTTTAAATTTCACTTTAGATTATTCTAAACATCCCGCCAGATATACAAGTAGGTATTTAGAAAGTCATTTAGAGTAATATTAGTGCATCGCAATTTTATTTGTATTGGTTAATTAAATAATGACGACGATAAGCCAACGGATTAGCTGTATCTCGCAACATTAATAATGTATTAGGTTTACGCATTCTAAGCTACAATAATATTATCACTAACTGTGAGTTACAAGATTAATTTGGAATTGTATTTATTGGCTGTGAAGAATAATAAAACGTATCGCTGAGAGTTTTAATTAACCACCTCCCTTCTACTTTGATGTAGTGACGGCAACAATCACGCAAGTAAAATGTCATTAAGGAGACTGTTACGTGAGGTACTATTACGTGTATGAATCGCGATAGACATTCATAGAGATTCATAATGTCAGTGTTATTACTTAAGGGACAATAGTAGAGAAATTATGCTCTCTACGAGTAGAGAGCATAAATCAGGTCGTTTATTTTATTTGTTGTTATTATGTTTTCCGAGATTTTTATTTAATCATCATCGATTATCAGAAATTATGAGGTAGTTCTTAGAAAATGCCAATTTCATATTATGTTCATTTTATTTTAACCAACATTGTATTTATAGAAAGCTTTTGTTCAAACAATATACGATTCCCCGAAAAATAAGCTATAACGTTTAAAATGCAGCATTAGTTTAGAATAAAATCTTACTATTGTCGATGAACAGAATTCAATAGCAAGTGCAGCTGGAGTAACATATTTTAGCGACATAAATCGAGCGTTGTCGACATTTACGCCGAGTTTCTCACATATTTTACTTTCGACGATACTATCGCGATGATAAGTATACATAGACGCGAACTGACGACAATAATGAGAAGAAATTTCTCATTTACTGCAAATGTGACACGATATTTTCTACAATATTAACACTTTGCTTGAAATTTGTATTTTGTAACATTTTCTGTTTATTAGGGTGAAATGTTGACCCGTCAAGTTCAATGACACATTCCCCTATTTGTTATGAGAATATCTACTATACTATTTTAAGGAATTATGACGAACTTATATGGTATACATATAGGCCTACATTAGTAAGAAATCTAGATAAAGCAAAAAGCATCTATGAACAACTTATTTTTAACCAATCCCACATACAACTAATCAGAACAACATTAACACCAGCATAATAACCCAGATACATGACATCCAAAACACAAGGAGCTGATAGCTGATAGAATCTTCGACACGTAATCAATGCCTTGCCTATGATTAATACCGGTCAGCCGAGTGACTCGTGCTCAATCGCCATCTGCCCTTATTAATTGCCTTGTCAGCCCTAATCGTACGCCTTACTATCTTACTCCTACCTATCTTGGATGTATTGATTACAAGTATAAATCATTTCTGATTAACACGTGTTTGTTTAAAGCGATTAATGATTTGTTCGAGGATGGTTACATGTGTCGTTTGTATGTTTGTTGTGAAAATTAGCGATTTTTGTAAAGCAGAAGTGGGTGTACTGTTTTCTTATTTATTAAGCCCCTAAGCTTACAATAACGATATATCCGTTATTCGCGATTATAAATGAAGAATAATAAAATATATACGTTTATTTCCAATGTAATGTAATAGTAATAAAAGTAAATCGATTTACAGAAATGGTTTACAATTGAATATAAAGAAAGACATTAAGCAGATAATATTTTAGTTCCAGTCTATAAATAGAATAAATAAAGAAATTAGGCTGGTTATACTTACTACTATACATTTTACGTCAATACATTTTTATTAAGCCGAGATCTGTATCTGTCTTTCTGTCTATGTAAAAATCAATCTGTTCACAATCTCTACATTACAATTTGAATTCCAGAAAACTCTGAATAACTTTATTAACACTATAAAACGTAGCTTACAAGTTACAATTCATAGAATTAGTAAAAAAACACACTTTCAGATTATTCAAAACAATTCAACTATTTCCTTGCGCACAATTTCAGTACGCCTATGCATATTTATGCAACGAAATTCGGGCTTATTTATCGAACATCATAAACCAAGAATGCCTTGTGTTAACGACAATATTGCAATGTATTACACAATATAGTCGTACACGCGTTGCGATAATCACACATAGCCGGCTTTGACTTATTATGGCGTAATTAAATTAGCCAAACGTACCCGTAAGTGCGTTTTGACTAATGACTCGTGTAAGAGCAGTGCGATCAACAGATGACAAGCAATTAATTGAATTAATTGGTCCATGGGATGGACGCGTCTTCATCGATTATCTGTGCCAATATAATCGATCGACTCTGGTTTTCAGATGGGGTCGATGGCGAAATCAATTGGCCGACGGATTGCGTACTATTCGTCATGTAAAACGTGCAGTATGGGCGTATTCGTTATCACACGATAGAGTAAATCATTTTGGAAAATTACTTCTAAATTCAGGCTATAAATGACTAGCTTTAAATGTGAATTGAAAGTTTTAGATTTGTCCTGGCGTTTAAAGATTAATTTTAATTATTATTTAAAGCTACAATCAACATTACTATATGCAATATATGCAACTTGTACCACACAAGTATTTATTAACACGGAAAATCGCAGGATCATAAATAAATCGCTGCCACGAAATCCTGTCCAATGGAATTCTTCAACGAATCACAAAACGCTATTAAAACCCCGTAACGTTAATGTCGAATGTTTGTATGTCGTTTATTAAAATAATAACGGTCAGTCCTAAACCTGAGCAATAGAGATAATAGCGGTCGTCAGCGTCAATTA
The DNA here is from genome assembly GCF_905220415.1 of Colias croceus. Lineage (NCBI taxonomy): Eukaryota > Metazoa > Arthropoda > Insecta > Lepidoptera > Pieridae > Colias > Colias croceus. Next base: position 4,758,679 of record NC_059540.1, on the reverse strand, counting down.
CCATTACCGTAACAAGTAAACAACTATGATTGTATCGTAACATTGATCTATAATACTGGATAAGTTAAAGTACTTTATGGGAGTGAAATACGTAGAAAAGAATTATGTTTTGTTACTCTTAAAGTATTCTTAAAGTAGACTCAGTGATATTACTTTGAAAATATGCACAGACTCACGCCTGTTTACAATATTTTAAGTATTAAATAACTTTTTATGTCGCCGAGAAACGATGAAAATAACAACTTCATTAGACAAGTCACATCACGAAGCAAATAATATTGTTTAACGGAGATATATTCAAACTAAAACCTTTTAAACACTGACGCTAAATTGCTAACCTACATTCCAGCAATCAAGAGTAAATAAATATGATAGGTAAAAGCTTTATTACAAATCCTTAAATCTTTAATAACTCTGTCTCTATCACATCGTTGGTATGTAATCAATATAAATAAGAGCGGACCAAAAGTCGTGAGAAAAAACTAGTAAGGGTTGAAAAATATGTGGTAGGAATTTCAAGTCAATACACCTCAACACCTTCACCACCACACCTTCGTGGAGACGAAAGCAAAGCCGCGGGCGGAATGCTAGTCAAATATGTATTACACATTCAATACTCTACATTGCACAAACTCGCGTTAATCGCTTAGTGCTAAAAATGTAACCTACATATTAACTGTATGTATTGAAATTAATGAAATAAAACTGTATTTTAACATTTTACAAACAGTATTAGGTCATTACAAATGTTATATAATTGAAACTTTGCTTACACGTGCAAGTTTTCATTGAAATTACTTCGTGAATAGCTCTTTTTAAAAAACATTTTTAATAAATTAATAAATTGCATTATCTGCAGTAGAACAAAGAGAATGAAAATACTAGAGCTATAGACTTTTCTATAGCTCTATTTAAAAGAATACATTTTAATTTTTACATAGGTATACCTACCTAGTTTAATTTTTTTTTTCTGTAATTGTAAGTCCACATTCACATCATTATATTCTTAGCAACAATTATGAATGCTTTTTTAATGTTGCATGTTAGTTCTCCATATCCATAACAGCGATCAATATACAAAACATAAATAATAATTATCTCAACAATAGACATGTCATTATCCAAAAAGGTTGAGAATGACTTTTTTTCTGTACCAAGCTATAATTCATGTTTACAGAATCGAAAACCTTTATCTTAGACTACTCTTTTATATGAATATTTAAAAATCCTGCCTTACCTTTTAAGTGATAAGTCATAAGTGTTTGGAATACTTATTTGATGTATTTTTACAAAATTCCAAACAATTCATTTAAATGTATAGATATGTACATCGTATAGATTTGTAACACAACAAATACTATAGTCGAGCCAATTTAATAGGCAACATTTGACGTCTATCAATTTTATCTTCGAAGAGATGTAACTTGTATAAAAACATCGATTAAAGTGAATTAATCGATACGGATTTGAAACATTTGTCAATCGAATTTATTAATTTATGATGATTTTTATTCACAAGTAATCAATGCATTCGATTCTAGATGTCAGATTTCGATTTTTAGAGTAACATCTCTGGTATTTAAAAAGAAAAAAGGTTTATTGACACAAAATTGTAGCGACGTCAGTTCTTCAATTCAGAAATTGTTTATTATGTTTAGAATGGTTTATCAGTGAAATGAAATCTTAAAATTACTTGTATTGGTTATTATTATTATAAATATGTAATCATAATTTAAAAAAGTTAAGCAAATGTGCAGTTCTAACAAAACGAAATATCATGTTATTCTATGTCGTCGTTACTAGGTTACATTCATTGAGATAATATTAATATGGAGCAGACACCACGAACAAAATCTGTGCGCCAAGCGCGGCGGCGCGGCGCGCGCGAATGACGGCTAGACAGTCATAGATTATGCGATGTCACTGACTCACCGCTATAGAGGCGACACTTTGTTTCATTCTGTCTATTTTATTGGGTGCCACTCCTTACATGCACGTTGACTTGAAATTTTCTTTGTACTTACTTAATATTTATTTTAGGTATAAACTGACTTTACTACGCGGGGCTAACAATATCTGGCATATAATATAGGATGATGTAAATAGTGACGTCATATGGAATAATTTAATTTTTTCGTGTTTTAGGTTCAGTCAGGGCTATGGGAAGTTTTATTCCTTACAAATTGAGCCTTTTTTAGAAAAAAAAAAATAATTTTTCCCTTTCTTCACGGCCCAGACATGGAAACCTTGAATAGAAAAAATATTAATTACTTATCTCTGAACTAGCGGTCCGCCCCGGCTTCGCCCGTGGCATAATATTTCGCAATAAAAAGTAGCCTATGTTCTTTCTCAGGGTCTTAAGATTGTCTGTGCCAAAGGAGAATGCCCATGAAAGTATGGACCACAGTACAGTGTTGCGTCAATGCCAGAGTGGTTTTGGAGGGTTCTTCGATATTCCAAAGATTTTTACCAATTGATTTTTGTGTGATAAAAACAGGGGTTTTCAAGATATTGAGAAAAATGGGAAATAACCTCAAAACTTAAATAACCCCTATTTAGTTAGGTTTATGTGTGATTTAGGTAACATTTTATCGTCCAAAGGTTATTTTTCGATTTACATATTTAATCTATGCGTAGAGCTTATGCTTTCAGACAAAGTCTATCTGTTCATCGGCTAGTGTAGGTAGGCACCAGAAATCTTCCGGGACGGATTTCAAGAAAACCTAAATATATACTTAAAAAATGCCAATTGAGTTTTTATTCGGTTTACATGTTGTTGTTGTTGTTGTTTGAATCATTTTTTCACTACATATTCGAAGAAAGAAACAAATAAGAAATAACTGGTTACCTACCAAGCTATGTCATAATAATATTTTTTTTTTATATATATACATATTTATATTATTTTACTTCACTATCTTTGTTAAAACAACCTATAGTGTATAAACAATACCCTATAGAGTGATTTTATGTTAATTGATTTTTTTTGTAATTCAATGAAAACAATAATCGATATTAATACATTTAGCTATTTACCATAGTAAATGTAATAAGTTACCGCTTGGTTACCGTGGTAACCGGTAATGGACACTAAATGTTATAATAACGGATCTAAACAATTACATGTCTTATTAGATTTTACAAAACATTCCCTGTTCAAAATATATTTTCCGATGGTAAGAAGGCCTCTAAATTGCCGAGATTTTTTTTAATAGTATTGTTGTCTTGATGCATGAGAAAAACCAGTACCAAAAATGGGCATTCTCCTTTCATCAAAATCGGTCCAGTAGTTTATGAGCCAATTACAAGCAAACAAACAAACAAAGTTTTCCTATTTATAATATTAGTGCAGATAAATAAATAATAATTCAATTATACGTTCAAGTCAGTAGCTTATACAATATCAATTAAAAACTTGATTAAAATCAATTAACAAAAAAAAATTGGTGATTGAGTAATTGATTTTCATATTTCATGATTTCACCTTTTTTCAATTATCAACCAGTCTATGCTTTTCTAAATATGTAAAATTATTATTTTATACTATAAAAATATACGCCAGCAAATATTACTAACAACACTTATTTCATGCCCAATGTCATATCTTAAATTTTTAATCTATGACAAAATGTCGCCCGCCAAAAATTTTGCTCTAACTAAGTTTTAAAAATTATTATCTAGTTACTTACTGATGAAAAGTTATTCCTTTGCACTTTTCCGTATTCTTTGTATTATTTGTGCAATATCGTAACACACACGTAGGCATATTTGATGCGTTTCACTTTAAAACAAATAAAAAATGAGCGTGACGTTCGCGCCAAAGAGCGAGCAAGCGACTGAGTGCAGTTACGCCACATGACGTATGTTGAGTGGAACATAAGTGATGTAGGCGGTATCGACTCCATATTAATATTATCTCAATGGTTACATTGTTGAATTTTGTTGAACTGTCAAATGTTGCCTATTAAAATGGCTCTACTATACATTGACAGTGTCGTGTCGTTATTAACCTTATGAAAAAAGGGGAAACAATGTAGCTGCAACCTTTTGACAACCTTTTCTAACCTTAAGGGGTAAAACCGCAACTCATTATATCTATGATAAAGCTCGTCGATTGGTAAGTCAACCTTTGGTTTTTGATTCAATGCCTACTGTATATTTTTTAACGTCAATATTTAAACTATTTATGTAATGTGTTTGATTGATAAATAAAGAATTTGTTAATGTACCTCTATTGAATACTTTAATGCGTTAACTATTTCATGTTTTAAAAATAAAACGTTTCCAACACACCTAAACAAACAGCGAACGCAAATAAAGAAAGCACTTGGCAAGTTTGCCGTGTATTTAAAACACGTACAATCTGCGATTCAAATCAAGTTCATCATCTGAGAAGGCAACAAAGCGTGTGTCGGGCCCGTCCAAGTTTGCCTGCCGGTTGGCACACCTGCTCCATTCCCACAAATTGTAACCGGGAAACTCTCAAGTCGCTCCGTCGCCAACTTACCCTGCTACTTCATAATTAATTCTTTATTCGAAACAACTTGGACAGGAACGAGCCGTAAGCACTTAAATAGTCCAAATTGTGCCGAAGACGCGCCCATTTTTAATTAGTTTAAAAGTGCGCTTCAATTGTTAATAGTCCCATTGAAGTTTGTTGAGTTTTAGCAAATTGAAAATAAATCAAACGCCCGAATGGCCCCACGTCAAAATGGAAAACAGCTGTAACTCGTTACGCTGCAAATAATAGTTTGAAGCTTGCACTACTTTAGTAATTAAATAAAACGTATGCTATTTTATTCCGTCATTTTCAGTTAGAACATTTGTGACGCTTAAAATATTTGAACATTTGTTGAAATAGCCACCAGACAACCAATTATTTAATGAATTTAACAATAAAAAAATTCATGGTAACTGAAATGTATTTTCATACGTTTTCAATATTTTCAAATACCATTTTTCTAAGTATAAGTACCTTAAAATAAGCAACAATATTGTCATCTTGATACCTATAATCCCCCAAAACGCGAACCCCTTAAATTCAATCCAAACTTCACATTAACTCTTACCCATCCAATTATTCCTCGATAATCATTTCCAATAGATAACTCGTTAGCTACTAGCGCAAACTTATCTCATTCATCCTTATGACATATTGTACATAACAATGCGTTTGACAAATCAATCTGAATGCCTAGTGGGTCTGTGCGGGCGACAGCAGTTGTTCTGTGCCCATTGTTTCAGACTGTTTATATGTATAGATGACAGATGGGTCTGGTGGAAAAGCTCGTACATACTATAACATAGCTGAACTAACAGTGATTAGAATCTACCGGTGATTAATTGTCTTTTTAAACGCTGTGTTTGTGTTATGCAAGATATACATTAATTAGGTTTAACGTGAGTAAATGGATTTATAGTTCTATATACTCTTTACACAGCTTAGGTACTATAAACGTAAGTTGCAGGGAAATATGATAAGTGTCCTAAAATGAAATGTCCTATGAAATAAAACTATAGTATACCTAGTAGCTTAAAAAAATAATACCTAGTAAATGTTTGTTTTTGTATTCTCCATGGTAAACATGAAAGAAAATGTAATATTATTGTATCAACGATTCGCTCTCACCGCAAATTGATTATTTCTTATCTTAATATATATTATAAAGGCGAAAGTTTGTAAGTATGGATGTATGGGTGTTTGTTACTCTTTCACGTAAAAACTACTGAACCGATTACAATTAAATTTAGCACACATATAGAGGGTAACTTGGATTAACACATAGGATAGTTTTTATCCCGGAAATCCCACGGGAACGAGAACTATGCGGGTTTTCCTTTGCAAACGCGGGCGAAGCCGAATCTAGGAAATCTGGTAATATTAAAAAGCTGAAGAGTTTGTTTTTTTGTTTGATTGTTTGTTTGTTTGTTTGAACGCGCTAATCTCGGGAGCTACTGGTCCGATTTGAAAAATTATTTCGGTGTTAGATAGCCCATTTATCGAGGAAGGCTATAGGCTATATTATATCATCACGCTAAGACCAACAGGAGTGGAGCTACGGGGGTGAAACCGCGCGGAGCAGCTAGTAAATTATAAAATTCCTTTGAAAAGCGCGATATCCAGGTTAATATCCATTCTTCTATTTTCGTAGAAATCTTTTTGCTCGCCGATATTTCTTCCATCCGATGTATTTTTTCTTGTACACAATTGCAATATCATAGTTTTAATCATCTGATGGTATCGAATGTCTTGACTGCAATTATTCTAGAAATATTTCTAAGGCAAATATCTAGCGGCTATTCTATAAAACAAGCTATTAGAATAAAAAATAGAGATGTCATAAACCAGCGCTAATCGAATTTCCTTTTATTTATTTATTTTCATTTACAGTTTGAAACACAGCGTAAGCTATATTGGAAGTCTGGGATCCTATATTTTTATGTAAGGAACTTTGTTCAATAAATTATTTTTATTTATTGATTGAGGCTTTTAAATTTTGCTTGAATTTGACGAACACTAAATTTCTCAAGCACACACCTTAGACAATCAAATCTTAACTCCTTAACTATTGATAATTAAACACCATAGCAATCCATACCCACTTAATACCACAGTGGATCACCGCTTAAGTGATCCGTACATGAATTAATAGTTCAATACTTGACAATATTGCATAATCAGATTATTTCACTTGATGTGCATAATTCAGCGGGCTTCCACAATGGAACATCGGCATAGAGCACGCATATTAATCAGCTATTTCAATGGCAATAATTAGGCCTGACAGTGACAGGGTTACTGTAAGCGACGAACATTATACGAATTGTCTGAATAATCTTATGCATGGATGGATTATTGGCGAGTGAAGTATCGATGTATTGATATTATATTAATACTATTTAAAAAAATGTGTGTGTGTACTAGTGTTCACACGTAAGAAGTGAAACTTCTTTATGACCTTAATTTTCAAAGAATAATTTAATAAGTCGTAACAGAAATACGTCGAATCACGCGTGGTAGGGATAAGCAAAAGATGGCGAGTAACGGAAAAATTTCACGCGTAACGAAAAAATGTTACACTAAATTTTTTTTCCAACCCCGATAAAGAAGTTTCACTTCAATTATTTATTAATGGTCAATAGATCAGTATCCTGGTTTATCCTTGTAATTGATTCCGTAAAGTTCAGAAAACATCGCATAACGAATGATATATTGGGTGCGTGAATATTTTACTTGAATCTAAATACAGAATAAGTTAAAATAGAATTGTTTTCAGATATAATAAGATTTTGTCGTATCTAGAGTAAGCTGTAACTAAAATTAGAAGACGCAAGATATAAATATAACACCATAAGGATTAAAGACAGATTAAAAAAGTCTACAAATAGATTTCTAACAGAACTATCAATTTCAATGAAATATAATTAAGATGATTTTCACATCTATTCTAAGATCCTTTATTTAGGTCTAAAGTCTAGGAAATGTTTTTTAAAAATGAAAGATGTTTCTCACTATTAAATAAAATTGACGTTCTGCTCGTAGCTTTGATATTTATAATTCATTTTGAAATAGTATCCTTGTCTTAAAACTAGATTGCAGGAAGAAGTCTTCATACATTTATTTTAAATACTTTTGATATAATGATGATCTTTCATTTACTCTTTTCATAAGTTTCTCTTTCTATAAGAGCTATATATTTCTATAGAGAGAGAATGTTATTATTATAGTAATTTTTACATAAAATAAATCCAATCCTACAATTACCAAACCAAAATTAACAAAATAAACACGCAATCATTGAAACTCGTAAAAACATAATATACACGAAAGCGAATTATGAATCCATTATAAAACCGCTAAAGAGTAAACAGTAGCGTTGCGTTGTTTTAACAAAGAGAGATACACAATACGGGAGACAATGGGTTCACGCAAACACCGTCGCACTGTCACCGTCAGACCTAATTAGTGCCTCTATTGAGATTGTCTGATTAATATGCACGTTTTCTGCTTCCAACCCGCGCTACGAATCGATTGTTGTCTTGGCGTCGCGGCGAGGTTTGTGCCTTAGGTACATTATGATGGTTGCAATAAAACAGCTAAAATATAGGGAATCCAATTCTTATATTACATATTATGTTAACAAAAAAAATCACAGACAAATTAGAAAGTTTTTGGTTGACAATACATGCTGTCTTCCAATAAGTATAACATTTTAACAAAATAACTACAGCTTTCAGCAATATATATAAACATGTTACAAAGTATTTTAAACATAATTATCCACAAAGATTAGTTATTATATAACATTTCACTCATATCCTATTTACATTCTGTGCAATTTCTGCGCCATGTTTTAAAACGGTAATCCAGAACATCAGTCCGTACATTCATTTCCCCACAAATCCGCATAATACACAAAGTACACTTCCTTTCCGAGGTAAAACAACTGACACAATTTCAAATATATTCCGCGATATTACCAGTTTTTGCTGATAAATGTTACCAGCGCGCCTGCAGGCTGCTGTTTATGTGGCCGTTAACTTGAAATACTTACTTATTAATGAGTAATTTATTACAATTATAATTATAACGTCTCGTACGTGCGTCGTACAAGGTGCTTAACTTGTATTCTCATGCCTGTACCGTTTCGTAAGCCCTGAACAATAAATATTGCGTAAATGGGGTTACAAGGGGATGTTCGCTGGCAACATTATAATTATTGCTGCGTACAAAAATTGTATTGCCAATTTACTAATTGTAGATACTACTTAGGTATTGACTTATTGGCTTCATGTATTTATGATGTTTTCCACTTTCATTACATTTTCTTTTTTCGATAGATGTATTACAAATATTGTTTAACTCTTTATCATGTACGATTACAAGTGTTTTTTATTATTATAGTATTTGAATCATAACTACACCCACTTTAAAATTTACAAAATTTTTCGAACCACTTTAAAATCCAACAGATTACAGAACCTTAAAAATTTCACGAAACCAATTCGGACATTTACATAATGACACATTCCGAAATCCTTTATCTTCCTCGTATCAACATTCAGAGAATTTCCATTCGTTAAATTCACAAACAACATCCACTTTTGCTTCGCTCGCTAGTTCTCCATCCTCGGCGAAACATTTAACCTGCATAGAAGTAATTAAAGCCGACGAAATAGCACTCCAATTAGTGTGATACTCAACGGTAGTTATGATATCTACTGAAATTGCACACCAAATTAATGAAGGTCGTATTGCCATTACAATAGGCATACAATCACTACATGCGATTATGCTTGATTTCTTATTTATGGCCTTGTAATTGCTTGAGGAGACGCTATTAAATCATCTTATCTTGGCAGATGAAAAGTTGCTGACTTTGCCTTTTTCATATTTTCAAACCGATGTTTTGTCCATATTATTATTTCATGAATCAGTATTTTAGTATACATTATAAAGTAACTTAAAATACAAACATATTAAATATTTGTACATATAAATTAAAATAACTAATATTACGAACGTGCATAATATAAAATAAAACTTGTATAAACATTATTTTGTTTTTAAGTGAAGTGATAGTGGGAGACTATATTTTTATAACCGAAGAGCATAAACGCTGGGAAACTTGCTTACATTATAACTAATGAAAACTTTGAAATGTTGCAATTTTCGTACTCGAAATTATTATTTAGTTTCCCGCATCTCCGTTCCTTTTAATTTAAATACAGCATTCGCAGCTAACATCAATATAAATTTCGGGAAAACAATTCAATGGTGTTGACCAAACCTATTAAACCGAACAATGCCTATAATCACTCATAATAATTGACTCTGGTAATAGGCATTGTTAATATCGACACGGACCAGTCATTGTCCCCGCCTGTTCTTGTAAACCGCTGCATCCCGTTTTGAATTACAAAAATCATCTATTATTGATTAGTAATTGCTCTCAAAAAATAAATGAATCAACAAGACAATCGTTCTTTCAAATATTTTCATAGATTCAATTTGAACAAAATCACTTCACATTAATAAAGTAGGTAATAACAGCACAACGGATAATCATCTTTCCAAGTATATTCGTAGCAACAAAATCACTTCGCAGTTAGACACGGCAACAATTATTAGGTTCAGCCAACCTCGATCACTTAGACGCAGCGATAAGAAAAGTAATAACAGCATGTAGGCTCAATAACGTACACAAGCTTGTATATCACTTGAGCAATGGTGCGAATACGAGGTCCGATTGTTTCAATTATAACCCGTGTAGCGCTGTAGGTCTTTCGGACCCCTGCTGTCCGCTCGCCGGCCGGGCTAATCCGATTACCAAGCACCTACCATTGATCACGACGTCAACATCAAAGGGGTCTGTTATTATTTCACAATCACGGGTTATGATGAATGTAAATTCAGCCTGTTACTGCAGCAATGTGCTTAATGAAATGTACTTTCTGTTTAATGATATATGAAATACTTAACCCGTTCTGGACGTTTTGCGGTCAGGTAATCCTTTGTAGTTTTGTTATGATCATTCGTCTATATTACGATTGTATTTATTGCTCTTTCCCATTGTATTGTTCGCAACAGATGCCATTATATTATAAGTTATATTATGATGCGTATGTAGTAAAAACAACCTTTTGCACATAAACAATTAATTTATTATACAGTTATTTATTGACTACAGTTACTTTATAATTACTGCGCCCAATTTAAATAAAATACCAATATTCAGTGACATGTGACAAATTAAAACAGTCTATAATCATTTAAACTGCCAATAGCAGCAATTCGCTTTTTAACTCTGTTAAATTTTCAGCCGAATTACTCGCAGGGCTGGTAGACATATAGCGGTTAATAAGTTATGAGTAAAGTGCTCTTTAATGTATTCTATTAACAAAAGAGAAGTAAAGAAACAATCGAGCGGTGGACGCAACAGCAATATTTTATCACTGCAAGCTGTAAGAAAGTTAAAGTTATCTATAACCGGTCGGGAAATTTCTGTGTATCGGTACACTTGATGAAGTTATTCAAAAGTTTGCCAGTCCGGCTCTTGTGAGAGATATTACTCGACAATGATTTACGCAACGTTTTCACCCGCTAAATTGTTTATGCTTTCATTTCGATATAATAAATTTTGTTTTCAAATCGGCTACAGCTATGAAACACCGTCATAAAATTAGTGAATAGACCGCGCCCAAATTTTGGGCGGCTGTAATGTCACCCTGTAATTATAACAAATAAATGTGATAACTTTTAAATGGATGCTATAAATTATTTATAGGCACAATGTATTTTATATATACGAGAATTTAATTTATAGAAAACTTACAGATATTAAATCTAATTAGAGGAAAAGCATTATGAAAAATTATTCCATGTATAAGCCAATCAGGTTTTCTAATCAGAACTCTGTACCAAATTAGAAAGTAGAAACTTATGGAACATTCTCGCTGTCTATCTGTCTGTTAGAAGCATTTGTCTAAATGACAGTCTAATAAAGAAATTTGGCCTAGTTCTAATCAAGGTTTAATTAGAAGAATAATGAAACTTTTGATTTGGTGGTAAGGATCGGGTATTGCGAACTTTGAACTAAAAATGTAGGCATGAAGTGTAAGATTTTAACATAAATACGTTTCGAAGGGAACTTAATTAGAAGAATGCTTTTATTGCAATTGTTTAAATTAGTTTATTTTTTATTAAATTATACCAATAATTCTTATAAACTATACTGAACCAATCAGCAAGATGTGTGATGTGTACTTATGAATAATAATAAATAAATCTTAAATAATAACTAACTATTACAACACCATAGTTTTTCCTTTATTTCACTTCTAAATCCTCAATAATCAAAACAAATTATAAAACTTTTATACCAATTAAGATTGAATTAATTAAAACGTATTATTTCATTAAATATCAAATAGAATACGACAAAAATAGTAAACAAAGATCTTTTACCCAGAAAATTGAAAGCGTTAACATTTATAGAATTCCTGGTCTTAACTCTAGTCTAACGGATATTGGCGTTTAAAGCAATGCTGAGATTTTCAGATGGACAATGTTGAGACTATTTAAGTGAATAGCCATTTATTTCATGAAGTTAATAGATAGCATATTTCTTGTGAAGTGCTTATTAATAATTTCGTAAGATGTAATTGTCTTAACAATAATTTTCTATTATCAAATAAAACTATTAATTATGATTAAATAAGTATGTGACTAATTTTTTATCGATGTTGAGGAAGAGTTCCTAAGGAAGACACTGAAGTGCATGAATATTGCAGTCTTTTAACTTATTTGCCGATTTTCGATTAAGGCAAGTTAAAACTTTGTTGCACAGGGTAGATGTTGACCTTTTCCAAGGAAAGTGAAAAGTTCGGGTAATCAGGACCCTTCTACGAATTGCAGAGCAGTATAAAACAAACCACTGTAATCGGATGTAATTTCATTTAATTCATTGCTCACTTTCAAACCGATATAACACTTAATCCGCTACACACAGAGTACATTCTTCTACATTTAATCCCCTCATAATGTTTCAAAACAGCGTCTTCAAATAAATTGTCGACGTCACTAGGTATTTGCAGCTGTTGTTCATTCGTTGTTCCAATTAAGGCTAGAAATGTAACGTTCATTAAGACATGAACATCGGTGACATGTTTGTGCATTGTTGGAAAACGCTAGAACATCGGTAACAAAAATTGCAAGAGATACACGCTGTACAGCCTGTGTAACAATTGACCTCAATTTGTGAACTCTGAATTATCAACCTTTTGTACTGAATTATAAGGTTTTGCTATCGCTATGGTAAATACGGTCCGATTTTATAGTAATGATGACAATGCGATGCAATGTTCTATTTAATAAAGATATTTCAGTTGATTTATGCGTGTGGTATTATTGTTCTCTTACTAAATAGCTTAATTGGGCCGTGGATTGATTTTGTTAATGAACAAATAGCGGTCAAATTCTAATAGAAGTTTCTGAAATAAACCACATGGTGATGATACTATATAAATTATTGCTATTTCAAAAACTTTTCAATATTAATTATTCAACTCTTTGCAAGGAACTTCTTCAATATATTGACTTATACACAACTATAGCTGTAACATAGCGCGCTGCATGCGCGTGAGATATAAATATACGAAATCTTAGTTTTAACTTTTGGCATATAATTTTTCCTTGTTTTCATTGTCTACAAATATACATTTAACATATAACGGTCATATTTTCAACTAAATAAAAAAAATATAAAAAATATAAACCAAATTTTGAAAAAAGATGGAGATTGCACTAGCTTGCATAAAGAACAAACTAAAGAACTAAACAAGTCAATGCTCATCAAGACCTCGCAAGGTATCACCGCACAATTTTTAAATTAGCCAAAAATAAACTCCATTTTTTCAGGCAATCAGTGAGTGAAGAGGCGGTGCTCGAAGGCGACACGTATGCACTATCGGCTCAGAGCTCCTCAACTGCCATCTTTGCTAACCCTCTCATTAACATGTAAATGAGTACGGAACATGCCTTGTCTGCGATTCTGCGAACATGTCCTACATTTTCTTCGAATAATTACCGTTCTTGCCTCATATTAAACTCATATACAATCATTTTTATTCTTAATTACGATACACATTTTTCATGACCCTGTTTTAAATTAGATCATTTACAAGCTGTGTTTCACTCCATACTAGTTTGGATCAAATGAACAAAGCAGCTACCCTTTTATTCGCCCACATGTGAATTTCATAAAGTATAAGTTCAAAGTATTGGTATTAAAACTACCCTCTCTAATAGGATAAATGGGAAAGTTCATCTTTCTCCCTGAAACTGAAATGTAATGGACTAAGTATTGAACTATTTCAAAAAAAATAATTTCAACTTTAAATCCCACTATGCATACAACTAAAACACAACCTGTAAATTTAAATTTTAAATTCCCAAAACACGATGACGTTAAAATTCATAAAACAATTAACATCTTGCTATCGACACAATCAGTACTTTATTGGCTTTAAAATCTTAAACAATAAGAGAAATTGACTACAATATCGTAAAGTGGAACATAGTATTATTAAAATTAAATACCCGGTTGGGATCGCACGAATAATGTTTTACGATAATAATTCACTTTTATTGTGCCTATCTTACGCCCTTCTCCTATATTTATAGCGCACCTTGCTTGTTAGTCTCCTGTGATATATTACTTCGCTGTTTATACATCAATTAGTAATAAGCCACATATTATATAGAGGAACAATTATTGGAAGTATTAGAAATTAGTTATAGATATCGACTTTACAAATTACAGTACTGAGAACTTATAGTTATAAATATGTAATTATACTCCCTTGTTCTATGAATACCTACCTGTAATTATTATATTTACCAAAATACATATTTAATTACCTATGTTCTAATTTCCCACCTATAGATACACTTACGATTACCTTGAAATATTGATAAGAATAATTACTTCTAATATATTTAATTATTGATTACTAAGAGAGCTTTTATATTGTATCGTCTCAGTTTATCCATCGAAATAACCCTTTGTCCTTTCTTTTCATAGAATCACATAATTACTTCCCCATTGTGATTTAATCAGCCTTCATAATTAATAAATACAATCAAGGCATCCATAAACATATAAAGCCCATTTATATAAGCTTAATAAAACGTATTTGATTGAAATGAAATAATTTCATTAAGACATTATTTAATCTAGAATCAAAAAATAGTAGGGAATAACTCAAGACTTTAATTTAAATAAAGAACATGTGTACATGTCAGAAATGAAACTTCTTTGGGAAAATTCAAAGATTCCAAAATCGTCGCCTTACTCCATGACGTGATAGTATTGCCATGAAAAGAAACACTACACAAGTACAAGTACAAGAAAAAATTTACTCTCAACGCACCTAAAGAAGTTTCACTTTCTAATATCCCAATATTACGACTGAAATTAAATTGAAACCATATTATATAACTATACAATATTCAATGTACAAAGTAACAACGCAGCATATTCCGAAACAGTATCACATCAACAAAGCCTTGGAAGTCTTGTTATAAATCTGCTAACTTAATTTGTGCTGAATCATGTGAATCAACAAATGTTGAATAGCGAAATTTGCGCTGTTATTAGTACAATACGTATAATATGTTAAATGTACATAATCCTTAACCACAAAACATAACAATGGCGCAATCTTTATCCCCATACACGGTTGATAAAGATACTTCCATCATGTTATCATCGTGGAACATTGTGAAACATTTAAGCTGTAATTTGGTGAAATAAAATGCAGTTTTAGACATTTCACTTGGATTTGACACAATAAATTGTTATACACAGAAAACAGTTACATTGAAAACAATCACTACAGTAAAAAAAAGTATAAGTAGCCTTAATTAGTCTTCACATCAGTAGTGAAATTAATCATCTTTCACTAAATCTTACTTAGAATATAACTCAAACCTCCAAATGTAGAAAGAAAGATTTTATTTTAATTGAAAAAATATTAATAAAATATCAGATAATAAATACAAAATGAAAATAAAATGCATGTTCATCTAATTAAATTTCATAAATATCAGCCAACTCTAGGAAGGATTGATGTTAATTTTAACAAAATACTAGAACTAATCCTATGTAATTAAATTTAAGATATCTCTCCAGGCGTCTCCTCGCGTCTATTTGCACATAGCTCTTTTACGACTTAAGCCAGTTACTCCTTTCTAAAGGCACATAAATCTTGTGAATAGATTTCAATACGATTTTCATTGTAGTATATTATCTATCCAACCGTTGGAAGGTTCTAGGTGATTTTAAATTCAAATTGTGCGTCAATATTTTTGAATGGTGTTCCAAATTTGTAGAATAGGACAAATTGTCTTTCTTCTTACAAATAAGACTATTTATTCATTCACTAATCGTCCTTAAAACAATTTTATTGAAAAAATGAAATTCATATTATGTTATAAATCGGTAACTGTCTGTGGTAGTGACAATTTCCCAGCGTGAATATGGAAAATAGCCGGTATTATTAAGAAAACAACGTAAAATTCTGGAACATATTCTCTGGCATAATCTTATTTCAAATTTTAAACCGAAATGTGTAGCAACCTGTTGAGCAAATAATAATAAAGCCAGCGTTTTACTAAGGCTATGTTGTAAGAGGTTTACGCGCCATAACGCGGCGGGCATCGAGAGAGCGCAATTAAAAGCCGCCGTCAGCAAAATGCAACTCTTTAATTGAAACCTTACAATGTGATCTAACTAGATGTGCCTTTATTTTATGAGCTACAAAAAGACAGCACAAAGGCTTTAAAGATTTTTTGTTGTGTAGAACAATGACAGACCATAATGCGAGAACTGAGAACTTTAAAAACATGAAGGTACAATGGTGTAGCGCAATTTCTGCAGTTTAAAATACTTACCTAGTTCCGTTTTGTATTCTGGTAGCTTTGTGAAAAGGTCAGGTTACGTTGCAACCAGATACGTATGATTATTCTATAGAGACGAACCTAACCAATAACATTTGACCTTTGAGACCGAGATTACTTATTGAAGTAACATTTTCTTCCCTCCCGTCTAATCATGATGCGGCATAAACAAGCTGGAATGTTCGAGAAATCCACCACTCTTTTATGGAAAACAGGCGCATGCTGCAGCTTAATTTTTTATAATATAATGAATACTTCTTCCGAGTCCTCTATTTTTCTAATTCACTTATATCTCTCTTAAACGTGTTTTTTTTAAACAGTTTACAGTAACTAAATCTTTATATATGATATTAAAATACCAATATTAAAAAGCTACCTTTGTTTTCCTTAAACATCACATATACATATATTTAAAGTTGGCTATGCCATCAGCAATAATGTCTCACAAGTTTTCGTACTCCTAACTTGAAGACTACAATGTCGTGAATTAGTCACATTAGGGTCAGTCTCTGCAATTCTCTGCGACAATGCATTTACCCTTCACTATACACCATATTTGCACGCGCAGAATTGTGGACTCTAGCCTGCATGTTTTAAGGGGCAAAATTGTGTAGCGTTCGGCTGTTTCAGATTTCCAGTTGAAGTTGAATCCTGAGTATTTGTAGCTAGAGATAACAGCACACGAGCGGGCGAACCTGTTGATAAGAGCCGTCGTCGATAAGGCCGTCCTGATGGACTGGCCGACACAGAATTTCGGCAAATGCATATTTCATGAGTTGATTAAATAGCTCGCGCTTTGAATCTACTTGTACGTACAACGGCGCTTGTAATTTTAGGTATGTTTGGGCACTTAGCTACTGAAATAGTTGGAAACCCGAAGGTACTAATGGCTGATAAGAATAATGTCCAAAGTTTCCTCTTGATGAGTTTAAACAGAGTTAAATAACGACCGATTTGTAGAAAAGGAATGAGCAGAACAAATTGAGCCTTTTGCTTTCTGCTTTTGTTAAAAATAAGCGAATTAATTACATAGTTAAGGGCATAATGTAACGATAACCGGATAGAAGGAAAAAAATAGTGACATCTTCGACATATTTATACTGCATTTCTTTATTTCCTTTGTTCGATACAGAATGCTTTATCCAGAAACAATAAAAAATATTTATTGGATCAAATTGTTGCGCAAGTAATGTAGCAAGCCCCTCGCCATCAATAAAACATCCTACCATAAAACTGTCGTATCAACAAAGTTTGAATCTGTATCAAACAGAGAATAATTCCACATTAACTCGATCCATTATATTTGCCTAGAACAAAAACTAAGTCTCGTAATAAAACACTATTTAACTCAATATTTGAGTAAGTAAATCCCATTTCCTTAGCAAAAAGTTTATTGTACAAGAAACACGAGTAAACTTAGCAAGAGTAACTTAAGATATTGCTCGGGGCTACTCACGCGTGTCTTATTATCGGAAATCCGAGCGGATAGCGCTCGCATTTTGTAATAAAACATGCTTTAACTCGTCGCTCCGGGATAACATATTTTAAATCTCCAACATACATTGTTTTCGGGTGGCACATAAAATATCTTCATCACACTTATCCTGATACGCTTTCGAATGTATTCGTCCGTAAGTCACTGTGAACTGGCACTTGACGGTCTGATAATGTTGTAATTGCAT
Organism: Colias croceus; assembly: GCF_905220415.1. NCBI lineage: Eukaryota > Metazoa > Arthropoda > Insecta > Lepidoptera > Pieridae > Colias > Colias croceus. The sequence continues at coordinate 4,740,535 of NC_059540.1, read as the reverse complement.
CTATAATATAGGCATACATTCATATCATTAACAATTTGTATCTATTTCTTTTAATAAAAATAACGCAGAGATAGTCTAGACTCTAGTGGATATATTACAAACAGGGTTTTTTTTATCAATTGCTACATTTTTTTTAGTTATATTATGGCTTCACACAAACAAGGAAAAACTGCTAATTCGTTTTTACGGAAAACATCTACAACCTTATCACGTAGCAACACAAGTTACAACAAAATACGTAGAGATGCACTAACGCTACAAAACAAAACAAATAAAACGTCCATAATTCTCAACTATGTATCATTGAGTGTAAAAGAGATGTATATTGTGACCTAAATACCTTCCGCCAATAGCAGCTAGTCATCTAGGATGGCTAGAGCTGTGCAATAGGTACCCAATGAATAATTGTGCGGAGCGTGCGACCGATAAAAATGATATATACTCTCTTACGATGTACAAGTACAACTTTATTTGCGCCAATACCACACATTCCGTAAGCTTTATCGCTTAGAAAATTGCATTTTGTTCCGCGTACAAGAACTATAATGGAGCAATATTACGATTCAATAATTATGGCTTTGTTGATATCAATCACCTATTGTTTTTCCCCTTTTTTAATTCAAAATCCTACCCATAGGTTGCCTGGTAGAAATCGCTCAGTAGCGATAAGGCTGCCTTTTTGGCTTTACATTATATTGTCTTTTTCTTTTTGTTATATTGTCTGTTTTTATTTGGTTCTAAATATTATATATTATTATTTATTTATCAAATCTCAGTACATCAATAAATCGATATGCGCACGAAATTGTAAGCTTTCCTCTTCCTATTCCTTTCTTATAAATAGGTGAATTAAATTTAAATTACTTTGATTTCTTGGTTTTAATAGAGCATACATTTTAAAAACTCCTTCAACGCTTATCGTTAGTTTCTCAGCCAAATATCGTACATACGAATTGAAAATGTTGGTTTATTGTTTAGATAGTCCATAAAACATCACAACATTATTAAATATCGCCATAAAAGTTAAAAAGGAAGAGAATAATCTCAACAGCACTTTATTTATTACTTCTGACGTATCTTAGAGATATTTTATAATTTATAACGAGTTAGTAGACGAAAGAGCCAAGACATTACTTGCCAACCGGAACTCTTTGATTTCTTTTTGAAATACAAGAAAGTTTTTAACTTCCAAGGACACAAGTTATCGCAATATAAAACTGTTTAGAACTAAATAATGAGCTTAGGATCTGAATGTATATATTGTATATACTATATGTATGTATTATTTGTACAAAAAATGTTTGCTATCCGATTCAGATATTTGATTTTATACAACTAGCAGTTCGCCCAGGCTCCTTGGTCAACTTTCGTTATTCAGGAATTATCTAAAGGAAGCATGGCATTCTAATGAAGTAATTTACAAAGGTAGCGTTCGTCGTCAAAGTTTGGAGCTTATTGAGTACGAAAAAAATAAAAAATACTTCCTCTTTAGTAATACGCAGAGGATTTTTTCCTTATTTGTTGAAAAAATATTAAATACTTTGTTTGGTTCAAGCTTAAGAGACAGCAGTATCAACCGGTGTTTCTTTAAAGTTATCGCAGCGCTGATTTTCAGTATTCCACTAAAGCCTATAAGTTGAAGAGACAAAAAATAATTATAACTTCAAACAAAAATCTAGAGAAGTATTAAAATAACCGCGTCAGAAATATAGTCAAAATATAACAGCGAATATAAATTTCCCCGGAATTCTGTAGATCAACACAATAAGTTTGTACAAATCATAGAAACTAATCTAATTTCAGCTTTAGCAAACTGTATCTTATGTAACAAAGCATTAATTTCAGAATAGAATAGCACTGAAATCACAATAAAGTATTTAGAATACAAAAGGTGCCGTAAGTTTTGCTTATCGCCTCTCGTGGCCCGTTAACCACAACTGAACAATTGATTCTAGCAATTTCTCCAAGATTTCTCATTTTAAATCGACTTGAATATTACCATATTTTATTGTGTCAATTACAAACGTATTTTATTCGTATTTCAAACCGATTTTGTGACTGAAATACGTTTATATGAATACTGGAAAAGTTCAATATGATATTTTGTTACTGGTTTAGGATATTCTTTGATTATAAAATAACTTCATAATATAAACATAATATCGAACATCAATAAGACATTGATTGTTAGTTATTCATTAATTTAATTATTTTTACACGCTTTATATTAGCTTCACCTGTATGTTTGTAACCGACTTCTTTGGGCGTGATTTTGACCCACTTTAAACGGCCAGATTTCGTTAAAACTTTGTAGATTTATTGAGGACCGATGACAATACACTAATTTGATAAAATTTTCAATTTTTTAGTTCGGTTTTCTATAAAAAGCGTGTTTTTTAGTTTTTTTTTAACTATTATTTTTTAATTATCAATTTAAACATTGTTAATGATTTACCTAAATTCTAAAATTAACTTAGCTTTCATATGAAACAAGTTCATAAGTACAAACTTATCATATTTTTATGAAACATTATATTTTAAGGGTACCTACGTAAAAATTTGAAAACGTTTTTACAGGTATAAAAACACTCGAATAACACATAAAAACTTGTTGCAGATTATCCTTCTCACCTTACATTTTGTAAGAGTTTCGGAAATGGCTGCGCCCATGAAAAATATGTTAGGAGGAAAAAGGGAGCGTACCCCATAAGCCTTTTATGAAATCGTTAATGATGCCGTTGATGGTTCGCGGCTTTTTTGAGTGTTTCGCGTTCTCTTACACGCCATTCTGGGTCGTTACCGAATATAACATTCGCGAAAATTAAGCCATTTAACGAACGCAACAAAAACGCTCTCCTAAATTATTGATCATTATTTTAACAGCGAAAAGTTCTCGAATCAAAATCCAAATTAATACTTTAAACCTGCGCAGGGCGATCGTAATCTCCGCAGTAATTACGTTTACAACTCGCCAATGATAATTACTACGTACACAACAATGCAGGAAAAAGTGTAGATAATTATGATAACAGCGGGGTAAGAGGGTGGATTTTATTTGTTCGTTTAAAATAAAAAATAATAAAGCTCGGTCTAGGTAGGTCCGCACTTGACATTCGCAAGTTTTAATTGCCGCACTCGGAGACACTCCTGCGGTCGGAGTGGGCACGAGCCGTCACCGCGACAACTGAGCCTCACAAAAACTATCCTCGCAGACACATTTAGCGTTCGTAAACACGCTATTCCCTACACTCGTACAGCGTCTAGTTACCATAATGAAGGTCTCCAGTTGACGCTGACACAAAAACGTTCGCAGCGTGATTCTCGCCGCAAATGACATTCAATTCTCTTGTTAATAACTAGCGAATTGTTTTCGCTGAGTTTGATACACGGTTGAATTGGTGGGGAACAAAGTCCTTTAATCATGCGCCGGGCACGAATGGAATGTCAAGTAAAATGAAGTGTATTTTTAATTTAATTGTGAATTGTTGGAATAAATATGCTTATTTCAGGCTGATGTTACAATTGAGACAAAACGCCACTGTAATTTTCTCTATATTTTGTGTTAAAAATATTTAATAAATATTACTAAAATATTACTCTCTTTGAATGATTGTTAGAATTCTCTTGAGTGTATCTTTGTGAATTGTTTAGCTTTTAAAGAGATAATTATATTTTTATGCTTATCTAACTCTACGGCACTATTATTGGAGAGTTAGGAAACGATAGCCGGTCACTAATAACGTTTTAGAGATAAAATTAAGCTAAAGAGAAAATTTAAGCATTCTTTAGCTCCTGTGATTCCTTCAGTATTGATTTTGTAAGATTATTGAATGGAATATAGAACTTTTAAAAGAACTTAAATAATATATCACCTAACGCTGTTATGCTAATTATTTCTAACCTTGAGTCGGTCGTGGAATAAAGTAAAATCTCTGGCTTAGGCGTAAACCCATCTAAGACTCGCGTAATAAATGTAAGTTATTCTCAATTAATTAATAGAACCAAACTTTCAAATATAGTAATTAACCAAAATGTAAATAATGCTTTTCAAATCTGCCTTTTTGTTTTGTGTAACTATTTTATCATCTATAATTTTATTTTATTCCCAAAACTGCTTTTAATTTGTGTAAAGATCTTGCCGTCGTGCAAATGAGTTTTACATCTTTTGAAATGAAATTGAAGTAAATAGTTTAATAAAATTATTACCATAACATTGGAGTTTAGTAAATATTAAAGTCAAGCTCACCAGAAATTATAATGAATAGGGAATTTTTATAAATATAATATTTTTGAAGCTTTCTGAAATCGTTATTTCATTCGCTTCTTTTGTCTTCGTTTTAATTGGAATCTTTGATGATCACGAGTGAAAAAATTTACTTCTAATCATCTTACCCTTCGATTCTTCGACCGGGTTGGGTCGAAGAATTCCTTCCCCTTATCATCAATCAAAATTATTTCATTCATCCTTTACTATTACAGCGATTCCTCTCGGAATGCTTTACCCGAATCGATCAAGCGATCACAAAGCTTAGCTATTTTAAATAACAACATTAAGCCTACGTAGATTTTTGCTTAATAAACGTTTCATTCTTATGTGCTTTCATATTAATTTTCTATAGTTGTTTGATGAGAAATTGGATGTCATTAAGGGTTCTCAAAGAAACAGGTGATTGCATATTTATTGCAAAATGTAGCATCATTTGAATATTTAAACGACCGTCGCATCTCAATAACGGCCAAAATTGAAGTCGCTGATAGGCGACTAATTGGCGCTCATACAATTTTTGCCGCCATAAAACATGGTAGTTTAACGCGAACGACCAATCTGTAGACTATATTTCTAAAGTCGCGCCAGCTAGCACTTAATTGAACGCGGCACCTGAACGCTATAAAACTGTAGCACAGCATTCGTTATCACTGTCACTTCGAGCAGAAAATAAACTACATTGAAGAAAATAAAAGTTACTTCAAAGCGTCGATATAACGTGAAACTGGTTGGTCCGAAGCACGCATTTAAAAAAATGGCACAGCTTATGTTCTCTCGTCGAGAGAGCGGATAGCGGGCGGAAGGGCACCGGGCGAGGGGCGCGGGGCGCGGGGCCACGGGGGCCGGGGTAGTTTATGGAGGGAACTGATACCGTGGACCCAGGAAAGTGTTTCAAGCTTAGGATTTGTGTAGGGTATTTACATGATATTCTCTCATGAAATAATATTTAGTTAACTGCGCGTATTTAGGGTGTTAATGTTTATAATTTGCGGCATTTAGTGTAATTTTCACCTTAAATTCGCTGCGTTTTCTACATCATGTTATTATGTTTTGCTCAACTTATTTTAATGTTGAAGCTTTTACTGAAACAATTTAAACTTAGCTTTCTCACTTCAAATCCGAAATAAACTCCTTTTTAATAGACCATGTTGAATCATTGAACTAGAAACAATAACATGAAAGCGCAGAACTTCAAACTAAATGTAATATTCAATAAAAATCAATTAATTTATTCGAGCTTAAACATATTATATGTGATTCAATTGTTGGAATATTCTAGTTGCAAAGATAGAGAGCTCAGTTGCAGATCATTGATAACGCAGGGCTATCATCGGCGAATGGGTAATGGTCCGAGATTGCGAGGCGAGGGTCGCTGGCCTGCGACAGACATGACTTATTACTACCACCAGGATACAACCCTATTTCGCTCCTAATGACCATGCTCGTATAGAACCCTTAATTTCGACGCCCCACGATTTTTATTAACGCCTCCAAGTAGCCAGTAATTCGGGACGAATTTTATTGTGGGTCGCGACGTTTCGATTAAGCTTTTTGCTGTCTTTCATTGATTACTTCGTGCTCTCTATATATTGTATAAGGTCGAACCTTACTCTTCTATTTGCAAATACACAAACGTCGCTCTGCTGAACTCGCGTAAAGGTCATCCAAATGTTATTCGAATTATAGGCCGTTCTAGTTTATTACTTTGTACAAAGGGTATGTAAATGATAATGATGTTTAACATTTAATAAGGAAATATTACGTAACAATGGCACAGTTAATTAAATTGATGTTTGAAATTTATAATTAGTTCGGTAATATATTAAAAATTAATTTGATTACTACATACAAATATGTAAGGAATTATTGTGTAACTTTACTGTCTGTTTAAGTAGTATACATTGTAATATAAAACCATTTTATGGACATAATATTTTAATACAAAGATAAACTTAGATATCTGTTTATATTGATATTTTTCGATATAAATTTGTCAATATAGGTGGGTCTAAAGAATATCAAATTGAATTAAAGGTCGCTCATCGAGATTCAACACCAAAACGCAGAACTTTAAAGATAATTTCATCAAACAAATAACACGAACTGGGTCACAAATCCATTCCTCTCCGATCCGAAGATAGACAGATTAAAATTAGATATTTAATATTACTAAAAGTTTGTGAAGTTTATCCGCAACGCGGATATCGCGGACAATCTCTGGACCGCATTCGGATAGCTACCACAAGTGCTTCAATGATGAACCGTTAATCTGCTAACTAGAATAAATTTGCATTGTTAACCACGTTCACACACAGTGGGCTTGTGATGACGTCATGTTGCAGTTGAAAACATAATAATTACTTTTATAAAGAGACCGGGAGCGCGATGATTCCGTGGGATATTATGGTAAGATATATAAATACATCGATCAAACAGAGAATAGAAAAAATACAGCACTACATATTATATACTACACTAGCTTCCGCCCGCGACTCCGTCCGCGCGGATGTCGGTCTTCGCGTGGATGGTTAATTCTCCATTTTGAGTACCTCTGTCAATAACATCTTATAAATATCTATTGGACCCAATTCCCAAATACGGCTAGGCCTATAATAATACGCAACGTGTGTTCGCGGTTCTACGGAACAACGTCTATGGATAAAACTGAAAAATTAAGATTAATTTTTTTCTACGTATTTTTCCAGGATAAAAAGTATCCTATTTTACGCCCAGGATAATAAGGTATAATTATACCAAGTTTCATCGAAATCGAACCGCTAGTTTTCACGTGATGCCTTCACATACAGACAGTCAGACAGACAGACAGACAGACAGACAGATAGACAGACAAAAAATTTTTTAATCACATATTTGGGTTTGGTATCGATCCAGTAACACCCCCTGCTATTTATTTTTTCAATATTTTCAATGTACAGAATTGACCCTTCTACAGATTTATTATATGTATAGATTAACTGAATTTACTAATCTTCAGCAAGGATTATTTTTGAATTACAGGTTATTTCCTTCAAATGTATTCTGTGGATTTTTCTTTAAATTAAAGACAATCAAAATGCATCTATTGTTTTTGTACTTAGCATATTGTGATCATTAATCTACAACAAACATATACTGTGATACTTTCATTGAGTTCTATGAATTTTTACTTCATAAATAACTAATGTAACATAATAACTGTTACATAGTAAATATAACCTTTTAAACTACACTTTCGATACAAAAATAGCACAATAATACAATACTGGAATATATAAGTAGAGCTTTTATCCCCAGACTTAACAGATATTACGCGCTACGCCCCACTAGACTACGAAACGTAAACCATGCTACGAAATGCCTACAGCGCTACGAACACTTCAATATTGAGAAACGGCTTTGTTAGCAAACAACTTTATATTGAACCCGACATTTCTGAAAACTGGTTGGACAACCGAGGCAAAAGGACGAAATTTACGACTCGAATTAATAGTATAAAAAATCATCTTTCCGTGATAACATCTCCCATAAAATAGCCTATAAAATAAAAAAACGCTTCAAGATAAAAATCTGATTTGAGCGATAAAAAATGCCTTTCAAATCACACTTTGCTTCATTTTATACCTTAATGTTTGTGATGTTGTTTTTGTGTTATATAGGTGGCAGAAATATGCTGCACAGAACCTTAATAAAATTACATGCAAAATTAGCCCAAGCAATTAGTTGTTAACAAATATTCTTGTGAAAAATTTACTTTTTTTTTTGCTGTTTTTACGTGGAAATGGGACACGATTACTTCTTTCCTTCAAGCTGTTAAAAATTCATATAACTGTTATTATAATATTACACTGTTATTGTTAGGTATAATACGTACTCTATATTTGTACTAAATTTTAAATATGTTTCTCTGTCTTCTTACATATTTCAGCCGATAACGAGCTCTTTAAACAAACTGAAACATAAATAAATTGAATACATTGTATAAAACATATACTTTATTTTATAAACATAATATTATAATTTATAATAATATGTTAATTAGTAGTAAGTGAATTTGAAGAAATTTACATAGTAAGTCTGCTATAGCTCTTATAAGATTTCACAGCGTGGGGATTCATTTTACTCCCTGTACGTTTATGCCTTCATTCAACCATGTTTTTATGACGCAGTAAAATGTCTCTATCAAGATATTAATAATTTATGCAATCATTCAAATACTTTTATATTGAAACACTTCAAAATCATTCGATATTAGCTCAACAATAATGATTAATTTCAATTTATTTAAACCGATCCTTATCTTAAATCCTATCATTTCAATTTGAGGGTATAATTCATAAGTTAAGTGGTAACTAAAACTCAAATTTTATGAAAAAATATCGGAGAATTAAACTCCAAATCGAATGACCGATATTTAGGCTCCTTACAGAAACTAAGAAGGTATATCGAAAGTGAATTCCTATTAATTTATTCGATACGCTTTTCACTGTCCGATTGTCAAAGAGTTTATATGTTTCTCCGTACAATTTCAATTTCAAATATACGCTAATGTAGTAAATACCATATTATACCTACCTAGGTACAGACAAGAAAATTTATGGTTTTAATCTAAATTTTCAGTGATAATGAAAAGTGCCAAAAAACAATTGCCAAAACGCAAATCATATTCTCTTTCATATGTTATATGGAAATAAACATTCTTATAAATAATTTATTATTTAAAATCTACTCTATATTTAATCACACTTGGAAACAATAAAACGATTTGCTAATGATGCTGTCAGATACCATCGGAAAATCCTATTAACATCGGAATAAATTGCCAAGATGCTTCCAATAATACTTTTATTAAAAATAACTGAGGTGCATTTATAGTTTCCGTTATAATTCTATTTATAAAAGCTAAGAAATAACACAAAAAGTAGGTCAACTTTTCAGATACTTTGAAGTTATACAAGATAGCATTCCGTTATAACTGAACTTATGCCAAATTTGCTCGATTTTGTGTATAAAACATAGAATAAACTGCACAACTTGTAAAATTTCGACTGTAAATGTGCGTTTTCTTTACAAACTATACGGTATTTATTATAGCCCAGCCTCAGTGCACACGAGACACACTAAGTACTTACTCATATTACAGATTACTCTATAATCAATAATATAAAGCTTTAGTTCTTGAACTCTATTGTATGTTTTTAATCTTTTAAATGGAACATGACAAATATCATTTAATTCAAAATCAGTAATCATAGTATAACATCATCTCCAGTCTCCATTTAACAGTTGTTAATTATTGTCTGTATATTTTTGATAGTAAGACTGTTTGATTTTAAAAATATTTATTTAATTCTAATGTTTACAACATAATATTATAATAAGCTAATCAAATATTACTGCGTCAAAACCTAAATGATGTTAATCTGTGCATTGTGGTCAATCAGCTGGTTGAATATTAAGCTAAAATAGCATTGCTATTTGTCCATTATTGTTTAAATACGATTGACTATATTTATTATTTGGTCCCGCCAATACTACATTCCAATATAAAAATAATTTTTCGATATACCACATCTAAGACAATTGCATGGATATAGCACAGAGCTTCAACGTTTAGACCATCAGGACAGGAGAACCTTCAGGATCCTACTGGCCTCTTCAGAACATAGCCCAAATCTTACGCTCTACTACGCGCCGAGATTCAGTAAACCAAATATAGAAAAAAATAAAATACACATTAAATTACCCGCCAACAAGAAAGTTATTTAATAACAAAAGCGGGATGCGATCTACATGCTACATCTTTTTTAAACATTACTACTGTTAATAAGTGAGACGTTAGATATCCGAAACTGGACATGAGAGCGCATCCAATTGAATCATTTTTTTAATATCAAAATCAATTCAAGTTAATATACTGATAAAATAGTTAGTTTTCAGCTATTCCTTAAGAAAAATAATGTTAAAATATACACGTGAAAGCAACTACTTACGTCACGCTCTATAAAACTTTTAAAGAAAAGTAACATGAGTTAGGAAGATCGCAATAGATTGTGATTGGACAAAACGATACAAAATGTAGCATCGAGATGTGATTGTTGAGTAACACAATGCTACCTAACTTTCATAATGGCCGAAAAACAATAAGTACGTAGTCAAACTGAAACATTGTCTCCGTCTCTGAGTTACCGTATTTTCGTTATTTGTGTACTTTTCATTCAATATTATGTTGCGAATTTATCTTTCAGAAAATAATGAACGCTCAATTATTGTTTACAGTATTAAAATTAAAATTGCAACCGTTCAATTAATACCTACTCTATATTTTTATACTCAATATCCATAACGTAATGAATCTATTTTCGTCACTATTTCCCGGTCGATCTTTGTTTCAAGAATTGATAATAACTAACGAGAAGAAGGGAAGAAGGCCTCGTCAGGAATGGGGTCACACTCGTAACCTTACCTTTTCCCTACAATCCCATTAAGAATAATCCTATCTGAGTTTGACAAAATACCCATAACTTATTGATGTGGATGCTTATGAATGTGTGCTTCGATGCTTTCTTCACGTGACACATCTTATGATTTTCATTAAAAAGCCGTTCTAAATGTTCATCAGCGCAGTTATTATTTCGAAATTCAGTTATAATTATTAATCGTATTAATTTTAAATAATATTCGTGTAATTTACAGTTAAAAAGTGCATGACAAGTAGTAGCGGTCTGTATTTAAGTTTTTTATGTACCTATACTCTTTATTGAATGTTTTATTACCTAAATTTAAAATTGTTAAATTAATAAATAAAAAATAAACATCGTCTTTTCACTCAGTGATTTTTATTATCCGATGTTTATTCAAATTAAGGTTACCTTGTTTTTATTATAATTTAAAATTCAAATGACCGATTTTTCTGCTAAGACGGGCAATTGAATTAAATTTCAATTCTTACATCATTTTGTAGAAGGTTTTCAGTGTTATAATAGATTTATTTGTATTATGAATAAATTGGGTAGTCAAATTATTAACTAAAATCTTATAATTTAAACAGTTACCATTGTTGCTTTGTTTTTGATTTTAGTAAAAGCTACAATAAAATAAAATATTAATTATATTATGACGTACGTGTGCGCCAAAACCTACTTTTAATACGATACACTAAACCAATTTTTAATCATCAGTAATTAATAGAAACTTCTTAACATTTTTCAGTCTATAATTAGCTTAAGTACATTTAATCTTATGTCTACCCAAAGGGTTCGTTATTATTTACAGCCAATAGGACTTTCATTACGTCGCAACTTGGCAAAGTGGTATTTAAATCTTAGTAGATACAGGAGAAATTTGCTTGGCAATCATTCCAACTCATTACTAATACTGATATAGCATAGGTCCCAACAGTTATTTACCTAATTGACCAATACATATAGAAACCGCGTGGGATCGGGCCCTGAGTGCCTTTTTCACAATACACTACATTTCAATTAGACTAATCGAAGCTTACATCAAGCGTACATAGCCCAGGTAATCTGCAAATATTGACTATGATATACATTCGCGTATACAGTACATAACACTTCATTTAAGACCGAGTCTTGAACTGTATTGATTATTCTATTCTATTGAATACTAAATGAGGAGACGCGATTACAGATTCCAATTTTGTTATACATTTTCTCAACTCAACTTGTTTAAAAGCACTGAATTACAGAAGAAAATATTTTAAGAAATTGTTGACAGATAAAAGTATCTTCTTTAAGTGCTGTTTCGATTTTGGCGAAACGTGATCTTTAGTTGTATTTACGACGATTTGAAATTACGCTGGAACAAACAGTTTATTTGTGACCTTGTGTAGCCAGTTTCTGTATTACTAAAGCAATCATCTCGTTAACCAGCTTTAGTAGGATAACATTCCTCCTCAACAAGAGTTATTTTATTACATTGTGCATAAAAATAGGCCTACAACAAGAGCTGGCATTCTAAAAGCAACGGACGAATTTCTCAACCCTCGTAAGCAGCACGGACCACAAATCTTCATTAAGCAAAGTGCAAAGAAAGGCGTGCGTCGCGTAGCAATGCTTTAATTGCTAGTGTTTATCACAACGATTACTCTTTGGGCCCGGGTTAAATAGCGCTCATACGTCACAGCCGGCATGTAATTATTTTCCACGTGAAATACACGAAAAACACACCTACGCAGCGTCTACCACTACTTTATGAGAGCCCCGCAATTTGTCTATTGGTTTCTGTTTCGTCTTAAATGCTGTACTCTAGAATTTGTTAAGATTCTTCCTCGTTACTGGCTGTATATTCTTGTTATTATTTAATAGGTTCGACTACATGAAATATAATATGTTATTTATAACACTAAAGACGAAAGAAGACGAAAGAATAGAATACCTTTGCAGTATTAAGAAATTACGAAGTACGAGAAACTATTATTTATTTTTGTTCATTATTTTACATTTATGCTTAGATTTTAACAAATATCGTTCTCTCAAATTGCTAACAAAGTCAATTACATATTTAACACCATAAAAGCGTAAAGCTTATCGCTATTTCTTCGGAGCAATTACGACAAAACTTTAATGGAGTTAAGATCAGTTTCCTCACAACCGTTAGGCAATTAACTGCCCTATTTTATTACTTTAATGAAAACAAATTTTAAAATCCTCCCCTGTAAGTAAATACATAAATCTTGGAAGCATCCAGAGAGGTATTGAAAAGTTTTTTGTCTCTAAACGTTAAACCCAGTACGTCGAATAGAATCATTGCAAAGTTTAAACTAGTATAAATAACCACGAGTTATATACATGGAGTATTATACTCTAGAACTCTTTACTTCTTAACAGTCGATACTCGTTGGCTTTATTGCAAAACTTTCACAAGCATTCCTCTTTTATTACTCCAATTTTGTACGACTAAGCCTACCCCGTAGAGGGGTTGCTTCGCGGTATTACCTATTTAGATTTCGATCGGGCTATACAACAACTCATACCTTGTAAAACCGTACACGAGGCATTGTTATTGAAGGCACGGAACAGGAATTGAAAGCATTTCTGATTTTAGGACACGTGTAAGCCTTCTTAATTCATATGAAGAGTAGTAGAGATTCCCAGAAATACATTTAATAAAAATTGAAATGTATCAGGGTTCTCATATTTTTATCATAAATACGAATCCATATAACAATCGAATCGATAAAACAGATGTAACATTACGATGTATTCATTTGATAAATATGCAACAAGAGAACTAATATTAACTACAATATTAAACCAATCAACAACACATTAAATGGCAGAGGTAAATAACTAGCAGGCAGATGACTTGCATGAAAATCATGGAACGGCTTAGAACCGTTTCCACGAAAGTGCACTATCGATATTGTCAAATTGAATGGAGTAACGATGCAAATGAGCGAAATTGATCCTTCGAAACCTTAACTATGTTCTCGGAAACATATTACTGGGTAATTTATTTGTGAATATTTGAACAGTGAACTTACTTAAAGGTCACATATTGGAATTCGTTTGGTTGCGATTAGTCTGTGTCAGCAAAGGTTGTTTAGGGCGGATCCCCACTATTACTAAGATGAAGGAAACTTGTTATTTTAATTGTTGAATGTTTCTAATGACTGAAGACTAAGATAATGAACTTATTATTTATATTCATACGACTGATGATTCACGGTAGTGACCCGAACATGATGAAAATCAATTATTTTGATTTGTCGACATTTGTACGTACGTAGTTATAAGTAGATGCCGATATACAATGATATCATCGCATAGGTATTTTTGTAAACTGACATAAATATTAATACTGTTCTGTACAACTATTAAAGAGTTAAATAAATAAATAAATAAAATTGAATCATATAATATGTAGAAACATAACTTAAACGTTAACGATGTATTGTGTTACATTTTTTTAAACTTCCTTTTTAATGGGTTTTACATTACTTTTCTAAATCTGTAACATTTTATATCAATGTCAAAGATAGTTCGCATAATATTTACAGCCAAATTCCATTTAATATATATGGAATATAGAACAGTTACACATATAATTGGCATAATTATTTTCATAGATAATCATAAATATTTGATTTGCATTAATTAGAATATGCCATATAGACCGGACTCTCAGTGGAGTTTCGTTTGCAAAAATAGCGGACCTAAATCTGACTTCTGATATATATTGTATAGATCCCAGACATCCTATAGACAGATGTTGCCAACCAGTTTTGTGGTCCCCCTGCCCGCACCCCGGTAATTAAATATGGCATACAAAGAAAAAAATAAAAATTTCCAAAACATGCGGTGTGGGGTATCGAATGAAAGAGCTTATTGAGTAGATCACGAATATATAGCATACTATATACATTTCTTACACTTTCTCTAAGATTTTTTAGAAAATTTACGAAAATGGTCCATTTTTGAGTTAACTTTAAACCACTATAGATTGAAAACTCATGAATATATTTTTTAAATTATTATTTTAAATAATTAACAATAGTCCATTGTCAGATTTAGGTCCGCTATTTTTGCAAACGAACATCTCCTTGGAGCCTGCTCTAATAGTTTATTGCCTAATTAAAATGTCAATCAATACGATTTGTATGGTAAATAATATTAATTTTATGTTATTGGATGACAATATTAATGCTTAGTTAAAATTAAATACTTGTAAATTTGCCTGAAACAAACAGATAGTTTGTAGCTTCAAAATATTTAAATAAATCACCATTTTAATCGTTGTACTCAAACACATTTGAATTTTTTCGTGCTATTTCCTGCTACTTGTTGTGATACTTTTTCTTTCCTCCAACACCCATACCTATAGTACAAAAATTTATGAAGAAAATCACATCTATGCTTTATTGATGATACGTTATCTATACTAAGAGAAAGTTAAAAGCGCAACTAATAATAATATTGATTATTTCCACATTTATCGTGGATATGAGGCCTTAGCCATGGAAGGCGGGGCCACGGAATTACCGGCGTAGTAGGTCGAAGATTGTACTCCCCCGTCGGACATCAAATGCGAATACAGGGTATTAGATTAGTAATGCCGACTCACTCTGTAGATGTCACTTAAAGCTGACCGTCATTGCGCTTTTAACATTATACAGTTATTTGAAAATTCAATAATGATACTAAGAATGATACCTAATGCTTTCGTATCATGTTAAATGTATCTCTGGATTACTTAATGCACTCAATCATTTTATATAATAATTCAATCAATCATTTTAACACATTATAATGTATGCAATGTAATCTGTGTGTTGTAAAATATATGTGTAAGGAAACTGATGAGACGCGCTGATAAAAATAATCTCTGTTTCAAAATATGACTTGACTAAAAGTTTGTATGCTTTCTAACACTTAATAACTTAATAAATATTGACTTGCAAGATACAACACATAAATCGCCCTTCCCCAGAACGCGAACGGTGTAAAGAACGAAAACGAAACGTCCGCATTGTCCGAAGGTATTTGACGTTTCCTTCATAGCGAGACAGTGATATGGGTTGTGGACACCCCACCCTTGATTATGATAAACGACTTATGAAATTAAAACGGCCGTACAAGTTGCTATTCAAATAAGTCCTTTGTTGAAATTCATTCCGTTGACAAATCGCTCCTCTGCACTTCCATACATTGTCCGCTCGAAATGGGTCGCTCATAGAAATGGTTCTTCGAAGGCTATTTGAGACAATACGGTAATGCGTCAATCGTGCTCGCATGCCGTGTCCGACGTCCGATTTCAACGTAAAAGCTTCTGAATATACAATACTTATCGATCGCCACTTTATGAATTTACCTTTCCCTTACCTTGCAAGACTGTGATTGGTGCTGTCGATTGCCACTCCAAAATTTAAGAATGTAGCCAACATATTTTGTTGCTTGCATTTCTTTGAATGACTATCTAGTTAATGCTTCGTTGAATCAAATGAAAAGGTTATGTTTTGGAATAGAAAGGGGAGAATAATAAAAATTATAATGTTATATTCTTTGTAGTGTTCGTAACTAACCAGATAGTATTTTACGTTGTACTGATTTATAAGTTGCTGTGAAATGTGATTTATTTGTCTGTAAGCTAGATATTTTTATTTAAATCCATAACCACATAACTTCACCTTTTTAAACAAAAATCATATACATCTAAAGTATAGTCTGTTTCAAATACTTTTCCGGTAGTTTCGCACAAGAGTAAAGACAAATCCCCAAAACTATCAGACAAAGTTTCAATCGCTTTTATATCCGCTTCTCACGTCTCTTCCGCTCCCGCTGCCGCTCGAGCGCCCGCTCATTCCCATCGCTGTTAGAAAATTTTCAGCTACACTGGTTTATTTTCAGTGTCATTTCCTTATCACCGTGCCAAAATATGTGTTCATGGCTCTAACGTCAACTTAAATATTTTACACGTGTTCTCAGCATATATAACCGTATCTATAGAGGGATAAAGTTAGCTTTCATACTTGTTTGAAGGAACATAATATTCATTCGTTTTTAATTAAAATATGAAATGGCATTAAGAAAGATTAGAGAATTTACGTGAAAGTGGAAACTAAATTTCATTTCGTAATGTAAAAAGCAACATGAAAGGAGGTAGAGCGTCCAGCGACCAGCACTTTTAATTTCCATGAATAAAAACTGCGCTACGATTCTTTTAATGTTGAAATGCACGCACATTAAAAACCGGAATACAATACAAAAGCAATTATTTACAAAAATCTCTATGAAAATACACCGCAACTGCTTGTCGCAGGTAACCGCAATATTACCAGAAATATTTAATATTGTTACGAAACCATTGCACTCTGCCACGCGTTTTATATATATGCCGTTTTATAAAAGATTTAAAATGTGTTTTGCCCTTAAATTAAATAAAATGCGCCATGTGTCGACACGTCCACACAAATTAAAACCCTTAGATTAAGGATTGGTCTCCGCGCGCGCTACGACTAGATACCGCCGGCGTACTCGAAAAATGCGGCAACTAAAAGTACGCCGAAATCGGCGTACCCGAGCCAGTCGTGTCACAAGCATTGTGTGGAGAGGGCGTACCGATAGTTTCTAAAGATTTTGGACAAAACCTGAAGTAAAATGCCTGTTTGTGCCATAAAACTGTTTAAAAAAAATACAACAAATAATAAGAAAGACACTGGGATTACGTACCATCAGGAATAATCGTATTATTCAATATTTCACCTGTACTTTGAAAATGTTGTTTACGAAAATACGACGCCATTTAGTGTTGCCGTACTGCATATCCCAAAAACACACTTTTAATTTGAACTTATTTTATTCATAATGTTTTTTTTTTTCAATACTATTACTAACGCATATTATAAAAAAAATGATAATAACAATAATTTATTTCTGTTTAACCTTGTTTAACTGACTCATATGTATGTTATTTTTTTATTACCGCTTTTTTACTTTTAAAAAACCTTTGTGATAGTATAGTGGCATCGCAAGTGGATTTGAGACACATGTTCATGGGTACGATTCCCGGCAAGGCCAAAATGAAATAAAAATATTTTTCAAACTTCTTTCCAAGACAGCCCATTTCCCATTTATGGGGTAAAATTTATGTAGCTGGCAGTACAATTCTTCACACACACTAGCGTCCTTACAAATCGCCTTACACACACTACAGAACTGAGTTGCCGCACTCACGGAGCTATTGTTTTTAGGTGGAGCGGTATCTAGTCGTAGCGCGCGCGCGGAGACCAATCCATAATCTAAGTTAAAACCATTAAAATGTTTCGCAAAAATTCCTATGAGGAATATTGTTAAATTCCATGAAAATATTTTCAAAATGCTCAGTGACGTAAATAAAATAACCAATTTATTTGCGAGACGCAATTTCATTTTATTTTAATAAAGATAAAGTACGACTTATCGCTGTCATGATAATATATATTTTATACGCGGATTAAGTTTTTTGTCTGCCTTAAAAATATGGGAAAAGAAACAAAGTTTTTGGTTAGGTTTTAATTTTGATAAGTTTGTTTTAACATTTTACATGTATATTCGCCATAAATGTTATTAAAAATAGTGATAAATCTTTAATTCTGAAAAATAGAACATTGTAAACGAGTAAAGAGCATTTTCCAAACAAAATTCTTGGATAGATTGATTACATATCCAAACATGTTATGCTAAAATATCGCAATCCTCAAATCCGATGTTGGCTGCAACAATTCCGTAAGATAGTTCACAGTCTCCGTAATCTAAAATCCGTAATTTCTCAGCAAGTGTCAAGACGTTGACACCATTTGTCGCCGCATGCATATGTTTTGTAACCGCTGTATGTGGCTGTATGCAGCAAAACAACATCCATTTGATTCTTATCTACCTTCCAAACCACGCCACCGAGCATTCGAAATATAAACAGGTAAAACGATTTCTTTGTCGAGAAAAACTCTATTACGTACCTACACAAGATCGTCTATCTTGTTTCAAATATGAACCACTAGGAAAAGTTTTGTGGACAAAATGTTTGTTTCATATTTGTTGTGGCCAACCTAATGACGTAAGGGTCTCGTACGCGCCGTGCAGATAAGTCCCCAAATATTTTAGTATTATTTATTACTTTAGTTGTAACCCTAACCTTTAACGTTTTAAATAATAGCAATTGAGGTTACGCGTGTTTTGAAATTAAGCTGTTTTGTGTAACTACTTTGAGGACAGCTAGATTTATAACATGAGTTCGGCTTAATTTTTCACCCGTTTCACGCAGAAACGTATTACGCGTTCGAGGCTCGAGCAATAAACAACTAAGAAGATTTGTGAAACTGTGTCGGAAAGTTGATTTTGTGGACGTCTATAAATTGAAAGAATTCATCCAAACTGAGTGAATAAATTGCGAATTTTATAGAAGTCATCTCGGCAAATGTTTCCAAAATCATAGCGCACAATAAAAGTTTTATTGGCTCGCTATTGTCTCTGGGGAGGGCATAGGTGAGTGCGGGCGCGGGACAGCATCGGAAGCGCCTCGATCCCTCCCCCCCTTCACTCCCCCTCCGCCCACTCCGGCCCGCTCACTGCCCAGCAGAAACTTTAATTTTTGCGACAAATGTCGCACTGTAAAAGGACAGCGTTCCTGCACCGAAGAACTTTGCAAAATTCTCTCAATACCCATCGACGTTCGCTATCTCTACAATTGATATTTAAAGAAAAGACTCGCCGCAAGTTAAAATTAAGTGTCACAGTTTCAAAATAGTTACGTACCAGAAGCTCGCACTGGCGACGATGGAATCGCGTCGATTTCTACATTGTTATGATTTCTTTCTGTCGAACTCGGGCGTTTAAGAGAAAAGATTCTGAAATTCATCGAATGGAAATAAAAGTAATAAGTGTTAAAGTTCCACCACGCAATTAAACCGCATTTTACTGCTACAATCCTTGAAATAAAGGACTTTCAAAGAGTGTCTTTTTTGTTCGGGCTCCTTTATTTCTTGCGGTACACTCGTTGCACTGAAAATAATGTGGCCACTGTAATAGAGCTACCTGGAATTACACAATTGCACACGATGTCTATAACTGCGGTTTTCTCAAAAGAATTTTTCAAAGAGCTACTCTTACTATTGTCGTAGCGGCTACCTATAAATTGTATTATGCTATTCTATTCTATTTTTATTAAAACGTTGTGTTACATAATTAACTAGATGATTTGTCAAATGAAATTTACTGAAAGGCAAGTAAGTAGAATTCACGTCGATTAATATAATAACATTGCTTACCAGGTAAATCGTCTTTCAAGTCATCTGCGATAAATTGTTTTTCTTAGAATCTTTGCGATCTAATATTCTTTTTTTTTTCTATATTGTTACAATTTACACCACACTTATAATATTTATATTCATACATAGGGGTCAAATATAAGAAATTTATACCGAAGCTCGAGCGTACATCAAAATGTATTTCAATATGCGGCCATTTATAACTCTGAACTATGTCCCAAATTCTAGCCATACCTTAAAGCAGAATCTCGTCAAAAATCGGAAAATAAAACGTAAGTTATTTTGCTTCATAACAGTGCACATATCGCAATGCTGCGAGAGTATGGCTGCGGCCACCTGCTCAAAATGAACGGAGTGTTGTCGAAGTCGACATATTTGTTGCAGTGACAAAACGCAGTATTTTGCAGACGACGCGACCGGAATGGAAAATGATTTCCCTTCTTACTATTGTGGTGACGTGGCTGTGCGTCGACGTACCAAATGGATGCCGTGATTATATCCGTCATGTGTGGACCTCAAATATTTGGCAAAAACAGATTTGATCCTGTGAAAGAGTTGAGAATTTAAATTAACATAATATTTATAAGTGACAAACAAATCATTTCAAATAGATCTTCCTTACGGTGTAGAGAGATTATGGCTTGATGATGGATGTTAATGTAACAATTTCTAGAAAATTATAGTTATGATAAGTTAGGGAAACAACATTTTAATTTCACATTTTCAACTACAATCGTGCAATTACAAAAACCAATATACTTACTTACAAATAACCAAAAAATTATATCAGAAATATTAAAAATCAACCAGATGATCAATTAGCAAATAATAAGTAAGTAACAAATCAGTAAGTATTATTTGCTAATTGATCTGCATGAATGAATGAATGACCTGGCTCATTCCATAAAAACAAAAATGAAAAACTTCATGCATTTAAGTTGATCACATAAATGAAACATTATTCTTCAAATCCGTATGTATCGGAGAGTCAAATAGAAATTAAATACAGGTAAAATGCATTTACAGTGACCGCAAAGCTCTTTCGCAATTCCACCTCACTTTTTATAGCTTATCTCACTTGTCAGCGTTAAAAAGATAGCGCCCTGCATCAGCACGCATCCCATAGGAGACATTAGGTAACATAGACCGTACATTCAACTAGAAGAAGCAAGTATATTTATGAAAACCTAGCTTGGTCTCTAAATAAAGCAATAAGTAATTTACCAAGTTTCTAGATATGTAATTCAGTATGGTGCAATGAAGCATGGAATTAATAACCAACTAATACCAGGTTAGCAGAGGTATATTGAATCATGTGCAAAGTAACCTAATCAACAGTCAATATTATATGCATTTGCTGCTCCATTTAGACTATATCTGTGGTTTATTAAGAAAACGAGAGGAGTATTTTCTCTGCGTTCAGTTGTCAAGACAAGACCCTTCTCAATATCATTCAACGCTGTTGCGATTGCATCTAGGTGCTCTATACCGTACGTTCTTTCTACAACTGACACATTTTGGGTCTTAAGTGAATACTCTTTTTAGATGTTTCGCTAAAATGTCTGGCACGTCACTCTGATTTTACTTACTGAATTGAAAGTAGGTGCCGAATAGGTAAATACGTAAATTGATAAATTAAATAATTCCAAATGGAAATAAAAAGATATAGAGACTTCAATATTACAAGCAATACTAATTTTACTTAATATCACTTGCTGTAACATAAATACTACCAACTATAGAAGTGATCACCTATCTACAAGTGTGCTACAAGTTTAATTTTTATATCTATATCTAATTAATAAATAAGTATTGTTGAAATAAATTATTTATACATCAGGATTAGGGAACGAACTCTTGCTATAACAATACGGGATTTTAATTTTTACATGACACTATATTATATGCACAAAAAATCATTTGTATTTAAGACCACTAAAAACCAAATTTTGTGACTGCAACACCCCCTCTTAAGTAAATATTCACCTGAAATATGAAAAACATCTAAATGCATACCATTATACAACTTTAAATAGCTATTTATTTAAGCTATTTAAACTGGAAAGATCAGAGTCGTGGCCAGTCTGTGACGCCTAACTTGGCACCTGTGGTTTTTTGGTGGGAGGTACTACGAATGCCAACTATCTTTGTGGCTTGCTGCACTGTTTCAGTGTAAGGCGGAGTCAAGGTTTAAATCTAGCATTTTTAAGTGTTGCTAAAGAGTACGGAGTTTTTTATATGATGTATACATTTTTGAAGAACTATAGTTGACCCGAGGATAGTCGCAATGTTTAACTATTCATATGTAAAAAACTCTTGAGTTATATTATGTGGACCAAACAGACCGTAAAATTTGGAAAATCTGTTTGGATCTATATTTAACGAATATACTATTTCCCTTATCCTTTTCCGTATACTTTATTCTATACTAATTATATACATACATATAGCTTAAGTCCACAGCTTAGCACGCCTGGTATATTATTGGAAAGCAGTCTATACCAATTCTCCGGCTCATTTCCAACCTATATGTTATGCATATATACAATTCAGAGAAATCTTTTCAATCATAATTTTATGAAGTAGACCTTTTTACTTTCACAGACCCGAACACAGTTCCTGGAATTATCGATAAAGAAGAAGAAAATACAGTAATAAAAGACTAGTAGGATATGATCAAAAGGAGAATTTTTTAATGAACGCGCACGTTTCATATATTTTGAACTTAAAGTAGGTATTTATTAAGATTATTGAATACACCACTAGCACACTTTTTAGTACCGTAAGAACTCAATCAGTATGTTCACATTTTGATAGGTAAAATTATTGTAGCTTCCTCTTATTTTCAATAATAAAAATAAAAATAAAAAATCTAGATTACCTATATCTCATCTAAGTATCTCATAAACTGCTTTTAAATAATCCAATTTTTATATAATTTAGATAGTATAAAGCTTTCAAATAAAAATATTTTCAACCATTAACTTGATTACTGGATCGTACCTTTTTTTCTGTTTGCAAAGAATAAACTATGAATCCATTGAAAAGTAAATAAAAAATTCACTGTCGTTATTGCAATTTGTTTTGTTATCGAGCTCATTCGTCAGCATCATTGTCAAACAGTGGATTATAAAGCACTGCCATTTTTTTCAAGTTAGGACAGTGAGCCTTGTAGCAGAGATATACATGAATTTTTATTGTCAAATTTTTTGTACAAATATATTGAAGAGAACAAAAATGATTTAACTTCCCTATGAACTAAATAGTATAGACAATAAGTATTTTAATTTATTAAGGTTTCAATGAGAAATGAATACCAATGACATATATTAAAAATTAAATTTAAAAAAAGTACTGAACTGTAACAACAATAAATACTTTCTTACCATTCATTTATGTCTTACTCAACTCTAAACCATATATTATTTTTTTTTATTTCTAGGTCATAGATACAACTATGATAAAACTATAATGCCAAATGACCAGAAACTTGTTTGGACAACATTGACTCAATAGTCAATATACATTTCCTTGAATAAATGAGATGCCTAACGAATATCTACCAAACCACATTTCATAGTAATCAAAGCATTATATGAATTAGAGCAATAAATAAGACTCCTATTATCGGTCGAACATAATATCGCTAGTCAAAGAAGCTAATATCGAAAGTCGAGAAACTTAGCCAAATCACGGTCTTAAATACATACAAATGTCGCCACCAATAAATCCACAATCGACGATAATCTATGCAATTTGGCTCCCGGCGTTCTTACATTAATACGCCTTGCCAAAAAATTATCCGGGCTATAAGACGTTTGAATGCTCGCTGTAGTAATTATTTTCAAAGCCTAATCCGCGGTTGAAACATCGTAGCATCGGGGAAGTATAGAATGGAGGGTACTCGGCATTGTTGGAGCTTGAACAAAGGCAAGGGCTCTTGCGGTCGGCGTGACCTCGCACCGCCCTCGCGCGTTTTCTTTGTACAATCACGTTTTTAGGACGGAGTGAATCGAGCGTGTTGGTTACACGACACTTGTCATCCTTACTCATCCTTGCTAACATCACATAAATCCATATCGCGTGAAAGGACAGTTTAGTCCCGACTAAGTGTGGTTAGATTTGACAAATATTATGTAATTTTGTGTTCGTTAAGTGTTTTACTAGCCAAATAGCGAAGCTAAACTTTTTATCCTCCTCCAGTTACGTTTTCGTACACAAAAAACGATCGGATCTAAAACGTAAACAATAAAAATACCTAGCTGAAAAGCAAATATTCATTCTAATTCTAAACAAAATTGTAAAACAGAAATCAAATGGAATTGAGAATTTCCATCGGCAGTAAACTCGATGAATTGGAGGCATATTAAGTTACAACTAGAACCTTTCGCACAACTCCGGTAAAACTCGCGACTTTTAATGTAAAAGTTACGCTTGCAGATTTTTTATAAGTCCTACCGCGTGGCGTCTCGAGTTAAAGATATTGCCGCTACAAAATTTCTCCTATTTACGTTGATTACGGTTACACCGACTGAATTATTGTTCAGCATTTCTACATTTTAACTATTTTATTCGTGTTTTGCAAAAAGGAAGAAGTATTTTAAACTATGTATTTTGAAATTATTGAAGACCAACATTACTTCTGATAATTGTTGCAATTACCAGAAACAGTTCTTAGAAATGTTGTGTGGGATGTCGAATTAACTATAAATACAGACATAAATTAATGAAAACATACACAAATCAGACACATAGAAGTTTATTCTTGGAATGTTGATATATAAACGCAGCTCCGGGTATCATGATTTCCTGGTACATTGAACTATGAACTTCCATAGTTCATTAAACAGGATAATAACTAACGTCATCTGAAATGGCGCACAAAAATATGAAATGAGCTTCTGCATTTGTATGAATGTTGTGTAACATGTTAAATTATCTAGGTAGAGATAAACAGCGCGCGGGAACAAACACATAGTTTGCACACCCGCGGCCTCTCAACGCCTCTAGCACCTCTCAGACTTACCTACTGCAAATTCCGCTCGACTTCTTTTAGCGAAATAGAAAAGAAAATGGTGACACAATATTCTCTCTAAAAATTCTACGCCTTCATTTTATAGTGAAAAGAATATTCACGTAGACTTTTAATGTGGCTCAGATTTTTCAATGTCACCCGCATAAAGTGATAAAAATGTTATAAAATAAACACCGCTGTATTTTTATAAGAAAATCTTTTTGCATTACACTCTGAAGTGGTATTCTGTTAATGTCATTACAGAGATACGCGATCGCTGCACCATACAATTTTTAATTAATAATAGGAAATTAACATCTATGTTTAATTTGCTCCAAGAAAGCAATAATAGATATGTTTCAAAGCAATGTCGCTCGAAGCAAAGAGCTAAGACTAAATAAATTATGAGAAGATATTAATCCATCCCCTCAACAAGAGTGCAGGCTATATGCAGCGAAGTTTAAACTGCCGTCTCGTCGGACAAAGAATCTTAATTATTTTAAGCCGTACAAGGTCTGTAGTAATTTGTAGTTTAGTCGCAGCGCATTTATTTTATTGTATCATCAGCTAGGAGCAGGATTAACCAACGGCGGGGTATTATTTCACAGATTTTCACGGCGTCTGCACATCTCGAGAGGGTCGTAACAATCGTCTATCTTCAAGTCATTCTTTTTTAAGTGTCCTCCATCGGAATTAACTTATTCTCTTCGTTGACGCTTTGTTTTGTAAACTCGAACATAAAACAGAAATTCGGAGTGCGTATTGTAATTGAAATGCTTGGCGTTATTGACGATGGGATTTAATGGAATAGAGATTATATTATGAGTAGGTACTTTGATCGAAAAAGTTCGTGAAAATATATAGCTAACAATAAATGTAAAAAATATCAGCATTTTTGTGAAGAAGAATTTAGGAAATACATCTTTAAATAATAATATCACAAATTTTATACAAATGAAAGCCTTTTAGCAGCGAGGGATGACCATTTAAACAATATTTATATTTAACGTTTAAAAAGAATCGAATACAGGAATAAAATACCACGAAATGGCACCGCAATTTTATCAAACTGTTTAACAATGCTATAAGCGTAATTCATTTGTCGATAAAAGTCATAAATTGTGTAGTGCAAAAGATGGCTAAAGACCGCCCAAAGGTTCGATTCGATGCAAAGCGATAAAGCGTGTGAAAGATTCATCATAGCCCTCCAGGGAGCGATTCCTCTTCCAAGTTGTTGCCGACCTTCCGCCCTCTAGCTCCCCTTATATCATATTTTTCAAAATTTCCCACCAACTTGCCGAAGAATTTATAAGGCGCGAGGCAAACACATGCTTTACTATTGTAATATTGATTCCACAACTTATCAAGGCCTTTCCGTAAACAAACTATTTGAACTTTCCGTTAGAGGGAAAATCTGAAACAATATTTTATATCGCTACATAGTTAGGGGGATAAAATTGCGCTACAATGTGTTATTCGTATTTTTCCTTAAGTTAATTAAGTGTTAATGTAGTCATAGTTTTATTATATGATAAAACCAATTCAAACTATCCTTAGATTCATAATGAAATTTAGTAAATGTTATGTAAAGTCAAAAATATTGTTTTAATAATGTTCTATTTAAAATACATGTACATACCAAGTATTTATGAGCTATACGATAACAAGGCAAATCTCTACAGTATACAACTCAAGAGCTAGAGCATTGCATTTTTTCTCTTATGTTTTACGTGTACAACTGGCATTATTATAGTGCATACTTGTACGCATTTAACCCCAAGTGCCATTTAAGTCCTTAAAACCTCCATAAAAAGAGCAAATATTACCTGCAATTATCTTTCTTTTATTTCTTTTTCCTGGAGTTGACATTTAACGCCTACGTATTTACGGAATGCCGAACAACCGACGTATTTATGAGGAACAATATAAAATTTAAAAGCTTTAGGAAAAAATGTAACATGAAATCAAACACCTACGCAATACGTAAGAGGCCTTCGTGCCGAGATCTCGCAAATAAGATTTTATATAAATCACTAAAATAGGTCAAATTATTTTCCACCCACTTTAGCATAATTATGTTATACTACATTCAAGTGCACGTCTATCGTAAGATTTTATCTTTTCTCTGGATTATTTTCTTATCATTGCTGCTTTTATTTTAAAACTATATAACTAGAAAATTAATTTTCTTGTTACAATTTCACGACACTAAGGAGACAGTTTAAGAAATTGATTACAAGCGCCTGTAAGGATAGTTCGCAATAAGTTAAAGAACTATTTGTACAATAGTGTTTCATTTGTGGTGATTTAAATTCATGGGATTCAGCCAAACCTTTGGAGATCTTGTATGGCAGCACGGGTCGAACACGTTTTTACTTTGATGTTTTCGTAATGCGTTGGGATTGACCACCATACTTTAAGGTTTTGGCACATTTGTAGGTTGCGAAGTCTTACGTGTTTTTTGTTTTGACTTTTGTATTTATTTGGTATTTTATTATTTATTGACACTGCTACAACCCTTTTATATACTGAATGAATGAATGAATGTAATTACAAGTTAGTAAATAGAGGCCTGGCCTGGAAGAAATCGCTTTTAAGCGATAAGGTCACCTTTTGTACTTTATCTCGCATACATACAATGAATATATATTATACTGTACATTGTAATATTGAATGGTGTGGTACAATAAATAATTAAATAAATAAATAAATAATTTATCCATAAATAAATATTTCAACGCAGAATAAATGCCAACGCTTTGAATAAAACAAACCAAAATTGTATTGAGTAAGAATAGTTTCACCACTTTATCTATTATTTGGAACATGCAGGTTTATCCGATTGCATATGCATGTAACACTGCATTTCATTAAATTGGTCCCGATGTCCTATGTATGCGATATTCTACGCGAGTGTGAAATAGATTTCTCACATACTTTGTATAGCTATTTCTTGATGAAATTGGATATCGAACTTATAAACTAATCTAAATGTGAGTTAGATTTCGATTATTTTAAAAGTTTATCGTTGTATTTAATGGTTGAAAAGTATTTGTGGATAAATAATAATAAAGTTTTATATTATGTGGCAAATAAGCAGATATTTTTATCATTATTTTAAATTCAAATTCTTTATATTTTAATTGTGTTTAGACTCAAGCGATCTAACTTGCTTTGACTTTAGCGGGAGCTAGTATCTAATCTATGCATGGAGGTCAGTGGATATTAACATTCAATATTAAAAATTAAAAATCTTTATTAACAAAAACACATTACTATACTGCCTTTTATGGCGCATAAAGAGTAAATATCTTTATCCCATTTTATTAATTCTTTAGTAGAATTCTCTACCCACACTCACTGTACATGGAAAGAATTTGATACCTACTAGATATACACATGTGTGTATAACTCTACGAAATCGTTATATTTCGACAAGACTATTCCCTATAGCTTTTTAATAGGCTTCAAACCATCCATTATCAAATACGCGTACCATAACTAGGTGAATACAGTGAACCGTTAACTAAAACTCACAAATATAGAACAACGATACTATTTCTTGTGGTTTGGAATTACGGCATATATTTGCTTGAACACAAAAACAGAATCAAATTACTCCGTTGCGTAGAGCTGATACTTTATAAATCTGCCCAAACTGGGAATGTACAATTGAAATGACACCTATGACAGGTCCCAGAAGAGTCATCATTTAGCATATTAATAATGGCGTAAAGTTATTATAATATGTTGCTTATTCAACAAATTACTTTATGATTGAATACGGGAGTTTGAAAGCCTATGGGGTTTACCTATGTATTTTCATTAAAATGTGTTGTATTTTTTATTTATTTAGCCCTTTTTTATGAAGAACGTTCTCGCAAACGTTCTTTTAGAAACTGCTTTAAAAATAAACCTAAAAAAATATTTACGACAACACGAAACCTACCACAAAATGTGGAAAAACCTTTGATCATAACATAAAAGTTAAAACTATATAGAGCAAAAATAACGAATAACTAAGATATAACGAATCCTCCCGTGCATACACACAAAAATGACACAAACGTTGACTGCATAAAGATTAAAATCCTAACGGATACAGCCAACAAAACGCGCAGTTTGTCCTGCGAGAAATAAAAATACAAACCGTAAATGCGCCAAAAAATCGCAAAGTATTCTTTGAAATCTTTCTATTTTCCAAAATAATCCAGTAAAGCGATTTAGTTTGGAGGTTATATAAAACAAGTGAATTTCAGAAGCACCTATGCGGACAACTGGGAATTCCGGCAGGTACTTAATAGTGTCAGGCAGAGCTTAAATCCGACGAATGACCGGCGGCGATAAGAGCGAAAATAGTTGATTTTAGTTTTTCACTAAAATCCACTGTCAAACAGACCGGTGTTTTTATTTGATTTGTAAAATTCCAGGTGCGATGCAAAATAACGCTGATTTCAGAGACTTACTGTGTATTTATGTAGATGTTTGGAACGTTTATTCTATTTGCGTTGCTCTAATTCTTTTAGAAGTCGGGACTACTATGTTTTACTGAAATACATGTTTATGTAGGAATTTAATTTTAAAATAATAATACGATTTCTGACTTCATTTTTTAGGATTTACGATACGATGATTAGAGAATAAAGCTTACAATGAAACACTTCCTAAAAAAGAGCCTTTACTATTTACATAGATGTTGCAAATACTGACAATTTCAGTATTTCCAAATCTACTAAATATATTAACACAAGCAATACCCCCTCCTCTTACAATCCAAGGTATTGAGAACCCGTTTGGCTCTCGATAGTTGAGCTTTTGCCGTAAACAGTGGCAACTGCAAGCCAGTCAAATTGGCCGAGTACTTGATTATAATTAACTGGCAACCCTGGCAAGTTATAGCCACAGACATTCGCTGCCGACTAAGGATCATCATATGAATTTAGGGCGAATTCAACGTTCTGCGCTAGGGCTGAACATATTGCGTTTCCGAATTAAGTGCTCGTATCCTCATAAACTTGGTTTCAAGCACAATCGTTGCCAATCAATTCTGTTGATTGAATGTAACATGCAATTTATTTAACGACATTTATAATGAAAGGCTTTAAAATGTTCGGTTTGCGTTTTGGTATTTTAAATACGTTTATTGCGGATTTATCGTGCGGTTTTATAGTAGTTATTAATTATTAATTTTTTGGTGTTTTATAAAAGGTAATATTAAATTCATGTGTCAAAGCTTTCTATGGAGAGATTTATTCAGTCATTCTTCACGAACTTACATTAAAGTTGGATATGATGCACAGTTGAAACTACCAATCTGTCGTAATACTAAAATGAATGAAATCCCAGCACCATCCCCGTTCAACCCTAAACAAGACGGCACGGCACCTACGCTGTAGTAAACGCTAATTCAGGAAATCTAACGTAATCCTATACCAAATACGTACGTGCAGCTAGCCGGCAGTAAATAATCAAATCAGGTTGATTTATAACATGTGCGGTATGCTTATTAAACGGGCATTGGGAGATTTGATTGTGCGATCTTGTGGCCTAATCAGTTATATTGTGTAACGTTTAACATTGCGGTTGGTGGCGTCTGTGGAACATGAATTATTACTTTAATCTATTTCAATTAAATCGAAGATTATTTACACTATTCCGCTAATATCTGCGCGGATTGTGTGCTTTGTTGTTGGGGAATGTTTCGATTAATATACGTTTTGAGGATATACGAAAATGTGTTTTCTCAGTTATTTGTTAATTGAAACGAAATTGAAGCACATACGTTTCTAAAAATAGTAAGGATCATCAGTAGTCAACTTAAAATAATCTGTAATTAATCTTAATATATATAAATCTCGTGTCACAATGTTTGTCCTCAATGGACTCCTAAACCACTTAACCGATTATAATAAAATTCGAGTTTGAGTTTTGAGTTCGCACACCATGTGCAGTTCGATCCAACTTGAGAGATAAGATAGTTTAAATCTCAAATCGTTTTTTAGAGAAAGCGGGCGAAGCCGCGGACGGTAAGCTAGTATTTCTATATATATAGAATTTCGCACCTACCAATATTAGTTATTACCTAATACATAATTAATTTACTCTAAATATAGCTGGAAAAACATGAAAACTAGTTTCCAACTTTTCAAAACACACTTTAAAATCGAAATGAATATTATTTCTCACTAATTTAATTTTGCGGTTGAATAGTTCCGCAGTAACTATCGGGTAGGTGAAATCGTGTAATTGTACAAAATGAAAACTCGTCACAAAAGTACTTAAAACAAGTTCTAAACTACATGCCACTATATGACCCACATCCAACTATGAGAAACTAAATGAAACTGGATTACTCACAAAGTTGTACTCGTATAAAATTAACTATGACATTTGCGTACAAGGATGAAATCAACTGAAAGTCTAGCAAAGGTGACAGGAAGTGGGGAGCAGCCGAGCGCAGCGAACGTGCTGGCTCAGCAACCGCGCGACCTACCGCTGCAACTCGATCGTGCACCTACTCGAATCACACTCACTTTAAACTCGATTGAAACGGGAACATATTATATTTTTTATTCTCACGAATAACCCACAATAGTCAATAAATGAATAAACAATTTCAAACTAAGGTGTAACGAGTAATACGAATATTTATTTTAAACAAAAAAGTTATCACGATATGACTTATTTATCGCGGAAAAATCTTCATTAATATCTAAGCAGCTAATTGGAACAGTTCAAACAATAAAACTGCGAGCATATTGTAATCATCCTTATTTTCTAACTCCTAGGCAATTTTCATATTAAAAAATATTAATAGATACATCTTTAAATGCGAACTTAAAATATTACCAACCAAATACTAGAATTCAATACAGCGTTCCCAAAGGAGATGACATTTCCCGTTCCTAATCTAGAGCACTTCGCGCGAGCAATATTATTGATACCTGACCTGGAATTTCCGAGCTGTCTTGTTATAAAATCAGGTGAGTGGTCTGGCATTGCGTGTTTTAGTAACATTAGGTGTGCATTGTTTAAAATGAGAAGAATCTGTAGTAGAAGCGATCGTAGCCGCGAGTCCGCGAGTAAGCGATTTTGCACAATACGCCCGACACAGCGAGCTACGACGTAATTACGTACCTACCTACGAAATGCGAGCTGCTTAAATCTTGCACTGCTTAAATTTGAAGCGAACATCGGTGGTCCGTATTAATTTAATTTTCATTGTTGATGTACACATAAACGGGTTTTAATTTTAACGAAACATACTGCCTTTAGTTCAGAGTAAACATTGTTATGATAACAATCACTATTATTATAACAGCGCTAAGCATGAAAGGCTAATTCAATTTGCGTCTTTTGTGTGCTACGCGGTGGTTTAATTTGCCATAATGAATTTAGACTTTAAGTGAACAAAAATAGCCTTTACCGTTTATTAATTTTGTCGTAACAGGATTCTTACATACGAAATTGTTATGCTACAAACGTGCATTTATCTTACACGTGTGATGAAATCCTCTGTCAATAGGATTTTCTTTATTTGGAATTTACAAAATGCAGGTTACAAAGATACCGTGAATCGCTTGTAGATAGGGCGAGGTAGCTAAATGGCGTAATTAAACGGCGCCGTCGAGACTTATCAAAATCGATAGATAAAATAATTTCGAAAAGAAAAGCTTCTATGGTAAAAACCATTTTAGCGGTGGGTTTGGCGTGTACGGATTTTCAAAAATGTAAAAAAAAACAGTTACTTGGGCATTCTCGAGCGCGTCAGATATTCATACTACGTATGCCCCAAGTGCCTCTGATAACAACGGTATACTAATCTGCCGGTTTGCGTGGTGGGGCTAGGCATATTAATTCGTCAAAAATGCACAAAAAAAAAATTTACTCGAGCGCGTCAGATTTTCGGAAGGGGTGTTAAGTAGGCCCCAAGGAAGCTCCCCTTAAAAAAACTGACGATTTCGGCGTGACGATAAGTTACGATGAATTTTTGAAAATGCAGAAAAAAAAAGTCCTTTTGAAATACTCGAGCGCGTCAGATTTTCATAGGGGAGGTTTATCTCGGTCTCCTGAAAGCATATTTTCTTAATCTGACAAAAATGTTGGTGGGTTCTCTTAATCTGACCGAAAAAGGTTTGAGAGTTCCTTTTTTTTAATCATCGTTATTTCATATCAATTTTTCTTAACACCCTCAGTTTTCGAGATATACTCAAAAAACCGGGAGTTTGAGTTTTTATGATGCTTCAAGTCAAAAAGTTTTACCTTTGGACAAAAATGTAAAGAGACCTTTTTTGTGTAAAATAAAATTACCTTTTTTGTTTATTCAAACTTTTTTTTTGTAAAATGTATCGTTCGCGACTTATATACTGCAACGCGTTTTTCGGAAGACGAAATGGCTCCCCCAGACTTCCGGTCACGCGGAAACCGGCAGATTTTGTATTTTTAGTAAGTTTTAGATTATATTCTTCAAAATAAAAATAAAAACAATCGCGCTCGAGAATGCCGGATTAACGTTTTTTTTTTTACAAGTTCGCGACCCTATAACTTGGCGGCGTCAAGGACTTATCGTCAGATTAGTTAAATTTAGTCTTAAAACACTAAAATCAACCCCCAATATCTTAATCTGACGCGCTCGAGTATTTCAGACTATCGATTTTTTTTTACTAATCTGATCGTCTATCCTGGGCGCGCGTCACTACTTAAAGAGCTAAATAGTTAACAAGGTTGTTCTATTAGGTCTAAGGTATCTCTCATATCTTAAACTGCCACGCTCGAGTATTGCAGAAAATTCCCCTCTTCGCCTCCCTATCTATTGGAGCAACCCGTGAATTCAGTAAAAAAGACGTTAGTACTACCCTTTTATATTTAAGTCGAGCACGCTACGCCCGACCGCATTAGACTACCAAAGCTGAACAATTTAATGACGATTGACTATTCATACCACATTCGAGCGGTTGACCGCCTTGGTACACTTGATTTAAAGTCTAATTATTCTGAGATCTCAGCCGTGGCGGACGGCAGGCGGGCTCGTAATGAACGCCGCGGCGGGGAGGGGGAAATGCAAAATGTTGCAATTGCATTTCTCCCGTCAGAAAAACAGCTTACACTGGCAAAAATAATTAAGAGCATTAGTAGAGTCGGGGAATGGAGTGTCGCACAGTAAATAGTCTACTAAATAGCCACCTACATATTTTATTGGCGCAGGACTCGAAGGCAGAAATACGTAATGGCGGAAATTATTTTGTCTTTTAGGGTCGGGATTTAAGTTAAATACTTTATGGTGACAAAACTGTGTTTATTCGGGATGTGATTGCAAAATAATGGTTATTAGTCAATTCGTATAATTAATGGTACCTATTTATTACATTGATGTAATGTTAAATAATTATGTATGTTTTAGAATAGGATATTTAGGATTAAAATTTATTGCTT
Organism: Colias croceus; assembly: GCF_905220415.1. NCBI lineage: Eukaryota > Metazoa > Arthropoda > Insecta > Lepidoptera > Pieridae > Colias > Colias croceus. Next base: position 4,706,059 of record NC_059540.1, on the reverse strand, counting down.
CACATAATCTTATTTGGAACAATAATATGTAATGCCTATTAGTAATTAAGTTTCCATTTAACATAGCAGCAAAAAGGCAGATACATAACAATAAATGATAATACTTGGTACAGAGTTGTTTCCACATAATACTAAACAAACAACCCGAAACTACCCAATGGGCAATGAGCGGCCACAAAATCAAGAGGATTGTGGGACAGTGTCCTATGGATTCGTCTTACCCTTGTTTTTGCGGGACGTTATACGCTTTATACGGCATACACATTATAAGCTCCCCAACAAAAAGCTTTACATCCTCGCTATACCATTATACACGTACTAGAATTTGAATTTAATCTCGGCCATATCCGTCGCATCAATAATATTCCAGCGAGCGATCTCTAGTAAAGCCATGTAATACCATGTACACGTCTCCACCCACACAAACCAACATCGATCGGCCAGCGTTGACATCTCGAACACGATCGGTAGCTCGTACCTCTATCACTCACTATCCTCACCCTCGGCTGACATGTCAATAGTAGTGAATCAGGTTTGAGTGCTGTTTAGAAATGCTAAAACCCTACCGCGGACTTCGAATGCATCATTTGTTCGCTGTCACCAGGCCACTTGACGACGGTCCAAAAAAAGACAATTCCAATTAAATTGAACCACTAGCCGTGAAATTGTTTACCTTCCCCAGATTTCTTTGCATTCTTTATAATGTACTTAGTTGGGGACCTTTAAGTTCAAACCCAATCGTCAATTTCGTATTTTTCCCTTTTGTATTTTGCTTTTATTCCCTCGTCTATTTTCATTCGAAATCTGTTTCAATATAGAAATGATTATTATCATTTTTTATCCCTAGAATAAAATCCTGTGATAAAATCAGATGGCCATTAAACTGTTAAATTAAAAAAATCGTTTGTATCTCTTAACATTTTTGTAGATAGGTAGGTGAATACATTAAAAGAAACATAATTACATTAACACCATACAAATCAAATAAATAGAACTGAACGTCGTCGACATTTTCTCATGAATTTCACAAAAAAATAGTATAACAAAACCGGATACATCTGAGTTCTTTCAAACTTTTGCTAACACGTAATAACTATCAGACATCACAAGACGTCCACTAACAATGTAACTGCAACGCTGACCTTGCCTTTCACTTCCGACGCATCAGATCGACTTGGAAAGGTACAAAGTCAAGTTTTTTTTATTTTCCCAGGCAATTTATCAAGTGAAACAGACGTGTGTCTCGGGTTATCCGGGCGGAGTAACGCGACAATAGCGCCGGGGTCCACCACAGAGTCAGCAAACGCGCTCAAATTACTATAGCATTCCGAATAAGATCGTATTGTACTCAGCTCGGATAATGGAATAGATACTAAAAATTTTATGATGTTGTAGCGAATTACGGCGATGCCCTTCGATATTTTACTTTCGGTAAGGGCATTGAAAAACCGTATCTAATTTATTTACGTTTTATAGTCGATTTGTTCATTAAAGTGAAATATTTAGTATAATACCCTTTAGGTACGATTTATATTTGCTCGATTTAAGTATATCTAACGGGTGTCTCCGTTTTACAGAATTCCTAATTAAGCAGTTCATATTTACACAGTATTTAAGTGTACAAAACGCATGTTTTAAATCTATCCTCCCACTCCCTAATTTGCAATCACTTATTAAACTTCCTAATTATCTTTACTGTCTGCTCATTCCAAATATAAACAAATTTTAATTAAGGCCAGTGTAAAAAGCTATTAAAACTAAAACATCGAGTAAAGCGCTTGGCCGAGAGCGGACCAAGCCTGGCACACAACCAAACCGTGCGAACCAAAACTCGCACACTTACCTTCATTTGGCAATCTTTCGCTGCATAAAGCACTTTCGGAGTGAATTACCAAATTCTTTTAGATGATTTAATCAATCCAATTAGTTGATTACATCTGATGAAATGAGGGAACGTTGCGTCATTGGTTTTTATATTTTTAAGCAGGCCGAGGGAATGGTACCTATGTTTTAAGAGTTTTTGTGTTGTATAATATATTGTATAAGCTTGTATCTATGTTTTAGCAGTTAGCTGAACTGAGTGTACAGCTATATTATATGTATTTATTTCACAGTAGCTATCAAATATCAGAAAACTCATGTCATGTCTACAATAATTACTATTGAGTTGTAGACGGAGTATAGAGAATTTTTTCTTTAATATTATTTTCGTTATATTAAAAACTTTTCATTTTATTGAAAATCGTCACATTTCATTCATTACAATCTTTGTATTCGAGGCAAACATAAAAGTTGATCTTTGCACTAATTTTATGTTTCGCCGGTATATGGTGTAGAATATTATCAAGACTTGCAAAAACTACATGAATATACTTAGGTAGGTAATATAATAATTAATAAATTTTAATAACTCAGGCCCCGGAACCACAGACACAATAATTAGAAAATCTATTGTGTCGTGGACCGATGGGGCCGCTTGGGGCTCAATGGGTTAACATTAATTGAGAAATGAAGTCCATTTGTATTAGATAGAAGAAAATAAAAATCCATGTCCATGCTCACGTTTTATTCGAAAATAAATATTAATAACTTATATTTATAGTATCTAATAATTAACAACGTAACGCTTTTCTGGAATGTGGATATATACCTTAATTTCCAAGACTGTTTTTATAATATTTTAAGTATAAAATAAAAAATACACTGAGGGTAAAATAAATTACTCTAGATTATATTAAAACATACCTAATGTGGACACGCCACAACTTAAAAAACAGTTGCAAGATTCTAACTATAAATAAACTAAAAAACTCCTTTATCTTTTAATTTCAATGTAACAGATATTTTTTATTACAACATTTAACTTTAAATAAGTCATATAAATAAGTTCGATCTATATTTGATCGACGCAAACATTTTCACTCTTCATTTGTACCTTTACTCGAGCCAAATGCACACAAACATAATTTACTAGCGTCAACTATAAAGAATAACTATTCATACAAAATGTAACCAATACATTTTACAAATTACTCTCATAAATTAGGCCATAATATTATGCTAGATATATGAAAATATTTAATATCTATATATTTTTACATATTCACTCCAATATCACTTTTTATGTACAAAATATTACGACCATCGAATTTTCTAGAATCCAATGAACGAACATAAAAATTACCATATTATCTTAATTGTGGCAGCAATTTTGCATTAAACTAAGGCCGCAGTTCACCGAAAACAATATAAAATATCCGATCATACTATATTTAAAAAAAAACATTAACAAATGTATTATTACGTACGTTATTTTACTATCTAATTGTAAAAAACCGAAATTATGAAATAACCAAAGCAAAAATACAATTTAATATTATTCTTCAATTTCAAAACAATCTAATTTATGTTGAAAAACTGATACTTTATTTGAAAATGTTTATAATCTGACAGTTTTATACAAAGTCGGTAAGAACAAGGCCATTACATTATATCATACAAATATTATTTTAAATAATCTCTAATTGTCTCTATATATATGAAAAATACAATAAATATACAATACACCAAAATATTTAGGTACCGGTTATCACAAATTTTGTTTATAATTATTTGACACTACATATTATAACTCTGAATTACCTACTTGGTGACAGAATAAACCTTTAAGATAAATGTAATAAATTATTGTAGATAGGGAGGCGAAGAGGGGAATTTTCTGCAATACTCGAGCGTGGCAGTTTAAGATATGAGAGATACCTTAGACCTAATAGAACAAACTTTTTCACTATTTAGCTCTATATGTAGTGACGCGCGCCTACGATAGACGATCAGATTAGTAAAAAAAAATCGATAGTCTGAAATACTCGAGCGCGTCAGATTAAGATATTGGGGGTTGATTTTAGTGTTTTAAGACTAAATTTAATTAATCTGACCATAAGTCCTTGACGCCGCCGAGTTATAGGGTCGCGAACTTGTAAAAAAAAAACGTTAACCCGGCATTCTCGAGCGCGATTTTTTTTATTTTTATTTTGAAGAATATAATCTAAAACTTACTAAAAACACAAAATCTGCCGGTTTCCGCATGACCGGAAGTCTGGAGGAGACATTTCGTCTTCCGAAAAACGCGTTGCAGCATATAAGTCGCGAACTTTACTTTTTCAAAAAAAAAGTTTAAATAAACAAAAAAGGTAATTTTATTTTACAAAAAAGGTCTCTTTTCATTTGTGTCCAAAGTTTAATTTTTTTTTACTTGAAGCATCATAAAAACTCAAACTCCCGGTTTTTTGAGTATATCTCGAAAACTGAGGGTGGTAAGAAAAATTGATATGAAATAACGATGATTAAAAAAAAGAAACCCAGAAACCTTTTTCGGTCAGATTAAGAGAACCCACCAACATTTTTATCAGATTAAGAAAATATGCTTTCAGGATACCTAGATAAACCTCCCCTATGAAAATCTGACGCGCTCGAGTATTTCAAAAGGACTTTTTTTTTCTGCATTTTCAAAAATTCATCGTAACTTATCGTCATGCCGTAATCGTCAGTTTTTTTAAGGGGAGCTTTCTTGGGGCCTAATTAACACCCCTTCCGAAAATCTGACGCGCTCGAGTAAATTTTTTTTTTGTGCATTTTTGACGAATTTATATGCCTAGCCCCACCACGCAAACCGGCAGATTAGTATACCGTTGTTATCAGAGGCACTTGGGGCATACGTAGTATGAATATCTGACGCGCTCGAGAATGCCCAAGTAACTGTTTTTTTTTACATTTTTGAAAATCCGTACACGCCAAACCCACCGCTAAAATGGTTTTTACCATAGAAGCTTTTCTTTTCGAAATTATTTTCTCTTTCGATTTTGATAAGTCTCGACGACGCCGTTGAATTACGCCATTTAGCTACCTCGCCTCCCTATCTATTGCGAAGTACTTGATCCTTTCAAACTCTTTAAATTATCTCCCAATAACTTTACCCATATTAATCGATATAAGCTTTCTGCAGCGATTAATAAAAAATCCTAAAAAATATAGGATACGTGCAAATATACGAAAAAAATGTGTGCGTGTACTAGTGTACACACGTAAGAAGTGAAACTTCTTTATGACCTTATTTATCAAAAAATAATTTACTATGTGCAACTTTAAAGTAATACTTCGAATCACGCGTGGTAGGGATAAGAAAAAGATGGCGCGTAACGGAAAAATGTCACGCGTAACGAAAAAATGTTACATTAAATTTTTTTCCAACCCCGATAAAGAAGTTTCACTTCAATAAGTGAAAACTTACTCAATAATGAATTACAACCAATATAATCTACGCTAAATGTGAAAGTAATTCTACAAAATTTTCCTCTTGTTCTTTCAAATAAATTAAAGAGACCTTAATACAACAAATATATTCCCAAAAATAAGTCACAATGTTATTGCTATAAGGACTTAATAAACATTCGAGTCCAACTTAGTCTAATGACTCATAAATTAAGTGTATATTTTACTATCTATGCTATAAATATTAAAAAAGCGAATTATTCCATAATTAACTTTATATTGTTTTCTATATTCTATTTATATATTAACGACACAAAATATATGAAAAATCTCACAACTTTTGGTCAAAAATCGTAATTATTCGAATTCAATATTGCGGATATTTTCAATAGATTGATTGATTGAAACAACGATATATAAACCTGTTTTGTCCCTTTCGCTCTTATGATGTTTTACATAAGTGTGAACGAGACAAATCATAACTACAATCACATAATACCAACGAATGAAAGAGTAGAGCCTACTGTATTAAGTTGCATACATTTTTCATGCAATAAGAAATAATTTGGTTTTATAAAGATTTCTTCGGTAAGGAGACTCTTGGTGAATTAGAATATAACCTTTTAAATAATTCTGGGATATTGTTGTCGGGGAACAAGTTGCACAGCGAAACTGTAATAAACGAACATTACATTCTTATTTATTTTGTTATAAAGCAAATATATGCATATTATAAAAAACGACCAATATCCTTCTCAAAAAGGGAACATAATAATAACATAATTACTCCAAAAGTAAAATCTACTTTCTAGTGATCCTGGTGGTAATAAAATACAAAATTATTAGCAAATATAGTTTCTCACCTTCAAGTAAAACAAACATAAGCCGCCTATTAATCTCTTGTGTTTGGAATAAATCGAATACTGTGAGGAGACCACGCCTCGCTGCATCCGTACCCACTATGTGTCTGAGATCATCTGAAATATATTTTATTGTGTATTTTACATCAAGGTTTAAATCGTAACACTTAAAGAAATCAACTTTTATTGTAGTGAGCAAAATAAGAGAAATCGCGTCCTCATTAAAATAGACATGACGACAGTATCCTTATATGATCGTACTAGCTTCCGCCCGCGTCTCCGTCCGCACGGATGTCGGTCTTCGCGTGGATGGTTTATTTCTCCATTTTGAGTAACGCTGACAATGACATCTTATAAATATCTATTGGACCCAAATACGGCTAGGCCTATAATAATACGCAACGTGTGTTCGCGGTTATTACTTTACCTGAAGCAGCCGCTAAAAGTGCAACTTTAGCCGCGACTCTCGTGCGCGCTCGCGTCGCTGCATCTCTGCTAGATGTGTTACCGTTGTTACGACTTGTCAGCCATTGCCTGGAAATATAACAACCATTTCCAGTATTTTTGTATATTAAATGTGAATATCAGGGTCCGCCTAAAGCAAAGGGGGCGCAAAGTAAGGACTTAGAAAATTTTTGATCCGAAGGGATTTTTTTTTGCGCGTCGACGGAGCCCCGCTTCGCGGGGCTCCTATTTCTGTGTAGTTTTTTTTTTTAAGAAACCTAACCTAACCTAATGAAAACCATCAATCTTTGAGGGCGAATATCTCGGCCATTTTTTATTTTAGAGAAAAGTTGTTCCTATAAAACATGCTTATATTAGCGTAATCTTTACGATAAAACAATAATAAATAGGTGTTATAATGACACCAACTCCATCAAAATTTTTCTAAGTCCTGCGCCCCCTTTGCTTTAGTCCAACCGGCGTTACCTCGCTCTGAGGCGTTCCGTGTAAGGCTTGAAGTGCAAGCGAGAGCGCAGAACGAGCGCAAAGAAGCACAATCGTTGTCACGTTCAACTATCGTCAGTAAACCGACTTTACAGACAACCAATTTTTTTTTAGCTAGATTATCGGGCGCGATAGACTTCAATTTTTTCAAACTCTTTCGTAAAAATATTATTTACCTACTAATGAATATATTCGAAATACCGATAATTGTAATTGTTACATTTCCCTCTTCTGGATTCCTCAAAAAAATCCTTAATAAGATAGGTATACGTAACAATATACTCACTTAAACGATTTCAAGTACTGGACAACATTGCGTGGCGACGTCAACGACGATACTAACTCTAGTACTTTCCTGCAATAAACAAATATGTACATATTAAAATGTATACACTAGAAAGAAAAAGCAAAAGTTATTCTAATAATTTTCATACAAAAAAAGAGTGACGTGTCGAGCATACGTGTCAGAAGTGAAACTTCTTCGACAAGATTCAAAGATACCAAAATCGTTGCCTTACTCCATGACGTGTCGGTATTGCAATGACGCGAACGCGACCTTGAAATTTTACTTTCAACACGCCTAAAGAAGTTTCACTTCAAAATTTAAATGCTTTTTGAGGTTAGATAGGAGTGAGATAACGCCATGTAAACTAGAGTATTATTTTATCATATTTATTTAAAAAATAAACATTTTAATCACCTATTAACTCGATCCGCTATTAAAGTCCTGACGGGCGCTAATAATCTTCTCCTCAACCATAACCCTCGGATCCCCAAAACTTCTTCTAATAATTTCAATGGTACGCTTTCATCTCCATCCTAAAATAAAACAAATATCTTTTAGTCATATGTTTAAACATTCGGCGAAATTTTTAAACATGGCTAATTGTTTGTTAATTAAATTTGAAAAGATTATGTTCTCACGTCTTGTCCTTCAGAATTTGTATCCCGTTTGATAGCGTCACAATAATTCTCGCCGCTCTTGCCTTGAAACACTTTTGATATACCTGAAAAAAATTACATTTATATAAAAAAAATATTTCTCCTTTAATAGTTTTCCAGTTTGAATAGTTATTACTGATCCTATTTTTATTGACTTACCGTCCATAACACCATCGACAGTATTAGCAAACTGATCGGGCATGCTCTTGAGTGTCCTCATACCAGCCTTTATAGAATTCACCAATAGGGCGTCAATCTGTAAATAACCATACATTAACTACAGATACGATACATTTACTTAATACTGTCACAGAATAGTTAATAGTAGAGGTACAGAAAAATTACTCGGCAAAAATATATAAATAAATGCGAGCCTTACTACTTACAGTGGTAATTAGCTTGCACAAAATTATGTGCCTATAATTATTTTATTCACCTAAAAGTTTTGTCTCTTTCTATCGCGTGGCCCTTATCTTTTCTTACGATGTGACGTGGGTGTGTGAGCACCCGAACGCCACACAATACCTTTTACTTTAAACATTTTTTTCGTCCATATTATTAAAAAATATTTGTACGCGAGGTCTGGTCTATGGTATATAATAAGCTCAATAGGACGCCATGGCGACGTTGCCGGCCGTCGTATAGAAGAAGTTAATATTGAAGCATATGGTACCTAACTAAATGGGCGACGGTTTGGCAACGTCGCTACTTTGGACATTTCCAATGCTTCGATATATAGCCGGCGACGAAGCCATGACAACTTTGAGAGGCAGAGATCTTATTCTTATAATAATTTTCACATTATAAACCCGCAAGTAGGTACCTATGTTGTTTCGATCTTCTTTCCAGTTGATATTTATTATTTGCTGAAAAAATTAACTAAGATTGCTTTGAAAAACATTTTAAGTATTGCTTCACATAGAGTCTACGGTATCAACATTCTTACGTTTTTCCTATAAACCTAAACCATTTCTAAAAGGCTATACAGACTTTTTCTAACAACTAAAGATTAAAAACTCACCGTGTTCCCATGTCTTTCCGTCTGTATCTCTGGACTCAGGAACCCTCCCAGATAGTCCGAAGACAATAAAGCCATGTATCTTGCATCTCGAGAAATACTGGTTAAACTTTGCAAGTAACTATTGAGCATTCGTTTGCGGTTCTCTAGTACGGATCGGGACGTGTTCTGAAATGTCTTCTTGGCGGGAAAAGGGAGACTTGCTAGTTCGGGCCACTGGAAATAAGTGAAACTTAATAGAAAATTGTTACAGGTGTTCTTTTGTGCAGGAAAATCGATAGACTAGTAGTAGCAGTTTGTAAGTTTGCTTTTGGGAATACATAATTAAAAAAAAATAAGAAGTGACTATTCAATAGTTAAAAATTAAAAAAAAAAACAACAACAACTTATATCTGGGGAATACATCGAATTAAAGGCAGACTAGACTTTTTTTAATGAATAGAAATTGCATCATTTATTATGTATATTCAAAATTTAATGAGAGAAAATAGAAGAAAATTTCACATTATATGAAATTTAGCTGAATCGAGTGTTCTATTACTATTAAGTTTACTTGTTTACCTTATCTTTGATAGCCGAATGTAGTTCATAGAAATCACTGTACCGCCTATAAATATGCCAAACTTCGTTATCCGATGCTCTCGTCACTGCTATCGCGTAGATTCCAAACGACTTGCCCTTATCTTGAACTAACGCTAAATAGAAATTACAAATTATAATAAAAGTCAAAGTCGTGGTATTCATGAACACTTCAAAAATTACAAACCTTTTCCTGAATTCCCCAAAAAGGAAAATTAAAAAAAAATAGGTAGTTATTGCGATTTATTCTTCTAGAGTCGACGTTTCAGCATTCAAAAATAGATAATAAAAGCTAAGAATGAGTCAAAATTTATTTTTTCTGTAAACATGTTAATTGAATGTTATTTTTTACCTGTTTCTATAATATACGCCGATAAGGGAGACAGATAGTTTTTCGCTCTTCCACTAATCTCAGTGTGGGAAAGAGACAAATTGTTTGAATTTGCTACGGACAGATTTGACGATCCTGTAAATATATTGAAACACTACAATTACATAAATAAAACTTGAATGCGACAAATACTAAAGCAGTTAGATCAAATTATTACACATGTTAACAAAGTATCAATTTTATGCAAAAGTTAACACAAAGCATGATTAAACAATTTACTTTAAGATTACAGCTTAAAATTTTAGTCGAAATTTAATTTCAGAGAAAATGATCCTACGTTAAAGTTATTCACTTCGGAAAATTACTTATTAAGAGTTAATCTGTATATATTTTCGATTATTATAATATAGGGGACGACCGCCAGATAATATTTGTCCTGCTAGAAAACAACGCATCCATCCATTTTACTCCCTGTTCCCGAAAAAACTTTAACTCTATCAATGGTATATACAATATGGGCAAAACTAGCATTATCCACATTACTAACCTACGCTCTCGCTGAGCATTTTCTGAGCAAAATTGCCTACAATGTCTGACCGCGATCTGTTATGCCTCGTGCCAGGTACGGGCAATACCACATCACCTGGAAAATGTTCACTTTACATGGTATTAGTGGGAAAAAAAAATAAAAAAAACGAATCGATTATAAATGTATAAGTGAAATGTTTGATATGAGGCATTCACTACAACTACGCTTAGACTACTATACAAATAAACGCAGAAAATACTACATTTCAAGCTATAATTCATTTTTATATTCTGTCTATTAAAAAAGCAACTAAAATAAAACCCAATTAAAATTTGCTAAAGGTAGAAATGTTATGCAGTGTTGTGTAGAAATTTATAAACGACGATAAAATATTTACTTAACTAAAAATAATAAAAAAAAGCGTTGTAACATCTCTACCCGCATTTAAAAATCTAAAAAATGCATGTTATACATAAATAGATACCACTTTATTCAGAGAAACTATAAAGACTACGGCTGCATCAAAAAATATGTACGTATATAAAAAAAGTAAATACACATGCAAATATTAGACTAACAAAATAATACCGTTAGCACATTTAGGGATAGTATGGTTCTTGTAAGTTGGGACCCTTCGAGTAAAGGAGCGGGGGAAAGTAAAGGATTTTGTGGGAGATTCGTATTTATATTTGGACTTTTGGAAAAGCTTTGGCAACTGATGGATACACGTCTTCATTAGTCTCTTGCATCTCTCTGTAAGCATTTGTGTTAATTGTGGCATTCGCTCGACAAATCATTAAATTCTTTGGTAATAAAATAATATTATTTAATGTATGTGTCATAAGTCATTTGCTTTAATATGAACGTATTTTGTAAGCTATTGCATAGCTTCTATCGCGGGCCTTAAGCGTGGAGATTGAATCCAGAAATTCCGTAACGAAAATAACCTAACACCCCCCACTCCGACCGGAAAAGCGGTGATACTTTTTATGCTATGCAATAGCTTTACCGCGGCAGTCTCCGAGTGCTACACGTCTTTTTTTATTGTAATGTGTACATTTTTCGATACGCACAATTTATATTTTATATGTACAATTTGTTAATTGCACATATCGAAAAATTCTGACTACGCATGATTACAGAAATAATTGATTTGTCAAATGAATGCCTTGGTTATGTAGGCTTGTATTATATTGTCTTTTTCCATACCTCCGTATTTCTTGCCATCGACTTTTGGGTCTTTTTTGAACTCACTAAAAACAAATTAGTAAATTAGTAGATTTAAAAAAAGGTGTTAACAATCCAAAATTGTTTTGATAATTCTTTCCTTACCTACTATTTCTTTCGGAACCGTCTTGTTCGGGGTCTAACATAAAATCAGCTTGCCAGGTAGGGTCGTCCTAAAATAATTTGTTTTATTAATTCAATGTATCTTTGATATACCATCATAGTTTAAAAAATAACATTGTTATATTTTAAAAAAACAGTAAAAAAAATATTATTTTGTGCTTGTGGCAAAAAAAAATTATGCCAACATAGAGTACCTATTTAATAAAATATGAGTAAGGTAGTTTGAAAAATTATTTATCTACTTCCGAGAATCATTTATATTTTATTTATGACAAAAACTCTTACCGCCTATCACTAGTCTATTTTTCGAGATTTTTTGTCCCTTTTTGTTGTTTTCTTACCTCCAAAGCGTTGCACACGCACTTTTGCACATCGTCGAAGCACGAGAGAGGGTTGTTTGTGAATTCTTCACCCTCAGTGGTGATTTTCCTAACCATTTCCGCGTGACAATTATCTGGTACGCCCATCACTTGCAGTCTGTTTGGTGCTAAGTACATATCACATAGTTCTAGTGCAGAGGAACGAAGGTTGTCAATGACCGCTTTGGATGTGTGCGGTACGTCTGTGAAGATGTTTATGATTAAAATGACAATAAAAATAATGAAAACAATTGGAAATTGGAAAGTGTTTTACAAATGTTAAACACTTCTATAAATAAAATATTTAGGAGTTTTTCATATTTGTTTTACATACTTTCCACTACATATTTAGTTTTTTTCTAATATAAACGTTTTCTTTCAAATAAATAAACACTGTTAGTTATATCCACCAAATGCATTAAATTATGTAAAAAAGCAATGGTTTAAAAAGTATTATTTTCTTACGAACTATAAACAACATCTGAAGTACTACAAAAATATGTATAAGTATGAAGAACAAACTCACCGGCTTCGTTCATTTCAATTTCCAGTAAATATTGAGCGTTAGATCTCCACGCGGCGGTCGCTCGCAAAAACTTTAACGATCTCATCACTTCGTCTGATACTTTTTCCCTTGGCGTATTTGTAGAACCTGATGTGAAAGACAAGCTAATTTTTTTTATCAAGATTTTTTTTGTTGACTATGCGGGTTTTTTGTTTTCAAAAGTTCTAGCGGTAGATTTAAGTTATAATGAATGAAATTATTTTAATAGAATTTTAAATAATTTGTATTAGGTTGATAAATTAAGATGGAGATTTTTGGATTAAAAAAACATATATTCACACCATAAATTATAACTGCTATTAATCAAATGTTATTTTAAAGAATCATAATATTTCTGTTTTCTGAACCTACCCTCTTGTGGTCCTAGTGTAGCCCGCTTTGCCTGTATAATTCTAACGAGGTATTGTAGTGAAGATAATTTCTGCCTATCTTGTAGTTCCCATTCGCCGGCGCTGTCTTTTGAATGCTAGAACGAGACACCAATATAAAAGTGTGTCTCTCTTCCACAATAATAATTTAACAAATTTAATTTTAGAAATTGTGACATTCCTTTTTTTTAACTGATTCCAACTGTGTTGCACTAGGCAAAAAAATAATATTTAAAAGCCATTAAAAGCATGGACACACATTACATCTTTTCCAATTCCCATTTTTTCCAATTTCATTTTTAGTGCCAAACTGATATACTTATTTACTATGAAGTTAAAAATTCGTTAGAAAACGTATATTTGCATTTTTAAATAGCTATTTTACAATAAAAAAATAACTCACAAGTTTCTGTATATCCTTATGTACAAGTTCCAATGTGGCATCTAGTTCCTCTGCATCTGCACAAGTCCTAATCACTAATAGAAATAGCTCAGACGACAGACATGAGTCGCGACAACACTGTAAAATAAAATTTTGTTAGTTTTTGTTGTTTAGCATGACTTTTGTGTTAACTATCCAATATTTGAACATAAAATAAATACTAGAAATGCAATAATATAAAAGGCAAAACACTTAACAAACTTATTATTTCGTATAAGCATTTTGTATCACTCATATTATGTAGGTACCAGAAAAAAAATTTTTTTTCGTTTTATTATGAAAACATATCTAACATACTCACTGTTCTTATAATAGCTCTATTAATATTATCTGGGTCACTTAACATATTTATAATAGGCTTTAAAACAATCGCCGACAGAAGCTCTATAATAATCAATTTTAATGCATGACATTTCCATGTTTCTTCCGGTGCCACTAAATATAAAATAGCCTCTGATATTTCACATAACAATGCTGTAAAAAGGCCTAAGTTAGAGATTCATACATGAAGATAATTTTTTCTTCTTATTGACTAGACTTTAATTTAAATAAAAAAAAATGTGTGCGTGTACTAGTGTACACACGTAAGAAGTGAAACTTTTTTATGACCTTATTTTTCATAATTTAATTTAATTTAATTTACTTGCAACTTTACAGAAATATGTCAAATCACGCGTGGTAGGGATAAGAAAAAGATAGCGCGTAACGGAAAAACGTCACGCGTAACGAAAAAATGTTACACTAAATTTTTTTCCAACCCCGATAAAGAAGTTTCACTTCAAAAACACATAACATACTTTATTACATAAAAAGTGCTAATACATACATCAGTCAGTATCGACATTCGAAATCGAAAATTTAACAATAATTCCAAAAGTTTTCAAACTTCGGTCAAGTGAATGAATGGTACATTGGGACGACAATAAATCTCATTTTGCAACCTTGTCCGCAGTCCGGAACAATGTTAAAATTGCAATTAAATTATTTTTTTGCTGTATGGTCGTGAAAAAAATTCCAAAACTTCTGCAAACATGGGGAAGTTTTTCCATATAATATTTCATATCACGTATTAAATTTGCAACCAATCTAAATGTACGGAACATTTCTAAAATTGCAATTAAATTATTTTTTGCTGTATGGTCGTGAAAAAAATTCCAAAAGTTCTGCAAACTCGACACAGATATCGGAAATATATACCGAACGGTTGTATAAGTTTGCAACCTTTTTGCACGTTGACCGGAACATGTTTATTTATAATTATTTTTAATTCATCAGCAAAAAATAATTGCAATTTTAACTATGTTCCGGACTGCGGACAAGGTTACAAAATGAAATTTATTGTCGTCCCAATGTACCATTCACTTGACCGAAGTTTGAAAATTGTGATTGACTGACTGGAGTATAAATACTTTATAAACTTGTTAGAATACAAAAAAATATACCATATTCTTTCTCTGCATCCATACAAAATGTATCTCTGCATATTTTCTTATTCTCCATTGCACATTCCAAATCAAAAAATATATCTTTTAAATTATTGCTACTAATATTTTCAGAACTGCCATACAATTTAGTCTTTCCAGATGTTTGCGAATCTGAAATTTAAAAAGAATTATAATGGGTAATACATAATAGGTATGTATGTTTATATTTTTCTATCATCATAGGATTAATTTAAATGCAACAAGAAATATGAAAAAAATCTCATTTTTTTGTTAAATAATTAATCTATCCACTATAAGATTCAATTATATCATTTTAAGTTTAAGGCCCAAATGTTTGTTATGTGTCTGACTACAAAAAACACAGAAGACCTCAGATGCAAGTTTGAAAATATTAAAATATGTGTCAATGACCTGGAGCCCAAGATAAATCGGTGTCACTCTTGTTCCGTCTATGTGATCTCTTATCATCTTGTTTCTTAGGACTATACTTAGATGACCCGTTGGCAACTTCTTTGGCACTCAACAATTGTAACTGTTTCAATCTCACTCTAGACTGTTTGAATAGCTTCAAATGTGTTGTTAATTCTTCCGGAAACTTAGTAGACAAGAGATAGATCCAGTCTACAATTTTTATTCTGTACATAGAGGAATTAGGTTAATCCACAGAACAGTAAAAACAAATAGAAGTGTGATGTGGGCGTGGCCCACGTGCCACTAGTAAGGTAAGATCACCTTACTTGGTCTCAGTTGTGCGCAGAAAAATATTCGAGTCGGTTGTCAGCTGTCAAATCTTTTTTCCATATTTATTCATTAATTAGGGCGTGTTGTTCGGTATTAGAGTGGAAAAATGATAGCAGACGAGATAATATCAGCAATGGAGGCATTTCATACCATCGGTAAGTCTTTTGAATTTATTTTAAATATATTTTATGTTATAACTTCGCTTGTCGTAATTTGTCAAAAATTTATAAAAATATTAAGTCAAAATGAACCTTAATCCATAAGAAATTAGTACTAATATACATTGAACAGCAAACAAGACTTTCTGGAATATTATTGCAATAAACAAACGAATGTCGGTTTAGTGATGGTTGTAGGGCATATCGACAGTATCGATACTTTAGAAAAGACAAACATTATAAACTTTAAATTTTATTTTATTTTTCCTTAGCTTTCATATATCTAATTTATTTATAGATTTCCCAAAGAGGCTAATTTAAAAGAGAAATGGATAAATGCAACGTGATGAGTTAACTGGATGCCGAACAGCACTAAGAAGTCTAACAAAGGCCGCCGATACATCAAACCTACGGCAGTTCCAAGATTTAAAATAATGCATATTTTCTGTTTGTATTTTGTAAATATAGATTTATACTATTCTATTCCGTTTTTTATTTAATAATAATAATATGAAAAGACATACTTAGTAGTAATAAACATACTCCAAAATGTGGCACATTGTACTATACTCATATAATAGAAAGAAAAAAAATGCACAACAAAATATTTATTTGTGAATTATCGATAACAAGGCTGACATCCTTTAGAGCATAGCATCAGATTAATATCAAGTTAATGTCATTAATGTAGAGTGACACAAATTTCAACCTTATTTCTATGTGTTGAGGTTCAAAGTTATATCTATCGAAAACTAACGCCCTCTGTTGTGGAGTAGCTGAATGTTTTTCGAATTTGGAATTTCGGAGCAAAGAGAAACAAAACAGCTAATATGCCTAGGGATGTTATATTAAAATAAACCGTAACAGGTTGCGTTAGGGTACATATTGAAATGCTGAATTTATAACCTAAGTCAGTTTTTACTCAAATTAAGCTGTCCAATCAAAGGCATACTTTACTTGTAGTGTACTGTATAACTATCGGTTTAAATGTGTGGCGTTTGGCGACACTGGTTTTCATACTAATTATGACATTATAGCACTTCTATTTGTTTTTACTGTTCTGTGGGTTAATCATATTACATGAACATACTTTGAAACAATTATTCTTCCAAAATGTAGTATAATTTCTTAAATTTTGTTACAATTAAAATAAATAGATAATATATTATTTTAGAGTAATAATAGATATTTTAAAGTAATAAAGTTCCTCATACCGGTTTGTAACATTTGCACTTGTCATAACAACAATGCGTTTGATTGCATGCTTAGTGAACTCTTGGTCGTCTGTTAACATTTCATACCAAGGTGTGACATAGTCATTAATTATTATGGATATAATCTCATTGAGAAATGAATCAACAGTTTCACTTCCAGTTATTCTACTGTCAAACTTCGGCAGCGGGGTTTCATTTTGAAACAGTTGTAGGATCTAAAAAAATAAAACATCTTATTTGTATAAAAAATTAAATAAAGTTATTTTTTCTCGGAGAATGTAACAGTTAAATTCATACCTTAGGGGACTGAATAGAAAAGTTTGTTTGCTGCAAGGGATCATCTAAACAATCAATATCAGAAGAGAATATTTTTCTTGAGTCAAAGTTCAAATGTAAAATTGTGAGGATCCTGTAAATAAGGCAATGACCGTTGTTAGACTATAAATCGAGGTAATGAGATAATGAATCATTGAGGCTACATTGTATAAACTTACCCAGCGATAAAAGAAATTAAAAATGTAAGTAAAACTAAGTACAAACCAAACCCTAATAAGGCAATTGTAATAACAGATATAAGGCTGAACCAAGCTAAAATTCTATACGCCATATCTGAATCTTTGGTTGGTAATGCATTTACAAATATTATTACAAAGCAAACATAATTATTTCACTACAAAAAATAGACAAAATAATAAAATCCATCCACACAAAAATAAATAAGTAACTGTCAATGTCAAATGTCAAACCACTAGAAGTAGACAATGACAACAATTGATAGGTAACACATTCCTTTCCACTGCTTAGAAATTGTATTCAGACATTGCAATCTCAATTATTTAACTTAACTATAATGTGATTTATAACCACTTTAAAACAAATACGTAAATAATGTAGTAGTATATTGTTAACATATTTTTAATCAATATAATAGTGTGAGGATATTAATGAATAATGTGCACTCGCATTCGAAATTGTATTGTTATTGTTTGATGAATGCGATTTACGCCCGGGGTTACATACAGACAAACATTGTAAAAACTATATTTTTGGCTTCGATATCTATTGTAGATCACGCCCCAAGTATTCTTTAAAAAAATATTCAATGTAATCTTGTAGTATTGACTTTCCTACGATTTTATTATATACTAGCTGTCCGCCCCGGCTTCACTCGTGGTACATTTTTTCTCCAATTATCCTTGTTCTTCAAGGAATATTATAAAAAAAAAGAATTATGGAAATCGATCCCGTAGTTCACGCGTGATGCCATTACCAAGCAAAATAGAGTTTCATTTTTATACATAGAATGTAAAGATAAGGTTAAATAATATCAAGCTTGAAAGCATGAAAAGTAGGTACTTACATAAAAGATATTATCTCTATCTACCCTTGGTATCTAAAGGGAATAAAAATAAAATAGAAGGTATAACAGAATTTCTCTTTATTTTCATACAACACGATCACAAGAACTGTTTATGAATAAGTTACAAAGTCTTCAGGCTACTTAGTATAATAATACTAGATAATTATTTTATTGTCAAAACATGGAAACAATAAATTTCACTCTCGGAAACATATCTAAAACAAATGGCCCGCATTAACATTACCGGTTATGTTACAACACTAGACTATGTTTAATTATATTTTGAACACTCAAACCAAGTTTATTGTTTACCCGTTGTTATTGCTTCGCCCGTGGTACACATTTCGCAATAAATTATAAAAGGTAGCCTTTGTCCTTTCTCAGGTATCAAAATATCTCCATACCAAACTTCATGCAAATTGGTTCAGTAGTTTAGGCGTGATTGAGTAACAGACAGACAGACAGAGTTACTTTCGCATTTATAATATTAGTATGGATTATTGCAAGTTTTCTTGTTATAATCTGAAATAATTCTGAAGGGCAATTCGAACAAGCTGCCCAAATAGCACTATGTTATCTTTCTTATTCTCACAAAAAACTTAGAATACCTACATATATAATCTGGGGTAGAAGCGGCGTACGCGTACAAAGACGTTCCGTCTGAAGTCAGCTAATTAGCCGGGTTGCATTTACTCAGTTACGCTCTTTTTGGCTTAAATGTAAATTCTATCTTTGTCTCACGCGGAACGGCTTTAACTGCTAGTTTGTTCGCGTAGACCGCTGCTATGTCAGTTTATATAATTATTAGGTAATTCCAAGAAAAATCTAAATTACAGATTGTTTTAACATACATTTTAATTTAATAAATAATCGTTAAGCAATCATAGTGTTCCATCATGTTCTGATATACAAATTTCAATTCCAAAATTACATCCTTAAAGAATTTCTTATAAAGCAAACAAGCAATATTTATGAAATGCCACTGAATCAATCGATCGCATAAATTATTGAAAAGAAGTGACAACCATTTATTTGTGCACAAAGTCCTCACAAATATTGTTACCTCATACACCCGGTAATAATAAATATTGTTACCTCATACACCCGGTAATAATAAATATTGTTACCTCATACAACCGGTAATTACTTATATTATTTTAATTATTGCATATAGGAGTCGCAAGATCTTGTAATATATTTGCTTCCATTAATATATTGTAAGCATTTTATACTTAACTATTATATAATTTTACAATTTATTATTTCGATTCAAATAAAATCATAAACAGAATAAACAATGATAAAAATCATATGTTTGATTAGAAGAGGCACTCATACTGATAACATTGAAATAATTACTGATTATTTTTCTTCAAGTTTTCACAACAAAGCCTAGCTATCTTCGCACTTATATTTATTTTGTTCGCTTCCACTGCAAACATATTTAACCATCTGAACCAAAGTTAAGATCTATAAGAGAAATTACTATAATACTAAAAGTAATGCCTAGAATACAATAATTTGTGATACCTATGACTATACATTTTGTACGAAAACTTCGTATTATAATATAATATTATATATAAAGCATCATGTGGGCAAATAATGTAACAGCTGTTTATATACGCACGCGTAGGAAATGTTTCTTTACGACTTATGAAAATTTGTTCATTGAATCAAATTATTACACAGTACATACAACCAAATTCCATACAGCATAATTACAAGACCTTCATGTAAAACAAATTACTTGACATTGTTTGCCAATTCCATCTGTATTTGGTCACATATTACAAATTGAAGTAAACTAGCTGGTAGTGATGTTCAGTATACATTTGATTCAATAAACAATGTACCAATAATACCTATTTAGGAACCAGTTGCATTTTAGGCGCATTATGCGAAAAATCAAATTAAATACTGGTACAAACAAAATAAATTTAGGAGATGCGAAAATATAATAATATATGTTATTTTTTTTATAAATATTAATATTACTTTTGCTAATACATCAACACATTCATCAAATGAATACACTTTTCCAACTTAAATTTACAAATACACTTGGAAATTTTCCAAAACATAATCAATGACGACATAATAATTTATCTGTATATATATTTTTATCTATGACTATATTTTATTTGGACTTTCCAGATATCAGTGCTGCTAGCAACCAATAATATTAATCATTAAATACAACTGTAATACGCCCGTGGCCTTAGTGTGCCTAATAAACAGACCACATATAAAACTAGAGGGAGCAAAAGCGACACTTTTTATAAAACAAAGACATAGACTAATTAAAAAGTTAAAAGTAATATTTTCATTTTAGGATATAAACTCTCGTTTTCAGACTTTATCAATTCAATATTGCAGTACGAAGCAGGCTAATAATAGACTGCCAGCAACTGTGAGACGAACGGAATTTTGAAATAATTAAGTGCTCCTAATCTGTGACACGGTCGCATTGCCACTATCTAGTTCAATACATGGCCTGTGGACAACTATAATTTTAAATGTACATTATATTACAAACATTACAACATAGTCAACAAGAATATCAACAATGGACTCGATAACTATCAATTATTGAATAAATACGCGACAAACACGATGGTTGGGTTTGCTCAAATTAAGAATTGATAGAATAAGTATATTTACTACATCTATTATGTGGCACATCTAAGTGTCAATTTAATATGGTGATAGTATTCAAAAGATTAGTTATCTAGTTGAGAATAATAGTCACCATAATAAATGGCCAGAATGGAAGAAGAACGAGTTGGAGGGACAGTACTAATAGGTCACAGGAACTAAGTTATTTCTTAGTTAGAAAGATTTCCAAAATAGCAAAGAATTGACATACATATTTTCACACACTGAGTTATTCAGTTTTAAGCTCAATATCACAATGCCATACACACAGATCTCATCGAAATATTGGAACTTGGAATCCCCTTTTTTATGTTCAACAGATAAAAAATTCTAGAAGTTTCAATTCTATCAAGACTTATTGAGCATTAACCCAAATATTATCTATACGAATACATAGACGTCAATATCGACACCCACTTAATTGTGAACTGGAAGTTAATTAATTTTATACCCAAACCTACCATAGATGGAGTAGGACCATCCGTAAGCAGGACATCGGCATTTGTAAGTATAAAGTAATAATCGCGAACTTTTCTCCCTTTCTTACTTCTCTTGAAAGACATTTTTTCCTACCTCTCTTGCTTTATCTATAAAACTTATATGAATCACACTCTTCGCAATAGGTTTACTAAGATATTATTAAATATTTTTTGGGAAAATAAATGCGTGTCATGTCTTGGGTGCTTTATTGACGTCACGTAAACTTTCTAAACTAGTTGAAGAAGAGATACGTTAATTTAATATCATAGAAGCAGATCTTGAACCGACTGTGAAATCTTTGTACTGAGAGAAGACACATAGCTGAAAAAAAAATTATGATAATTTAATGGCATGAAGGATGAAGATTAAGGTTTTTATCTAAAATAATAAAAGTTATTATCCAAGAAAATTTCCTGGAATGAAATATAGGCTATATTTCTTTCCAAGTACCAATTAAGTGAATTTGAAAGTTCCTATACAGATAAGACAATCTCTCATTTTAGTAATAACTTATCTATTTATCTATCCAGACAATAAATACATGTAGAGTCATCGTTCCTAATACAATCTATCAGAAATAAAAATTATCAGATTGCAATGAATTTTTATCAAAGTTGTTGAACATTATCAAGATGACTAATTTATTCAATAAGAAATTACATTACACAATTACAGCAATTTTTGGAGACTTTTTTAACTTCAAACAATAATAGAAAATCATAAATACATTATTTTTAACAAGCAAATTTATAGAAGCAACTCAATCCAAGTAAAGTTAAGTTCTCAATGCCCCCCCCATCAGTTCCAAGCCTTGTCGTGGCCGGGGGGGCTCAGTAGCTTGGAGTGCCCTCGTGTACTCTTAGTGAAGCTAATTGGACGCGGAGGGGCTGAAAGGCCGGTCTGTCGTCTGACGACACGATTGGTTCGACGGCCAGGGATCCATATAGCTGGCTGGCTGGCTTGAAGGCCGGCTGGCCGGGCTGGCTGGAACCGGCTGGTCACACCGGCTGCCTCGCTGGCTGGCTAGGGGGCCGGCTGGCAGGCTGGCTGAAACCGGCTGCTCCACCGGTTGGCTGGCTGGCTGCTTTGGACGGCGGCTGGCTGGCATGCTGTCACCGGCTGGTTGTCCGGCTGGCTGGCTGGCTGGCTGGATGGCTGGCTAGCTGGCTAGGATCCTCCGGGGGGCCAGGATTGGCTCAGGTGCCGTTGTGTTACGGCGAGGGATGGCGGCTAGTGGTCGCGGCCTGGTAATTTGGCTGGGCAAAACGGGGTTGGAAGGTCGATCGGGGCTCGTTTGGGTCTCGTTCCGACCGACTGGCAGGGGGCTGCGCTTTGCAGCGATGGATGGCGGCCAGAGGCCGCGCGCGTTGTTTTTTGTTGGTAGTCTAACTACCAACAAAACAGGGGGCGGGATCCCGACGCGTCACTTTTGTGACACGCGGTGACTCCTGTAGGTGGGTGTAGGGCGGCGGCTGTCCTGAGACAGCCGTCTGCCAACTCGTAATCCGGTCCGTGGGGCCGGACCGAGGGCCGCCACCTCTGGTGTGAGGTGGGGGCTGCGAGGGAAACCTCTATAAAAGTGCGCCGGAGGGTCGTTTGACGCGTGACTCACGTTTCGGAGGGCCTTTCGGCGCGCGTCCTTCGGCCGGTCAGTGCTGGGGTCGAGGGTTTGGGGAACGCCGATGATGGAACGGGGAACAATCCATCATCGGCGAGTGGGTGGCGTGAGCTCGTGTACGGCTTGCGCCACCCCGGGGCGGGCATTTGGTGGAGGGCCTGGAAACGGGCAAGTGGCGGAGAGCCTGGAAACGGGCAACTGCTGGGCGGGACATGCGGAAGATTGCGAATGTGTACCCGCATCCCGTCTAAAGCAGCGCGTTGGTACACGGTGGGGTTTTTTTGGTCGGTAGGAATCCGACATAACCCACGGCTTTTCTTATTAATCTTAGGCAAGATTTCCCCACTTTTCGTTTTCGTCATAGAGTCAGTTGTCTTTTACCTACACAATATTCATCTATAAAAAATCTAGTACACACACCTTATCTTTAAGCTGTTGACACATGTGTAGAGCGGCTGTCAACATGAAGAGCACATCGCTCAACCAAGGCACTGCGCAATCCGCTTGACAGGAGTCGATTCTCATCGTACCGTGGACCGAACTCAGCTGGTACGCTACGAATATGAGCTTGTGTGCTTGTATGTAGAAGGATATTGCGAGGTCCTCGGGAAGGTTTGGGGATAGCGCTTTCTGGAATATAATCAAATAGTGGAATATAATATTGTTACCTGATTAAATTTTTGCATGTCATGAAAAATTTGCGCATGCAATTTTTTTCATTAAAAGTATTTTGATCCTCAATAAATAAAGAATATAGTGGGCAGTAGATTGCAAACACCATGCATCTAATTGTGTTGATGAGAGAGATTTTTACCTTTAAATTCATAATACAAATATAAAAACAAAGATAGATCATAATCTTAGATAAAACATCTTGAACTTGACCTATTTGATTAGATGAAAATTTTCAAGAGCTAATGGAAAATTCTTCAGCGATATAGATTTTCAATCTTAACACCATGATGTATAAGTTCAATATGTACTGTATATTTATAACATTCTCGTAAATGGAACATGATTTATTTGAACATTCACACGCTTTAAAACATTCTTATCACCATTGTGGAGGTTATATAAACAGATGTTTAATGTGCTTTCAATGTATCTGTTTAGTGTTCAGTTTAAATCACGAGGATAGATATAAATAGATACATATAGAAGAATATTCTAGTATTCATATGTAACTAATACTAAAAGAAATTAATTTGAAATTAGTTTGTGGAAAGTTGTTGTTGGATGATTATATTAATGTTCTTAATGGAAAAATACATTCACTTTTTAAAAATATTGTGTTGAAATTATCCATCTGTGACATATATTTTCAATTGAGTTTATTTTTCTACTATGAATAGGACTTTTAAGACATAATACACTAAGAAAATTTGTTAAAAAATGGCAATATTTTTGCCGTTATAAAATAAAACATATTTATATGTAGAATTATAAAAACTTAATGTAGCATCATTCAATTATATTCTGTATAGTAACATTTTAAATAACTCAATAAAAATCTCACCATATTTCTACTCTTCATAAGTTCATCAATTGCTTTCTTTTTAGGTAACACTAGAGCTGTGCGAGCCCTTTGCAAAGAACCAATAAGGCATTGTATAATATGCAGCACCTCTTCAGAAGATCTAAAAAGATATTTAGCTTATATAGTCACTGTTACTATTATCAAAATCACTTTAAATGACAAAACTTATCACAAGGTTACTGTAATAACTGATTTATAAAATATTTCAGAAGAATAAGGTAACCATGGTAATACAATTACTTTTTATCAATTAATATTTATTACAAAAACATGACTGTCACTTTATAAAGTAAAAATAATATAAAGTTATACCTGAACACATAATGCTTGTCTACATTGTCAATATAACCAATGGCCTGCTGCAAATGATTTGCTGCATCTTGTATTTGCTGCAACTTCCACGGTCCATCCTGGTTTATTGACGTCCGGCATATTGTGTGCATCTGCCTTAACACCTTGAAGCTTATGTCCTATATTTAAAATGTATAAAACATAAATATATGTAAATAAGTCATACTGTAATTACATTAATGATGAAGGTAATTTGAGGAATTTAATTTAGATGATTATAAATACACTTTATATTTTAATATGAATTTTGACTTTCTAAATAATATAATAAGCTCTGAATACTAACTGCATGTGTAATACTGTCTCCTGTAAGTGTAACAATACATTTCAGTTGCTCTGGTTGTGATGTCAGGATAAACTTGTCCTGTTTCTGACCCTCGTTTCCATATAGTGGAACTGGGAATCTATGGGCACATTCCTAAAACAGTAGTAGTAGTCTAGTATTATTAACTAAATAAGATTATATTATAGTAGATATATGGAAACAAATGTTCGCCGCTTCTCTAGATGACGATAATGAATAATAAATAATATGTATTCACACTTACCACTAATACGCTGTGAAGCTGATGTAATATAGCATGGACTTCTTCACGAAGAACCCATTCAAACTCCTCTTTCTAAAAGAATTCAATGTATGTAAATTACAATCACACTGTAACACTCAATTACTATTCAATTCACGACAATTGTATTTAAATTGAACGTACCAAATTCGCTGCTTCATCTTTTTCGTTGTCGTTCATTTCTAATATAGTAAACAAAGAAGTTACAATTTTAGCAATACAGGAAATAAACCTACAAAGTCCCGCTGAGTTTATTATTCAAGCAACGATCACAGCAACGACTAAAGATCGATCATTACAGTGACAAAATAAAGTGAATACCTAACAGAAAATATGATTAATTGATCATTCAGAACAATTTAGGTACGAAAGTAGGTGGCAATCAAAAATCACTATGAAGTATGACATTGACGTAAGACATAGACACTTATCAATTGCAAGTTACTAGCTAAAAATATATAGCACCCAAAGTTGTAGCCGGACAATACCCGGACATTGCCGGACATGGATGACTGGGGATTCCCCGTATGTCTGTGGGGATCGCTCATCCCTGCCCCCATAAATAGAATGGAACAAAACTTCGATAAAAATAAAAATATATAAAAAATAACGACGTGTGGCACTCGGGGACTGCCGCGGTAAAGCTATTGCATGCTATGCCTTCAAGCCACACCTCCGCCCGTCGTAGTGGGGAGCGTGAGGTTTTTTCGTTACGGAATTTCTCGATTCGGTCCCCGCGCTCGGCGCTCGCGATAGAAGCTATGCAATTGCTAAATATATTTCGGCGAAAAAAAAATTGCTGATTTTAGGCGGTATGGCGACCATTTGGAACTGCCTGAAAATTAGTATGGCATGGCGATTTTCATACATGGCTGCAGGACGATGATTACCTGTGCAAAAATTAGCTTGGTAAAAATGGTTGAATTGTTTTTTTTTTTAATCAACGCATTCACGTCCGCGTCGGTAATCGGTATGGCGGGCTATAAGTCACACCGGAAAAGTGGCATGACACTACCGCTGACTTCTTTTTTATGGGCTATCAGGGGCTATCGGTAAATTCTGGTAAATTCTAAAATTTTTATGTTACAAATAGTTTGACACTCGTAATTTATCCGACGAGTTCGACTAACGCCCACGCGATTGGTCCTGTGGTACCAGCGTTCTGACCATCATTTTGATTTTTGACATTGCGTATTAAGACCCCTGTAGAACCGCTATTCTGTTACAAATGACCCAAAATTTTGTGTCAGTATCTCCCGGCCTATAATTAGGTAAGTGGTAAGTAATAAATGTTATAAAAAAAAATCAAAACCTTTTTTGTTGATGTATGTATTTCGAAACTTTTTGTTGATTTTGTGAATAAGTTTATAAATTTTTTATCTCTATGGCATCTCATCAAATTGTTACAGAAACGGATTCAATAAAAAGGACCAAAACTTTCATAAAATAAAGATACCGGTGTAGATAGAAATGTTTCCACATATTTTACGAGCATTTTATGAAAAAGTTGAACATGCATGTCGCGAAAGTGGAGTAATAGCTGGGTAAAATAATATTTACTTCATTTGATAAAGCTATAAGTACTTAACTATAATTTAACTATTTTAAATTTTTATCTACATATAAAATAAATTACTGTTTTCAGGAAATCAGGAAGACACATGAAATTTCCATATACGTTCTCTGCTAAAATAGCTCAATTCCCAATATTTTATTACCTCAAATACAATATTATTTGGATGTATTATCCTCCGGCCATCGTTATTTCCTTTTATTTAATTTCACATATACACGATATTGTTAATTCTGAAGAAAATAAAAGGAGTTGGGCTGAGACACAGAGAAGAAATGCTGAAAAGGAAAAGCACCATTAGAAACTTTTAAAATAACATACTATCTCTAACATGTAATAAATAAAACAAGAATAAAACATAAATTTAACTTTTTGTGTATATATTATGCACCTATGTACTTTGCTTTTTTTTAATGATTACTATATGTTTTGTCAATACTAATAAATTCCTTTATTCTGTTATTTAAAATTGCAAACGACAAATTTTTACTAATGTCACACCCCGGACACTCCATACAAAATTATAGTTTTGACAGTCACACTGTAGAGACTGCAAATGTGTGTGTAAACTCTTTATGGTTGGCACATTTGTGACTAGCGTAAAAAAAAATTCGCGTTTTTCTGATGAAATACATCCGTAAACAGCACAATATCTAACCATTTTCTACGAAAAACGATAATCACAAATCCAAAATAATAAAATTGCTTTAAGTCAATTTGATTAATGTTGTCAATCTTCGTTGCGTTTCGTCTAAAGACGTCGTTGGTATCGTCCACAGGTATCGTCCTTGCGGGGAAATGGGTACCCTAAGAGCAATTAACCTATAGAGTACTTGTATCGAGCGTATACAATTTACATATATTTGTTTCTCTCTATCTAAAGAAAACGTCGTATGAAAGAATGAGACAGCTATAGACAACAAGCTACGTTTCAACATAGTCATGGCACCATTTTTACTATAGGTACGTATTTAGATAGATAGAAGGTGATAGTGATGGGATGTGCTTCAATCGATAAAATCGTGAATGTATTTTGCATTTACGGTTTCGTGAAATAATAAATAATAAAAAAACAAAACTTATAATTAATTTCAGTTGAATACATTATTTGTTTAATCCTACGTATATAATAAATGCGAAATTATGTGAGAAGGGATGTTACTCTTTCACTGCGGAACCGATTACAATGAAATTTTGTACATACACACATAGGTTAGGTTTTATCCCGGAAATCCCACGTGAACGGGAACTGTGCAGGATTTTCTTTAAAAACGCGGGCGGAAAGTTAGTACATTATAAAAGAAATTTTAAAACTTGAAATGTAATTTAAAATAAAGAAGGAAATGATGATAAAGTTAAAGGAGTGAGGAGAAAGGCACAGTCAGCATGAAGGAATCATGCAGCATTTTAACAAGTTAATAAAAGGACAGTCTTAATGAAAACATTTTCCTAACATCCTACTAATAAATCGAAAGTTTGTGAGGATGGATGTTTGTTACTCTTTCACGCGAATACTACTAAACCGATTACAATGAAATTTGGAAAAATTACTTTTGATCCCGTAAATCCAACAGGAATGGGAACTATGCGGGTTTTTCTTTGAAAACGCATGTATATTAAGTATGTATTTCAATAGTAGTTTCTCATCTATGAGAACTGTCATTTAATCAACCGTTTAATTTTCACATAGTTACACATTTAAAGTAGGTAACTTATGTGTAAAAAATTTCAAAATAAAAATTCACTCTCTTTAATCAAATGTATTTATTATCTACAGGAACAAAAAAAAAACGTAAGCGTAAGATTGCACAATTCTTCTAGAGTATCCATCTTGATAACACGTAGGCTCGAAATGCAGTGAACACAATATTGCAAATTGTGGCGGCGTCCAATCAACTCATGTCTCACGTTTTATACCCATTTTTTATTTAGCTCTGGAAATCTAAAACAAAATGAATTTATTAATAATCTGAAAGAGAAATTAATAAACAACAAACGAAAACTAAAACACATAGGGCAAATAAAACAACCACGTGGTATGTTTTATTTTCCTGCGGTAAAAAATTTACATCTATTATTTGCAACAACAACTACATATAAATCTGATTTATGAAACAAAATAAATAAATCAACGTTAATATGAAATAGATTTTTTGTCATAAATCGATAATATACGCTAGATGTGTTACAACACTACGGTGGTAATTTGGTAAACAAAATGCCAAACGTGATATTATTGTGACGTTTTTTAAAAATTATTTCATTATTTTATATTCCACAACCCCATAAAGTGGGTAAATGTTACAGTTACAACATAAAATTACAAAAAAGCGCTTGATAAAACCTTCAAATAGGTTTAAAACATAAATATTTATCAATTTGCTGAAAATCACTTACCGATGGAAAGATATTTTTACATTGTTTTTATCCAAAACTCCCATTCGACTAGTGATAGCCGGTTGCTAAACATACAATAGTTATTTAAGCACACTGACAAATAAAAAGAAACACTGTACACTTTATATTTTCTAAATATTTCGTTAAAAACACTTGACGCACTGAGCCCACCAGCTGGTTGGAAAACAAACTGACTGCCGGCGCGCTACGTTTGAAGACAGTGCAGATACTCTATCGCTATCTCAATCTGGCTTATGCTGTTTTTGACTAAGAGTAAGTAGATTAGAAAATATGTATTTTGTTCTGTCTTAATATAAGAACTCTATAGGTTAATTGCTCTTAGTGGGTACCATAACATGTCTGATCGTGCGGGGTGAGGTAAGTGTTTAATTTTGGCGGGAGGCGGAGAGTGTCCGTTCTGTAGCGTTTAGCTACTATTATGTATTCTGTGCTAATGTTTCAATAGAACTATTTTCTATAGGTACTAGTTCTATACAGAGGTTAATAATTTATTAAGATTGTGAATTTAGCAAGTTTATGGATGGATCTACTGAACTAATATAAAAAATTCTGTTACCAATAGTTAAGTCACAAATAGTTACCAAGCTATGTTATTTCTGTGTAGGAATTGTGTCTAGAATATAGGTCTTAATTCAAGCGACAACGGTTCATAATAAGTTATCCCTTATTCAAACGCGAGCCTGTGGAGGAGTTAACAAAAAAGTAAGATACGTTCCTGGGTAATTTTGGGTCGTAGATTTAAAAAATGCACACAAAAGAGGGGTTAGTGGGGGGGAAGTAACCTTTTTTTAGTGGGAAGTATATATCCCGTCATCTGTTCTCTCTTGTAAAAAGGTTGGAAAGGTGGGAACTATAGCTCCCAGTGTCCTAGTATGACACCAATATTTTCAAACACTAACTAGTTGCCCTGACTCCACTTGTGAATTAAATATTATCGTAAAAAATTATATAGATCATATTTTTTAATAAAGCAGTTGAAAGTACTCATGAATGCAAGTTTCTTTTACTAAGGGAAGAATTCGGGTATTGAAAAATGATTGACTTCAACATAAACAAGGCATTTTTCTAAAACAAAATAAAAGCAATAGGTAAATAATAATGTATTGAGTTAAGATGTCTAATTATCTGATCAGGAAATAATGAATAATAAGAAATAAGTTGCTTAAACCAACTAAAAAAGATTATTTAGACACACGGATTTTATATATAGAATTTCCAAATGTCGTGTGCAGTGAAGAACACTGGGATGATATCTTCCCACTTATAGACTTAATTTCAATCGACTCTACCAAGGTATAAACTAAACGAAAGATTCTGGGCATATTTTTACGTTTCACGCAACCGTAATATAGTCTAGTTTACATAGCTAAAACTCAAATCTACTTATCTAATTTTTTTTCAGCACTTCACAAAAAACTAAAAAATAACGGCCGTTTTCGGTGGCAAAATCACGTCACCGGACTTTGACTTGTGTTTACCATGACATGTAATAATTCTCTGAAAAGTTTTTCCATGAAAAAAAGTTCTCTGAAATGTTAAGATTGCGTAGATAAATATTACACTGCATTAGGTTTAAGCATATAAAAATAAAACACGATTTACCACAATCTGAGACGTGGGAAGTATAGCTCCCAGCGTTTTAATAAGGGTTATAGGTATGTGGTTAGACGTATTGAAAGAGCCGCGGACTAGGATTGCGTAGGTATGTGTAAAAATTGTGTTTCGGACGAAATATAGAAATTGTATCATTGTTACCTCACTAATAAATTAATTTATTACTATATCTGATGATCTCTTTTGAAATATACTAATATTATAAAGGCGAAAGCGAAGCTACTGAACCGATTACGATAAAATTTTGTATGTGTATAGCTGAAGACTCAGAATAACACATAGGCATAAAATCACACCACCTCACTAAGAGGGTAGGCAGGACATTCTACTATGTTTCTTAACCAATTTTGATCAAATAGGAACATAATGTTATCCAATCGAAGTAGATTTTACCTGTCAGCGTCTTTGGGCAACCAAAAAAAAGTTAAATTTCGATCACATTCACGATCCGTATTTAAACAATTAAATACTGCACAATATGTTTTTGCTTTTTTTTGTTTTGTGTCCATCCAGAAAGTTGAACGTGGTCGAACAAATAGCACGCGCGTGTGTGACTTCTTTCGCTTGCGGCAGCCTTGGCCAGATTGGCTCTTGAACAATGGCCCTCGCCTGTAGTTATGTTTTTAATACCTACCTAACGCGGAGATACACAGGCTAGGGTATGGTCACAGAATACGTCTTAATAGAATCTAAGCTTCTAGTAGCTAATGGTATGGTTCTAAAATCTTCATCATGAAGCGCTTTAGCCTGTGTTTCCATCAGAGATATGCGAGGATGCGTAACGAGGAATGAGTTTGTAAAGAACCAATCATATTGCTTTATTAATCGTTTGAAGCCACATTGTTTCTTTAACTAACACATCCCTCGCTCCACATCCTGAAGATGATTTTATTTTTTTTACTCATGTCTTTAGATTTTTTATTATAGGCAATTATTCTGCCAATTGTGTCAATGTCAGACTATCATCAGGGAATGAAAAAATTGTCTTTGCTTGGTTCTTACATCTTTGCTTTCACTGTATGTTTATATTGCTGAACTGCTATTTAAATAATGTTTACTTGTGGTGATTGAAGATGGTTGGATTGTTCTAATAAATAAGAAAACAGTTTTAATATACCTTTAATTGTGAGCTTGTAAACATGTGGGTTAAACCTCAAGAGGTTTTTATTAAAAGTGCACTGTGGTAATTAACTTTTCGATTAAATAAACAGCTTATCTTTTGCGTTTTATTGTGAATACCTACCTTGTTTTGTTGCGATCAAAAGACGTACTTTATATACCACTTTTTCTCTCCTAGGGATTGTGATGAGACATCGTTATATTTTGTGCTGCAAAGGAGAAAAGGACACGGCAAATCTAAAGGCCTATCTTCACTTCTAGTGGGTACTTTAGATAGTGTACGAGATACTAAACCAGCCCCGTACAGGATATTACACCAGACGCCAAATTCTGAAATTTATTATGGTAAAGAAGTAAATTTTTATAAACTGTGAATAACAGCTGATCAGACAAATAAAACATATTCCAAAAAATCTCTTAGGAATATTTGTTATGATCATCATATATTGGTCTACACATACTATGTGTATACATAATATATATTATATATTTGCTAAATTTTGACTATATTAGAGTATTCTGAGATATTTTAATTTCCAGTGATAGCAACAGCATTAACGGAACAAGAAATAAAACAAGACTGGCAATGGTTATTTGAGAATGTTTGTCCGACCCTCCACTCATTTGATACTGAAGAAGAAGTTACAGAATTTGTTTGTTGTAAAATCAATTCTATAATTGCTACTGAACAGGACAACTTTACTGAAGGTAATTTCTAACTCTTTTCAAATACCTTTTAAAATCGTAATCACACTTAATTTGAACAAAAATTCTAATTTATTTTTAGATGAAGACACAATTAACTATAAAAATGTGGATTATGACTTTCACCAAAGATTTGGAATGCCAAAAGATGAAAAACTTGTGTGCTACTACTCCTGCAGGTAATGTTATTTATCATAATATGAATATTTTAAGATCTTAATTAGTTTAATTAATTAACACTTAAGTTATTACTATGTTGATGTTTGAATAATAAAATAAGACAATTCCTTAGAATTTTAGAAACTTGCAGATCATGACATACATAAAACATTAATAAGATATTTTATTTATCTAACTTAAAAATCACAGATATTCTAAAATGTAATATAACGTTGGTATTGACAATAATAACAATTAGGTATATTTAATTTGCCACTTATCATGTGGTGTTAAATAAAAAGTAGACTCGATTTTCTATGTCTAATGTAACCATTATAATTTTTAAATAAGTCCCTAAAGTTTAACTTATTATCTACACTAATATTATAAAGAGGAAAACTTTGTTTGTTTGTTTGTTTGATTGTAATGAATAGGCTCATAAACTACTGGACCGATTTTAAAAAATCTTTCACCATTCGAAAGCTACATTATCCACAAGTAACATAGGCTAGATTTTATCCAGGAAAACCCACGGGAACGGGAACTTTGCAGGTTTTTCTTTGAAAACGCGGGCGAAGCCTCAGGCGGAAAGCTAGTTATTTATAATTTTTTGTAAGTTCGGAGCCTAATGAAAATGCTGAGAATGTTAACCAAATTTGTTATTTTTACTTATATTATAGTCAGTGTTGTATCTAGACAATCCTATTTATATCTGTTAATATGACACAGTAATATTAGATGGGTATTGTTTATATAATATGTTCTAAACATAATTAAATATAATGAATCATCTTACTGATTCACAAGCAATAACTGTTTAAATTCATGTCATGACTGTCGTTAATATCAGCTTTCGTTTATTATAATATTTATGAGCTGAGTCTAATAAATAGCAAATTAATACATGTTTGGTTTATAAAATCTAAAATTTCAATGTTGTAAAAAGAATTTATATTCACTCGGTAATACACACAAACCTTAGTTTATAAATTAGTTTGTAATAATTTTAACAAAAAAACAATGAATATTGCCTGACATTTTATATATAGAAATATGTATGTTAAAAACACCATGCCATTTTACTTATATTGGATTTTAGTTTTCAAAGTCTTATACAACAAGAAATATCTATATATTTTAAATACAGTAAAAGCTCCTTATTCGCGCTTCCTTCATTCGCGGCTTCACTATTCGCGGATGAAAAAAATGCGACATAAATCCTATATTCGCGGCATTAAATTCTTTATTCGCGGATCGAATCGCTGCATCGGTACATACATATATGTATTTACCTAATAAAAAAATCATTCGTTATCCTTAGTAAACGCCTGCGACTACGAATACGAACAACTAATTTATAATGTTGACTAAAAAAAAAAAACAAGTAAAAAGTGCCAAGCCATTGCCTAATTAAATGGTAATTATAAATATGTATAAAAAACTTGAATTTAAACTGATTTCTTTATGTTTTTGCTTATTTATTTCGTCGCCTAGGAACGTATTCCCTTTAACCCCATACAAATTACCATTCCTTATTCACGGTTTCTCTATTCGCGGCATATTTACGGAACCTATTACCCGCGAATAAAGAACTTTTACTACTTGTTTTATTGTTGAACAAGCTTTACGCCCGCGTCTTCGCCTGCGGTCGTAAAGGAAAGACCCGCATAGTTCCCGTTCCCGTGTGATTTCCGAGATAAAACCTATCCTATGTGTTAATCCAAGTTACCCTCTATATGTGTGCTAAATTTCATTATAATCGGTTCAGTAGTTTATGCATGAAAACCATACATACATACATACAAACCTGAAACCTTTCCTCTTTATAATCTTATATATAAAAATGAATCGCAAAATGTGTTGGTAAGCGCATAACTCGAGAACGGCTGAACCGATTTCGATAATTCTTTTTTTATTATATTTCTAGAAGTACGAGGATGGATCTTATGTAGAGAAAACGTAAACATGTACCACGGGCGAAGCCGGGGCGGACCGCTAGTATTAGGATAGATTAGTATAGATATTAATGTTATTGTGTACAATATTGGATATTTGCCTAAGTGTATATGCAAACAGATACAATGTCTCGTCTCAAATTTATGCTATTGCTAGAAATACACAATATTTATTCTGATATCTTAACTTTCAGCTATTGGAAAGGGAAAATGCCAAGACAGGGTTGGATGTATCTCTCAGTGCATTACATGTGTTTCTATTCATACATATTTGGTCGGAATACAACCTTGAAAATACGATGGGCGGATGTCACGGAACTAGCAAAAACCAACAGCCTTCTTTTTCCCGACTCGATAAAAGTAGTTACAAGAGATGGAGAGCATCATTTCACGATGTTTTTGAAGAAAAACGAAACATTCGCTCTGATGCAACAATTGGCTAATATTGCGATGAAACAGTAATAAATTATTTACTTTTTATTCATATTTCTGTTTATAAGTTAGCTATGAAATGCAAGTATTGTGTGAATGAATAACTTGACAAATTACTAGGTAATAAGTAGTTTACAGTTTGCATAAATAATGAAATAGATTAAAAAAGTAGCAAACAATCAACTAGAAAGAGTTGTATTAAGCATGACCGTAAGGCGTAAATTGGGAACAACTAATTTATTTATTTTTAAAAAGAAATTATTTCAATTTTATTATATCCAGTTCTATTGTTGTCCATTATTACAGTTTATTTCTGTTATTTCTACCAATTAGCGTTAATGATCGATACATCACGATCCGAACATGCAAATGAGTCTAATAAACACATTTGATAAGAAACACTGTATCCATTTACTACAACACATATTATGTAATATTTTAGGTTAATAGATGATAAGTCTGGCAGTTTTAATATAGACAAGGAATTACTAACGAAACTCAGCAAAAACGTACCAAAGAAAGCTTCATTTTTAAAACGGGACTTAGATGCAAGGAAGCAATCGAATTTATATACTTTACGATTCCGATTGCCTCAAACGGAAAAGTTGGATGGGACGGAAGAATGTACTCTATGGACTCCTTACAATAAACGTCATAATTGGGGACGACTGTACTTGTCGCAGAATTTCATTTGCTTCGATAGTCGCGTACGTTGAATTTGATATTTATTATTACCTAACCGACTTCATTTAGTTTTACAGCGTTCAAATACTTTACAAATATTTTCTTTGATCCGAAGCGGGATTCGAATCCTGTCTTTCAGGTGATCTATCTTTAAAAGTTTATCTTGACCAAAGTGAGATAAAGTATTGATAATGATAATTAACGGTTTCTTAATTTTATCTTTCCGACAATCTTTATGCTTCTAAGAAAAAACTAATTCCATGATATATCAAAGATTACAATATCTTATAAGCAGGTGGATATAGTTTATCTTTCAAAAAAATAGAGAAAAAAACTTATCTTAAAAGTATACATAGACGGAAATTAATAAAATCTTTGTTTATACATCCTGACTAATGAATTTAGATTTGATGTAATAGATCTCTTTAAAAAACCAGGTGATCATATTGTTTCATCAAAATTCAATTAAAAAACTATTACATATTTGTATAAATACACAAAAAAATAAATGGAGGACCTTATAATTTTTTAATATTGAAAACAATTAAACCACACTTAATAATTTTTAATATCAAAGATAATAAGCATTATATTAAAAAACATCATCTTCAAATTAAAAAAATATTAAGAAACATATTAATAAAAAAAACAATATTATTAACAGGTATCAAACTTAGTGCGAGTAACGATACCACTACGGAATGTATACCAAGTTGAGAAAGCGGATTCTGGTGGGATTGGTGGTTCAGAATCTGGGAGCATACTCATCACCACGTCGTACCACACCAGCTTTCTATTTGGTAATATTACGGACCGAGACTTCCTCGTACACAAAATATCGGAGCTGCTTGCTAAGTTACCAAAGTAAGTATTCGAAACTAGCTAGATTAGCATGTCTGTAATATTGATAAATGTTGCATGTACAAAAATGCTAGATATATAAACATATTTTTAAAAGTATTGCCATAGTCACATTGTATAATGTATAAAATTGTATTAAATTAGAATTATAAATTTGATACATAATTGGATTTCTCCTAAATTGAAGGATCTATTAATAAAATTGTAATTTTTCATTGTTATTTTTGTTGGCTTTAGCTATAACTGACTTATAAGCAATTGTTTAAATTAACCACTAACCACTTTGCATTTGGAGTTATAGCTTTCTATCTACATGTTTTATCTTCGATCATCACGAGGGAACTAACTCATCACCACGACTAACAAATTTCGGGAATAGCTCTAGTTACCTCAATAGCCCCCTTTTAAATGTACCGAATGACAGTGAAATGTGCAGGGAGAAGGGGGTGAAGGCTGTGGGGGGGCGGGAGGAGGGGGAGTGGACCCCGCAACCGCCGCTCATGACGCTGTTCAAGACGCACCAGACGTCGTCCATCAAGCAGATACAGCAGAAAAAGGTGGGTAATTTTTTGAAAGTAATATGTAATTTAATGTTATCCAAAATTAAATTGAATAAATGAATACTTTATTTGCACCAGTAACAAAATTTAAATTGTAATAATTGCTTTTGATGTTTTGTGTAAAACTATACTTTTATTTTCTATAGTTAAATTCCGGACGGTACTAGGTATATAGTACTAACTTATTCATTTATTATTATCATTATCGGTATATTTGTTTTACTTTATATATATATTATTTGTATATTATTAATATTTATAAGTAATTTATTATTACTTTTATATATAATGTCAAACGTAAGTTCTGAGTATCACGATTTTAGTTCTGATCCTTTAAACAGCGATGAGAATAGCTTTCATAGTGCTTCCTCTCCTCTCGACCTTGTCCTCTCTTCCTTGTTTAATGATGCCCATAAAAATTTTAACGTGACTCACATTAATGCACAGAGTATTCCGGCCCACTTTCCTGACATGCTTGCATCATTCGTAGAAAATAATATCCATGCTATCCTGATCTCCGAATCATGGCTAAAGCCTTCCCTTCCTTCAGCCAATTATTCCCTTCCTGGATTTAACCTTATCCGCAATGATCGTATTGGCAAAGGCGGTGGTGGAGTCGCGATTTATCTTCGGTCTTACATCCCGTTTAAGTTGATTCGATCTTCCTCTCAGCCCCCTCCTAATAACACCACTGAACATCTCCTCATCGAAGTCCTACTACCTAACTCCAAAATTCTCCTTGGTGTTTTCTATAGCCCTTCCCTGACCAATAATTACTTCCCTTCCTTTGAGAATCTCCTCGATGACCTAACTCCTGAATATGATCACATAATTTTTATGGGTGACTTCAATACATGTCTACTCAAAGATGACCACCGTAGTAAAAAATTATGCTCTCTCCTTTGTTCACACAACCTCCAATTACTCCCACTTAATCCTACTCATTTCTCTCCTGGCTGCTGCCCATCCCTTCTTGATCTTATCATTGTCTCCTCCCCTCTTTCCGTATCCAAGCATAGGCAGTGTTCTGCTGATGCTTTTTCCTATCACGACCTGATCTACTTATCCTACAAACTCCGCCCACCTAAGTTCAAACCTTCCTCTATCCTGCTGCGTAATTTTGCCGGTATGGATTACGATCAACTTCGACTGGATGCTTCTGAGTGTGATTGGCAGGCAGTTTATGATGCAGACACCATGGACTTAAAAGTGAGCGTATTTAACGATGTCATGCTTGCTTTATATGATAAACACGCACCATTAAGACCTGTGAAGAAAAAGCACACACCCGCACCCTGGCTTTCTCCAGAACTTAAATCGCTTCTAAATAAAAAACATCGTGCCAAGTCTAAATTGAAGACTGCTAAAACTGCTGAGGTACAGGTCAAATATAAAAATATCCGTAACCGTTGCAACGTATTGTGTAGGGATGCACAAAGACGCCATATCCATAAGACGGTCGAGAACGGCGACCCTGTTAAAATTTGGAAATTTTTAAAATCTCTAGGAGTTGGTAAAGCCTCCCACACCTTTTCTTCTTGTAACATTAATATCGATAATTTAAATTCACACTTTGCTTCTTCGTCTATTCTTAATCATAATGTACAACTTGCCTCTACTGTTAAAAATCTTTCTACCATTTCTACTCCTGATTTTCCCCCGTTTATTTTCAAGAAAAGTTCTGTAGATGAAGTTAAGAAGACAATCCTGTCCATATCATCGAATGCCATTGGTACTGACCATATCAGTCGTAATATGATCATCCCTATCCTTGATATCATTATTCCCGTCATAACACATATCCTTAATTTTTCAGTCACCTCCGGTTCTTTTCCTAGTTCCTGGAAGGACGCTCATGTCATTCCCATGCCCAAAAAATCGAATCCTTTAAGTTTACCTGATTTTCGTCCTATCTCCATCTTACCATTCCTTTCTAAAGTACTCGAGCGTCTTATCCACTCCCAGCTTAGTAGTTTCCTTAACACTAATAACATCCTTAGTCCTTATCAGTCAGGCTTTCGTCCCGGTCATAGTACGACGACAGCCCTGGTTAAAGTTACCGATGACATTCGCTATGGTATGGACAACAAGCAACTCACTGTTCTCACTCTCTTAGATTTTAGCAATGCTTTTAACACAGTAAATCACAACATCCTTCTGAGTTTGCTACGACTTCTTAACTTTTCTTCGACAGTTCTTAACTGGTTTCAAAGTTACCTGGGCGACCGGCGGCAGCGTATCCTGATGGATGATAAACATTCATCTTGGTGTGCAGTACCCGCCGGTGTGCCACAGGGTGGCGTCTTGTCACCTCTCCTATTTGCCATATTTATTAACAATCTCACATCTCAATTAACTTCTCCCTACCATATGTTTGCCGACGATTTACAGATCTACACGCAATCAACCCCTGATAACCTACCTAACGCAGTTCATTCCATCAACAACGAACTAACCAACATAGTAACATGGTGTGATCAATTTGGCCTAAAAATCAATCCGTCGAAAAGTCAGGTCATCGTTATCGGTAGTCCCTACCAAATATCGGAGGTTGATTGGGGTATACTGCCTTCTGTACAGATTCGGGGAGAAATCATACCATATAGCGAGCACGTCAAAAATTTAGGTGTCTACCTGGATCAGACACTATCTTGGTCGCATCACATTCAGGAACTGAGTCGGAAATTTTATGCTGCTTCCAGTTCATTGCGGCGTCTTCGTAATTTCTTACCCATATCGACCAAAGTTATGCTAGCACAGTCCCTTCTCCTTCCTATTATTGACTACGCTGATGCTTGCTTTCCTGATTTATCAGTCGAGCAGATAGAAAAACTTGAGCGCCTCCAGAACTATGGTATCCGGTTTGTATTTGGTCTTCGCAAATACGACCATGTCTCTTCCTTCCGCATGAAGCTCAAGTGGCTCCCAGTCCGCTTTCGCCGGAATGTGCATTACTTGCAGTTACTTTATCGTGTCCTGTTTGACCCTAAGACTCCTTCATACCTTAAAAATAAATTTGACTTCCTGCACTGTGAAAGCTATTCCCTTCGTTCAGTGGATAGGCTTGTCCTGTGCACACCTTTCCATCGCACGCGCTTTTATGGTGATTCTTTTACTATTACGGCCATTAACCTATGGAATTCCTTACCCATACCCATAAGGCAAGCTCAAACTCTGTCTAAATTTAAGAGCCTCATACGTGACCACTTTTTAAATCTTGCGTTTGAATCGATATAGTTTTTTTGTATAATTGTAGTATATTTTATAGTATATTATGTTTATATTTATATGATGTATTAATATATTATTATATTTATTTTATTTATAGCATTATAATTATTATTATGTATATATTGTATATATCTTTTGGTATGGTATATTATATCTTATTTTAGTGTGTATTTTATGTATTTTTAATATCATCTATTTATGTTTATTTTTTTACCTACCTCCGCTGTAGTAATATTGTTTTTCACACAATCTGTTGGTTGCCTGGAAGAGATTACTTATTAGTAATAAGGCCGCCCTCTGTGTTGTTTGTACTAGTTTAAGTTCTATTGTACCTACTTTTGTTATGTTGGCAGCACAATAAAGTGTTTAAAATAAAATAAAAAAAATAAAATAATAACAAAAAAAAACAAAAAAAATGTTCTTATTGGAAGGATTTTAATATAACTATGAAATAATTTTTATGTGCCTGTGACAATACATACCATTTTTGGTATTTAGTTAAATGAAGTGTGTGCACTTTTTATTTCATTAAACAAAAAATATCTTAATTGTCCACAGGAAAAGCAATGGGAAGACCACATGGCGGAAGTAGGACGTGGTGTGAGCATGTACCGCACCGTGGAAGGCAGTGAACTGGTAGTCAAGGGTATACCGGAATCCCTACGAGGTGAACTGTGGAGTGTGTTCTCCGGTTCCATCCTGCAAAAGGTCCAGAACAAGGGACTTTATGAGAGACTGGTGAAGGAAGCCCTGTCTTCTAAGAATCAGGCGAATGATGAGATTGAAAGGGATCTGCATAGGTCACTGCCAGAACACCCAGCTTTTCAGAATGATGTTGGTAAGTTTTATTGTATGCGTAATTTGTGTTATAA
Source organism: Colias croceus (assembly GCF_905220415.1). Classification (NCBI taxonomy): domain Eukaryota; kingdom Metazoa; phylum Arthropoda; class Insecta; order Lepidoptera; family Pieridae; genus Colias; species Colias croceus. The sequence goes on along the minus strand of NC_059540.1, from coordinate 4,664,189 downwards.
TGGGGAAAAATAAAGATTTGTTAATATCTTCCTCGGTATAATGGTCCGGCTTGCAGAAAAACTGGAAGATTTTGGATGGATGAATATGTCAAACAGGCCTGGAGATAGAAATACTTCACTTTTCTGATAAAAATCCATGACAAACTAGGTTATTTGAATTATGTAATATACTGAATTTGAAACTTAGTTTATTAACACCGTAGGAGTACAATATTTTGTGTTCATTTTTATTTTTTACTTAGAATACTGAACAATTAATGATGTTTATAAATTCCTTACCAAAAAATAATATATTTTCCAGGTATATCAGCATTACGTCGTGTCCTCTGCGCATACGCACTAAAGAACCCCACAATCGGTTACTGCCAAGCGATGAACATTGTGGCTTCTGTCCTGCTCATATACTGTCCTGAAGAACAGGCGTTTTGGTTGCTCGCTACTATATGCGAAACTCTGTTACCTGATTATTATAATACAAGAGTTGTTGGTGCTTTGGTAAGTGTTTCTTTCTATAAATAAATAAGATTTTTTTTTTGAAAAATTGGGTTTTTATTGTCATTTAAATTCTACGCGATATTAAACATCTAGATAATTATACGTAATGAAAAATTAAAATGTAAAAATGGAACTAATGATCATTCCTGCATTTTTTTATGGATATAATATTCTGTTTATCTATCAACTCTATGTAAATTGTTAAACACATATTTTGAAATTGAAGATTTGTTTTATTTTTTTTAAATATTTCAATTCATTTAAAACATAAGTTCAAATTAACATAAAATTTACAAATAAGTATACCACAGGTGGATCAAGGGGTCCTAGAAGAGCTAACTAAGTCCCAGCTCCCGGATTTGCACGCAAAATTGGATGAGCTGGGAATGATGAAGATGATATCCCTATCTTGGTTCCTCACTCTATTCATCAGTGTGATGCCGTACGAGTGTGCTGTTAATGTGATGGACTGCTTCTTTTATGATGGTGCTAAGGTTATTTTTCAGGTAAGATAGCAACTTAAAACAATAAAGTTACACAAATAACATTTCAACAATATAAAAGGAATGTCATTGTGGCTTCTAAAGAAATTGGGAAAAATATATAGGAAATAAATGACCAAAAAAATTTTGACCATGAATTTTTGAACTGTTACAAAAATTTGAAAAAAATTATGGCCTAACTTACTAGTCACTAGTCACTACCAACTACGCAAACGTCTTCTCTCCTATAGTGTTAAAATTATTACATGAAATGTGCCCAACACATATAGTGCTAAAATTAGGTCGTTAAATCAATGCAATTAACTACAGGTGACGTTAACTATATTGGATGTAAATAAAGATAAACTCTTGAAATGCACAGAAGACGGTCAAGCGATGCAAATACTTAGTGAATATTTGGAAGGTATATACAATGATGAGGCTATGGCGCTGTCTACTGAACCACGAACGGCACAGAAGGTAATCCATTCCTACTCTCTAAAATCTCTGAATTACTTTGGTTTGTTAGTATTCTACTATGATTCAGATGTGATAGAGCGAAAGACTTTTTTGAAGTGAAACTTCTTTATCGGGGTTGGAAAAAAATTTTGTGCAACATTGTTTCGTTACGCGTGACATTTTTCCGTTACGCGCCATCTTTTTCTTATCACTACCACGAGTGATTCGACGTATTTCTGTAAATTTATATAGTAAATTATTTTTTGAAAAATAAGGTCATAAAGAAGTTTCACTTCTTACGTGTGTACACTAGTACTTACACGCACATTTTTTTTTTTAACTTTTTTGGGCCTTTTTTATAATAAAAGTACTTTAATGTGCTTATAGATATTTCCTGCAAACTTACCTTTGTCGGTTGATACTTGATATGGCCGCAATGGCAACCTATTATAATTAATTTTAATTTACCAAGGAAACTTCTCTACTTTTCTTTACATCCTTTGAAAAACACAATTTAACCAATAAATAATTTCACAGACGATAAAAATCCAAGATCTAGTGTACCAATCGTACCGCATGTATGGTGCGAATGTCAGCAGTGAATGTATAGAACACTTGCGGTTGAAGCATCGTCTGCGAGTGGTGCGGCAGTTGGAGGACAGCCTGGAGAAGAACACCCTCAGGGCGCTGCAGCAGGACAGGCTCTTGGAGCCCAATGAGTTGCAAGTATGGAAATTTTTAAGCTTTTGATAGTCCAGGAGAAGAATATTCTTAGGGAACTGCAGCAGGACAGGCTCTTGGAGCCCAATGAGTTGCAAGTATGGAAAATTTTAAGCTTTTACGCCTTTAGTACACCGTTTGCGTGGGGCAGCGAAACAACGAAAAATCTATCAGTAGTGTGGCAGGATTTCGCATATGATATGTCTCACTCTAGCACAAAGATGAAATAGTTGCGTCCTTGTCAGTATTGTTTCGCAAGAAACTGCGAATTGCGAAAACATTGTTGTGTAACGTTCCGCAGATATTTCGCTACGCAGTAGTTTCACAGAGATTCGCTGCCGCACGCGAATGCGTCGGTGTACTAACGGCGTTAATCATAGTCCAGGAGAAAAATATTCTTAGGGAACTGCAGCAGGAGTTGCAAGTATAGAGATTTTTATTATTTTTTGGTCTCTTTTATATCTCTATTTATGTTCGGAGAGGAATGCCTTGAAAGTTTGGCAGGACAAGCTCTTGTGAGCCCAACAAGTTGTAAGTATGTAAGTCTTATGACTATTCAAAAGTGCTTCTAGAAGAAGACTTATTGAATAAATAAATCTTTCAGTTTGAGTTTAGTAATTATGGAGTAGTTACGGAACCGTAAAAGTAACTTGTCTCCGTCTATACATTTGAATATGCTATTAGTACTTAAGAAAAAAATCTTATACTGAAAATTATATAATCAATCCTTACTAAAAAGAAAACTTCTTCCGTATTGTTACATTTCATTGTTACTATTATTATTTTACAGGAATTATTGAGCATAATTCGCGAAGAACTCTTCTGGGCCAAGCGTGTGCCGTCCGAACGACTAGAAGCACCATACGAAGCCTACCGTCTCGACTACGGACAATTCAGAACCATTTATACAGCTCTTTCGCCTTGGGCTAAAGGAGATTACGCGGAAGCCATCACAGCAAGGATATTTAAGGTATGAAACGAAAGAAACGCGCAGATTTTAACGTTTATTTAAATTTTATTTATCGAAGAAAAAACATCGATCATGAGATTATCGCTTCCTGTAGTTAATATTATATTCTGCAAAATAAATTTTATAATTTAACTCGATTTTATTATGAAACAATTTCAACGACACTTAAATTGATTACATTAGAATTTTGTTCATCTTATCATCTTACCGCTAGCTAATGGATCACAAAGACGACGAGTTTAAGAGCGCGCGCGTCTGCGATTAGATTCTCTGTAATAAATGATTATATTATATCAGTCGAATACACATTCCAATTTACATTGAAAATCAAGACATGATCTTTTTCTCAACAATCACGACGACGCGTCGAACTATACGCACGCGCTTGCGGTTGTGCACGCTGTATTACGAACAATAAATCATAATACAGTAGAATCCTTTTATTATGACTCCGGTTATATTGACCAACCGCTTATTATGACGTATTACACAGCAAAGTTTGGTTTTCACTTTTCATATAAAATTATTAATAAAAGTCGGATAAAATGACTTCGTTAATGTGACATATCGTTTATTGTGACCAATTTTTAATGAATGTCCGGTTATACTGACCGAAATGAATTCTTTAAACTTTCAACACTTATTTCAGTTTGGGAAAATTGTGATATCCGACATCACTTTTTTTTTGTTTGTTTTGAGTCTCAATGTGTAGGCATATCTATTTTGTTTCTCTGTATTAAATACTAACAAACACAGGAGATTGTTTATTTTCTACAAAATGCTTTGTATGACGTCCGTTTATTATGACGTGTTTGATATTCCCCTTCAATGTCATTATAAACGGATTCCACTGTTATTGATTCGAATTCTAAATTTGAATTTCACCTCCCCAGCTAATGGACCACGACGACGACGGGCTGGTCAGCGCGCGCGGTCTCAGCGTGGGCGTCGGTCTCAGCACGCGCGCTGACTCTCAGCGTCGTCTCCGGGCGCTGTACTGTGCACACGCACCACCGTTGCTGTCTCCGCTTGACCTGCGACCTTCACGCTTCACTGATACTGGCGAGGAGCTGGCTGCGGACGCTATATCCTTCTTTGACACGTAAGCAATAAGAGCTAGATTGCATTGGCAGAGGAGCTGACCGTGAACACGATATCGGTCTTTAATACGTAAGCAATTAGGTAGATATTGCTTTGGCACGACAACGGCGAGGAACTGGCCGCGGACGCGATATCCTTCTTTGATACGTAAGCATTGAGAGCTAGATTCCATTGGCAGAGGAGCTGACCGTGAACACGATATCGGTCTTTAATACGTAAGCAATTAGGTAGATATTGCTTTGGCACGACAACGGCGAGGAACTGGCCGCGGACGCGATATCCTTCTTTGATACGTAAGCATTGAGAGCTAGATTCCATTGGCAGAGGAGCTGACGTGAACACGATATCGGTCTTTAATACGTAAGCAATTAGGTAGATATGGCTTTGACATTACACCGGGGAGTAGCTGGCCGCGGCGCGATATCCTTCTTTGATATGTAAGCAATAAGAGCTAGATTGCTTTAGCATGACATCGGCGAGAAACAAGCCGCGGACGTGATATCCTTCTTTGATACGTAAGCATTATTGACATTGCTTTGGCAAGTATGTCTCTCGTCGATTTACCGACACCGGCGAGAAGCTGGCTGCGGACGCGATATATCCTTCTTTGATATCTACACTAATATTATAAAGTGGAAAACTTTGTTTGTTTGATTGTAATGAATAGGCTCATAAACTACTGGACCGATTTTATAAATTCTTTCACCATTTGAAAGCTACATTATCCACGAGTAATATAGGCTAGGTTTTATCCAGGAAATCCCACGGGAACGGGAACTATGCGAATTTTTCTTTGAAAAAGCGGGCGAAGCCGCAGGCGGAAAGCTAGTAGTATATATTATATCGGTAGCAGATAGCAATAAGGGCGAGATTGCTCTGTTCGCGCCGCCGCTGCTCTCGCATAAATTCGTTTTCAAAGAAAAACCCGTTTAGTTCTCGTTCCTTTGGGATTTTCGGGACAAAAAGTTTGGCATTTATAATCTTAGTAGAATGTAAAAAAAAAATAATTAAAGATCATATTATGTGATTTAATCTATACAGATAATAGCTGCAAATGACTTCAAACTCACGACAATGGAATAGAAAAAGAAAACTGTTTTAAACTATTGGATAGCTTCTATCGCGGGCCTCGAGCGCGGGGACCGAATCGAGAAATTCCGTAACGAAAAACCTCACGCTCACCACTCCGACGGGTGGAGGTGTGGCTTGAATAGCTTTACGGCGGCAGTCCCCGAGTGCCACACGTCGTTTTTTTTTATTTATTAACATGTTTAAATAAATATAATTTCAGTGTCGAAAATCCATCCACACCAGAGCCGCCGTTGCAGCGGTCAATAAGCGAAGTAAATGATGTGAATCATTTGGATAAGTCATCGGACAGCACTTGTAGTCAAGCAGGTCTGTAATGTTATTTCAATTGTTGCTTTTTAATTCATAGTTCTAGTTAAAGATCAATATTTTTTTATTATATATAAGTTGAACGAATATTAATCTGTCGAATAGATGTTCGTACTTAATAAATTAGTGAGAAAGCCCATGTGCGCAAACAAGATATGACTAGGGACAGATGATAATCCATTATAATTTTATTATTTTTGTACATATTTAACTCACATAATAAGACTCACAATCGCCTTTTAAAAGGTTCTCAAAAGTGTCCAAGCTACATTAATTGAAATTGACACCCTATTTCGTGGCAGTAATGTTCAAAGTCTACCGCATTAGAAAACTCTGCCTAATACAAGCGTAGGCAGAGTTTTGTTTTGGACAATTTCTCAGTATGATTATAAGTCTACTTGTTTATTGTATACTAGCTGTGCCGCGCGGTTTCAGCCGCGTGGCTCCGCTCCTGTTGGTCTTAGCGTGATAATATATAGTCTATATTACTCGTGGCTAATGCAGCTTTCGAATGGTGAAAGAATTTTTAAAATCGGTCCAGTAGTTTATGAGCCTATTCATTACAATCAAACAAACAAAGTTTTCCTCTTTATAATATTAGTGTAGACTAATGTATTATAATGTGTATGTACAGAATGCCAATCAGCGGAGTGCGTGCGCGCATGCGCACTATGGGGTCTATCGAGCAACTCGGCCGCGTGCACGCCAGTCTCCCCCGCGCCGCCGAGCGGGGCGGTCGTGCCGCGCGGCGCTCCGCGGTTGCCGCGCGCGCACTTCCTGCGCCTGCTGGCCGCGCTGCACGACCTCACGCAGCACTCCGCGCCGCTCTACGAGGCGACCGCTAGGGCTGGTTAGTTTATAACATCGTATAATAGATGTGCGTTTAACCCGCGGGCAAGTATGTCTTTCGCACGTATTTCCATTCTATACAAGGCCAGTACGCAACGGTGTGAAACTAATCACGTATAGTTTGGAAATAACTTTTTTACAAAGTTCTTCCAATCTGCGCAAATACTTTGTAATGAAGTAAGTAAGAATAGCGCTCCAAAATATACAGCGCCAGTACGCATGCGGACTAATCGTGTATGTTTCGGAGTAAGCGCGGCGTTCAAGTTAATTTATCAGACATTGTTATTGGTAACATTTTGACCCCGCATTAGTTCAACATTACGTGAAGCATTCCACATAATATAACTACGCTAAGAGCCATTACATTAATTTAATACTGTTTAATGCAAAATATTTCTTTGCAGGTACTTTACTTCTACAATTGGGCGAATGGAATCATCGGCCGAATCTGGGCCGCGAAATGTCTCAGGACAGCTTGTACATGGCCGCCGCTGCCCAACCATCGGCTGTAGAAGTGAGTTTAAAAATATTTTTTTTCTTAAAAAAGTGTATTTCCCTAAATGTTTTATGATTAACAGCATTAAATTAATGCATTTTGAAAATTTTACGCAAGCCAAATCTTTAATCTATAAAATATTCAACTTTATCAGACAGCAAAACGGGAATTTTGACTGTCTTGGGACTTCTCGTCTTTATTGTCTCTCCATCAAAATCAGATCTTTTATCACATCGTTCACATATTTTATAAATAATCAATTTTACAATACATTATCCAACAATCATATTCTAAGCTAATTCACTATCCGTTAACAAATCAATAATCATAACCTCAAATTTCCAGCCGGACCCCAACGGCAACACAACAGAATCTGAACCACCTCGTTCCCCATCAGCAGAAATAGACCCCACAGACAGCTGGTCCATAACCCTGGAACAGTTCCTGGCCACCATGCTTGCTGAAGCATCGTTGGAGGAATTCTTCAACAAACAAACATCAATCATGCCGCAGCTCGAAGCATTGAGACAAAGGGATCGGCTGCAATCTGTATCATAGCTATTTGTGGATTATATATAAAAGATCTATAATAGACATGATGGTCTATAACACTAACATTTTCTGGTTATCACCGCTGAGGAATCTATAGATGAGTTCTTCAACAAGCAAACTGCAATCATGCCGAAGCATTGAGACACAGAGATCAGCTGCAATCCGTCTCATAGCTGTGTCTATGGATCCAGTTATATTATTGTCTATAGCCATAACAGTTTCTGGGTACCATTAGGAAGTTTCATATGAACATTCTTTGTCATCATAACGGTTGCATTTACATCAAACGAATGAATGCTCATTCTCACCCCACTATGTCAAATTATTTTAGTGTAAACAGGCGTATAGCATTCTTTCGTTGTTCTTAATATGAAAACACTGAATACGAATATTTCTTTACACTAAAATTTAAACGATCACGAAAGAATGCTCTTGCTCTAGCTCTATGTTCGTTTGATGTAAATGCACCCTTGGAGGAATTCTTCAACAATTAACATCAACCATGCAGAAGCATTGAGACAAAGGGATCGGCTGAAATCCTTCTCATAGCTGTAATGAAACTTAGTGTTTGTGTTCTATAATATGAATGTCAAATGTAAAATTTGATAAATATAGAAAAATCTCTGGGAATTCACATTATATTTTTCTTTATGTTCTAAAAATGTATGATGCCATTTGAAAATTCTCATAAAAGTTTATTAATACTAAAACAAATAAAAAACTAATAATTTTTCCATGTCTATGTACAGATAGACATTTAAAAATGTGTAATTCCCAAAAGTTGCCTTCTACCATCATTAAAGAAAACTAGTTAGTAACAACACTTACAAAAAATTCAAAATGTTAAATATATTATGTTAGTTTCTGCTTATGTTGTTTCTTACATCATATTATAAAGTATATAATATAAATAATCTATCATAGAAGCGATAAATTATGTTACCGAGAAATGTAATGTTTGTTAATGAAATTGTAAAATTCTAAACAATAATCTCACTTGAATATATATCTTAATAAAAAAAATATATAACATTGAAATATGCCTAAAATTGCCTTGTAGGTGTAGAATTTATAATCCTTTTATATTATATTCAGTAAAAAAGGCCCAATATTTTAACCTCAAGTTAATAAAATGCGTGGTTCACAATGAAAAAAGCAATACGATTAAATTTTGAGATCAGTTTTTAGTGATCTTTATTCGTCTATTAAGTTTAAATGTAAATTTCAAATTATTATAAACTAACATTCCAATGAACATAAGTTAGTACTTAAGATGTTATATTTTTAAAAAGTACTACAATGAAAAAATAATTTATCATATGAATAAAATTGTTTTTTTGATTGTACGTAAAATGTAAGCCATATTAGATGTAATTAAAAAGAATAAGTTGTAAGCTTGCTTCCAGAATAATAAAAATATATTCTAATACATAGTACAAAAACCTGCTTAATTGATAATTGATATAAACGATATAATATTGTTAAAAATTCGTTTAAATTTATTCACTATCAGTATAATTTCAAAGTTGATCACTATCGTCAGTATATAAACATATTTAAGAGTTATTGCACATATTTGTTTACCAGATTCACATAATAAAAGTTAATTTTATGAATTAAAAAAATTAATTTCGTTAAAAAAACTGGGAATGAATTAAATGCATAATTTCTTTACAAAACTTAATTTCTATATAACTTTGAATGAATTCTTACTTCATCTCGATTCAACTGGCAATTTATATTGGTATTTGGTTTGCAAAAAGAATGTAAATAAAACGAACCTATTTATTTTTGTTTTGAAAAATAATTATTATCAATAGAGGCTTGAGGTATCTATATGTATATGGTAACTAATAACTTTTCAGATTCTGGTAAACAAAATAAATAATTAATGGCACTTTAAAATCATCATTTCATTTAACAAATTAAATAAAGATAATATAATATGTAGTAGAGCAGTGGTGGCTCAGTGGTGAGACCTCGGACTTCGAATCGATAAGTCCGTGGTTCGAGACCAGGCGAGCGCGCAGGAAATAAATTGATTTTTCAATTTATCTGCGCATGTTGTAACATCACCACTGCTCGAACGGTGAAGGAAAACATCGTGAGGAAACCGCCATGTCGAAGAATTAAAAAGTTCGACGACATGTGTCATCCGCCAACCCGCACTTGGCCAGCGTGGTGGATTATGGCCTGTACCCTCATAGGAGGCCCGTGTCCCAGCAGTGGGAACGTATATGGGCTGATGATGATGATGAATATGTAGTACTATTCAATCAGGTGTTCCGAACAATAATTTAGTGGGTTTCTCATTTAAAATGGTGCTTGAAAATGCTTTGATTAATTATTATTCAACTAGAGCAATAATTATATTTGCTAGTGTTAGAAGCACACTATATTTTTATAGTAGCAAAGTACATTTATTTTTATATATGCTTTGATACAACGATATTGGAAGCCTGTGAGAGTAGAAATATTGTAATTAAATTAATAAATTGTAAAGAAAATGCAATATGTAATGCTAAGTGCGCTATTATGTTAATGATTTCGTATGTTTCATTTAGGTTGTGTACGCTTAACTATTGTCTGATGTTTCATTGATATATTGTGTAAGTCTACCCTTGTATAAGTTGTTTTTATACTATACACTTCACTGTTATAATGTTACTCTTTATCTTTCAATTATAATCTGGTGCAATATATACTTGTTTTTATTTTACAACCCTATCATACATTCCAATCCTATTTTTTCTGTCCACATGCAATATTGAATTTGATATTTTTAATTTATATTATTTTTTTAAAAATATGGGTGGTATTAAAAAGTACACTAGAGACTACAGACTGAACCGAAAGTTATATGCTTTAGAAAATAAGTTGTGTCTTACGACTCTGGGATCTTGGACTATTATGGAAAAATTAGGTTCTGATTACATGCCAATAAATAACTGAAATATCTATGGTTTTGATTGTGGTTTTGATATTGCATGTAAAACAATAATTATTACGAATTAAAATTTTACTAATGCCTATGCTATATGGCACTAATGTAGTAATGCCTGATTTCAATAGGTTTTTGAAAAATATTAATGTCCATATTGGAGCCATTGAAGGAAAAGATAAGAAATAAAACACAAGTATAATATTTTAATAATTTTATTCAGATAAAGTTACAATTACATCACTACACCATAAACTAAAACTTTCTTGTACCAACTAGCAATTTATTTAAAGGACAACTTGAGTGACCATGCGTCGTTTGACTTCACTGTGGCTTTGTCTGGCAGCTCTATGAGTCCAACACCAGATGAGAGTTTCCACTGAAATTGAAAGATGAAAACATTAATATACAGCATCAGTAATCATTTTCAATCAAACTAGAAAAATCCTTTTATTACAATTATATATTAGTTGGGTATGTTAGCTAGGAATGTGAAGTTAAATATAAATATTAAAGAATTATATGTGTGATATACTGTTTTATTCTTATTAACTGTTACAAGTGTTGGTGTTTTATTTGTTGAACTGCGACTCATCAAATATCGTTCAAATATTTTAGCTTGAAAACAGAAAATAGACTTATTACATTTATGTTTATTAAGTATCACTAATCATCTTATAATCGCAGTTCAATGCCACCTAGCAAACCTTTCAATAACACTGCAAACACGAAACTTATCAAGCACTCAACCTTAAACTTACATGCAATACTTCATCGTTGCCCAGCAGAGTGACTCTATAAGTGCCTCTCCGCAGATAAGTCGCTAAATCCTTGACTTTAAGGACATTATCCTTTGGCCAAGAGAAAAACGTCGCATATATAGATATTACTGTATCAGATTGGCTTGGAATAGCCGTGGGATTAGCACCATTGTACTCATTTTTAGTACAAGTGTACCAAACTTCACTGTTCAAGCTATCGTTTTGGTGCACCCATGGTGATGTTTCATAGATCGCTTCACCATTTATTTGCAGCCAATCGCCAAGTGCTAATAGCCGCTCTTGGAATATTGGCACGATTGTACCTTCTTTGGTTGGTCCTACGTTTATTAGCACATTTCCTGAAAGGAATGAAGGAATATGAATTAATTTTACTAAAGAAGAACAATTCTATAAAATACTAAAAGAAGCCTGAGCAATTTTTCAAATTCATATATTTTTCATAAGTATAAACGTTAGCAATTAAAATTGAAAGTTATTAGTTAAGGAAAATTAATAAAAACCAAGACTGCACAACATAACTAACATAGCACTATGTTAAGTGTTAAAATACATAAATTATAACATGAAAATAAAATATTACTGTACCTCCACAGCTAACAGTTGATACCACTTCTTTGAGCAGTTCTTTAAAAGTGAGTATTTCGGACAGTTTCATGTCACGCCTGTAGCCCCACGACTTTGAATCCACCGTAAAAGCATTTTCCCATTTGTGTGATTGAAGTTTTCCTGAAAAAGATATAGAAAATTGCTACTTTTCTTTCTTTAATATAGAAGATTTACAGCAATTGTTTTTACAACTAATATATATAATAATACACTAATAAATAAACAGTATATACAGGCATTGTTTCCTAATCCAAACTTACCTGGATTATATCTATCAGCACAATTGTAAAAGTCGCCATGATGGCACGGTATACCAATACCCCATCTATCATTCACAACAATCTCATCCTTCACTGGACTATCATTATACAGCCATGCTATCAAGTCTGTTGAATTCCAGTAGGCATCTAAAGCTTCCCAATCACCATCTGACCATAGAACCGAGGGCTGGTAATCATTTATCAACTGCTTAATATCTGGCCAGAGCTTAGTAGTTGGATAGTTCTTCTTCAAGAAGAGAGATCGCTTGTCTTCTAAATAAATTGGATTATACCACTCATATAAAGAATGATAAACACCAAACTTCATTCCTTGTTTTCTTACAGCTTGTGCTAAATCACCTACAAGGTCCCTTTTCGGCCCGACATCTACTGAATTCCAACTGAATGATCTTCTTGAGGGGAAGAGAGTAAATCCTTCATGATGTTTACTTGTGAGAACAATATATCTGCAAAGAATGTTTTATAAATAGTTTTGGTTATACTAAAGTTATTGTTGCATGATTTGTTAATCCAATTAATTGACCAATGAGGTTGAGGTTCAATATTTATTTCATTATTGTTTTATAGCATTTAAAAATTAAATGCATATAATAGAAACGGTACAATTAAAATTAAGAAAAAATTACTTAGCGCCAGCTTTTTTAAATAGAGTTGCCCAGTCATTTGGTTCAAAAAATTCAGCTTTGAACATGGGAGCAAACTCTTGATAGGTAAATCCAGGTGGGTAATTCTTGTTCATAAAGTCAATGTATTTCTTATTGCCACCTGAAATTAAAGGAAATTAAACAGTTTCAAGTTTTATACTTACATATTATGACAAAATTCTAATATAACGACGTAAGTACCTAAAAATAAATTTGAGTTGATCTACTTACCAACCCAATTGGTCCAAAACCATTCTGATCCAAAACTCGGTACGGAGTACACACCCCAATGGAGAAATATTCCAATTTTCGCTTTATCATACCATTCTGGCAAAGGTCGTCTATCCAAATCCTTCCATGAGGGTGAATAGCGATCGAATGTAGCTTCAATAGTTTTCACATCATTATCATTACCATGCCCATTTATTGAAGCTGTCGTCATGCTTATAACAGCTAACCAGATTATTATTTTCTCCATTCTATAATTTAATAAATAAATTTAAATTTAGTCAATGATTTGTTTACATATTTGATATTACCGGCCGCGAGGTCGTTGACTTTTTTAAAAACGTAAACAAATAATTATTTTTGATGGCAATCAGCTGATACACGGATAGATAACAATAATATGTGAAACGTCTATTATCGCCACAGAATATTTATGCTCAAAAAATAATTTTTGTAATGATGTACTTATAATCTCCATTTCACACTGTGATTTCACAGTTCAAATTTAATTTTAATTAGGTACCTACCGACTACTACTACACTGTGTAGAAAAAGTCCGGTAATGAAAATGGAACCTTACTGAGTAGGTAGGTAGGTACTTGGTTCAATTATTCAGTTTCAGAATTGAATCATTTAAAACCTTAAAACAAAAAGAAATTACCTAGACACTCACTTAATTTAATTATGTGCCACCGAGAGGTCAAAGCTTAGAAAATTTATTTTGCTGACATACCTATTATTAAAATATAGAGATATAGACCGTACTAGTAACAATATTCCGCAAAAGTGTGTGATATATTCAAGATACGAGCTACTACTAAAAGTAAACTATTTGTAGCTGTGATTATATTTGCGGTTAATTATCTATTAAAATAATGTTAACACATAGCCAAGTGTTATCTACACTAATATTATAAAGAGGAAAACTTTGTTTGTTTGATTGTAATGAATAGGCTCATAAACTACTGGACCGATTTTAAAAATTCTTTCACCATTCGAAAGCTACATTATCCACGATGAATATAGGATAGGTTTTAACCCGGAAATTCCACGGGAATGGGAACTATGCGAGTTTTTCTTTGAAATCGCGGGCGGAGCCGCCAGCGGAAAGCTAGTAAAGTATAAACTTATGATAAGAATGAGGTCAATATAATACAATAAAGAACAATTAATAAATTGAAGTGTTTCAAATAACAAACATTCTTCAATGTTTATTATCAAGTATACAATAAGGTAGAATAAGGTAGTTACTATAATTTTTTTTTTTTGTATTTGGTTCCAATTTATATTTTATTATTACATCGTGATCGTTTTGGTGTTAAACATTGGTCTGGATAGCTTAGAATACATAATCTATACTAATATTATAAAGCTGAAGAGTTTGTTTGTTTGTTTGAACTTTGAACGCGCTAATCTCGGGAACTACTGGTCCGATTTGAAAAATTATTTCGGTGTTAGATAGCTCATTTATCGAGGAAGGCTATAGGCTATATACCATCACGCTACGACCAACAGGAGAGGAGCCACGGGGGTGAAACCGCGCGGAGCGGCTAGTATATCGTCGGCTAAAGTGTCAAACCTCTTAACTCCATCAGATCAAATTTTACAGGAGATACAAAAAACTTAACCACGAAAAATTTTGCATGAAGGTTTGTTTTGATTTTATACATTCATACTTATAAATTGAAAAGAAATATTATTTCAATAAAAAAAATTATAAAAATTCGCGGCATGTGTGTTAAAATGGAGTTACGAGATTTGCCTGTATAAATAATTGTATAATTGGGGAAATACGAGTTTTGCTACAAGAAATACTCAAATATTATTATAATGTATTTATTTATTTAAAAGAAATCAAATAAACAATTGAGATAATCAGTTAACAATTGAGGTAATTTATCCTTAATTCTAGAATTTGGTATGACTAGGAAAACAAACTTAACATTTTGCATCTTAACCCTTAAATTGATTTCGTCCGTTTTAAAAGACATAGTATTTACACACATGCTGGCGCTGTTATGGCAGACCTAAGCTTCGCTAATCGGTATATTGGGAAGAGACTAGCTATGTCCTTCGCGTACATGCAGGTTTTTTTACCAAAGCCATGTACAGTCGCGAATGGTGACCATTTGAAAATTGCAAAAAACGGATCTCTTGACTCTTTTGATAAAATTGATAATATCTGTAAGTATTTTGGCTATTTTGCTTATAATGTTATATTATTAGTTAGAATACGATTGTAAGTATAGTATTTTGACATAATTTTGACATATTTTACAATATTTGGTATACAAATATTCGTTTATATACGATGTCCCATAAAACGGACGTTGACAACTTGGAGTATATACTAGGGTATTCTTCACATGTCCTATGTAACGGACGTTGCCAATAAGGCCCTCCATTTTCAACGGAATAATTTTGATATATTTTTCTCTATTTTTATTATATTTTACAGGAGCATGACTTGGCAATCAATAAAAAATTCCCTCACTACCTCTGGCGGAAGCTGAAGAGTCTGGCGTTGAGTTGAGATGTCGATTTCGAAGGAAATGTAGACCTACAGGAGTGATTTCACTATGATAACAGTGTCAATCATTTACCCCCAGCACCATACCTTCGGAATTATACGACATATTGATTTGAGACACAATGAAGATTCAAAAAGTCAGAATTTTTACCATCAACAAAATATTATTGCTGCAGAATTACAGCCATTACATGAGGTGTGAGATGAATCTTCCCTACTTCTCAGTAGTTCTTCAGCCACAGCATCATGTTACTTACCAGAAATACCACCCAATGTTTGAAAATTTAAATAATATAATACCTTACAAATTAAAAAACAGGCAGACAATGGATATAATATATGCCAAAGAATCCAAAAAAAGCGATTTAAATTTCCTGTTCGTTTTGGTACTTCAGGCATGGTATACGACTTCTTTGCATACGATGAAGCAAACACATTTCAAACTGTACAATTTAGTGAATGGGAAGAGGACTTTCTTGGTGTATTAGATAAGTTCTCAGGCTATGTAATACTATTTCTATTCCAATTCTTAGCATATTCTTAGGCTGTGATTTTTAGTACTGTCGTTTTTTAAAATCCATTATTTTTAACGATATCGTTAAAGTTTTAACCAACATTTTAAGACAGACGTTTGAAAAGCTTATTCTAGATCCTCCATAATTATAATTTGATAATAATTTTGAATTACAGAGTTGAAAATGTGCATTGTAGTCATGTACCACGGTTGCAGGAATAATGTACAATGTCCGTTATATGTGACGGTTCGAACATGTACATATAATTGGCAATGTCCGTTTTATGTGACATAGTGAAAACAATAGAAAAAATTAAAATTTTTAATTTTTTTTTTCATTTTCCTCTTTTCTATCCTAATTCCAATACGTCCTCCAAATTTGGACATTATAAACACAAGTTATCTAGGGGTGACAATTTAAGGGTTAATGCTTATCCTTATGTATAGAATCTGGTGCGACCAGACAAGGCAGACTTTTTACTTAACTAGAAACATTGCGGAAAATTTTCATAAGATATGAAAATCTTTTTAAATTATGTATAACTATATTTTAAAGATAAATAACACTTTTGTATTTATCAAATGAGGTTATCAATAGAGAGTTTCTTATAACCTATAGTTAATCAGTCTTGTTATTAATTGTACTTATTTTGACTCAATATAAAAAAAACCGGACAAATGCCAGTCAAACTCGCCCACCAAAATCATTAGGTACCTTAAACAAAAATCTGTTATTACTTAGTAACTAAAAAATCTATTCATAAGGAATAGCATCATAAAATGGATGGTAATCTGCTTCCATAATAATTTTTAATTGTTGAAGGTGTTCAAATTTAGACTTCTTAATTTTCAATCTTTCAGAATAGAGTGTTGGCAGGTCTTGCATGCTCACTGGATCAGTCAGCTTTGCTCTTGTTGGTAGCGGATTTTCGTCGAATTCTTCAGTAAATCCCAGACGGTACAAAATTTTACCGTCCGGCAAATATGTCAACTGCCTCAAGTCCGTCACAACAGGATCCCCTACCTTTCTTCCTGGTCTAATAGTTTTATAGGTTTTCAATGTATCAAATTTTTTGAAAAATGTATGCTCCAAATATTCTACATAATAAGGCTTTTTATTACAGGCTGTTTTAGCAATGTTGACATAGTCAGCTGGAATATTTATTTTCTTATTCCTGACCTGCCTCTCAATAACAGAATGCATGGAATCCGCCTCCATTTGTGTATGCCCCTTCTCTAAAATTTTTTGCACAATTTTTATTTTCTTTAGGACAGCAAAGTTGAGAAGGGCATTTGACAACGTGACATTTCTATTTTGATATGTGCAGCCGTCGCTGTATATAATAATTTCTGCACCCTCTGTCAAATTATGCTTCTGAGTAAACAGCTCCATCATTCTTATGATGACTGATGAAAAATCATTGGCTGTTAATGATCCTTCCGTTTCGTTCCAGAAGAAACAGTAACCCTCTAATCGTTTTGTATCGTAAACTGTAAAGTTGTGTACAATCAATTTAGTTTTGTAGTACAAGGCTGAAGCATTGGATTTCGGGCACAGCAAAACAGATTGTAAGTCCATAGTTAGAACTTCTTTGCCACTTTTTTTATCGGCTTCTTTTTCTGCTCGTGCAGCATTTTTCATTTTAATATGGTTGTTGTATTTTTCCTCCGAAACGTTTTTACATTTATGAGCTTCACAAAGGTCGCAAAGGTCTTTTTTCGGTCTGAACAATGATAAATTCATGTCATTAAATACTTTTGATAAAGTTGTAATCGAAACGGGGTCATATCCATTTTCTTTGGCAAAGACATCATTGTATTCTTGTAACAATTGAGTTTTTCTTTCCCAAATAGGCTCCAAATACAATTTAGATGACTGTGATCTACAATAATGGCTTTCAAGCTTCGGCAAAGAATTGAAAAACTTTTTGACCTTCTCTTCTTTCTTTGATTCATCGTGTTGTTGTCGTGTCCCGGTTTGTGTCTCAGTTTCATTTCTCCTGGTTTCATTTTCTATGTCTTGTCTAGTCCAGTTTAGTAACATCCACTCTCCGATATCCAAGGTATTTAGAAACATAGTTTTACAAACTCTTATTTTGATGGTGTCTACTTCCAGGTAAAGTTCAAGTGTCTGTTTTCTCCTCGAGTTTTCTTTTTCTGTCCTTTTTCTCTCAGTCGGTTTTACTATTGTTAACGTTTTAACATACATTTTCTTCTCTTTCCATGACATACAACTCCAAAAATTTTTGAAAATCATGTTTCTCTTCTCTTCAGTAATACTCGAACATTTGAATTTAGATTCCAGGCTACTTAGTTTACAATTGCACCTAGATTTTAAAGCTTTTTCCTTTTTGATTTTATCGTAAACCCATGAATCTTCTTCTTTTTTCTTCCCGTAGTATTGCATACCCCTTTCTCGTAATTTTTTAGCAGTGCTTCTCTTCCAGTTATTTTTGTCACTTTTCTTAGATCTCTTACGTTTTGGAGTGTCATCTGACTCTTTCGGTTCTCTAACAATAGGTTCATCCAAATTTTCTATTTCGTCAAAATTGTCTGTGGTTCGCTTATTTGTTGGTAAAGGTATTACATAATTGATGTCGCCGCCTTCATAGTTACTCTCATCCATACAAATAGAAGACGTTAATAAAAGACTCGGTGAAGATCTGTTACTGTCCAACTCATTTTCAGTTGTATTCGAGGATCCGATACATTCAATTTCTTGAGGATCTGCAGAAACTGGCATAACAGTTATTAATGACAAGGATTGCGCATCGATTTCTTTTTAACCGACTTCAAAAAAAAGGAGGAGGTTATCAATTCGGCCGGTATATTTTTTTTTTTTTTTTTTTTATGTATGTACACCGATTACTCCGAGGTTTCTGAACCGATTTACGTGATTCTTTTTTTGTTCGATGCGGGATGGTGTCGAATTGGTCCCATAAAAATTTTATTCGGCTAGGCCCAGTAGTTTTTATTTTATGAGCATTTTTGTCTGTACTCGATGACTTAATTGGAATGTAGCAAGTAACTTTGATTCACTTCCCGGTAACCGATTGAGCTGAAATTTTGTATACGTATGTAAATTGGATAGCGATGAAACATTATCATGACATAGAGCTGATTTGATGATGGAATCGGAAGGTGGCCATAGGAACTCAGTAATATATTGACTCAACTTTATCGAGTTTGGGCTCGTTTGATTCGTGTTGAAAATTACACTAAAAAGTATTAAATAAAATTAACTGCGTTAAAAACAACCGACTTCAAAAACGGAAAAGTAAAAAATAAAAAAGATTTGATATTATTAATTACTACATATTATTTAGATGTGCTATTTATTAAATAGGTTTGAAGTCGGTGCCAAACACTAAGCACTTAGTATTAAGCCCGTGCACCGACATCAAACCTATTTAATAAATAGCACATCTAAATAAGATGTAGTAATTTATAATATCAAATCTTTTTTATTTTTTACTTTTCCGTTTTTGAAGTCGGTTGTTTTTAACGCAGTTAATTTTATTCTGGTAAACTAATCGGTTTAGCATTCGTAAAGACAAACGTCTTTTTGCTGTTGAAATCATTTTCAGAAGGTGTAGGTGTTAAAATGTTGATTACATCTAAACAATCATTTGAAATAGTCATCGATTTGTCACTGTGTAGTATAACATGCCTTGGATTTATAAATGTAGTCGTTTTTACATTACTACTTTTTATTTCAGTCGATTTAGACGTACTGTCGGCAGAAGGTTTTAAGAAAGTATCATCAAAAGGTGCGTGGAACTCAGCTTGAAATGTTATTTGTGTAGCGTGAGGAGAAATTGCATTTTGACTACATGATGGTAACGGCGAAGCTGGTGCAACGGGTTCATTACTCTCAAAATTTTCCCGAATCTCTTTGTCGGACGTAACTTGTTCTTCATTTTCAATAACAAGCGATCCATCAGATTGGTTGACTGTGCAATCGTAAATATCGTATCCTTCATTTTTTAAATTTACAAACATTTTTTTTATTCTTAGTTTTTGTCGAGGATCCATGGTAAAAAAACTGTTACTATGATGGCCTGAAACAAAACAAAATGATTTGAAAAAGTTTAGAAAACCTCGTAACGTAACTTCTGGGTTAATAAATAATAAGAAAGTTTTTTAGAAAACCTCTTATCTCCACTATAAACGAAAACTAGCAAAGTTAGTAATAATAATACAAGTTCAATACAATTGTCACAAAGTCACAAGGATAACAATGCCATGGATACAATGCCTTCCTGAAAACAAAAATGAGAACCTTATCAATACAATCAATCAGCTGGGTCAAATAATAAATTGTCCAATTCAAGAGAAGGATATATTTCATTGCTCACGTGTGGCCAAAATCAATACATCCAGTACTCGTCCGCGTTCTGTAGTGGTGCAACTTGCCTCAACCAGGCTCCGTGATCAAATTCTTGCTGCAGTAATTAAATTTAACCAAAACAACCCTCAAGAGAAACTTAATTCTGCTCATCTGGGATACTCCGCGAAGAAATCGCCAGTCTACGTTGTGGAACATCTATCCCCAGCAAACAAGGTTTTGCATGCAGCTACAAGAATCAAGGCCAAGGAAATAGGCTATAAGTTTGTCTGGATAAGAAACGGTAAAATTTTTGTTAGGAAAAGCGAAGGCACTGAATATGTGGTAATTAAGAACAAGAACAGTCTAAGTAAATTAAAATAGATTAAAAATATTAAAACGTTATCTCTTTAGCATGCGTAAGACACTCTTGTTTCATTAACATTCAATAGTTTAAGTATTTATTATCAAAATTGTAGAGGTCTCAGAACTAAAACAAATTCTTTTTACTGCAATCTATGCTGCATAAATTATGACATAATTATACTAACTGAAACCTGGCTTAATAGTGGAGTTCTTAGCAGTGAGCTTTTTGATGATCGGTATGTGGTCTATCGTCGAGATAGGGATTCTTCTGGCTTTCACCACACTAAAGATGGTGGTGGGGTATTAATCGCTGTATTAAGAAAATTCAACTCCAATCGTGTTGAAATATGGCAAAGTAAATGTGAAGATCTATGGATAACTATAGATTTGCCAACCTACACGATGAACAAACTAATTTTCTGTGCAGTTTATCTCCCTCCCCCTGTTTGTTTACCTCTTATAGAGCATTTCATTGATAATTGCAATAAAGTTATAGAATCAACTGATATCCCCTTGTGTATAATAGGTGACTTTAATCTAGGAAAAATTAACTGGACTTCTGATTGTGCAAGCGATTCTATTCCTAAAATTTATCAAACCTTCTTGGACTTTCTGAATGTCAACATATTAAATCAATATAATAACATCAAAAACATTTCCGATCGTATATTAGACCTTGTTTTATCGTCGCTACGCACCTTATCAGTTACTGAATCCGATTATTTCTTAACAACAATAGATCCATTGCACCCTCCTCTCATTATAAATATGTCACTGACTAAAGAAATTAAGCTTCCTTACAATAATCTGGCCAAAAGAAGAAACTATCATAAAGCCGATTATGACAAAATCGTAGAGAGATTATATGATATAGACTGGGCTAGTCTCTTTGAGGAACGTGATGTAGATAGTATGCTTCAGATTTTTTATGAAATTTTACACAGTTTGATAAATCAATTTGTACCGTACCGTAAATCATTAGCCAGCCAGTATCCGCCTTGGTTTAATAAAGCACTAATACGATCATTAAAAGAAAAAAACAAATTAAGACTACGATATAAATCTTATAAAAATCCTATGGATAAAATAGAATTGAATTTGATATCTAAAAGATGTCAAAACCTGGCAAAGGATCTATACAATAGTTATATGAATAATATTGAAGCGGAAATAACCAAAAATCCAAAAATATTTTGGACACACATCAAGGCCAAGCGTGGTGGATCTAGCGCATATCCCTTAACTATGACTGACGGAGATACTACCTCATCCGATGGTTCAACTATATGTAACCTGTTTGCGTCTTATTTTTCTTCTGTATACACACCCAAAGGCGAGGATTCCTCGAGCAATGATTTGTCCTCTCTCAGCTTTATCAATGTAGGTGGTCAGTGTCTTACAGGTCCAACATTGGATAAGGATTGTGTTTTGAAAACTTTAAAATCTTTGAACGTTAATAAGGGAGCGGGTCCTGATGGTATCCCTCCTCTATTTATTTCTTCTACTGCTTCGGCTTTGGCTACTCCATTAGTAATGATTTATAACAAATCTCTAATTTCAGGTTCCTTTCCACAGGAATGGAAAAAAGCCAATGTTGTGCCTGTTCACAAATCTGATAAAAAAAATGTTATCTCAAATTATAGACCGATTTCGATCCTCTCTACATTTGCCAAGGTTTTTGAATCTTTAATCTGTCCTTTTATTCAACGACACTTCAGGCAATATCTGAGTGATCAACAACATGGCTTTATTCGTTCAAGATCTACAACAACAAATTTATTGTCCTTTACTGAATCGCTAGTGCAATGTGTTGATGAGAATAAGCAGTTCGATGTGATCTACACAGATTTTAGTAAAGCTTTTGACAAAATTTCCCATTCCATACTATTACAGAAACTTTCGGCTTATGGAGTTACTGGCTCGTTTTTACATTGGCTACAATCGTACTTAACAAACCGAGAATTTGTCGTTGTCGTAAATGGCTTTGCATCCGATGTCCATCATGTTACGTCTGGTGCTCCGCAAGGATCCCATTTAGCGCCAATCCTTTTCAACATTTATGTTAATGATTTGCCATGCTGTTTTTCTTTCTCAGAGGCTTTTCTGTATGCAGATGATCTTAAATTTGCCATAAAAATCGATAAACCAAGTGATACCGGTCTCCTACAGGAAGATCTAAATCGGCTTATTCAATGGTGTGCACTCAATAATATGCAGTTGAACCCAAAAAAATGTTACCATCTAAAATTTTCTAGAAAGAACTCTGTAGTGCAGTCAAAATATTATATTGGAAGCCATGTAGTGCAGGAAGTAGACACAATCAAGGACCTCGGTGTCCTGTTTGATAAATCAGTAACTTTTGTACCACATATTGAGAACGTAACGAAAAAAGCGTCCCAAATGCTTGGGTTCGTATTACGAAATACGAAAAATTTTAGTATGGGCCGAACAAAAATTATTTTATACAACTGCTTTGTACGAAGCAGCCTGGAATATTGTAGTTCCGTATGGAGACCCCACTATTCTACTCACATGCTAAGACTAGAAAGAGTACAAAAAAGATTTCTATGGCACTTAGCATTTTCTGTTGGGAAGCTTAGACAACTACCTTCATATAAGTCGCGTCTTAACTATTTTAAAATGCGTGCTTTGCATGTTAGATACAACATTATTGATGCTTCTTTCTTATTCAAACTTATAAGAAATAAAATTGACTGTCCCGGTTTGTTGAGTCAAATTAGATTTCGCGTGCCATATAGGTATCCCCGTAGCTGTATTACACCTTTTTACCCTCCATTACGAAGAACTGTTCTTGGTACTAATTCGCCACTTCTAAGAATGTTTAAAATTTTGAATGAGTGTAGTGATGTAACAGATATTAATTTTGATAGCCATAGATTGTTCCTGAATAAAATCTATGAACACTTTATTAATTTAATTTAAAATCATTGAGCTTATATTATATAATTCATTCATAATGTCATAATGTTAATCCAATTTAGATTATTAAGAAAATTATTTTTGAAATCTTTTTTTTTCTGTTTAAACTTAAGATGTATAGGTACTAACTGTATTGTAAGTGTTTGTTTTCATAACCGTTTTGTTTTTCTTTTCTTTTTTTTAGAAAAAAAAAAAAAAAAAAAAGATCTTGCATGTGGTGTTAGCCTTTAAGTAGCTGTTGCATTTATATAAGTTATTTTGTGTTATTGTTTCTGTATGTATGTGTTGATGTAAACAACTGTTGGCTGACCTTAATTAAATAAATAAATAAATAAATAATAGAACACTATTATGCATATAAAATAAGAATTGGGTACTTACTTGTTCGTAAATAACTTTGTTTTACACAAAATAAGAAAAAGAAATCACGTGCGTTCACTACTCCATATCGTGCAGTACTGAGCGGCGGGAAATACGAGGTTTGCTTTCAACAAAATGGCGGCCCGGAGATACGTGGTTTTCTATTTAGCATTTTAAATTGAAACGGCTTTAATAAAGGATATAAGGGCTTTGCTATCGTATCCGTTCAGAAATTAGTGACACAAATGTATAAAAATGTCATTTGAAAAAAAAAATGGAGTTACGAGGTTTGACACTTTAGCCGACGATATTATATAGCTTGCAACAAGCTTGCAACCATGCTTCTTTCTTGTATCAGTAATTCAAGTTTAAGTATGTTTGAAAATAAACTGTGGCACACCAATATATCGTTAATCTTGGTAATTTCAGGTCATAAATGCCAATGTCAATGCCATAAAATTTTGTCTTAGGGAAATGATGAGAATGAAAAAAAAATTAACAAATAAAACATAATTTATTTTGTTATACATAAGAGTATGAAGTCGTATTGTAACTTACACATAATGTATGAAACAACAAAATAATACAAATACAATTATTTATAACAACATAATCTTATACAAGGTAGTTTATGGCACAATATTTATAACTAACTTAATATAGTTATGTCTGTTAGGTCTAGTACATATTATATAGTATCTACATTAATATTTACAAATATTCACTATAATATTGTCCAATCACACATACAATACAATCGTTATAGTTATTTGCACTTTACAAAAGTTTAGTTCTTTTACAATATAATTCACTGTCTCATTCCATATTCATCACTTTTGTCCACTTCCACACTGGGAAGTGGTTGACAATGCTATTGTTCGTCAACCTTAAATGTAGAATAGTGACATGCACCACTAATAATAATCTCATTGATTGCTGAGGTAGGTGGAGCCTGTGATGTTATAGTACTTAAATTACTTATCACAGGAGTTGTATATATTTTCTCTGTGGTCATACTTGTTGTAGCGGCCTGCGATCCTGGTGTGTATAGGCACGGCTGCTCTCTCGGTTCACTGAACATATTCATTTTGACCTCAAATATGACATCTTGAATCTTTTTCTTAGCTACTAATAAGTTCTTTTCACCTTTTAAAGACCTCAATTCATTTGCTATGTATTCTCCAAAAACAGAGAATTCATCTCTTTTGTCAGGGATCAGTAAATCTGCTTTGTAGTCATGGTTATCGGTTCTTGCTATTTTTGTTGGCGGAGACAAATTGTCTAGCTTACATTCCCCTAATGTTGACTCATTGTTAGTTTGAACTGTGCTATTTGCTTCTGATAGTTCATCCTGAAATATATAAAATAGAAATATTATTTATAAGGCAATCCAAAATACATTGATGACTATTAGAATGAGGACTCATCAATAATTTTATTTTATATGTAGTTAATAAAAATATACGTAAAGTCTTAATTTTTATTTTAAATTATTGCTATAAGTTTCCATCTGCATTGACAAAATAAAAATTTGAGAACAGAACCAGAGATTCAAGCATTATTTCTGTTACTTACCGATTGTACGACTCTGTAGGGCTTATTTGAGTCCTTTAAAAAGTGTAAATAATCGTAAGCATACCAATTAGTGACGTATCTATCATTGGGATCTTCAGCATGAACAATAGCTTCCCTTGCCAATTCTCTGTTATACTGAGTGCGAAGGTGTTGTATTTTCTTCGTCACATCAAACGCCGATATTCCAAACACAGCGGCAATAGCGCGTAGTTCTTGTTTGCGCTTCTGTTTCTCACGTCTCGTATCACAGAGCGAGGGATTCCACAGTGCGGCATTTAATTGAAGCAAACCAATCAATCTCAATGTTTTCTCTCGTGACCATTCCATTCTATGTTAGTAAATAGTGTTCAGACAATAACATTGGATTTAACGTAAAAAGAACGATCAATCGTTAAACAATTTGTTAAACTACACGACGCGACGGGATGATCTCAAGTACCCAGTAAGCGGATTCGACGCCTCGATTTCGGATTCGATCGATTGATTAGTCGAGGCACATGACAGTTGACACTTGACAGAACGATTTATATGAAAACGTCAAAAGTTTTTTTTTTTTTTTTTAATAATTTATTCATAACCATGGATACAAGTTCTTCAGTCGCAATCTTAAACGTCAAAAGTTCATAGCATTATGTTGCCATGTCAACTTCAATAAATCAATAAAAATTATCTCCGTCGTTTCATTAATCATTTACAATATATTTTGTCTGATCACACAAAGTAACTTTACAGTGTTATAAATCTCCATCATTTATGAATTTTCATGTTCTCTTGTAAGGCTTATACGTATAAAGGTTACAAAACTTTACATCTGACTCTATATACGGATTACGGACGGACGGACGTCAATCAGCACAAAAGTGATTTTTGGTTGCTTGATTTTGTTTCAGACTGCATTAGGAATCTAATTCTTTGTAAAGAAAAAAATAATAACAGTGTATAAAAACCTGTGGGAAATGGGTCGCGAAGCAAATGGAAAAATAAAGTCGTAACGAATCGTTTTTTTAATCGAATGAAAATGAAACTCACGAGTCCCATGAAAAACAAAAAAAAAAAAAACACGAAAAATTAATTTATAGTGGGACTCCTCAAACAATTTTCTTAATTTTTTTTATTCTAAAATTAGCTCATATTCATCTTAAATTCTTTTAACCTTAACCCATTGTGTTCAGAATTTCTACATTTGATGATTAAAAATTGCCCATGTAGATATAACAATCCTTTTTTGTATAATATGGTGTGATTCTACCTTCTCAATTCTGTAGTTATGAATAGCCGTACCTTCTAGTTAGGTATTATTCATAAAACTCATTTGTTCTCCTCCCCTATCAAAAAAACAATACTTTCCTACTTTTGAACTTGTATTCTTTAACAAGTTTGTTACCTACCATATAATGTAAAATGGGAAATGAAACAAAAATATCTAATTCATTCTCATTTATTTACAGACTACAGTATGTGAGAACTATCACAATATAAAACAAGTGCTCTTTTAAAACAATATTACAATATGTACACTATATACAAATATCGTCACAGTTAAAATGCATTACAATTAAATAAAAATACCTTCTACACATAGTATGCCAATTTCATACACAAAGATAGTCGTTTAAATTGCTTTCAGTTAACTTATACCACCTTATACTTAAATATTTAGTGACGACATTTCGTGTTTTTGAAAAATTGAAATACTATATATTATACAATATTTTATCATTGAAATTTAAAAACCTCCAAGCACCGCACTACATGTACAATATAATGAATTACGAACTTATATCACTTAATCATTATAAAAGGAACAAAAAATAGGTATAACAATATAAGGAACACAAAAATTAGCGTTCTAATACAGTTCGGCTAGCATAATAATTATATTTCATATGTTTTATATTTAGGCTTAATAAATCTGAGGTTTTAAATTCGTTGACTTTTTCATAGTAGTTTTTTCATCATTGCTTAAAAGACAATCGACAAAGGAAATGCAAATTAGACAAGGAAAACATAAATATATAACAATAACAAAAGTTTAAACTCATTAAAACGAATTCATCAGATAATATTATTTCGAACATAACTATTTACAAAAAGTTTAACCAATAAAGAGTAAACATGTGGATACACCACAGACTATAAAAGAGATTTGTTCCTACACTCCTCGAATACCATAAATAGTTTAAGATAATAAATACATGAAAACGAACGCATGAACAATTTAAACTAAGCTATTGCATATTATTGAACCTTAATTTTTGTTAACGAATAATTCTCGATAAATAATTAATGTAGATAATTCTAGATAGATTCATTAGGATGTCACATAACAGCCGTATTTGTGAAGTATAAAATTATAAACACGCTAATATTATCGCTAGCTCATTGACAGGTACGTACACCAGTCGAATCTTATTATCGTTAATAATAATTCAACAAATAATAGACAATCTATTTTTAACAATTGACAATAGTTCATTTATTCTATATACAAAAGGTGGTCAAAAAGTGAGGTACTACATTCATTCTTCCGTCAATCAGCACAAAAGAATTTTATCATTGCACTATTCATGGGATGGACCCAAAGTACGAAAAAAAACTTAGTTTTTAGGAATGACCAGCAGTGTAACCAGTAATTCAAATAACGCAATTTATTATGCAAATGTCTAATAAATAACAAGTTTCACACGAGCTTTATAAAACTGATAATTTATCACTTTCCACGTACCTCACCAACTTATATCCGAATATTATGAACTTTCGACACATCACATTCAATCTTCGAGGTTCATTTGAGTCGACGCTACCGCGGTCTAATAGGGACTAAATAAATACTAGCTACCTAAGTCTGTACATCGTCTTAGACACAATTTGTACGCAACGGTCACCAGGGTTTACGTGACGTCGAGCGGCCGGTTCTCGCGCGCTCTGAAGAAGCCGTCCTGTGTTCGGCACTCCCGGATGGTCACTGTTTGTAGGTTCACCGTCACGTCCGTGATGAAGATCTGGTCCGCCACGGGCGACCGCGCCGACCAGTACGCGGCTCCACGCTTGGGAGGCGGCGGAGGAGGAGGAGGGGCGGGTTGGGCGAGCGGCGCTTCGCCCCAAGAGTCTTCGTCCTCCTGCTGCGGCGTGGGAGGCGGCGGTCGAGCGCCTTTCGGTTCCGCGGGGGCTGTCGCCGTCGGCTGGGTATCCGTGCGTCTTTCTCGTTCAGGGGGAGTGTGCGCGTCGGCTTCTTCAGGGGAATGCGGCGCCCTTCTGGGCCCCGTTCTGGGCGCAGCCGCTTCCGCAGCGGGGGAGGCGGGGGCGGGGGCTCCGCCGGGCGGCGCGGCTGGCGGCGGAGGTTGCGCGTGAGTCCTGCCCCCGTTCACCTTTGGAGTGTCGTGCTTCTTTGCCGGAGGGCTCATGGTGATTGTAACTCCAATCTTGCCCGACTCCTTAGACAATACTTCAGCTTTGCGTTTGCCGGGCGGCGGGTGGCGCTCCTCCGAGCCGCTGCGCGCCCGTTCCACCGGCGAATGCTCTCGTTCCCGCTTGCGGCCCTGCCGTCTCAACTCTTCGCCTCGCTCGAAGCTCTGAATGAGCCTCGGATCGAGAATGTTCTCCTCTGGTTCCCAAGTGTTGTGTTTCGGCTTCCAGCCTTTCCATTTCACGTAGTATTCGACTTTGTTCTGAAAAGAGAAAGAAACGAGGTTATTCGTGGGTTCATATCGACTTACAAACGAGTGCTACGGCAGGCTGGCGTGGCGTGACTGACCGATGGCGTGCCGAGCGGCAGGAGGGTGGAACACACACAGCCTTGCAGATTAATTTGCGATTCTCACTACGTGAACGGGTTTCGACATAATTTTACCCACACATAGAAAGTTTTTGACTTTTGCGAGTCCTAATTGGCTCAAAATATATTTGAATTTAGCTTTTTTCATATGAACATTATATTTGAACGATGTTAATATTGTTAATAAATGTTATGAGGTGTTTTTTTTAGTAATAATATACCTAAGTAAGGTAAGCAGGTCGGCAGGGCGCCGGTTTGCGAGTGTAATTCGGCGCACCTGCTCCCTACAGCTGTCGCGGTATCTCCCCCGGGATCAAACCCAAAACATACCGTTGCTGTCAAATACATGCCGTTATACAAGCCACATGCAATACATACACAAACATGCATATTCAACTATGAATGGTAAAAATAATAGATATCTAATGTCCAAATACTAACTATAGGCTTGATCTCGAAGGAATATCTGATTAGGATTCTATAAACTGAACACCTGATTCGGCACATTCCTTCTAGTTGGTTAACTTTATTAAATTAATACAATTTTTTGTTTATTTAAGTGTAAGAAAGAATTTATTTCTGAAACTACATCCCGATTTATAGGTACAAGGTAGAGCCCCAACGCAACATAGGTAAGGTAGCCCTATCAACGTACCTATTCAAAATTTAATTAAAAACCCAAAACCCAAATTATAATTTCGATCCATAAAAAGCCAAAATTGCAATATGAGCACCGTAAAATTGTGATTACGGCAATACTAATCAAAGCTAAGCTGCGAGTCTCCAGTGACCGTGTAGAACACCTGTGGCGACTTCATTAAACCACGCAAAGCCCAATCTCCTGCATATTTATCACCGGCCTTTCACTTTACCCGCACAAGCGGACCTTGTTCTATTGTCGACTATTTCCGGATAGCTTTAAGGCCCATTTTTGGTTACCCACAAAAACACATAGGGCGTTCCTCAACCCGACTAAACTTTCAAACCCTCGCGTCTTATTGGTTTCGCGCACGAAGGGTGAGTCGGCGCACAACTGAGCGAAGTGACTTTGTAATGACGTTTACTAGCTTCGACGGTACTAAGAGTTTTCAAGTATTGATTATTCTTCGACAGTTAATTAATTTGAACTGATATTAGAATCAGACGTATCTAAGGTTCTTGAAAACTAACGTGAATTCATCCATTATTTTGGAGAACCATACAATAGGTAAAATAATAAATATACCCTTTAAGAAACGTAATAATGGACACACATTTGAAATCAATACCACATTGGATAAAATCATGGTTACAGAATGATAAACGAAACGTACCTACTTAAATACTAACACCCATTTTTTTAAATCAAAGTTCATCAAAAACATCTAAAAACTTAATCAAAATTGATAAATAACCAAAAGCAATATCACTATACCCCACACTAAGTTAAACTTAAACTCATTTAGACCATCATCAACTCGAAAATGCTACAAAAACGATGCACACCAAAAAATAAAAAGGACTAGTTGGGACGTGTCAACAAAGTGAGTGCGTCGTTTGTCGAGCGGTGATTGGACGACGGGCGGGGCGAAGGGAGAGCAGCCCCGCCCCCGCTTCGTCTCCCTCCACCCCCGCGTACTCGTGCCCGACTCACCACAATACACGTGCCCACAATATCACCCTTATTGCGCTACAATAGAGTCGACTTTCCAACATGTGCACGCTGCACAAAAAGTGGCAGAGTCGATGGTAGTAATCGTGCCATGGGCGGACCACGTCTTTGGAACATAGACGCCAATTAGAGCCGATCGGAGCTTGTCTAATTAATTCTTAACCATAATTAACGTATCTATTGTGAATAGCTCTGTGGCAATTAGTTTAATTATGGCTGTAAGTTTCCGAGATTTCTCTCAGGCTTGAACGTGATATTTAAAAGGTTTATTTTGTCAGAGAAATATGAGATTATGACTGCAATACAGGTTTGAACCCAGTTATCTTTGTAGATTTGGTGAAACGCTTTATTAGCTAAATATATCTATCTAGAGCTTTAAAAACCTTTTTAGGGTTTATTTGTACAGTAGGTAAGTCAGACCCAAATTATTATCTGAAGCTCGAAACGAGTTCAGGTTTTACTTCAACGCGTCTTTCAATCTACATCCGTTTTTCCCATAATGTCCAATTGCTTTCCCACAAACTCATTATGGGACTTGCCTAGTTATTTCATCTATTAATTAGGTATTATTATCAAACACGGTTGTAGATTTACATTTGATATTTTTCGCAACGACTGATTATTATGAAACTGATTCTATCAAACAACACCTACATATCAACGAATATTTATATATTTCGGCGTCCCTACATGGTTCATCAATCTTTCAAATCTTACGAGGCTGTACAAATATATCAGAATTACTGTTACAGTCTAGATAACAAATGTAGAATACCTACAGCCTACGCTTTAATTGCACTTTTCAGAATTTGTGTTGGTTCAGATCTTATTCATAACGACTTGATTTGAAGTTTATGAGCTTCTGTAGGCGCGTGAGCTGTAATATTCTGAGAGCTATTGCGAATGTACAGACGTCTACAAGTTCATATACCTATATACAATTCGAAAAACATAAATCGAGAAAGACGTAAAAGACAGAAAAGTGGTTCCAAAGTTGGAGATATTCGCGAAAGCAAGGGTTAACGAATTGTTATGACTTTGGAAAAAATACTTTTCGCACATGAAGGAATATTAAAAATACATTCCCAGACGAAGAAACAAATTTCAATTGTTCTCATTTAAATAGCTTATCAAAGGCGACCCGCATGAATATCAATTTAAGGTCATAATTCAGTATTGGTATTTATTTTACCCCTTAAGCGATGGTGTGATGAATACTAATCATCGATATTATCATAGGGGTTTCTTAAAATAACGTAGGTTAACAATAAGAAAAGATAACTTCACCGACTTTCTGTGAAACTGTAGGTAACTTCGACAAAAATGAAAAATATGCGTGTTATGAACATTTCTTCATGCCGATCAAGGAAAAGATCAAAGATAGAAACAAATTGATTGGCGTTATATTTATTTGTGTTTTAACTTTTTGGTTATTTTGAATGCTATGAAAGTTGAATACTTTTATTGGTTCGATGAACCAATTACCTATGATAACTTTTAGTAGAAATATATGCAGGTGTTAGAGCTAGGAAGTTAAAATAGATTTATTTTATTTATCGCAACATCTACTCAACTAAACGTTAATTTATGACAAGTTTTTGGATTACGGGTGCTATCTGCCTACGGAGTACATAAAAACATGTTCGTTTTGATTCGTTTATGGTCCAGTTTTTAATTGCCGAGTTTTTATATGTGGTCGTTCAGGGAGTAATTAAATTTGTACCTAAAATAATATGAATGTAAAAATGGCATTACTGGTATAACGCGTTTATAATAATTTGAGACTTAATATTTGTTAGACATGGAATGTTTATTTATTTTGATAATAATTCTTTTTCGGAATATAATCTATTATTTTTCGTAATATAGCTATGGAATAAATTGACACGATTGTTTTTGATCATTTTCATATTTCTCAGATAATGAGAATCTCATAAAGAAGGCACCGTCGCGGCAATTATATTTTAGTTTATACATATTTCAATAAGTGGTAAGATCGATCAAATAAGCTTCCAAGCGAAATGATCTAAACATTTTCCCATTAAATTAAAAGACCAGCCACGTGTTTGGAGCTAAAAATAAAAATATACGAACGCGTAGGAACACTCGAGTCATTAATTATGCTCGCTCCGTTTTATTACGCCGATAATTTAATTGCCTCCGCTACTGGTTTTACGTTATTAATTACTCTATTAGATGATTTTATAAATTATGAACATTATCGTACACCTGTTTTTTTTATTGCTATAGCTATAGTTTAGCGCCTAGGTGCCATCGATTTTTGCGTTTTTAATTTAGTTAGCTTATTGTTTATTTTTATGGAGTATTCAACGGGAAAATCACGTATTATTTAAAGGGAACTAAATTGATTATAGTTTGAAGTGATTTTGATGTTACGATTAGGAATTTTTTTACCAATTCTATGTAGTTTAATAGCAACATGTTATCGTATTTTATAGAATCGCGCATTTCTTTACTGTTGAGAGAAGACATTTACAACATTTAACTACGCATTTCAATTCTGGTTATTAGATCAAAATACATTACGAAACGGCCGTAACTTTTCTAGCGTAAAACTTGCGTTAATAGCTTTACATTTCTTAACTAAAAGACATACATTTATTGATTATTCATTAATTTGTCATTTCCAAAACACGTGGCTCATCAAAACTGATTCATTAAGGTGGTGGTAACTGGTGTACCTTTCATGAAGACCAATTATTTTTCGCAATCACACTCCGTCGAAGCGGAGCGGCTAATCAAAGAGACGCGAGCGTTGGCGCGCTGCCAGCTATCGAGGGACAATTTCGATTTCCGACTACCTACCTACACCTAGTCTTTGGTTATACGTAAACGGTTTTTTAGTGTCAATTTACACTGCTTTTGTTTTATAATCTGAGGATGTAATCTTGCATGTGTGTTGTCAGAATGATACGTTATTTGGTGGTTGTGTTAAAATGAAACTATTTCTGATGGTTTATTATATTATATGTACCTACCTATTATCTACTTGTTATTTATAGCCAAGATTCGAATAGGTACTTATTTAAGCGCGGTAAGTAGTTCGATGGGCTCTTTTAAAGGTTTTTTTTCATAATTCTAAATTATCTACTCCTGTGTAATCAAACACAAATTTGGAAGTAATTTAGTTGAACGTCCCGAACTAAAAATGAAAACCTTTACTAGAAATGAAGGTTTACATTGCATCATAATATCTGCATTGGCTGTAATTTACACAACCTGTA
The DNA here is from genome assembly GCF_905220415.1 of Colias croceus. NCBI lineage: Eukaryota > Metazoa > Arthropoda > Insecta > Lepidoptera > Pieridae > Colias > Colias croceus. Next base: position 4,629,902 of record NC_059540.1, on the reverse strand, counting down.
GATCCGTATTAATTGGACAATACCTCAAGTTTATAGTTGCAATTTGAGCCATTTGTCACCCCAGAGCCTCGTCTCGTCTGAACCAAAGATAATTTGTGTCGGCACTCTCCCTTTGTCCGTGCGATAGGGATAACGTAGTGTCAGATTTATGACCAGGGAATAAGCAATGCGAGGCAGCTTTATTTAACACTTCGTGAATGGAATAGGTATCGACTAATGGAAAATGAACAATTGAAATACAAAATAGTGTGATGTTTTTGGTATCAATGGTAACGTCTAATAGATACCTAATAGGAGGAGGAGGTAAAGTACTTTTTCTGAAACAGCAACTTAACCCGCAGAGCCTATACCCAATGTCTTAAATTGTTATGGTGAGTCTTTTAATTCCACAAAACCTTAATCAAAATAAAAAATTCGCACTTCCTTCAATCGTACTGCGGATATTACAAAAGAATTGCGGATAAAAGGCACTCCGGCCTCTTACTCTGGCGGGGCGGGGGCGGCGACCGGGGGACGGGGGCAGGATTAATGGCCTGGCCGCTGCCGAGCCTGGGGACCGATCAGACGTTTAAACACCGCTCGCAAATTGCTTTACACTGAGAAAAATTTTCTTTAGCAAAGTACCAATTTAGCTCGGTTAAAAATTATTCTGCTGCATTCAATTAAGACATATTTAAAATATGCATTAAAGCTTTGCTAGTATTATACAAGCAAGTATTGCTAAATATTCTTGGCTATTATTAAAAAAGTACTTATTTATTTCAAAATTACCGACTCGGTCAATATTACCTTTACCGAATTAGGTTCAAAATAGACAAGCTTACGTTATTATTTAATGATAAGCAAGTTATTTAATTTTAGACTTAACCATAGTTGGCTACTATTTACACAGAGTTCGGTTAAAAAATAAACAAGCTTACATAATGATTGAATGACAAGTAAATCATTTAAATTTAGACATAATATTATTTGGCTAAAATTAAATAACTTTCTATGATGCATATTACCGTGTTTCTTACTTAAAAACAAACAAGTAACTTATCTATTGGGAGATAAGCACAGCTCGGTAATTAACAATGGAGCGAATACTATTTTTGACCGAGTAACTTGATAAAAATGAAACAAGGAATTGGCTGCGTAGCCCGCAAAGTCAGCCATTTCTATCAAATCATAGTCGAGTGACGAACGTGTCTGTTGAAGCGCCGCCTCAGCACCTACAAGGCAGATTCAAATTTACATTAAAAACTTTTCATCATCATTTTGAATTTTAATCAAACTATTATAGAAGAGCAAGATGCAGAAGACAAACTATTAGGGCTCAAAAACAGCCATGGACAGCCGTAGAACTAAAGTGGCAAGACTCTACAGGGACGAAGCTAATTGCTGCAAAATAGTTAACTATAGCTCCAATACCTCAATACAATGAATATGCGGCTCTTAAAAAACCCAAAGGATATCTTCTGGTGAGTTCAATTTTTTTGGAATTTTTTGTCTGCTTTAGTTTAATTACTTTTGTATAAAATTTACTCAGGTTTTTTTTTATTTTTTACAGCTAGAAAAAGATTGTGAAAACCAAAGGACAATATTATATCACTGAAAGCTTCCCCACAATCAAGCCAAAAATATTTGAATTAGTAAGTTACTTCTGATCAAGCAAGATATTGTCATATACTTATTACTTTATTAAATACCTAAGTATAACTTTAGTAAATTACATTAGGTAGGATATAGTTCCCATATAATATGTAAAGAGCTTATTGTACTTTAATTTTTTTTGGTGCAAAAAATGTTTAAGTTTTAGCATTTATGATCATTTTCCCGACGACGAATGTGAATTATGTTTCAATGAGAATAAATTCAAATGTTTAAAATAACGGTTTTACTTGTTGGGTTGTAATAAAATTATAGATCAAAAAGATTACTTATTCTCCTAACTTATTCTATAGTTTTTGCCTAAACTTTTGACTTATCAAATACATATAAGTACAATATTTAGATGTAGTAACTTCCTTGCATTACCATAATCGTTGTTTGTTTTTATGTTAACAAACCTAAACCACTTTCATTATAGAACAAACTCCAACATCGCGAAACAAAATCAGCTGTTCCGTAGATTTTGGCAGAGTAGATAATTCCACTTTTGTATATGAAACAGCTGATATTTCTTTTACGATGTTGGATTTGGCGTTGGATTAGGTATAGACCTAATTAAAGTTGTTCAGGTTCGTAGTGTGAGTCATTCCTTAAAAGTTTACTCATGATTTATATGTAACCCTGTTATTGTGAAAATTAAAACACAAAATAGTTATTGTTTCTTGACATTGTGAATTGTGTACTATTTTTAAAAGTAGTAGTATCTAAGTGTAAGTAGTATGTTACTTGAAATGATTGTATCGTGTACTGAATAAAGCTAATTTCATTAATGTGCATAATTTTCTTTCAGTTTCTTATAAGTTTTTGGTGTGTCGGCAAAATGAGTGTTATTTTCCTACATGAACGTTTCATTGGCTTTTTTCCCGACATGCCAAAATTTTGCCCCTGCACTAATAATGGTACAAATGACAACATATCGAACTAGGTAAATATTTTCAGTATGAGCTGACTTCACATTGCATACAGGGTGTAACAGAAAGGGGTTACACATCTAAGCAGGGCGTGATGTACCTACTGATGAAACTGAACAATTTTCCTAAAGAACATAAGGTCAAAAGATGAAAATAATGGAGAGGTTTAATTTTTTTTTCATCTTTCGACCCATTTTCCTTGGGAAACGTTGTTCAGTTTCATCAGTGCATCACGCCCTGTTCGGATGTGTATATCCCCTTCCTGTTACACCTTGTATAGGTTTTACAAACATTCACAGGTCAGCTTATACTGAAAATATATAGCTTAATATGTGTCGTTTGAATTAGTACTTGCAACAAAGTATTTTAGCTATGGTTACCTAATAAACCCGCCTAAGAATACAAAGTAACTTGGCTAAATATACCAATCTTAATTGACTAGAAAGAACAGAGTATATTTAGTTATAGCTAACCAATGAACACGATTGACAGTACCCAGTAACTTGGCTACGTATACAAATTTTCAATTGAGTAGAAGTAACAAAGTAGATTGGCTGTCCCTACCCAATAAATATGATTAACATTATCGTGTTACTTAGCTAGTTTTACGAAACAACTTTGCTAAAAACAACAGAGCACGTTGGGTATTGTTAACAGATTAACGCGATTCACTATAGTAAGTAGGTAAGTTATGTTTACTGAGTGAATAGGTTAAAAGCAACAAACCTTAAATACGTATTTTTGACCAGCTTAGTGGGTTTATATTACCAACATACGTTAACAAAGTTGACTTGTATAATTTTAGCAACAAACTTTGCAGGCTCCCTCCGAAGCAAGTTACTCGGTTGTAAATAGCAGCAACTTGTTTATTTATAGCCGTCACGTTTTTTCAGTGTACGCTTGTATCTCACACTGTTTAGTTGAGTTAGAACTGAACACGTGGAGAATTCACCATGTTTCACTTAATTTCATATGCGGTGAATATCTAGAGGACTTGACGGAACTTATGTTTCTGTAAAATATGAAACTAGTCCTAACTCCAACGTTATCGTATTTTGCAATATGAAAGCCGGATCGATATTCGAATTATTATGCGTTGAGTCGACGGGCTTTTTAAAATGTTCTTTTAATGTTATCTACGTATCCCTCCTTAGGTTTTACATTAATTTAAATTTACACTAAAACTAATTAATAGATTCCATCGCTTCGCTATCGTCACCTAATTCACACGTCACATGCCCGTAGTACGCACGGCATAACCGCGTCGAACATCGAGAGAAGTCAGGTCAAGTCACTTTGTGCGTGACTGCGATTAGAGCGGCGAAAGCGTGACAACGCGACGACACTGCGACTATCAATTAACGAACCTTTTATGTCCTTCCAACATATTGCATGTTACTTTGTTAGGCGCTAATTCTTAACGTATGCTATCGTTCACGACTTTGTAATTTGTAACTGTTAGCTTTATTGTATGTAAAACATTGCACATTGAGATATCCAAAGCATGCGATACGACGTAAAGCTAAAGATAATACAACAATTTATGATAAGAGTTTTTATCAACGACTGCATAATTTGAGTGTTTCTCGCCGATACACTATCGTCAACGGCCTATTTTATTCAGTCATTGTCTTTGGAAAATATGTTTCTTTAATATTATTCCATTGTGCATAGAGAACACACACCGGAATAAAATTATATAAAAAGCAAGCAGTAACATAATTCACCTTTCATCAATAGAGGTGAAAAGATAAAATAATAACAATATCTCTTATATTTCGCTCGTAATTATAATTCGCGCCGTTATAATGAGCACGCGACAGTTTACTAATCACACGAGAAATGGGAATAAACGTATTATGCGATGTGATCACGTTGTATGCAGCTGGCTGCCCGGCTCTCAGCTAAACCAATTTGCTTTCATGAATCGCGCTCCGCAAAACTAATTGAGTATGCAGCACATTTCACATGCTTAATTAAAATGTAGATTTTATCATCGCCTTGTTCTTTTTGCTTGTACGTTGAATGAATAGCGCACCACACTACATTATGAATTGAAGTTTTCTTTTTAATTTAATAATATACCTATCTAGGATATTTAATATTTATATTAATATTATCTAAACAAACTTATATATCATTTTTAATATAAACCATTCCACTACATTTACTCTTATCTGCGGTAAATGGAATACGTGACAAAAACAGAGACGAAACTTAAAATCATAATTGAATAAGGTTATCATAATGGCTTCCACGTGTCACGTAGGCGCGCTTAAATGGAATAAAAAATAATGTACGAAATAACATTTCGATATCCGTAAGTAAGGCAATTTCAGAAATCCTGAGGGTATGTATTGAGTATTCAAATAAAATTTAATTTTACCATTTAATTTCGAAGCTGACAGCCCTCGCGAGGCGTCAAAAGGGAGGTAAAAGGGTGGGTGGAGGACTAAAACGTTTAAAGCCGGAGGCGGCCGACGTAATAATGCCCCATTAATATTCCATCTCTCTATCGATGATTTTATAACGCTGCGTTTTATCTCTAGGTAGAGCTAAGATTTATGATAAAACTTTTTTTATCCATCTGATAAAAGCCATTCTAGGTACTATCACTAAACTTTAAATATAAAGTGTTCCTACTAAAATATACTTATATATTATATAGGTACTCATAGTAATTCCTAGTGACATTAAAGATTATTCAGTAATCTATGATACCGTAACATTTTTTAGAATGATAAATATTAAATACAATGCATGATAAGAACGCAATAAGTATAAAAATCCTAAGAGATAAAGCTATGAATGAATATTCTGTACACGAAGAGACCTCCACGCAGTTGTACGTGCAAAGTATAATTATTATTTTATGGAATAGACAAAGTCATAAATACGTACCTAGGTTATATATTTGCTTTATATACCTACATTTATTATTATTATTATCAAGAATACAAATGACACTTTACAACAATACCGGTGTTGAAAATGTTAGATATAACTGGAATTTGTAGCTTGGTGTAGTATAAAAATATAAGATTATTTTTCCCAATATTGCATTACAAAATCAGCGTTTCTTTCGTAACAAATCTACTAGGAGTACAGAAGTGAAGAGGAGCTATGTAGGTAAAGTAGGCGAAAACGCATTTATTTGAAAGACAAGGCGAGAATATAGTGTGCGAAGATACAAAACGATATGATAGACAAGGAAGGGGAGTGGTGTGTGAAGAGTGGGGGTATATGTTAGATAAGGTAGAAAATATAACGAAGAAAGAGCACAGCTATACGATAGATAAAGAGATCTTTATGGGGATTTTATTGCGAAAGACAAGGATAGAACATAATGCGGTAGATTCTCCACTTAGCAACGAGTACCGGTTGATTCTTGTTCGTGTTCGTTTGACGTTGTGCGACAGCAAGTAGCGACACTTTTTAACTGATTGAAATAGTTTTCTTTCAAAATGTATTGCATTATAATAGTTACCTACTTACTACTTTATGTATCATCCATACTAATATTATAAATGCGAAAGTAACTCTGTCTGTCTGTTACTCAATCACGCGCACGCCTAAACTATTGAACCAATTTTCATGAAATTTGGTATGGAGATATTTTGATACCCGAGAAAGGACATAGACTACTTTTTATCCCGGGAAAATGACGCAATCCCGGAAATCCCACGGGAACGGGAACTATGCGGGTTTTTCTTTGACTGCGCGGGAGAAGCCGCGGGTGGAAACCTAGTATTTTATATATTTTCTTTTAAACAACAAATTAATATTTTCACGTTTGATACGGAATAAAAAATATTCTGATAAGCATCATTTTATAAAATAGGAATAAAATATTGTCTAGGATACCAATTACCAAAGTAAGTAATAAAATAAATATAATGCGTAGTAGTTCTAAACCAGAGTGATACAAAAATACAACGATCTTTCCAAAATTTCCCGTCCTATCTCATATTTTCTTTGACTTTATATAAAACTACAAAAACGACAAAGCCACACTACAAACCACAGAGAAGTTTAATTTGTTAATCACAATATGTGGAATTTTAATAAACGTGAATAAGCACCAAAGCACCCATGATAAGAATACGCAAGAATCCTGAAATCAATACCTAGAAATCCAAGTTCAACTACAAGAACAACTAGGTAGATTACTTATTAATTAAACTAGACATATTTTAGATCTCTCAGTAATGTCCAATATGTTAAACAAATAGTTAACCCTATTAAAGCAACCCTTTCAAACTGAGTTTTCAAACGAGCGAGCGTAATCTTGCTAAGCCCCGAAAGAGAGAAAAATGCTAAAGTGTGAAGCTATTTCGTCATCCTTCTCGTATATATTTTGAATGAAATCTATCATTCTTACTGAAAAGCGATGATAATGAACGTTATATTTCAATAATCCTACCTACATAAATAATTTTATGGTGCGTTAACACATTCGTGCGAATTATAAAACAGTGCACTCGCTATTCGTCTTGAGATTCGCGTATTCGCTTCAAAAATAGTTTTTCGGATCAAAGGGCACGAATGACTATCAAGAAATTACTGTACCTACTAGTTACGAATGTGTGAACTATTGTTCGGGACGACACTCGTATACCTACGAAAGTTTCGGCAGTATTGACTATTGAAGTTTAAGAAATTTACCCGTATAAATTTTGCAAAGTAGTAGTATTATACTATTTATTTTTATGGAGGAATTTTCAAATACAAATAGGTGCATGTATCTTTTTTCCTATATGCCAACGTTTTCCCCTGTATTTGATTTAGGGGTTTTTATAAAAAGTAAACAGCAGAAAGAGAGTAGGTACTTGTACGGTGTACCTAAGTACTTTAACCAAAAACGTTTCCTCATTAGTAGGATAACATGATTGGCCTAAAAGCTTTCGTTAGAGCTAGAGAATTTCAACAAATTAAGCCGCGTATAGATTAAGCGCGGCAAACCATCGAACATAGGCGCGCGCGGCGGCCGCGCACTATGTAGACGGGATCGCCGCGCGCGGCGACCCGAACATTGCCGCGCTCGAACGTGCCGCGGGGCGATCCGCTCTCTGTCGGTTTTTGAGACCGCATCAAAGGAGCTTCAGTCGTTCGCTCGCGCGCCGTGTGGACGTTTTGTAATTTTGGTGATTCGGCTCGCGCGGCGTATACGTAAAAATAGACAACGAAAAATGCCGTTTACTAATACAATTGTATGGCGCTGATGAATTTTTGTGGAACAGATTTCCTCCCAATACCACAATAAATCGGTAAGGTATGATGCGTGGGTAGAAATCAGTAAAAAAATAGATATACCTATTCCTGACTTGAAAAAGAAAATGACTATACTTTTGGCGTCCTACAGAAGAGATGTTCGTGATGGATCGCCTGCCGCGCGCGGCAACTACGTTCAACTTAAAATATATCTACATATTGGCTCGCGCAGCAAATGATCGTCAACTCTGGTCGAACATTGGCTCGCGCGGCTGCCGCGCTTAATTTATACGCACCTTTACGCGAGCATTGTAAAAAGGGTCTTCTGAATACAAAGGGAATACGACCCTCTCGCTAAGTCGGAGAGCAAACACTTGTAATGGTGCACGTTGTTTGTCAAGACTTATCCTTACCTTGTTTCAGCTACATTGTAAGGACCCAGGTTTTCTCCTGAGGCTGTTTCTATCTGTGCAGACAATGTAACCACGGGTAACGGAGTCACGAACCACTTATTCTATGGTTTTGCTAGATACGCAGAACTCGTCAGCAAAACACAATCTCATGGTAATATACTCGTAAAACTTTACGTGTGTTTTCAAATATAATTATACAAGTCATAAAAGGTGTATTCCAAAATATACGCGTGCATACTTCTGCAGTGTTTAAAGAACCTAGAGGGTTATCACGACGTCTTCAAGCAGTATTAATCCCAGTGTGCATAAAAAGATCGTTTAGCGCTTCATTTTTCCATAATTGAAATAATTCAGCCCTTTTTGGGCATCCAGGAGGATCTACATCATGGTTAACCCCCTACTTTATCTCTAAGTGAAAAATTCTATATTGAAGTAGCAATTAAGATGCGTTAAATTAGCACAGAGTATAGGCTAGGCAATGGACAAAGGCATGATTTAATGTTATCTGCTTAGTGTAATCGTAAAATAAATATGACTGTAATAACTCAATTAAGGGGATCACACCCTGCGGCAGTCGGATAAGAAAAAAAACATAATAATGGCGAGCGGGTGGTTTTGACGCGAGGGCTGGGGATGTTTAGAGATAACCTGACCCTTATCCCGACCCTTCATAACACTGATTACATTCCATTGTTATTGAATCTAATAAACAATGTGCTAACATCAGCGAGATATTACTTTTCCTTAGCGGACTGTAACGATATAATATACCAATTCAATAGATATATAATATCCAGATAAGTTTATTCGTTCTTTTTATTAAAAAATAAGACCCGAAGAGTGAGGAGCAGAATAATATTTGGGTATAGTTATGGAATGGCACTTAATCAAAATTTAGTATGCTTAGTATTGGCCAAATTCCTGTCTACTAGGTTGATCTACTAGGTCTAGACTCTAGGTGGGTCTACAGGTAATGATTGGTCTACTAGGTCTTCAAGATCACCACTATTGCCGCCATAAACATACTCTTCTATTACAACCGTTGAAATCTGCGTAGGAAAATAGTACTCTACATTTTTCATTTTGTATTTATATATTATGGCTACTGCCAGGAGTATATCGTGATAAGCTAGTTATAAATCTCGTAAGTTTTACCAAATTTGTAATTCAATTAACGGAACAGCTTAAGATTAAAAACAATTACTCTAAGTAAATGGTTTATTGATTTGCGATAAATATGGCCGGGTGTTAAACAAAATTATGCAATTAGACAATAGAACGTGGGAAAGCGTCACCTGCGGCGTCGTATCCTGGATCTCGGACTAATTACAATTCTTATCTGTATCAGATAAGGGCGCACAAAAACATCGACCATTTCGTTTTATATATATTTACATAATAATGCGTGGGGCATAACGACCGCCGGCGAGCGCATAATGACGCCGGATCTGAACGGCTGGTGCCCCTTTTTTATCTCTTTTGATGTCCAACCACTCAAGTGTTCATTGTTGGTGGACAAATGCATTTCTTTTCTTGTAATCATAAGTCGTTAGTTGAGGTGGATAAGAGGAAATCGCGTAAAATTCAGAAGTATTGGTTTAATCTTTACGCGAAGTCACAAATGCCTTATAAGATAATGGGTTTTGAAGAATTCAATGGAATTTGATCATTCGAGTTAATTTTAAATGTTTTTGAGGTGAATGACGTAAAACAAGGTCCGTTAACGAAATCTGGCCAGTCGATTGAAGTAGACACCGCACTGCGGTTTCATAAAGAAAATTAAAACAGAGATCAATGTCGCGGATAGAGGTGTCGCATTTCAAATGCAATATCCCTATAATCGATAATGTATCTTTTATCGACCACTTTGAGTTTATTTTCCTCTGCGCCAGTTAGTTGTTCTGTGCATGCTATCTTATAACGGAATGTCGCACGCATGTGTGCGTGACAGACAATGCTTTGTATTAGTGTGGGGGTTGCAATATGACGTTTCCCCATTCACTACTTTAATATTCCGAGCGTACACGTATGCGATTAAGTATGCTTTTCTAAATATAGGGGACCAGTTCACATAGAACATTTTTTTATATTCCATAGGGTGAGAGTACCTACGCATAGTGTATATAAGACCCCTGTTATAATTGATCGCGTTCAGAATTATAAAATGTATGGAGTGTTCAGAGACACAATTTTTTAATTTGTAGTATCTCAGATACCTACTGTTATCAAAAACGGGGAAAATTTGTGAATGCTAAATTTTGGTGAATAATTAAGTAAGGTAATAATATAATAATATTATATTGAACTGAAATATTACGATGTTTTTAAAATTGTAGATGACATAACTGTGCATATCAATCGGCGAACGAATTAACTTAGGGTCAATTCAAGAATTTAGCGTGCGTTTCAAGAATTTGTATCTCGATAAAAATAGAACTAAGATCGTCTCCATGCCTGCTCTGTCCTGTTCCGGTTGCACTTTTTTATTTCATTCTAAAACCGGGATGGATAAAATTACGGAGAAGCATTGTCAGGCGATTATTTATAGAAAATTCGGTTGCTTTGTGTTGCTCCCGAGTGCAGCTATTCGTTTCAAATTGCTGTCCTCGTCGCGCGTCACTGGTGCTTTTTATTGAGAAACCGTTAGTTTTTTTTATGATGGTTCCTTAATTATGAAAGATCTATGAGGGAACAAATTATATATAATGTTAACTTATTTTATATTTAAATGATATGTGTTATTATTGAGCGGGTTTTGGTGTAGGTAATTATTCCAATTGTAATTGATAATTTCCAAGATTTCATTTTTCATCGACTAAATTAAAAAATGTAACATATACAGGGTTACTTGTAGTTGTAAAACACCAGCAACCTCGCAGGACAACATAGCTAACATCATAAGTAACAACATCTTCACTTGGAATAGTTACTTTACACAATATATTTTAGCTAAATTTCAACTAGAATGGAATTCTTGTAAATTGAATATAGCGCCATCTATACAAAGTCGCCTGAATTATTTCGTAAAAGACTGAACGAAGTATTTGTGCAACACGACACGATGCGCAATGAATGAAATTTTAAAAACTGATAGTAGAAGTGGTGTTTTTCTCTGTAATGGTGTTGTTTTATAATACAATCAAGAAAACAATAAACCCTTTAGAATAATATACATGCCTACACTGCAGTGCAGTGTTAAAATATTTTTACCAGGCGCGACAACTGCTGAACGCTGATTGGCTAGCGTTAATGGCGGGGAGCATGCGCTTTCAACGTCCGCTCGGTGTTCAACCGTATACTGGCGCGTTTGCTACAAGATACCAGGGCCACAGCGCTCTGTAGGAGTTACTTAGCTTTAAGGCACATTCACTGAAATGTAAGCTTTATAGCAGAGCAATAAAACTCATATTTACAACTGAATCTCATATCATTTATGTTGAGTCGTGTCTGTAGATAACGAGGTGAACCGCCTTTATTCAATAAAAGTATTTATGAACTTTGGGGTAAAGTTGAATATTAGTTGATGGAGAAATGTTTTGCTATTAAGTAGTTTCCTAAATTAGACACGGCGCTAGCGAGGTCTCGTAAACTTTTAGGCTGCGAGTAATAAAATAAATAATGAGGCACGAAGCCCGAAGGACCCGTGGTGGTCTAATTGGATTATATTATTTTCAGATTGATTTCATAAAATCATTTTAAAAAATGTAACTGAATTTCTTACTGATATTCAGTTTCACGGTGGCGAGTTGACTAATGTTATCGAATGTTCTTACTTAGCTTTATGGGAGTTGGGACATCCACTGAAATTGAACTGATACACTGAACATATTGTTCTACATGCCAGCTTCTTCAAGATGTTTACTTCACAGACGATTGTAGCAGTGGGAATGTAGATAGTGTGAAGACAAATAATTATGATATAGCCATTAAGTTGGGATATTCCTCTCGATCTAAGATCCAAAGTAGCATTCCATACTAGATACATAGTCTCATATGCATATAAGGGAACTGTTTATTAATCACTCAAAGTCAACCTCTGTTTCCTAAAGAAAATATGTAGTTAATTATGTGGCTAACAAGAATTTCGATCACTTCATTTGTGAGGTTATAATTACCATAGTAATGCAAATAGTACGGCTAAGTAGCGAGTGTAGTAAGGAATATCTAATGAGCCAATTAGTCTTTTTAACGAAAACATATGTCTGTATTGTCTCCGTATTCATATAGTACAACTGATACTTATAAACAAACATTCAGGGAAATTCTTTAGATATTGAATGAAATGCTTATTATTTAGGGCAATATTTTTTTTTTATTGTATGATAGGGAAGCGGTTGACCACGATCTCGCCTGATGTGAGTCAACCCGCGGTCTCCAGCTTGTATTATATTGACATTTGACATACTTTGTGCGAAGAATGACGTTTGAATGAATGTTTAAATATGTTTTAATTATCAGATCTGAACTAAAATTGGGGAAGAGATGGATTACAGTCTGTTAAAGCACATAGGCTATTTTTATTCCATTATGAGCAAAGCCACAGACACTTTCTAAGCTGAATTTCGAACATAGCAGAAAAGGCTCAACTGAAAATAGCAAAAGAGAAAATACATTTTATTAATAAAAGCTGTGATATTGAAACCACGGGGGAAAGTTTGGGAAATGTTGATTTTCGACTGTTTTCATTCCTAATTAGGTACGTCTAAATCGGTATTTTTGTTTAGTCGTGAATACGTAAAAGATCCCTTACTGATATTATAAATGCGAAAACATGTTTGTCTTTCTTTCATGTGGGGTCTGTCGCAACGGATTGTTTTTACTAGATATAATATGATTTGTCTGGAGGTTAGTAGTTTCGAGTGTCAAAGGCTACTTTTTACCGGGTTGAAATATTATTTTATGGTACCTAGTTATTGATTTAAGAAATATCTTATTGCTATGGAAATTTCTCTTGAAGGGAAGGAAATTTCTTCTCTTGCTCTGGAAATTTCGGGCGAAGTCGCGGACTATAAGCTAGTCTATATACATACCTATATAAAACTCAAATGTGACTGATATAGTGATCTATCTACGCACAGCCCAAACCACTGGACGGATCGGGTTGAAATTTGGCATGCAGGTAGATGTTAGGACAGAGGCTAAGAAAGGATTTTGATCAATTCTACCCCCAAGGGGATAAAATAGGGGATGAAAATTTGCATCATGTTTATTTATCTTTTCCACGCAGGCGATGCTGCGGGCAACAGCTAGTTTAAAATATAATCATAGATTCGATACAATGAAACGAATTTATATTTTATGAGTCATCTTGTAAATTGTAACGTTTAGGTTTAACACTGTGTAGGATGTTTTTTTCAGAAAACGAGACAAGAAGCTAATTTGTGAATTGTTATTGAGTACAAGAAAATTAATTTGAAATTTTTATGTTTGGTAAGTAGGTAGCTAGGTACTTGTAAGGATTTAAGTCATTTTGCCAGCAACCAGTTTTCTTTTCACAAATTCACGAATGTTAGTCTTCATCCTATTATATTATTATTAATGACCATCTCATAAGATGAAAACCCAACCTCATTCATTGTTTCTTTAAAATAAAATATAATATATTATAACGTCAATAGTCACAATTCATTTGTATTACTTAAATCATTATCAGCACAAATTTATAAATGTTATCTACTAGGTACGAATTACGAACATGTAACTTAACGCTTGGTAATAATATCTAATAATAGTTTATAGTCACTGTAAACTATTTCACAAACTAATTTCCGCCTTTTTATAAGAAATAGTGTAAACTATCCAGTTAGCTCAGATTTCAAAATAACTACCTAGGTAGTTACTAGAAACACAAACTTGCAGCTGTGCCCCGCGGTTTTAGCCTCATTGCTCCGCTCCTGTTGGTCTTAGCGTGATGATAAATATAGCCTTATAGCCTTCCTCGATAAATGGGCTAATCTAACACCGAAAGAATTTTTCAAATCGGAACAAGGGCCGATTTCAAATATTATGACCTCTTTGTCATAATACGGCCCCGGTCCGATTTGAAATATAAATTTTCAGACAGTTTACGCCGTGAATTGAACTGACTGGCAAATTCATATTATGATCGCAATAACCAGCCATGGTGATATAAGACTGACCGTAGTCACAGTTGACAGATAGGTATATACTACGTACATACAGTTAGGAAACTAAGCCCCCCCCCCCCCATGAAATTATGACGTATTATAGCTATAGGGCTGTTACTTTTTGATATTTAACCGACTTGAAAAATAAAGGAGAAGGTTATCAATTCGGCCTGTATATTTCTGTTTTCTGTTTGTTTCTGTTGTTTGTTTTTTTCACAGTTGATTTTGTGGTAATTTGGAGATTAAAACCCGTTAAAATACAAAAATGGTGTAGCCTAAATATGAATTTACTAGAAGAAACAATCCGAATTAATACAGCTTGTAAAAGTAAATACGTTTTTATCAGTGCTATATTTCGAAATCTAGTTTTGTTATGGACGCCGAAGGCTAAAAATGTACTAAATTGTTTATAATGCTTGATATTTGTATTATACATATATTCAATAATTATTTTAAACCAGAATTTACAATACTTGTATGTAGGTATACCTACTAAATTATTTTTAAAACGATAAATTAAATTAAATTAAAAAACACAAAATATGCAAAAATAAATTAAAATTATTATTATACGAGCATAGAACCTCTACCTTTTTGTTTTAGGAAGAAAAAGAAAATAGTTTGACAGGCTTAGTGCTTGACAAAGTGGAGACGCCACGTATCGATAAAAATACAATAATTATAATATCTATCTTTTTCTTCCCTAATATTTACGTAATTATGCACATAAATTTAAACAAGATTTTTTAAGGTTTCCTTTTTTATATTTTCGTGCTCTTCTAGATTGCGTAAAAAATAGATGCGATCTTTCAACAGACTGGACTCCTAATAGGTACTATTTGTAGCTATCATTTTGATAGAAAATATGTCAACATAATATAAAACGCATACTGCCATATCTATAGAAATTAAAAAATAGTCTCTTTTTAACTTGTAGTCAGATATGGTATTTACAAATATATTGAAATGGCTACAAACTGAAACAATCGATATTTATTTAATGTGAATTGACATCACTTTAAACTTTTTTCCATACTATATTCAAAATCTGTGGATGTGTCACCCGCTACTATCGATCCCCCTCAATACCCTTGTAAACACGCTTGATGGGGGGGGAGCCATTTCGAACATTTTGTATGAAGTTTCCACTGTATGTATCTGTATATTGTGCCGTAGTTCCTGACATTAGCGCGTTCAAACAAAAGTTAACACTTCAGCTTTATAGGTAATATCAGTAAAGATTTATGAACATAGGTAGGTACTTTGTCAGTTAGTCCAAAGATTGGCAAATCAGTAAATTACTTTTCGTGACTCACAATCTATTTTTTTACCGTCTTCCCCAAAAAGTAGGAGCTTTTATGTTCGTCTGTATGTACCTCTTAACATAATATAAAAATACATGACATTTTTTTCAATTGGACAATACCTTATCAAATTCAGTTAGCCTAGATCATATGTATTTTTACGCTTTTTAGCGTACCTATCACAAGTCAAAACACATTAATATTATTGGCATCTTCTTAATCAAAATACTTAAATATTATAAACTGAGTTTCAAAATTATTTTAATTAGGTACATTACTAAAAGAATATTATGCAACAGGTAGGTACATCTGTAAATAACATTTTAAATTTTGTACCTAGTCCTTTTATCATTTTAAATTATAATTTTAATTCTCTGAGAAATCGCAAGTCAGAAAACCGATGTAAAGATACAAACTAAACTCATTTAATATGAGTTTATGAATTTATGAAATGAAATAATAAATATTATAGGTACCTAGGTATCAACAATTAAAATATTTATAACCTACTTTTTCTACGTAGAAGAGTTCATATTCACCGTTTTTCGGCTATTATCTTTAAAATATACTGCAATATTTTGTCGGTACCTTCAACAATAAATAATAAAATCAACCACAGGAAGTATCGTGAAGGTAATGCAGATCCTTATTAATAATATGATAGGTACATAGACTTGTCTACGGTATGTCGTGTCACTCGTGCTGTGCAATATGCATTCCTATGCAATATCAATGTTATTACTCCACTCAGCCACTTTATTAATTGCTAACGTCTTATCACTTACCTCGATTGCAGGCCCGACGACTTCGAATAATTCATGCAGCCTTAATAACTTAACTGAATAAAACCAACAAGTTGAAGCGATTGCGACAAAACTGCCAATAATTCAATTATTTTATCATGCGTGTCAGGTTACAGGACAGTCACAAGGTTACTCATAACACCAGGAATGAATACATCAAACTTGTTTACTATAAAATATAAAATGCGATCTCAAGAAGGGAACACCATTCATAAGACGCATTGAAGTTCTATCCCTCAGTTTCCTAAGTTGGCCCACGAGGGGAGCCCCGATAATAATAACAAGGGACAAGAAACATGGATGAAAAGAAATCCAAAACCCTTGCGATAATTTCTGAACAGCTGCTACACGGGATCACAATGCGCGGATTAAATACACATAATCTACATTAAAATTGAAGCATTGCATATTCCTATCTACCGAGAGTTATTCAAGCGAGTTGTCTTCAATGCAAGCCAAGCAAGCGATTGTTTATTGCGAAACATGCAGTTTACAATACACAAAAATACACCGGGCGTGTGATATGTGATCTGCAAACGTGTGTCGTAAGCGCGCAATATATTGCTGCGTTCGCTTTCGCAAAAGAAATAAGCTCACCTTTCTAATTCTCTTCTTCATGATACGCTCAGCGGCGTACACGCTGTCACCTAGCTCCATCTTATGCATCCCCAGTTTGGAAGGTTGTTAAATATCAATCCAAATAAACACTGCAATCCAATAAGTGATCCAGTCACTGCATCCAATTAGTGGTTCACTGCAATCCGGCACACATTTCTGTATCACAATCCTCCGTTCGTTCACTGACACTATTCAAAGTTGCCGCGCGAACGATCCTTTAGCGCGGCAAAAAGCGTAAACGTCCTCCCTCGACACAGTCACCGTAGAAACTGAAGTCTGAAGTAGGGGGAAGAAGCCCCTCTCCCCGCGCGTCTCGCAACCTCACTCTGCCAATCCCCGACAGAGTGCGCTACGCATTCACAAACACCCGCTCGATATCTGTAAACAAGTTTTATTTTCATCATTATGCCTTGAATTTTCAGCATTTGGAATAATCATAGGCTTGATAAAACTTAATCAAATAGGCCACGAGTCGTTTCTATTGTAAAGTACATTTTCTTATTCGTTTAAGTAGCCGGTAAGGCAATATTAACTAGTAAATGGTTTTAAGTTTCGGTGTTTTAATGTATATCAAAGAAATATCATAATATCTTCTGTCTACATTACTTGCTATAACATCAATATTATCAACAATGTTCATTCCAACGTAGTAGGTATATAAATTACGCTCAATGCGTCTCGGTTGAGACGGCGGGCGATTCCCCACGGTGTCGCGGCGTGGCGCAAAGCGGTGGAGGCACGGTCGCCAGATAGCGCGACGTTGCCGCGCTGCGCCAGCTGCGAGAGAAAGACGAGCGCCTACCCTATTATTTACGCGCGGCGTTGCCAACCCGACCGGCCTACGTTGATTACGAGGACACCGCTTTTACGTTCGATCATCCGGCAATAAATTACTCGCGTTAAAGATAGATTTATCTAAGAAATATTAATAACTCTGGGTGTTTTGTTATTAATGTTGTATTGTACTACTTTCTGTATATTATAAAACACAATACCTGTATTAATATAGACAATCCAACAAAACTTCAAGTCCAGGCACAAAAATCACTATAGATAACATAAGTAAAGTCCGTGGCAAACAGAAACCAGTTTTATGATATTTGCTGAAAATAACAGCGAAAACGTCTACACTACACTGCGCGCTTGAAGTAACTAAGGCATTTCGGTCGTATCGAATCGGAGCGACAGTCGTGAAAGGTCGGTGTTTTGGGGTTCGAGGGGTGCGGGAGGGGTACCGAAGCGTCGAATCAGATAGGCCGCTTGACGCAGGCGGCGGGCAATGCTGACGGCTAGCCAATAGAAGCGGATGTATTTGTGCTCCGCCTGTTGCGGACCGGTTACCGCGTTCATCTATCTCTCTCTAAATGAGCGGCACGTTCGATCTCCGCTTTGTTTTTTGTATCGTGGCCTCACATAGAAAAATAAACCGACATTTTGGATTAGCGATGCGATGTGAGGGTCTTTGGATCCGGGCGCGGCGAACACATTTATTTATTCTGTTTGCAGTGATGTAGGGAGAGATATAGCAAGATAAATATACACAGCTTGCGTCGCGCCGACAGCGCTGATAGCGGCGCGGCGTATCTTTGATACCAAACAGTAAATTTATGAGAGCTGTAACTGGTTTAGCACTTACTTATAATGACTTAGATAAATCAATTTTAGTTTATTTTTATTACGCGTGAAGCTATTAAGCGAGGTTCAATGTTCCAATGAATTTGGTTTGTCTTGCTGCCGAATTGCGTTATAAATTACTAACGTCTATTCTTAGTGGTAAGTAATAACCTAATAGTCAACGAATACCGTATTCATACATCTTACCTACCTAGGTATATAGTCTGTTGTATCAGATTGATGGAGATGGCTCGATTATGCCAATTTGAAAAATTCCCTGTGTAGAAAGCGTTTTACCTATTTGATATATTAAAAACAAGTACCTAGGTACCTAGGTATATTCTTAATTACCTACTCTTTTTTTTCTTTTTTTTTTGGGAATAGGGAAGCTTGCGCTTGACCATACAATCTCGCCTGATATTAAGCTGAGATGTGGTCTAAGATGGAACGCGATTCCCTAGAAGGTACCTAACTGTTCTCTTTACGCTTGAAGACCTCCATATTGTACCTAGGTACTCGTCGGGGAACACAGATTCAGGAAGCATATTGTTCAAGTCCCTCGCGGTTCGGATAAAAATGTGTAATCGAACCGCTTAGTACCTACCTACATGGAACGTCCACCATATTATGGCGATGCCTAGAATCTGTGCGCCTCGACGATCGATGGAAGAACGGGGATGACGGAACGAGATCGTGCAGTTCCGCAGCGCACTCTCCAAAGTGTATCCGATAGAAGACCGATAAGCTTGCCACTCTGTGGCGATGACCGAGGCTCTGGAGTTTTTTGCCTACCTACTATTATCTACTATCTACCTAGTTACCTACTAGGTAGGTCATCGTCGTTTATGAGCCTCTACAAATTTGCGTATGCTTAAACATCAAGTCCTGTCTTGTTTTGATCAATTAGGTACCTATGGTAAATGAACGGCAGCTAGGTAGATAGCTAAACATCCCACACTATTCCGATTAGGTACCTAAGTACAATGTATCGCAATTCGCAATAATAACCTACAATTTCCATGTTCAATAAGGAACAAGACCTAGAAGGGCAACTAGGTTTTTATGAAACAATCTTTTCATAACCATCAATACAACGGAATATTAATGTGGATAGAACATACCTACCTACATATTTGAAAGATTGCGCGATGATTTCTCATCACAAGCGCCGCGGGATACGCTGACGTTTTATAAATAGGTACCTACGTAGGTATACGAATACAGACATACAATCTACATATATTTCATTACTAATGAATTGACATCATCCTATTTTGATGTAGGTTCTAGCTGTATTAGATAGACTAGTCTACCTCCTGGCTTTTGACACGGGTGAAACAAAAATTAAATACAGCGAGGAGCATGTACACTGTCAGAAAGTAATCACTTGCTGTTAATTTTTAGAAGCATCTAGTAGTTTTAAAGTTTATTTAGTATGATTAACTAAAAATAATCTTTCCTGTTTCTTATGATAAATAAAATAATATCTACCTATCTCTACCTGCACTGCCGGGATAGAGTCATAGAGATATCGATACGGAGGGAAATGAGAATAGATTCATTTTCGCGCGCGCCTAGTTTTTGTTTTCAAATAACTCCTAAGATATACGTTTGAATTGTATAATGGGATAGCTTATTTTAATGAGCATCAAATGCTTAAGTTAATTAACGTATTTAATTTGATAAGGATTAATACCTACTGTATTCTTCTAAACAGCTTAATCCAATTTTCTGTTGCATTGGAATTTGGATATAACCGTTCCTTTGGTAGGTAGTTCAAATAAACAAGAATAGAAAGTAATAAAGTATTATTTACAGTATTACAGTACCTACCTATGTGCCATCTCCAATTACTCTGAACTCTGAAGTTAATGAAGAAAATATCAGTCTGCGTTTTTGTTCTGTTTCAGACAAATCAAGCAGTGTTTCGTCAGACGGACTGACTTTGTTCGGCTTATCGTGAATGTGACCATTCACGATTGACGGCCAGTTACTAGGATAGTTCGGGTGACGGGTACAGACGCGACGGAAAACTTTGTTTTATATAGGTACAATAGTATTGTCCTGCCTTAATCTTATCACTTAAGGGTATGAAAAATAGGTTTTGTCCAATTCTCAGACCTACCCGATGTGCACACAAAATTTCATGAGAATCGGTCAAACCGTTCCGGAGGAGTTTAACTACAAATATCGCGACACGAGAATTTTATATAGGTATTAGAGAAAATAGAGATACTGAGATCCCTTTGTGACTGAATCTTAGTTAGGTACTAAGATCTCACGATAAAATACCTAAGTAGGTACCTAGGACCTAGGTAGATACCTGAAGATAAATATTTTGAGCCATATAAGTATTTTTGTTTCCATTGAGGTGGGTAGATATAGGTAGTTGCCTTGGGGATACGCGATCTTGCTGTTAATCTGCTTTTCGTCCGCAGCTTTGCTCTAGCAATCGAAATCATAACAAATTTAAAAATTAAAATTATAGGTAGGTATACCTACCTACTAAAACCGTCTTTGAGGTCCATGCTATCCAGTAGCGAAAACAGTATGGAAATCGATTCAGTAGTTTTTATGTCTAGATATCAATTATCACCAACACTAAGAAAGACACGGCAGAGGAGTTTAATATCAAAAGTCGATACATAGATACTTTTTCTTCACAGAATTCTCATCACGAAATAAGTGATCGCCAAAAATAAAAAAAAACTCAGAAAGCAAATAAATCCAAGATCATACAAACAAACACGCCATCACAAAATGTTGAGACTGTGTGCGCAATTGAGTATTTGAATAAAAAAAAATTATTGATTTTTTTTATTTATTTTAAAACCTTATTATTAATAAATAAAAATATTGATATTTAATGCAAAACTCCAAAAAAAATTTTTTCAATTAATTATAAGCAATTAAAAATTGATGAAATTTAAATTAAAATCACGTGACTATAAACGCGCCATGACTGGTCACCATAGATGTGACGTCAAAATGTTTTAGTTGTATACGTTTTTCTATCAACTGCAATGTGTGAAAACTAACATTATGACGTCACACGCGTCCGGGTGACGCTTAAGCTTCGGGAATTTTCGGTACTGGATTCAAAGACTAATTTTTATTTTGAAATAACTTTTGAATTATTGCAAAAAAAAATTTAAAAAAATAGTTTTGTTATAAAACTAATAAGTATATTATAATCTTTCCATTTAGCACAAAAAAAAAATTATTCAAATACTCAATTGCGACGTTGCCAAACCGCCTCGTTGACAGAAAATCGCGTATGTCGACGTCATGTCCAAGGATAAATGGGAAGAATCTTCATAGCGCGTGATTGTAGGTAGGTACTAACTTTATAGTTTAATCAATTAGGATGGTACTCAAAATAAACGATTCGAAGGTGCTAACAGCCTACAAAGGTTAAAAATAAATAAAGTTAATTTTTAGAAAAAAAACAAAAACCGACTTCAAGACTATACCTATACTATATGTACAAATTTAAACTGAAAAGTAGAAAATAATATTAAATAATAATAATGATATTAATTTTTTATTTTAATTACTTTAAACTTTCAACGAAAAGGTTTCCTAAGTTATTTTTGAAGTCGGTGCCGCCCAAGAACAGTTTAATTGATGCAAAGGCAGCAACAAATGGAATGTACGGCGGCACGACGCGGCTGCGCGCGAGGGCAGACATCGTTGACGGTTGTGCATAAAAATTTTGATGCGCTTCTTTGCAATTTATAAGTAAGCTTACGTGCGATTTTCTGTTCTCTAGTAAAAGTTAAGGTAATTAATATAATAAATAGTGTAATTAATTATTAGGTTATTATTTTTTTATTAAGGATATTTTTGTTTTGGTTGGCACCGACTTCAAAAATAACTTAGGAAACCTTTTCGTTGAAAGTTTAAAGTAATTAATATAAAAAATTAATATCATTATTATTATTTAATATTATTTTCTACTTTTCAGTTTAAATTTGTACATATAGTATAGGTATAGTCTTGAAGTCGGTTTTTGTTTTTTTTCTAAAAATTAACTTTATTTTTAATTTTTAAGTGGAAAGTTTGTGTGTATAGGTATAGTCTTGAAGTCGGTTTTTGTTTTGTTTTCTAAAAATTAACGGTCATAAATAAACGCTCACACTCACAGCCCAACTCTAAAAATGTTTATCGTATCCGTGTATCCTAGGTGCCGTGGACAAACAAAATGTACGATTGTCAAAATTGGCGGAATGATCGCGTATCAAACATACAAAAAGAAAACATACTGTCGAATCAAAAACCCTCCTTTTTTGATGTTGGTTAAAAATCGACTAGCATGAAGCTCCTAGTCGAGACGAATCAAATGAGCACAAACACGGCGGAATTGCTTTATTTTATTACAGAGTTCCCATGGCTATTTACCGTCTCCATCATCAGACCCTGAATACCACATAGGATCGGAGTCCTTATGAATTACCGTCGCCGCACACGAGCCACGGGCCACGGCTGTGGCCCGTGGCTCGTGTGGCTACAAACGCCGCCACGAGAAGCTAGAAGCGTGTAGCGTGTGGCCGCCACAGGCGTAAACCGTGTGCGGCGAGTCCATATAAAATGTATGAAAAGTGCAGGAAATATGCCGGTGGCGGCGTTTCGTGGCCGGTGGCCGGTGGCCCGTGTGCGGAAGCCCTAAGACTCAAACACATTAAAATTCGATGGTATTACATAATTTTGTTACAGAGATCCCATACTCCTAAACCATTCATCATCAGCTTCATCATCAGCTCAGCAACATCAGATGATGACCATTAGATGCAAAAATCTGCATTAGATTAAGATAATTTCTGATAAACAGTGTATATGCCTACAAAATTTGAGGGTTTCCCTCGATTTCCCCAGGATCCCATCATCAGATCCTGACCTGGTGACAATGGGACCACCTCTGACGTATGACCTACCAAATAAAAAAAGAATTATTCAAATCGGTTTATAATTGCCGGAGTAATCGTGTAACAAATATACAAAAAAAAAAAAAATACCGTCGAATTGAGAACCTCCTCCTTTTTTTGAAGTCGGTTAAAAAAGCTGTTTAGCACCCGTGTTTTTTGTGGAGATTGGGCATTTGCCATTTATCATCATAAGTATTTAATTTTATACAAAATTTATTTTTACATAATTCGATTTTAAATTTTAATGGATAGGTCTGGTATCTAGTTTTATAAAATAACGTCGAAAATCCACGATGTAGGTACCTAGGCACTCACGGTGTGACGCGAACGAAAAGTTTGTTTGCCTGACGCGCTAATCCCAGAAACTACGGATTTGAAAAATATTTTCAGTGTTAGATAGCCTATCTACCTATCGAAGAAAGCTATAAGTATGCTGTATACCATCACGTTGCGACTTGCGACCAACAAGAGCGGAGCACCAATGAAGATTGTTTTAAAAAAAATTCTAATGCGAGAGGCGAGTTTCCGCTGCGTACGCGTAGGTAGGTAAACCGTAGAAGTTCATGTAGGTAGGTACCTATGAAAGAAACATGTCTCTTTAAATTAAAAAAAAGTTCACAATAGCATACTTATGTCTATTTTTTAAGAAATGCATTTCATAAGAAATGCTGTGTCTGCTTTGAAAATCCACAAGTAGTCTCGCGAACGCGCCTGCGAACGCGCTCGCGAACGCGCTCGCGAACGCGCTCGCGAACGCGCTCGCGAACGCGCTCGCGAACGCGCCTGCGAACGCGCCTGCGAACGCGCCTGCGAACGCGCCTGCGAACGCGCCTGCGAACGCGCCTGCGAACGCGCCTGCGAACGCGCCTGCGAACGCGCCTGCGAACGCGCCTGCGAACGCGCCTGCGAACGCGCCTGCGAACGCGCCTGCGAACGCGCCTGCGAACGCGCCTGCGAACGCGCCTGCGAACGCGCTCGCGAACGCGCTCGCGATCGCGCTCGCGAACGCGCTCGCGAACGCGCTCGCGAACGCGCCTGCGAACGCGCCTGCGAACGCGCCTGCGAACGCGCCTGCGAACGCGCCTGCGAACGCGCCTGCGAACGCGCCTGCGAACGCGCCTGCGAACGCGCCTGCGAACGCGCCTGCGAACGCGCCTGCGAACGCGCCTGCGAACGCGCTTGCGAACGCGCCTGCGAACGCGCTTGCGAACGCATTTGAGAACGCATTTGCGATGGCATTTGCGATGGCATCTTCTTTACCTTGAAAACTTTTTTTATAACACTCACTTTATTCTGTGTAATATTTTCTGAAAGTTTTTTTTTCTAAGGCCCATATTTTTTTGAGTTGTAACTCACGTGACACGTTCTTTAGAACGTGAAACTTAAAACAAAATTGAAATTGGATAAAATAGTGGGGTAACTAACTGTACTACACTCATTTTTCTTACAGTTTATGTAACATAGAAGCCTCAGCTATTTTCTTTTTTCGTGTGTAATTCGCTATTCGAATTATTCTTATTCAAAACACCTTATTGTTCACCTACCACATCACGAAATAGATCCAAAATGTGTCCCTATCTTCAGCCGTTTGGTCGCTGGGCGTATGACAATTATTTGTTAATCAGTCATTGTAGAGGTAAATAATACTAATGTTTTGGTCTCATTTTCTGTGTCGACTGTCGACTTTCGAGAATCGAGTGTGAATTTTCTTACGGATATTAAGCTTAGTAGTTAGTACCTGGATAATTCAATTTTTAGATTTGGTTAGGTACCTTCCAGGTCAAAGCCTGGGTGGGGCAAGCGCCCCACCCTGCCCCACCGTGGCTACGCCCATGCTCCTAACGGATAATTCTTAAAAAAATAATCCAAATCAAAAGAATTACCTAATGTGAGACTTCGAATGTAATTCAGACCATAGGTAAGTTGATAAGACGATATTTCACATTAATTATAAGTACATACTTAGTTCTATTAGGTACCTACCTATTTCATAGATAAATATTGTATCTTTACCTATAATCAAGCATGGACACGAACACGATTTGATATTTTTGTTCACTTACGTAGCATGACTACCTAAGAGTAAGGCTATAGGGAGTAGGGACATAATTTGATGAGGCTATAAGTTTTACATACCTACTGTTTATATTTTGTGAGGTTCTAAAAAATAGCCTCATCAAATTATGGGGTTCAATAGGTCATTAGTTGTTTGCTTTGTGAAAATAATTATATTATTCAAATTAAAAAAGTTATATTTTGGAATAAACATTGTTCTCTAAGGGAAAGTAAAACAATTGAGTTTTCAGTCAACCTAAGAACTTAATACATCTTTGTAAATAAATTTCTGGACTGTCTGCAGAACTTGGCACACATTTAGATCTCATTTCTTTTTTTGGCAAATTAAGTCAACGATTGAACTCGGCTCCAAATTTTACATTTATGTTTTTGGTGGGATGTTATTTCTCTCTGTCTTTTACGCCTTTACGACTAACTCGAAGCGCCGGCCGGCCGTTCTGGTGGATATTTGAAATGAAAATAGTTGGAAGACCCGGATTAAAAACAACATTTAAAACTTTCTAATTTATTAAGCATTTGAATGCTACATTAAAATAAACAGATATTTAACATACCTATTAAGTACATACTGTATTTTAAAATCTTATTACCAAAGGGTTGCAAATGCAATAGTTGCTGAAAATTTGCGTCAGTGCGGTTTTATCCGTGTATGAAACCGGAAATAGATAAAATTAATTGCATGCCTACAAAATTAAATTTAATGATGTGCTCTTATGTGAGTTTTGTAAGTTCTTATATCTATTACCTACGTGAGGGCCACTTGTGATCGTAATCTCCCAACGACCCTACAATTGCTTATCAAAGTTAATGACTTGGAAAAAGCTTAACGACTTCAGAGATATAGTATCCGTTATATTAAACCGAAAAACGCATATTGTAAGAAACTTTATATGTTTAAATTGAGAGTTCTCATATTTTTTGCCATAGTTTGAAGGTAAATGTTGTAACTAATCCATATCCAATATCCTGCATACTTTAATATTATAAATGCGAAAGTAACTCTGTTTGTCTGTATGTTACTCAATCACGCTTAAACTACTGAACCAATTTTCATGAAATTTGGTATGGAGATATTTTGATACCCGAGAAAGGACATAGGCTAATTTTTATCCCGGGAAAATGACGCGATCCCGGAAATCCCACGGGAACGGGAACTATGCGGGTTTTTCTTGCATCGAAGAGTGCTACTAGTTACTAGCGATTGCCATTTTCATGTAAAGATACTTTCAGCTTTATAAATATAGTTTCTTATGGTTTTTTCTGATTATCTATCTGTAATTTCAATGCGTGCGTCTTTAAATTTATCACTATTGCACAGAATACTGACTTAGTATCTTGCTAACGCCTAACGTTTACTATCGTTGTTGTTTCTCTTGAAATACCTAGAGATTTATCCAGTACTAACTACGCCTCGCGGTTTTACCCGCATTGCTCCGGTCTTGGTGTGATATGGTATATAGCCTAAAGCCTTACTCGATAAATGGAATATTTAGCCCCGAAAGAATTTTTCAAATCGGATTAATAGTTCCTGAGATTAGCGCGTTGAAACAAACAAACAAACTCTTCAGCTTTATAGTATTAAGTATAGATTGCTACTCTTCGTTTGTTTGTTAAGAAAACGGCTCTGCTGATTTTATGATTGGATGATTGGATAGCATTATAATATTATGTACCTACCTACGTATCGAATAGTTTTAAATGTTCTCTTTCTACCTCAATAATATGTTCATTTGTTTGGCAAAACGGTTCTCCTTATTTTATGCCTATGATCTGATAACATTAAGTAGATATATGCTGAATGCTCTACCAATATTAAGTGACGATATTACACCTAAACGACTGAACAGAATTGGTTATTTAGACAAATCGAGACCTTGCGGAGGATATAAAATACTACACACAAAGGGAACAGACATTATTTATGAGAACTGAGAAGTGTGGAAGGCTTATTTCAATAATAAATATGGATCTTAATATCTAAAAAGGGTCTTTATAATAAAATTACGTATGTATATATAATGAACACTTCGAATGCATTAATTGACTGTGTTCAATGATAATAGTGAGTAGTGGTAATAATAACCAATGATAATAAGTACTCTTGTCAAGATAAAGAATGTAGATAAGTTTAATTATCGATAATTCAATACTGATAAGTTTCCATAAATACCTAACATTGTCTATACTAATATTATAAAGAGGAAAGGTTTGTAATTATGTATGTATGTATGTTTGATTTTCACGCATAAACTACTGGACCGATTTCAAAAATTCTTTCACCATTAGAAAGCTGCATATTCACTGAGCAACATAGGCTAGGTCCCGGAAATCCCACGGAAACGGGAACTATGCGGGTTTTTCTTCGAAAACGCGGGCGACCGGCGAGGCCGCAGGTAGGCGGAAAGCTAGTATGGAATAAATATACCAGTTTCAAATACTATATGTAATAAAGTAAGTATAAATAAATATATACTATATAATACAAAGAAGTGAAGTGATTAATCATGAAAAATGTGAGTGGTTCAAGTGTTTACGCAGCTATAAAAATCTATAAAATATGAACATGTCATAAAGACCGTGTCATAAAAGTCAATAAAGCCTCTCGTAATACAAAGAATACAAAACAATGCCCAATAATCTGTAATTATCTGCCAACAAATCATAAATAATGGTACCGCCTTCGCGCCAGAAAAAAAGACAATTATTTATGGTGCCTCGTAAAGCTCTATGTGCGTCGAGCGACAAAAAATACAGTATCAAATTTTAAATACCTACCTAATGCCAGGTTTGAATGTCAAAGGAAGGGAAAGGTCTGGTAACAATACAATTGAAAAGCACCCTGACGGTCTAACGGCCGCACAAATTGAGAACGTGCAGCGCTTCTGCACATTACAAGGGAAAATTCGAAAGCGCTTACGGCGCTGTTTTGTGTCAGCGCGGCCTCGATCCCGAAGCAAATGACTGACGATTTCGGAATATTATACGCGACATCTTGCCAAGGGAAAAGGAAACTTACAGCTGGTGTAACTTGGGTTGCATTTTGAATACGATGGACGCTCCTTTGTTGCTAGAAGCTTATATAGGGGATGCAAGTATGGACAAAATTGCGCGTCGTTATTATTCTGACAATAGGTGTTCTCAGAAAGGAGCCGGTTTTTGCAATGCCTGTGCAAATTTCTCAACGTCGGGAACCGCCATGTGGTTTTGAAGTGTATGACAAAGGACATGACAAGTCTGAGATATGCCTGGAATGGCTCGACTGTGGAAAATTTGGAATTGGCTAATGCAATTTTAATCGCAATTAGTTGTTTTGCGATTAATTAAGGAGTGTGACTAAATGCAAATAACGTTGTATAGGTAATCACATTGAAGTACCACGCTACTGTTCATTTTGGATAGAATCGACAAAGATGTATGCAAATGTAGATATTTTAAGACATACTTACATGATACAGTTATATTATGCTAGACAATAATTTTGGTAATAAAAACAGAATCTGATAATCTTAAATAGGTACGACGATTATTGCTTATTCATTCTACGTTAGAATACCCATAGAAACATCAAATACTTACTTGATTATGTACTTATTCTAAAACCATCAATTTCCATTCAATCTCTCTATTTTGTTTTGAATGATAAGGCACAGAACTTTCATATCTACCAATTACCTTTGGTACCCACTTTGGTATGCCTAGATAGAACACGCAAATGTTTTGAAATAAAAAGGGAGGTAGGTATTATGTAACCAATATTTACCATTTTCAACATTTTGAATTTACCTTATTTAACAGAAACGAGCATATCCGTTTTTTAAACTTATTTAAAAACATGTTAAATGCTCATTAGAAAATATGTAATTTATGAGCTTTTTATGAGAAACACTTTTTTGGAAATTGATGGAAAACATGGGTGGTAGAATTATTTAAAACATTTCTCTTAATAATATCTATGATAATGAAACAAAGACGTGTAAGTACTCTTTAACTTATTATTGACATTGTGAGAATAGGCAAAGGGTTAATCTATACAGCCACAGTCGTTGAAAATAATAGAAAATATTTCAATATAAAAATATTGTCATTCTAATATATGAAAAATATTGTCTTCAATATGATAAATATGTATTTTCAAGCACCTTTAATTATTTTATGAAATTATCTTAAAAATAATCAGGTAGGTAGGACTGTGTTTTTAATTTTATTTAGGTTTGTTACTATAAGTTGGCAAAAAATAGTTCTTATAAGTTAGGTACACACACAGTTTTGTATGCGAAAAGGTCCATTAAATCCAATTAATTACCTAACGTGTGTTATTCATGACATGATAATGTTACTAATTATGCCCAAAACGGAGCGAGAATACACTTTTAAAAGGCCGAGTTGAAATGCATTAGCATTCATTGTGAATTTTAATTACCGCTCATAAATAATTATGAAAGTTAATGCACAGAGTCAAAATGGCGCGAAAAAGTTGGACAGATAAAAAAGCATTACGTTCCGTTGCATCGTTTTTAATGAAATTACTCAGTGAAGGGGTGGCGAGGGAGGGTTGTGAAGGGAGCGGAAATTGAAAACTCTACCCTTGCTCGTGTGGGGCACTCTTATGGGTTCAGTGAAGTATGGAATCATTGAGTTTTGGTGTTCCAATGTTTAGAGATACGTTCGATTTAATTGTCTGTATCTATATTGAATTACGAAACATCTTTAGAAGAAAATTGACTTATTTTTGCTGGCAACTGGAAATAAATAATTAGAAGTAAGAACATTAGTTATATGCAATTTTACCTTATTTGTTCTACTATGTGTGTTAGTCTGTACCTGCTGAGTCGAATTATAAAATTTTTTTTTTCTTTCTTGTGGCAACGATCTCATAATTGACATTTCATATCCGCCCTTTTCATATTGCCTTAATATTTAAAGATATTCATAAAAAGTACTTTGACTTATTGGAAAGTAATTTGATTATGCCTTAAAGCGGTAGATATCAAAGTCCTTTTCTTAAGAGCAACCCGCACAGACTTTTCTCTGGGTTCCGTACGAATCTTACTGCCAAGACTGACAAATTGGTATATTACGTAGACAATGAATAGCTTCAAGGAGTCATAAATGTCTTATGTAGCTAACAATCTCAAGAAATGTACAACAATACCCCATTATTTCTCCATAAACGGCGATTAATGGCCATATGTCGGCCATGTGGTCCGTGACGATAGCGACAATTAGGTCTTCACAATGGTATATACATTGCTGGCCGAAATTAATAGTTTGCGGTTATCGAAAGTGTGCTGTGGTCAGCATATGACCTGATAAGGTCACGGTGATAGTTTCTGATGGAAGGGTTCTGCAAAGACACTTGACGGCAGTTGAGGCGTACGGTATTGAATGTGTAGATCTGTATTGATAAATTTCCTATTTTATAGACTCACTTCATTTAAAATTAGTCATGTCCACATGACGACAAGAATCATGAGGTTTTTATATTGTGATGAAAACTGTCAAAGAGTGTGATGCATTTCACGGGGATAACCGAAAAAATAATTGGGGAAGTAGGTACCATTGACTTCGGAGTTGTCACAAATGGTTAACGAATTTATATATCATTAATAAAATAGGGAAAATAGGTAATGAAATTTGTATATGTATTTCTTTATGTCAAGTAAAACATCCAAACAAATACAATATAACATAATATTATTATCCATCTGGCTGTATAGTTATGATCGCCAGGATGTTTAAATGTTGTTTAAAATGTTTTTATTCAATTTAAATACAAATCTTGATATTGCCAAAACCTTTTACGTGACCGTAAAAAGGGTTCATGAACCGCCCGATGAACCTAATAAGTTGCGTTAATGCAGATTATGAATTGATTGATTTTGATGGTTATTGTTATTGGCTATTTCCAGATTAGGATTATCAGTGGGTCCATCATTAGCTAAAATAAACAATTAAATTTATGTAAATTTGACATTTTATTTTATCTTATGTGTTATTGTTTGTGAATGTAAAATAAATATTTCTGTTGTTTTCATTGATATTTATTATTAATTTATCTATTGGCCATTTAGAAATTGTATGAGAGTAGAGTACAAAGCTTGAGCCTGAGTACCCCTAATAATTATAACTTATAAGTAAAATGTAAATATTAACTAACAATCCCAAATTATAATTTAGTCTAACTCGGTACGAATGCTCTTGATAAAGATTATCACTACATAATATAAATCAAAGTTGTTTTACGCGTACGCGTTTTGTGTGTACCTACGTATGGTTAAAATGACGTCACAGATTTTGATGTTTTTTTTAATACTGACAGAGTGATTCAAGAGCAAGGTTTTAAAACAATTTATTAGATTTTAGACAAAGCGGACGATGCCGTGGGCGAAAGGCTAGTACTACATGCAAATAAATAATTTTGTTACATTAAAAGTTAAAACGTAATCCACTAGGAACTAGCCCCAAGGTCCACTTACTAAATAGGTCCATACATACACGTTACGTATTTAGGTACGCCACTTGACCGGTTGCGGACCGGTCAGGATTCCGCCGCTAACGAGCTGCGCACACGCCGATAGAGTTCGTAGAAATTGGATAATCGCCCCGCTTTTTAATATATTTGTGTTTACTATTGCGTCAAGCTAGATACACGATGTTTTATGATTGGATGCGGGTAGAATGATCGAAAATATGAAGTCAAATGTTTAAAAAAATCTCCATTTGAAGAAATTAATTTTTTAATCATTTTTATTCAACTTGAATTACTACAAATTGTAAAAAAGTATGAAGGTAACCAAAAAAAATTGTATTTTTTCTAAGTCCATTTTTTTATTTTGACCAACTAAAATTGTCTCTACAAATAAAATTATACTTCATTTCATCCTCCAAAAACTGAGATTCTAATAACAATATTAAACTCAACAATCTTTGATTTATACTTTCATATTGTCATAACAGATACCCCACGGGCCGTGAACTAAAGAATTGCGCGCGCAACTTGTGATTAAAACTCATCTTGGTTTCCCTTGTGATTTCTGAAGAGATGCCTTTGTTTATTTTCGTTCCTGTACTTGTGTTGGGGCGATTGTGAGAAATTTTTGTCGTAATGCAGAAATAGTGAGAAAGAAAAACATGAAATCTAAGATTGGCAAAGGAGAAATTAGTTTCTATGTAAAAAAATAAAAAAAATAAAAATTGTTTATTTCTTTTAAACAAGTTTTCATCTCGGGTTGGAGGTAAGTGCCTTCATTTAAGTGACAAATTTCACTTGTGTTAGAAGGCGCTTCTCTTCCATAACAATTACTAGGCATTAACAATTAAAAGAAAGCTTAAAAAATAAGGTAATACATAAAAATAAAAATACTCTAAAAATTGGTAGAATGGATGTGTGTGTGTGTGTGTGTGTGAGTGTGTGTGTGAGTGCGTGTGTGAGTGTGTGTGGGTGTATGTGTGTTCGCATGTTATTGTTTGTGTAATGTACGTAAGAAATTAAGAAATGTGATTTTTTTTTTTTATTTTATTTAACATCTTCATTTTACTCCCTACTATTCACATGTTTTTAAAATGTCTTCTGCTTCTGTATAACTAATTTCTTTAAGCCATTTTAAGGTATGTTTTTTACATTCGTTATATCGATTTCCATATATATTTAAAATTTTATTTATATTTTTGTATAAAATTTCTGACTGTCTATTGTACTGACGCTTACTAAATGATGTGTTCGTTTTATGAAATAGTGGAATAATGTCTCTTCTTCTACGATTCGTTATGTTAGGGTCATATGTAGTAGCCTTATGTTTTTTTAGGATAGTTGCAAGAATATATAATTTGCGTACAGATAGTAGGCCCGTTGTGGAGTAAAGGAGTTCAGTAGAATATTTGTATGGTTTAAAATGCATAACCTTTATTAAAGCACGTTGTGCACGTTCTACTTCCAAAAGTTTTGTTTTTGTGGCTCCGCCCCAGACCGGTATACAATAGGTTAAAATTGATTGCGCTAGTAAAGGATAGTTAAACCCGGACTAATATGCTAATTGTTATATTTTTCTTCATAAATTAAATTACAAAGAATCCGTATTAAAAGATTTGATTATTAGCCAACACCTAATACTGATTAAGTGGACGTGGGTGTGTCGCCTGATGTGATCTAAGCGATCACCTCAGTCCACAGCATTAACATTTCGGTTCAAATACATTCAAGTACCATAGGTACCATCTATGATCGACATAGGATAAAGAGAACATTGAAAAAGGTAGACAAAATGGTTGCAGTTATGAGTTACCGTAGGATACTGTATTTCCTGTGACTGCATTTACCGCAGGAAATACCAGATTAGTCGAATTAGGAATACCTACCACCATCAATTCCTTCCTCGTTAAGTTGTTTTCTACATGTTGGTAATGCTGACAACTAATGTCTCCTTGTCAGTTTGGCTTTTTTGACAAAGCTACAACTCTAATTAAAGAGATTCCGCGTGGAAAAACTCAATGTAGGAAGAACAAGATCGATTGGGAGTTGGGACCATCCTATTTAAGAGTGTTTACCATTTTGCTTCTTTTGAAAGTCTCTATTCAACTCGTAATTCAAGTAACATCTAAAATATACTCTTCTAACATCAGTTGATAAAAGATTTTGCGATCCAAATACATTTTTTCTATGTTATGACCTGGCCCATTTACGTTGCCCAACGGGACCTTGCTTCCTGAATAAGGCTATTTATGAAACAGGAACATGGACTGAATCATTTCTATTGAATTCTGTGGCTTTTCTCTATAGCTGTGTTTTCAACTGACATAGACAATTTGCTCAATTGCAGTAATTTCTGAAGGTTTCCGTGAAATTAATTTTAATAAAATATTCCAGACTAGGTTTGAGATTTATTTTTTTCGAAGAATGTCCCTCTCTTAGATCGAATCTTCTGCTGGGAGAACGGTAATTTCAATCGGTTCGGATGTTTTGACGTGAATGCGGAAACAAAACAACGCTCCACCTTTAAACTAACTGTTTAGACTTTAGAGAAAATAGATTCCAGATTGGGATCTATTGATTGTTATGAATATTTGTTCAAATTGACCATTAAATGATTCGCCTAGGAGATTGAAAAGCACATCTAATTGTTGAGAATTTCATTCTTTTTTATAGACTCATCGTCGTCGTAGGCCTATTCTATTTCTGATCCCACAGCTCAGGTTTTTGATATTTAAGTCTAGGTATTTATCACTTTGAAATACATATTTCTCATCTCGAAAAGGGTAGCAGTTTGTATTCCACATAATATCTACGTGCTTGAATTCATGTTTTAACTTTTAATCTTAGGTTAATAGGTATGTGAAAAGCAATATCGCGGATTTAACTCTTATGACCAAGTGGAATAAATAAATGATGGTTCATGGTATAGGGCATAAATATTTTTGGTGTGGTTTTGAACTTTTGATACAAAAAGTACGGTATTAACCTGATTGTACCTACCTACTTAGATTGGGGTGTGCAGATAGTTGGAAATTATTATGGCTTAGAACTGAGTGAAGATGTACCTCTACTATTGTAATGTTTTGGGTTATGTGGTCAATAAAGGTGTACGTCATACGTGTACATTTATAACTCGTGTCAAAATCATTTTTTTTCTAAGTTTATCATCTGACATCACTGTACAAATGTTTTTGACTGACATTATAATCGCATCAAGAATTCAATAGTATTCATTGCTTTATTGTTACGACACGCCGCCTCAACCAATTAACATATCACCAAACAAAACCATCTCAATGAATCGTGACCGTTCGAGCGTAAACCGTGCAGGGATTAAGTCAAAAATCATATATAATAGACATCATAAATCGTTCCCACGTCACCTGGCGACAACTTATAAAGCCATTCACGCACTTGACCCTTTCAGAGACAGAAACCGGGACGCCGAATAAAATTATTAAAACACGAAACTATACCCTCTCACGCTCACGGGTTGACGCACACACGCGTAGCCTCGTACGTACATCTGTCACACACAAGCGCGGCTCGACACGATCGCGCGTCGGCCGGATTCGGGTTTCGGGTCGCAGCGGCGGCATTACCCTGGAGCGTCACACTTGCGGTGTATTTTTAGATCTGATGCGGTGTTTTGCCGACCGTATTTGTTGGTAGAAGCGTTACCGTTTGAGTAAATGTGAATTGCTGTACGCTCCGGGCGATCACTTGACCGTATTTGGTGCGGCTACTTGTGAT
The DNA here is from genome assembly GCF_905220415.1 of Colias croceus. Lineage (NCBI taxonomy): Eukaryota > Metazoa > Arthropoda > Insecta > Lepidoptera > Pieridae > Colias > Colias croceus. The sequence continues at coordinate 4,594,024 of NC_059540.1, read as the reverse complement.
CGAGAACTGATTATGATCGGCACTCATGACTCGACTTCTAATGTCGTGTCGCCTTTACATGGTCTTGCGACGCCACAATTTTACAAAACCGTGTGAAGGTCTCATTATAATCAATGCATTGCTAAGGCTATTTCTGTATGTGTTTGCATTGGCTTGTTTACTTTATGTTAAGGACATGTGAATTTATTGTGTTAAACCACAATATAGAGTTTTATGTAGAGTCCATTAACGACTTTAATATATTTCGCACTATGTAGCGTATAAAAATACATAAAATGTTATACCAAACTAGCTTTCCGCCCGCGGCCTCGCCCGCTTTGTCTAAAATCTAATAAATTATGCATATAAACCTCCGTCTTCAATCACTCTATCTATTAAAAAACCGCATCAAAAGAAAGCAACCTCATTCGTGACTAAATTCTGTTTCTAGTAGGCACCAAAAACTCAAAAATAAACATAACACAGTAGACACATAATTACCTACCATGTTGCGAAACAATATAATATTTTATATATCATAGAATATTATAATATTATATGCTATGAGTAAGTCAATAACAGAATATTATTAGTTACCTAGTTGGTTGACGGAACTCCGCCACGCGTGTCGTGTATTCACTCCAACACTCACTTGATAATATAATTTATTGCTATTAAAATATCTAATAATATTCCCACGATAATTTACTGTCTTTCAAAAAAAGAATTTTCAAAATCTTACCAGTATTTCCAGAGATTTAATCACTTTAATAAAATTTTCCTCCTGCAGAATATTATCAATTTATAGTTACTCCGTGATACTTTGAATTTCAATATAATATCTTTATTCAGGTTGCTTACCTTTTCAGAATCTATTTATCAGACTTTAGACTAGTCATTTAGCCTAATATGAAAAAGTTAAATTCAATGAATTTTGCGTGATTGAAGTAACAAAACCCTTTCATCTCATAATCATTGCAAATGTCCGTATAGAATTGTAACTTGAATTAAGTTTAATTAGCAAGTATTTAAAGGAATATTTTCAATAAGATTCGCAGAAATAAAAATGCAATTAATTTGTGTAATTAAAATTAAAAAAAAATGTTATTTAAATTCAAAATAAAATCTACTATTTAGTACCTACAAATTCCAGATCTTTAAACATAAATGTAGTGTAGTGGGTCATTTTCTCATATATATATATATATATATATATATATATATATAGATATCTCCATGGGCACTATGTTGATCAAACGTGCCATATAGTTAGTAATTATTTGATCCGTTTTCACTTGTTGATCCGGTTGGTATTTGTGGATCCATTGCCACACCACCGTCCGTATGTGGATCCGAACGGAGCCACAAGTGTCACGATCAGTAATAATAATAATTACGTGCTTTTTATACAAATCCACCTTTTTTGCGTTTTAGCTCTTGTTGATCCGATTCAAATGAGCCAATCAGAGCCCACCGAGCTCAGCCATTGGTCGCTTGCAGCCTTAGCCACTTGAAGGTTTAAAGACATTTATTCCCGTTATAAAAACGTATGTTGCCGTTTGCCTTCCATAATTTGTTCGGATCTTTGGGATGGCAAGATAGCTAGCTCGTCTATTAGGATAGTGACGATTTGATGTTGAGATTATAATATTTGTATTTATGTTTTTATATAGCGCTTTGCGGATGAACATACACGTATTATAAAAGTATAATTGTTTTAAATTCATTATTTTAGTGTCGTCGTAGATTTTATTTGTAGAAGTTAAAAAAGGATAGTTAAAGATAGTTTTAATGATTTTATTTTGTAAAATTTGGAGTGGCGCTAATTTATTTTTGTAAGCACTCCCCCATACTTCTATTAAATACATTAGGTGCGGCTTTACTAACGTGTTGTAGATGGTGTGGCGTAATTTATGAGGAAGGCAAGAAGTAATATTACGCAGAGATCTAAGAAGTGCTGATAATTTATTTTTCAGAGAGCTGCCGATTCGCAAATCTAGGTTATTTCTCGTGGGTTTTATGTTCTAATACAACACCGTTAATTTTAAGTGGAGCGTGTGGTGGAATAATTTTTTTATGAGCTTTGAATTTAGATATATTTATTTTTAGTAGATTGCATTGAAACCATTTATTTAATTCATTTTGTGCTTGCGCTATCATGTCATGTATAGAAGGACCAAAATAAAACAGACAGGTGTCATCCGCATAAAGTGTTAGGTGACCATTTAGCTTTAAATCTTGTAAATTATTAATATAAATTAAAAAAAGCAATGGGCCTAGAATCGAACCTTGGGGTACGCCACATGTAATTGGTAAGGGAATGCTATCGTGGTTATCTATTTTAACTATTTGTGATCGATTTTTTAAATATGATTTCAGCATATCTAGTGCTTTACCATTAATGTTAAGTGATGTTAATTTCTTTATTAAAAGTTCGTGAGAAACGGTATCGAAGGCCTTTTGTAGGTCAATAAACACTCCCAAAACTATATTGTTTGCGTCAATGTTCTGTTTTATTTTAATAGTTAGGTCCATAGTCGCTCACAGAGCTCACTTTTTGGCTTAAATTCGTATTGACGCACTGAATTAAAATTAAATGAGTCTAAATATTTTTGTAATCTCGAGTGTAAAATCTTCTCCAATATTTTGACAATACTGGCAAAACCGAATACTCACTCTTATAGATAGGAGTTACCTTCGCTATTTTTAACGAGTCCGGAAAACGTCTATGACTTATGGCTTGGTTAAAACAGTCGCTTATAGTATGATTTAATTTTTCTTTGATGCATTTAATTGCTTTTGTAGTAATACCATCAAGACCTGTACTACAGTTTGAATTAAGGTTATTTATAATTATATATTTTTACTGGCTTCGGTAGGTCTGAACTTATTAGTGAGGTAATTTTTAAAATTTCGTAGTTGTCTTTAGATTTCCTCTCCTCTGAATTATAAGATGTCTTTCTGGGAAACCAGTAAAAATTACATTTTTTTCGCGGCTCTTTCTGTCCCGTAGTTCCTTGATTAAGTTTTAATTTATATGAAGTTGATTTTTAGACGTAAAACCCGATGGGTTGGCTGACTGATTTATTGATTGAAGATTTAATTCCAGTGATTTTATTTTACTCTCACCCTGGTTTATATGGGATTCTAATTGAGAAATAGCACTCTTCAATATGTTTTGTTCAGTAATTATCATACATGCTGATGACTTAATTTCATTGATTTGATTCGTATTTTGGCGAATTAAATTCAAAGATTGTTCGTTCGACGATTTAATTTCGGTAATTTGTATTTTTACCTCAGAAATGTTTTCATGAATTTTGTTTACTATTTGTTTGTTTGAGCATACATATTTTTCAAGTAATAAATACGGCTCAACTCCGACCGAATATCCTTCATATCATCACTAAATCTGCAATCTTGTTCTAGCGGTTGTTTCCGTTTTCTGTAAGTAATTTGAGTATCAGTTGGCATAGAACTCGTAGAAAACGAACTTAGCTTCGATAGATCGGGATGCGATCCACCGGCAGTACCCACTGCATGTTGGCGATCTGCGTACACTCATATTTACTCCGCAATGGATAATTTGTGCAGGAATATGAGTCGTCATTTGTTTGACCTAAATCTAACATTTTAATTATTTTATCAGATTGATGTCAGAACCAGGGCAAAGGCGAACGCTACACGTCAACAAATATTATGATAATTATCTTGATATTTACTGATGTATCTTGGGAGAGATCACAGCACACCCTACACCATCAATACTGACGGCAAGATAAATATAGCGATCTAGGTCCTAGGATCAGATCACAAGGATTTCCAGAAATCCAGCGATATATTTTGATCGGTCAATACACTACCCTACACGTCAATAAATATCGTAATCCGATAGTAAATATTGACGGATCACGTGAAGCGTTCGCGAAAGAGTTGCCCTGATTCAAGTGGTAGGTTGTTATTTGTAGGTTGCATACTACTTGAGAATTATCACCGTCACTGTATGACGAAAGGTTCGTCCAAATATCTATCTTTTTAGGGTTCCGTATTTTTAGTTTCACAACGTTTTCAATAAGTTTCAATTGAATTACGGTCGACTTCTTCAACTTCCATAAAACTCAGGAGATTTTTTGCTAGCCCTAATTTCATATCTCCATGTCAATGTCATGCAAGTGCATATAAATGGAACAGATCAACATACGACTTATGATTTGGTATATAAAACGGAGTCAAGAAGTGTTTGAGCATTTCAAAATTTGAACCGTTATGGAGTCGAGTTCGTCTAGTCTAGGCGGATTTAGCAATGTATGGAACATTATACCTAACTATAATATGTTTGTGTACGGAGCCAACAAATACTGTAGTGTTTACGAAAAATTAATCTACGTTACTTAATATACAGTTTCGTTATGTCGGATCAAATAAAGCTGTAATTTTGATAATATAAATGGATCTGATCAACATACGACTTTGGATTTGGTATATAAAACGGAGCCAACAAGTGTTTATGGGTTTCTGAATTTCGGCCGTTACGGAGTCGATTCAGTTCGAGATCTTAGCAATAAAAATGTTGAGTATATCAATTTCTCTATGAATACGTTTGGCAACGTCGCTCAAATATTTGCGCCGTTGCCACTCCGGGCAAGATCTATGCAACCGGAGTCGAGTAATATCGGGGAAAAGGTGGAGTCAGGAATGCACGGCAGTCGGGCTGGATCAACTTAGTGCCCAAGTTGGTATTTATATATATATATATATATATATATTTTAGCCCTTTTTCTTTACATTTCGCGATGATAAATATTTCGTTATTTTCATATTATTATGCAGATTTGTCGATTGCATGATTTTGATTAATCACGATGCGTGCAATGGAACGCAGGTGTGAGTCATTAGAGAGCAGATCGAATTTCGACCAGCGGCCGATACCTACCTATTGATAAACTGATGTTCATTGTAATTAAACGAATACATTTTACATTTATTTTATCAATTTTTATGTCGTAAGTGTAGATGATGCGAATGGATGATAAAGCTTATATAACTGCATCTTAAGTTACAATATGCCTTTGTTTTGGTTGAAAGCACTTATTTCAGGAACTTATTGCTTCCAACCAGAAGGTTGGAATAAATAACATACATAGATAAATAAAATATTTATTTAAATTCATACATTAATTTGTCACATTGGATTGAGGTTCAGTAAGGGGAAGGTATAACCTGGGCTGCATTTATGGAAGAAGATTTTACAGTTTAGTGAAAGGAAACCTGCAACCGCAAGGAGAGTATCACTGAAAAAAGTATTGCCAAATGGGAAATATATTCTCGATTGCATCAAATACTTGATAATTAATATTACATTTTAAAGAATATGAATGAATGTGAATAGTCTGGCTTTGCCTCGGAATGGCGGAAGACGCGGGTTCGAAATTCGAATCCTGCATCGCGATCGATTTTTTTTGTCTTTTCTTTCTTTTCGTTCTTTGTTAAATGTATTCTCTTTGAATAGTATTGGTTGGTAGTTGGTAGGTAGCTACTTTATAGATTAATGTTAGAATATTGTTCTAGATGTAGGTACACTAGAAATATGGCATGCAGCTCCAATTGTAGATCACATAGGTATTATATACCAGTGATAGATTGTAAACTATACCTACCCGGATGATGCGTAAAATTTGCGCATTATTTAAGCTTAAGCCGAATAAGTATTTTGGTATACAGATAATCATAAATTTAAGTTTAAAATGTTCTGCTTTTTACTAAATTTTTTATTTGTAATCGTAAAATTAATGATCATTCCATTGTACGTGTAAGAACTTAGACGGAAAATGTACAGCATATATATCACGCGCGGCTTCGCACGCTTTGTAGAACTTAAAAAAATTATATATATCTTCCCCAATAACCGATCTATCTATTAACAAAATCTCATCAAAATACGCTGCATAGTTTAAAAGATCTACGCATACGTGCAGGGACGGACAGACGCGGGAAGAGTGGATATTATACTGTGTAGTGTCTAGTGGTGCAGACGAAACCGCGGGCTGAAAATAAGTAGGTAAATTGAATCGAAACTTCTGTTAGATAGTCCATTTATCGAGGAGACTATAGGCTTTATATTATCATCACGCTTAGACCAACAGGAGCAGAGCAATGTTAGAGTTAGAGCGGGTTAAACCACGGGGCACAGCTAGATACTTGTACGTATAATATTTTCACATGTTATCTTACAATCGTCAAAACATTTGCCAAAAAACAAAAGTATTTAAATCTCAAAGTTAATTTAAAAACTTGGAATATCGAGATTCCAGATGATAAATATTTGGTTACCTTATACGGGTCTGTTACTAAATGAAGCAGTTATTTATTGAATGCATTTCTTTACCTTGCGATATGCGTGAAATGAATAATCAATGAGGAATATATTTTTACTTGGAAATAAATATTACTGGAATAACTTACTGACTTGAATTCTTACATTGATATTTGCTTCTTTAAAAAACATTACTGGCATAGAATACCTACCTACATCAATGAAGTCATGTAATGCATCGATGAATTTGTACGACCTAACGTTTAGGAAGGTAAAGAAGAACCGACATAATATGTTTTCACTTTTTCAGTACTTTATTCTATGTGACAATGTGTTATAAACATTAATTACAGAAGCTTATAATATGATTTATATTTAAAAGAAATCATGGTTTTGAGATAATTCATCGTCATTGAAATTTTCTACGGTACAGATACTTACGGGAAAAATTGACGATATCGCTTTCTTTGCATTGAAATTTGAACATTGAAATGTCCCTACCTATTCATTTCTGTACTTTAATATATCGGCTTATCTTGCTCATTATGATTTCAGATTTGAGTTACTTCTTAGTTTCGGATCGGTGATAATCGCCGCCCATGACATTTCACAGCTTAGAAACACTGCCACGTATCGTCGGATTCAAGGTGGAAATTATTTCCAAATTCCAATAGGAAATAGGCTTGTAAGGTGAATGTAGGCTTTTTGCTTGTAGGTTCCCATGGTTGGGAAACACTGAAGGTAGTAAGTAGATTGTTCCACAAGTGCGGTAATGATCGCCACGTATTCAAATGGTGAGACTGATATTTTTGCTTGTGTCGCGCAGTGCAATGATGGAATTGTGCAGGTGGTATATATATGTAAAGTTTAAATGAGTCGGCTCTTTCAAAGATAAGCGAAGCAGATTGTCTAGAATAAGAAATACGGTTTGATCCTGTACCTTATGAAAATAAAGTGTAGAAGTAGGTAGTAGTCCAGTAAAATATGTAATTTGGTTGTACAAAAATTTACAAACATTTTGTACGAAATGTTTAACCTACTCGCGATATTAACAGTTCCTCTTTAGTGCATAGGACACTCAATATCCATTTCTTCTTTAATCTTACATTTAAACGCATCACAATCCAATATCAAACTCATACCTAAATTGCCTATTCCATAGAACTCCTACGCAACTACTATAACTATAAGAATAGTCTCCGGCGTTGTTTGTCGTTCCGTTTAGTTGTCCAGCAATTTACATTCTATCGATAAGGCGGTGCGTGGGTAAATGTAGTCGACTTCAAAGTGAAGAGCCGGTATTTTGTCGTCATTAGACGCTGTTCTTGGTATTGATATTGCGCTGTATTGATCTCGTGTTATGTTTGGTGTTGATGTTTAAAGTATTATGGTTTGATGGGACTAGGAGAAGATTGATTAGTAAATAAACTAGTTTGTATACAATTACCTACAATGTAACATAAGTATGCTATGGATTGAAGCAAATTCTTGCATTACACGATGGATTGTTACTATCAAAGAATGCAATTTTACTTCTCAAATAGTTAGTTGCTACTGCTTACATATTCCAGTAAGGCTTAAGTTAAAGCTCTATGGTAAGTAATTACTAAGATAGACAAATATTTAAGAAATAAGTGCATCTCCTGCTGTCTCTTCATTTAAACAAATTGTATTAATTCGTCGTCATCGTTATTCCTTCGCAGTTATGGGTTTTTTCTGACTTATTTGTGAGAAATCCAAGCCTCTCTAATATTTCTTGATATCTTTGAATATGTAGGTTCTTTATGAATTGTAATATTGTAGTTGAGTGTCATGTATTTGCTTCAGATCTGAATTTGTTATCAAGATAGTGTCGGACTTTACAGAAAACCAAAAACACGAAGTATTAGAGGAACTTATTATCTATCAAGAAATCTGATTGTACTCCATTATTTATAGCATTATAATCTTCAAGATTTCTTCTTTACATCAAACAATAATGGCATTGTCTATTCTATTTTAAAACACTTATAATGAGAGGAAAGCCATATAAGGCTGTAACCGTTAATGATATCTAGATACAGTTACGCGTTAAAATTACTCGTTCAACGACAGTTAGGGACACTAATCACTTCATTGTATCTCACGAACAAAGGATGACTTCTCGCAATCTCTACGCGTGAGCTCTGAATGACAATACTTACCTTCTCTATCAACGCGTGATCTTGTCATTGAGTTTCAACAAACACCGATCACGACTACATCCCGTATTTAAATTTGTAATCAGATTCGCGGGACCCTTCATCCATCATTCATTACCCCAGAACACTATTAACATGGTCTCGACATCCTATTCCACTAATCAATTAGAGGTATCAGCGGAAAAAAGTCGACGGACCCGAGCCTCGACTCGCCAGTAACCGCTCATTATTTCTCACACGTTTTTTTATTGAGGCAACATTATACGTGGGTGTGGTTGTAATTTCCTTTCACCGACGTAAGGGCACACACGCAATCGCGAAACCGGTCGGATAATTCTCGACCTTAGATTTATTAACTTATATGCTAATTTCGTTTGCGGGCCGTGGCTCTGATGAGAAGTCGACTGATAAAATATTAAGGCATCCGTCCCTTTTCGTTGCACGGGCTCGGTCTCTGTCGTACTCGCGGCGGTGTATTTGTGGATGTTTTTACGCGCGCCGGGGGGCAAAATGTTCGTTGTTTTGGCGGCAAAACGCTTCGGGGATCACGTAACTCAATAATGCGAATGCTTCGAAAGGGCGATCGGCGCAGCATGTTTTATTTACAGCGTTTCAATCGGATTTTATGTCGGTTTTCCGTACCGTGGCGGCGCGCTGTATTAGGCCGTGAGTCAGCATATTTTGCGCAACGTGTGCGTGACAGCTCGGCTTCGATATTGCTTATATTAAGGTTATTTGTCGTTTGGAAATAACTTGTTTACGATAGTCTATTGGGTGCCGTGACAAGAATGCCAATTGCTGTATACTTTATTCTTGTTAGAAATTTAAATTCGATTTTAACTTTATACAGGATGTTTGGTTACCTTTACTGTAGGTATATTTTAAGAATACAACGCTGAAATAAAGGTTCAATTATAGAAGTCAATTTACATATTGTTAGTATTTGTATTACTTTGTGAGACTGGACGTAACTTTTTTACTTCTCTATCAACTACCTATTTCTGAATAAGTAGATACCTGAAATAAAACGAATAAACTATTTGAACATAAAATCTATCTCTTTCAAAAGGATTACTGCCAAAACCCGGCTAACTAAAACGAATGGCAGGCGATTGCTTCATACTTTATTAAAATCCGTACCGTTTCATGCTACCCTAGTTAAGCGCAATTAGTAAACGCAATCCCTGGGGGTGGTCCCACCCTGAGGGTGAGTGCCTACGAGCGAGGGTTGTACAGGCCTTTATGGTGTGTTTACACGGTTTCGTTTTAGTAGTTTTTAGTTTTTACATTATAATACTTTGAACATATATACTATCTGTTAGCCTTAGCCTTATACGTTTTCATTTGAATGTCCACTAAAATTTCCTTTAAATTCCATAGTTTATGTTGTATTAATAAGTGGCAAGTGTTTATTTTCAGGTACCTAATGTTTCCATTATTTTTGGTTGTTAAAGTCCCGTATGAACGTGCCCTTATCCAGGCTTTGTTCTTTCCACGCTGTATGAACGTGAAATGGAATTGGGAAATGATTTGGCTTTTAGCTGATTGCACGGTTTCGGGTTTGTTTTTTGAATGGGAATTGCTATAGTGTTTTGGTATTTTATTGTCTGTTTGAGCCTGCTTTAAGTATTGTTTGATGTTATAGCAGTGTGTTCAATGTTAATATTGTGACAATGAAGCTCGTTATAGCAATATTGACATTAAATTTTATCGAAAGTATAACTTTAATTTTGAACAAAGGGAACATAATAATAAATAATAATAATTCACTAATATATCAAGTATTCCCTATAAGGAAACAATTCGTTTTCTAGAAAATCAAACAATTTGTAAGATGCAATACAAACCATAGATACCTATACCTACTTTAAAACCTAAATTCTATAAGCCCGCACTGCCTAAGCCTGGGGGTATTTATCCACGCACACTGTTAATAAAAAAACTAGATATAACAGTGAAAACAACTATCTTCTGTTCTAAAGCCGTTTATTTATTTACGTAAGCATAATACATAAATAACGAAATTCTATAAATACACCAATGTGTTATATATCTAGCGTAATACAGTAGCGATGTTACACGGTAACTAGTAATTACGTAACATTCTCATTACTGTTACGTTATATCGATCAACAAGTAATGGATGTAGATTATTTACATTATTCACTATAGGTTATAGATATCATAATATGGAACGGATGTCAGCTCATAGCTGTAAGTCTGAACTCAAACTTTTTTATTCATTTATAGTTTTACAAGTAGGTAGGTTCCTCATTAATAGATAAATGTATATCATTATTAGAAAAGTCGCTTTCACCGCGAAGAATCGGTAAAGAAAATCGATAATTTCTCTTAAAAAGACAATTTGTTTTCTCTTGTTGAAAAATACATAAACAGAGATAGACAATAATACCTACTTTATCGTAAATAACCATTTTTGTAGCAAGACAAAGCGAAACTGGAAACAATCAGTCATGTAAAAGATACATAAGTAAGCTTTATTACAATAATGAATAATGTCTACTTTTCTACAAAAAAGTTCAACTTTATTTTTCCATTTCCACTCCAGATTCTACAAAGTGACTAAATGATAATAAATTCTTATCAAAAACAAAAAGAATCACGTCAATCGGTTAAAAATTCATGGAGTTAACGAATAAAAAATCTAGAAAAAAAAACAGACGTATCAAGAACCTCTGTTGTTTATGGGATCGTCGGTTAAAAATAGCAGATTTCCTCAAGGGGAGCTTTCCGTAAATTAATATAATTAAACGTTTCTATTTCGTTAAGCAATCTATATTATTCAAATAATTTTATTAATAGTACCTACCTACTAGAGACGTGAAGTGTTTTGTTTGTTTATCCATTTAATGACGTTTCAATAAATATTCATTTAAAATAAAACAATTTCCTTATTATAAGGTAGTGGAATTACGAATAGATGCAATATATTCCGTAATTCCACCACTTTATGTGATTAACAGACTAGACATAAGACAACTGATACTGGAACAACATACCTAATGTATATCTATGTAGTATGTATGATCGGTAATCGGTTTATCAAGAAATCGGTCTTCGAAGTTTGAAGAACAAAATCTGTATAGGTATGTATATAAAAGATTCTGTATCTCGTTTATATAATCGTAGATAAATAGATTATGAATTTGAGAATGGGTTGATCTTCAGCAAAGTGTTGTGCATGAGGCCACGAAGGTTCTTGCGTACGACTAATCTTCAACAGTGTACAGGCGAAGTCTGCGCAGCTAGTAAACTTTAAAAATATATCTGAATATTCATATATTTCACAAAATACATTGTACAAAACAAATAAGTAGATATAAAAATAAATATTGTCACAGCAGGGAGCGGCTACTGGCCATGACGGGACGCGAAATCTCATTTAATCCGTGATTTATGGATTCGCGACTACTTAAATTCTAGTCGCTTATTTGGCTCTTTTCTAGAACTTTCACTTTGATTTCGTTTGATACACTTTTGATTTTTAATACTCTTTTAGAGTATACTTTTTCCTAGTCAGGGATTAATGTTATTTAAGCAAAGTTTGTGGATGGTTGTTTATTAGTTATTATTTACACAGAAACGGCTGATCGCAAAAGGATAAAATTTAAAGGATCAAGTAGATTATACCTTGGATTATTGCGTGGCCTAATTTCTATCTGGCTACCTAATACACAAGTGGAACAAGCTTAATGTATCGTATCTTAGATTTAGGTGAGAACACTTATTGTGAACTGGCTGCTCCGCGCGGTCACCCCCGTGGCTCCACTCCTGTTGGTCGTAGCGGGATAATATACCTAATAGCCTATAACCTTCCTCTATAAATAGGCTATCTAACACCGAAAGAATTTTTCAAATCGGACCAGTAGTTCACGAGATTAGCGCGTTCAAACAAACAAACTCTTCAGCTTTATAATAGATACTAGCTGCTCCCCGCGGTTTCACCCCCGTGGCTCCGCTCCTGTTGGTCGTAGCGTGATGATATATAGCCTATAACCTTCCTCGATAAATGAGCTTTCTAACACCGAAATAATTTTTAAAATCGGACCAGTAGTTCCTGAGATTAGCGCGTTCAAACAAACAAACAAAAAAAGCTTTATAATATTAGTATAGATTAGTTTAGATTTATAATTTATCTTTTTTCTATCGTATGTTTCCAAACTACTTACCTTCCTTAACGATTAAAAAAAAAAAAACAATCACAACAATTGCGTCACGTGACCTCATCACCATTTGACAAGAACAAGAGAAACTTAAATAAAATAAGATTGCCTTGATAGATAGATGCCGTTCGCGGCGCGTGACCTTTACGTGTTTCAATAAATAAAATACTAGTTTATAATCAATGCATAGCGGATTACAGACGGACCGGTGTCAATATCTTGTTATATTAGCTGAGATAAATGGCGTCAATCTACATTATATCTATATTTACATCATCTGTATCCAAAAAAACATAGGTAATGAATAGGAAAGATTTGGTTTTTAGGTTAACTACTTGGCCAATTTTGACCAGATAGATTTTAATTTTTATCCTACACTAGCTGTAGGTAATAAAGGTTAGAAATTAGTAAATCAAGTAAACCAACGGAACCCTTGAATTTCCGCAGTAAATTAGCAGATAAAATTTAAATTCGAGTACATATTTTATTTTAATTAGTATGAACAATAACTCAATTCAAAATAGGTTATCTACTAACTACCTACATATCCTTAAATATGCAAATTGAATTAAAAATAAAATGAGATTTTGAATTTGTCAGTAGGTAGGTATATACAGATACTAATTACTAAACACAAAATTAATGTTTTATTCATTTAATAATTTATACACTGCTTTATTATACAAATTACATAGTTATAATGATAATTTGTTCACTTATATATAAATAAATTCAAAATTTATGTCATACCTACTGTAAACATAATTAAAGAAAAAGTTTGCAGTAATTCTAAAATTAAAAATGCAAATCAATTCAAAACGAATAGTTTTTGTCCCTACAGATAAAAAGGCACGCAGATAAATATAAAAAATGCAAATGTTCAATAAGAAAGCCAGAATATTTCGCAACAAAAAAATCATCTTTAATTCTTCATGAATCGTGATAATTACAGTATTTACTCCCACCACGATTCAGGCAAGATAATCACAATCGAACATTAGTATCTAATTAGTAATTGGACAAAGTATCACATTTGTCGTGAAGGTTTATGAGCCATAAAGTTATTTTAATGCCGCATTTGTATGCGACAGGCATTCTGTAATTACTTGATGGTGTTCGATACCACACTCCGAGATCCTTGAGTTACGGTCCATATCATTTTTTTAATATAAAAATTAATCCCAAAATGTGTTTGTAAGCGCATAACTTGAGAACGGCTGAACCGATTTCGATAATTCTTTTTTTATTATATTCCTTGAAGTACGAGGATGGTTCTTATGTAGAGAAAACGTAAATATGTACCACGGGCGAAGCCGGGGCGGACTGCTAGTTTTTTATAAAAATCAGCGTTTACAATTTCGATTTTACTGCTACGTGTCAAGAGTAATTGAGAGTTAAATACAGATATTGATTTAATTTTATGTGCGTGTGAGTTTTTAAGTCGAAATGGGTCATCTTTTCGTTCCGTGAAATTTTTATTGAAGTGAATAAATTATTGTTTCAAAGAACGTTGTTATTATCAAAGAATTTCTTTATATTTTGTTTTGATCGGCTGAAGAAAAGTGTGAAGATTTTTGAAGTGTGACGTTAGTTAGATATATCCTTAGAAATATCTATGTTACAGTCAAAACCCTGAACCAGTCAATAACGTTATTGACCGGTAAAATCAGTTAATAAGGATATTGACTAAGGGCGTCGGTTAATATCCTTATTAACTGATTTTATCTGATTAAACCAGTTAATAACGTTATTGACTAAGGGCATCGGTCAATATCCTTATTAACTGATTTTAAGTCGAGACATCTAGTCAATATAGGTTTTAACCGACGTGCCCAGTCAAAACTCATAAAAAGTTAAGGACGTTAGTGAAATTATATTAGAAAATCATTTAAAAAGGTTCATAAAACTTTTTAAAGTGCAATATTTCAGAGTTTTATGTTTTATTAATTAATTCGGGGTATTGTTTGTAAACTGCAACCGCGCGAGAATACGTGCCCCAAAATATTTTTGAAGATGGCAATTGTGTTTTAAAAACAACTAGGTTTCCGCCCGCAGCTTCGCCAGCGCATTCAAACAAAAACCGCATAGTTCCCGTTCCCGTGGGATTTCCGGGATTGCGTTAGTTTTTGATTTGATGGAGTGACCTGCAGGTGTACTTCGAAGACTGCTACTGGAACTAATAGACGAGTAGAGCTAGATGTGCCGAGTTTGGGCTCGTTTTGTTGGTTATGTCGAGACCTTAAGTCCGGAGGTAAGGTCTCAACATAACTAACAAAACGAGCCCAAACTCGGCACACCTAGCTCTACTCGTATAATAGTTCCAGTAGCAGTCTTCGAAGTACACCTGCAGGTCACTCCATCAAGTCAGGAGGTAAAGTCTCAACGTAACTAACAAAACAAGCCCAAACTCGGCACACCTAGCTCTACTCGTCTATTAGTTCCAGTAGCAGTCTTCGAAGTACACCTGCAGGTCACTCCATCAAGTCCGGAGGTAAGGTCTCAACATAACTAACAAAACGAGCCCAAACTCGGCACACCTAGCTCTACTCGTAATCGTATAATAGTTCCAGTAGCAGTCTTCGAAGTACACCTGCAGGTCACTCCATCAAGTCCGGAGGTAAGGTCTCGACATAACTAACAAAACGAGCCCAAACTCGGCATTCCTAGCTCTACTCGTCTATTAGATAATTCCACTAACGTCCTTAACTTTTTATGAGTTTTGACTGGGCACGTCGGTTAAAACCTGTATTGACTAGATGTCTCGACTTAAAATCAGTTAATAAGGATATTGACCGATGCCCTTAGTCAATAACGTTATTAACTGGTTTAATCAGATAAAATCAGTTAATAAGGATATTAACCGACGCCCTTAGTCAATATCCTTATTAACTGATTTTACCGGTCAATAACGTTATTGACTGGTTCAGGGTTTTGACTGTAACATCTATACTAATATTATAACGATCGGCCAGTCGAGTAGACTGGTCGAGGATCCTCCTTTTTTCGAAGGAGGAATTCCACCTTCCTTCCTCCACAAGCAGAAGATTTTCTGTTTGAAGACGCTCATCTCAGAAACTAATTTCAAAATTTCTTTCACCGTTGGTTATGTACGAGATCCCTGAATGCTATAAGTATTAAGGCTATAGATATATTATGTACCACGGAGAACTGAGAAGATTAACGGCTAGTACCTAATATTACAAAGTAGAAGAGTTTTTTGTTTGGTTGTGCGTTGGATTGAGCTAATCTTATGATTGATGATTCTAATTGATTCCTTTTTAACCGACTTCAAAAAAAAGGAGGAGGTTATCAATTCGGCCGGTATATTTTTTTTTATTTTTTTTTTATGTATGTACACCGATTACTCCGAGGTTTCTGAACCGATTTACGTGATTCTTTTTTTGTTCGATGCGGGATGGTGTCGAATTGGTTCCATAAAATTCCATTCCATTTTATTCGGATAGGCCCAGTAGTTTTTATTTTATGAGCATTTTTGTCTGTAGGTATTTGTAAATTTTGCAAGTGCAAGTTTGAAGTCGGTTGTTTTTAACGCAGTTATTACTTGTTGTATGTATATTTAGGTAGACTTTATAACGGTGCATTTACATCAAACGAACATACAATTACAACTAGATCAAGAGCATTATTTCGTGATCTTTCAGTGTTAACGAAAACTCGTATTCAGTTTTAAAACATAACATAGGATCTTTTCGATCGCGCTAAGAACAATGAAAGAATGCTCTACGCCTGTTTACACAAAAAAAAATTGACACAGTGGAGTTAAAATAAGCATAAGCTCGTTTGACGTAGGTATACTCGGGATAGAGTCCATAGATAATAAGAAGAGTACCAAATTGTTGTGGAAGCTTATAGCAACATGAATCTCAGTTATCATTTTCATTTATTCAGGCTTTTGAATTCTGCTATGTTTATTGGAACGAAGTTCCTTATGCGTGTTGCGAAAGGGGGCTAGACGGAATTAAGACCAAAAGTTGTAATTACAATTTTTGCTATATGGTTGTAAGACTTGTAAGCCGTGCGCGTGTTTCTCTGTAACTTCGTTCCACCCGGGTGTTCCTTGACGCCTCTTAAGTTTTTATCTAATTTTCAGGGTATGTAGAGGAGCGAGTGCGTGTCGTTTTTCGAAGTAATAAGTAATTGAATCCATAATTCAAGAAACGAGTTTTGTAATTAGCTGGTTTCCACCGTATTTTTTAATGAAGTTTATTAAATAAGCTATAAAAAGATCTATACAGTATACATATAATAAATCTGTAGAAGGGTCAATTCTGTACATTGAAAATATTGAAAAAATAAATACCAGGGGGTGTTACTGGATCGATACCAAACCCAAATATGTGATTAAAAAAATTTTTGTCTGTCTGTCTGTCTGTCTGTCTGTCTGTCTGTCTGTATGTGAAGGCATCACGTGAAAACTAGCGGTTCGATTTCGATGAAACTTGGTATAATTATACCTTATTATCCTGGGCGTAAAATAGGATACTTTTTATCCTGGAAAAATACGTAGAAAAAAATTAATCTTAATTTTTCAGTTTTATCCATAGACGTTGTTCCGTAGAACCGCGAACACACGTTGCGTATTATTATAGGCCTAGCCGTATTTGGGAATTGGGTCCAATAGATATTTATAAGATGTTATTGTCAGAGGTCTCAAAATGGAGAAATAAACCATCCACGCGAAGACCGACATCCGCGCGGACGGAGTCGCGGGCGGAAGCTAGTATTAGAATAAGTTTAAAAACATATTCAACTCACAGGTCAAATTAATTCATTTAATATTGCAATAATAATTATGCAAAAGGCAAGCGAGCGAAGCGCGATGTCGCTTAGCTGACTGAAGTCACTATTTACTACCATTATCTATTTACTCATTGTTAAGCCATGACAGCTGAATTTGCACCTTTGGGGTTATTCGTAATTTTTTACTCAAATCATTCATATTTGCCGACATGTTGTTGTCGTCTCGGATGACTGAATTGACATTTTAAATCGATACTTCCGGCGATTATCGAATTGTGCGCGAAATGTCTTGTTTATTGTTTACTAGCTGCTCTGCGCGGTTTCACTCCCGTGGCTCCTCCTGTTGGTCGTAGCGTAATGATATATAGCCTATAGCCTTCCTCGATAAATGAGCTATATAACACCGAAAGAATTTTTCAAATCGGACCAGGAGTTCCCAAGATTAGCGCGTTCAAACAAACAAACTCTTCATCTTTATAATATTAGTATAGATACAATTAACCCATTGACCACCGAGCGGCCCAATGAGACCACGACACAATAGATTTTCTATTGTGTCTGTGATTACACGACACAATAGAAAATCTATTGTTTATAATTTACACTGAAAATAATCTTAATCGTACAATTGTTCATCACCAGCTCATTATAAGTTGTCCGATCATTAATTGGACATAATTTGGTTATTAACATTTCAAGAACGTAGCTTACACCATTTTACACACAAATTATCATTGTGTTTTGGACAACAATTGTTTTTAATTACTGACATACTTACAATAAATACAAACTTACATGACATATACGAGGAATGCGAGATATTTTAAACATTTTACATTACTTCATTATAACCTACTGAACTTTTTACATATGTAATTATATGTGTAAATAGTATGTTCAAATCGTTCGTTATAGGTAAAGAATTTAATACACCAGCTGGTTGAGTTATAAATACATTTTCGCTGTGTTTGGTCGGCGTCAAGACAAAAAAGAGAACATATCTATGCTATCTTAATGACGTTTAATTGTAGAAGTGAATTTAAAAGGTGTAATTAATAAAATTACTTTACTACAAGTACTAACCTCGTAACTGAATAATGTGCATGCTCCGTGTCGCGCGGTGAGACCACGGTGACGGTAAGAGCGATTGTGGAGTTTAAATAATCAGGGTACCTGTTTCCTTTATTGTGAGACTTTTTTATATTTTTTTGACTTAAACATATATTTGTTTGTAAAATATGATTCCAATACATAATTTAATTCATGTTTATAAAAAGATAATTAAATAAAAGATAATAATAAGGATTTTTTTTATTTCTGTATCTAAGGATTGATTTTTTGTCTTATGTAGTTTTAACACAGTTTTCAAGAGTCTAATTTAGTTAATCTGTATTATCATAATCGATGCAGCGAAACTAGTAGTCCAATAGACGTATACCTACTAGGTACTTAAATCTCAACTCGCCATGAAATCAATAACAATTCGTTGATAAATAAATAACCAAAGATACAAATATAACTTATCTGAAGTCTGTATCACCATACAAATCTTATAATAAATAAAAACTTTAATACCATATTTATCTGATATTTTCGCACCCGCTCTTACCACATCTCAGGTCACACCGCACTTACCGAAAAAACATCGCAAGCGCAGCCCGTCTAACCTGTTATACGTTCGTAGAATGGCTCGACAGAAAAAGAGCAACACGGGAATGTTGTCAAGGCTAAATGTTTGTGCGCTACTGAAAGTTTATTTGAGTAAAGTTCTGTTCTGGGGGTGTAAATGGGGGTTACCTTAGTATCTACATATGCAAAAGTATTTACCTATAGAAAAAAAATGTTTTTTTAAAGATCTTAAGTAAGTATATTATTTATACCACTTTCTATTTCTATGTTGGTAGAGTTTAATACATTATACATGTATTTAAGTGCATTGTATAATTAACATACTTGCATATTTCGCTATCAAAATTTTATTGAAGTGAAACTTCTTTATCGGGGTTGGAAAAAAATGTAGTATTACATTTTTTCGTTACGCGTGACATTTTTCCGTTACGCGCCATCTTTTTCTTACCTACCACGCGTGATTTGTATTTCTGTAAAGTAAATTATTTTTTGAAAAATAAGGTCATAAAGAAGTTTCACTTCTTACGTGTGTAATACGCAAACATTTTTTTTAAATTATTAATTAGGTAAGCTAAAAAGAATATATTAGCTGCATAGATATAAGACAAGTTTTTATAGCGATTCTATTTGCAGAAACGTAGGTAATTTAAAGTCTGATCACATCATACACTTAAGAGCGATATAGGTTAATCAAAGGTAAATGTAGGTACGCTTTCAATGATTGAATGAAAATACTTTATTTGCACCAAAACAAGGAAACTATACGAAAAAACACATACAAAACAAACACCTACAAAAAGGCGGCCTTATCGCAAAGCAGCGATCTCTTCCAAGCAACCTTTAGTCGAGGATCATGAGAATTACGACGATAAATGATTATAAAATGATAAAAAATATTAATACATATTTGGAATAATTAATAAATAAATAAATTTTTACGAGGCTGTTCAACAAAAGGCATTTCGTCTGCCTCCTCCCCCACTCCTTAAGTGACAATGATTGTGAATGACATGTTTCGGTAGATAAGAGCTCTAAATCCCCCAAATTATTGAAAACAAACTTTGTAATTTTAAGTTCAATTATGAAAATTGCTACGCAATAATTGATAGAGATATCACATAAAAACACCTTTATAAAAAGCCTCCTAACATAAAACTACTTACCTATAATAATTAATCCACTTCTGTGAATGACTATTCTTGGAAACTGCAAGCATGCGTGTGTAGGACAAACGTAATAATATTTCAAACCTAATAATTATGATTCTATACTAGTATCATAAACCTGAAGAGTTTGTACGTTTGTTTGCTTGAACGCGCTAATCTCCACGGGCCGATTTAAAAATGATTTCACTGTTAGATGGTTCGTTTATAGAGAAAGACTATCATCGCGTTAAGACCAATAGCAGCGGTCCAATGCGGATAAAATCGCGGGGCACAGCTAGTCAACTACAAAATATGCCAAAAATATTCAACGTTTATTCGCTATAAAGCCGTGGTTGGAGCATTACCGAGAATTTCAGACTTATAAAATAAAATGTGTTTTTACGACGGACCATATTCGGACACTGACAATAATTACTAGTGAATTTGTGTACAGCCTTACTTGTACGAGCGGTGCCTTTTCAAGGGTTTTAATTAACGTAGATAAGAATAATCTGTTTTAATTCATTGTAATTGAGACGGTCGTCGGTCACTTTGTTATGTAATTGCTATAATCGATTACGATTGTATCTTTGGTGATTACTGGTTGACATTAAGAAACATTTTTTATGTTTATTGTTTGCTCCTGTGGTTTGCTCCTATAGGTACCTACTTAATCTAACACTGCTTTTCCTTGGCCATCAGGTTGTCTGGTAGTGATCGCTGCCTTAGCGATAAGACCGCCTGTTGTGTTCAACTGTGTCTTTTTCATTACTTCTGTTTCTATAATTTTGGTGCACAATAAAGCATTTTTGCCAAGTTTCTATTGTAGGTAGTGAGGAAGGTAGTGTAGAAATACGCCTGCGTCTCGGAGGGCATGTAAAGCTGTGTTCTGTTTCCAATCTCCCTCCCGTCGTACTTCTGTCCCATATGACTATTGGAACAGACAGTGTACGTAAATGGGCGCATATTTGAATATTACTATGTATATCTCCTGTAGAGTTGAGAATTCTTTCTTGAATAATTATCCACTTTATGCCCAATCAATATCAGTTCTATAACTATTTCACCGTTCTGGTAATATTAGAGGTATATTCCAAAACATTCATTCCTATGACATAACTATATGTTTTAAAATTTACGACAAAATTTTAGTGGGATATAAATTACTTTACTCGAAAGGATATTTTTGTAGTGTCGACACAATGCTACTTTTTAATTACTAATTCTCAAATCTAAAAACCTTATAACAACTTATCAACTCCAACACGACACAGCTTCTTTAAAACACATTTTATTTCAAGGAAACATACAAAATAAACTCAGTGAATTACAATTATAGAGGTATAGAGACAATTAAAAAAAGACAAACTAACAAACTGTAGTCTGGCGCGTGTCTACACTCTACACTCTACTCTACAGTCTATAGAAACATTGACAATGCGTGCTCTATACATTTATGCACAGTCTGTAGTTGAGAGTTGTGACTCATTCAGGAAGGCATTACGCAACTAGGGCTGTCACAACTTCTATAAATATTCAACAGTTTTATTAGATAAACTAGTGTTCATTATGGTCAATTTGATAGGGTTGTCCACTTGGTGATTTTCACTAAATATATTTGTGTATAGGTAAAGCGTTATGAAGTAAATAAATATAATTTGAAAACCCTTATATTATGTATGTCAAGTCCAGGCTCATTCCTGCCTAACGCGCTTTTAATTCTGTTATTTTGATAAATAAAACTAAAATAAATAAACATTGAAGATAAATAACATTTAAACACTGCAACACGTTCTATTTACCTACTTGGCGTGTTTGTTGAACAAATATCAAACAGCATACACTATTGTTCTTCTCGCGATTCAAATAATAATACAAAATATATTTTATTTTTATATATATATTTTTATTTGTTATAACAACGAATGAGCTAAATTACCGAATTTAATATGTTATTAGATCCCGGTACACCGATAAATTATATAAAATCACATGTTAAACTAGTGCATAAATTTTTGGTAAATTGCGTTTTGCATGTTCTAATTACAGGAACTACAGGTTCAAATTTAACATTTGTTTTGGATTGCAGGTAGGTAAGTCCATTTATAAGGAATGCCCAGCTATAAAGCCGAATAATTATACAATTCCTTTTGAGAGCCGAAGTTATCTAGTGGTCATGAGTATAAACTATAAAGATCTAAATCATAATATTTGAACTAAGGGGCCATCCATTAATCACGTGATGTTTTTTTTGGTATTTTTTGACCCCCCCTCCCCCTTGGTGATACGTGGTGAGGTTTAAGAATACCCCTCCCCCTCCCCCCTATATCACGTGTATTTTTTCGTACCTGCAAAGAATCAATTTTTTATTCATAAAAAAAATACTGGTATAAGTATCATCTAATTTTATTTTTAAGACTACTATAGTAAACGTTCAGAGGTAGACAGAAAGATTGCAGTTTGTTTTTGAATGACATAAAAATAATGAAAGAAATGCGAAAATGTTGTACGCGTTTGACTAAAAATAAATAGATGTAACGCCGCTTTTCGGTTGAGTATCGCGCGTTTGCCGAAAAAATAAATACACGTGATATATTACTTTCCCCCCCCCCCCCCTTGTGATATTTCGTGATGTTTTGATGGACCCCTCCCCCCCCTTTCGAGCCTCACGTGATTAATGGACAGCCCCTAACTTTAAAAGTGTGGTTTTCTACAAAATAATCCAATGAGGTAGTGGAAGTATTACGTAAACGAGTCGCGATGGGATTACTAGTTAAGCTTCGGTTTATGCTATTAAGGGATTACTTAAGATACAGCCAATCCTTAAGCTAATTAACGTTTCCGCTTCATTGCGAGGCTCATGCTTTGATAAATAGTCAGTAGGTTTTTTTACGTAGATATAGTATTTAATAAATAGTAGTTTGACGCGCGGCTATTGCTAATAAATGTAATCAACTTTTAGAATGTAGCATAATGTTGGATTTTTTGTGTAGAAATCGATACTATAAAAATATTCTAAAGCTGAAGAGTTTGTTTATTTGTTTGAAGGCGCTAATCTCAGGAACTACTGATTCGATTTGAAAAATTCTTTCGATGTTAGATAGCCCAATAATCGAGGAAGGCTATAGGCTATATATCATCACGCTAAGACCAACAGGGGCGGAGCCAAGCGGGTGAAACCGCGGAGCGCAGCTAGTCATTTATATTATGATGAGTAAATTATTATTTAATAGTAGGTATGACACCAATTAATGTTCAATATTATTTACGGTGAAACAAGGTTATTCATATTTAAAAAATAAATTACCTAAATAGTTTAGGTATAATAAAAATAACTATTTATGGCTTTTAGATGAATGAAATATTTCAATACTATACAACTTTATACCCCTAAAAAGTAGTTAGTTTAATTATTAATAATATAACCAAAATGTTTAGACTAGACCATATTGCGAGTTGCGACAGCCCTATAACTGCGTTATTACTCCACAAACCCGATAAGTACCGACATACTTATATATACCTAAGGATAACTGGCATTCGTAAATTACTGTATTAATTAATTTATTCTATACTAGCGGTCCGCTCCGGCTTCGCCCGTGGTACCTACATATTTACGTTTTCGTTTACGAGAAGCTAATATAAACGTATTAATGAGTTTACCACAATTAAAGAGCACACGTTTCAAATGCACATGTGGCTTAAATAGAAATTAACATTCTTATCAAGTCCACAGCTAGGTATCCGTGAATACTCAATCTTAGTAACACTTTTTTGCTCGTCCCGTCCGTGCCATAAATATTCATAAAACTTGGGTTTTTCCCTTTGATCGTGCCATTTCTATTCGTGTCTTTTTTATGTGTTCTGGGAGATCTTTTGTTGTAGGCTGGGTTCATGAATGCTAAATACTTGGGTTTTTGTAAACGGATTTGGAAAATAGGAGTTTATTGTGTGTGTATTAATTGTATTAAATGTTTACGTATGTTAAAAGAGAACAGAGGTACCTAATTATGTTTTTTTTACATGATATGTCCATTTGATGTACCTATTTCCATTTATCGTTTTTATTTAAATCAACTAAAATAATGGAAACATTGTTTCGTTCTAAATAAAAATTAATACCTAATTAAAAGTTGGACTTGTTCATGTTAATATAATATGTTTATTTCATCTTATGTATAGGTACCTAATAACTATGAAAGCTAGTGTTGTTTTTGTCTTTTAGTATTCTTTTGATTTATCATAAAGGTATTTTCGGTATTACAGGTACCCGGGTCGTGACAGTGAATAAAAGGAATTAAGATTAATGGAAAAATTGAACCGCTCCCCTTTCCGTGAATAGCTGATGTGCCAACACTGCGGAGTTGTTTGAAGGAAATTCTCGTGAAAGTGGCATGTTTTAATCTAAAAGTTCTCTGAAAATCTTTCATCGATTGTAAGTTATTGTGTAGGTATTGTAGGTTATTTTATTGAGCATATTTTGGTAATTTTATTGCTTATAATAATTATGTAAAGCTTCTAACTACAATATAATAGATGATTGCATACAATATCTAGATTCTAGAATCTAGATCATGGGGTTTTAGATTCCACTTTGAATAGGTACTACTTCTACTTTACTTCCTACATTGAGAAGTAATTGTTGCTCTTATGTATGTGCAACAACTTAATTTTTGTAATAGGTGTTAATACTTTAAGACGCCTTTTAATGACATTTTTTCTGTTACGTACACAAAAGTAGTATACAAGCTACTAGTATTTAATCTTTTCTTCTATTGAAATAGAGAGGATTCTATTCTCTACTATAAAGATAGTTCCATAAACAAAGTAACAAAGTAGCAAGTCATTATTGGTTATTGAATCAATCGGAAGCTGCCACCGCGCATTCCTTGTCGCTGTAAAGGTAAACGCACACTTATCCGAGTAGCCGGCATTTCGTGCGCAATGTTCCTAATGATGCGAAATGCGAATTCTTATAAGCGGTGATTATCACCATCAAGTGTCTCGTCTGCTTCACTGTACGTTCGCAGAGTTCCTAATAGTGCAAAATGTTGTGAGCAACGGCTATCACCATCAAGTGCCTCGCCTGCTCTATAACGAAAACGAAAGAGTCGAATAAAAAGTTTTGTAATACGTCGGTAGAAATCTCATTTCTCTGACGTAAGCAACTAAAAAAAAATTGGTTGTCTGTAAAGTCGGTTTACTGACGATAGTTGAACGTGACAACGTCTTAAGGCCGATTGTGCTTCTTTGTCGCTCGTTCCGCGCTCTCGCTTGCACTTCAAACCTTTACATGGAACGCCTCAGAGCGAGGTAACGCCGCATGAGTCATGTTTTACGTGCGTGCAGCCGGCTCTATCGAATTATAAGACGTTGTCACGTCGAAAATTTAGATTGCATCAGCTGCGCCGAATCTATTGATGTCATCACAATTAATCTAGGATCCGTTACCTCGACGCTTTTACACCGCGCGGGCTTGCGCGGTATCGTAATATTTCATCATTCATGTAGGTAAAGAATTCTTATATTCGTTTCGTTGGGCGCTTACGGCTCGGATAAATGTGCGTTCGCCTTTACAGTTTGTCAGGAAAATCGACCTTTTGTGTTTTAATTGGTTTGTTATTGAACCACCTACTGTAATGATAATGTGTTTATTAGTTTAGATATTTGGAATTGTCTGTGTTTGAATTTAGTTTCGATAAATTATTATGTTGCAAATAGATTACATATAGAAAATTCAATGTAGGTACCCACCTACTTAATCAAAATTTCGGTATGTCCTAGGTAGGTACAACTACAAGAAAAAAAAATGTTTGCAGTGGATCTTTGCATTAGACATAAAAATATGCTGAAAAAAAATAGCATTAAACAAATGGTAGGTATTCCTGACGTATAGTAGGTACTTTAAAAAAGAAGATTTAAAGAAGAAGAAGAAGATTAATGTTATTGTCGAATAAATAAAATGCGTCATATTGTCTATCTGCGCGTAAAAAATTAAAACGTCAGTTTATCCACAGACTAATTACACAGATAACAAATGCAAGAGCGCGCCAACTGAAACGTCAAACCATAATGCAATACCACAGATAATCCTCAATTTTCCACAATAGACCAAAAAAAACATCCGTAAAACAAAGCTGCGACTATAATAAAACAAAAAACAAAAAATGGTCAACAAAAGACAAAAGAATTTCCAAACAATGGCCGTCGGTAGCTAGCAGTTACTTCACACAATGACTGTGCAACAATGCGAGAGCTGCTGAATTGTTACGTCATTGCTTTTTTATGCTATTAATTTACGGATCTCAATTTGTGCACGGTGCTCTATGGTTTTTAAATAGGTATACGTAAATTTTTATGGATTATATTTTGCTTAATGGTATTGAAAAACTTTTTTAATGGTTTATATTATTTTTCTCGATATGCACGATAGTAGATAAGTAAGTATTTTATAGGTATTAGTTCAGTGATTAATACAGTACCTATATAAAATTTAAAATTATATTCCAGAGTGAAGGATCAGCCAACAATTAAAAAATCAATCAAATAAATCAAGGACAAATCGCTCGCTTTCCTAAAATCATATCTCGTCTTTCTGTTTTGTCGTAAATACGGAGTAAGATAAGAAACACATTCGAGACCATAAAATTTATGTTCTCGTGTGTTATTATTTATCTATTATACCTCTAAAAAGGCAATTTAAATAGTACTATTGTCATAATTATACGAATTTAATGCTAGTTGGGAAGGTAATATTCAACATGTTATTTTTATTATTGTTATCGAATCCCTCATTATGAAGAATTATCAATGTAGTGTACCTATTAGTAGGTACACTGTGGGATTATTTCAACAAATATTTGAAGACATAATTTTGTAAATTGTAGGTACAACATATCGCCTCCAGCTTTTAGACTATACATATCATAACATGGGGGCGAAACAATAACCAGGCTCCTGGGCTATAAAAATTTATAGCGACCTTTATGACGTTTATGAGAGCTATGTTTTTATTTAGAAAAATATTGTGTTCGTATCCAATCAGAAACGAGTTAGCAGATATTTATCTGGTTATATCTGGTTAAATTAATGAATATAATATATTCATTGTAAATATACATGTATAATTAGTTTTTTAACCTAGATATCAGGTAATATACACTTATTAATTATGATGAAGTATCTATATTTTTAATTGCTATATAAAAATACATATAAAGTTAATAATTGAATGTTTGTAGGTACAGTTAAAGATAATTAGGAAAACCTTAATGTGAGGAGACTTTACGCATCAAGCTATCATCATATTGTGTAAATTTTTATGAAATTTATATTTGTAAAAATATATTATTAATTAATGAAATTAATATTATAAATTAGCTCTCAAATATTTTACTCGTAAAATAAAATAAATAAAAAATACGTGTGGCACTCGGGGACTGCCGCGGTTTTTGTCAGACAGTAAATTATTGTTTCGCTATATACTACAGCTTTTTATATACCCTATTTTACTACATTCTCCCATAAATTATACTGCTCTGTACAATTTAATAAATAAAAAAGCATTTTATATGATAGGTTATAAATAGTTGCATAACTGTGCGCCAGGTGAGCGTATCTGCTGATAACGTTATCAGCTTCCGCACAGCTGCCAGATTTATGACGGCAAATTTGCAGACGACGATTGTGTTTTTTTATTCATACGTCTTTATTGTTAATTTTTAAACCATTTTTTATGTGGGGAAAACTTGCAAAGATACCCACCGGGGAAGGGGCTGTGTTCCGTCGAGCCACTTTAATGAGGGTAGGTAGGTATTGGTTGGAATTCTTCCGTTTAAGACTTGCTTTATCTCACTATACTAGGATATGGTTACCACCATTTGATGGTACCAGTTTGATGGTAAGCATCGCCGTCCATGGATATTTTTAAAGTACTCGATCCTACGTAATCCTACCTCTTAGCAAATAGATTGCCAGCAATCTATACTTAATATTATAAAACTGAAGAGTTTGTTTGTTTGAACGCGCTAATCTCAGAAACTACTGGTCCGATTTGAAAAATTCTTACGGTGTTAGATAGCCCATTTATCGAGGAAGGTTATAGGCTATCTATTATCACGCTACGACCAACAGGGGTGGAGCCACGGGGGTGAAACCGCGCGGAGCAGCTAGTATTAGATAAAATGATTAAGTCGAAAATATTGACGAGAGGAATAAATAAAAGTATTAGGAAATCTATGGACGGCGCTACCGTGGCCCGCGAAAAATTGTAAAGGCGTTAAACTATTTTCATGCATAAAACCTCTGCAAATATATTGCCAAATTTAAATGGTATGTATGGGATAAAGAAAGGATTGACAGGGGAATAAAGAAAAATATTTGAATTTACGCTCCCTTGGCCCTCTCATACGAAAGAGTAGAATATATTCACTTCGTCTGCTGAGAAAAGAAACAACCTTACAACATTATTCATAGATGTCTCGCTCCTATTATAAATGCGAAAGTTACTCTGTCTGTCTGTTTCTTCTTCACGCTTAAAGTACTGAACCGATTTGATTAAAATTTCGTACACAGATGGTTGGAAACCCTTTTCATTTCGGAAATACCACGTGAACGGGGACAATGTGCGGATTTTCCTTTGAATACGCAAGTGAATCCGTGGGCGGAAATTTAGTAGGTGTTTATACTATTTTTAAAGAATCCTCCATCTATAAATGCGTGCGTGTTGCGAAAGAACCTTAAAGACAATAAGGCGAATGTGAAGTAAAAATAATCGTATCGAGATAGGTACATGGACTATTGAGACGTGCTTTTTGGTAGAAAAATATTTTTTTATCAAAATGTGTGCAGCCGTTTTGGTATGATTATTTACCACAGATAAATGACAGCAATGAAATTATTTTCAAGCGGCAACCCTAAAGCAGAATGCCTAACTCTAACCTTCAAGCGAGAAAATTAAAAACAAAATGAATTTCGCCTCGCCTTCAAGGCTTGTTTACTCAATTATCACACAGCAAATAGCACTAATGATAAGGTTTTACGCTTAATAACGAAAATGTGCGCAAACAAAAACGTTAATTACAAGGCAAAAGCATTTTAAACGGAATTAAATGGAGAGTTAGACTGTCTGTTTATTGCGTTTTTACGCTGAACGGATGTAGGTACGAGTAGATGATGGATTTTAAAGTCAGTCAGTAAAAAAACTAAAAACGATTTAAAAATATTATCCAGTACCTAGGTATAGGATCTCATATCAACTACTACCACAATATACAGATACAACCAGTAGGGAAACTTCATACAACACGCACGGCTCACGCACACTAGGGCTATTTATGAGAATCGGGGTATTGTGACAATTATGGACAGATATAAGAATTATTTTTTCCCTACTGATTGTATCTGTATACTGTATACCCAAGTCGATCAAGGAACATTGTGATGAAACTGGAATGTTCCAGGATAAAACAGTTTGATTGTAATACCGGCCCGCATTTTTCTAGTTACAAGCATTTGCCACCACGACCACCGCGACCGTTCCAATGTTTGTGATAAATACTATAGCTAAAAACTAGCGTTGTGTTATTAGTATAAGAATTTTGTGTAGGCAAAGTAAGTAAAAATGGGTGATATAAGAATCCTGCTAATATTATAAACATAAAAGTTTTAATTTGGTATGTAGGTAGGTGAAGACCCAGAATAAGGCATAGGCTAAAATAGCTTTGTATCTCGGAAATCCCACATTAACTATGCGGATTTTTCTTTGAAAACGAAGCCGTGGGCGGAAATCATAACATCAAAATTTTATAACTAGAAATAGAAGAACAGTACAGTACAGTACAGTACAGTACAGTAAAGTAAAGTAAAGTAAAGTAAAGTAAATAGAACTACCTACTACTCTGCAGTAGTAAGAATTAGTGAAAAATGGGAAATAATTCTTGATCTAAAAAAAATATTTGGAAGTTAATTTTAGCTTGATGATTTAGGTACGGAATCACTACAAAGTATAAAACAAAGTCACTTTCTCTGTCCCTATGTCGTTCAAACTACGCAACGGATTTTGATGCAGTTTTATTTATAGATAGAGTTATTCAAGAAGAAGGTTTTAGTATATAATTTATTTGGATTTAGACAAAGCGGGCGAAGCCGCGGGTGGTAAGCTAGTGTATATAATATTAATGTAAGCAACTCTGCAGAACTGTTGCTGCAATTAGCCGTTTACAAAATACATTAAAAAGCCACAATAATTAAAACCGATACTAATCGTTTATTTTTATTTACACAGACACTAGACAACGCAGTACTATCTTCATATTATATTCTTATATACCTATATATCTAAATAAAATATTATTTACCTACATGATGTTCAAAAATCAAAACATGTTCAAAACCATCTAAAATTTTGGGAAAAAGCAAATCACACACGCGTGATGCGTCGACGTAAAATAAATAATGTGACAAATGAATAAAAGTAGATTATAATATGTTGTCGTTTTATAAAGTGACTTCAGTACAAAATGATGCCCAATAAAGTATGCTTGATGGACAATAAAATTAAGAAATAGTTGAAATTTCACGAAAATTCCTAAAAATTCAAATATATGGCAGCACAGGTTACTCTATTATTATCTTTTTTTTTAATTATAAGAAGAAATAAACACATCAATTTAAACCTTAAAGGATTCTATGAGTGCATAGGTTTGTATAACACATACAAACATATTAATCAACTTAATATTAGAGGAAGACGATCTGTAAGAATCGGAGATAACAATAAACTTTTCAAATAAATACTATACTTTATTTTCTATAGACATTATTATTAAGATTAGGTAATTATATAAAATGTTTTTCTTAGGTCAGTGTAGAATGTAGAGAGATTGAAACTATTTTTTTTGAAGGAAAAAAAGAAATTGATTTGTGAAGCGCTATTTGAAACCGTGTCTTTCGCTTTAAGCGTTTGGATTTTTTAAATAAATATTATACATATTATAAAATGAGTGTAATTATTAAAAAGTAGTCCATATATCAGCACCATGAATCATTCATTCCTTTATTGTATTTGTCATAAAATCTAAAAATTATTTAACATTTATAAAACGCGCAAGTTTGTTTTGATGCTGCCAACGGTTTCTTGAGTATTTTACGTTTAAACGGCTCATCGGATTTGGATATAATTTTGCATAGAGATAGATTGAAGCTTGAATTTGCACAATGACTACTTTTTATCCTACTACCAGACATATAAAGCCACGGAGAAGCCACTAGATGTAAATCGGCTAATATTTTGAAGCTGAGGAGTTGGTTTGAACGTCATAATATCAGAAATTATCGGTTCAGCTTTAAAAAATTATTTCGTTCTGGATAGTCCATTTATTTACGAAGGTTTTAAGGTAAATATCATTACACTACGGCCAATAGGAGCGAAGCAGTATTGAAAAATGTTGCAAAATTGGGAAAAATATTTCTTTTGGGAGCAGACTAGTTGCGTCAATCAACTTGTATTAGTTTTAATCCTAATATATAATATCTACTTTTTAAATAAGAATAAATTGTTTCTATTGTTGCTATCACACTGAATAAATACAATCAAATGATAATTATTCATACACAGTGGTTATTTTACTGACGCGGAAGATGTGATTGTAATACAAGACGTAAAGGCGTATATCTACCTACTAACTTCTCATACGTATCATAAACATACTGCTCAATAATATTTTAATTTAATATAACATTAACTGAACATCAATACAAATTCAAACGGTTTTCGTTATGAAAATCCATCGTTCTCGCTGCCTGCGATCACGGAGTCATTGACTGCGTTCAGATTAGAAATGCGCTTTCTATACAGCGGCGGCAATAGCTTGGAGCGCGCGACGTTGCCGCACTTACGGTGTGTATTTGGAAAATTTCGTGCGTCAAATAAAATTGTTTTTGCAATAGCGTACATTATGGTTACATTGCTATTATGATATACGCTTGCTTCACTATTGTGAATTGCTTGTGTACATATTATCGTGAGAGTATTTTCTTCTATTCCATTCCATTTCCATTATTCATTATATTTGATTATAGATAATATTATGTAAACATTCATAGATACGTATTTGTTATATTTACTATGTAATCAGTTCTCTATCCACATATATATTTATTTATTAAATAGAGAGTAAGATACTGCATAATGCATCATACGTCTTTCTGTCTGAGACTAAGTATCCCTCTATCAGTTTGCTTGCCTGTTTTCAATTCCTTCAAAAACGACTCGACCAATTTTCATGTGGTGTTCTGCAATAGATAAAGTGAACCTTAGAGAAACTGATCACATACATTTGTCCTTTAGATGAGGTATACCTATGATTGGGCGGAAACAACGTAAGATGACGGTATATTGTGCGGCAAATATTTTGCAAAAGATTTAATCGAAAGCCCTGGCTTTTTACTTTGAGATATAATATAATTATATATGATAGGATTGTTCCTTATTCACTATTCTAACGAAAACTTCAATGCCATACAGCTATTTTTCAAAAGTATCTCAATAAAAGACAACGCGTCAGAATATAAAAATTTGGTCACGTAGGTATAAAATGGTACCTACAACTGAAAAGGTCTTTAGACAGATACTGTATAAATCCTTATCTAATTAAATACGATAGTTACCTTAAGCATATAATTTACTGTATAAAAGTTACACACACTATACAATTTAAATGAATATTTTAAGAGTAATCGCAAAAGAAACAAATTCGAGACAAATTCACGCGGCCTCATGTCATATTGGAAGGAATTGTCCTTGCTATGTGCCCAGTTTCTACATATTGATGTAGAAACTGGGCACATAGCTAGTTATGGTAAATGTACATACTTACGTATTATATCATATATTACACATCATTTATATTGCTAATAATCATAGCTAATAATATTATCTATACTAAAGCCCATTAGTCGAGGAAGACTATCCTAATTCCTAACTATAAATTATAAATACGAAAGCAACTATGCCTGTCTGTCTCTTCTTCACGCCTCAACCATTGAACCGATTTGGATGAAATTAGGTACACAGATAGCTTGAAACCTAAGACAGGACATAGGATAGGTTTTATCTCGAAATTTCCAAGGGAACGGGAACTATGCAGGTTTTTCTTTGACTACGCGGACGAAGCCCGTTCAATATTTTAGGCGAGAAGAAGAGACAGACTATTATTTCTAAATTAAAGAATATACTTACAGCAGTTGTACAGTCCGGTTAAAAAGCTTAAGTTTTGTCAATATCAATAAAATAAAGAACTACAACCTGCCCCGAAGATTGGTGTCAAAAAATAGCATGCATGTACTGTGTTTCCTTTTCCTCACCTCTTCCAGTCCGTTTGTTAATTGTCGTCGCCAATCCCTTCTGATGTTGATGGTTTATCGGATTTTAAGAGACCTATCCCTGGATTCTTAAAATCGGGCAACGCAACTGCAGTTGCAAATATCACACGCTCGCACTGGTCGCACTCAAATAAATAATATGTTGGAGAAAGAGAAGGGATCTTCTACAGTCTACACCACCGAAATATAATATGGCTAAAGTACATTGAGGATGGAGTCCTTGTTTTAAAATATACTTGTATAAAAATCTGGAATAAGCTTATGTAGGTTGTAAGCCTATTTAATCTACATAACAAAAGCTTGCGTCTGTTTCTGTGTATATTTTTGTTTCTCTTTTACGCAAAACCTACAATTTGCATAAAAATTGGTCTGTAGATCGATTGTAATCTGAAATTTAACATAGGATATCTAAATTAGGCTAATAAGCCACAATTTTATTTCAGTTGTCTCTTTGTCGCTCAGAAAAGTTGAATCGTATTGTCATTTTAGAGTTCTATCAGATGAACGGCAAGTTGTGAACGGCAGATGCTACTTCAGCCGTCGCAAAATTTCGACGACAGTCGACGGCGTGGCGACGGCAGCAGTCAATATGTCAACGGCTGCCGTCGACACGCAAAAACGGATCCGTGCCGTTCGTCTGTTAGAACACTTACTTTGACGTCAAATAGTGTGTGCGTTATTGTGCCGTTTTCGAAGATCGAATGTTGTGTTGGTAACCAATCTACACCTTTTTACATAATATAATATCATTGTATCCTTCCATATATATAAGCTACTAAATCTATTTGACAAAATTTGATTCAAGTAAGTATATATTAGGATACAAATAAATATTTTTATATCTAGTTAGATAGATCTGAATTAGGCAATAGAGACTAATGAATAGAATGGATCAGGGTTACGTAAATCTAGTAGATCACGGTCGATTTATGCAATAATTAATTTTCAATGCTCACGAGTTTGTGTAAAAAGCAAGTTTTAAATGTTTTTAGGTTAATCGGTATTTTGGGACACTATATTTGAATGCGAAATGAGCACAGAATATTTTAGATGTTAATCTATGATAGATGATTGTCAATATTAAATAATTTTTAGAATTTGGAACAGATAGGGACATGATGGAAGCCGGAAGGGGAATAAAAAAAATGAATATAGGTACATACTTATTTAGGAAAGATTAATTACACATTTATAATTTAAAGGACAAGTTTGTTACTAGAGCTGCGCTCCTCCCGTCCGATTAGGGCCCTTCTGGCCTCCTCCACTCAAGCGACAGCTCAAGCCGAGGTTCGTGGTCCCCGTCAAGGGGGGACGCCCTTGTGCATGTCGCTATCAGCGTGAACCTTCAGTTCACCCCCGCGTCCGCGTTAAAATGTAGTAGCCCTTCTGACTAACATTGAGAAACACCATACAAAAAAAAAAAAAAAAAGCTGCGCTCCGCGGATTCACCCGCGTGGCTCCGCTCGTGTTGGTCTTAGCGTGATGATAATATATAGCCAATATCCTACATAGCCTTCCTCGATGAATGGGCTATCTAACACCGAAATAATTTTTCAAATCGGACCTGTAGTTGTAGTTCCTGAGATTAGCGCGTTCAAACTACCTAATAAACAAACTCTTCAGCTTTATAATATTAGTATAGACTATACATTATCTGACAAATGAGCTAAACAAAACATATCCAAACAGAAGTTGTAAAACATACCATAAAAGTTAATACTTAGGTATATCTAACGACAAATAACTTTACAAGCACTTAAATAAATGGCTATTATAGATATCAGTTTGTCCTCTAAATAACCATCGCCATCAATTACAAATATTTCATTACGTCCAATTTAATTCCGCCGTTCTTCAGTGCTAATATTGAACGACCTATACATAGCCACCTGGACGGTCACATAGACAAACATCTTATAAACACAAAGTAATAAATTATATTTAGATAAAGAACTCGACCGTACCCCAAGGGCTTAGAGTGCATATTAAATTTTTCCCTACGAGTTGGAACTGTGTCGCCCTAACCGTCCGTCAGTATTGTGTTAGTATACAATAAATATTCGGCGCCAGTTGTGCCCGAAGTACACACATATACATAGCAAAGCAACGCTCTCGGCGCGTAAGAGCGGCAACGTCGCGCCACTTCATGACGGATTCCTAGCTGACTTCATTTTATTTTCTTTACCTTGGAAAAGTTCCAACTCATTGTGATAAGCAAACCTCAACCATAAGACATGTGTGCATAGGGTTCAGAATAAAGGTTAAAATATAGTTGGAACTTTATCATAGTAATTTAAAAACCGAGGGTTGCGGGACGCGTGATCTCAGCTCGGTTCCTTTTTTATGCGTCGTTAGAATCGATGTCAGTTGGCAGATTTTTTATTTTACCGTTTTTTGGCCTTGTTTGTCGCGATAACTGACGCGAATTGAGAAAAAAATTACGTAAAGTGTGGCGAATGATAGTGTAAAAAATGAATTAGTTTCCATTTGCATTGCTAATACGGTGTCCTTGGACGTTGTACCGAGTTGTTGTTTAATTTAAATAGCTTATTAAAATGACACCAGTCGACATTGACGTTAAATGCATTACCAAATAGCGACCTATATTCATGTGATAATTTTAATGATACATAGATATGGAATTATCTACAACTATAACTTGAAAAACCAGAAATATACACAGAGAGGCATTTTAAAATGTTGGCATGCGTTGTAGAGTTAATCAACTATGTTGCAATGTAACTGAATATGTATACAGCATAATGTCAATAACTAGGAACATGTTTTTTAATTATAAGGACCTTATCCTTTAGACCTGCCTATGGATACTATAACAATCTCATCCTAACTTAGATTAGAATGCTACTTAATAGGATGTAAGCAGGTTTAGTCCAAAATAGCAACTAGGTACCTAGTTCATAAGTATTATCAACTCATGGTACAGTTATCAATAGACGCTATATAAGTTCATTATAAACCAGACATACTTAACAAAATTAGGACTATGTAGCTAGATGATATAAAAGTTTCCGCCATAAACATACTAATCATCAAGCTAAAAAGATTGTTCGTTCTACTTGATCAGGCAAATCTCGGGAACTACTGATTCGAATTGAAAAATTACTTTTTTATGCAATAGACAATTTATTTAGGAAGGCAATAAGATAAATAACACCATGCTATGAAGAATAGAAACCGCGAAATAATGTTTTTATCGTTAAAAACAGTGAGAAACTATTCATTTTGAGTGAAGAGAAGTTACGTGGACGTCCCAGATATTTACTAATAAATTTGACATAAAATACCTAATTTTGTATTTATACAGGAAACAAGAAAGTTATCTGGGTAATTAAGGAGAGAAGCTGATATTAAAATGAGATATTTGCTATTTTTACCGGAAAAAATGTTCCGACAGAAAAGGCGCGTTATGTTCTTTAGTTAGGCAGGTTTAGAAGATGTAGATGTCTATATATACCTAATTACCTAACTAGCAAACCGGGCGAACTCCGTTTCGCCACCAGAGACACCTTTTCTTTGCTATAAACCTCTCGGAGCCCGAGACCTTTCCAACGAATGCAAAACCGTGGAAATCGGTTGGTGCGTTCTGGAGTTATGGCGTCAAGAAGGATAACCCGACTTATTTTTATATAGTAGAAGATATTATATAATAGCAAAATAGGTTTGTATTATATGTATAGGTGAAGCAACGGAAATAAACACTCTGGAATTTATAACGTTTATGACACCAATTCTACATTGTAAAGAGCAGAGAATTTTGAAAAATGATGTGTCATCTTTTGTTTCAAACAAAATGCAGCAATGATTACAAGACCTACCTACCTACTTTTCTTCGACTTATACTGAACCTTGTGTTTTAAAATAAATAATGAACATTTCAAGAGCAAGAGCTTGGATTTCTACTAGATAGTGCAGTGTGATAGCCTGCCTTCTACCTTCTTCAAATTGTTACTTTTTATCTCTGAAGATCGATCTCTATTGGCCGGAGACATTTTCCTCTTAGTTCTATAGTTTTGGTGGATAATGATGAGTCCCCTGCCCAGGAGAATAGTGTAATTCATCTAAACTACACTGTGTTCTGTCCTGCTGCTTTCATCGCCGGGTCGCGGATGTTTTGTAGAAAATCTTATTTTATTTAAATTTAAAGATTCACGCAAATTTATTTTGCCCTGCTCGGGTTTTCGAATCATTATGTTATAAATGACTAGCTGTTCACCGGGGTTTCACCCGCATTACTCCGCTCCTGTTGGTCTTAGCGTGATGGTATATAGCCTTTAGCCTTCCTAGATAAATAGGCTATCTAACACCGCAATAATTTTTCAAATTGGACAAGTAGTTCCTGGGATTAGCGCGTTCAAACAAACAAACAAACAAACTCTTCAGCTTTATAATATTAGTATACCTAGGTAGATTCAACCTGTCCTATTTGGATGTTCAGTTTTTTACCTGCGAACTTTATTTCAAAGAAACTGTCAGGTCTGATGAAAAAAGTCATTCCGGCGATTGAGCACTCGTTTATGTACCATAATATAGTAATTGTTCCTCAGAAACAAATGGAAATCAAATAACTTAATGTAGAGATTTATGCTTTTTCTTTTCTCTCAAAAGTCATCGTTATTTCAATCCTATCAACGATACCATTACTATTTAAATCTATACTGTATACTGAATCACAATTTATCTGTAGGTACCTATGCTATTTAAAATCACATTAAAACGTAAGATTTTATGTTTCCATTTCTATTACGTAAGTAACTACATATTGTTCATTAATAATATTACGGGTGGTCGTTTTACTACGATTTCTCATTCATATCTCGATTATAAAACACACTTCGAACTGTTTAAGATTCGTTCTTAATTGCTAATTCACGTATCATTTTTGTCGTTGCTTTATTGCGTTACATTTATCTATTTTATGTATTACGGTCTTATCTAATTTTTGATATGAAATTAGGACTTCCTCGTAATAAGTATAAGCATTTATACCTGATTAATCAATGGCTGAAGAGTAAGTATGTAGATATAAAGCTATAAAATGTTCTCATAAGGTAAAAAACACTGCAATGACAAGTTTATCACTTCCATTGCTAATATCATATATATTCAAGCGAGTACCCAGTGACTAACGCAACCTTGGTAGTTTTTCTATACTCAAGGCTCATAATAAAAGGTTTTTACGACCCATTGTGAGCACTTTACGAGCCTCCAACCACGATTGACTTCTGCCCATAAACTGTAGTTTCTATGCCGCTAAACAACGTTGTTTCATCTAAATTATTACCCATATTCTCGAGGAGATAATTTCCTTACTTTATTAATGGTAAATCATTGTCTTTGTAGATGTTCAAATAGGTAGTAAATGTAAGAAGAATGCGTTTTTTTGCATTATACAGGCAAAAGTCATCAATCAATACCCGTTGATTCGCGATCAATCTTCAGCAATAATTAATATATTTTTATTCTGTGTCCGTGTCAGCGGTTTTACCCGTTTTGCTCCGCTCCTATTGGTATTACCGTGAACATATATATTACATCCACCTTTCTCGATAAATGGGCTAACTAACACTGAAGTGTATTAATCAATTCGGTAGTTCATGAGATTAGCGCGTTCACCAAACAAAACAAACTCTTCAGCACTATATACCTAAACATAGATTCCTTAAGCCAAGTTTACTGTTATAAATAAACGTAATCACAATTATTAACATATTCTGTAGTTCATTGCTTATCTAAACTAGGCGTATTATAAATGCTATTTTTCTTTTTATGTTAATAATACTTCGCTTGTACAAATTAGTTGGTTTAAATGTATCGCCTTGGTTTATAAATAGCTTTTTTGTTATTTGACGGTATTTATATGCATGGATAATTGTTTTTCGAAGGTGTATATTCAATTGTTTTTAAATATTTATTTAAAGAAAATTATATAATAGTGGTCGCCCTGGCTTCGCCGATGTCCAGTGGTAAAAAATATCCTATGTTACCTACTCGGTAAATATCTTACTTTCTAATATAAAAGGTTTTTTTTAATCGATCAGGTAGTTACTATCTGAGTTAAATCGCAACAAATCGAAACGGTGAAGGAAAACACCATGAAACCGGCATATCGAAGAATCAAAAGTTCGCTGACATGTGAGTATGACATCTGCCAACCCACACTTGGCAAGCCGTGTATTCTGGCCTGTACCCTCATAGGAGGCCCTTATGGGAAGCCTGCAGTGGGAACATAATATGATGCAGATTGATGATTAAAACACCCACTAGACTGCCTGGTTAACACGCAAGATTCAAATTGACATACCTATTCGTCTTCTCTAAAGAGTCTTTCTTTAACAAGTTGCGCGAACTGGTTCCGCCTGATTTGAAAAAAAAAAGATATTTCCATCGACAACTAACTCATGTGCAGAGGCCCTACCACTAAGGTTTTCAGGTGGAAGAGTTGCCTAGTGCCTACCATCAGCGGCCCACCAGATCATTTCCTCGCTATAACATAAAGTTATGCGCTACTATTTCATGCAAAAGCTACAGAAACCTATGGCGTAGAAAATATTCCTAGTTTACTTTTAACTCATTTAATAAAACGTTATTACACATTTAAACATTAATTAATCGCCACAAGGAAACAATTATCTTTACTCAAGGAAATACATAGAATATACATATTCATGCTTATTCGTAAAAAGATACACTATTCTTATCTTATCTTAAAACCAAGCTGGGATTAATTCCAATGATAATATTGGTGTTATTTTTATTTTATAGGAGTAAGTATACCTACTAAACTTTTTTCCGTTTTTATTCGTTCAAATAAGTTTATTTACCAAGAAATACTTAAGTTTGTTTAGTAAAGGCTGGCCAATGAAATGAGAATCGAATTGCTTGCTTTGTATGTGACTAAGGTTTGAGAAAGCTTAGTCACATTCAAGAAAATATTTAAGCAGCATTTTAGTATGCTTTGAGATGTTCCTAACGCCAAATACTCAGTTCAGATACCGCCCGTAAGGCCGGCTGTAAGAAAAACACGCTACCAATTCTATTCTAGGTATAGAATTTCGGGTTCGAGACTTTACGGCGCATGGTTTCATTATTTCACAATCGTCCGAAAAATAAACAACTTATTTTCGAATTATTTACTTTATTGAAGATTTCTTTAAAAGATTACTAACCTATACCCTTGAATTGAGCCGTAACCAAAAGTATCATGAGTTCAAATCCTGCATCCTAAATTATTTTAAATATTTCCGTCTATTGAACTATATTATACATGTACCTATCTAATAACACTTACTAACGTAACAATTGGATGTAGGTATGTACAACTGAAAGATTTTAGACTTCGTTAGAAGAACAGCATAAAACTACAAGATAAGACGAACACCATTATAATGAAAGTAAACGCAATATTTAAGAAAAATACCACATAGACAAGGATAACCCGAACAAGAATAATAAGGCAAGTTATTAATACCGAGTGATAGGAAGTTATCTAGCGTGTCAGGGGTTATCGAGCACCTACGTGACTGGCATTGAGACTCATGGCCGCAGATATCGGAATACATGGAGTTCCGTAGTTTATGAATTAAGATTAGTTATAATACATTAACAAAACCGTATACATATGGGATTTATATAGTGTATGTGTCAAATGTATGGTAGAGTGTAATGTTTGATTTTATAGATTTAATGCAATTTTTACACATTTTTTTTAAAATATTAACATTCTGTACCTATCTCTGTGCCAAATTTCATACTCCATCCGTTTATGCAACGTTCAAAAAAGGGATAGGTACAAATTTTTTGCTGCATTATATTTAAAATGCGTGTGTGCCGTGTGCCTTTTTTTCTGTCTTTCTGTATCTTAGGCTCGGACTGTAAAAATTATAGTAAATTCTTCAAGAAAATAGTTAGAGGTAAGTGAAACTGTAACTATAATAGCTATTAAGTATTTACCATCAAATATATAGAGATTTCTATCGGTATCGAATTATCGATTTATGTTGCTATAAAGAGCCGGGAGCCGGCCGGATAAGCCAGTCGAAGACGGAAGAAGTAAGTATATACATAATGTATATTGTAAAGTATTTGTTTATTTAAATATATTAAAATACTGACGTAAAAACTATGAGCATGTGATTGAAATAAAGATTAAGGTTAGATCGCGGTAACTGTAACTTTACTCGCGATTGCATAGTTAAAGGTTATTATGCACATTTTATCCCCGTTTACACAATAATTTTCGTTATTCGCACATATATGTGAAAATGCGGTATCCCAGTTTAGTTAATAAGAAATTTGTAAGTGTCAGATTCGAGTGGCTTCCGATATTGAATATTCTCTTCGCTATTAGGTATAGCAACGGCACAGAATACATAATAGTAGCTAAACGCTACAGAACGGACACTCTCCGCCTCCCGCCAAAATTAAACACTTACCTCACCCCGCACGATCAGCCATAAAATGGTCCGCATTTTTCGGCAAGGACGATACGCAACGAAGATTGACAACATTAATCAAATTGACTTATAGTAATTTTATTATTTTGGATTTGTGATTATCGTTTTTCGTAGAAAATGGTTAGATATTGTACTGTTTACGGATGTATTTCATCAGAAAAACTCGAATTTTTTTTTACGCTAGTCACAAATGTGCCAACCATAAAGCGTTAACACACACATTTACAGTCTCTACAGTGTGACTGTCAAAACGATAATTTTGTATGGAGTGTCCGGGGTGTGGCAACGGTTTACGGGTTTGAAAGAGTTAGTCCGTGATGCAGAAAGACACATAGAAGACAAACGACGAAGGTGATTTGTGTATTCTAAAAATAGATATAAATATATAGAGATAGAAGAATCAACATTATTTTTTTCACTTTGCCTAAATATTATCTAAATGTTTGGCTACGTAAAAACTAAATCTTCGCATAAAAAACCATACCATAAAAACTGCTAAACTGATTCGTGCACCTTATTTCTCAAATATATTGCATTTACCACGGTTCTACTGTATCGGAATGTATGTCCAATTGACAGCTTTATGCCGTTAGACGTCCCGCTAGTCCCGTGGTCGGTCTGCGGGTCATTAAGCTCTTCACATGACTTCACTTACCGTGAGGTTGAAGTTTATTTTTATTGTCGTTTACATGCAAATTTGTAGTTAATCACGATTATAATGCGTACCATGTGCGTACCTAGTAGGTAGATATTGTTTTTACTGGTTTCCTTCTTTTTCATATTTTTTGGATATAAAATGCTTGCCGAAACACGAAAGCATGTAGGAATGGTTACAAAGGAACGTATGTGAGTGCGGTAGTCATATTGTAGGACAGTATAAATTATAATAGTTCTCAGACTCTGCGCATGTTGAACATTCGTGTAAATTAAAGGGTCATATGTATCATTTAAAAAACATCTTACCACATTCATTATTTGATACTTACGATACACATTCAAATCTGCTGAACGGAACTCTAAACAAAAATATTTTAATGCGATTTTTATGAAGTTTCAAAGAGATTTGGGATGAATCATAATGAAGATCCAGGTCGGTCGTGTACGCTTCGGCACGACATGACTCTCACCGTCACCGGGGAAGTTACCATCCCACAGAAGATCAGCAGCAAAGCATGCGATTGCTGCTGCGTTTTTTATGGTCCAACTCAAACATTTATTTCTTCAATAAGTCATAACATATTTTTAACGTTTACCACTGATTTGGAAAGAAGTATCTATGGAGAAGAACTGGCAAGAAACTCCTGGGTGAGCTGATGGTCAGTTTCCTTTTTCTCTCCCTTCCCTGTCCCTTTCTTCATTCACGTCGTCAATATATTATAACTTATCTTTTAAAAGCGGACAACACAAATACTGCAAAAGCAGGGGCCCTTCTTCTGCTATCTGTAGGTACTAATAATATTCTAAAGCTGAAGAGTTTGTTTGTTTGTTTGAACGCGCTTATCTCAGGAACTATTTATTGGTCCGATTTGAAAAATTATTTCGGTGGTAGATAGCCTATCGAGGAAGGCTTTAGGCTTTATATAATTTTCATCACGCTAATACCAACAGGAGCGGAGCAATGCGGGTAAAACCACGGGGCACGGCTAGTTATTAATAGGCGCGAGTGATGGTGATCGCTTTCTATCAAATGAACCAGTAGGTAGTGACTAGATCAATTGCAGTCCGCTCTAACAGTAAAAAGCGTATCTAAATTGCAGTAATGTTTTGCGTAAATTTTCCTAATATTCTGGTCATTACCAGAATATTAGGAAAATTTATATTAGCGAAATCTTATTAACAGGATTACGGGTTTGCCCAAAATATTGAAAAATTAAAGCAACGCGTAGGTAGGTACCTACGTCTTAAACATACGCCCCTACAAACAATCTTTATAGTTAGTACCTACATGATTAAAAACTACACATTTCTTGTTTATAATAATACGTAAGTCACAAAAAAACAATACTTATTTAAAAATGTTTTTATGTCTGATCACAAACTAGAAAACGTAGGTATGATTAAAAAATGCAAATACGTCGTCGTCACATTATAAAAACCTGCATTAATTAACAGATAAACTTAAATTATAATAATTAAGCATACATAACCTTACTTTTTAGGATTATTAATTAATGTTTACTATGTTAATAATTGATTATAATTGGTAATTAACTTTACAACAATACAATAAGGAATGCATAGTGACGCATTACTTATGTTAATTTGACGTTTATTTAGTTTTAATAACTCTTTTTAGGTAATTAAGTGAGATAACTGTTACAGTCTTTTGAACTTAATTATAAATTGTATTTTTTTTTCAATTATTATAACAAATACTAGTTATACCTATTATACAATCACAAACTATAATAATTAGTAGATTGTTTTGTCGTTTGACGTCGTTTGACGTCGTTTACAAACAATTAAATTTAACACTAAAAAAAACGGCATTGTATTGATGAAAAACAAACATTAATGAATAATCATAACTACGATTACATAGAATTAGTAGTTTAATTAAAACTGCAACTACGATTGCAAATTATAACTAAAATTGATAGCATATTTGAAATTTCCTGCAATTATTACATGTTCTTGATATAAGGACTCATTTTGTTTTCATTCCTCCATCGCAAATTTAATAGAGTGAAACAAAAAAAAAATGAGTGGCGTTTCATTTTAATAGCGCCCCACCCGCCTCAGGGAGACCTTTGAAGGGCGAGCCACCCTAGCAATCAATTGAGACCCTCGTCTATTCCATCCATCTCGCTCTAGCACGAACAATCGACTATCGTGCATCTCTATCTAAAACAC
The DNA here is from genome assembly GCF_905220415.1 of Colias croceus. Classification (NCBI taxonomy): domain Eukaryota; kingdom Metazoa; phylum Arthropoda; class Insecta; order Lepidoptera; family Pieridae; genus Colias; species Colias croceus. The sequence continues at coordinate 4,549,123 of NC_059540.1, read as the reverse complement.
GATTAAGAATGAAATTCACGAATATCGCCGCGAGTTATTTCGAATTTCTATAGAATTTTTGTGATTTGTTTCCTCGCGAATGAATGACATGAACTTTATGCTATGGTAATAAGGTTTTTTTTGGAAGGTTAGTATTTAAGTAACAGCATTTTATGTTGGTATTACAGATTGGAGTCGTGTCGACGAAAACCAGATTACATCGCGTTGACGCTTTGGGCGGGAAAATGAAAATAACTTGGAGAATTTACTGCTTAGTGCTTAGGCTTAGTGATAGTGATTTTGAATTTGGATTTCATGTTTTGTGTCCAAGTGATTCTCTAGATTTATATTTATCGTCTTTTTGTTGTGAAGTTTTGTTGTAGGTAATAGAAGTATTACCAGTATTACTTATTAAGTTATTCTTATATTTTATTAAGACCCAAACAGGCAGGCACACTCACATGTAAATAAATCTCTCATTAACTTTACACGTCTTGTTTAAATCTTTACATTTCAAAAATTCAAAAGGTATGTAATTTAGAAATGATAAAAATAAGTTTAAATAGGGGAAATATTGAATCTAGCTTTGTAACGTGTAATAAATAAGCTTAGAAACGCTGAAAAACTTTTCAGATTTGGCCGTCATAATCCTCGAAGGTAGGGGGAGTCCGGGAGACTTGCCCAGGTGGGAGAGTTGAACCACTTTCAATAACTTTTTAAATTAGGCGCCAAATTACGCCAAGTGGCAAACAAATGAACGCGCATAATCCGCCAATCACAAGCAACTCGAAATTTTGAGTGATAACAGACGCGTTCGACCGTGAGTTACGAAAAAGTGTTTTCATCGTCGCGGAGTGATTTTTTTTGGATCTATTGTTTTAATTTCTATGCACGCATTTATGAAGGTATGTATCAAACACCTACGTTATTGCATTACTAGATTATCATTTTTTGCCCTACATTCAGTGTTGTTCTCCAGTTGATAGTGGATTTGTTGGAAAAAATCAAGATTTGGCCTTGAGTCGGGTGTGGGAGAGTTGAACCAGTCTGCAGTCGGGAGACTTAAACAGTGGTTCAACTCTCCCTTTGCAGTTTGTGCACTATTTAAGTTAGTTTTTGTTTTGTTTCAGAAAGAAAATGCCATTTCAGTATAAGCCTAAGGAGGGTAGTCGTCACAGGAAACCGTTTACTTAGTCTGAGATTGAAAGTGCAGACAGAGAAATAAAGAGTGGCAATTCTATTCGTCAAATTTCAATCAAGTATGGGATAGACAGAACCACTTTACGACGGTATTACCTGTTAGGTGACCAAAAGTTAAGCCAATACAAATGCTCCCAGATTTTCAATGTAAATAAAGAGACATTGCTTGTTCGTTACTTATTGACCTGCAGTAAAAATGCACTTTGGCTTAACCAGAAAACAAGCAATGCAACTAACATTCGACTACGCCAATTTCATTGAATTATACCTCTAGTTCCACTTATTGAACCTATGTTAATTTTGCATGTGCCACATTTTTGAGACTGATAGCTATTCTTAGTTTATAGTTAAAAAATGTCTTTAAATTGGTTTTGTAGATTTATTTTTAGTTAGCAGTAGATACCTCAAAACGAGTATTTAATTAATAATAAAAGCGAATGTTATGTTAAGCAGTTGCTCTGAAAACATTTGGTTAATTGTCCGTATTTAAGCAAAAAGGAACCAACCAGCAAATACGCACTTCTGAGATATCAAAGGATTTACAAAAACATTTGCAGCTCTGTTAGATGAAGTAAAATTAATATTTATTTTATTTAAATTCATTGATAAATTACTTATTTAAGTATGTGTATATAAATTTGTTCTGAATACTCTTAAACTTTCTAGATAATTAAGAAAATGTGCATGTGGTTCCTTTTAACATTTATCAATTGATAGGTTTTCTCTTATACAAAAAAGAACCACAACCCAGGGATTTAATGATATAAATGAAACTATGTATTTATAATATCGTAATAAAGCTTTTATTAAAAAGATATATAAAATAATACATATAGAGGACGTTTATTCGACGTTATCATCAAATTGGATTTCGAAATCCACCTTGTCTAGTCCATCTATGTGGTCATCTATTGCATCATCACTAATAAGATTGTTATAAAAACTCTGTGCATATTGTGGAATGAGATGTAATATGGCCTGAATATCGCTTGAAGGTGAAGAAAGCTTCTCCAGAGGCATCGACGTATAAGGTTCTTCGTTATCTTCTGTAATAAAAAGAAAAAAGCTTTAAATCAAAACAATAAAGCCGCGTGGCTTTTATACGTAGATATATGGCGACAGCAAAATATAATTAGTTCTTATAAAGCCGTGTCCCTACTAGACGACTAAGTATGTTGTAGGTACATGCGCTATGTACAAAAAACTGGCTAAGTGCGAGTCGGACTCGCGCAACGAAGAGTTCCGTACCATTATCTATAGAAACGGCAAAAAATCACGGTTTATTGTATGGGAGCCTCTTAAATATTTATTTTATTCTGTTTTTTAGTATTTGTTGTTACAGTGGCATCAGAAATACATCATCTATGAAAATTTCGACTGTCTAACTATCACAGTTCATGAGACAGAGGGACAGACAGACAGACGGACAGCGGAGTCTTAGTAATAGGGTCTCGTTTTACCTTTTGGGTACGGAACCCTAAAAATCACACGCAACAGTGACCAAACCTAAAAAAAAATTAAATAAACTTGTTAAAATTTTCAATTTCGCGGGCTAGGGCCTTGTTCCGGTCAAAACAGTGGCAGCGCGACTTTTAAAATCAAACAAATTATTATATGCGCTGAATGTACTGTACTGAATCTGAATCTAAACGTATTTTACCAAAATAGTAGGTAGGTACCTAGATCATCGACAGTTGATTTTAAAACAGGGTTTAGTAGTTTCATCTCACAATGACAGATGAATCGTAACAAAATGACTCTTAATAATTCGACTCGCCTTCGTGAACAACAACAGTGTCGTTAAAATACGTAAATCCACACAGGATTCCTCTTGTACTTACTAATTAATGAACTATCTTTTTAAAATCACTCCACAATCGGGAATGAATCAAAAGTGGATAAAGCGTACATACCTGCATCTCATAGATTCAATAATTGTGGTTGGTGGTAATTGTCGTTGGTGTAAGTACCTACTTAAATGCATTAAATAAAACTACTTACCCGTTGTATCTTCATTATTATCTTCGGTGTTCGTCTCCAATGCTTTTCTTTCCAATTGCTTCCTTATTTATTTATTACTAAACATTTTCACATTTAATTTTAAAGGTAATTAACAAAAACAATAGAACTTACTTCGCGGAGAAAAAAAACGGCCGTCACGTATTCGAAATACTTAGCTGAATGTCACCTATATTGACAGATGTTCGACGTTTTACTTTAAAAATTGGAGTTTTGCACTTTGAGCTATTTAAGACGTAATGAAATACGTTGTTTAAAGATGAGAAGCATTCTGCATTGTGCACAAGTCAAGGCATTTGGTTCCGTATAGCGATGATGGGTTTCTGGATGTTTTACAATATTTATTTATGCATGATAGAACCGAATGCTTGTGGTTTTATTTTGCAATAAAAAATTACAATTAAATTATGAATTTATTTTACGCATAACCATACCATAGAAACCTGGTTCCATTTTGTGTATTAAAAATAATTGTTATTAATAGAAATATGTGTAATGTATAATGGTACCAAGTATCTGCGGATCTGTTTTGTATATAATGACATGATAGTATGACGTTTATTTGTATGAACAAAGCAGTCCCGTGGTGCTGTGGTTCGGTTTTGCTTCATATGTATTATTCGTTGTTGCTGGTGGTTCCTTTCTGCTTTTAGTATACCTTGTTTCCAAGGTAAAATTCATGTGGTTCTTGTTTGTATAAGAATTTAGACCACTTTTAAATGAGTATTCTTCAAGAAACGGAAAAAAGCAAATTTGTCGAGTGGTTCCATTTTGCATAAATACGGACAATTATTTTCACTAATTTGTTTAGAAGGTGATTATGAATATTCTATTTACTGATAAATGTGTCTACGTATAAATAATACATAAATAATGTGTAATATGCTTTATTTGTTTCATTTCTCCTCTCAAAAAAGGTATGGGC